>NC_140090.1:4511903-5971295 GCF_964237585.1 Gallinula chloropus
AGGTCCCTTCCAACCTTACACATTCTATGATTTTATGAAATATGAAGAGTTCTCCTGTGCTTGGAGCACATAACAAATTTTGAGAGGTATCCTTTCTTTTCCTACACTGTAGAAAGTCAGCTGTGACTGTATCTTCACCAGACTTTGGGAAACAGCAGCATCTCAGACCTCTGCATCCCAGGCAGTTGTGTAAGAGTGGGGCTCCTCACCTGGAGGCTCTTTGGAAGCACTGCTGTGGAATGAAGGAATGTCTGTGGTTTAGGGAAATGCAGACCGGGAATTCTCCACTGTGCTGGGGGCTTTTCAGCCTTCCTCTGCCCTTCATTTAGAGCAAGAGGCTCTAAACCCTGTCCTCAGCCCCTTTTGTCTTGAATGTATAGCCAAAGTTGGGCATGGGGCTAGGGTTTTGCCTGTACATCTTATTTCCTTAAAATACGTGAATGGTAGGTTCAAAACAACTTCATTTAATAATTATTAGACAGTATCATTCAAAAGCAAAAAATGCTGAGAAGATGCAGATAGATGTAGGTATTTTCTGTGGTACTGAGTGCTTTAGTTCCTCCATCTCTTGAACTGAATGTTATTCAGTCACATAGGAAACGTACTGAAATCAGGCACGTGTTGAATTGTGACCTCAGTCTTGAATAACATGTAAGTTATTATTAAATAGGGTTTGTTTTCTATGGGTATGAAAGGAGAAAGGCCCTAACATCTCTGGCATGATGGTGATGGCAGCAGTAGTAGGGTACTACTGGCTTGGATTGATGAAACATTGATCCACCGAGTCTCTTGATTCACAAATAGCACGTCTGGATTTCTTTGAACTGAAAATAGGGACAGAAAGCCAAGGGTTTCTCATAACTTGGTCTGGAAAATGAGGAAAATGAAGGTGTTTCAGGTGTATTAGTTATGATTTAAATCTCATTTTAAAGCAGTGCATTTAGTCCTGCAGGTGTGTTGTTTTTAGTTACGAAGTCCAGATAATAGAGCAAGTTTGGAAATATATAATTTATGTAGGCTTATGGATCTGGAAGTCTGCAGGTATCCAGCTGCAGTCAGTTATCATTACACTTCTGAAAACCAGGAAGAATGTTGTTGGAGGAGGAGAAGGTGGGCTTAGTTGGCTTTCTTTCCCTTCCACTTTTTTTTCTGTCCTTCACTCCCTCCCCGTTTATCTGCTCTGTAGAACTTTATCTTGAAATACTTGTCAGATAATAATTTTCAAACAATCGATTTGGTGGTTGCAGGCATAATTGTGTAAAAAAAAAAAAAACAAACCCAAAGCCCTTGCAGTGTTCAAAACAGGTATTACACACTGCAGATGTGCTTGGTACCTCCTTCTACAGATGCCTATGATCTTTAAAAGAAGCATTTAGGTCTTGAGGTTATTTAAAGATTCCTAATTTTTTTACTTGTCTTTTAGACTTTATTTAGCTATGCAAGATATCACCATATTCAGTATTTTTTTTTTTTATAATAAACATGTCTAGTCAAAGAAAGCATTAATGAAGCAATTCCCCAAATAAAACAGCCCATCATATCTGAGTTGCAGCAGAGAGAAAGTGTGGTCTTTGTAGTTTAATCAAGATCACAAGACTTGTTTTGAGCGTCTGTCATCTTTAATTTTACGGCACTTCATTTCAGAGTGGGACTGCCAGGGTCACATGCAATTAAAACACAGGCAAGATTTGTCTTGTGAAATCTTAACATAAAAAGTAATGTGTTACTCTATTTTAACTTTTCTACTGAACTCTGTGAACTCACTAATTACTTTTCCCCCTCTTGTCACCTTTTTGATATGACATGTATTTTATAAAGGAGATAGAAGTTTGGATTTTTTTTCTCTATCATGCATATGATTGAGGATAACAAAATTAAACCAGAGAAAAAAGGAAATGTATTTTTCAGAAATACATTTTTAGAAATATCTGAGCATTACTGCTTCAATTACAAAGGGACTGGAGGATCAAATTCTAGGAAATAACTATTAATCTGCTTAACTAGGGCAGGTAGAAGCGTAATAGCAGACCAGGGATTTTAGTGAGGCCAGTCACACAGACTGGAGTTTATTCCCTTGAGTGGGGTGACAGGGGAAGGGTAAAGGGACTTTAATGTGGTGGGCCATGAGAAGCTCTAAAAGCCGGTATCTATGTAGCTTTTTTTATTTTTCTTTATAGCTTTAGCCCAGTTGTTGCATCGTGGTGATCAGTAAATTGCATGGACCCTTATTAACCTTATTGATAAGGAGCTTAGGGAAGTCCCATTCAGTCCAGAATATATTCTTCTTTTTGTTCTCCTGTCTGTCTCAGTTTGCAATCCTGGTCTCTTTGTACAGAAATCCTTTATGTCGCACCTCAAAATTCTGGGTGAGTACTCTGCTCATTTAACTTGGAGCAAGGCAACAGGAGAGGAGAAAGGCTTGGAGTACACATGGGGCCACAGGCCTATTTAAATATGGCTGGGACACCTGGAGAATGTTTGAAAAATGTCTTTTAAAGAATCTTTTATATTGGTCTTCTTTCAGTGCAGCTGGGGTCTGTGGGGATCAGGGGATTATTTTTGATACCTGTCTAAAAGAGTTATGTCTACACTGATTTCCATCCCTTGCTACTAATTAACCTTATTGTATACAGGAAACAGTCTATTTAATACCTGCATTCTTTCCGTAATGCCAAGTAAAATGAAATCTAGTGTGAAATCTAGTTAGCATTTGCCTTTTTGAAGTCATTTTTGAGTTTCCAGTCCGGATGACTGTGACCTCAAAACTGAAAGCTATAAAAATGGTCCCAATTTCAGCTCAATGGGAGCGTCTTGAAGATTCCCTGTTCACCTGGACTTGTATGTGCAGTCAGTTGCCCATCTTGGCACCTAACAGTTTATTCCCAGGAACCATCTATTTCTGGGTCACTCATAGCCCTGCAAAACACATATGTTCCTGCAGTTCCTCCTAAGTAAAGGAGTATCCTCTTTTCTGCTGGAAAGATCACACTTCAGCTATTTCAGCATACAGAGACTTATAAAAATTTTAAATAGCGATGGTTAAAACAGATACATTGAGGAGAACAAGGAAGGATGTTTTAAGACTGTCACCAGCAAATGTAGGATATGGGGAGGGCTAGCTAGGCAACTGAGATGAATTTAATCTGTAAAATGGAGGACAGCATGGTGGATGAGGGGTACCACCTTTTAAAGGACCTTTAAGGCCTGCATAGTATCACTGGTTTTGATCGTGCCTGCTTCAACACATGGACATGGGAGCCATTGCCATACGGTGTGACATCTGAAGAGAATATGCACTAAACTGAATTTTCTTGTGTATTTGGATGAGAAAGTGTTCCCCTGAACCTCGTAAGGCTGAACCGAGCCCTGTAGCCCTGTTTTCTCTGCATCCCCAAGGAAGCAGGGGAGCAGAGGCAGGGTTTGAATTTTATAGGAGATCAGTTTGCTTTCTGAAAGGGGGCTTGGGTCAGGTGGCCAAGTCGTTCTCTTGGGGACAAGACAACTGCATGAGCTTGGGAGTCTTTAACAACAAAGTCCTGAAGAAAGGAGCAGTTATATAGTACTGAATTTACTTCATTTAGTATGAAATGATGGTATCAGGAACAAAGCTAGTCAAAACAAAGGACAATGAGAAGAAAAAAAAAAACCTTTTTAAAACTGTCTGCACCAATATTGACAGTGCAGATGCTAAACAAAGGTTGGAATTGCTCGTTTGATTTATTTATTAGTATTAAAGCTCAGTGGAAACACCAGAGGAGTGGGACGTCGATATCATTAGTTATAATCTATTTGGGAAGAATGAGAAGTATCGTTTTCATTCCTGCTGAGGCTTGTCAGACAGCTCGGCTATTGGACATTGTGCTTGATGGCAGAAATGTGGTCCTATGGGCTTGAAGTACTGAGTGTATGTAGGTGCCTGTCCCTGTGGTGAAGGGGCACAGCCACAGCAGTCAGGATCCCATATTCAGTTTAAGGAGCCTCGGAGATGCTTGCGGATCCCTCTGCATAACTAATCCTCAAGGAAAGTGAGAGAAACGTTTTCATTTGCTGTTTTCTTGCTGTTTCTTGTGTTTTATATTTATTTTGGTTGACAAAGCAGTAATGTCCATGTATGTTTTCACCATTCTCAAGAAAACACACTTCTTGCAGTGCAGCCTTTCCAAAAACAACAGAAATAATCTGGTTTAACTATAAAAGATCTTTTTATTATTATTATTATTTTCTTCTGCCTTTCCTACTAAGCTCCTCTGAAAAACAGCTAGAAATTCTCATTTTCAAAACATTAGTACAGCAAATTGCCATCTTTCTGTGCACGGCGTTCTCTATGTACTCATCATCTGAATGATTCCGGATCACTCTCTGGCAGCGTGAGTCACAGCATGCCCTCATGCCTGCCTCTTTTTCAATTATATCTAAGAGGAAGACTGCTGGAGACCCATTTTTTCATCTTGCACAGGACCCCAAAAGTGCCAGATCTCATTTCAATATAATATTATGACAGTATGATAAAATGGATGTTAACAGGACACTGACTAATACGATCCGTAGAGAAATGATAGAACAATACAATATCTGGCAGATTGTATTACTAGCGTGCGTTTTATGGAGACAAAATTCCCTTTATAAATTGGGTCCTAAGACTTAATCCTTGTATCCCAAGTTCCTAGTTAGTGTTCAAAGATATTTTGCAGCAGGACTGAAATTTTTGCACTCTTAAATGTAAGGCCTGTATTTTATTTTATCATAGGGCCACCTCTATCTCCCCCAATTTACTAATGAAACTCGGCATTCAAATGACTCATCAGCAAGTACTGCGAAGCATAGAAGTAGATTAATGTGGCACACGTTTCTTTACCCATAAAAACACACCTTCATATCATCACAGTGCTGTCTTATTCAACGAAAAGGGATGTCATTTCCTTCCTCTAGCAGGTTGGGTTAAAAATGAGCTGAATGTGTGAGAAAGCCATTACTGCTCTAATGAAAAGCTCGATACTGTTTGAATTTTTCATCATGGGATATTTGTTCTGTAGCACACAGCACTAATATTTACTGTCACTGGTACAGTATGCACCGTAATTAAGTTACAGTCATCAACGTTGGTGGATGTTGAGCAAAGATGTTCCTGTGTGAGCTCGGACCTCATGGCTCTTTCACATGAAACGGCCTTTCAAGTGCTTTTTAGGTATGACTGGTGAGGTGGTGGGGAAAGGAGAAGGGTTAAAAGGATTTTAACATTTGATATAACCTCTGTATCTGCCTCTATAACCTCAAGGATGGTAAAAGCCATCTCAGACCCTTACTGTCTAAATGGTGACTGTGTAAGGGAAACCAGTACCTCCGTGACTCATCTTGCTCTAGATAATAGACTGAGGTTACTAAATGATGCCTCAGCCAAAATCGTTACCCTTTTTCAGAAAGTGCATGGTGATCTCAATGGCTTCATCCATGGTGACAGGGTGGTGCTGAGGATGCTTTTGTTTGTTCAACATGTGGCTCAGCAAGAGGCCAGTTTAGCGAGAGGATGGTTGGTACCTCTCTCTCCTCCTTCTCTTCTCTTCTTAATTACTTTGAAGGGCCTTGTCTGAAATTAAGAGAATCAGCATGGGAATGGATGCAGTTCTGGATATAGTCAGACGTTCCCCTCTGTTGTCCATACGGGAGATGTATTAGGGCCAGAGTGTGAGCTTCAAGGGCAAGACTAGCTTTTTCATCAAACTCCAGTTTAATATTTTCATGAGACTTCTTTCCATAAGCACAGTCTCTTTGGAGGGCACCAGAAAATCTGGAATATACCCAATATCCCGAGTGATCCAGCTTTTTCCTGCCAAACTGTCTATCCATTTTGACAATGTCCTCCCACGCTCCCTTTCCCCCCACCACTTAGTGACACAGGCCACATCTGGGCTCTTTTTAACACAACCTGGCCATGGGTTCCTGGAGATAATTGTCAGACACATCTGTTATTTTGTATGTGTACCTGTGTTTCAACAACTAGGCATGGTGTAAGTTAAAACAAGTAAATGAGAGACACGTTAGGAGCTGTTTAAACCTTGGGAACCTCTGGCATGTTTATGGTCGGATGAACTTCTGACAAATCCCACAACTTCCTCATCATTAGGTGAGCACAGAAAGTCCCAAGACCTGACTGTGAGGCGTCTGTCACCAGTGCTACTGGAGTCAACGAATCCAAAAGGAGCCGTTTCTAATAGCAGAAGATTTGCCCCCCCCACACACATTATGCTTGGCAAGTGGCCTGAGACAGATGCACGCTTGCTTCTTAATTAGATAGCTTTTTTTTTTTTCCCTTTCTATCCAGTAAGTTGTCTTGGTCCCTTCTGCAGGAAAGTGGCCATGGGAAAGGCAAGAAGTGCAAGTTGTGACCCCAGTACCCTTGCAAAGTGCCTTTGAGTTAAGGCAGAAAAAGGCAATCCAACCTGATATGTGAGGGATAAAGTCCTCCCACACTCGGGCTGGTTTGAGGTCAAATGCTCAAAGTCTTTTATGAATGAATCCCCAACTGTACCGATAAGAAGGGATTAAAAAGAGTTTTGGCTTTCACAAGGGAAAATGTAAGGTCTGGTCATGTAGAAACTATTTGGATCCAAAGCAATGAGAGTCTTATGCAAGTAAATAAGGAATTCTGCTTCCTGGAAAGGGTTTTTATTTTTAAGGTAGTTTCTTGTAATGCCAGCTATTGCAGGGTGCCTGAGCAGAGTGTGCAGTGGTGTCTTGGCTTGGCCTGCAGACCTTTAGGTCATGGATCTCAAGGTTCACCTCTCTCTTGTTTCAAAGCAATGTGCTGGATGATGATCTTAAGGGAAAATGGATTTGCTTCTGAGGTGGAGCCTTCATCTTTGCATTTCGCAGAATCACAGGTGTCTCCAGCACCTGTTTTTGTAGCAAAGACCCTGTTTGTACACGTAGGGTATCCAAAAATCAAATATAAATGTTTTCTGTAATAACACGAGTCATATGCATTGGCAGAAAACTGAAAAGGAAATTTCTTTAGGCTCTTTATGCCTTAATACATCCTCCATTCCTGATATTCATCACCCCACTAATATTTGCCCAGCTTCCTTAAAGCTATTTGAGATGTTGTCTGAGAAACTTGTTTACCTGGGACCTATAGCCTAGGAACAGTATTGCTGAAGAGGTTCAGATTATCTAAAACAGAGGCTACATGCAGGGAAAAAATGATATCATGGCAAAGAGGGTGAAAAATAAGAGTAAGTTGCCTCTGGATGATTACCCTTCCCTGGACCTAGTCATTTGATATGGGCCAAACCTGAGGGTCTGAACACACACTCAGGGTGAAGGTATCTAGAGGAGCAGAGACACTTCTCATTTCTTTATCCATTACTAGAACTTCTACTTGACAGAGCAAAGCTGACTTAGATTGGGGAGGGGGGGAATAGTTTTCTGTGGTAGTAGCTGCTGTTTCTTCCAGAAATTGGGAAGAGCAGGCTCTGTCCTCCCTCTCATTCTTTCTTACAATCTGTCCAGCAGTCACAGAGAATGAGTAACTCATAACATCCCATGTCTTTTCCATCAGTGTTTGTGCCGAGTCTGCCAAAGCCACTTAAAAGGCTCAAATTTTAATCTATTAGCTGGAGCTAATGTGCTCCATGACAGACTCTTGAGAACCGGCGAGTCTTTGTCCCTGTGCCAGGGGCTTCCTGATGGTAAAAGAGCACCTGGGGCAAGAATGCGAACCCAGAAAATGCACCAGGTCTCAGTTCATCTTCTTGTGTTTCAGAGAGGATGTTAAATTGCCCATCAAGGAAATGTTTTGATTTCCAAACCCATTCTTCTTCTTTTTTTTTTTTTTTTTAATTTTTTTTCCTCTCCCCTTTGTTTTGGGAAATGAGAAAAATATATAAAAGCAAGTTATTAATAAAACATCTATTATGCCCATGGGATAGAGGTCCTTCCGTATTGTTCAGATGGCATGTTTATTGTTGACATCTCTCTTTTCTCTGAGTATGCACAGAACCCTGAAATCCTTTTACATTTTTAATAAGATTATTTCTTTTTTCAATCTAGTGCAAGAAAACCGCATCTGCAATGTGCATAATACTCTCAAAAACTGCAGCATCAGAGGGAAAAGCATTGCCAATGTTTTTGGCTATCTACACTTCAAAGAGACAGGACGTGAAGAAGAATAGTACGAGAGTTCTCAAGAAGGTGCTTGTATTTTGCATCTTAGGGCATGTTTGTTTAAGGTATCCGCCTTATCTTTCAGTTCTCACGTTTGAAGTGAAACATGTCAGAAGCACAAAAGGAAACTTGGGTTGCTTTTCAACCAACAGCGCTCAGCAAACCTGGAATAGCCAGTATTATTGTGTTGCTTTGTCTGAACCTGAGCGTCTTACGGAGCAGGGTAATCGTCAGCCCTGCGCTCCTGCGGCACCGCACGGCCTGGGCCTGTGCGGTGTCTGTGAAATTGCTTTTGACTCACAGCTCAACGTGGATCTCAAATTAACAAAACCCAAGTGTCTGTAAAGCATCACCTGTGTGCTTCATCTTCAGTCTGCGGTGATAATATAGTCTTAGAGTGCAGCTGCCTTGAGGGAGCTGTTTCAGTGTAGGACCCTAGCTCATTGCGGTAGGTCCCAGGTCCACGTCCCCTCCCTGACATAAGCTTTGTCTAAATTCTGAGAGTTAAAAGGCAAAAGTGCTCCTTCACACTGGTGTCCTGTGGGGAAGCCAACATCACAAGGATGACAAGGGGCTCAGAAACAAAGGGAAAAGTGTTCAGGCAGGCACCAGATACCTTTAATCCGATCCACACAGTGCTCATGTTCTTCCCAGGCTGAATACATGCTTTCACAACAGAAAGTCTGTGACAACCTAGAACTTTCTAGCTATTGCCAAGTGGCAAAAGGAGTTAGATTCGGATTGGGGTTTGGGGTTAGAAGACAGGCTTTCCATCCCAGGAGCCTGGAAATTGTCATTAACCTTCCTACAGAACCACATCCATCGGCAAGATGCAGTGCGCACATGTAGATGCGTTTGCTCTTCTGGGCAGGTACATTTGGTATATCAGAGGTAGAAGTAGAACTGGTGGCATGTGTGCTGTCATTGCTGCTGTTATACACACAAATATATTACTAGTGATCCCGTGGAAAGGCTGAGGCCTCCTGCAGTCACTTCTGCTCCTGGTGCTTTGGGTCACAGTACAGAAGCGGAGCTGCTGCTGGGCAGCATCTTCCCATCCTGCTCTCCCTCCAGCAGCTCACTGAAGGGCTTGCATGGATGAGGCTGCTGATGCAAATTTGTTCAGCAGCAAGGTGAGACAGCTGCGAGGTAGAAACCAGCAGCACCAATATGTTCTCTGTACGTACCAGAATTAGCATTTAATGCCCCAGATTCCCTCGTGAATCTGGTCTGTGGGGACCACTAAGAGCAGTTCAGCTCTTCAGTGTAGAGGAGCCATCAGATGCAAACGAGCTGCTTGATTCTTGAGAATAGATCAATAATGAAAATATCGAGGATCCTTTCACCTTGGATACGTAGGGTTTTGTTCAAAAGGGCAGAATAGATACACAGAGTGTCTGGTGAAAGATAGAGGAAGTTATAAGAGGTGTGGCAGATCTTCCATAGGAGGGAAGGTTAAATTGATTAAGAGACAAATGAGAGGTGATGTGTTAGTGGTATATAGGAGAGTGAATTGCCAGAAGAGGTCAGTCAGAGGATCCTATTTAGCCTTTCACATAAATCAAGAGCAAGTGGAGTGCTATACAATAATACTAAAAGCTAATGAATTTCAAAGTGATACAAGTAAAATATTTTCTTACATGGTGCATAATTAACCTGGGAAATTCATCAGACACCATTAAGACAAAGAGCCTAGCAGGATTAAAAATGGATAAGAAGTGACAGAGGCTACATAGAGATAGAACTGTGTGTACAGGGTGCTCAGCCATTTACTTAAAACCACTTGCTGCCTGGGGCTGCAAGTAAACATCCCCGTGGGAAAGCAAGATGACAACGTTTGGACTTCACGTACCTGTTTAGCTGTGGAGGCTGAGTGATGCATCAGTCAAGCCACTCTCAGTATGGTTGCTCTCATTTTCCAGAGCAGAGGGCACATCTCTGCCTGCCCCAAAATTCAACCAGAAAGCTTCTGAGCTGCTTCTTTGAAAGCTTCTGAGCTCCAAAGCAATATCGAAGCCACCAGCAGGCAGATAGCTGCTCCCTTTGTCTCCCAGACCTGGAAGCCAAGGCACTTATGGGTAGGAGCCGAGCGTAGGGATTGCATTTTGACACAGGCAGAGGAGAATCACGTGAAATTTATGAGTCTGCCTTTTATTAACTGAAACGTGCTCTAAAATGGTGGCGTTTTGTGGGTAATTAATTGGCATATGCATTCTGAACTTGTAGTGTTTTATGGTCCCTCTTAAACTTATTAAACAAAGCTGTCAGCTTCTTCTGAAGGTGTAAGATGCTGCTTCAGCTTTTATAGAGTGCACAAAGGTTTTTGTAGGTGCTCGGACAGGCGGCTTTTGCTGTGTGATGAACTTTCTGAAGTGTTTCTGAAGGTTTAAGAGTAAACCTTGGAGAGCCAGCAGACTTCGTTGCAGTTAAGAGTTTAGAAGGCAAATTTCTGCTTGTTCCTGTTTCCTCTGAGTCTGCTCTGCTCTTGGGTTGCTGGGATGAGCAGGGTTGAGAGTCTGCACCAACTCAAATGCAGGATTATGTGGGTGAATTCAGATGAAGTAAGGCTGTAGAATATAAAGGTTCTATTAAAAAAAAAGGAAGTAAAATATGGGGCTGAATAAAATGAGCACTGAAATTCAGTGTCCTCTTTTGACATGGCTGTTTTCGTGCCTCAGTTTCTCAAGTCAGCACTGCACAGTAGTGCTGCATCCCCAATTCTTGTGTCTTGAGTTGTGAGCACAGGTCTTTTTATACTTCAGCGTATGGTTTGAGCATAAAACCAAAGCAAGGGCTAATGTTTTGTGTCCAGTGCTCAACCAGATGTTTGTGATGAGGGTCTGTAAGGAAAGATGGGAGTTAATTCTCATAGTACTTCAGGTAGGTCTGGAAGTATGCAATTGCTGAGTGTAGAAATAGCATGGAGTATGTAATGGTAAAGTGTATTCATTTGCTGCAATACAACGTGTGGTAAATTGGTACAAGAATGAGATGTCTGTTTTAGTAGCACTCTTAGATGTTATGGAAAAGAATTTTCACTGAAAGAGTTGTCAGAGCCTGGAACAGGTTGACCAGGGAGGGTATCAAGTCACCATCCCTGGATGTGTTTTACAAATGGGTAGATGAGGTACTCAGAGATATGGCTTAGCATAGGACAGGAACGGCTGGAGTCGGTGATCTTAAAGGTTGTTTCCAACCCAGTTGTTCTGTGAGTCTGCAAGTGTTCCCTTGGTGAAGCCTACTGACCAACAAGGGCTGTAGCACATGAGCAATGAAGGGTTGATCTCAGCAGGCCACTCGCTGGAGATTTGTCTCATGCGTTGCCCTTGCTCCTTAAGGAAAGGTTGGGTTGTTTAATCCAAAGTGAGTGCTAGGGAAGGTTCCTATGCCCTGCAAAACAAGCATTGCCCTGGGCCCCACTTACACATCCTACAAAAATCAGGACTTGTGATTGAGACCTGCATCTATGATTGTGCTCAGCTTCCTTGTGCCCCGTGTTTCCTTTCCAAAGCAGAAACACAGTGCAGGGGAACCTGCTGTGCTGTGATAATATGTGTGTTCCAGGAGGCTTGTGTCTCAGCCTCTTCTGAGTAATAGCCATGTAAAATCTATGCACTACCTGATCATTGTGGTTCCCCACTTACTTTCCAGCTTTCTTCCAAACTCTGTCCATGGTCTACATTCTATGTAGGAATTGAGTAGCTGAATTTCTTGAGGTCCTTGGGCTGAATGGCAGTCTTTGTTGCAGTGTGGGGTGCTTACAAAAAAAGGCTGAATGTTACCTGTACTGCAGCTGTCCTAGCAGGGGATTAAGCAAACTGTTAAAATGCGTGTTGCTCTTAATATACTTGTGTATATATAAATAAATAAAAAGAGGGATGAAAATTTGTTCAGGGCAGCTTACAATGTCCACTTGTAGCTTGGCAAGTCAGTCTGTCTTCCTCATGGTTTGCTCAGAAATTCCATTTCACAGTTGAATTTCTTGAGTTTGAAACTGACATTATATATTTTTTTTCTTGCAAAAGTTTAAGATTCAATAAATTGATTTTTTACTTTTATTTTAATGAGAAATCTTTCTAGCTGGAAATGCCCTTTTCAGCTCCGTTACAGATCTCTTTCTGATGTCTCCTTTTACTATAGCAATCCCAGTTGCTAGGACAGCTGTCTTTTCACACGAGGTTGAGGAGGAGATAATCTGTTTAGGGAGAAGAAGTGGATACACACAGTGATTCTTGGACATGTTTGTCTGTGCAGCATTCTCAGCCTTCATTTTTGTGATCATTTGTGATTAATAGCGATAGCTCCTTGCTTAACATATCTGTGGTCTTTCTCAAACTGTAGCTTCTAAGTAACAATTGAAGGAGCAATGTGTTGGTGGTATGGGCCTGGTGAATCAGTGGGCTTTCCCCACAGAATTCATGTAGATATTAAAGGGAAGAGGGAGGAGACTGGTCTCTTGGGGAAGGGAACAACTTGGTAGCAAAGCATGGATATTCCTTTCTGTTATTGGGATGAGAAAGGAAATATATTTGCTATACACACTGAATGTATACATTCCTCCAATGAGACCTTCTTGCATCATCCCAGAACTGGCTACCCACGTATCAGGCTTCTATCTTTAACAAAGTGTTTTGTAGAGAAGTCAACACAATTGTACAGAATCCATCTAAGGCACCTTTCAAAAGTGAAGAAAGGCTTATTTGTCTGAAAGTTCACTTGATTTTTCATTCGTCTCCCCCACCATCAGACCAGTTGATCTTAAGAAAGATATGGGTTCACTTCATAAGCCTTGTCTTGCTTATAAAAACAAGAAAAGAGGAGTCTACATGCTCCAAAGAAAGCTCACAAGAAGATTAATTAATTAATTAAGAATCTTTTCTTCTGAGTGCAACAGGATCCAAGTAACAAGTGAACTTTTCATTTCCAGTAATAGCAGAAATTACTTCAATAGCATGATTGTGAGCACCCGTGGGGCCATAATGTGAATGGTCTTTATTAAGGAATAGACTGAACTTCTGACTATCTTTCTTCCAGTCATTTCCACAGGCTATAAACAGCGCCTGGTTTGTTGCTATTAAAAGAGCCTAAAGACGACGATGCTGAAAAGCATTACTGTTTAAGTACTCATGGCTTGACATTAACATGAAAAATATTTTCTTGAAAGTAAAGTGGGTTTGGGTTCTCCAGAACATTATAGTTCTGTTCAGAAATTGTTATATTGAATATCTGTGATATGGGGTAGATTTTTGGGGGGAAAGTTGTGTTTTTCATTTTAATTGCTGGTCACTATGCCTCTGTGTTGCTTGATTATTTATTTTTTCCCAGACATGTATGAAGTAAGAAAATATCTTGGGGCCAATTCTTTTGTTGTTGTTGTTGTTTTATTTTCTTGGTGGTTTTTTTTTTTCCTGCCTGTGTTAGTACCTGAAGAAAGAGTCTGGTCTTAGTTAATGATCAGGCCTCATGATACGTTTGCTCCCATAAATGACCACTCTGAGGAGCAACCTTTCCTGAACAACATGGTATTTTGCAAAATGATGCTAAGTGAAAACTGAAGTAATCCATGATCTGCTGAGGTGATATTGAAGACATATCTCTCATGCACAGCAGACCTATGCATTAATCCTATGTTTTGGGGTCTTTAATTGCTTTAAATATTTGCTTCTAGATCTGTGTTTCACACATCTTATTTACATGGTTTATTTTTCATTTTATGAACAAATCGATAACCAGACAGACTCTTTACCACACTGGATTAGTTTTATTTATTCTCTTTGAACTTGATTAAAAAGCTGTCAAACATAAGTCTACATTTTATCAGCAGAATACTTTTACAAAACAGGGTAGGAGATGTGTATAGCTGGAAACATACATTTCAAAATGAAACAATATTTGATATATTCTAGACAGTTACCCTTTTGTTTATCCATGACAACTGAAACTAACCATCAAATGCATAAATTGATTCAAGTCTAGCCAAGTATTCCTAAGGGCATATGAAAAGGCTTTTTTTTTAAAGTTCTTTCTAGATGAATTTAATGTAGTTCACCAATAAAGCATCCTCAGGAGCACAATACAAATGCTACAGAACATGAGATAGTTGGGGAAAGCGGGCAGATGTACAGTGTGATGAAGAACCAAAATGGATGTTACATTAAAATGACCAGCCATGCAATGGCTTCCTTTCATGTACTGCATTTAAGTAAAAATGCCAAAGTTCTGATTTTGGTTTTAATATTTTTTAGGTACTCTTATGCAAACAGAGACTTTCTGGGTTTTGTTTTTTTTTTTTTTTTTGGAGGAGGTGTTGGATTTTTCTGGGGTGTTTTTTTTTTTTGTTTTGGTCTGAGTTTTTTTAGATTTGTTTAAAAGTATTAAAAGTAATCTTTTTGTGAAGTCTTGTGGTAGGAAATTGAATTCATCATGTCTTTAACTTTCCATATCTATCAAAGAAAAGGGTAAATGGTACTGAGATTAGCTACAAATGATCTGGTATCACTGTTTTAATTCGCTGCTTTTAAAATACATGTTTTAATCCATTTTTTCACAAATCTCAATTATTATTTGTCTTTCTGTGCCATTGCATATGTTGGTAAACAGCATTTTCTATGGTCTCTGGCCATATGCTGTATGCTCAGCTTGCAAAAAATGTGACACTTGGAGTGCTAGCATAATGAAACTCTCAAAGGGTTAATGCAGAATACATATAGGCAAATGTTGACAATATTTTTTATTCCAATGTTTGAAAATTAAACACAAAATCATCATTAAGTTTTCACAAAATGAGGCATCTGTCACTTGAAGGAAAAAGAAATATTTCAGAAATATGTTTACAGAAATGTAAAAATATTAGACATCAAGACAGATGTGAACGTTTTCAATAACAGGCCCTGTCTGTCAGTCTTCCTCAGAGCCGAAGATCTTGCTGTACTCACTCAACATAAGTTCAACTATCTGATTTTGGTACAGCATGTGGACTGCCATGTTCCCTGTCTCCTTTTCAGGTCTAAGGAGTGTTGGTCCAAACACAATTCCTAAGCTTTGTGTTGACATAAGATTCACGGATTCCTTGGCTGCTATCCTGTTGACGAAAAGGAAAGAATTGGTTAAAAGAGAGGGATGTCAAAGGAGTCGCTGTTGCATTTGAAGTACATAGAGGGACTTTTTTACTGATCCTCCTGACAGGGAGGTTTCTTTGGTTAAGTTATCAAATAGGAAGAAAAGAAGGAGGAATGAGACAACTTCTGTCAACCTGACAAGCAAGGAGCAGAGAGTCAGCCCCAGTCAGCAAGATGTGTCTGGGGTGGAGGTCTAGAGTCCTCTTTACACTGCTCTCATATCAGGGCACAGTTTGCTACTCTCTGGTGAGAGAGCATTAGTTAGTCTGTGTGCTATAAAGCAAGAATTTCTGAGCTCATACATTTAGATACAAAAAATAGGGATTGCTCTTTGTGCTAAGGGAAACAAGCATTTTGGTGTCAACTGGTTTGGTGGCTCTAGGGTGAAACCTCCCTGCTTCTCTTAACATGGTCTCCAGCACTGAAAGGGTTGGGAAACAAGAAAAAAAAAATTAAAAGAAAAAAAAAAAAAATCCCTTAATATAGAGCTCATATGAAACACATTCCTTCTGCTAATTTAAATCCAATAAAGTTAGCATGGTCTGAAATGGATTGTGAAATTTATATAACTATAGACTTTTGCATGCCTTATCCTGACACAAAGTTTCTTGAAAGACAGAGACCACATACCTTAATGAGATGAGTTAGAAAATAATGGTAAGGATTATAACCTTTGATATCTTTATTACCCACAAAATTACAAGAGGAGGGCTATTATTATTAAAAGTTGATCTTATGTCTGTATTAAGACTTAATATTCTTGTGGAAATGACATTAAGGATGGAGAAGTCTGGTCTAAGAACAATATAGGTTTAATGGATGGCGTTTAGGTAGGCAGTTTCGCATAAATCTCTGCAGCAGTGAGTACAAACTAAGTAGAAATCCATTTCCCTCAACCCTACAGAACACATAATATCTCTTAGGTTTGAAGGACGATTAATGAAAATACATATTTGCTAAATAAATTGCACAGCTCTACCAAGGAACGTGAACTAAATGTGACTTTAATATGTAAATGTTTGAATTTATAGATGCTTCCTTAACCTGTTAGTTTTAACTTAAACACTGCAAGTAGACTGTTGCAGCCAAGTTCTGCTTTCCTGTCTCTCTTATGGTCACTCATTTACCTTTTTTAAATTCAGACACCAATTTAAAAATCCTCATAGATGTCTGTTTTCTCATACCTGTTGCCGATTTTACAGCAAACTAAGCTAGATGAAGAAAACTTCATGAGACTTAATGGCTTTAATCACTTAAAAAAAGGTTTCTTTCATGATAGTGGGTGGGTCACACAGCAAAGAGCATCGTCTTGTGGATTTGTGCCAACCTTGTCGTTTACCACATTCCTTGAACATCGACGCTTGTGTTTTTTTTCCCCATATATAAATAGGAAGCTTTGCTTCGTTCTGCCTCATGCTTGTAACTGTGGTGTCCATTGCACAAAACACTCTCCATATGGCACTAATCAGATTGGCTTAACTATTAGTTTCTTAAAATATAGCATCTTTATTATAAATTACATTTTAAAAATCCTCTGTGGTAATATTAATATATAATTTCTTCTTTTAGGATTTCAGAAAGTCTTAAAATTTAGTAGCTTTGTTGTGAAGTGCTGTGTGGGACTGATGGATATCACACATCTTTATCACAATTAAAAGTGTTTGTTACGAGGGTGATGAGGTGGTTGTGCTTAATGCAGAAGCACATACAATGAGCTTGGGGGCCTCCCAGTGAGAAACACTTAATTTCTGTTGATCTCATTACATGGTAGAAGTTGGAAACCTTATAAAGCCCACACAGATGACATCAACATGGGTAGAGATGCTAGTTCACCAGGAGTAGAAAAAGGCCAGATATTCAGCAGTTGTATCTTGTGAAATTTTAGAGATCATCAGTTTAGCATCAGCCATGGCTTTGCAACAAGGGGGTGGTAACAATGGACAACACTGATGAAGCTGGAGGAGAAACACCTTACAGGGGGTAGGAGGCAGTGGACCATGGATAAGCAGAGTCAAGGTAAAGAACGGTGCTGGCAGAGTTCAATTTACTGAAGGGAAAGGAGGGGACTGACATCCTTTATCTGTAAAATTTAGAGCAAGATGTTGAGATCCTATCTTTCTGATACGGGCATAGAAAATGGAAGACTAATGGCCAACCACTGTCCTGTTTGCCATCTTTCTGATGCAGAATAACTCCCCTTGTTTTCTGTGGCGATGCCAAGTCCTGTTTGAGTCTGGCCATTGCCAGCACATGGTTTGCAGTCACTCAGCTCTCAGAAGGTGAGGGTATGGCACGAAGCAAAGGGATAATGCACATGGTGTGCATTGGTGGTGGAGAGGAATTGGTTATCTGTTGTGGTTCATCAATACGGAACGTGACACTGAGAACATCCACGCCTGGGGCCCCTGAGATTAGCATTAGAATAATAATTCTTGAATTGATAAAATCCCTTGAAAATTCTAGATATTTTCTATCTATTCATGCAGCCGTACTTGATAACCAGAATAACAAAAAGTTATAAACCCAGCAAACTTGGAAACATGGAAAGTCTGAGTGGTTAAATAAGCTGCGGCAAAGTACAGCTACTGGAGGGAAAGAAGGAAGGAATTCAATTCAGCTTGAATGAAATAATTATAAGTTTAGGACTTTTTAAATTACAAATATTTACCAATGAAATTCTATAACTAATATTTTTTTTTCATCTGTCCACAAAAGAGAATGCCAAAGCAAACCAAAACCTAATATGCACACTTAAAGCCATTACTGTGTATCTGCTAAGTGGAATTGAGTTGTTAAAAGAGAAAATCCCTAAAAATGTGCATAAATTCTTTTTTTGGCAAGAAAAAGGGCAGAAAGAGTGATACACCGTTTATAACATAAAAAGTGAAAGCGAATGCCAGAGCTACTTTCTGTCAAGTCCAAATGAAAGGAGAAATGATCCATCAATTTAAGATTTTTTTTTTTTTTTTTTTGAAACAATCTATAATCCGGTGCCACAGATGTTGGAACCATGACAAGGAATTGCTGGGTGCTATGTTGTGTAAGATTTTATTTCCCTCCTTCCCCCTGCCCCCCAAATAAGTGAGGTTCAAGAATGGTTTAAGTTCTTTAAGATCACCAGTCAGGAGATACACAGAAAATCCAGTTCTCATTATTAGTAGTAATGAAATTAATGATGTTTTAAAACAGCAGAAGTGTCTGATAGGAGGGCTCTCGTGTCAATGGCAGATATATAAGCAAAAATACTGGGGAATTTATGCTTTGGCTGTTGCCAAGGCAACCGTAAGCTGGAAAACGTGTGACTGAGAGCAGGGCAACTCTACAGCTAAGAGGGTCATTGTATGGTGAGTTTGGTTCTCCATTTCCATTAAACCTACACTTTTCAAACTCTCTAAATAAAATCATTATTAATTTTGACATTCAGAAAGCACGCTGGATTATTGCTTCAAACAGACTTGGTGTTAGGAAATGTTCTTCATCCATTTTTACTCCAGAGTAACTGTTGGGGATGGTGTGGGGGGGGAGTATTTCAATGGGGACTCTGATTCCTCACCATTTTAATGTTCCTACTGCACATTAAAAAAAACCCAGAGAGAGAATATTTGGGGAGGAAAATCTCAATGGAAAGAGCACTGTTTTACTGTCAGCTGGAGAGTGTTTGAGGGTAGAGCTGTCCTCTGCTAGCTGTGCTGAGAACTGCTCAATCTTGCTTTCTTAGCTTTTCCCAGCCTACAAGGATTTAAGTGAGCTTAATGTTAGGGGCATTTCTATCCTTAGCAGAACTGGTTTTAACTGTGCCTAGTAATCTTTCGGTTTATAACTAAGGGGAACTTTTCATTATGATGATTTTGCTGGTGTTCCATGAATGGGTCACCTGGTAAAACATAATGGGGCAGGTAGGCGGATGTAGGAAAAGCCACTCTCTACAGTCAGTAGAGGACTGAGGGATAGAAGTAGGTTTTGATCTTATGAGAATCCTGACCAGCAGCATTATGCACGGTACTTTATTTAACCAGGGAAGTCATTGTCACGAGAGGCAGAAAACAAGACCTAAAGACAGGCCAAAAAGAATAAAGATGCTTGGGAATAAAGGAAACTCCCCAGAAAAGTAGGGGAAAAAAAGATGTATTTGTGACATCTGCTGTCTGAGTACAGAATTAGGAGCTGACTGCTCTCTAAGTAGGTTATTCCGTGACGGCCCACTTGGGTGGGTTTTGTACCTTGGCTGAATGGAGTGACCACTGTCATGGCCAGAGCTCCTCACCCCTATGGGCAACAGGGACAATTTGATATCTAAGTTCCCATGAACCGCTTTTGTGGGTCAAAATCTGTGCATCCCATTGATCCACTTTACAAATAATTATTCTCAAATTATCTACTATCTGTTGCCTATACCTTCTCAGACATATGCAAATGTAACGCTTTAGCTTAAGGTCCATCCCTGGGGATGGCTCAGCTGCCTTCACTGTACCTCAACTACATTTTTCGCTGCCCTGTTATGGGCCAGTTTTTATGCAGCAGAGAGACTGACTAGCACAGAGATCCTAATCAATTTGAACGCGTTAAAAATGTGACTTTTATGATGAACAGCTTCTAGCTCAACATTTTATGCTTCTCTCCTACCCAAATGCTGGTTCACAGGAGTTAAAAAATAACAGGTATTAGATACTTTGCTTTAGCGACAAGACATTTGGGAAGGAATCATCCAACCTTGAAATAAAATCTTTATTGAAAGCAATTCTACTTCCATGCCAGTCAGATACATTGTATGATCAGAAGAGGTGTCCCAGGGGAAAGCTCGGTGCAGTAGACAGGGTTGATTACTTGGACCTCCTGTCAGTTCTTAACTCATTGACAATGGCTGAGACATTCAGTACAACTTTGTTTTCTTTATTTGGAAGTAAAGTTAATATACTTACCTTAACTGTGCCAAATGTACCGGAAAATAACCTGATAATAAAACGTACCATCCTACAAAGTGATAATGTCTGTGTGTGTATAAGCACATTTTGGCAGGGCTTTTGCAGATGGGTTTTTTGGTGTTAGGAAGGAAGCACAAGTACAAAACGATACACAGATAAACTATCGGGTTTCTTCTGAATGTATTTCCTTTCCATTTAAGGCTGGTTACATACGTCCCTGAGACACAGCATATTACTGCAACATCATTTTCTGTTGTAAACTTATTGTGATTGTTCTTCAGGATGACCTTAAGTGGTTTTGGGTACAAAAAACCCCCCTAAAAAACCCCAGCTGAACTACAAAGTTTGGCTTTGAGCGTCCTCTTAAAACACAAACAACAATAGGTGTCCTTCTACAGTAGGTCAAATCCTTGCAAAGACATCCATATCCAGCTGGATAGAGCAGCTTAAGACAGATATCAAAATGCACCCAGCGTGGAGGAAGGGTGCAGAGTACATGCACTACTTAACCCTGTCTTGAGAGACTTAGGAAAATAATTGGTGGTAAGTGCCCCTCGATGCCATAAGCTCTCTCTGTAAACTGTTCCATACATTGCACTGCAACGTAGATAAATTTAAAATTTAGTAATAATTTGGGATTCTTGATATTTTATGAATGCAAACTAAACCTCATTATTATTTATGTACTGGCTTTATGGATGATTTGCTCAGTTGCATTACAGTGGTATTCACCAGCTGATGAAGCTAAGCAAATGCAAACATTATCAGTTGAATCCCCAGCTTGTTGTTTGTGAAATCTGTATGCCACGTTGGCGGGGGGAGCTTTGTGCATGTGGAGCTACAACCTGAGGTTTATGCTTGAGGAGTTGCTCCCAAGCACTCCAACGTCTGTCCTTTTCAAGATGTGATCGCAGTGGGCTAATGCAGTTTTTAAGCTGCTTCCTTTTGCCTGAGCAACATACGAAGGTGCTTTAAATCCCTGCTTGCTCCATAGGTTGAAGTTTAAACAATAGCTATCCAAGCCTGGTAATAGAGCAAGCAGGTCGTGGCATGTGATACGTTACGAGAGGGGTCAGAAATAGTTCAGACATACTTAAGAGCTTGCTTTTGCTGAAAATAGCCTCCATGGCTCCTGGCCTACAGAAACTCCATAGGCTTCCTGTGCTCTGCAGCTGTGGGTTCATGTTACAGCTCTTTGGGAAAAAATCCCTTCTCTTCAGTTGCTCTGGGACACAAGAACAAGCACTTGATGCTGTCTTCTCCTGCAGACTAGCCTTTAAATCTGACTGTTGGATGGCTATATATAGTGCCTGGACAGCTGACAGGGACCTGGTGGAGAATGGGCTTCCTCAGGGGATCCCCCACATATCTCACAGCACGAGTCCTTCCCTGGATGAACTGCCTTGGAGTCTGGCCCTAAAAGAAAATAATAACTAAACTAACTCTGAACATCGTTTCACAGTTGTCTGAATAGACTCCAAAAAGCTGAAGAAAGGCATTTATTCTGGCTTAGCCTGCTTTAATAAGAGAAGTAAGTTCAAAATAAAATCTTCTCACCATTGGGTAAGCTGTGCCACCCATTTGACATCCTTTCTGAAGAGTATGCATGCTCTTGCCTTTGCACACACCTCACGTAGTGCCTGTCTTGTAAAGAAAGCCTTCATTTTCCAGGTGACTGAGGCCAAGATGGAAAAGCACATTTAGATATCTAAAGGGACTTAGGCCTCTAAAGGGGCTTTGTTCAGGAATGTGCTTTGGAGAAGTCCTGCTTGTTCTTCTGCCTCCGCTCTCAGCCGTGGCTCTATAAAACGAGCAGGGTTATGTGATACCTGCACCTCAGCCTTGGGATCATGTCTTTTTATCTGGCTGTCTCCTGTGTTAAAGTAGCTCCAAAGGCAGCGGGTACACATCGGCATGCTGGTATGGCATGGACAGCAATGGCAAGGAGTTCATCTCCATGCTAAGGTAGCTCCACTTGAAAAGCCTGGTGTGGGGAGAGGCTCTAGTCCCACTTCCCCAAACCTTGTTGTGTTAAAGAAACTGAGTCAAAACCTTTTCATAAAATCTTCCCTATCACTGTAAAAGTTCCAGGTCTCACTTTTGGAAAACTGAGACAACTGGGTGACCCACTAAATTCTTCCATTTACTGAACACCAGTGCTCTGTCCTCAGTTTGGCCTGGTTTTTTAACTTTTTTGTGTCTGAATGCAAACTAGTTCCCGTTAATACTCATAAAAATGGTGTATTTGGTTTGCTTGGCAAGGTTTTGGCACCAGAGTGGCTACAAGGGAAGGTGCTGTAAGAAGCTCCTAGAAGCTTCCCTCATGTCCAACAGAGCCAATGGCAGCTGGCTCTGAGACAGACCTGCTGCTGGCCAAGGCCAAGCCCATCAGCAATGGTGGTAATGCCTCTGGGGTTATAGAGGTAAGAAGGAGGAAAACCCCTGAACATCAAGAGCAATTGCAACCAGAGAGAGGAGTGAGAAGATGTGAGAGGAGTAACTCTGCAGACCCCAAGGTCAATGAAGGAGGTGGGGATGAGGTGCTCCAGGTGCCGAAGAGATTCCCCTGCAGCCCATGGAGGATGGTGGTGGAGTAGAGATTCCACCTGCAGCCTGTGGAGGACCCCATGCCAGAGCAGGTGGGTGCACCCAAAGGAGCCTGTGACCTGCACTGTAGCAAGCTCCTGGTAGGACCTGTGGCCTGCGGAGACAGGAGCCCACACCAGAACAAGTTTGCTGGTGGGACCTGTGACCCCGTGGGGAGTCCATGCTGGAGCTGCCTGGTCCTGGAGGTCTGCACCCTGAGGAAGGGACCCACACTTGAGCAGTTCATGAAGAGCTGCAAACCACAGGAAAGACTCATGTTGGGGAAGTTCATGGAGAACTGTCTGCTGTGGGTGCGACCCCATGCAAGAGCAGAGGCAGAGTGTGAGAAGTCCTTCCCTGAGGAGGAAAGAGTGGCAGAGACAAAGTGTGAAGAACTAACCACAAACCCATTCCTGTCTCCCCAGTGCCACTGGGGAGAGGATGGAGGGAAATGGGGAGTGAAGTTAAGCCCGGGAATAAGGGAGCCTTTTGCTGTATTTTCTCTCCCCTGTCCATCTGAGGAAGGGAGTGATGGAGCAGCTTTAGGGGGTACCCAACCTTCAGCAAGAGTCAGCCCACCACAATCAGAGGGAGAAGTAGATCTGGCTAGTCCATGTTATCACAGTGTCAGTTGCTATTGAGCTTGAAGTTTGCCTGTTCAGTGACAGCTACTTGATAACAGTCAGCTGAAGACCAAGGAGCCTCTCAGACTCTTCTGGTTGTGGCTCTGTGTGCAGGGAACCCATTTTTGCCTTTTCTATGGCCCTGTAACAGCATATATATCTCAAACAACAGCAAACCCCTCTTCAAAGGCTGCTCTGTTACTGCAAGCACAAGTCTTTCCTTCAGGAGAGGATGGGAGAGAATAAAACCACCCGTGACAGATGTTAGGCAGATGCTAATGCACTTCTTAGAGGTGTTTGGATAGTAGAGTGATAAAGGTAGTGAGAGAATACATAGAATAATATATGTTCAGACAGAGATGCAATACATAGACCTCTTAACTCTATTTTTGGCTGGTGGTGTAACTTTTTAAATTTTTTTTTTAATGTTAAAATTCTACTTCTGATTATTTTTTTCTTCTTAGAAGAACAACCAGTGTACTGTAAAGACCAACCTGTCAGAGTTCCTGGATCTGTATGCTTTTGTCGCCTGTGTGGGCTCAGAAGGCAACAGATAGTTTTGCATGAAAAAAAAAAAAAGATTTAACTTTTTAAATTGCTTAAATATTTTCATTCAAGAATGCCTGAAGCTACATTTCCTTGCAACATTAAAAATAAAAAGCAGTTAGTAACAATCTCCCTTAAATCAAGGATTGTAAATATAGAACCTTTATCATCAGCACAGCACATCCAAAAATGTCTTTGTAAAATAAATCAAATTATATGAGTTAATTGATTCCAGGCAACATCAGCAACTGCAGGTGGAAACTGAATAACAGGATGTTTATTAATGAAGGTCTATTAATCAAAATTGACAATATAAATTCCTGTTTCTTTTATTTGAATTCTACCTGCAAAATCCATGGATGCACTTGCTGAATTTTTAAATAAAAATTCAGAAGCAGAGAAAACGCTAACACTTGGGATTTTAGCTTTATATGTAGGGCTATTTGTTTAAACAGCGAAAGGATATCCTAAATCCAATTTGACAGGCAATGCCAAAGATGCCAGTGGTAATTAATTAGCACTTAATTTAGACCACAGAACAACAGGATGTGGAATTGGTGCTCAGTGCCATTTCCCCTTAGGCTTCATCTCATGAGGGTCAGGAGTATGGCTGTTGCATTGAAGGTCAGTAAATAAATTGGGGGAACACATTGACACTGGACTTTTCATGATAGATATCCTTCACCCTTATTACTGCCTCTGGCTATCGCTGATGAGAAAAGGACTGCAATTGTTCTGTGAAGAATGCTGTACACAGGCTTGATTCGAGCAAGGTAGCGTCTGAACTCACGCGTCGTACAGTAGTGGTGCCGGATGCTTCCTATGGGCAGAGACAGAGAGAGCTGCCTGGGCTGTGTAGCCTGGCTGGAAATAAGCTTCTAACTGTAGCGTAGAAAGCTTGAGGAACTCTGACAGGGGAGGAAATACACTTAAAAGCAGCCCTTAAGTTTGCTAGATTTGCGAGCTTAGCTTTAGAGTAAGCATAATTAAAATCAATGGAAGATTTTTAAAGTGAGGTTAGAAACTAGGTCAGCAAGGGAAAAAACACATTTCCTTATTAGCCTCTTGCATATTTGGTATTCACCCATAAAGCTAAAGGTTCTTAATAAAGGTGGATTAATGTTATTAACAGCATTGTTTTCTGGTGGGGACACCAGGGCTTTGACACACTTAGTGATGGGCAAACAAAAGTAACTGGCAAACCCCCGCATGGTTCTACTGGTGACCCAGCTGGGTTTTTCCTCAGTGGAAGAAGCCACCTGTGTACAGCACACCCAAAGCAGCGGTCACATAGAAAGCATACTGAGACCCTGCAGAACTTGGTTCACAGATGCACATAACTGATGTTCTTTGGTTCTGATATAGTGGGCAGAAACATAGAAAGATGATGCGACGACTCAGTATTATGACATATCCCCTTCCTCCTAGGAACCTTAGCGTCTCTGACAGGCACTACTATGCTCTTTCTTCCAGTAATCTCTCCCCATCTTTAAAAAGAGCGGCTCAGGTGGAAGGATGTCAGTGCTGGCACTGATACTCAGCGAGGTTATGGCTTTCTGAAAACTATTCTTACAAACTGTACCCCGCTGCGCTTAAGGAGTCCAGTTCCACCATGGCTCGTGGGATGATGAACAATGTGAACTTCAGCACTTACAGCAGGGAAATTCTTATTGCAAACCCTAGATGTACGCCGCTAGCAGTGTTTTATCCCCTTGGCCCCCAGAAGGGCTGTCTGCATTGCTACATCAGGAAAACACTGACTTAGACAGCGGTCCGTGCTCAGAAAATGTATTTTGGAAGCCCCAGGTTAACAGTTATTTAAACTTTCACTTCATCACACCCTTGGCAGCATCTGTCTCGACACGGAGTGAAATTTTGATTACTGTTAAAGTCACTGACAAAACTCCCAGTGACTGGGAGCCAGCATGGAGTCAGAATTTCACCTTATATAGGCTTAACTTTTCTCATTTTGGATGATATCTACTTTTACTAAGTGGAATTACTGCTTTTGACTATGTTCAATCTATAACCTCTTGCAGCCTTCAATTATAGCCCTTTTGTGCTACGGTAATCCAGTTGACAGCAAATAACTCAGCTGTGGATATGACAGGTTTGCTTGCTGACTTAAAGCCCCGAAGTGGCAATTGGCTGGAATTTCAACCTGGGATGCTGAACTGTGAGACAACCTTCTCAGAAATGCATCTTTGCTGGTAAGTCTGGAGCTTCTTGTGACAAAAGCTCAGTTTCACTAACACCACATTGTTTTGGCCAGGCATCACAAATAAATTGTTCCGTTTTGTGAGACAACTAGTATTTTTTGGCATTGAAACCGGATAATATAGCAAAGAATTCCACAGAAGTCAGGGAACAAGCAAAGAATTCCACAGAAGTCAGGGAATAAGTTCTCACCAAAGTTTTCCTCCTCTGCGAGCTCCTATATATATATATAATTACTTCATAAATTGGTTTGTTTTCAATCTTTTTAAATCATTAAAAACTTCTGAATGTTGGCACATTAATTGTCCCAAATAGAAAATCTCCATTTTTTAACCTACATTACCACCATCTTGTTGTTTAAAATGAAAGCCTTTCTGCAGTGGTCTGCCCAACAGAGAGGATTTTATACGGGATGTGACCTCAACCAGGATTCCTACTCTTTCAGGTTCAGTTCTGAGCTCTCCACAAGCTACTATTGCAAGATATCTGCACCGCGTTTGTATCAGATTTGAAAGATGCTTTAACATGCCTCCCAGCATCACGACTGTTTCAGCCCTGATATTGAACATGAGTAGGATGAATGTATCTCCTAAATGCACTAGTGAGTATGTGCCATGAGTCTTTGATTTCTTTAAACTTATTTACATTTTGCTTGCCCTTGAGCAATGAATTTACTATGTCAGCATTGTCTTTTCTACTTACACTTTGTCTGTCTTGTCCGCTCACCTTAGCTTGATGTTTATTTTTTGTGCACTAAATGCACAAACTGCCTGGAGTGGAGGATTTTCCATATATGTGTAGTTCTAAGATGCAACCCTTGTAGTACTCCGGGTTCTGCAATATCTTCCCTAGCTTTAATCTAAGTTTGGATTTTCTCATTAGTTCCTTTTTAAGTCAAATACCCATTCACACGTACTGGTTTCATTTGCCTGTGGTCTAACCACCTTAGACACTTTACAAAAGTCTTTATTCTCTGTGCAAGCAGCCCTAACTCTCTCAGTAATTGTGTTTCTTCCATCTTTGAAGCTTCAAGTGACAAGACTTGACTATATCTGCTTTTGTCTGACCCTAATCAAAATCCACAGTTAGAAAAACTGGTGATAAAACAAACACAAGTCTCTTAGGCCTCCTAACCAAAACCATGTTAAACGGATTTGAAGGATTTAGGACCAACTGATGTCAAGGCATACTCATCAGGGTTGAGGCAGCTCACTCACTATGCAGCTACGGGACACCAAACCTCTCAGTCATAGCTTAATTGAGGAAATTGCCTGAAAGACTTCCAGAGAAGCATTTCTGATAGTGTCCACCTGGCAGACAGGTCTGTCCCTTGCTTGTTGATGTTATGTGTAGGTATGCTGATCTTGGAGATGAAGCTGGAATGTCTTGTATATGGGTTTTTTCATTGCTTAGAGCTCCAGAAGATCACTGATGCTGCACTGTCTGGCCCTCAGATAAGACTAAATTCAGTTCATTGTGTTGCATGGACTTTCACCTACAGCAGAAAATATCTAACCGTAAGTGAATGGCTGACACTGAGAAAGTGTCTCCTAAAGAAGCAAGAATTGTAATTTCAGGATGTGAAAGCTGTATAAACTTAATTGAATATGAAAAGTAACAAGGAAATCTGTTAGCATGTAACCCAGAAAGGTTAGGCAGTCCTCCCAAGAGTGGTCTGGTGAGATTCAAAATGTATTCATCAAGTTTTGAAACTGAGATAGAAATGTTGGGGCTGCAATGACTTCTGTGGGGTAGATGCTCTGGAGGAATGGAAAACTCATTCCTTTGATGACATATTTATGAGAGTTATCCAGATATTGAAACTTATCTGGGTTGTCCTAGGACATGGTCTTAAGTTGCCTGATACTAGTTCTGCCCTGAAAACCCTCCCTGGTCTGAAAGTTTGAATACAGACAAAATAATGTTCACCATAAACTTTACCTACTGGAAAGTTTCCATAGGCTTGGAAGACTGGGTAGTGTTTGGAGAAGGCCTGGACTTGGCAGTGTAGACAACAATCATCAGGGATGTGGGAGTAGTTTCAAAGCAGATGAAGTGCTATCCCGAGGTGGTTTGGTGTGGCTAAGTCTAGTGCTGACACAGAAAACATCGTGCAAGTAGTCTGCATTTTGTCCATGAAGGTGCTAAGAGAGCTACAGGAGAGGGATTGGTGGGATCTCTAAAAAATAATACAGAGCTTTTCTGAATCCCCTTTTCTTGGCTCATCTCCATGGAAAGGGGTTTTATTTTAGAAGACCACAGCAAAGCTCTGGGGAAGATGTGTCAGTGCTGTCCAACAGCAGGGCTGAGGTGGGTGTAGAAACCCTTGACTTAAGAGGAGGTAACCGGTTGCATCTTGTAGACCAGAGGAGGAGGCAAGTTGTCGTATGCTTGGCTGGAGTTAGCCGCTCCACAGATTTATGATTTTACATTGCACCATAATGCGTAATGTACGAAAAGATAAATATTTTCCATTCAGCAACATCTTGCTGTATTTTCATCTAACTCTATAATTTTAATTATAAAGTGAACATAACCTGTATCAAATTATGATTTTGTTAACATATTGAATGAGGACAAGAAAAATAAATACCAGATTTTATACTGTACAGGCACATGAAGGTATAGTAAAAAAATCTGGTTTCCTTGACCACATTGTCATAATATGCATATATAACTGCTTATTGAATCCAGGCTGTGTAGACAACAGAAAGAACACTGGCTCCATACCATCACAATGCATGCCCACAACAAAGAGGAGGAAAGAACAGGCTCTTTCATTGTGTGTTTCTAAGTATTACCAACATAAGGGCTAAAAACATTACCTCGGTCTGAAGTGTATCTATATATACATGCATAAGTTATTAACTGGGCTCCCTGAGCACAGTTGCTGAAAATATTAATATATTCAAATTATATTCTAGCTACTGCAAAAACAGTAGATCAGAAAAAATGTATTAAAATCTCTTCAGACAAAAGGAGTCATGTTATTTATAAAGTTCCTCTCCCCCCCGCCTTACCCCCACCCCACTGGAACACAAACCTTCATTGTATATAATACATGAGAAAGCAAGATGATCCTTAGATGTCAAAATGTGGCTTAAAGTTTGAATGTAATCATAAAACAGTGACTCTAATGCTTGCCATAAACAAATTGTCACTGGCATTATGTAACTTAGACTATTCATAAAGTATAAAAGACGGGAAGAATAAAAGGTGGCTGCCAAGCACCATGGGCCAAATCCAAAGGTTGTGCCAAATTGTGTTAGGGGACTGGGAATGCAAACCCAGCGTGCAATTCAGATTTGCACTCCCCAGTGGTTGGGCCGCTCCTATGGCTTAAATTAGAGCAAGATAAAGCCCATTTTAATTTTTTTTTTTTGTTTTAGTTTGTCAGTTTAGACTGTAAGGCGACAAAGCAGCAAGCAGTGGCTTCTGGAGCACCCTCTGCTTGCTCTTTCTGGGAGATGGAAAGCGGGATGAAAGTTGCCTTACTGCCGCAGGACCCATTTTGGTATGGAGCGGCCTTGCAGGACACGAACAGGCCTAGCCAGATTGCACCAGCAATGCAGCCCAAATGGGAAGAATCACTCCGGTGGTCCTCAATTTTTCACATTATCCAACATGTAGGGTACCACCTCATTGGGCTGGGACCCTGCTCTTTGCTCAGACTCATTAGGAAAGCCAACACAGTGGGTTAACAACAGAAGACCATACATCAAGGTGGAAGGCCTTGCCTGCGAACAACAACTAATCATCATTCATGGATACTTCCCTTTACTCCAGATTTCAGGAGTAACATGTATCTACTAATACACGCTCTGCAAAGACTTAAGTTGCAGGAAATGGTTGTGCTAAGGCACTTCATCAGGGAAAACAACCAAACTAGGTGGCTTGTCTACTCCCCCTTTCCCCCCTCCCCGCTTCCTTTTAAAAGTAAAATGACATTTTTTTCGCAGCCTGAAATAATTGTTCAAGCAGAGATACTGGTTTAACTCATTCTGAATTATTAGTGGAAAAGTGGGTCTCAGAAGTATGTTACATCTGAAATATTTTTCGTCACTTGAACATGTGCCGTCCAGAACTGGCCCTATTCTACCAGTCACTGGGAACAAACACTTCGCATTCACAGATGCTCCTAATTTGGTGTGGTTTGGAGTGTAATTTAGATCAAACGTATCCATGTAAATGAGTCAGGGTTTCTTAATTAGGTGCCTCTAAAGAAAAAACTTGGACCACATGAGTAGGTGTGGGTGTGGTGCCCATAGTACTGGAATCTTTCCTATAGATGAAGCTGAGTGTTCAGGCATACTGTAGGTTTTTCTTCCCCCCCCCCTTTTTTTTTCTAAAGCACAATAATAAATCTGCAGATGGCATAGACATAAAGACGCTACTTCAGAGGAGCTGTCTAAAACACTGTCTCTTTGGCAAATGCCTTAAAGTAGGTCATTCTGCTGTGATTTAGGTTTATATTTCATTGCCAGCTTTTTGTTCCCATTACAAGTAGGGTACATTCCAGTCCACAGATTTGCTCTTCTTTTTTCTTTTTTTTTTTTTGATTTTTTTTTCCCCCAGATTGTTTTTTATTTACAAGAATTTGTAGATCTTCATAAGGAAATGGCCAATACTCTGTCAGAAGTTCTAATCATGCACTTGACTGCAAAAAGAGATGTATGAAGGTGATAACCTGCAAATGTCAGAATGTAAAATACGATTCTCTGGAAGCAAAAAAATGTATTGATTCTCTTAACACGGTGATTGAAATGATTGCTGCATCTTTTGCAACGTGTGAAAAATGATTTGATCTAATGTCATTTCAGAAGTCTCACAGAGCAGGGCCACTGTTGCCCTAGTTGTTCAGGTATTTGCTTTTTCTTTTTATGTGTTTGCCACTGAGGAGCATGTATTTTATAGCTTATTAAAAAAAAAAAAAGAAAAGAAAAGAAAATCATCAGGGTCTGTTTTCCCATCGAAGTGCTGGGGGATTTACATGCCAAACTCCCACTAGCCTTAATGAATTACCTGCATAAATTCCCTTTCAATCGATAGTAGAATAGATCCTATTGTGCTATATTAATTATTTTGCACAGAATGCTGACATTTTGGCATTGAAGTCCTTTTTTTTTGTTGTTGTTGGTTTAAGTTCCAATGAATATCTTAAGAAACTTCAAGTCTATTATTTATTTTACAGCCTCATTCTGTGAAAAATCCCGTATCTTTAGCCAGAAAAATGGAAAGCATTGCAATTTACCCTTTGATGACCTGGTCCTAGACATTAAAGCATTAGGGCCCAATCTCCCAAAATAGAAAAAAAAAAAAGGAAGAAAGAAAGAAAGAAAAAGAAAGGGGGAAAGAAAAAAAAAAAAAGCTGTTTTGTAATGAATTGAGCATTCTTAATTTTCACCAGCAAAAAACATTTGAGTTGAAAAGAACACTAACCCCAAGCAATATTAAGAGGTTACAAAATCACATAAATTAACTCCGCCAGTGCTATTTTACTAAAGCTTATGTGAGTGCAAACCAGAAGCAGGACTCTCACATGGTCTTGATTACCCTGAGAGTACTTAGCAGTAACCGGCCTTCCCCGGGATGTGCTGGCCATATGCACTCGTACGCCCACAGCGCCAACATGCTCATGGATGAGCCTTCAAAACCGTGGGGGGCTCGGGGTGGGGGATTGGGAAGTCAGCGGAGAGTAGAAGTGAGAAGTGTTCTCTGTGTCATCGTGGGCAAATGCCTTACCCTCTTCATTCCTCACTTTCTCCATCTACACAACTAGGATAATAAAACTTACTGACCTGAAAAGGAAGTTATGAGATTTAATTAATGTTTGAAAAGCTTTTTTGAGATTGTTTGATATTGAGTAATGTGGGATGAACAATAGGAGCTCTTTGAAACAGGGGCTCTATCTATCTGTGTTTGTGTACTGCACCTAGCACAATGGTGCCGAACAGCCACAGAGTCAACCGTATCATCAATATTTAAATTAAAGCTATGTTAATTATTTTTATCGTTCTGTTATTTGCTGATACACCAGTTCAGTACATTTTGAAGCTTGGTAGCATTGAAAAGTACCAAGTGTAATTATTTGCCTGATTGTTATGAAAATCAGGGTTTATATTTTTAAATGCGGCTGTGGAAATAGGAAGTGTGTGGAAACACAGGTAAAACCGTGGCTTTAATTACTCGGTTTTCTTCTCTTTAAAAAGACTAAGCTGTAAGGTGTTCCTCAGGGAAGAAGTGAACTTTGCAAACTCCCTTATCCCACAAACAGAAGGAATAGGCACGACTACAAAAACCTCTCCAGCAAGCCCTCCCTGTCCAAAAGGAATAAAAGAAAAATGCATAAAGGTGCTTCAGAAAGACTGGATTTTGTTCTTTACCTTTAATCCAAAATCTATTATGCCTCTTGTCCTGTGCACAGTTGTGCCTGGTGCACATTTCCTTGTGCCCGGTGCACATTTCCTTGTGCCCACTAATTTTTGAGGGGAGAGTTTAGCAGACCAGTGTGTATTTGGCAGAGAGGAATACATGTAACTCCTCTCACTCCCCCAAATTGAGCTCTGGGAAGCTTTGGTAAATGGGACAAGCGTTGGCACTGTTCCAGCTCCTTTCTAAAACTCTTCTATAGCTGAAACAGAGAAAAGCACGTGTGCAAGAGCATGTCTCGATATATATTTGCCCTTCTGAAGCTACAAAGTGAATAATTCATTTCATGTAAACCTTAAAATGCTAGTCAGGGATGCCTGAGTGTCTCACGTCCCTGGCCGGTCACCACCTACTCACTCTTCTGGTGCAAGAGGAGGTTTCTCCTCCTTGTGTTTCCAGCAGTAGGAAGGCGGCTAAACTTTTCTCCCTGCTGCTGTCCTGTGGCTGAAAAGCCAGAGCTGCTCCTGAGTTGCCTGATTATAAAGAAACCTCTCGATCCAGGAAATAATTTCAGTGAATAGTCTTGTGCCTTCAGTTAAGGGCTTCTGCACGTTCCTGAATCTGAGTAGTCTTCCTGAAGCAAAATTGAAATGCCCAGCCCGCCCTTTGGGCTGCAGGTCTCTCACAGGCTGCCTGAGGTTTCCCAAACACAGATTTGCTATATACTCCTTCCATTCCAAGAACTGTTGCTTTGTTGTTGGTTTTTTTCCCCTTTTTTTTCTTTTAAATAGCTTCTACTTTTTTTTTTCCTTCTGCTTTTTCCTAATAAAAAGCTTGTACAGTTCCTAACGTAATCTGTTCTTCTGCTGTGTGAAAAAAGGTTTCTCCTGAGCGTAGATTTAATATGTAAGCCTGCCCGAAACTGCTGATATGACACATAGTTTAGTAAGTGAAAATCACATATGTTTGCTACATCTTTCCTCCACCAACTTAAAAAAAAAAAAGTTTACAGACATCCCCTGCTTAGTATTATTAGATGCCATACTTTAACTTTATTCTCTGATTTTTTCCCCTCAGAATTCTGGGTACTGCTGCTGGACTTGTCATCACATTGTCATCGTGTCCTGGTGTGCGGGCTACTGTGGGCTTCTGTCTAGGCATGGCTTTTTCCTTTCTTTAAAAAAAGTCTTTAATAGGTAGGGATAAGTCTGTTTACTTGCTCGTACTTTGCAAAATGCCATGCTCTTCAGAAAGTAACTACCATGTTGCAGCTTTGGGGTATGTGTTGTGTTTGTCAAGGTCAGCCGCTTTGCTCTTAGAGAGCTATGGACGTGGGGAAGGTTATTTTCCAAAACAACTAAAGCATGAATCTTGCAGTACTCAGGACTTTTTTTAGATAATATATTAATATTAGTGGATTTGTGTTAGGCAAAAAGTTCTACTTTTGATGAGCTTATTTTCAGTGGTATCGATGCAAACGATTACTCAAAAGGATGAAGAATTTGGGCATGGGGGAAGGCAGTCAGAAAGAAAATCATCACTCGCTGAAAGAGCAGGATGGCATCTGAAAATGTCTTGCTGTGCTGTGTACAGTATGGAAAAAAAATGGAATTAAAAAAAAAATAAATGGAGTTACTTAGATTCAAAGGTGAATCAGAAGGAATTGGCTTCTGCCTGGGCAAGGCAGCCAGATAGGCCACAGTAACAGATCCACGTGATAAACCAAGAGGCAACTGCAGAGCTCCCCAGACAACCTGCCTGAAGTGCCTGCCAAGGAGGCAGATGCTGCTGCTGGAAGGATATCTTCCACAGTTGGGCATCTGGGTTCAGCGCTTCCCACGTAAGGGAGAGGGATGGTAGCGTCAGGCTGGCCCCTGTCTTCCCATTTAATTATTTCAACATCCATTTTATACTTTTGTAAATAACACGTATTATCCTGCTTTTGTGCAGGAAAACAGTAAGTAAGGAGAGGGGGGTTGGTCTGCAATAGATCCCTTTGCAGGGGTGTCTACATGGATGGGCAAAGACGGACTCAAGCTTGGCTGCCCTGTGCTCCAGCCTGGTCAGACGTGAGACAGCTCGGGTCTGGGAGTCGCAGAGCTGCCTTGCGGTGGCACGGAGCTCAACCTAATAAGCAGAGCAGGCTGAGATTCATTAATTTAACATTAATAAGCACAGCTTATTAGCTCAGGCACAGCGCTGTATAATGCAGGCACACAGCTTCTGGAGCAGAGCTGCGTCCGCCCTCGGCAGAGGACCCAGCCAGGGTGCTCCTCTCCCCTGCTGCATTTTGCATTAGGGAAGAAAGAGTATTTTCCAGTTGCTGCAAAAGCTTCTGTGCAAAAAAACCCCCCACAAAACCACACCCCTCCAGGTTTTTAGATGGCATTGATGGCCAAGGCTGAGTTTTTAAGCCATTTAAACTTTTCGTGCCTCAGTTTCTCAATGGGTGTGTAAGAGCTAGCTGACAGATGCTGCTGTGAAAGAAGGTTATGTTACCGATCTTAAAATACAGTAGGGTCCTTAAATAGTGAAATGCTCCTTCTGCCTCACTTGAATTACAGTTTTTTGAGTGAATTACTGGGTACAAATAATGATTTATTAGGAAGGGATTGGCTGCGCTCTGTTCGCATTTGCGTGGAGAGCCAGTGCAAGGTTTCTGCATCATTTGATGTCCTGCACATGCCTGCAAAGTAGGACAGGAAATGTATATCAATTTTATCTGGTACCTGCGATTAGCTCACTCTGGGAGTAAAATTCACTTGTAGATAAGCAACAGGAAAGAGTGGAGCCCTGAGGAAGTGGGATGTTGTTTTCACAAATGTATGGGGCATGAACTATATATAGCAGGTTAATATAGTTCAAACATGTTCAGGTAGAACAGGCTGTTTTCTATGTCCCTTTATTTGGGAAAATCCCTACTCAGGTTGGGTTCTATTGTTTCTTTCAGGCATAAAGTGTATGGCTGTGGTTAGCTCTGCAGGAAGAAGTATGAATAAGCTAATAGTTGTCCTCAGTTATTTTCAGTATGAGTTCAAATAAAACTATTTCTTATGGTATTAGACTGACAAGAGCTACATGGTATGTCTGTTCAGGCCCATATTTTGTCTCTTCTGTTTATGAATAGAATGAAATTCAGGCAAAGATGAACAGGGGACATGGGTGGGTTGATCTCCCCCCCATCAAATACAAAAAACTTAAAAGAACAGGTACTGTAACCCTGAGCTTTGCTTTTAATCCCCCTCCTGTGGGCTTCATACACTGCCCTGTGACTTCTTGCAACTTCAGAGGGCTTGGTTTAAGAAAGATAGATGGCACTGGTGTTAATCCCTGCTGCTAGGCCTTTCTCGCAGACTCTCTCATCAGCTGCTTTGTCTGCCTTTCTGAAGGAGGACCCTTCTGAAGTGCGTTTCAATTGTTGTTTGTGCTTGATCTGGACCTATTCCTGTGGACTGCATCGCCGCCGAGTGAAACCACAGTGCAGCCTCGCTGCTGGCAGTGATTTAGGGTAAGTGTGGCCTTCCGGGCAAAGGTTGGGTTCTCGTGCTGAGCTCCTGTGTGTCAGTGAGACATACGCTCTACATGCTGTACGGAAGTCACAGGAAAGGAAGGGGCAGGGGAAAGGGAGGAATGCTGCAGAAGACAGCGTAACTATGGTCCTTCACCTTCTCCCATAGAATCCCTTCAAAGTTCAGTTCAACACCAGGCAAGAGCAGCCATCATCTTCCCCAGCAGATACAGACATTGCAGTAATACGCCTCAAATCAAACCAGTTTACTTCCTTCCCCCCCCAAACTAATCTGAAACTTTTGAACCTCCTGTGATTGCCACTGAGTGACCCCAGTAATTGAAAGGGATGGGACAAGGTGCAAGTCACTGGTGAGGTAGGCATAGTGTGCATATTGGCATCCCTTTTCTGAAGAGCATACCGAAAAGTGAAATAATTCTATATCTTGTAATTCTGTATTTTGTAACCTCTGCAAACTAGCCTTTTCTCCTAGGTTAATTTAAACAAACATAAGTTGCCTGTATTTGCATAATATAAACATCTTGCCATTACTAGTAATGGATGTAAGCTTCTTTATTCTTATTTATGGAGCCACGAGCCACTCAGACTGCCCTCAGTGTCTCGCATTGACAAGTTCAAGAGAACATATCAGTTTTTATCTGGTTTTTGGTGTTTTCCATAGCTGTTCTACTCCTTCCGTATCAGTGGAGCAAAGCTTAGAGAATAGCCATAGCCTTCCCTGAAGATGTGTTTGTGTGGTAGAGAAGGCTGACCTTCTTCACAGAGACTCAAGCGATTGCTCCTGTAATTCTCAGGCTCCCAGATGACTCGAATATCACATCATCCTGCCTTCTCTCACGCTGTGCCTTTGAATCAGATTACCTCAAGCTTCACCATGCTGTCTGACACCAAGGTAAGATACTTACATATCTATAGAGTTGTAGTCAAGCCTGGTATTACGTACATATGCATTATGAGGTATTGGTATTTTAATGACTGTATTTTAGTGTGGGGTTTGGGGTTTTTTTTTTCCCCTTTTATTTTCTTTTCCCCAAAACCCACCAGTCTTGGTCCAGTTTTGCCAGTTATTCTACACATACACAGCAGGAAACAATTGCTGTCCCAAACAGATTATGCTCTAAAAAGCCAAGGCAGACAAAGGCAGCATTATCATCATTTTGTAAACAAGGAACCAAGGCACAGGGAGATTAAGTGATTTACCCAAGGTCACCCAGAACATCCGGTCAAAGCCAAGAACTGAACCCACGTCTCCCGAGTCTCAATCAAGTGATTTAACTGTAAGATCAAAGACTTATTGTGTATACCTGATATCTCTCCCCTAAGACATGGTAACAAAACTTTCTTCAGGTTAGGATCAATGCCACATATGGTACAGTAAATTTTGTGTGTGGCATATCTGTGCTGACAGCGTCTACCCACTTCTTGCACTCAGGTTCTTCCCAGGAAATAATTTCCGTTATTATTCTTCCACTGACAGTAATAAATTATCATCCTTCTCTAGATAACCCGCTGAAGGAGAGAATGTGAGCACACGGTACATCTGAGGAATACATAGAAAAGTGGTTTTCTGCAAGGCCAGACTCAGTCATTTTATGGACTGTTTAAAATCCTTCTACGCTTAATGAAATAGGGACATTCCCACGACTATATGGACTTCACTTTGCAGTTTCAGCTGGAAGCTGCAAAACAAGATAAAGGATCTTCATCTCTTATACGTATATGCCAGGAGAATGTAGCACAAATGATCAGTATAAAGGCATCATTCATTAGCAGCTCAGACTAGTCTTCTACTTGGAGACTTTATTACTCACTCACTGGAGTCATTATATCATTCCTGGGATGAAATACTTCTCTGTGCCCAGGGCTTCCATGGAGCCCTACATACTACTTAGTCACTTCAGTTTTAGTGCTAGTTTGGGTGAGAATTCACTATGCAAAATGGCACTGGTTAATCCCAACAGCAGGACAGCCATGAAGGGAGGAAGAGGATCCTGCCTTCTGTGTACCCCTAAATTTAGGTCTGTCACTTCTACCCAGTCATTCTGCAAGTGCATGTAATCTACGTACATTTTTTACTGTTAACACCAAGAAACACAAGAAGAAAACCCAAGGTGAGCATGATATCCTGGGTAGACATCTCTTGAAAACAGAGTTCAATGAGTGCAGAAACCAGATAAGTGGAGTATCACAGCGTCATTTTTCCTTCTCTATTGTGTCTCAGCAACACTAGAAGAGGAAAGATGCACTTCCAAATCACTCCTCAGCATTTTTTTAGACATCCTGTGTTGTCACAAGCTTTCTCCTGAGGCCCAAGAGCTTGCAATGTATTTTCTTGGGCGAGGATATTTCTACCCTTATATATTTCTATCCTTATATATTTCTACCCTTCCATCTCAGTAAAGGATTTTGAATGGCAAGAATCTAGATGGTGAAAATCCAGGCCTATTGTTGGAGAAAGTCAAACCAAACTGGAACGTGGTGCATTTCAACGTAGCTGAAGCATAGTAGTCCTTGTCTGTCTGACTGCATCAAGGTAAACAAAACTCTTTGGTTGTTTTTTTTCTTGTAAAGGAATCATTCATGCTTTTGCTTAGACATACTGATTTCTTGAGCAGGAATAGGATATACATAGAAACCATAAATCATGCTTTGTTTTGCCAAAGAACGTAATTATCGGCAGTGTTTTGGGTGACATTTCCAATAGGATTTGGACACCACACACTGATTCCCTTTAAAATGATCGATCTGTTAGTACTGCAGTTCTACTTACTTCTTTAGATGTTCAAAGAGAATTTTCATTGTGTCGTAGTTCGGTCTAGGGAGCTTTTTTACCAGGCTCCTTATGGATTTTATTCGAGTGGCGTTGTCCTGGATTTCTAAGGGGAGAAGAAAAAACAAAAAGAGAGGATAACCACTTGAGTGAGATATTAGGACATCGCATTTCCTAGTATTGTATCTTGTACCTTAACGAGAAAAGCCATCATTAATATATGGTTAATACTAGCATATATCATGACTTCTGTCATCTTAATTGATAATTTACAATAGGTAACTTACAAGAATTTAAAATTCTATCTTGAAGATGCATTTTCTGGTTCACAGAATTATATTCTTACACTTTATGTTATTTTACTAGATTGTTATTCTAAGCTAAAATACCTCCATGTATTAAGGGACCCACACGTTAAGTGGAATGCCACTTTGGAATTTCATTTGTCCAATGGTGCAGCTTCTCAGATGGATGCACTTCCCAGGTAGTCCTTGTTGTCCTTTTTTTCTCATCATAACTTAATTCGCTATATTTATGAATCTCTATCCTTAACACTACACCCTACCATGTGTGAAGAGATAAAATAATTTGCCTTTTCTTTTTCTTATTTAATCAATCTCGTGATCAATTATTTTGAGAAACTATCCCAGTGTAGCTGTTTTCTAATACCTGCAGCATCTCAGAGCTGCAATTTCTGTAGGAAACAATTTGCTTTTCAAACTTGCAATTAGTAACAAAGAATGCAGTGCTAAGAGCTTTAATCTCTCTTTTGAGGTGATAAGAAGGTTGCTGTCCTTCTTGTTAAGATATACCTTCCTGTTGATGATATATGATTCATAGTTTCATGGGAAATGTTTGACTGATATTTTCATCGATTTGTAGAAGATGTTGCAACTAAAGCAAAGTCATGTACAACTGTGCTTTCGCTTAGGAACAGATTAGATAAGGTGTCTGACGTAGGGAAAACATCTTGCATGTTACATGCCCTAGATAACCTGAGAATACTTCTCTGATCTTATCATCTATGATTTAATTATCACCTATCATTCTTCGTATACATTCCTTTTTAATATTCATATTACCCTAGCACCCAGAGATCTCAATCAGGACTGAATCCCAGTTGCAGTAGGTGCTGTGTAAGCATACATGGTGATTAGTGCCTTGATTCAAAGATTTCACCCAAAAAAAAGTTTCAAGCGAAAAATTTCCTGCAAGCAAATTGAATTTAAATTTAAAATTACTAGGATAACATTCCTTCTTCATATTCCTAATTCGGGTTGAGATTAGTACTTCCTACACACATAGATGTATGTACTTATGTTGTTTACAGGTTGAACATGACAGGCAAGAGCTCAAAGCAGCCAATGCATAGATACTATTTTCCAGTAACTTCCCGATGGATTTGTTCAATAGGAAGTCATGCAGGTGACAGCAGTGATAATGAAATTACACACAAATGAGGAGTACACTTCCTGTTTATTTTATTCTTCCCTTCTGAGAGCACAAACTCCTCCAGTCTTGCAACCCAGTCAGCCCTTGATGTTTTCTGCTGCAAGCCATCAGTACTGTTAGCTTTTGTCCCGTGGACAATGTGTCCTGTGGAAATTTGACTAAAAGCAGCAGATGAAAATGCATGAAATTTGCAGAAGTGAATTTGTTGTAGGAAGGGGAGATACAAATTCTGTGGACCTTTTATTTGCGCTGCTCGGTGTGTGAACATGCTGTGGACGTGCTAGAGAAGTTATATTTAGATTGGGGTTGCCCTGGATGTACTGCAACTTCTGAAACAAAGCTTCTCAACTAGTTTATTTTTTAAATTCTGTTTTCTCCCACGAATTCAAGGGACTTGAGCAGAACTGAAACATTGAGATAGGGAAAGACTCAGTGTGAGGAAAGGCTCACTGTTCACTGCTGACTACTTGCAAGGAAATTTGGTACAGTAAAACTTTATCACGCTCTCTTGCAGATAGAGTGGCTACTCTGTGTTGATTAATGCAGATACCAGCTTGGTAATCACCTTCCCTACAGAAACAGCTACCTTACAGAGGCTGCTCTTCCTCAAAAGGTGTATTTGTAGAAGAAATAAAATACAAAGAGCAGTATTAATTTAGAAATAAATTATTTATTGAGAGAATGGCAATGGTAGAAAGCTTTGGTTTAGGGCTTAGTGTATCAAAGTCATCAGTGCTGGTATACAGGAAAAAAGATAGTCAGGTAGGCACTAAAGCAGAAAACCCACAGAAATTTTGCGTAAAATTATTTTGTGAATCAGTCTGGGGTTTTTTTTAATTGTTAGTCTGTTGTAAAACAAGAAAAAAACCCCAACAGGCAACATGTGGTAACTTTAGTCAGCATTTCTGAACTGGGAATGATAAACACCTCTGCCTGGCTCTGGCATTTATCAGTACTGAGATATTATTACCACATAGAGTCACAGCATGGTTACTGTTATCATCAAAAAAAAAAGAGCCAGCTAATCTTAATGGTTTGTAAAGCCGTTACCTGCACTGGTCTGACATTTATCATGATCATTTTACCACATGAGTCCTACATTGCAAAGGTATTTTATCTGGAAGGGACATCACTATGAATTATTATTTGCAGCTAGGTAGAAAATTGTATGTTGTAGATACCTTTTCTCATTATAAATCACAGTCACATTTCACCATTTCCCACACAAAGCTGCTGAGCCCAGGCTTTTTGCCATAACACTTAGTCTCGCTCCCTTTTATAGTTCCATGAAAATATTGGGTACTCTTTCATTAAAATGGTTGATACTGGTGTTTTTTGTAAATGCTATATACACGCTTGATTTTTCTCCAGTATAAAAGAATTTGTTTTTCCACTCGAGAAGCTGAAGAGGATAAACTGTTCATTTTTTTTATTAAAGCTTACTCTCACTTCAGTTTTTGTGGCTGGGCTTGTCTTTACTCTTGACCTTGTTGATGGAATATTTAACAGATCAGATGCAAGATCTTATGTTTCATTTGCAATACCTATGTATTTGCTTGCTTTCTGTAAAGCTACAAGTTCCACTTTACTAGAAATTTTCCCCTTTCAGATCGCTAAACAGGAAGATTAAGTTTTGGCGGGTTTTTTTGGGGTGGGTTTTTTAGGTTTTTCTCTTTATTGTGATCAAATGGAAGGACAAAATCTTTAAATATATGTTTGTATAAATAGAGAAGGAGACGGTATCCCCCTTGGCACTCTGTTATGAAGCCTGACAGTACAGGGTGCAAAGGAAGGAAAACACTCTGAACAGTTGTTAAATTCTCCAGCTAAGTCTAGTGAGTGAAGCAGACTAGTTTTGATAAATGAAATAATATTATTTTTCATTTTACTTTTTTTTTTTTTTTAAATTGTGAAAAATAGTGAGAATCCAGGGGAAAGATTCCCAGTTTGGAAAGTTAGACTCTCTTTTCTCTGTGAAGACATCTGAAAGGAAAAGAGTCATCATAATCACATGCATCAACTAAAGAATGAGAGGATGGTTAATCCTTTTTTTGCATGTTTTGGGCAAAATATGGAAGATGTAGGTGATAATTTCAGCAGATCAAGATACTCCGAAGCGAATCGCAGATGGTTTTCTGTGTAATATTTTCATAGAGCATATATTTAGAATTTGGGTTACTGTCTTTTGAAATAAGGCTGGCTCCCTTTAACGGAGCCAAACTGTGGAGATGCTCTCTTGTTTATATTTAAATGAAGAATGCATTGAAAAAAAAACCCACCCCACCCCACTTAATATTATATAAGCTCTTTTGTAAATGAGCTTTGGATAAACATTTGAGCTCAGAGGAAAACATGATGTGTCTGTAACATTAACAGTGGCTGGGTAAAAATGAATGAAGAAAGTAACCTTTAGAACTCGTGTCCATAAAGAATACTTAAGCAAATCCCACCAAATCTTTCTTTTAATCATTAATTTTAAATGGACGTAGATGTTTACAACAAGCCACTTTGTTTCAGAACAGGAAGTCCAAGGTTTATCTCCAATAACTCACGTTTGCTAGGAAGGGATGTATGTCTCTAACCTGACATGCATTCATTATTTTGTAAGGTACTGGAGTCTGACCCATGACCCTCCTCAGACCTGCTGCATTATTCATGTCCGACTCACTTTGTGTAGTTTTACTATAGCACCCATTTCCCTTTACCAGGCATTTCAGTGCCTTGTGCATGTTTAATGTTAAATGGCATTTATGGCTCACATTAATGCCTAATTTTATCACAAGCCATGGTTGCTTTTTATGCTCTCGAGCCTCACAGCCGAACTGCTGAAAAAAAACCCTCAGTGATTTATGATTCTGCATAAAATATCAAACTATTGATCTGCCACCTAATCTATGTTTTCTTCTCGTTGTTTCTTTTTTTTAAGTATGGGTTTTTGTCTGAATTTCTTACATGGCTCTTCTCACCTTGTTTTGTGGGGTTGGGTTGTTTTTTTGGATAAGATTTCTGCTGTGGTTAAAACGTCACACACTGTTGCTACAGCAAAATCTGTCTGCCAAGAGTTTTTCCAACAATTCGCGACTGATTCAGCCGCCGAGAGAAAGACAGGTCTTGTCTGGGGCTTTTTTTGGTTTGTTTATTCCGTGGGGTTTTTGTAAATTTTTTTGTTGTTTATTTTTATTTCTACTTTTTAATCGGAACTGAGTGGGTTAGGTGGATTTTCGAGTGCTAATGAAATTGTGAGACTTATGGCGCTGGCTACAGCCAGCCGTAGTGTGGGCAGACGCTCTGTGAGCTTCCCCACTGTGCTGCTGTGCAAGCATCCCCGCTGTTATGTTTGCTATAGTTTTAATGTCTGTGAAAAATTCCTGATGCAACTAAATTATGTTCTGCCCTCTTGTTTGTATAAATAAACACCCGACTTAGCCAATTCATCTTGCTCTTGCCCATTCTAGAAGCTTGCCCTGTCACACAATGCTTAACCCCAGCCCTTGATAGCTTTGGTGTTATCAGGGAAGCAAAACTTGCTTAAAAGAGAGTGCTCTGTTGGCTTGATTTTTTAAATTTTTTGGAGGCTTTATTTTTTTTTTTTCCAGAGACGTCAACTGCCCAAAACTCTGCTTTTGTTTGGTAAGGCTTTGCATTCTGGACATCATGCTGGCTAAAATACAGAGATTTTTATGTAGAAATTTATAGATAAATTATTCGTGTCTCTTTTAATGTCAGGATATTTTTATGTTACTGTATGCAACATAAAAGTCCCAATTTTAATCACTTGCAGTACACTACGGCAGTCGTCTAGAGCAGATATACTGTAAAATATTTTCTTGTTTAAAAAAAAAAATCTATAAGAAGCATTCCAACTAACTAATGTTTGCTATAAGGAAAATAACCAATTTGTGATCTGAATTGATTTTACTTTTTATTCATGCCTGAGAAATAGATGTTACAAAAGAAAATGAGAATTGCGTGAAACCTCTCTATATGGGCAATTGATAAATTCATCCTATGTATGTGATATAAAGTGGAGTTTGCAATGAATATTCATACAACTTTTGCGATCCATTAGCAAGACCCAAGACAATGAGTTTGCAACTCAGTCCCATTTAACAAAAATATATGTAGAATTAATGGGGAAAAACAGCACTTACAAAAGTTAAACTTTAATGTATCAAACTCCAGGTGCCAGAGTTTGAGGGAAATAACCAATAATAGTCATTTTTTACATATTTGATGGGACTGATTATGCAATGTGCAACTCTAAATGGCTTATAGCACATTGTAGCATGGTTCCATCCCATTGGCTACAGTAGGGTGCAGGCAGATGGATGACAGTGACAAGGAGAGAAGTGCTTTTGCTTAGCCGTGCGTTAAGATGCCATCCAGAAGCTCTGTGCACTGCAGACACTTCATTAGGATGCCAGGATAATGGTAAACTACCACTCAGAGTGACACCCCATTTCCTGCTTACTGAGCTCTCCAACCTCGGCAGATGTCAACAATCTCACAGTGCTACAGAGCAGACCTAACTTTCCAGGCACTTTGACTCCAATTTTTTTCCCTTAACAGTGCCATACATTACATGCAATATGTAACAGCAAGTACCAAACAGAAAACAAAATTTGCTGCCCTAATTATAACAAAGCAGCATCTGACTTACTTACTTAGGTACTGCACGTCCAGCGTGTACACAACCAGCTAGGCAGCATAAAAGAGGAATGATCTTTGTCGGTCAACTTTGGGGGTTAATTAGACTTAGGACTTTGATAGCAAACGGAGAGGCTGATCCCAAATGAAATGATTGTGCTCCACTGCTAACTTCAGACCCAGCCTCAGAAAAAAAATACATATGAGCTCTTTCCTGGTATTTCATACAACTGTTACAGCCTTGCGTGGGGTTTTCTGCACAGAAAGAGCAGACTTGAGCATCTGGACGGTGTGATATTTTCTCTGCAAATGCACAACTCGAGGCCGTAATGCACCTCCCCAACAGCAGTTAAAGCCAGCAGAGAGACTGTGCTGCGATGCTTGACCTGCACTCCTCTCTGGAGAAACACAAATAGTTGCTCACACTTTCAAAAATTGTCTTTGGATACAGAATCGGTATCCCTAATGTCACTATTTCTAATTTAGTTTGTGATTATCTATGTTTTTGAAATCAGGAATCCTGCTTATTCTATATATGGGATTTTCCCCCTATTTTTTTTTTTGTCCAGAAAGGTGACTGAGGACTAACACCCTACTACAACGGTGGCCCATCACTACTTATTTTTGTTGTGTAATGTGGTGGAAGCATGACAAGGCATCACTGCCAGTTCCTGAAATCCCTGCGCCTCTCTCTTCCACAGCTTCCTATTGCCCTCACTGCTGGAGAGGAGGACTGGCATCCCTCTGGTCCTCACCCATGTTCTCCAAACTGAGATGTCAGGTAAGGACCTGGGGATGAACAGCAATTTGGGACAGCGAAAACCTGTGGCAGGATGCAGTGGCAAAGCATGTCTTAGATTTCACTTGATGTGAAAATTAGGATGATGAATAACAAACAACTGTCCCAGAACAATTACAAAATCTGGGCCGTATCCTGTCAATTTTCTTTAGTTGTTGTCCATTTGACCTGGGGAGAATTCCCACTGAAGGTCTCAAATGCCCCCTGACTTTGCTGCTGTTGGTGGCACCCTTGGCACTGCTGTTGAGAGTTGGGATCGAGCCCTTTGTCAGTACTATAAGAGACTAAGAAAACCTGGAGATACATTTTTGGTGGTTGTGTTGTAAATTGATTTGCTTAAAGAGAGACTTTAAAAATATGCTGTAAATATTTTTGCAAATATTCATGCTGGTGTTTTTTGCTATGCTCTGTCTAACCTTTAGTGTATTAACCTCCAGGAAAAGGAGGAAGCTCGGAACTTCATTTCTGAGATGACCCATACGAAGGGGTTAAAAGGATTCAATATTTTTAGTAATCAAAGAAAAGCATACATTTTATTCTTCCTTTTTTTTTTTCCTCCTCTTTTTCTTCCTTCTAACATTAAAAAAAAAAAAAAAAGTAAACAGCATCTCCCCAAGGGAGATTTAGATTTGAAGACTGTTCATTATATCATTTGAATAAGACTAGACCTGGCCTTTTGACTTTGAACCACTACCAAATTTCAGGCTGTGAGGAAATTGTTCTACATTTCCTGACAAATTGAGTTAAGCAGACATTAAGTGGGCTTTAAGAAAACAAATGGCCATCTTTATCACAGGTGGACACTGATGGCTTAATGGGGCCTGGGCTGATTGTATCACTTCTAATGGCTTGACGGGAAGCATTAGGGTTTTTGCATAAAGAACTGGCATTGCGAACCCTGCTAACACAGACCTGTCAAGCGTTCTGTATCCCTTTGTGCATGGAAGCAGATGTTTGTATGTATACTATGAACTGGCATTAGAGCAAGCGACAGATGCCTGTATGAATGCCAGGTTTGTGAATTTTTACAGCAGGAGCATGTTCTGAGGAAGTGCAGCCCTGCCCTCTATCATAGGTAATTCCCAGTGGAACTTGCTAAATCCCAGCTATGTTTTCATTATTTGGTTTTCCTAGCAACTGGATGAATGTGTCTGTCCTGGAAAAAAAAAAAAAAACAACAAACCACAAAACCAGGGAGAGATGAGAACGCTACCGAATTCTTACAAATTTGCAGTATCAGGGCTGGTTTGAAGTTATTATTTTCTGCAATTTCCTTTTGCACCGTGTAATCTAACCCAACCTTCCTCAGAGGGGAAAGTGGTATTATAGCTATATAATTAAAACTTGCATTAATGCTAGCCGGTGAACCGTTCTTCCCCCCCCTTCCCTTCCCTTTCCTCCTCCTCCTCCTCCTCCTCCTCCTCTCCCCCCTTCCTCCCCAGCAAAAAGAGAACCGCCGAATTGGCCGCACGGCGTTTCGCTGCCTTCCACATCCACGACTTCCACTGTAGTTGTCTGTCAACAATACGAACAGGTAGCTTGCAGTCCATTAAACAAACACAGTGCCCCCCTCACTTTTATTTGACATTTTATTTGGCTGTGACAAATGAGCAGCAGTTGGATTATAACATAATTTGTCTTGTCTTTATTACCAGCACAAAGGACACCATTCATTAATTATTCTGCCGTTGCAGCTTAACACTAACTGGAAAGGTCCCTCTTCGGACAGATGGCGGGGACGATGTTATTTATATCAATCAGCCAAAATCCTCAACAAGGATTACTGTTCCTGAGACTACAATGATTTATTTCTTTTTACCTCACCCTCCCTCAACCCCCTTCTGCTTTCAGAGATTTCTCTCTAAAAACGAAATTTGATGGGAATCTTAAAGCAAAGCCATATTTAACCTGTTAGCTTGCAAAACAACATGCACGCTGCATCAGTTTAACTGTGCAATATTAGTTGTGCATTTTGAATCATTTCAGGGATTTTGTAATAATTTTTTTGGAGGTTTTTTTTTTTTTTTTTTTTTTTTTTTTGATCTTCAGCTCCACAGAAAAGATTAAGTGAGGGTCTTGGAGCAGCAAGTTCAGGAAAAGTTTGCCTTTTCTGTAACACCATACTGCTGTTGTCCCCAGAGACCACCAGGATCAGGAAATAGTGCCAGCTGTCAGGATTTCTGTCTCTGATAAGATGAGATGACCCACCTTATTACACAGAGACCAGCAGTAGACCCTTCTGCGAGATGAACTCGGATGTTTATTAAAACTCCGGGCTAAACTGAGGGTCAAGTCATACAGGAGACAGATGCTCATCAATTCCTACTGGATGCGAGTCTTTATTCGGTATCAAGGGGTGGAGGGATTTTACCTAACTTGCTCTGTCTTGCTAACGATCCTGCCCAACGCGTGATCAAACAGTAATCATTTCTCCCCTTCTAATCCAGATGTAAAAATCATCTGAGCGTCGCTGACGAGGGCTCAGACACGCTGCCCTTCCTTGCACACGTTCCCTCCTCAGAAGTGATCTCCGTGCATTTTCCTATCGCATCCGGACTGAGGCATTTAAAGTTTTATCCAAGTTGCACATACTGCTAATAAAAGCTAAAATACAGAAAGTTTCATTGTCTGAAGAAATTATTGCTATAACCTTGCTATCCTGATTAGTTTGCAAATATTAAAAGTCCCATCAAGACAAATATCAGCAACATGCAAATACCCTTGCAGGTTGTGATTAAGATTTTAAATGTATCCTTTTGCTTTTAGTTAATGAAAAACAAAGTCTTGGAGGATCTAAGTTGTAATTTATTAAACATGAAAGGCTCCTTGATGAAATATAGAAATGAGATATATTTTGCATTTCAAAGATTTAAGCTGACAACTTACTTGCATGCAAATAAGAGCAAGATTTGTAAAAATATTTGAAAAGAAATTATTCCTGAATGTACTTATTACAATAATGTGGCATGTAGATAAGAGAAACACACAGCATTAAAAGACATTCATTTCTCCAAAGTCTTAAAATTAGCTTCTTTCTGCCATTGTGTATTAATGTTCTTCTTCAGGAATGCAGCATATTAAAGAACTGAACAGAATTAGTAATAAATTTGTTAATTACAAATTTAAGCAACACAACTGTGTTGTTTTCCCAATATGTTTTTTTTCAAAAGCAGAATTGCTAATGCATTTTAATCATTTATGTATAAACATTTGAAGATAAAATATTCTGAAGTTTATCAATTTCAAGAGCTGTTTATTTGCTGGCAAAATAGGGCATGTTATACAACATATATCTTATCATTTTTGCTCATCAAATCCCCATTTGCTGAATGCAAATTTCTCTGGTCTAAGTGCTCTTGCACCTCAATTTAAATGAATAATAGGATAGACTCTATTAAAATCGGTTTAAGGTTGCCATGGGTGACATATCAGTAGGGTTAAAATGAGAAAAAAGGTCACAGAGGCAGTCCTTACAACCTGTTTTTTTTATTATTATTATAATGAAGCATATGTAAGTATCTATGTAGGTTTAAATGACAACATATTGATATTGTAGGCAATACTTAGTTTGTGGCTCTTTTTTTTTCTTTAGTCTTTTTTTTTTTTTTTAAACCCCCCAGACAGCACAGTCCACACCAAATAAATGTGAAATTACAGTGTCATCAATAACTCTGGGACCGTATTTGGTTGCACTGAAAATTAGAGAGTGAGCCTCAGTGCAATAAGGCTGTAGACTGACAGATTGTGAATTTGTAGAAAGAACAGGGAACTCAGAAAAAGACTGTACTTTTGCTGCGGCAAATCCTTCGTTTCAAGGAACCAGCAAGGTACTGTAATCATGTTAACAAAGCAGCCAGAAACTATACCCAAACACCTCATTTAAGAAGAATTTTTGAGTCTTCAGCTAACCTGATTTACGGGATTATGCATGCAGTTATTTGATAAGTATTGAAAATGCTACCGCCTCACACTGAAGGCTTCCTTGATCTATCGTTTTGTGTGTGTGTCATAGTCTTATCCTGTTTAAAGCTTAAAACATACCGCTTCTGACCATTCTAAAGACTTAAAGAATAAAGTAAAATCACAACTTTCCTGAATTTTTTTGGATCCTCTAAAAGTCAAATCTGTTTATTTTAGTAGTCCCTTTATTACTCACTTTTTCCATATTATGCATGATTTTCATTTGGATTTCACAGACTTAGATTTTTTGATGCAGGGAAGTGTTATATTTCCTCTCTCTCTCTTTTTTTTTTTTTTTTTAAACCTACAATAAGAAGAAAAATCTCCTTATTTGCTAAGGTTACAGTGTTAGTTTAATTTTCATAGGAGCAGTGGAATATTTTGAAGTGAGTAACATTTACCAAGTCATTAGTTTTATGCAAACTAGGGAGGAAGATGAAAGAAAAAAAATTATCAATTATTTATAGATTGTTAAAATGTATCGTCGTGCAGTGCTACTGTATAGAAATGACAATTAGCCAAACTTACCTTCTATAATTAATAATGCATATATTATGCTCTTTGGGCAACTAATCACCAGTTCTACAAATTTGTTTGACACCGCTGAAGATACCTCGCGCATGCACAGGTTAACGTAGGAAAAGGAGGGCAATGTTCTCCCATTAAGGACTGACCGGCTTGGGCAGGCTCTCAGCTATACTTAAACTCATGGTGCCACGCTCCCAGTTGACAAAATGGTGGTCTACCAGAGCGCTTGACAACCTGATTGGCACATGTGAAATTAAAATCCAAAGGCTCCTAACGGGAAAGGTCTCCCAAACTGGCGGTTTGACTGATACACTGAAAGCAACCCACCGCGTTTATCACCCTCTGTCTCGACTCGAAACTTCGGAAGACGGTAACAGCAGTGCTCCTTATGTCCAAGCTACTGGCCAGGCAGGCACAGATCAGCAGGCCACGCTGCGCAACCTGTTTCTCCGGCGGTACAGATTTGGAAACGGCAGATATAGCTCGCGAGGGGCAGCCGCTCCATTCGCACCTATCAAAACAACAGGCAGGGCTGCCACGCTTTCAGCTAGAGGAGCGGAGCGGGCGAGAGGCAGCACCGCCGCGGGTGTGAAGGGATGCCGCAGCCCGATGGGGACGTGGGTCCCCATTCCGGCACCACTCCCCTGGGGAAGGGGTGAAGGGTGTCCTGATGGAAACAGCGGTCACAGCCAGGTGCCTTCTTCAGTCTGACTGGATTTACCCCTCTGTATCTTAAGGAATGAGTATTAAACATCATTCCTTCCCCTTGAAACTGGTTTTTTTCCCCTTGAAAAGCCTGGTTTTCATTCTTTCTTTTTCCTTTTGTTATATTTTTCCCCTTTGGAAATTCGATCTCATGATACGGCTATTAGTGTTGGGTCTCTCACTGCGATGTCACGTATTGCCATCCCCTTCTTGCGGGCTCCTGAGAGCATCCTTACAGTTGTTGTGGTGGGATTCAGTCACTTGGATGCTGGCAGTTAATTGCACCAGAGAGTTACCCTGTGGTACCCATGCTGTCTTTCAATTGCGCCAAGACATGAGGAGCTTCTGGGACACTTCACTCAGTGTCTCAGGTGCTCAGAGGCATACTGAGTGGCACCAGATGCATCGCATTTTGGTAAATAATAAGTTTACCTGCTGTAGCTGAGCATTTATTTCTTTACTTAGAGACTGGATCTGTGGGCTTGCAAGCTAGCTCGCTAGGTTTTGCTCTCAGAGGTGGTTGTGCTCCCTTGCTGATGTTGTTTTCCACTTCCAAAGGGCTGGGAAAGGGGGCATGAGGAATATGGGCGTGCATGGGGAGTGTTGTCCCAGCACACCTTGACAAATATCTCTTGTTACAGAAATATTTTGATCTATAACTATGGATCTTTTGATCTACAGGGTACAGATGCTCCCATGGCTGGTGGTTCCTCTTGGATACAAACCAGCTCCATGCTGAAAAGACCAGGTGAATCATCGTTTTTGTGTTTACTTAGCTTTGTCCCAGTGGACAGTTTGGAGCACAGTTTTCAAGGGAAGATTCCCTTTTTGCAAAAACTAAATGGTTCCTACCTTGTGTTAAGCCCTGGTAAGAATTTGGTGAAAGCTTTGATCGCCGGCTACCTGTTAGTACACAGAATACTAAAGAGCCCTCCACAGTCACAAGGGGCAGCACAGAATTATTATTATTTTGTATTTATTATAAGCATACTATTTGTAATAATTTATGGACGTTCTTGAATTTATAAATATCAAGGCTTTGCCAAATATTTTAACTATCCCTCCATGGCAAATTGTCTTTAAATACTGGCAGTTTTTTCTTTTTAGCATTTACTTGTGGACCAGAAACACTTGCAGTCTATTGCCCCTGGCCTTCTGTGAGAATGTTAGTTAGCAATGCTCATAAAAACTCAATTCATCAATGTGAACATAATTTGCTATGAACAGAAAGCTCACAAAAGGGTGAATTTGTCAGATAGACAGGTGGCCTGAGATCTCTCCCTGATACTGAACGATATGAATAATAGATTCTGGTAAATGTATGCCAAGACTTGAGCTGTAAACACAGCTGCCTCCATTCCCTTCCAGAATAACAGCTTCGAGAACGAAAGCACAGGAACCACAGTTCCACCTGAGGACTAAGCCTGTGCACGTACACACACACACACACACAAACAGACACACACACAAATGCGATGCACTTGCAGGCTCACAAAGAAAACAAGCCCTGGAAAAAGGACATTGCCGTTTCCAGCTTCTTTTGCAGACCCTTGCTATGAACGGATTTTAACATGTGTGGAGAGCAGAAGGAGAGAATAATAGAAAACATTTAAAATATATTTTAAAATATCTGCAGTCACAGAAATAAATCTTTCTGCAATCCAAAGGAAAAAAAAAACCCCACAAACCCAAAAACCCAACAAACCCTCAGCTGGCTTTTCTAGGTAAAGGATCCAGACGCAAGACACACACAGAAAAATGTCACATATAAAATAAAATTACAGAGCTTTATTTTTGCTTTGATGCTACTTCCAAAAATTAGTTAACTAGAATGATCCTAGCTAGACCTGAACTATATTTTGGAGCTTTTGTTGCAGGTTATTGGTATTTATTTACACTGTATTCAGTTTTAGCTGGGGTTTTTAGGCTTAAATAATTAATTACTGTCCATGGACTAGGTTAGAAAGATACTATATGTGCAAAAATGACCTTTAGCTTTTTCTAATGAACAGCTTTCTGCTGGATGATTGCCCAACATAACTTTAGAGCAGGCTGAAGTCTGTTCCAGGCGACCAATAGTACAAAAGGGTCGCTGTAATGTTTGGAGACCAGTGGGAAGGACCTAGTCCTGGGTCAGGCCTTTCTGGCAGCATCACATAGGTGGGAGGAAAAGCACCGTGGGACAATGACTTTACGCTGCTGATAAAAAACAAACAAGACTTAAAATGGACTCAGTTGGGGCCAGCCACATTTGTCTAGGGAGCACGTTAACAGGGTGGTACAAATGCTCTGATGCCATTGACTTTAAAGGGCAGACGTGTAATGTATTACAGAAGAGAATGGCTGGCTGAAGTGCTTGTTTTGGGCTATCAAATGCTTTTATTTTTGCAGTTGTAGCCGAGGAGACTCAGCTGTATTCTTTGCATGGTCAGGGTTTAATGTATTTTTCCCCTTATAGGTATAAAACAAAGGAGTTTTCCCACGCTAAGATGCTTTATTTTAGGGATAAGGCAGGCTCCTTATTTGATCCTTCCCTGGCAGTGATATAGCCCAGGAAATGAAATGGGAATTGTATCATCTGAAGTTCATACATGTTTGTTAATATTTGTTATTTAGGGAGGATGCTTCTCTGTAATGAGTTGGCTAAGGTGAGAGACATGTAGCACTGAATGCAGAACCAACACATCCTAAAGCTCCCAAAATGTGACCGCATATGAGATATTAAAGGCAAAATGGAAGTTCTGAACAAATGAAATCACTGTCAGAATAATAAAAGAGAAATGAGCTATGATCTAATCTGTTTTCTAGCAGTGTCACAGAGGAGCTATAATAAAAGCTATTTGCAAAGTTCAGAATCATTTCCCGTGCAAAGCCATTCACACACTATACGATTCTGGACAAATGGAGGGGGTCTTGGCTTTGCCAAAAAATTCTGTGTGGATAGTTTACTATTAGTTTTAAGTTTGTGCACCTAAATTTCCCAGTTGGCTGCAGCTTAAGCTCCCTCCCTCTTTGAGATGGCACGTGGACTTGTGCACCTGGCTTTCATCCTCTATTTCTGGTGTATCATCTTCACCCCTTTCCAATTACAAGCCGCAAGTGTAAAGGACGAGCAGAAAAAGAATAAAGTCTCATTGCTGCATGCTTATCTAACCTGTTTTTGCACCACACAGGCTATAAATGAGAGCAAAAGAGGTATTGTGTCCTCATTGGAAGCGCTTGCTCCGTTCTTCTCCTTGGAACAATGCATGAAGTGCAATCTCAGTTACGGGGTGCCTCTATTTCTGTGGCGTCGCCTCTGTAAGCAGTGTGTGAGGAAGGGACGTACAAAAAGGACACAGGGAAGGATGAAGTGAGGAAAAAATGCCTGTTTTCCTCCTAGATCTTCACAAAGAATACATGACAAGTGATGAAATAATGATGGAGGTATACCTAGAGTCATGAACAGTGGTAATGTTCTCCATAAGCTGCTCCGTATGCTTCTCCTTTTAAAGCAACTAAAAGCAACTTAAGACTGTTTGAAGTAGCGATTGTTTCCCTGTATTACACTTTTTATATTTGAAAGGGGATATAGGTTGAGCAGCTGGAAACAGGACTGAACCAAAGGGAAGAGAACTTGGAGCAGAGCTGTGCAGTCCTTGCCCTAGGCTCTGGGGAAAAAAAAAGGTATAAAAAGGTGGAAAACCACATCCTCCACTCATTTCTGCAGAACTGGAATAACAGCAACCAAGCTTTTTATAGATCTTTTTCAATTCTGATTAAGGCATGGCAAAGGGAGAAACAGAAAGTGAAGGTACTATTTCCAGAATATGGCATCTACCAGTTTCAAACTTGTGGACAGCTGCAGGGGAAATTTAAGAGCAGGGTAGACCCCTGTAAAGGTTCCCTGTCAATCAATGGGCCTGACAACTCAGAGATCTCCATCTCACATGGAAAGAAATGGACTAATTACTATCAACAGGAAGACCAGAAACGACAGAGAACTGTGGGACCTCCCTGGCTCCCTAGAGCATGATGGTGTGGCTGAGACGGGTCCCTCTAAGTGTTTTGGTGTGTGCTTAGAAGATATCTCTTGTCCAGGGTGGTGTCTATTGGCATTGCAGTTTGACACCCTGGTTGTAAGAAAAAGGTACATCAGAGGTGAAGGGGACACAACGGGAATCTGCACATGTGCATGGCCATGAAGGTACTACCACAGCTGAAAGGAGCAGTGTAGCCAGTGTGAGTGGTTTGAGACCACTGTTTTTCTACCCTTTGCATGTATGTGCCCCTAGGCAAGCAGTTCTTGTCCTGGGCCATGGTCATTCATCATGTTGACCAACTAAAGAGCTGTAATGAATCATCTCCTGGCCACCATGGGGCTGGGCTCTGCCAGCCCTCCCTGTGTTGCTTAGCAAAGAGCCCTGCAAAAATACACCACCAATTCCTGTACACACCCATCACACAAGACACAAAATGCATAAGTGGGCAAATCACTTGTTTGTGCCCAAATCTTCTGATTGCCTTGGCACAAACCTCTCCCGAATCCTCCCAACTCCCATTGCACCCATCTTCTTTCCCTCACTTTCCTCTGCGCTCATCAGTCTTTCTCTTTCCCTCAAATATGTCTCTTGCTCCAAAAAAAGACCAAAGAAGTGAAAGATTTAGTAACAATAAACCTATTGTCTGGCATATGGGTACGGAGGAGAATCTTATTCCTTCTGTGTTTTACTGGACACGGGAGTTACTATGCAAAGTGATAAAGCGATTCTCCTGCTGCCTGCAAAAGCACCGTCAGGCGGGCGGGCGTGAGTCACCAGCAGAACCCGGAGGAGTAAAATAAATATATGATGCATTGCCTCTATGTGGGGAGGCCTTATGTGTGGAGAAGACAAATATTGAGGTTCCTGTCTGGTGCAAGAGAGCGCTGCTCTATCAGTAGAGATGCCTGGATAAGTGGCTACGGTAGAGTGAAATACGGCCGCTCACCTGGTTGCACGGTGGATTTTTCAGGGTAATTCTGGTTTTTCTGATGTGATGGGCATGAAAGCTAAACAGCTTAAAAATAGGAAACGTAAGCCAACCCCACTACCCACACTGTGATAATATTGGGTTTATATTTGTTTATACGTATAAAAAAATTAAATCACCGAATATACGTAACTGCCACAGCATTATTTTCAATTGTTTTGGTTGCTATTGGACTTATAACAGAACTAAAGATCAGGCTGTTACAGAAAATACGAGGCTTCCCATGCGCCTGAGCACATCTATTCTGAAAAACAAAGTGTTATCTCACTTTGCTCTTACTGAAATCTACCTCTGCCTATACTTCTAGAGCTCCAGCCCCAACAGTACTTGAACACAAAACATTATTTGTATTTCTATTGATAAATTATTCTTTTTAACAGTATCTAGTCTTTCTGACAGCGCCGCTCATTTCCACCTCCACGCTGCTGCATGGTTCTCTAGCTATGTCTAATTATTGCACCACCATTAGCAAGAACAAAAAAGGATTTAGTCAGGTGAGCCTGCCGTGGGATTTTTTGCATGTGATACAGCTAACCCTGCTGTTTCCATCAAAAATACATCAGCAGTACAGTAAATGTATTTACAAAGGGAAGAGCGATATGTAATGAACAACGTTTTATAAGCAAGTAGATGCATTATTATTTATGACAAGGAACATACCACATAGCTCATGGTGCACAAGCTGATCAAGAAATAGGACACGTACATAGATTTTTTCTGATCTTGTGCCTGTTCCCAGAAGTCACAGTAAAACTACATGGCTCTACAAGTAAGAAATGACCTTAAAGCCACAGGAGATTCCCCATGCATGGAGGACTCCTTTGGTGACTTAAAGCTGCCACACTGATTCTTCTGAAGTTATGACTTGGAGCCGGCTCAGCTAGACCTCAGCTTTTTGTCCATAAACTCACAAGATAGACGTGCCACAGTATCCAAGGTCTAATTAGGCACAAACATCCAGTAGAGTGTTAATAAAAGCCATTTAAATTAAAAAATAAATAATAAAAAAGGAGAAATACTGTTCTCTCTATTTTTATTGGGAAAAGGGAATTCCAGGAAATTAAAAATTGTGCAGTATATTGGGCATCTATTGCCAAACAATGCAAAATTAAGAAAAAAAAAACCCTCCAGTAAGGTGAATGAATTAAAGAATAAAAAAAAAAAAAATGCCAACATTCCTCCCAAGGATATGTAACCAACCTCCTGGAAAACACACTCTGATTGTGCTCAGAGAAGGCAGCAGGCTGGTGCACCAGGGGAACGCGGCGCGGCAGCCTCAGACCGGACGGGCTACACAATCTCCTAACACGCGATACAGCTCTCAGTAAAGCCTCTAAGCTTCTGGACAAAGCATTCCTACGTTATTTCTCCAGCATGTTGTCATCAAGCGAGCACCTCCTTTACCTCCTGATGTTGGAAAATATATTACAGGCACGCAGCTGGGGTAAGGGAGTCTGCGGTCATGAACTAGAAAGGAGCTGCCTCTCCCAGGTCACAGTCCCTTGAATTACTCCTACGCTGCTTGGAGGTTGGAGATGGCCTTAGCCTTATCTGAATGCATTTTTGTTAAATAGAAAATTTATGTGTTATGTGTACACATACACACACATATATATATAACAATAGCTGACATGAATAAGAATACAAAGGGAAACTTATTTCTTCTAAATGTGCAATTTAATTCCTTGAATACGTGTGTGTATATATATATATATATATGTATAACCCCCACCCCCAAACAAACCAACAAACCTAAACTAAACTAGCACCCCTCCTTCCCCCACCAAGAGCCAGCAGTTTGGCATTTTTAAAGAAAAGTTCCTAAGTACCCCAAGCTGTTTTCTATGTTTAGCAGAAAAGCCTGAGTGCACCAGTAAGTCTATAACTCCACTTGAACTATTGCACTAAACACAGAGATGGCCCTTTCTTCCCTAAAACATTCTGGGCCACAAGCTGGATGTGTCAGCAATATAGCAGATGGGGAAAATGTATACAAGGATATTAATTTTGTGGCCCAGATTTATGCAGAACACATATTTGCACAGATTTCATATAGGATTTTAAAATTTTTTTAACCCTTACTAGATAGTTGTGAGGCTTGGAAAGAGCATGAAAGTGTAGTGAAAATAGTTGTGGAGCAGGGGAGTGGAAATGAAAGGGCTACGGGGGCTGCTGCTGAGCTTTGGTACCCGAGTCGCACAAGGTAATCTGCATGCCTCAGTTTTATTCACTGTGAAATATTTATATTAATGCTAGTGATCTCACAATGACTTTGCAAAGCTTAGTTAATTAGTTCATAATTAATTAGGTTCTTAAAGCTTCCTGGATGAAAGCAGAGCCGGGTGAACAAAGCCAAAAAAAACCAACCCTAAACCTGTGATTATTTTTATTTTTCTTATTTTATTTATTTATTTTTTTTTCCCTGAGGAAGATCTGCTGACATGCCTGTGTGTTCACACACATCCAGGTGAGCTTTTTTTATTCCCTCGAAAAAAACCTCCCATAGACAAAAGGGCTGCGAGTGCCAGCGTGGAGAAGTATTTCTGAGAACATTCGTACCAGATGTGTGCTCATGACCATCCTGAAAAACTCTTTTCATTGTTTGCACAATGATTTGTCAACGAGTTATAACTGTTCATGAATTATTTGCCAAAGGAAAAAATAAATTCCCCAACGGCTTTACAGGCTGGTCTATATGCACTTTTCAAACCGCTCTAACTAAAGCCATTTGAAAACGAATGCAGCCGCTTTGGTGTGACACCCTGCTGCGGCCAGAGATGTCCCTGCATCTAGGATGGGGCAACTCAATTAATTCTTACTGCAATCTACTGAGAAATTCTAATGAGGGCTGCAATTTGATTTTATTTTATATTTTTAATTTCCCCCCCCCCCCTTCATTCTGAGGTTTACTGGGTAAACTTAGAGGCGTCGTCTGCGCTGGCAGCATCGCGGCAGCCCCAGCTGGGCTGGCCAGCACAGGCATCGCGGGCTGCAGGCACAGCTGGGCTCTGCCACGGCACCGTGGGGCTGGCGGGATGTAACGTGGCTCCTGCAGGACTGGGGAACGGCACTGATGGGCAGCCTGAACAGGATGGGCAGCCATGGGGAAATCCACTTGCAGCATAGCTCTGTGGCTGGGTTTTCTGGTCAAGGAAGGCTGGGGTAGGGGAAAGACTCTGAAGGTTTTTGTTGTTGCTTTTGGATGGACCAAAATAGGTTTTACGCTGTTTATTACATGGCGAATGTTACAGCACTTAATTTTTGTGTTCCTAGCAACCACGATGGGACCCTCGACCCTCATTTGAGGTGCTGAGAGACCCCGAACAAAACACTGAGAGGGATTCAGCAGCTTCGGCATGGGGTGCGGCCAGCGGCCTGAACTGACCCAGGACTGTAACTGCACACACAGAGCCACCAACGTGGGGCAGCCACGAAGAAAATGCTCCCCCAGAATCACAGAATTGTAGGGGTTGGAAGGGACCTCAAGAGATCATTGGGTCCCACCCCCCTGCCAAAGCAGCTCCTTAGCACGTATTGCACAGGTCAGCATACAGATGGGTCTGGAATATCTCCGGAGATGGAGACTCCACCACCTCCCTGGGCAGCCTGTCCCAGTGCTCCATCACCCTCACTGTGTAAAAATTCTTCCACATGTTGGTGTGGAACTTCCTGTGCTGTAACTTGCAGCCATTGCCCCTTGCCCAGGTTCTGCTGGAGATGTAAACCTCTGTGTCTGGGCTTACTGCCCAGCCTCTGCCTCTCTCCTGGGCTAAGGTGGTCATGTCCTATTTTGCAGGACCTGGCAGCACCAACACCTCAACCACCCATTTCTCTCCAGCAAGGAAAGTTCTCGGTCACTGGGACACTAATGCTTGAGCTGTAAAGAGACTGCAGCTACAAGTATCACTTTAATACTATTATAATAGTATTCATATACTATTATACTATTTATATTTATACTATTTATCTTATAAATATTTATAAATATCTTAAGAATGGGAGACAGAGAGAAATTGCCAGCCTCTTCTCAGTGGTCTGTGGACACAGGACAAGGGGCAGTGGCTTCAAGTTGGAGCACAGGAAGTTCTGTACCAATATGCAGAAGAACCTATATACACTGTGACAGGCTGCCCAGGGGGGTTGTGGAGTCTCCTTCTCTGGAGATATTCAAGACCCATCTGGATCCTAACCTGTGTGACCTGTTCTAGGGAACCTGCTTTGGCAGAGGGTTGGACTCAATCTCTGGAGGTCCCTTCCAACCCCTACGATTCAGTGATTCTGTGCTAAAATAATACTCACAACACAGAGTACTGTATGTATAAAGTAAGTACCGCAAAGCTTCCTACGGGCTCTACAACCCACCTCAGGCACTTTCTGTGTTAAAATCAAGGCAGCTTTAGGATTAACACCTGCGTAACCTCCATCCACTTCTGAAGTTTACCCACATGCACTTTATACTGAGACATGCTGGATGTGGGTGAGACTCTCAGAAACAAATAATTTTGAGAGGTTGGTCCTAATTGTTTCTTTTGTGTGTAGATTAATCTTTACATCACTCTATGTGCCCACACTATGGGTCTGTACCTTTTTGTTCAAGCCGACACAGCCAGAGAAGGATAAAGACTGCAAATCATCCCTTAAATTTAACTCCTGCCTGGAACATCGCAGGACTTAATGACTGATACACAGTGGAAGTGACAGACAGGAAAACCTTGTTAACCCTCAGGTCCAGAAGATAAGCTTAAACATTTTCAAAGAATTCAGCGTGCCTGGCATCATAAAAGCAGCTCAGATCATTTGGTGAATAATTTCCAGTGACTTTTTAACACAACTTCCACGTAGGAAAACGCACGCAAGGAGACCAGTCTATACCATCCGTTAAAATATTCCCCACAGTAAATTTGACAAGCTTAAGCAAAAAATAATAATTAAAAAACCCTCCAAAATAATGATATCAAGTGAAAGCCCTGTATTTCTGTAACACCTTATTCAATAACTCAGGAGAACATACAGTATGTTATCTGCAGGATAGCATTTTTTTTTTCCTCCAGATGTCTCTTTTTCCTTCCAGAAGTTGCAGAGCATTGGACAAGCAGTAACAGATGATGAACACATGCATAACTACAAATGGGCAAGCTGATTGTTTTCAGAATTGGTATAAACATTTGCTCTTGGATTGAGATTTAGCCCATAGCAAATCTTTACATTCTCGTTATAAACCTCTGACAAAAAGAGCTTCTAATGAAAATGCTGACAGTGTGAAAACGTGGTTATGGTCAGGAAAACAAATGGATAAAAAGTGGCATTTTGTAGTTCCATATGTATACTTCATCAGGGAAGTCTTTGCTAAGTTTACATTTCAAAGCAAAAGCTTGATGATAACTGCCTCTCCTACCCTTCCTATTTAGGCCCCCCAAACCTACTACTATTACTGCTATCTCCTACACTGGCATTTAGGAAAAAAAAAAAAGACAAAATAAAAGACAAAAAACAAACAGAGGCTGGGATGTGAACTTCTCTGAGAGCTCAGTGAGAGAGCCAGCAGCTGGATTTTTAGCGTCTCTTTTATTTTTGATTATATAGATAACAGTAGAGCCCAACAGCCTGAATCAGGACGTGGCCTCACTGCAGTAGGGTGTTAAAGACTGGGGGGGGGGGGAAAGAAAAAAGTAAAAAAAACCCCATGAGTGGAGAACTGCATTGTGTATGTATTCATGGGGAGCATGGCAGGAGGCAGAGGATGAGGAAGAAGGTCCCAGCAGGGCAGGAGAGGTGAGACAGGCACCCTGGGAGGGCTTTCCCAAAGGCCACTGCTACCTCTTGGGAGGTGTAAGAAAAAGGTGCCTGTCCCTCTCCTGCCCGAAAGAAGGGTGTCCATAGGGCTATGGAATTTCTTCTAAACTTAGGCTTGACGTTCTTTCAGAAACGAGGAGGATGGCAGCACTTGGGAGAGTTTCAGCCCCATGTTATGAGGAAGAAGAAAAGCAAAAAGATGATTTATAACATCTATGGGACTGATGGTTATAGTTCAGCTGGTGAGAAGATCTGTATGCTTCTGCACCCACAGAGGCAACCTGGTTTGAGTGGCTAAGCCAGCCCCAGGCACACCATGCCCACAGCCTTACTGGCCACTTTACGGTCCACAGGGCTGCACGTGGGGAGAGGCAGGTTCACGTAAGGGCTGTTGAATATTCTTATTCATCAAAGCACAAGTGAAACGCAGATCAGTGGGTGATAATGGAACAGCAATGCAAACATACCAGCACAGACCATCTGAATGTTTTTTGGGACAAGACATTGAATGAGGTCCTGTCTGACAGAGCACTTATGTCTTTCCACAGTACCATCAGAGCTTAGGCTTGCTATAAACTGGTAACTATGGAATGAAATAAAAAAGATAAGTAAACTTAAGATAGATAAAGAAAAATTAAATTAAAATCCCTAACCCAAGTTCTTAACAACCAGGAATGTCAAACAAGCCTGGGACTGATAACCAAATAGACACCCGACAAAGCAGTAGTGCAATAGGGCATGTAGGGTGGATACTTGCGGTGGCATCGCTGTTTACTGTAGGGAGGGAAACAGGGTCACCTCTCCTTGGTCAAGGGGTCCTGTCCAGTTTTGGAGCCCATCATTTTGAGAAAGACACTAAAAATTATCAAGATGCTCACATAACCCAAACCTCCCAAAAATAAGTTAAAAAAACTTAAATACTATGTTGGAAGCAACAACATTCATGTTGAGATGAAAAGGAGCTTGGTTAAATCATGACTGAGGATGCCAGAGGAATGGCAATGAACTTCTGAGACCTGAAGGAAGCAAACATGCAAGATAAAACTGTGCCTTCCTCTGGAGCCAGCGAGATTTTTGGTAGTGGCTTCAGTGGGACCGAAATTCTACTACAAGGAGACAGAAGAAACGCTCCACACGGTGAAGAGGATATTGTTAAGTAACACTTTCGAATAAAGCAAAGTAAAACAGCTGACCTCCTGACAACAGGATTGCTGGTGGAACTGGAGAATCCTCACTCTGCCACAGACACTAAACACACTGTCAGAGAGACCTCGCTGGCTTATGGTATAATGAACATGGAATGATATCATTGCAGCAGCGTACACCCGCTGAATTTGACTCCACTTGAAGAGATGAGAGCTCTTAAGTTGCTACGTTGAAAACAATTTAATTGAACCTGGCTAATTAGAATATAACAAGTAGTTGAAAATTATGCAATGCTTTAAAAATCTTTTAATTAATTTGAAATTCTGATGGCAAATTAGTAAATGTACATCAGTAACTTCCCGTGCTTGACTCAATAAATCATAGTGAAAAGTTAAAAAAAAAAAAAAAAAAAGAAAAGATACACTTTGTCAATAGGGACACTTTGAGAAAAACATACACAAGTAGAAAATAATAATGTAGAGTAAGGAATAATTAATTAATTCAAGCTTCAAGATAGGATCACTGTGTCCTGCTGACCCTACATGTTAATCAGTTGATTGATTAATTGCTACAATCATAATAATTATAGAGTGTAAATCTAAATACATTTAATGATAGTTTACACTTAGAATAAAAATGTCTTTTATGTCTGCTTATCTTCGTCATTTCTTCAAGCCTAGTCATATTTTTTGTTTGCCATAAATAAACCTGAAGCATTTTTAGATGTTATCTTTGTGATGAGGTAGGTTTATACTTCATTCATCTGATCAGCAATATTTTTTCCTGTGGCCTCCACCTCCTGTCTGAAGAAAATATGTTCCTAGATGACAAACAATTGATTATGTGCAGTACCCAATGCAGCTTCATCAAAAGCTCATCCTTAAATGAAAGACAAGGGGACATACCAATAAAGCTATTGTATGGTTATAGACTGCCTTTAACCAGAAAAGTTTTACATATTGAATGCTTCTTCCACCACATAAACCCAGTCTGAAGTGAAAAGGTAAAGCAGCCCAGTGGCCCAGAAAAATATGAAAGAAAAAAAAATATCCAAGGCAAACCAAGAATTCTCCTGATTGATTTACAGACAACACAGAAGATCTTTACATCTATGTCACTGTTGAATTTGTGCTGTTGCTCATTAAGCCTAATGATGCTTTATGACTGTATTCAAAGAAAAGTAAGAGTCCTTACATCTCAACAGGCAGATCTACAGCTAGTTTTCTACTAAAAAGTACATGAGAAGAAGAAACCAGGGTTACTTAGTCAAATCTGTTGAACATTGTTGAAACATGCTACTAAAGGCTAGATCTTAAGTTACTAAGGACTTGCTAAGTCCATAAAAGGCTGTTTAAGTATGTGTGTCAGGTAGAAGTTGTACTCATATCCCATGGATACAAACCTCCTGTTTCTATCATTGCCAACCTGGTTAACAAGTTCTAAAAGTTCTGACTTCTGCTTAGGTTATAACTCCTTTGTGGGAAAAGTGGTCTGAAGGGGGAGTTGCCTTTGCTTCCATTTAAACCAAGAAACCACTTGTATAAATCAGGGATGAAATTTCTTTCTGTTTTTAACATTAAAAAAAAAATCTTAATTTGCATTTCATTCCTGCTACTGAAAAACATTAGGAAGTCTTAAGTAAGTGTAAGCTTTAATATTTTAAAGGAGAAATATGAGTTTCTGTTAAAGTACAGATCTAAGTCTGGATTTCAAGACCATTTTCAGTTGTGCAGTTCTAGAATTTTTGGATTGTTTGTTTATAGAGTTGGTATCCACATACTGCTTTGCAACTCTCGTTTTTGCAGTGATATTTGTTAAATAAATAACGCTAGGTTAGGAATTATAGTATAAATATTTTAAGGAGCCACTAAAACATTTTCAGAAAAAAAAAAAACCCAAAAGTCCCTAAGTGGGCAAATTCCAAGCAAATGAACTTTTACAGCCTTCAAAGGGTTACCTGACCTTCTACTTTTGCAGCTTGCTTGCCTCAAAGTTACAGCAATGGAGGAGATAACAGTGAAACTGTACTATAAAAATAAATTACTATCATGAATATTAAGCAACAAAGATATAATAAACATGACTGCTTACATGATTCTGATTTATTGATACTGATTTGCTAGTAAATTATCACACAAAGTACTCATTTTAGTTGTTCAGGAACATGTGCGAAATAAAGCCTGGTGGACACTTCCCAAAGACCTTGACATCTGTCACTAAAAGCAGACTCAGGGATTCTTGATGTCTATTTTTCTGGTATGTGATACAGCGGTGTATTTACTTTTCCTTTCCACAGATAATGTTATTTATTTATTTATTTAGAATTTTTCAGCTGCCTGGCTTCCTTAAACTCTCTTCTTTAGCCATGCACAGTTTTCAAAAACTACTATCATGGAGGTTCAGCTCTGACACAGTGGAACAAATCCAGCTGCAAAATCTCCTAAAGGCTGTTCATGCTTGTTCTGTTAAATAGTGCTCACTCTGAGTCAAGAGGTTTCATTACTATATTTATGAACCTCTTTGCACCAGGAGTTGGGATTTCCCAGTGCTAGGAATTAATGCATTTTGCATCAGTCTTTAGCATCAGGAGCTCTAGATCACTCAGGGGTTAAAGACAGTAAAAAAACACCAGGTCTTTATTTCCAGATAGAAATCTTTAGGGCATGTTTGCATGCTTGATCTCTGGTCCTGCGTATGGTTTCAGCAACTATCAGATAGCAGAGGTAGGAAGCAGGCTACCACGGGCACTGACTACCAGGAATTGCAGGTTTTAAGGGACCTCAGCATTAACAGCCTACTGCCTATATATTCTGCATCAGATATTTGTTATCCAAATTGATGGAAAGTATCCTATCTGAAAATAGGATTATTCTTCTTTAAATTTAAAGCCTGCTTTGTGCTTATGTGGCTTATATCACTTCATGACATGGTGTGTTATGTCAAACCTAAGATTATTTTTGGAGATTTCTGAGACAGAATCTACTTCATTTTGCCTGTCATCAGCCTAAAGCATGTGCCAAAAGACCCCTTTTTTGAGGCAGTGATTCACAAATACCATCTGAACTAAAGGACAGCTACCGCTTCAAAGCAAAAACACATATCTTGGATCAAATTCTACTAACATCTCCTGAAGTGGTTACTCCCATCACAGTTTTGATACTTCTCTGTGGAGGATTTATATCCTCACAGTGAGCTGATTTTAAAGAAAATAATAAAATAAAATGTTAATACACTTCAGCTTGCAGGCACCTCATCAGGTGCCATGGTCTGTGGTGTAAAGAAAAACAAGCAATGACCTCAGCTGTGGAGCGTAGGTTAGTTCTGGCTGCATGCAAACATACAGATGCAAATCAAATATGAGCCAAGGAAAAGGCTATTTTAGAAGTGGCACTTGATAGCCCAGGGCTGGAGCTGCAGAAGCGTGTATAAACCTGCCTGCCAGGCAAGCCCTTTCTGCTTCTCCTGTTTTGGTTTGGTTTGAAAAGGGAAAGAAAAAGGAAAGGAGAAAGGAAAGAGAGAGAAGGAAGAAGAAAGAGAAGGAGGAAGGGGGGTGGGGTGGAAGCAAACAAGTATGCAAGAAAGAAAAGGAAAAAGGAGAAAAAAAATAAAGAAGTTGCAGCTGCCCTCACTTCCTTTGCTCTCCTTGCTGGTAGGCACCCCATGTAGGTACCAGGGCAATTTCCTCCCTTATTTCAATGCCACCTGTAGTAGCATAGGGAGAAGATATGGTGCAGTTTAGGTTGGGTTTTAGTCCAGGTCACAGCTCACCTCGTGCCTTCCCTGTATGTGCAGCTATTGCCCTTTCCATGACACTGGAGTAGTGACAGCTTGGGAAATATTTCCCTTGTTCACTGGGACTCTCTTCATAATGAGCTACAAGCACCAGGTATTTCATACGAGCTTAAGGAGGTCTCCAGTTCTCAATTACGTCTTTGGTTTCTAAAACCTCCTAGAGTCCCACCATTCTGGTTGCTTCAGCTCTTACTTTTTGCAGGAGTGATTAATACACAATTTGATTTTCTAACCATCTAAGAGGTTTTGTGCCTAGCTTGCAATTTATTTTTTTCCCCCCTCCTCGGTGCAACGCTATCACTCAAAAGTATTTAACAGTGAATGAGTCAGACCATGAGTTGCCAGTGAATTAGATTGTGCTCCTGATCTTAGCAAGATTATCTGTGTGATATACTACCTTCCCAGGCAATTAAAGCATTAGTGCTTCGGCCAAAATGTAACAATAGTCAAAGGGGTTAACAGGCTAATGAATTTTATATAGAAGGGAGTCAAAGGGAGAAGATTGACTCTCTGGGAAGCGAGATGAATTGAATTTGATTTTAAAACTGGGGGCATTTCATATTCAATACCCGTGCTACAAGAACAAGGTGGTGGATTGCAGAAATATTCCTGCATCTAAGGAAGAGTACTGAAAAGCAAAGGTTTCCTTCAATGAGTTTCTTGTGCAATAGGTTGCCGTAGGCTGCACGCTCCCTGACACCCGTTTAGGAGGAGGATGTGCAGCGCTACTCAGTCCTTCCATTCCCACACTATGTCTTACTTTACTTGACTTCCCTTTTTAGCTGTTATCTGGTGCAGCTGGTGTAGTACAGCTGCTAAACATGCTTTTCCACAGCCACATTACCCAGTTCTCCAGCACTACTTTTTCACAATTTGTGTCCCTCAAGAGACATTATAAATCCTATTAACTTTGAACTCTGGCCCAGCCTTGGTAAGAACACAAGCCTACCCTCCCATTTAGACATCATGACTTTTCCAAGGCATTTCAGTTTGCAATTGCACTTCCCCTGGCAGACCCAGATCTGCTCAAAAACAGTGATGTCAGGAAGCCAGGCCTGTGTCAAGAGATGCCACAAGGCAATGTTTGCAGTGAAAGGGATCTCAGGCTTCCACCCTGGCAAATCTGTGCCCATTTCAACCTGTGACTTAAATTTCCCCTGAAGTTCTCTATCATCATCAGTGAGGATTCTGCACATAGTGCCATTGCTGTTATTCTAATCACATCATCGAGTTTTTCCATGTCCTTTAGCAGTGTGGAGGTTTTTTCTTTTCCAACTCTGTATGAGTGCTATTATGGTAAGAAGTGAGGATAATTTTTCGACCATCGTGGCTTGATTCTGTGCCTGTCTGCTTTGTGGCATTTTTAGGACATTAAATTTCTTGTTTCCTTCTCCATGCTATTTTCAGACCATTTCTAGAACATCTCCAGAAAAAAAAAAATAAAAAGAAAAAGAGCTTCTTTCTGACCAATCACTGCTCTCAGGTTATAAAGGTACAGTTAAAGCAGGGTCTGTATTACTAATTTTACTTCTAACAGATTCTCACCTAAAGGTTTGGTACGGTCCCAAGCATAAAGGCTAAAGTTATACACTGTATTTTGAGCTTATTTAATGCATTATTCTCAGGAGTTTTGCCTGAAGTGGCAAAGAGCCTCCCCTAGTGACGTGGTGCTATGTGCACTTTTCATCATTTCATGAAAACTCAAGATAACACCAGTCCATAAAACCACGTTTTACTGCTGGTTTTACCTCCCAGGACTTGAAGACCTAAAAAGTTGCACAATCTGGTGGAGAAATTTCTGAATGGAGAGTCTGATGTCAGGATTGCTCAAGCAGCACGGTCAGAGCACACTGGAGCTGGAGAGCTCTAAGGGAGGTAAGAGTCCCTTGAAGGAGTAGAATAAGTGAAAACAGATTAAATTTACTCAGGGCCAAAGCTGCCCAAAGTATTTAGGATGCGTAAAAGTAGTCCATAAAGTTAAGTGGTAGTCCAGGTGTTCAAACAGCCATGGGATGAAGACCAGAGAATAAGTCAGTTGTCATCTTTTGCCATCATGTCTGTTCTATGTTGGTTGAGATCCAATGTGCCACCATACAGAGATATGTAGTACTACTCTTAGTTGGGAAAGGTAGAAGATTTTAGATAGAAGGAAGGGGTACAGAAAGAGGAAGACAGCACAGTGCTGGAGTCGATGTCTTTCAGCATCTCCTGTACTTGGTGGTTCTCCTTTTCCCCATGTCCTGCTCTCTTCCTGTTTCCCTGCCCCCTCATCTCTCCCATTTTTGCACCTCTGAAATTGTGTAACTGGGCCATTATAGGCTGCATCTCCTCCTGTTATTACTTTCCCCGAGTGGAAGATTCACTTACAAGCCTGATGAAACATTTTTCCCCTCAAACCCAGAGTGCCAATTCTCACTTTGTCAAGAGCTCCAGATAACCTTCATGAGAAGTTCCTCTCCCCCTGCCTCCCGCAAACACTCCAGGTTACAGAGATCTTGTCACAGTCACTAAATAGCTCCTTCTCTCCTTTTTTTTTTTTTTCCCTCCTCTTTTCTGCCCAGTGTTGCTTGGATTTCACAGTTTGTCTTCTCTTTCACCATTCTCTCCTGCTCAATTTTCCGAGTTTCTCTTAGGCTAACCCACATATGAACTCTCAAGTTGGCTTGCTTCATGCTTCTGCCCTTCCTTTCCTGAACAAAAAGATTCTTTTAACCACAGATGAAATTAAAGTTACAAAAGTACTTAATTTTCTGTGCCCAAAAAGTAAGTAGGAGAAAACTGAAACCCCTATCGTTTCCATTCACAAGTTTTTATTCCACACACTGTCAACCAGCAGTCACTGTAAAGTGGATGGATTGTTATTGGGGCCTCATTGATTAATTTGGCTATGAGATACAAATATAAACAACTTCTTTTGAAGATTGAACTGAGGCACACTGATTCCCAGATGACATTTCCACCAAGCATCCAACATCTTCTCCAGCTCTTCATGAACATTAATGTTCTGAGCACCTGCATTCGTCCGCAGGAAAGAGCAACCCCCCTCAAAAAAAAAACCCCAAACTTTAATCTTTTTTCGTGCTTGTGCAATTAGGTCAAGTCACAGTTTTGACATAATCCTGTCTAGCAAGTGCTTTTTGCAAGCTCTGGTTTCAAAACACTATGCTGGACCTGCCACGTACCGCAAAGATCTTGAAAAAGGTTCTCGCTGAGCAGATTACTGCAGATTTGTATCCAATAATTTATTGTGTAAGCATTAAACCATTCATATCACAAACACCTGTGCAAGCCAGTTGGCCTAGTCAATTCTTGTTTAACATTTAATTATGAATATAATTAGCATGAGTTAAGAGACAGGCCAGGCATCCGCAATAAAATTTCCACTATGCTAAAAAAATTATAACTACAATAACAAAAAAAGACTAAGCTGGGGAGAATATGTACCTCCTGCCCAAACTTTTACATGACAGCAAAATCTAAGTACAAATTATTTTTAAAACTTTTTCCTTTCCTTCGATTTATAACCCCTGCCATACTTAAAAGACTGAAATATATAGGGTTTTTTTTCTTCCTTTAATATTAAGGCAGTTTTTTTATCACTGGTGTAACCCTATCAGTGAAGTTCCTCAATCTCCTCTTTACCTCAAAAGGTAAAGTAACTGATTTAAAGGTAAATAAACTGATTTGAAAGCATCACTGGAACACTGTGTTAGGTAAAGGTCACAGGGGAAAAAACTAGTTAAAGTGTTATTATTTCAGTGCACACCTGAGAGTTTTATGAAGTGCTCTTTGTAGCCCATGTTTAGGAATAAGAAAAGCAAAGTCACTTTAGAATCAGGGGCCCCACCAGCAGGTGTTACCCGGAGTTCCTTCACAGAGCAAAGTCCTAGGAGGAATCCACAGAGGAGCTAAACCTTTGCATGTAGATTTTCTTTTCATTTCCCTTCCAACCACTTAGTTAAAACTTTCTAAGCAAAAAAAAAAAAAATAAAAAAATAAAAAAGGAGGAAATATTTTACCCACTAATTTTCTTTTGAATGCCCTTTATTGCTGAACACTTTGGGCTATTTTCCATCTCAAAAGAAAAAAAAATAATCTATTCATAGGCATGCCCTCCAATTTTATATTTTTTTTCCTAAAACAGTTGCTTACAGGCCTGGAAAGATCTATTTAAAAATGCTGCTGAGCAGAAAACTGTTTGCAACTGTGAAGGGAAGGTCATTGAAAGAGAACTAGAAGGTTACTGGGGCATATTGTTCCTTGACACCTCCTGGGAACAAAAAGCTGGGAATGAACCTCTTTAGGTACCAGTTTGCTGCTATTACAGATATGACAGCCTCCCTTTACATCTTCAGTGGAGGTATACTTTCTTACTGCCTCGAATTTTTGCTAGAACATGGTAGCTTTAATGGTTAGGAATGTTACCGCTTTAATAGGTTTGTGGCCAATTTATACACCTCTTTTGTGGAATAGAGTTCTTTAGTTTAAGCTGCACTTTCTCATCTAATTGTTTTTAACTTATTGCTTTCACTCAGGATGATCCTATATGCTTTATGTCTGTATTTCATTCACACCTATAGATTAGAAACTTTCCTTCCTAGTCTTTCTGTATCCTATATCATTTTAGCATCTCTTCTAAAATGTGAATGTTTTTCTTTTCTATTCAGTTAATCAGTATTGAATCAGAATTTCACACATTTTTCCACATAAAGTTTCCAAAATCCTTCTAAAATGGATCTAATAGTTTTCAATATCCACAGAAAATACCCAGTACCACTTCCTGAATGAGCCCTTACTATTATTGCAAGTGTTAATTGTGCTTGGGAGAATATATAGGTCTACAGATATACCATACACACATTCTTATATTTACATGGATGGGTATTCCTGAGATTACACTACCCACAAAGTCATTACTTTTTTTTTTTGAGAAATCTTTTAAAGAGTTGCCTCTCAGCTCTTGAGTACTTCTTGTTTCTAAGCAATTTTTTTTTTGTTCTGTTCTCTTTTAGTTTATGGATTTCTCTTGCCTTCTGATACTTAGTTTTGGCCAAAAAGGTATTAATTATGATTTATTATGTGAGATATGTTGTGCTGACCTTGGGTTTGTTTATAAATCACCATGTTCACATGAAATTGAGGCTTTCTGATGCCATGCCAAGCCCCAAAACTTCCTTGGACAAGTAAATGGAAGATAGGAAAACAATTTCAATAGGAGGCTCGCCAACTGTGAATCTGAAGGCAGTTTGATTAGGACTCGAAGCCCACAGATTGAGATTATGACAGAAATTTGCATAATGCCAGAGACTGATAAGATTTGGTTTCTCAGGAACCTATTACGTGATGATGTTAAGAGACTGTCATGGATTTCTTACAGTGCAATATGCTGACTTGTCTTTCCAAGACGAGTTGGCCTTGAGCCTTGTTCTTTGTAAGCCTCGAGTGAGGTTTCTTTAGATGTCTTTTGAAAATCTCTTTAGACATCTTTTGTAACTTTCCACCAAGATGATACAAGGATGTTACGACTGTCAGAATAAATGAATGTATTTACTTCCTTTCTCTTTCCCAGCTACTATTTTCATAACACTGCATAGTAGTTCAGAGCAGGTCCTTGCTACACTCAGTTTTCAACTGATGTAGCTCTGTTCTTTGAGCATGATTATGTATTGATGACTGGATTTGTTTATTGCCTCCTGACACAGTTTTTGGCCTGATTTTGGTGCAGACAGCTTCCGTGCAAACTCCTCAAAAGTTGCATTATTCAGTGCAAAATTTGCTACGGCCTGTTGAAGACCAAAGCGTGATCATTGCCCAGATCGATGTGAATTTCTGCAACATGTTGTCTGAAGCCACAAAGACAGCGAGTTCTTGGGGGACCTTTCTGAAATAGGACTAGAGCCCAAGCTCAGAGAAAACCTTTTAACTGATGCCAGCCATCCTGGAGACGAAGACAACTGACCAACATGGAGAGGACTGACAAGTACTGAGAGCACTGCTAGTTTCTGTGTGTCTAACATTGTCATGAAAGAAGAGTTTATCGTCTTACTAAGTTATTATTGTAGATTTTGTCATTCACAACCAGTATAGACCAATATCTCACAACAGCAGAACCGTAACAAATTGTTTAATATCTTTCAATAACCAAAAATTTATAAAACTCTATTGTGTGTAAGATGCTAAATAACCATCTTCAGTTTCCATATAGTAGGGTAACACATAACATGCTAGGATTGATAGGAACGACATTGTGAATTCTGCTTAGCATGCACCAGGAGACCCTAATTGATATATCGAAAGGATATGTGTGAAATCAGACGAAAAAAGTGTTAATGGTCTATCAGAGCAATCAAAGGAAAAAAAAGAAAAATCCAGATCTTGATAAAACAAAAATTATATGAGTAGCTAACGTGGACCTTAGATAGTGTCTAGGCACTTAAATTCACCATTATAATTCTGAAAAATGTTATTCAGCTGCCATCTATCCCTGGAGGTGCATAAGATAATTAGATGCTGTGACTGTGGCCTTCGAAGAGCTTTAGGTGCCTATGGCTCTACTTCGCCCTGTGAAGAGAAATGCTTCCTTTTCTGCCAGGGCTGAAAACCTGAGTTCCAGAGATGGTGAATTACTGTGCCTAAGTGTCTGGGGAGGCTTGATCCTGTGGGGGATTTCCAGGACCTAAACCGTGTATGCTAACTAGTCTAGTGACCTACAAATGCCGCCCCTTCTCCGGGGACTTGGTGGCTGATGTGTATCCCATGTTTTCTCTTCCTCATACTGAAGCCTGAAATATCCCCTCTGTGTTCATCTGCTGCAAGTAGGAAACCCACAGACCTTCATTCAGAAACCTGCCTGTGGAAGAACTGTAATTCTGGCAAAAGGATTTCTACTTAGAGTATATACATGCATAAACATCTGTCTCCATGTGTGTATTTTAAACAATAAATCACCTATTTATCTACAGTACTTACGTGACACCTATTAAATTCATATTAGAGATAAGGAACTGAAATAAAGGCATAATCACTAGATCTCAATGAAAAAAATCTTTCCAATGTAGTAATCTTTCCAACCTGTTGCAGAGAAAATCAAAGACCTGAACTCAAGCCTTCCAAACCAGAGACAGATGTTGCAGCTTTGAGAATTGGGTGGAATTTTCCTTTGTGGAATATCAGTGGGGTTTTTTTTTTTGTACCTGCAGTTGGACAGATGCACTGTCTATATGGATGCACAGCCTATATAGCTTTCTCCAGCTGAAGGACTAGTCGGTATTTAAATATTTCATAGGTTGTTGATATCATCCCTCATCACACAGAAGACTGTAATAGACAAATTTCTTACTTTCTATGCTCTCTGAGACATTTCAAGAAAACTAGTTCAATTAGAAAAAAAAATAAAATATAATCAACTAAGACATTTACCTGTTAATATTTCTTAACAAATTTTGAGGCCTTTTTTTTTCCCAATAGCTGAAGTCCTAGCATAAGTTTGTATGGCCCTGTGGGTTCAATTCTGTAAATAAGGTGATTAAGTGTTTCAGTTATTGGCACTTGTACCACCTTACTCACACGAAGCCCAATTTTACTCGCAGACAATCTGTTGAACCACGTCCGTTGATGTTCCAGAAAATCAATAGAACTATTTGCGGTGCTAAGTAATTTAAGCACGGCTGGTCCTGACTTCATAGCAGCGTTTGGGCACACTTTAGAAGTGCATATTTCATCCAAAATACCACAAAATGGTTAGTAATATACTAGACAAAGTCCTTGGGAAAAAAAAAAAAAAAAAACCCACTTTCCAAATCCTGAGAAACAAAATTAGTATTAGGTCAGAGGTCTTGTGGCCTTCCATTTATCATTTATAAATTCTCTGATATAAGCTATATGGACAGTAATTATCCAGCTTCAGCCTGGCAAGCAGAATTCTGAGATTCTGTAATGCCCTGAATTATCTTCTAATATTCTGGTCATATCTAAATTGTTATAATATTACGGCCATATCTGAAGTTATTTATAGGGGAAATTGAAGGTGGAGAGCAAGCACTTTGCCTAACACACAGTACTGTAAAATTTCGTTCCCGTGTACATAATAGAGATGTTAATTAAAATGGCATCATCCAGGAAAAGTAATACTCAGCTTGATATAGATTTTTTCATACAAACTTTACAGTAGCATCAGCATGAGGAGTCCATGGTACCTCTTGGGTACTCATTCCCCTTGAAACTTTGAGCTAAATGACTAAAACCCCATGAAATATTATCCTTAACTTGTCACTACCTAAAATAGATAGATTTTTAGACCACTTCATCTTACTTACCAAATGAATTGGGTCTGAGGGGTGCTCTGTGCCCGACCAGAGATATAACCATCATGACAGTGTGGGAATGTGGCTTTAATCTAGCCATCATCAGGTTGGTTTATTTCTGGCATTATTAAGTGCTCCTTCTAACTGAACTGCACACCCATTCCCTGCATGCTATATAACTCTCATTTTGGAAGAACAGACAGAAAAGACAGAGACACAAGAACCTGTTTTTCACAACAACCTGAAGAAGGGAAATTTTCTAGCAGCTCAGTGCTGACCCAGGCAGAGTAATTAGCACAAAGTAGCTAAAGAATCAGCTGCAATGGAACTGATATTGAAGAAAAGAGATTTTTTACTTTGCCTTAGGACTATTAACATACAGAAGAGCTCCAAACCCACTGAAAATAGCTAATTGTTGTTTATAGATGTTCTTTAAGTAGAGTTGGTACGAATACGGATTTGTAGATACTTTGGCAGTAAAGGCCAAATAAAGAGAAGATTGATTGGAAATCGTAGATTACTTTAGACTGTTGGATTAGGTAGAAATCACCCTGATGTGCAGTAAAGCAAGCAACAAGAATTAGGGTTTTGAAATAGTGCAAAGCATGTCTTAGAGTGCTAGCATTTTCATCCTAAGAATAAACTGTCTTAAAATCCCTCTATAAATGACTGTTCATTAGCCTATCAATGTGTATAATGGCTCTCAAAATCATAATAAGAATTAATAATAGTTCAAATAGCAGAAAGGGACATTAATTTCTCTCTCATGAATATTAATGCTTTAGTAGATGTTCTCTTCCCAACATGCTTTCAAACTCTTAATTCACAAGCTTATTACTGGTTACCTGTTATTTTTACCACCAAAAACCTCCCCACTGGGCCACCAAAAGATTTCAGATCACCTTGACGTGCATGCTAGTGGAGTGGATGGGAGCAACAACGGCACAGGGGATGAGATCATGGTATCCTGATAGTGTTCTTCAGAATACAGTAGTGTTTGCTCAGCCAAAGCATACACAGAAGGGCAATGAAAAGAATAAGTAAGGGGGAAGAAGACTGTATTTAGACCCAGATGACCAGTATGATGGTGGATTATAGGGAAGATAAAGGGATAATGGCAGAGGATAGGTGTTAAATACTTGACTGCTGGATAAGGTACATAAAAGATGCAAAGGGCATGCCAGGCTGCACCCTGTGGACTGGCTGTATCCACTTAAGGCACTGCACCTCCTCCCTTCCAAGAGGACATAGCAGGTGGATGGAACACCTAAAGTCCACGTTCAAGTGCTGGCGCTTCAATGAGCATCTTATCCAATGCACCACAGAAACCGAAGCTGAGCAATAAAATGCTCTACTGTTTTTCCCCTCTTAGCACCACAGATGCTGTGCAACAGGAACTTAAACTCCAGAGATGATGTTCTCCATCTAGTTCCCATGTACTTTGAAAGGAGAAGACAGTGAGCTGCCAAGAGTAAACTTTCAGGTAACACATTTCTTTATGTTGTGTATTTAACTGCACCGCATCTCTAAATAAGCGAGAAGGAAAGGATCTTGTGAGATGTATTTAACCCCATGATATCTGATGCTGGGTCTTGAAAAGCTTTAGCTGAACTAAAGATTCTTATGAATATAAAATCAAAGTGAGCTGTACATTAAGGGCTTCACATTCTCTGACAGCTGCGCATGTGCACACACAGCCCTCATTAACAGCAATGGCAAATACGCGTGCCCATCATTCAGAAAACAGGTCTCTAAGTACTTCATTGGGTTTGGTTTTTTTTTTTCCTAGAGATTTTTATCTATTGGACCTTTAATTAATCTCCTACTAGGCTTTTTCCCTTTAAGCTATCCCTCCCTCCCCCCCAACCCCTTTCCAATGGGACTAAACCCCCAAATCATTCTGGTTTTTAGTCAAGTTTTTCCAAGCCAATACAGATTTACAAAATGCACCTGCCTATATTAAATACAGAGGGTCCAAGGCACACAAACCACCAAGACACATAACAGAATAAATACCCTGGACTTTGAAAACACTTTTGATGCCTGCCAACTTTAAGAAAAAAAAAAAAAAAATAAAGGAAAGGTAAACATGAAAATGAGAACATGGATGGGGTATTTTTTGCATTCTTTTTTTTGTGATCACTGCAAGGCAAGAGTCTGCAACCTTGTGGAACAAAACATTCATTCTGATTAACATAAAGACAGCCCCTTCTAACATGATTCACAATTATTAGTCTCTCTCCTGTGTTTGGGGATATATGGATTATCAGCCTAGCATATTTTGAATACATACACATTTTAATTCCTTTCCTAAAACCATTTTAGGCACTGCAGTTAAATCGCACATACAAAATTTATAGATCAATAATTTGATATTTATTTTTCGCTCCAGTTAAATAACTAAACGCTGTAGCAGATAAAAGGAGTCAAAACCCATAAAAAGACAGGATCACGGATAATGGAAGGTAAGTCAGACCTGAGATGCCTCTGTTCTTCTATTTTTAAAGTTTATTATTATTATTTTTATATAACAGGCTATTTCACTAGCTTCTACTGTATCTGATGTACTTACTTATCGCCTCCACAAACTGTTCAAAGAAGCAGTATGGGAACAGCGGCTCAGGCAGCTCTCTGAAAAACATCTTGAGTGCTCCGGTGACAACGTGGATGTCCTCCCACTGGCTGTCGTCCAAATTCAGCTTCTCTTCTGGGAAAACACGAGGAGAAATGGAACAACTGGTTTTAATGAAACAATTACAAGACACTAATTATTATGTTAATGTTTGCCTACTATCATCAGCAACCGTTAACAGCCTTCTGCACCTAGAGGTTTGGTGCTGTGCATGTTTTTTTTTTTTTTCCCTTTTTTTTTTCCCCTCCTTTTTTTTTTTTTTGTAGGAAGAGAACATTTTCAATGGAATACCATCTGTAGGAATGCAGCGAACAAAAAAACAAGAGACACAAAGAGACAGTACCATTGACACAGTATGTCAGATACATTTATTCCCATAATGCATCAGGATGGAAATTAGCATCACAGCTCAACATGATTCAAAGCTATTTGGTTTTGAGGCCGAGGGGCTAAGAGTTGCCAACGATGGCCGGCTCAAGGGACCGGCCTAAAGGCCTTGCTGAGCCAACAGGAGACATATGCTAAACATGGCAATAGAAAATGAGTTATTGCTTTACATGTGTTAGCCTTGCTATGTACAAGGGAATAATGGGTAACGCTTTTCTCCTTTTTTTTTTTTGCCTGAATGTAATGTCAGCAAGGAATAGAGTACTCCGAGAGAAAGGATATTAATTCCTTCTTACTGCTTCAAAAATATTTTGTTTGGTTTTCATCTCTGGGAGGAAGATTTGCCCAGCAACAATATTAGACAGACCCCTGTTGGCCTACCTAGGCTATGCAAAGCTGTCAAAAATGATAACGCACTAAAGACAAACCACAAGTGCTTACAAAACTGGTTTGCAAACAAAAAAAAAATGTTTTCTTTTGAAGCTTGACTGAGCTAAGGAATTTAAATATAAAAGAAACTCAACGCTAAAATAGAGTTTCTAATAAAAAATAAAACAAGATTGGACGATTATTCTATTTTTCTTCGGTTGCGTTTCTTTTTCTTTTTAATTCTAGTGGCGTGATGCTTTTAGAACACAACAAACAGTGAGATCGTAATCCATAAAAAACTCAAGGAAAGTGCAAATCCTGATTAGTCCAAATTAAAATGACAGACACTTTCTCCGAGTTCTGCTGCTCCAGAAATGGAGTTCACTCTTTTGCACATGTGCTATGATTCTCTTTTTTAGCAAATTTCAGTCTGAATGCAAATCAGGGGCCAACCATGAAAACTACTGAACAAATTTAATTTGCAGCAACATAATCCTCAAATGTTTTACTAAATGTCACTGAAATTTCATGTTTAGCAATTCTGCTGGCTTCAAGATCAGCCTCTTTATTGAACTGTTGTTAAACAAAATGGTAAAATTATTGGAGACACATGGACACCCACAACTCCAGATCCCTGGTACTTCAATGCGATAGTTTTCTCACTACGGAGTTTACTTTTGGACAGAAAAATCTTACTCAATATGTAGTTGTCTTTCCACTTTTATTTAATAAATGCTATTAAATTCTTTTTATATTTTTGAATTTGGGAAACGTATACAAATAAAGGAGTGGACCCAGTTCCTTATAGTTGGAGTAACGTGAGACAGAGCTGGAACAAAGGCAGACTTGTGCGTTTCATTCAGTTGTCTTGCCTGCTTCTTTGGTTTCAAGCCTCCTTTCCCCCCCCCCTTTTTTTTTTCCCATTGAATTACCTCAATCATAAAAGTAATGATTTGATCTCAAATGAGTTACCAGAGGGGATCTTCTTTAGACTCTGAGATCATATTTGATTGATCGTATTTCAACAATTAGCCTTTTATTTTGCCACACACTATTGAACTAGATCGACAGCATCTTAGCAGGCCAGCTTTAAACAGTCAACTGTTAACAATAGCATCAAAAAGAGAGACCTGATGGGGTTTACTGTCACTTTAAAGAACAGGGTGGGTTTTCACATTGTTGAAATCTGTCAGATATTTTGAAATGTCCCTCTCACTATGGTGCCACACCCCCTGCGTGCCCTTATAATAAAATTGGTTTTACTCCTGATTAAATCATTTTCTCCCTACCCACTACCATACTTCTCATAATGGACCTGTGTGCTCTACAGCTGGTGTTCTTCCCATGGTACCAATTCTTACTTTATCTTTTAAGCACTTTGCTGCTAAGATCTCATGCAGAGTGCTTATGTTTTGTTAAGAGCTTCATTCTTAGAGAAATAGCTTAACACATGTTCTAAAAATGTTGTACAACTTATTGCTTAAAACACATTTAGAAAATGTATAAGTACTGTAGCTTTGGCACAGAACTTTAAGTAGAAACCTTAAAAAAAAAAAACACACAACTTGTTTTTGCCATGCATTTGTCTTAAATGTCTAAAGTGGAATGCTTGACTTCTAAGGCTTTATAGAGACTTATCTTACCAGATTTTTGCACCATTTCCAGCTCTTCAAGGAAACGTGTTAGGAATGTATCATCGTGAAAGCAAAGGGTGTCAATTTTCCCTCTAGCAATAAGAGAGTTTTTAAAAATGTTTGCTAGGAGGAACAAATGCCAAGTCCAAAAAAAAGAAAAAAAAAATCAAAAAGAAAATAGAAGTCCATTCAGTGTAAGACTGTTTTTTGGTTCCCACTGGTTGGAATCGCTCACATACCATGGCGATGTGGCCATAAACAAACACACACACATTTCAAGTGAGGTTTAAGGGGAGGACCTGAGTTTTTGGCCTTACTCAGACATATTTCTTATTGGGGTGTTTTTGCTTACATAAAGATTAAGACCCAAATCTGGTATTCTAAACTTGACAGTCAAGGACTGCTTTCAGTCAGGAGATACTGTATCTGGGAAGATGCTCAAAATCTCACAGTCCTAAAAATTCGCTTTAACTTGTCAGTAGTATTTGATTAGTTCAACCATCACTGCCAGTTGATATCATATATCTTAGATACAGACACAAATATGCCCAGAAAATCCCATAAAATTTATGCTAATACCAGGGCTGAAAATACAAAGACCACATTAAGAAAAAAAAAAAAAAACCCTAGTGTGGGCACCTGTCAAGGTTATTAGTTAAAAAAATTGATATACAATACATTTGTGATGGGAATGTGTGTTTTATTGTGTTATTAATTCTTAGTAAATCAGCCTTTTCAGTAACACACACTTTTAATGGCACTCACAATGTCTGCAGTACAACCAAACAGTTCATCTTTGGTTTAAGCACACCATCGTAAGGTTGTCCTTGTTTGAAAAGGTACAAAGTAATCTATGGAAATATCAGCTAAAAAAAAGAAGGGAATATTTACCCAGGCAATACAGAGAACTCAGGTTTGAGAGAAAATGGAGGAGGTTCCTCTAACCACATGCCGTGCCTGGTATGTAGGCTACTCTTCAGAAGCAAAATGCTGTTATCTGAGAGCACTGCTCACTCCTTTTCCTTTTAAGATATTTTATACAAGTATTGTCGTGGCTATAAGCTGTCTTTTTGCCCATGGTGCCGCTAAATCCCAGAGCACTACGCTCAGAAGTCCCACTTCACTTAGACTAGTCCTGCAAGTGGTCTCATGGATGACCCCAACCACATGGAAAGCAACGTTCTGCAGCCACAGCTAGCAGTGCCTGGTTTGCTATGGAGGTTATATTTCAAAAAACTTGCTGAAAACTTCAGTGAGCTGTGCCTGAGGGGGTCTCAGACTGATACCCATTTGCTAATGTCACTGCCTTTTCCATGGTTCCCCTGCTGCCGGCTGCATGTGGTAGAATTCGGATGGCAATGGCCTGCGTGATGGGCACTTGGACACCACAGCTGCCCCTATAAACCTTTCTCACTTGGCCTTTGACCAACCCTCAGCTCCAGCGTGTGAACCCTCAGAGCAGTAGAATCTCCATCCCAGGGCACCAAGAGAGATCCTGGGGCATGCCCCGCACAGCACCATTAACTGATGCAGAAGTGCTGGCTGTGCACAATGCACTCCCAATTTACTGAAAGCTTGGGAAACTTCCTGGATCCACTCTTCCCAATAGGCAGTATACTAGCACAAGCTCTAAAACAGAGGCCTAGGGTTGAAAGAGGAAGAGAAAATTCCTCTTGTACATACGAGAAAAAGAAACTTTCCAGAATAATTCCACTTCTTGCTTAAACTTGAAGAAACCTATTTTGTTGTTGTTGTTTTCCATTGGTTTTCTTTTTTTTTAAATGCTTATATTCCTCAAAAATGATTAAATAATAATTCACAATCTTTGATAGAAAAAAAAAGGTAAAAGAACAGACTCAAGCAGAAGTTCTTCACTTCCCTAAGTCTTCAGCACACTCCTCCATTATTAAATCCCTTTCTGAGGGCTTTTCTCATGGCTGAGAGCACAAATATTAATTTATACACTGAAAGGTATGTGTGTTCATTAGCTGTACTTCCCCTTTGCAAGCCACAGCTTCTCTGATCACTAGTGCAGAGACACAGCAGCCTTCTTATCACCCCAGAAGCAACAGGAGCTCAAAATTATTGAAAAGTATTGCTATATGGGACAAACAGCTTCTTTCAAAGTGATCACAAACAATTTAGAGCAGTAACAGAGTGCAGATGCATTGGAGACAACAGAGCAATGGGATGCTGTGAGGTGGAGAAAGCTCTTGCTCATCATGTGACAAGGAGCTCACCCCTTGGCGATGTGGCACATGATGCTTAGCTCCCTCTCCCTCAGTAGATCCCATCCCAACACTGCATTTTATACGCATGGTCCAAAGCTCATACAGTCCCTTGAACTTTGATTAAATACTGCAGCAGGAGTTTTGAGTCGTGCAAAGCAATCCTTTCCTCATTCAACCAGATTTTTGTGAATTCTCTCCCAACTATGTAACTCCTTTTCCCCTCTCCCTTTGGGAAGTCCACTGTCCTGCCAGCACTCAGTGCACGGTACTTCAGTTCCAAGAGCGTTTAAACAGATTGAAGAAAATTTAAACTAAAAAAATCATTAAATTTTGCATGTAATTTATTTCTAAGCAGCTTCTGCTGAATCCAACCAGTGCTACTGTAGATGAATTATCAAGGATACAGTCAACAAGATAAAGCTTGAAATGCCCTTTTTAGCAGAAGATTTAAGCCTAAGCATTTGTTTATTATAGGAATGTCCATTTCCAAGAAGCCCAGACACAAATTACTGACCAACTTAAGCTACAAAGCAGAACATCTCCATGCACATCCAGGGTGCTGTTTATTCCAGTTCTCTGGAATGACAGTTCACTGACCTGGGGGCACTCTGGAACAACCAAGTGTTGCTCACTTAAATCTCAATCTGTGCCAGAAAAATAAAAGCTTTCTGTACTTGGGCACACTGGGTCATATTCATCCTCGCATAACTCCACAGAAGTCCACAGAGTAAGAGAGGGATGAACAATCTCATTGTTTCTGTGAAAAAGATCCAGTACATTCAAGAAGTTCAGACATGGTGCATCAGGAAAGCATGTGGAGTAGTTCAAAGGTTGAGAAGCAGCGGTCTGCTAGCGACGCCATTGCGTCGGGGAGATTTCTATGACATCGGGAGCATAAAAATAGACAGTGATGCTGAAAGGAGAAGACTTTTGGTGGCCCGAAACAGGTATTGGCACTGAGCTACCCCCATACATCATTTACTGCCAATACCTGCTACAGGGTTAGATAGCAGGGATATTAGTTTCGACTAATGTTCTAGCATTGCGATTTGAAACAATAATTACTTTGATAGGATTATAATTACAACCAGTTTTCAAATTCATTATATTTAGTTGAGTCAACTATTCCGTATGGGAAAAGGAGTGATTTTAAATATAGAATATTTCCCCTCAAAATGGAGCTGAAAGGTCCCTAAGATTAAATAGACCGCCTGCCTACAGATTGGCATACTTCCACAAGACTCCCTGGGAGCTGGCTGGGTAACAAAGAGTAGAAGGAGGCATACATGACCCGAGCAGCTGAAACCTGAGGGCCAAATGATTCCTTCCTTTAGGGTTAAAGGGGTACTCAGATACCCCCAAGGGGTTAAAGAAAGGGCCAAGAAGCATGGAGGAATTCCCACCCAACACATGCTCTCCCACAGTGAGGGGCTTTCTTAACTTTGGAGAACCAAGGTTGTCCCAGCACAATGATGGGGTTTGACAGATTGTCTGCGACTCACAAAATAAATTGCTATGCTGAGTGGAAATTACATTTGTCTTGCAGTGGTAAGATTCTGCCCTCTATCTAATTCTCTCTACTTACTTATTGAGCAGTAACTTCAGCTTCTTCCTCGTACTTAAAGTACACTTTGTATTTTTTTTTTCTTTCTGTTTATTCTTTCCTCTTCATTCTGAACCAGACTAATGACTTTCCCATTTCTCTGTGCCAGCTAATGGATGTTATTCCATTTTCTAGGTAAATTTCTGTTTTCATACCCTAGATTGCAGAAAACAAATATCAAATACTTGTCTAGATCAGGAATTTACTTTTCATGATGCATTTTACTATTGAAAGGGAAAAGTCCATCCTGAATTCAGCTTTCGACTTGAGCCTCCTCACTTAATCATATGTTGTATATACATACATTAGTCAAGGTAAATATCTCCCTTCCGACTTCAAATCTGTTATTAACATTTTTTTATTGTGTAATTGCTCTCCAGTAAGCTTCTCTGCAATCTAATTTTAGAGGTTTCTTTCTTTTTTTTTTTTTTTTTCCATTTACAGTCAGGTCTTTCATCAGAATTGTGTGTATCAGTGTCCACAAATCTACATTTTAAATAAATTGAAGGCTCTCAAGATCTAATACAGAAAAGAATTGGACAATGCGTCTCTGTCCCATTTTCATACTTCAAAAATATGTTCATATTCCTATCTTTTTAATTGCACTACTAACTCAGAGTGCTTTAGGATTCTGTCATATAGCTCTTCTGTTCTTCCCCTTCTTGCTGTTTCTAACACTGCTTCTATTTCCATTCTTGTCAAAAGCCTTTTCATAGTCCAAAAATCTGTACACAATGTTTTGTAATATTTGGCAGACTTATCTGAAACCTAATTCACTGCCTTTTTGTGATTCATGGGTCATAAATTATTTCATATGTAACGTACCCCAAAGGGTAAAAAATTCTTTGTATTAAATTTCAACCAGACAAAAAAAAAAAAAACCTTAAAACAAAAAAAAAAAGTATTTTTGAGACACTCTGAAAAGATCTGACCTCAATATATGGTCTAGTGTGTTGTCTCCCACAAATGGTATCACAGCATCATTCAGTAAACAGGAGATTCCCACGTGCTACAAGTGAAAACACTCCTGCCATACCGTGGGCTTGCTATGGACAAGTTTAAAGGAAAGGAGTGATACAAAACATGTAGCACTGGATCCTACTACTAGTGCATTGAATCAGTCCTGTCTCCAGCAAAAGTTAAACTGAAAGGGTTGGTACAAAACCAATCCAAAACCCAAGAATAGCCCCCGATCCTTCACATAGCCAAATATGTTATTGGCACTGACCCCCATAACAATAAGCTTGTGCCTTAGTGAGCGAGTTTCAATAATCAAAGGAAATAATTAACAAAACAATAAAGATCATTATGACTTCCTTTATGTAAATGACTTCCCAATGTAAATAGATCAAAGCTTGAGCTAAAATTAAGCAATTCCCCGAGTTCACTTGCAATGCTGAAAAGGAACATACATATATGATTTCTTTAAGCTGCAAGGATTATCAATGAAATGATAAGTTTGTTGTTTTACTAGAAAAATACAAATCCAAATGATTCTCAAAATGTCACACCTATAGTCATTACAACTGTAATCACATTTGTTTTAATAGGACTATGTAAAAGAATAAAGATTACTCGCATGTGTAAATCTCTGTTCTCACACCCCGGGTTGTAGGATGTCCAGAGAACAAATTCTAGATTTTTTTTAAAAAATATTTTTTTAATGAAGGGCTCTTTGAAATAAGCCAGGGGAAAGAAGGATTCTTACATGAAATCAGGTATACACAAGCTCTGTAAATGTCAAGGACAAAACATTTTATTTTGTAGGGAATTTATCTTTTGGTTCACTAAAGTCAAAACACTTCTGTTCATCAGAACTTTTATAAAGGACTGTTTCATAATACGAATCCATTTGGATTATCTGACCAAAGATAAGACTTCAATGGACTTACTATATCATTCACCACTGTACCACTGCCACAAAAGGGAATTACAATTAATTGGATTATGTTGGTCTCCACCCGCTGATTGTAGAAGAGAAAGTCTGAAAGTGTAACTATTTCAAACGGACCATATCTCTCATCAACCATGGGATTTGGGCTTTAATTTACCAATAAAGCTTAATTTCTTCTCTATATTCTCTTCTGGTTAGGAAGAGGTCATTCAAACACTTTATTCGACTTATTCAAAACGAAAGGACAGTTTTGTAAGTACTTTCAAACTAGCACTTTAATACTTGCACCTTGCCTTTAGGCATTACTTACTTTCTCTATTAGCAGTAAAGTGAGCTGTTCTGAAAAACACAAGCCTGTGTTTGGGTTGTAGGAATAATTTGTGCTTCATATACCCTAGTTCTGTTCATGAAGTTTTGGCTGGAATTGTTACCTAACATGACAATTGGTTATCAACTACACAACATGTGACAGTGTTTAGGACACAGAACATCATATCATGTAGGTTCCTGCACAGACTTGAGGCAATAAGATTTTTAAGTAGCTACATCCCACATTAGATATAGGGTCAACAGTATGGAAAAGTTACACTGGGAAAGACAGAGGTACAAATATTAATTTGATACATGCAAATTACTCATTAGCTTGGAAATAGTTATATTCTACAGTACAGGTGAATTTATGTGGTTTCTTTAATGTGACTTACATGCTGACAAACAGCACTACTCATTCTAGATGTCCCTATATATGGCTATATATCTGTCTGTGCTGATGGCTCTGTGTAGAAGCTGTTAGGATTTTTCTTCACTATCCTTACAGGAAGGTTATTTCAGTGCCTAATCCCTTCTAGTTACCAGCCTAAAATATTAATAATTATTAAAAAAGCATATAAAGTTGAATATCAGTAAGACTGGCTTTGATTTTTTTTTTTTTGGTCAAACTTTCGCATTCAGTTAAAGAAATAAGAAGTCCTCAGTCAACTTACTTCAAAATCATGTTGCTTAATTCACATTTGCATTACTTTTTGCTAATATCTGAAGCTCTAATTCCATTCCCTGGATATTAGCGGGACTAGCTATGCTGTTAAAGATAGGAATGCTTCTAAGTGCTTACTGAATCGGGGCATATGAGATGATAATTGTATGTGTTTAAAACAAAACTTTAAACAGGAGGGGATTATATAAGTTGCTAAAACAAATATATCTTCAAGTGCACTGAAGGACTTTCAAATGTTAACGAAATGTCCTTTGATAATAATAGCGCTAATAATAACATGAATTTTCAAATATTTTTATGCATTTTGAGAATCACATGTTACCCCGAGTAGGGAAGATTCTTGGTAAGTGCACTTTTTTCATACAAATTCATCAACTTCAGAGCTAGGTCTGCTCTGAAGCCATGCCAGCCCAGAACCAGATATTAAGTATGTCCTGATCCAGTCAGGGGTTGGGCTGTGCATTTCAGCTTCTCTCATAGAACGCCTGCTTGCAAACATGGACATTTTTATGAAGATGAAACCAACTTTTGTTTGAGGAATATGATGCTTTTAATAATATGGAAGCCCTAAGTTTTCCATCAAGCCTGAGCTCGCTAAATGCCTGTGATTACATGACTAGTGGAATGAATAGCTGTGTGCATATTCAAGACATTGCCTAGGTCTTTTTTAACCAAAAAGGTTGACATTTCGAGCCCAGCGTGGGCTTAAAAACATAACCCCATCCACCCTGCCCCTTGCAATTCCATGTGTGCAGCGATACCCGCTCTTAATGAGCCTCAGAAGATGCATAACAACCCCATGGCACACGTAAACACCCTTGGCAACATTTATGGTTCCTCCTTGGCGTAGAAGGGGTGTAATGAAATACGGGTGACTCAGCGGCACGATGTTTTCCGTTTCCCACACACGCCTCGCACTCTCACGTGGAAGGAGAAGACGCGGCCCAAACGTTTCTGACTTCACACCTTTGCCTCCATCTCACGCACACAGCCACGTTTTGCATTTTCACTCGCTGCGTAATGCAGGATGCAACGCAGCTTTGCCACATTAATGGTATATTTGGGCATACATTTCCATTTAACAGGGTTTGCCTCCATGTGCATTCTAATTATAGTCTTTCCAATTCCTCTTACTCCACCTAAACTTACAGGCATATATTTCAGGAGAGAAAAGGTATGTTTCAAAACAATTTTTAAACTTTACAGCTCATGCATCATTCTTCCTGTTCTTTGAATTAGTCCCGTGAATGGACTTGTAATAACAGGAGGATTTCAACATAAAATAAGAGATTTTCATGTCTTTGGTTCCTTGAGATACACTCAGGATACTCCCACCAGAAATATATTGAGATATTGATTTCAATAGGGCAATGTTTCAAATAAATGGAGATTTATACTTCCTTTTGGATACAGAACCTTACTGAAAAGTTTCAAGGCAACACACAACAAAGCAGTTGACAAGAAAGATAGCATCTGCTTTCCTGGCTATTCAAGCTGAAGTTTTTTATTCTAAATGCAAGCAATGTTTCCAAAGTTAACATAATTAACTCACGACAATCCTGAAACATCATAATATGAGATACAGATGGAAATTCAAAGCTTTAAAAAATGTCATATAACTGCAAGAGGATTATCATTTTTTAACCGCACAAATCTGAATACTAATTAAAACAGGTGTTTTTATTTCAAACTCTTTTGCATGCTGTGACATTACTGGGAGGGTTATTTATGTATTAGTCTTCTAGGAAGCATCTATTTCTCGAAAAATGTGATGTGAGATAATAGCAAACTTAGGAGATAAAAGAATGACACTCTGTACTGCTCCCTGAAACAACAAAAGACCGGTAGTTCAATTAGTTAGTAATTTCCGTGTGACTATTTGACAGATTCTACTAATTGTTAAGCTCCCACTAACTATTGCTTTACATAATTAATTATATTCAAACGCAAACAACAAAGACATGTGGGCCAGTTGCCCTTTTGACAATGTTTTTTCGCAAACTGATTTGCTTACCAAAAATATTTTTAGAACTAAAAGATACTAATCTTAAGTGGAAATACACATCAAAACGTTAAAGCAGTTTTGCATTTTACCATGGTTATGAGAGAGAAAAAAAAAAATTTGGATTGTTTAACATATCATTTATGCTGCATGCATAATAGCTGAAGTCTTCTAGCAGAGATCTTTCATATTAATTTAGCATTGCATAAAATTCATAGTAACAGGTCCAAGGGTCAAGCATCATTCATCATTAGTTGAAGTGACATTTTCAACCCTTCATATAGGAGCTGCTTGAAAGGGGAAAAAAAGGTATTCTTTGGAAGAATGGGGGGTAGCACACAATCCTCGCTCTATCTGCAGAAGGGAAAACAAGGTGCCACTATGTCAGCATGGTAATGTGCTTAAATTTGGTGATGTCATTCTTCCCTAACCCCCAGGAGTCACAAGGCACAAGGCAGCTGCATTCCTGAACTTAGTAGTTCGGGTGGAGATAAGTAATAACTAGATGTAAATGAATTACATTGCTGTGGTTGTGAACATAGCTCTGTGCATCTAAATTATGATTTATATCAGAATCCTATCTTGTTTTTGAGAGTTTTCTACTTGTTAACAAGGCAGCCCTTGTTCTCATGGCATCCTCCAGGCATAATAGTTTCTGGGAAGCCAAATAAGATCACTTCTGAAACTGCAAGACAGCATTCCAAGACTTTGCAGCAGAACACATTGGCCAAATTAGGACTTCTGAAGACTGTTAACTAACAAATAAAATCTTTTTTTTTTTTTTTTTTTTTTGCTTCTTTGTGGCATGTCTTGCCTACTATAAAACATTAAGATCAGAATGGGAAATGTGAGCAATTAAAATGAAAATGTAATCATCTGCAAGAAAAGATAAATTTGTATTAAATGGCTAATACTTCACAGTCCTTTTGATATTACAAGTACTTTTTAAGAAAATATATATTTTATGTCATAGTAATTTTTATTATGTGAAACATGTGATCTCTTTGGAATTATGCACATTTTTAAACCACAGTCATTAAAACAGCATGCAACACAAAGTCGTTAGATATTGGAGCTTTGCTAGCATTCGGTGATTTTCCTCAACTTTGCTATTATACCTGAAACGTATTTAATTTATTCACATCACAAATTATCCGCCAGTATTTAGAGCACTGTGATGATTACTAGCCTAGACCACTATTTCTTCCTTAAAAAAGTTTAATGATTTTCACGAGGAAATCCAAGGCTTTTTAAAGAGTCACTTAGAAGCGCATGAAAAATGTTCAAGGACATTGCTTCTTACACATTGCGATTCGATGAGCCACTATAAATTAAGCTCCCGGTCAAAACACTTCTACCAGAGAGAAGTCAGGTTCCCCATACTCCACACGTGCGTTGTGGAGGAGAGGGTGCACTGGTGTGCCCTTGCACTGGGTCGAAACACCGTGCTGCAGGTGATGAGATCTCCTTACGGCATTACAGCGCTGGGCCCTCACGTTACACGGCAGCTGTGAGCTTCAGACCCATCCCCAACATGGTTCCCAGACCGTGTCGGTCATGTATTACCTTATCTAGAATATTAGGCAGCCATTCATCAGTGAGAAAACTATCCCTGAATCAGACAAAAAAGCATTTCTACAAAGGACTGGTGCTTCTGGTCCATAATTCCAATGGCCTCACACCTTCCTGTGGTACTTTGATAGCTGTGCAGACATTAAACACGTATGTAAAGATGTTATAGATACCAGAAAGGCAGAATGGCTGTAAAAGGAATAGAACAGCAGAGGCAAGATGACTGGCAGATAGGGTTGCCACATCCCCCTTAAAGAGACTGCTCCTTTTCCACACCTTATGTCTCTTGTACCATAAAAATATGCATAGATGTATGTGGGAGCATCATAGCAGATTTCTTGGGATGCGTGCCATGCATCTGAGCTTCGAAGCTGGCTCAACGTTGTCACCATTAAGTCGCAGTGTACACAGCAACACTTCAATCTAATTTCAATTAGGGAAAAGTTACACAGAAACTTCTTGGAGAGTACACATGACCCTACACATAAATACCATTTAAATTCAGTATCATCAGTGTCTTCGCAGTGAACATTGATACCACCACCGAGAGGAAGGAATTTAAAATGAGGCAACGCTCGATGACATTATCTCCATCTACAAACTCTGCCTGTGTTAACTAGTACGTCAACGATTAGTAAAACAGTGGGATTCATCTGTGAAGAAATGGGGTGAAAAGAAGTAATTCCATGAAATTTTCATTGCAGGCAGGTTTTGTGTGACATAAGGTAGGATATTGCATCATTATGCAACAAAATACTACCTCGTAAATGAATAAAAGCCAAATCTACCGAGAAGCTGGGGGTGTTACGCAGTTGCAACTGAGATAACAGGAGAACTAACTAGAACTGCATCTCATACCACGGACACACAATCTCCTCAGGCAGATTGATTTACACGCCTAAATATCCTGGACCCAGACAGATCTGTATGGAAAAGGAACCCCAATGTCATTAAGCGGGATCAGTGAGGTCATCCCTGTTGTTGCGTGGACAGGCAGGGTACAGCCAGCACAGTGCTTAAGAGTTGGTCCGTTTCCTTTTGTTTGCTGAGCCTATTATATAGAAACAATAGGGGGGGGGGGGGAAAGTGCAGCAAGTTAGGGCTTTAATTCCTGACAACCACTTTTTTCCCCTCAAAACTTTGATGACATCTCTAACAACATGCACATCACTTGGAGGAGAATTACAGGCGCCCTATAAGCACAAAATGAAACAACTCCCCACAAAACCAACAACTGCCAAAAACCTGCAAGAACACCGGGAAGAAAGGTCATCCTAAAAGTGTTAAGACTCCTTGCACAGCATCACTCATGGGGAGTTTTTACAGTCTTTCAAATCTTTTTTTTTTTCCCCCAATCACAAGATACCTTAAAGGGACAGAAGGTCTTAAAATGTGATCTGTAGCTCCCTGGTTAGAGAAAAGATACATTGGAGGGGGGAGGGAGGAGGGAGTCAAGCCACAACACAAAAAGCATTAATGCAAAGAACAGTGGGGTCTCTCCCTAATTTGACTTTCTCTACAGGTGGTCTGCAGCTGCATCCAAACAGGTTACACCACCGCCTTCCCATGGGCATTGCAACAAAGTGGGATCTGTATTCACAAGAATACATTTGCTAGCATGGGCCGATTCAGGTCTAAAAATAAGAAGAAAGCGTTTTTCAGAATAGCCTGAGGTAACTCTCTGCGCCAGCAGAAGACAGTAGTACTCTTGTTTCACTGGCTGTGCGTGATGATAAAGGATATCAGAAACCTACTTCATATGACTCATTGAGGTCCCCAGCCAGCTTCCAATTGATTCATTTTATTTGTATTAGTTTGCTCTCCATCGACTACACAACAGGCTAGGCCAAATCAATAAGCAATATTCTGTTTGCTATTGACTCGGGGGTAATTTGCACTGGGCCCCACAACTACTGTGTCTGATTTTATGGTTCTGGATGTCATCATGGAAATGACAGGGCTCAGAGACGGCTTGGTGCAGGAAGAAATGGGAAAAGATTGCAAAGGCCAGGCGAGATGCAGGTTTTTAAGCTGCTACACCTGCAAGAGGAGCTATGAGCAGTCCATGCTGCAGCTGGGCAGCTTACTGTACCCTTCCAAGGGATGCGGAAGGTGTTTTGTGTGGCATCCAAACAGCTATCAAGTGGAAAGCACACACAAGTACACATTGATACATGCCTTTGGTAGGATGTAAGCATGATATGTGAGGGGAGCACAAACTATTGTGTTTTCCTCCCAGTGATGTGGGACAAGGCTGCAAGGCAGAGCTGGCAGCCCCTGCCCCTGAGCGGCAACACTAGGACATCCCCCCACCCCTGTCAAAATCCCTACTGTGCACAACCCCACAAAGTGCTGGACCTGAGTCCGTGCAAAATGTCCTCTGTTGAGCTTCTTTAAGCAGCCTCCTGTGCTTGCTTAGAGGGATTCCTTCAAAATGAAGCTAAAAACACACCACCCCAGAAGTTTTTGGCCATTTTTCCTCTGTTTAGACCAGCTTGTCCACAGTATGCTGGATGGTAAAATCTGATAACTGCATGCTTCCAAATCCCTTATCTTTGACCTCCTGACTTTCTTTTTTTTTTTTCCTTTTTTGTTTTTCTTTTGGTCATTTTTAAGACTTCCTCTTCTTGCATGTAGAGGCTAAGCATATAGAAAAGAATTCTCACCAAAACCTCTCCTTCACCTTCCAAACACGCTTGTTGACACACTCAGCAGAAGGGCAAAGCAGCTGTTCTTACCCCGGTGCAGAGGAAGACCAAGACACTGACTCTATTGTGATGCACTCTATCGCTTTTTCCATAAAACTTGGGAGTCCTCACTCTGCCCCAGGTCTTGGATTTCTTGAGCTGCTGTACTGTGCCTTACCCACAGCAGAGAGCTGGCTTTTTAGTGCCTCTGATAGCACCGACTTTTCTACACGAGATTAAAAAGCCCATGCTGGATCCCAGGGTTGGATGTATGTAAGGGGTGGCAGAATACGGCCCACTGTGTTCTTCCTATCGAATACACTTGACAAACTTTAATGAAAAGTCTTCTCTACTTCCTCCTAACAGATGTTTCCAATTTTTTCTCTCTCAGCACTTTAAACCACCATCTTTAGTTTTCATGTCTAAGAGACATTATTATAGGATACATCATAATGATATACTGTACATTCATATACAGTATCCCATACAATGACTAGTTGATTTATAATTCAGATCCAATAAAGGGAAAAATTGATTTAACTGATGACTAGTGAAATACTAAATGCATTACAATGTTTGAAAAGAACATCCTTTTCTTGCAATACTAGTGACATAATAAAATTAAATATGGATATAAGATAATGCCCATTATTATTAGGCAAATGGAATCAAAGGGGGCAGGAAGAAAAGCAATCTCTATGGATCAAGGAGTGGCTAAACTTCCACTTCACATGTACAAAGACACAAATGGAAAAAATTCAGAAATAAAGTAAATGTCACAAATAAAGTAAATTCAATCTTAAATTTCAGTATAAAGTTAGTTTTCTGTTAGCTGGTCTTGGTATCAGGACTTTCAGTAGCGCTGGCACATTTGGGTATGTTATTGAGGGTGACAGTGAGTTCCAGGGCTCATCAACCTTTATTTATTTAAGCTCTGTGTTAAATATTTTTTCCTCGTTATCCATAAAGCCCTATAGCAGCACAAAGACACGATTTAGCCCCACATCCAAGAAACTCTTATCTCCTCAAACAACCTATGCCTCATCCCTTCTTCTCACATCTGACTTCTTCCCTTAGCCAACAGAGCCCTATGGATGTTCACCCCAATAGCTCACCCCTTCCCAGACAGACGGCTCTCCCTGAATAGTCACGCAATGAATACCCAGGCAATGCAGCCACTCATTTCAATGTCTCGTTTGAGAAGCTTTACAACTGCTCCCCTTTCCTAGATAACTGCTGTGCAGCTGTGTGGGCAATCAGCCTGCCTGGGGGGGTGGTGGGAGAAAGAGCATCAGCAGGTAGGGACCACAAAACCGGGGTGCTGGTGAACTTCCTCGTGGTTTAGGAGAATTCCTCAACATACTTTACATTTCCTGATCTGAAATCCAGGCCAGCCACCTTAGAAGTAGTCAGGTTTTTAACTTTCTTTGAGCATCTGCTAGAAGTCAGTCACTTCAACATTTGCAGATATCTTTGTTCTTCCAGATGGGTAAATTGCTTCTAATACAAAATAACTTCAGTTCGGAAGCGGCTGTGATTGCTCATACAGACTTAGATTGATGGTCAATTTTTTATAATCCTGGAGCATTAGTTTTTTCCTTTAGGAACATGTGCGCTTTGCTTCTGGAGAAGCAGACAGTAATCGCTGCAGAGCCGGAGCCAATAGAGTTTATTATATTAAAAGAATCATATAGTCGATATAACCAAAATAACACCCAAATACTGGCACTGAACTGTAGCTCATTTTACTGTTGCATCAGTTACATTTTAAAAGACTTTAGTACTCTCAGATATTTCACAGAAAAGTTATTATTGTCTCTAAAGGTCTTTGGGGATTTTAACCTATATTATGGAACTCAAAGAAACATTATTAATCTGTTCGTTATAAATGCACCAGCGGAATCTGAGGGTCAGCTAATTTGTCTTTAAACACCTACATTTGCACGTGCAAAACTGGGTAATTATGCTCCTAGCTGCCCATTCATGTGTACAGATGGGTGCACCCACACATTTTTTTTGTGGGATAATTTTTGGAAGCCTATAGAAAATATGGTCTTTAAAGATTTTAATAAGGTTGGCAAAACATACTTTCTTTGCATAAAATTATGTAGCTCCCAAGTCTAAAATTACTTTGATTTAAAAAATGAAAATTGGCAAGGGATTAATCCATAATATGCTCTAATTACTTTTTTCTTTAAAATTAAATGGTCAAGATCGTAACTCCGAACGGTTGTTGCTCTTCATGAGCAGAAACTAAGAAATAGAACTGAATGAGGAATTTTATTAGGTGTCTAAATATGTATTTAGCTAATAGAATCCTCTTACCTTTGGCTGAATAACAGGTATAATAATTATGAAAGCGTATTTAATTTATACATCTGACGCATAAAGCTCCACTAATTATATTTTTATGAGATTGAAATGCAAACTGGCCAAAGCTTGAAACTGAAAAAGTAGAACTGACTCGCTCTTAACTGGTAAAAAACACAGACATACATAGACACACAAGCTCAAACAAATAAAAAGGGAGAGAAATACCGACAGACAGACACAGAGAACGTTGAAAGCAGATAATTAACACGTATTTCCCTCCCTTACAGATGGTTTTGTCGGCTTTTATTTATTCTTTGCGTTGTTTAAGAGGCTGAAAGTTTAATTCTTGTCTATCAAAGTGGATTCAACAACGTTCAAAGGGTATTTCCCAGTATGGGTAATGTATAGGGCTTGCTAAATGCTGCTTGCTAAACAGATCAGGTTTTCGTTCAGGACTGAATTTTCCCTGTCATGTTCCGTAGGAAAAAAAATAAAATTAAAATTAAAGGATACTTCTTTTTTCCCTTGCTGATATTTTATTATTTCTTTGTTTGCAGGGGTTACTTCTATCAGTAAGTAAATATCCCTGTGAATTTCTCTTTGTCCTTCATCAATCAAAACCGGTCAATTATAAGACTAGTGCAACTAGATCAAAACTCCAGGCTGTGCAGTCATATTACCACTCATATTATTACTAAAAGTGCATCTATATTCCAAACTGGGATACCATAACCCCTTTGTCATTTTCCAATAAAAAAGACCATACCAAATAGGCAGAGCACACCGTAATTAGCAGCTGGCAGAGAAAGCTGTAAATCTGTATGAGTTCTGAACGATTTGCTTACATTGTTGCTTTGTTGACAAATGATGCTGTACATGTTAATGTTCCTGAAATGTCCCCATTGCACCTGACGTGCCAATAAATGCCAGCCAGCTGTATGAATTATGGAAATAAGATTTTTGTTTATGAAGGTATCCCAGACATTTATTTTACTGCATGCCTCTTGACAGATTTAATGTCTGGAGTTACATTGAGAAGATATTTGCTACCTGACATAATGGATAATGGAAACTTTAAAGGCTTTTTTTTTAATGATGAGACTAATATATTTTTTTTTTAATTTTACCTTGTGGCTACACATTTACTCTCGATATAAAGCCTGCATATTTTAAATGAAACGATACTAAATTGTTCCTAATGTACAATGAGTTGGATGAAACCAGCGCTGCAGTAGATGAGAAATCAGAGAAGTATTTACAAGAGCTCCTAAAGCAAGGACACTACGTGCAACTTTACGTATTGTCTGTTAGTTTACCTGCTGTGAACCTTTACTTGTACACCGTTAGTGTACAAAGGTAGCTGCTAAGACTTTGGCATTTCAAAGTAGGATAAAAATCTCTTAACATCATAAAAATCATCTTAACAGATGTATTTATAGCGGGCTCCATAAAACATTCGTTTAATATGCTAAGGCAAGACACAGAGAACATAGAAACATGTACAGCTCCCAACTATATTTAACTATTTTTCACTGGATTCAGAACCAAAAAATCTGTCGCTGAACTCTGAATATTTAAAAACAAGGTGGATGTTCCTAAGCAAGCCACACACGCACACACAAACCATCCCTTTAAACGTTAGAGACGTGAAAACTCTTAGCCCAACGCTGCTTTTAGCAAGCATCCTTATTCCAGCCAAGGAAAATGATCTCACGCAGCCCGTCCCTGAAACAAAACCTCTGATATGGCTCTTCTAGAGACATATTTGCAGGTTACTCTCAAGTTCTCTCCAAGGCACGCACTGTTTCCGCCGAGCTCGCTGCAGAAAGAGCCCCAAAGCTGTCCCAGCACCGAGGCGGGAGGCAGGTGCTGGCTCCCAGGAATCCCAGCGCCGTGTTTTCCCTGCCCAACAAACAGGGAACCTGATTCCTGCTCCAAAGTGGAAAAATTTAGCCTGGCAGAAGAGCCTGTACTACGCAAGCTCTTCAATTCTTCCTCTATTAGCACATGTTAGTGTATTGTCAAGAGGAACAATAGCAACCCCACAAACTATTTATTCCATCAAGAACAATTTATTGTCTTTTGTAAGTTTGTTTCCAGCTTCTGAAGCTCAAGAGAGAAAAATCTGCTGGTTCTTTAAAACTTCAGATGTTAGGGACTATTTGTAGTCATCATATAAATGGGGGTGGCAACCAAATTAACCAAATTCATTTTGCAACCACAAATCATTCCTATTAAAATACTCCCTTCTCACCCCACCTCAAAAGAAGAATAAGAATAATAAGAAAAAAAAAGGAGTCCAGATGGTTAAAATTATTTTTAAGCAAATATTTAGTGGTTACAGTTGAATTCTTCTGGCACACATTCTCCACTACAGAAATGACACCCCACATTCACTGTGTTAACCATTTTCCAATGTGCCAGCCAAATGAATGCCTCGGAGAACACACACACACACGTTATGGAAGCATTATCAGAAATGCTATAGTTAAGGCTCCTTTGCAATTTGGGCACAAAAGGAAGGCTATTTCACACTGTCTGGTAGAATTTCTTCCCCAGGTCTAACATGCAAGTACTCAACAGGAAAGTGAGTTCTATGAAGCATTCGCTTTCTCGGAGAGGAAGTGTTTTCCTGCATGTTTCTTTGTCACTAATGCCACTAGAAACTCTACTGGGGAAGTGGGGTGCACTGGGGGGGAAAAGCTTGTAACTAAACATTCACAGTAACTGCTGTCTCCATATTTTGCACGGTTTAGAAACGTTCCACTAACGTGCCCAAAGTGTGCTCCTTTATTGCCCTGACCTAACTTAGCCTGTACAAGAGGCCGCCCATGGGCTCCCTTTGTTGCTCTGACAGTTGCTTTAATTCCCCAAGGCTCATTCACACATCGACCCGCACTACTTGGAGTACGCAGATACTGTATCCTCCCATTTTCAACAGATTCAAGAAGTGCCACCGCGGCGCGCATGCCCCTCTGCAGAGCCAGTTCGCAGAGCAGACTGGTGGGAGGCTGATGGGGAGAAGCAAGAGTTCTGACACCAGTATGGGGCTGGCTGCGGCGATGGATGGCCGGGGAAGGTGTCCCCCAGCACAGCTCTTGCAAACTGGTTGCTCCAGTCTGGCATCCCAGGAGGCTTGCCAGATGGAGAAACCTTCTCCGCAGCAGAACTGCAAGCTGTGCTTCTCGGGAAGCTCGAGGCTGTAACCCTTTCCCTCTTCCTCCACATACCCTGTTGCTTCCAGATTTCCTTTGATGCCTACATATAAACAACCGAGATGAAATCTCATTTCTGAGGCACACAAACTTAACTTGGTTATAATCCTTCTTCCAGCAAATTAACCCCAGATAACTTCATATTGTATATATAGCTTTGGGAATAGAAGTTAATTCATTTGAGGTCAGACCTAAAGCCGTGCATGGGATTCACACGAAATGGATGCGTGCGTTGTGGTTGCTGGGATTTTTTTAAGCAGAAAAGTTTGTTGTGAAGTTGCAGTGCTTGGACAGAGTGATGCTTGCATGGTCAGACTTAGGAGTTCTTTTGTACGTGCATTCAGGTTGGTTATCTATTGATAATCTTCATCTGCAGCTGATGAGACACTGCTAGTAAACACTCTGATAGGAACAGCGTTTTAAGGTTAACAAAGGCTTGTTTTGGGAGACGTTAAGAACTGAATTAAAGATGTTTGTTAAATGAAAGGAAAGACATGTCTGTCTCTGTATGTACGGGCACATGCACACCTGTTTTGCATTGGTGCAACTTCTCTGATGTCAGTGTTTTACATCAGGATACCAAAAGGTAAATCTGACCCATACCATAGAGCCTCCAAAGGGCTAACTCTCATTATTTTTGTAACAAATGCCTATATTTTGCTCAGTGGAAGATTAAAGCTAATGTATAGCAGAAGAGCAATGTAAGGAATCCCACACCGTAAGTCTCCATCCTCCTTTCAGTACCTACGCAGTGGGTAGTACAGGAACTCAGGCTCCACTATCCATTTTCTCTTTCACGTGCATGGAATTCATTGAAAGTAATGGGAAGGAAATTACAGTAGTCTCATAGGTCTCCAAGAGATCACTGCGTGGAAAAATGTGACTTGTCAAGAGCTACTTTCTTTGTATTATTTCATGAGAAAATATACCATAAAGAATAGCTGAAGCCTAAAAAGTTTGCATTCCTTTTCCAGTATTAAATCAAACCAGATATTGGTAAAAGGTGCAATTTTACTGGAGACATATCAAAAAGGTGATAATATGCCTCTTGATCGAGGCTAGTGCTTGACATAATACACATACTCTGTTTCTAGTAAATTATTCCATAAATATTTGCATTTTCCCCATGGAGTTCACCATTTTAGTGGTCTACATCCTAGTTTACAACCAAGAAAATAAACACACAAATATCAAATAAACAAAGGGCAGATCTAATTAAAGGCTAAATTAACTCACTTTGGGAGAGTTACTGAAGTATTTCTGCACTCTCCTCATAGAGGTAGAAATTCACTACCAAGGAAGAATACCTCTACCAACCTGGGTAATATGTATTTGCCTATGAACAAATATATATATACATATATATGGGGAAGTTTTCAGAATGTATGTACATCCCAGCAGATGGGAGGTTTTTGAGAAGCAGAATAAGATGACCCAGATCTTGCTGTGGTGAAAGCAAAGCCAAGCCAAGCCAGAGCAGGGGACTCCCACTATTAACACCCCATTAAAGCGTGCACTAGCCACTGGGATCAGGTTTGGTCAGGTTGTGCTTTATGATGGAGGGCCAAACTCCAGGAAGATGCCCACTGTAGTACAAGGCAGGTTTGCCAGCAGCCTCCAGCACGGGCACTGCTCTGCCATTATCTTGTTACAGAAAACATTACCTGCCTCGCTCCTTATTACTTATGTTCTGTGCTGAAGAGTGGCACATTGATTAATTACTACTCTAAAGTGCTTATAAAGCATCGGTCCAAGGCAGGTTTACTAGGTTGGGGCCTCCCATGATTTATTGACTAAGGGAAAAAGCACAGGCCATTTGTGAAGGAGCCTTTTTTCTGGGGAGAGGAAAAAAAGAAAAGTAATTTAAATTACCCATCCTCTGCTCCCCCAAATTAGAATGCCTGACCCTCAAGAGTACAGCCAAAGACTTTCTCTGAAACTTATGCAAAAAAAAAAAGAGCACCAGAGTGTTTTACTCAACTTTTCTTTAAAGAACACCCTGCACGTGTTAAGAAGAGAAACAACCTGAAGTAACTGGTAAGAAAAGTCTGAAATGTTTTCTTTTGCTGCTACATGGAGCTAATCAGATAGCTTTAAAATAATTACAGCATTTTTGCTGCAATACATTTTTTTTCTCCCAACACTGTTGTTGGTAAAGCAGAAGAAATAGCCAAGGAGAAGCGCGCACACACACACACACGAGGCGGATCCCCAGGAAGAATTAATCTGGTTTTGGTTTGTCTCTGGTGCTACTTTGCTGCCTTTTTTTCTTTTTTTTTTCCTTACCAGTAGTAAACTGGCACTCTGGGTTTACTGCACTTCACTTACTAAAGCCTTTTAATAGTATATAGTGCAGGAATGTGAGAGAAAAAGATTCCCATATGACAGAGATCCTTTGATATTGTTACTTCAACCAGAACTTTGAAATACAGTAGCTGGTTTTGTGTGTAGCATATGACAATTTTTCCCCAAGTCTTATAAACTCTGATTTACTGAACTGCTGTCACTGATGTGACTCAGAGAGAAAGAAAACATGAAGAGATTGAGAGAAACAGCTAATGTGCTAGTCTATTTGATGGCGTGGGATTATACGGTACAATAATTAATACAGTCTGTTTAAGAAGTCTGCAAAAAAAAATATTGGCATGAAAGAAAGAAAAAAGATAATGTCAAATACTTCCAATAATTTTGTCACAGTTTTAGTACAGTATTATGCAGGTTTTCTAATAAAATTTATTTCTGTGTAGTAGTTAAAGCTATGCTAAGCAGGAGAGTCTATGTAAGTCTGCTCTTGTACATAGTAACGTGACAAGTTCTACTAGATTTGCTGGGACCTTTCACCTGAGGAGCTCACACTCATTACCATATATTCTGCAATAACCTAATGCAATACTGCACTTGCATTCCTTTACAGCATCGTGCTGAGTGGTAGCATTGCAACTTCACGAAGTGGTGTGGTTGAGGGTGACTACCTTTCTTCTGGAAAAAGCATGGTTGAGAACCTTTAAAAGCAAAAAGCTCTTTGTGAGAGCAAACACACTTTTTCTTCTGCTTGTACCTGGCAAGTAAACATATAACCTACATCTGAGCAGAGCTTTAAAGGTCCTTAAAATGCCCTTAGAAATGGCAAGTACGACTGTTAATTCTATCCCCAGATTTCTCCTGGGGAGAGCAAAGTTGGTTTGGGAATTTTCTCCCTACTCTACCACTGACGGTCACTACCCACCGCTCATATGTAATCATCTCCAAAGCAAATTGAGGTGCCCTCTGGAAGCAGCCTGGTGAAGGATACCAAACACTTACAGGCAGGATTCAAATCCCTTGCCTGCAAGCACAGTGTCCTGTCCCAGGCACGACTGCATACAGCAACCACGCATCCAAAATGTGAAGGTGAACACAGCGTTTGCTGTGTACCATGTGCATCAGGAGGTATTGATGCCACAAAGCTAAAGGAGGGAAGGATTTCCTCCAGAACAGGCTGAGATGCCTTGTCCTTAGCTTGTGTGCTTTGCTCAGGGAAAAGGAATTGCCTCTTACCTCTCTACGGTGTAGTTTACCTATATACAAAATGAAGACAGTGCTTGCCCTCAAGGGGTGTAGAGAAGCTTAATTAGACAAGAGATTCGTAGCCTTAATCAGGCTTCTCTCACTTGCTAAGTATGTGGGAAATCCATCCATTCAGGAACAAAACTTGACACAGTGGCAAATGAATCCTCTTCCTTACCACTTTGCCTTTAGGAATGATTTTCCAACCAAAAAACCCCAAACCCCACATTTCTCTCACTGCTGATGTTTCTCCTTCATATTGAATGTTTCTTGCAATTTTATTTTGTCAGGGAATCACACATTTGGGAATTGGTTCCATGTTTTGTCCAAACCCACAGAATATGGCAGACTGCAAAGGGCTCAATTCTAGCACAGGGGGAAGAGATATATGGCAGGAGATATGATAGGTGTGAGAGTGCTGTGAGATGCATATGGGGCAATCCTCCTTCATCCCATCCCATCTCTCCTCCCCAGCACCTTCCCTCTGTGGATACAGTGGTTTGGGAAAGGAGGGACCCCATCACCTTCACTGAGTTTAGTATCTCGTCACAAAGAACTAAGCAGTGGTCTTGCCAGAGGCTGGATAACTTTGGTGACATCCACTGCCTTCTGTATGTTCAAGGACTTTAGCATGATTTGAGAAGCTCAAGAGCATTAAGGTGGCATGTGAAGTGCACAAGATCACATCTGTTTTAAAGCCAGGGGCTTATTTTTAAATAGGAGTCAGGAAAGACAGGCAAGAGGGTTTCAAAAAAGTAGTGGTTTGATTTCAATGGTTTCACTGAAATATTATCTATTTGTGGCATAAATAGATGTGGAGCCAAATAATTCTCTAGTATCTAAATTCCACCTTCCCTCTCCCACTCACAGAATCTGCTTTAAAGAAAAAATGCCAAATTAGTACAGGAATGATGGTTCTCCTGCCAGGCTAGGAAGGTACAGAGAATACCCTGAGAAACTCATTTCTTAGGAAATATTAAGTCCAGTTTTGAAAGTTATTAAGGGTCCACAAAATTACGAGAAATATCCAAAGTTCTGGTATCTGCCTTGAATAGAATTTGAACTCTGGCCCTCACAGTAAATCAGCAGTATGCACATGACATTTGTTTTTCCTTCCTAAACAAAGCATACCAGTGGATCAAGCAGGGGCAGAAGAGGCTTTGAATCTATCAAACTCCATTTTACTGTGGGTACTCTTCTGCTTTAGCACCTGCCTGTTGGGAGGAGACCTGAGGCTGGTGCTTGAATTCAACTGGATTCAGGACAAGTTTATTCATTTTCCAAATCAGGACACCTCTGCAGTGCCTTCCCATTCCTCCTGTCCCATCATTCCTCTTGGGGTTTGGCTCTTATCCAACCCTGCATGCCCCGCCTCTCCCCTGGTGTTCCCAGACATGAACACTGGCTCCATGATGACTGCCCTGATGAGACCTGGCTGATGGGACTGAAATACAAGTTAACAGTTTGACTCTTTGGAAACACCAGAGCTGGGACTATTTGCAAGACCTCCTGGGTGCACCCATGCCTTGCTCAGCTCACCTTCCTCCCTGGTGTCGTGCTGTACCTGACCAGGCAACACCTTCCTGCTGTCTTGCCCCCCCCAAATTATTTTCCTACATCTAGTGATGGCAAGCCTCTCCAGAGACACCTTTCCTAGCCCCAGCCTGTACTATTTTCTGCCTGTGGTCCACCACTACATTTGCTGGTTACCCTCCTGGTTTCCATGTAGGTCCTACCACTCCTCAGAAAGGCAATGGTTAATTGCCAATTACATTTAACAGTCTCAGGCAGTTGTTTGGATGGATTCAGTACCATGATTGACAAGATGTTGCCTTTGGTGCTCAATGCCTCTTAAAAACACTCTTGCCCAGCCCTGTGCGCTTACATTGACTTGCTGGGCTGCACTTCATTGTCCCCTGAATTGCACCTACACAACTGAGGCTTGCGTTATAAACTGGGTCACTGAGCCGATCTGGGTTAAAAATATCCCAGATATTCTTTAATGAAGTGTCAACAACTATTCTCAGGCTGAAGAGCGACTGGAATACCTCCTAATAATCTTGCTTACATATGCAAAAAGTATGCCCTAATCTAAAATGTATTTATAATATAAAATGGAGCTCAACATTTGACCTGAGTGTATCCCACTCTGTCACACAGACAAAGGAAATAAAAATGTGTTGCTGTAATTTCCTTGACAGCAAAAAACCAAAACAAACAAGAAACCTCACACGTATATGTCTAGGCCAATATATATGATAATGTGAAACAATGAGTTAGATTTTTCATGGCCATGTTGAAACTCATCTTGTTAGTTCTAAAACTGCAGCACATAAATGTGATTTTTTTTTTCAAATATAAAAATCTAAATAAATAAATACACCCTCCAAACTTAATTGATTACAACTTTTGCAGACTTTCTATAGAGTTTGGAGTACGAAGGCTTCACAGCCAGGGTTATGAACACTTTCCTTAGGAAAAATAGCATCATGAAGATCATTATTGTTTGTATTGGTGATGGTAATGAAATACTTTTTTTTTTTACTATTATTACTATTAATAGTGGTAGTATCACCATCTGGATTATTATAACCACAGTAGTGACAAGATGCCCTAATAAGATCCATGCCTCATTGTGCCAGTCATAAAAGCGCAGAGAGAGAGTGAGAAAAAGTTTATAATCTCAGCAATTAAGGCAGACAAAAGGTGCAGTGAGAAACAGAGGAGCAGAGAGATGAACTGACACAGGAGTCCACGGAGAGAGACAACGCTAAGCCTCTGATATCCGGAGTTAGCATCTATTTAAACAGAGATTTGTTTGTATATACAAATATATATGTATTAATGCATATCACATTAGCCAGCTTGAAGAGTATATACCAGGATTAGACGGGGAGAAGGAAAAGCTGTGATTTGGTGTTTTGTTTTGTTTTCCTTAGATAAGAGATCTTAAAACTGGACAGACTAAACGCGGTACGGCACAGAGCAAACACAAGATTGAGCTTTGCTGGTGACTCACTTCAGTCAAAGCAATGCTCAAACCACAAGCCATTAAAAGAAAGAAAGGAGAAAAAAAAAATCAGAGAAAAACTGTTTGTAGGATCTGAATCTGATCACAATTCCAACAAGCAATGGCAATCTACTTCCTGGTGGGATACAGACAGCAAATAAGAAACTTGGGGGTATTCCAGCTGATGAAGACTCTGGCTAACAAGAGGCAGACAACGTGCATTTGCTAGCACAGAGAAATCTCTTTCAGCCCTTACAACCAATCGCTACATACACAAGTTCAGAAAGCCTTGCTTATATTTTGCCTACTTGATAATAACGAGTTACTATGAATCCAAAATTAACTTTTTTTTCCCTTGCACTTGGGTTTTGATTTGCATTATAATTTAAATCCTTCATATACTTAGCATTATGTACTTATATTTAGTTTTTAGGTGCCTTACAGAGCCTGTTTTATTGGTGTGGCTGCAACAATTAATTCTTTAAATGAAAATATTTTTAGGGTTTTTTTTCATGTTTAAATAGGCCAGATATTCCAGCCTCATTTACAGATGTGAACATGCCCAAAATATTTCAGCAGCTTAAGCCCTTTTTCCGTGTTGCATTTAAGCAGCCAATTTGAGAACTGCTTTTTTGCTTCAAAGTTATTTAAAGTCTCATCTTGTCGTTAAGTTACACTACGAGTAACATAGAGTTCAGGTTCACGCATGACAATGAATAATTTTAAATTCTAGAGCAGAAAAATTCAAAATTAAGCCTTGCATCGCCTAGGGGGGGAAAAAAGAAAATAGTTATTTTTTAATCAATAGAAATAACTTAGACCAAAGTGTAACTGTGAGGATTTTTTAGCAAAGAAGTTATTGCTATGGCATCCAGCTCGAATTCATAAAAACAAATACACTAAATGACATTTAGCTGCAAGACCACATTTCCGTAAAGATAAACTGTAAGCTCTGCACAGCCATTGCTACCAAACGCTGTTTATCCCAGCTTTAAATTCTACCCCCAAATTTGAATAGACTGCAGAGCTAGCAGCGTTGCTGAGGAGCAGTATCAAAATATGTGCCTCCTGGGTCTAAAAACCACAAGTTATTTTAGCTTCTGCTAAGAATTGAGGGGTCTTTTAAAAAAGTTGAGTGCAGTAAGTAAATAAATAAATACATTATCTACCTTCATGACCTTTCTTCTCCTGAAAGCAAACAGCGTCCATCATTTGTAACTTGACTTTCCATAAAAGTAACAGTTCATAAAAATCTGTGAAACTACTACCGGGAACAAACAAATTAAACAATGACAATGTAATAAAATAAAACTGCTGTTATACTCCTATAGTAGAAGAATTGCTTCTTCGCTGGGATTAATACATCTTGCAGAAAACAATTTTAAATAATGTGTAACATATGGATTCGGCTTTTATTATTCTTCTAAAAGAAGACAATTATATTTATGTGATAAACTGTTCAGTGTTAGTAGCATAATGTTTATATTACTGGCCACTTAAATAGTCTTTGGCATAGTTTTATAAGGAACAGCAGCCTCCAGATCTTTTGAAATCCATCTTACAAAGTAAGTCCTGTCTGTTACTGGAATGCAATGGTTTTACAGAGTTTTCTTGCTGGGGAAAAGAAAAAAAAAAAACCCAAACCAAACCTAAACGTACTGCAGGTAATCTGGTTGTTAACGTGCACGCAGGAAAACTTTCTGATGTTTTAGCTGCAATTCATATGGCATTTTAAGGCTTTCAAACAAAAAGTATGAAAGCCTTGTAGCTGTCGGGAAATGGGTTGGGGTGTGTGTGTGTGGGGGGGGGGGGGATTGGGGGGGGGGAAGCAGCTTTCAATTTTAACTTTTTGGAAATGAATGCTCACGATCCGCTGTTCTCCAGAGCAAACCTTTTCAAGGTGTTTTTCCTTAATCTCCTCACTTTTGTAAGCAAGCCAGTTCCTACGCTCTCTTATTTCGCTGGGAGATTACATTTAAGAAAAAGAATGAGTTTCGGGTAGTTTTCAAGGAGCTGCTTTTGTCCCCATTATATTCCAGATAATTTTCAAAGGGATTACATAGAGACCATAGAAGTATTTATCTCCATATCTTCCAGTGCTTTCCGAGTCGGAACTGCATGCATTTCAAAAGGGAATAGGAATGTGTTACCAAATAAATATTTTCTGCTGCTGCTGTGTACATAGATTTTTGTTGTAAGCGTTGCCGGCAACAGCCTTTCTGCATTGCTGGGATTCTGCTCTATCCTCTGTGTCATTCAGATTACAAAATCATTTAGGGGGAAAAAAAACCCAAAATCATGCCCGGTGAGGAAATGTATTTATTTAGGTTTATCAAAACAAGAAAGAGGGGAGAAGTAATAATAATAATAATAATGCTATCATTTTGGGGAATGATGCTGTCTTCGTTTTTCACTCCTGAAGTACAAGGTTAGTATTTTCAATTCTCCACTTCTCGATCGCTTTAAAAGTTGGGGTTGTTAACAAAAGATAAAGTGAAGGGTATGTCAATTTAAAGAGTGTAACCTAATGGAAATGAATCTGCATATTCAGTTAATTTGGGATTTATTATCCCAGTAACTAGACTTGCAACTGTTCTAAAACCATGTTGACTGAAGACTTGAGAACAGTACGAGTGGATGGCTACCCCCACCCCCATTCTTAAAAGAAAACCTCTGCCTGCTGCTTCCAATTTAGTGCAATCATGCCTCTTACTGGCCAATACAAGATGCAGCATTAGCTGTCACATGCAAATGAGTATTCATGGAGACTTTGAAATGTGCAATAAAGAATAAAGACATGCATTCTGTGAATAATTGTTTTCTTTTATAAAACTGGATCCAAAAGGGAGTGCCATTTCACCCAGAGTCTATAGCCTTTCTATGGTTACAATCTGCTGTTGAAGCCAGATATTAGAAATGAAGTGTGGATAAATGGATAGAAATGAAGTGTAGATAAATGGAGGACTCCAGTTTCCCGTGCTGTCAATCTTTCACAGTACTACATTTGCTTAACAAGAAATAATCCAACACATGTTTGTGTTTCTTGCTGTCTTGCTTTCTTTTCCAACTGGGACTTTTAAATGCATAGGGATGTAAAGTAAAGTTGTCCACCTTACATTAGTTTTTTTTTTCTTTATACAAAACCTAACCTAAATTCCTCATTTTTAACAGCACAGATACACAAAATTATGTAGTACTACAAGCTTCACTGCAAAACTAAAATCTTTCAAAGCTCTCCAGTATCACTTACTGGGATAAGAAAGAACAGCTCAGATTTTTAGAGCGTATTTAGATGCAAGGTAGGGAGGAAAAAAAACCCAACCCAAACCATCCTGCTATATGCAGGTCCATGTAGACATTTGTGGAGCTGTGAATAGCCAAGCTGAGTTCAGATGCATGCACCTATTCACTGAGACTGCAGCCAGAAAGTCTGACTGAGAACAAACAGCCGTCGAAGTGTATTTATATTAAATCACGGCATTGCATGGCCCTATCTTCTGCTGGCAGGACCTCAAGTGCTTAGCCCGGTAGTGGGAAGAAAGTAAACAGATGCCTGAACTGCAGCACCTTTGCAGTAAGCTGGTGTAGCTGAGCTGCAGGAAGGGCTTCAGCCAGCTCAGGCTTGGCCAAGGTGGGACTGAACATGAGTGGAACTGGTCAGCTAGAGGGAATAAGGATCAACGCCACCTGTACTATGTGGAGGTCTGACCAGGAGAGCATGCATGGAGGCTCAGCAGAGGGAAAATACTCCCTTACAGGTAACTCAGTGCCTCCAACTATGTTTAGTTGGAGAATTGGGGAGCTCCAGCTGAGCCCAAGCTTCTCACCTGAGCTCCTCAGCAGGCAGGATGTGGCCCTGCAGGAATCCTGGAAGAGCAATCAGAAGCCCTGGGGGCATTAAGTTTTTCCATTAGTCTGAAAAAACTAATTCCTTGTTGTCCTGAGTACTACATGCCTTCAGTTACCAGCATCTATCTCTTGAAACACAGGCACCCACTTGCAAACACCCTGAAGAAACTAATTACTGATATTATCATCGCAGCTGACACAGTTGCTTAAGCAGAGGCATAAAACTTTCAGGGAGGCTCTGAAGATGTTTCACTCTTGTAAAGAAGGATGCTCACCCACATGTTGACCAAAACCAAACTGAAGCTGCCCGCTTGTCCCTGTGATCCACGGTGTCAGGCAGACTACTAGTACTCTGTAGCTTTTGGTCTGCATTTTGCCTCCTGAGGGAGCTGAAAAGAGTGTGACCCCGGTGCTAGGGGAAAGGGTTTGAAACAAGGAGATTTGGTTTGTATTCCTGAATCATCACAAGCTTCCTCAGGCACATTACTCAGCTCCTCGTTTTCCTACTTACCAAATATAGCTAGTAATATTTTGGTATCTCACAGAGACGTTAGCACAAGCCCTTCAACATACATATCTGCTCATATATTATCTCAAAGTAGCCACTTTCAAAAGCGATTACAAAATGTTTGGTGCAAACCCATAGCTCCATGAGGCTCAGTCATGCAAAACAGGATGGTGATGCAACCCCAGCACCACAGGAACGAAGCCCAAGACCTCATTCACATGTAAAACGTACTGGGGGCTCCTCAAGGATGAGGTACCTTTACACTGCAGCCCCAGCACAGAGGAATGCAAAGCAGCTTATTCATGGATCTTTGCACCGCGGTACATTGCGCAGGTGGCCCTGCATTTGGAGACTCATCACAGGGGAGACCTGCATTTGAAGATCTAATTTGGCTTCGCATTGTTCTGAGCCCAAAATCCACGTTTCAGAGGGTGACTGCAGCCTTATCTGCAGTCTCTGTACACAGTAGGGACTTGGCAAATGGAATTTGGTGAAATGGCACGGCGTGCTACATAGGAGACTGACTATAAATCAACAGATTTTGGCTCTGCTCCTAGCTCTGTCACTGATTTACCATGGAAACTTGGGCAAATCTTTTACTCGCCCTATCCTTCATTTTCCGTACCCATAATGTAAAGATAATGATGCTGCTTTGCAAGCTCTTTTGAGATCTCGAGATGTTAAGTGCTAAGTGCATTTTATTAACATTAATAGCACCCAACCGAGAGGATGCTGTATAGCACTAGCCTGGCTGTCCCCAGAAAACAGATTGGTGTGGGGAAAGTGTGCATTTGTTAAGCAGCTTAGACATTGCTCATTCCCATAATACTTCCACAATACACGGGAACAAGATCTGACCTACTAAAACAAAAGGACAGGGGGACCCACATAAACACACGGTGCCATAAGGAGAAAATTTCTAATGTGACCTGTCATCTTATTTCTAGCCAAGGAAAACTTGGGGATTTGCTGGAGATTAGCAGTGCTTCTGTGTGTGGTTCTCACACTCACCCACAACCACACTGCTCCCAACTTGTGGTGGAGACCACTTCCATTAGTAAGCATTAATCACCATTTTATACTCTCTGGTTCAGCTATCACTGAAAAGGTGTTTAGTAGCTGCACGTAGTTATATCCTATCGTACTTTATATGGGACTCAGTTTTAAAATAAGCTAATTGAACTGAATTATATTCTAGCTCTTGTATTTACAGGAACACGGTGTGCTACAATGGGTGTTTTGAAAATACATCCTAACGTGCTTTGTTATTTTACGCTTCCATTTACGATGTTTCTGCTCAAATATGTATCACAACATACAGAGTAGAAAGAGTTATGAAAAATTTATTATTAATGCATGGGTTTTTTTTTTTTCCTCTGCTGGAGATAGAAGAACTTTGTTGTGAACGTTATAAAATGTTAAATATTAGAATTATTTAAAGTTAATAGGATGCCAAAGAAAATGACTAATAATACATTATACAATTAGATGCCTTTCATATTAGTGAATCCATTAACAAAATAGAATACATTCAAACAGAAGAGTTCTGATTTGCAATTTTTAGCAAGGATTGCCCATGTGTAAAGCTAAATTATTTATTCATTTTAAAAAAACAACTGCTGGATACATCAGTTTGCAATTATTTGCATTATGTTTGAATGCTTTATCATGTGGTTCTGATTCAAAAATACGTATCTCTAAGTTGCTTTAGCATCTTCATTTGTGCAAAGCATTAAACATGGACAAAAGGAAAGTAAGGTTCTTTCCCCAGATTCAGCAGGACGTACCGCAAGCCCTCGTTATTGCTCTTTGAGTGGTTTTGGGTATCTTTGTTATCACTCTTTAGCACAGATATCCTCATGCAGACTTTCACAAAGCTAATTTGCCCTCCCAAGTGTACCCTTCTTTTCTAGATGGGATCGATTCCCTCCTGTCCCACCCATAGAGATATCAAGATAGGTATAGTGCAGCTTTGGCTGTGAAGTTATTCATGTCCATACTATTTTACTGAGCACTGGCTATTACTTTTCAAAACTAGAGACCCTGTTTCCTCAGGTGGTGTCAAGATTATCCTCAAACAAAACGCTCCGCAAGCAGCTAACATTTCTTACAGTAAGAAACAGATTTGAGCACCAAAGTGACAACCTTCTAGCACTTTCCCCCCCATATTTTCCTTTTCTTTTTGCACAGATGCTTTGTCTCTAGAAAGACACCTTACACCAGCTAAAGAAAGTTCCACCAAGTTATCTCCTCCTCCTCACATTCATGTTCCCTTCACCGCTGCTATCTACTTAATTAAGTCGTTCTCAATCTTCTGTATCATAAGCACATAATGTTGGTTGATGGAAATGTGTTTTGAAATCCCTGTTTGTTTGTTTTTTAATTATCTGATTATACTGGGGGGGAGGGGAGAAGAGATCTCTCTTTGGCATAAGACAGTAAGTGAAAATCCAGCAATAGCACTCCATTTCTTTCCTCTTTCAAGATTTTTTTTATTCACCTTCTAACATTTTACCCAGTCTAGTCTTTCTTTACAGTTCTTGGGATTTAAAAGTGTGATGAACCCAATTGCAGCCAAAGTTTGGTATCAATGTTTTAAAACTGGCATCAAGTTAAAGGTGCCTCTTAGTCTGATCTTTCCTCAACCTTTGAGAGGTGAGGAATGCCATGCTTGGAGTCTGCTAAGATTTATGGCTGGATTTTGGCACCATGTAACTACCGGCTACTGTCACTCCAAAATACCTCCTTCACATGTATGTCCCCATGTAACATATAGATGAACCAAATCTGGCATGTTATGTCAGCTGGTAATGGGTGGTGGGTGTGTGTGGAAGAAAGTGTGCATAAGGGACACAGATAAGGATTATAAACTAATAGATGTGTCTGCATCTTGGGCACTGCTTGTAAAATAGAAGGGCAAAATATTATAAAATATTTGCTGCAGTATATTCAGTTGTTCACATCCTGATCATTTCAAAACCTCACCATATCTATGCTGTATAAATAACAACAGTAATTATACACAGAAGAGACAACACATTGAAATTAGAACCAGGGATTCATAGGTTGATTTCAAAAAGCATCGCTCTCACAACTCACCCCGAGGTGTTTGTCCACACGAAGGGTTTTGATTAGGCTCGGATCATTATAGTAGAGTTGGGAAACAGGACCTTTGATCTCAAGAGATCTGAACAATCCCTGCTACTTTTCCTGACAACAGGCAGGCTACAGACTGAATGGTGTTAACATTCAGATGAGAGCTGAAAACTCAAGTGAGAGCTACACTACATTCTCACTTTTAAGACTCTGGTACCATGCGTAACTTTGAAATTAAAATACAGTGTGACTACCTCTCTAAGCGTTTAAATTAATATGTTTAATAATCCCTATAATAATAAGCCTAAAGAGCAAATTAAGATTTGCAAGAGGAGAGAGGAATATCTCTGGTTTTATGTATGTAGCGTTTGGGACAGTGGGATACAACACTTTTCTGTATCAGGATTTCTTAAAGCTCTTTCTTCAAAATGTCATTGTTCCCACAGAACATATATATGCACAATATTTTTAATACACATATGTGATGGGGTTTTTTTAAAGCCAATTGTGTAATAAAGTTACTCATTTGCCTAAGCATAGGATCTAAAGCTTCTGAAATGCTCTAAAACTTCTCACCTGGCTTCTAGCATCCCATTTCCAAGGACACAACTCTCCCATTAAATACTCTGCTAGACCTGCCATACTTGTGAGGCCACCCTAGTACTCAGAATCCTCTCAAGTGACACTAAAACAAATGACTAGATGACTGAATCTAGGCCAAAATGCCCAAAGAATGTATTAAGGGAAGATGCTTTCCAGTACTATGATAATTTGCCCATACAAAAAAAAAAAATCCACTGAATTACACAACAATACTTGGGGAAAAAAAACACAACAAAAGAGACAGACAGACAACATCCCCCTGGAATATTCAATTTTAAATCCATTTAAAAAATGATGATATGATTGACTTGAAAATTTCTTATAAAAACTGATTTATTTTCAGCAGGAATATATTTCTAAGAAAGACTGGATTCACAAATGTAAGAGTCAATAAAAGAGCATGGGTTTCCTCATCAAAACAAAAGTTTCCAATTATCATAGAAAAAAAAAATACCAGGGGTCCCCAGTGATGTCCCAGTTTAGCCCCCAGATCTCTTTCCACCAACAGGAATAACGAATGAAGATCAACAGAGAAACGCATTACCAAAGCCTCCCCCAAACCAACAATCACTCACTGCTCACAACAGTTGTATCTACCACAGTGTTTATGGTTTTCCCAGTGTTCAGTATATGAGAGACCACAAATACCATGATAAAGCCTAATCCCACAGTGTGGTAACTTCTCATTCCTTGCCACCCTGCACAACATTATGTCATGTCCATCCATATGTAACATAACCCTTTCTGCTGCAGTCCCTACTGCAAGAGAGTATTTGTCAGCTGATATTACCTATAAACCACAGAATTACAGATATTGACCACAGGAAAGAACCACCCCCCCAGATATTAGGCCACACCATGAGCTTATAAAATACTGAGCATAACCAACTTTAAGTAGGAACTCCACTGCTTAGTTCTCCAGGCCATGATCTCCTAGCAGCAGAAGATCACACCATGCAAAATATCTTCGATTCTCACTTCAGTTTATCTGGCTAGCCTCAGCTTCTGGAGATTATTCCTTTGTCCTAAAAATCATAGTTGGAAAGTTTTCCTACTAATGCTTTTAACAAGTTACTTGATAAATTATTTCCTTTCCTGGTTATTTAGGAGCTCTGTGGAATGTTACTTCCTGTAGCATCGCTATCAGAACAACAAACCCAAACAAAGAGTCACCCATGACAACAATGAGCATCCCCCTCAAAATAAAAAAAAGGCAATTCCTTGCTACAGTGTGCAAAGCTACAGTCCTTCTCAGTGCCTAAACAACACTCCTCGAGGGGTTATCAAGAAGCTCTTCAACTTCTTGAAGTGTTACCAAGCAAAAAGCTATTGTAACGCAAATAGCGCTGCGGTTAGAAGAGAAATAAAAGGCGTGTCTTAAATGCTTGATCATACAATACGTGCCATAAAATCTATGGTATGTTTGTGGCTGACCACACTAACCTAGTTTACTGCCTCTTCTGCCTCATTCTACCAACTTATTCATCACATTGTAGAAAAGAAAAACACGACAATACCATTGGTAAGAGAAATTACACAGTGTCCAGAGATACAGATTGGGCAACTAAGGCTTATAATTCTGATTATCTTTCTCTTTTTCTTTCACACCAAAACCAAAATACATTATATTGGAAAAACATTCATATTCTAGCTCTAGCATTCCTCTTTTTCTATGAAACGCAAATTATTTCCAAAGTAATTAAAAGCATTTGTTGCAAAAAATTAGTAATTCCATCAGGTTTAATCACCTGACATATGTGCAAATAACTGTTTGGGGTACTATCCTGTCTCTCCTCCCCTCTGGTAAGAGAAGTGTAAGGTGTGGAATCCACACTTTCTTTTGCATAGAAAATATATTTCATATCTTAAAATAAGCATTTGAACACAAAGAGAAAAGGGACGAACCCACATCAGCAACATGCATATATTAATTGATTCACCAACTACTGTGGGCTCAATTAAAGTATTCTGTTGTCAGAGTTTTAAAGCTTGCAAAAATTAAAAAAAAATAAAAAAATTCTTGGCTACAGCTTGGCATATGCAGGTCTTAACCCAGAAACAAGCTGTTTTATAATTATTTCTGAAAATTGCTTCAGTCCATTTTATTTTCTGTGCTTGCTTGGGAAGTGTGAAAAAGAAAGAAAAAACTATTTTTGACTCAAGGCTTTCAAGACATTTTGGTTCTCAGCTAGAAAGTAACCCAGTTTGAGCCTGTTATTTCCAACGTGAACTTTGGACCGCTCTTACTGGTTCCTCAGCGAGACTGGTGACACGAATCACTGCTGGCAGAAGGGAGGAAGGCAGTGCTCCCGGGGCCACGCTTGATCACAGGGAGAACGTCACCAAGGCTGGAGGGTGGCTCTAAGGTCAGACCTTAACCAAGGCACACTCATGTAACCTTAAGAATACTCATGTACTCCTGAAACATACAATCAGTAACCTAAACCATCTAGAAAATGCGTGAGACAGCAGGGTACGCCGGGAGATTTCATTAATGCATACGCACAAGAAATTAAGGACCTACAAACAAATAGTGACTGCAAGAGAGAACCAATCCCTCTCTTTTTTTATTTTAAAGAAATAAAGCTGTGAAAAGGAGCTGCCTTCCCCCCCTTTCTGCCTCCCTCTCCCAACCCCCCAATTCCCTACTCCCTTTTTTTTTTTTCTTTTCCTCCTCCCCTCTTTTTATCCTTCTAAACACTTGCTTCAAAAACACCCAGCCCATTTGTGCTGACCTGGCAGCTCCATTTCAAAGGCAGCTTCAGTTTTGTGTCAGCTCCGCGGGCTCTGCCCGATGAGGCAGAGCAAGCCGGGGAAACCACTCTGGTTCCTGATAGCCGAGGCGCAGACATATGGTCCCAGCAAGCTCATATAATCAGTAATATTAACACACACACACAAAAAAAAGAAAATCCCAAGATTTGTTCCTCTTTTCTCATAGTTCATCGACAGAGAACATGTCAGTATGGTTGAAGAATCCTGCTGGTTAAAGGTATCATCCATAGCTGCTCATATGGTCCGGGCTCTTACTTGTCAATTAGATTAATCCAAGCCATTTTAGAACAATAAATATAAGTGCAGATGGAATATAAACATATTGAAGATTACTGGTTTTGACGGCTGTTGTTTATTAAATCAAAAATAATGTTGCAATGAGGATGTTGTTGATATTTCAAATGGGAAGGAAAAGTAAATAGGAATTAAGTATTCCTGAGGAAAAGAGGAAAAAAACCCAGCCAAACCCACAACAACACAACACAAAGCAGCAAAACCCAACAAACTACCATGCCACAACCTCCAAAGAAGCCCACGGGTAATAAAAAGGCAATGATTTCACTTAAAATGCCACCTATGAGCTACCTTTAGAGAAGGGATATGGCACCTATAAACTCAAAACACTAGGTATGTTGAAATCCATAAAATTTCCAATTACTGCTTCAGAATTTATTGCGCACATATGGAAAATAATACTTGTAAAAGAGAAAGGGGTTTGTGCCTGGTGCTGTCAATACTGTGAAGGATGGGGTGATTATAAAGCAAATTAACAATACTTTTAAATGTGCATTCACTTATCTTTCCAATTAAATCCTTGTTAAACAACTGCACAGACAGTAATGGTGCTTCTGCAAAGCACTGATCAAGACAGTTTTATTGTAATTTTTACTCTGTAACAATTAATCAAGTAGGCATTTTCTTTATTATTAAATTATTTAGTTAATAAATATTCGCAATCAGTTCATGTATTTGTGGGCTAAATTTTACTTTTAATTTTTCTTAAACTGAATTATACTCCAACCTATTCTTACAGAAGAAAAAACAAATATATTATAATTGTTTTCTTGCCAAAATCTTTTTTTTTTGCATAACCTGAGGTGATGCCAGGGTCAGAGTAAATTCACCTTTTTCCCCAAGTTAGGTACCAATTCAGATATGTTTGAATATCTGTTTTCATGTTCCATAAGAAATGCACCTGTCTGCAAGAACGCAATATTTAGCCTCTAAAAATCCATTTCCCCTCCCAGATTTTGGTACATAAGTACAGTAACTGAGCTATGAAAACACCGTAATTGACCTTTGGATGGTATGTGGTGTTTCACAGATAATGCACAAGGTATTCCAAATGAAATAACAGGATGCAAAGGTCATCTGTACAGCAAATACCAAGCATTTTGCAAACAAAGCATTGGATATAAAGACAATTAGGAACTCTCTTGTATTATGTATGAACCAACACTTACTGAATGAACCACTAAGTATTGAAATTTGTATTTCTATGGTTAGTTTCCCTGAACATATATGCATTAGGATAGAATCCTCGTGTTTCAGCAATGTGTTATGAGCTCTTTATAGCTCCATTTTATTCAGTTAATTTAGTACTCATGAAAATTACTTGTTGGACACTCATAGAAATTGAATGTTTTTCCTACTACCCAGCAGATTAGCATGGGGGCCATAAAGAAGTGATCTTCTACCTCCTCACCCAGTAACATCTGGTCTTTGTACACCAAGGGCAATTGAGGATCACTGGGACAGGCACATGTGAGGAGGACAGGGAGCTCATAGGGTTTAATTAACTCAAACAAAGTCCTTACCGCATTATATCATGGTGTGTAGCAACACAATGGGTTCAGCCAGACTAAGATCCATACAGATGAAGAGTCTTCCTTTTTCTCATCTTCCTTTCTCATGCACTTTTCAGCCTTAAGGTTGGTGCTTTTCAACAGATCAGAAGCTTGACTTTGAAAAACACTTTCCCTCACCTCTCTCCACTTTCTTATAGTGGTGCCTTAATGACCCTGAGCAGACCCACCTGGGGCTGCCCCAGCCCTGCCCATGGCCTGAGACCCATGTCAGCCCCAACCCAGGGCTTGGGCCAAAACAATTGCTCTTTACTGTAGCATCCTCATACCATGGAGCTGCCAGCAGGCTTTAAACAGTTTTACAGACCCATTTACAATACCTGATCCCTTTTTCTACCAGTGTGAATTAAAAGAATATCTTTATAAATATACAGGCTTTATCTTAATGGACCTTGCTTAAAATCAACAAATCCTCCAGATTTTTATTAAATCCTTAAAAAATTGCCAAGTACCATTTTTTTAAAATTAATTTCCTTCTTTAACGATTGCAACTATTGGACTTGACCAATAATACAGAAAGTATAAGAGGATTGGGCACCTTGGTCTGATGTCTTTGGCTATTACAGAAGTCTTTACCATAGATTCTCAGCCAGAAATATTGAATAACTAGTAGCGTAGTTTCTAAAAACAAAATTCTTTCAGTAGAAAGAATTGTAGACTAAGAAAAGTATGAATTTCCTGATGTCAGTTTGGTCCCTGCAGCTTCTAATGCCTTGATTCAGTGATTTGAAAAATGATGACCTAGAGTTTTGAAAGTGCTGAGAGATGTTATAGCCTGGTCCTCTTATGATCAACTGATCTTTTCAGCTCTTAATGGGAAAATAAATCATAGATAAAAGATAATCCTGTTGCACAGAAGCAAAAAAGGTGTGATATCAACAGACTTTTATAGAAAAAGAAAACTCTGTGAAAGGGATAAAGTAAATAAGGTAGTTTGTCCTGCTGATGCTCGTGCTGGCAAGGTCAAAGCCCTCTTCAGGAGCTGCCTACCTCAAGAAATAAGAATGAAGCACAAAGTGTATTCAGAGAATTAAAAAAGATACTTTATAGCAAACCCATTCTCACCCCCAAAAATCTGGAATTTCAAAGGTCTTTTTAGATTTTTTACTGTTCTTATTTTTTCTTTAATGATGAAGCTGTCAACTGTTAGTTTGTTTTCCTTTCATATTCACTAGTTCTCTCTTATTTAATTTTTGATGCCGCAGATGACATTAACAGTATAGGAAAGGGAGCCAAATAAAGCCTTGCTATATTCTAATTAATGATTATTCTAATAAAAATTACTTTGATATGGCAGCCAGCCTAGAATCTCTTCTATGATCTTTAATGTTCAATGTGAAAAATATTATTTATATCCTATACATGTAGGTGTAACACAATGGCAGTGCAAGCAGGAAGAAAGAGCCCATTAAGTATTTGGCCTGTACAAGGACTGATTGCACAGTCAATCTCTGCAATGTAAATAGGCTTTTTCAGAACATTTGTTTGCATTTATAATTAAATTAAACTTTAAATAAAATTAAAAAAAAAATATTCTCTATGGGAAAATAGTATATATAAATACTGCTTTCCCACTGTTAGCTACAGAAAAATGAAGCTACAGGGATTGAGCTGGGGAGGTCACAATAATTACCGAGTGAGAGTGATGCGCGATGTGTGAGTTGTTAAACACCATCCCTACGCAGAGCCTTAGAGGACTGGTAAATAAGCAGGTGGGGAGCACATACGGGTTTTCCTAGTGACTTTTGTGACTTCATGAGCAGTCTGATACTGCTGCTGTCCTCATCTAATTGACAGGGTACACGAGGCTCTTGGGGACCTCGGGTGGGGACTGCTATTGCCCTCCCAAGCACACGTCAAACAAATCCCATCCTCCCCAACAGCCCACGATGCTTTTCACAGGTACACTGTGACTCAATGGGATGTCTTGTGTCTGTGGGTTGCTACCTAGCACAGAGAAAGGATGTTATTTAAACCACTGAAGCAGTGGCTTACTATCTTTAAGCCATTCTTTGTGTCTGTGCTACTTCTTGAATGTTCTGATTAAAAATTATGGCATTATTTTCTGGGTACTGAAATGCTAGAGTCTCTCATTTCCCCTTTGCATGGTGTTGGTGTCACCTCTGAAGATGGCAGAGTGGCATTAGGGTGTACAGGAGATGAACTTTGGTATTTCTGCATGCATTTACCTGAGGGAAAGCTAAGTATGGACCTGGCTAGATATTTTTATAGCTGGGATTTTAAAGGATATGTCAGCAGGTCTTGGGTGGGCAATATCACTTCACATTGAAAATCTCTTTTGTTATGATATAAAATGCATGAGTGCCCTACTTGTATCAACAAAGGCTAAGGTAGGAAACAGTAATTATTGCAACTGGTAAGATAAGAATATAGTTCTCCAGGAGCACTGGTTTTCTTTGTATTTTCTTCATTCAATCAATAGGCAGATTTCTTGCATATGCCCTAAGTAACCAGTGTCAGAGTGGCTTTAAAGTACTTCACCTTTAATATATTATTTTTTTACAGTAGTTTAAGCCAGAAGAAAAAGGTGCCCGGTACCTCTGTACTACAAAAAGCCAGCTTAGACTTCTGTCTAGCTTTACAACATCAGCCCATCTGTTTTAGGTGAAAACTTGAGCAGTAATGTTAACCTCAAGTATGTTAACCTTTGGATGCCACAAGACATGATAGACAGGACCATTATTTTTATGGCACATTTTTTCCCCGAGCAAAGATCCTAGGCAGTAAAGAAGAGAAAATCCTGGGTTTGCCTCTCTGTCTCCAAACAAAATACAGTATACGGTCATTTGAAAGCCAAGGCAGACTACATTATCGACACACAAATACCCAACAACTATAAATCTAAGGGAACCCAAGTAATGAGTCAAAACCATAAGGCTGATGATTTATTCAGTCTCACTGAATTTACTGGCATAAATAGTGATTCCTCATAAACTGGAGTTCATCCTTCGGTTTGAGCTGAAGACAAGACAGACCTGGAGCAGCTGAGGAGGTGGCAAACATCTACTGCTCCCCTGAAACCTTCCCTAGAGATGTAAACAGAGGCTTGAAGGTGGGAATATTTTCACATGTCTCATCTCTCAATCACGTGAGAATTTTTGGCTCAAAAGGCTTAGTTTATGTATAGTACAAATCTAGTTGTGGAGGTGGTTCTCCAACAGCTATCATCTTTCAAAACCACATACAATACACAGTATTTAACAGTTCTGTTAATAGCCTCCAGGTAACTTTTAAAACAGTTAATAAAATGTAGGAGAAAATGGCACAGCAGCTTCGCATTCATACTAGGTTAATTTGAAGTGCCTAAAGTCTATAATGCAAATTAAGATTTGTCATTTTTCCTAATTTCTGAGCAGCTTCATTTTATTTTCATGTTAAGTAGTACCGAGAAACTCACTGTTATCAATATTTGTTAAGCTATTAAGTGTGGGGAAGTTTTTAGTCTTTGCCAAGACCAGCAAACTGTTCAAAGAGGTGAATGAATTTGTCATGCATCCTAATTAGCTACTGATACTGCCTTCCACACCTGTACCAGTATCTATTGATCAACGTTAGATTCGGTTAGGCCACATCTGTGAGAAAATGTTCTTCCTTGTTTGTGGAAATATGGTCATTACATGTGGAATCTGTGGGAATCTGTTTGGTAAATATGTACAGGTTTGTTTTCATTCTGGTTTTCAAGTTCCCCAAATATTCATCTTTCTTCTCATTTCCTGGGGTCAAATCTTTGCCATTTCAAAATCAGTGGTAAATCTTCCACTAACTTTGACAGAGCTGGTGCTGTACTTTTAGTATTTCTATTTCAGTTCTTTTCAACACCTTTTTCTCTTTTGCTGGTTTCCTTTGGATCCCTGTTCTACTTTTGGTTTTGTTTAACTTTCAACATCCAAACAATCTGCTATTTTTTCCTTTTAATCTTTTTTTCTTTATTTTTTGTCTCTCCTCACTTTGAATCTTGTTTCTACACTCACTTTTTTTTTTTTTTACCACCTTATTTCATGTACCCTTTTCCTCCTTTTTTTTTTTCTTATTTTTTGGGGTTTTTTTCTTTGTTTGTTTCTCATCTCCTGTTTAACTACTATTTCCCTCTGCTTACTGTGCTGTTTTTCCTCTCTCCTAGCTGACATATCCCTCTGCGCAATATCTTTCTACCTTCCCTTTCCTCTCTTTTCCAAAACACGGCTCATCCTTCTATGCCACTAATGTATAGCAGATTCTGAAATACTGTCATCTGAGACAGTTAAGTACTAAACAAAACATTACCAGGGTGGAGGAATCACTTACCCTGATTGACAACAAATCGTAACTTCTGTATTGTTGCCAGATTGCCGCTAACTCTGTATATTCCATCAACATCTAGACCTGAAAGAGAAACACATATTTCATTTTAGATCATATAAGTATTTTTCTTTGTGCGTCTGTCAGGAAGCCAGGAGCGCCCTAACAAGTATGAAGAAGAGCAGTGTAGCGAACGACTGAAAAATAATCCACCTGACAACGGCTGAAGTGCCTCCTGCCTGATTAAAACAACAATGAAAAATAAAAGTGGTAGATTAACTTAAGTGAATACAAACCACCTAACTATAATTATCTTGTAATTCTGTCAGCAGAATACAGCTCTGTGAGGGTATTTGAGTGCGACGGGGAAAGGAAGAGGGAATTAGCTCTTGTGCTTGTAAAGAAGGGGCTGTTTGGGTTTGTGCACGACGCTATGCAAGCCCGGCTTAAGCATGGGGTGTTAGTATTAATAGTGCTGGGGAAATTTCTCAGTCCTGGGCCTGGGATTTTCAAACAGGAATTTCTGAGGCTGTGGCCTTTCTGGAAACAAAGCAGTGGGACGCCCACTCTGAAATCATGACGTGCGGGAGACTACGCACAACTAGTGTTTCTCTACTATATTCCTCATAGCGGATCAGACAAGTTGGAAGATGAAATTAAATATCCCAAATAGCATATGCCCTGGAGTACATTTCTTCATTAATATAGGCCATTCTTTTCAAGGACAACCTGACAGTCTTGTTTCTCCCTGCATATCTACTCAAGGTTTATCTTCTAGGTGAAGCTAGATGTCATACTCCCTTTTGTGACATATTATCTCCTACAGCAAGCTCTGCTGATATGACTGTTTAAAATAGCACTTCCAGCCCGGGTTGCATAGCTGTAGCATTTCAAAGCACATGGGAACTGCTCTCCTTTCCCGGGAGAATTAGCTATTGTGCAACAACGACTGAATCTGCATGCTTAAAAATTGAAAACACTAAACTGTACACTGTCATTTCACATTTCAAACTTGCAAGTACATAAGAAGCTAAAAGAATCTACACAGACCAGTTTTTTTGGTTTGTGTTTTTTTTTTTTTTTAAGGCTACTCATCACTTGGAACACAAATTTTAATTAGCTTTTGGCAAGCAATTTCAGAACAAGCTTTTCTCTTGGAAAACACTAATTTGTCAAGACCAAAAAAATTTCAGGAATTAGTTCCTAAAAATGTATCTAGGGGGAATTTTTTCCATCAGGGTGGGGAAAAAGGAAAAAACTGAAGCTATACCAAAGAGTGAAAATAAACCCAAAAGCCCAGAAGCCCAGTTGTAAAAATACTTAAACAGGAAGGAGTTGAGGTTCAGGTCCTTGTTTCAAGGATACTTGCATCATGCCTTGGCAGATGAGTGCCAGAGCCTGTGGATTTGACTGGAGGTATTCCTCACTGGTCTTGAAAGGTTTTAAAGGATTTACTTCTTCTTTTGATGCAGACAGAAACCCAATAAAACCTTTTGTTTGTTTGTATGTTTTCTCTGTCTACAAAATACAGTTTTTATTTTATGTCTGTCCCTGATTTGGTTTGCATTAAATAATCTATTTTAAAAAATGAATAATAATTCTGTATTATAAACTGGTTATCTACATCTTTTATTAGACAGTACTCTACCCTGCACCTGTGGGTGTCCTGTAACATAATACTGAGAATGATGATTCATTTCAGGAAGATCCCCTTTGGTTACAGAGGGATAAAGAAAAAGTTTATTTAAGAGAAATCAAAAAGAATTTGGTAATCAAGAACACTTGGAAGTTATCCATCTACTGGATGTATAACATATGAGCAAATGGAAATTACTAAAATGTTTAAGTAATGCAATTCTATCCTAAATCTGAAGAGTCTCATTCTGGTTTAGTAAAGGGAGAGTAGAGAGCAAGAGTAATTCCCAGCATGGGAATGTGGGACTCTTGTGGTAAGGGATTAAGAATTGCATCATGTACACTGAAGTTTAAACCAAAAAGTAAAAAGGACAACTAAAACAAACAAACAAACAAGCAAACAAGCCCCTAAACAGAATGTTAAACTTTTTCTTCAGCTCTAACTCAGTTTCGGTCTTAACCTTTGTGGATATATGGAAGTGAAAGCAATACATGTCATTTTGCATGAAATAGCTGTGTCTCACATTTTATACCATCAGTTTGGAACCTACATAAATTATCCAGCCTGTGTGAAAATGACAAACTATGTTGTAAATTGGTAGATATTACATTTTACAGGATGATCTGGAATATACAAGTCCATTATTATTGTTATAAATTTACTTTGGTAGAGAAATGAGGTCTGATTACCATTTCATTTGGACACTATACTGTATGGCAGAAGAAAAAAAAAAATCCAAGAATATCAAGCCAATTACAGTGTTCACGTGCCATCAACTTTCTGCTCTAAGAACTTTGAAAGTTAAGCCAAACCAAACCAATGTAAATTGGTGGATTTGGACATCCTTTTCATGACCACGTTATCTTAGCTGGATTGTTAACAACTTATTTTGAAAATCCAATTAGGTGCAGAAAAGAGAGAGATGCCTTTATATTTCTAATATTCTGATTCTATGAAAAATTTTCAAAGCAAATTCACTTTTAAGGGCACCTCTATCAAGAATGAAAACATCACTGCACTGCTGAGAGTGTTCCTATAAATACTTAGGGAACAAGATGAAACAAAAGCCTTGCAGAGTTCCCTATCTGCTCCTGGTGTTTACGTATGGTTGAAAAGATTGTTTCAGAAAAAAAATAAATTCATAGTAATGAAGTCCAATTGTGTTCATTCTAGTGTGACCTTCTTGTGTTTTGGGGTGGGGTTTATCAGTGGAGAATCACTAGAGTTTGCCTTTGAGGAAAACAAGTATTTTATTTGCTTTATATCCCAATCTCCAACTTTGTTTCTGTTTTAATGAGTAACCAAAGACCAGGTATGGATCTGCAATTAGAAAAGACAGGCAAAAGCATGATACAGATTTCAGTATTTCCACCTGAAATTTTATAAAGGTATAAGACATGTAGGTAAAGAACTTAGTGATGCATCAGTTTATCTGCCAAGCTACAGGCAACTTCTACCTACTCTCATTAAAAAAAAAAATCACACACTTCCTCCTGATGTGAATTTTAAAAGGCAACTGAACTCAGGCTAGGTTGAAATTCATGAAAAGTAATAAAACTTATATGCACTCTGTGTAGCTGTACAGAAGATGTTAGAAGAACACCTATTTAAGGACATTTCTTGCACTCTTGCTTCTAGCCAAAGTGGAAAAAAAACACACAAAAAGCAGGTCAGTGTCATCTTCAGTAGCAGTTAGAGCTGGAACCAGGGAGTGCAGAGAAAAAATAAAACCAGGGGGATAAATAGAGCTTAGGTGATATATTTATGTAAACATACATTTTAAAATACTAGACTTTGATATCAGTCGAGGTAGTTCTGGTGCTTTATGAACTGCCTTGAATGAAACATTCTCATTGATTTCTTCCTGTTGCATAGAAGTCCCTCTCCCAAATCACATTGCATCCTGCCTAAGCTTAATCTATATTTGACAATATCATCAAGTTGAATTTGACAATGTCTTCAAACTGAATATAAAAGGAAAGTCTCTCTGTGCAAGGGGGAAGGAGGGGTGGTACACAGAAATTCCTCTCTCTGATTTTTAAACGAGTTTAGAATTTTAAACATACCTTTTCAAATGGTAGTAGGTAAGTTCCTGCATAGAAACTCATGAAACTTTCTCAGTTAATGTATCCTGAAATAGGTGTGGTCCCCAGGCTTGCTAGGGGTTTTGTAAAAGGAGCCATCGTGCTGGATTCAACAACAAAGTGAAGCACAAACTTGAAGAAAGGCATTCTTTAGTTAGTCCTTTCATTTAAAATCAGTTATGTTCAGGGCAAAAATATTGTATTTCAAAGGAGCCTATTATGCCTTCCCATAAACAGAAAGATCATACGTTTTAAAACTAAAGTATCATTATGTAATCAAGCTGTTGTATTATAAACTATTTTGTGGGCTCAGATGCCCAGGGCTATCTTTACAAATATTTAAGAGGTCATTATCAGGGTATGTTCTCCCTAAAACTATAATTCTTTCCTCCTGTTTTCATATGTATCTTACCATAAATACCTGATTTATAAACACTTTCTTAAAAGTTTACGGAGGGCACAAAAGTGAGGCATGAAGTCACTTAAAGAAGCAGTCATGTGGGAATGCAACAAAGGGAATGTGGGAATGGCAAGATAATGTGTTGGATGAGGAAAACCCAACGAAACAATGTGAAACAAAAATAAGTTTCACAAAAGGATCAATAGTTGTATGCCAGTGGAAGGAAAGTCATGAAGAGTAGCACAGAACAAACCTGACATGTTAGAGTTTGACATGAAAAGTACCGTGTCTGGATAGGGTTACAAAGTGTACTCAGAGTTTCAGGTTAATGTGGGAACAAAAATATTATTTTTTGTCTGACATCATGGAAATTGGTGTTGAAAATAACAACAAAACAAATCTGAGCTATGCCATAAAGAGAAAAAAAACCCATAGAGGCATTAACAGCAAACACGGGGCACGTGGTTACAAATTCAAGCACGGTGAAGAGGTGGTGTCAGCTGAAGATACTTGAACCAGCAAACCCTGCATACAGCTTGATCAGCTTGGGTTGAAACAAGCACCAACTCCCTTTGAAGGCAAGCCTATCTACATTCAGCATGGTTTTCAGTGATGCTGACATCTCTATCCTGCTTTTGGGTGCTGCATATGATAGGGTTAGGCATGCCCTAAAACTCTTGGGGTGGGACTGGAGGGATTTGCTTTGCTTTGTGGGGAAAAAATAAAATGTTTTGATCATCAGAACTACCTACTTCTTGTACTCTTCCCATCAAAGGATTACATTTGTGAGGCTGGAAACAGCATCCCAGCTAACATCTAATGTGAAAAGAGGTCCTATCCCTAGTCCACTCAACTACCAGTGGAAGTGGGTGTCTTAAAAAAGAGCAAAGAGATAGTCACTTCTTTAAAAAAATCAGCTTTCACTTTATTGGTGCCTATGATATACACAAGTTGCTCATTTGTAAATAAAATATTGAGAAATATTTGGAAATCACTAAAGGAAATAGTGGCAGAAGAATTATTCTGATACTGTAAAAGCAGTAAGAGGGATGCGCTTGGAGACTGGCTAGACTGACCTCAGTCCCAGACAGCCTACTTAAATAATTAATTCAGGACTCTATGAACAAATAATTCATAGCAAAATATAATTAATCCCAACCAGCATGGCTTCATGGAAATCGGTGCCTTGTCTAGCAAACTTGTTGCATTTTTTGATAGGATTGCATTTTTGACAGGTCTGGTTGATAAAGGCAATGGTGTTGAAATAGTATGTTTGGACTTCCATGAGGCTTTTGACTTAGTACCACATGACATTTTGATTAAAGCACTTGCATTTTATGGAATTAACAGGGCATATATTACATGGATTAAAAACTGGCTCAATGACAGACCTCAAAATGTGGTAGTTAATGGGAGGTATCAGTTAACAAGGTCATAACGGGCAGAGCTCACAAGAGTGGAGCTCTCAGTCCGGTGCCATCTAATACCTGTGTCAGAGATGTGGACAATGAGAAATAAAGGTAAAAATATCTCTGTTGGCAAAGTAAGCAGGTGACACAAAGATCAGGGAGATATTAAATAGTGATGAGGACAGGTAAAGTCAGAGAAGACCTGAACTGCCATCTTAAAGGGTCACAGTCTAGTAAAACAAAGAGCAACACGAGGTACATCCAACCCTCTGGATGTTGGTTACAAAGAATTTGAGGGTTATTTTAGATAATCAGCCGAACACGATCTCTCAGTTCTGTGCTACAGCAAAGAGAACTAATGTGATCCCTTGACTTATAGAAAGAGGAATATCAAACACAAGCAGGGAAGAGAACGCACGTCTTCACGTGCTAGAGACAGGGTCTCCAGTAGGGCATTGTCCTTCATATCAGAGGAAATAAAATGAAACATAAAACATACACTTCATTGCTTTGTATGAAAGAAAGGAGGGAAAGATGTCCTCTCTGTTGTGACTTTTGACATGATTTACAGGTACTAGACTCCTGTCCAGCACTGCCCAGCTTCTGGGCTCCTGACAGACCATCCTGAATTCAAGGTTTTCTTTATTTTATTCTTGGTAGAAATCCAACACTGCATCAGAATTTAGTAACAGCAGAGAGAGTTGGGGAAAGAGAGGAGAGGAGAAATTCTGCTAGTTCTTGGAAGCAAAGAAATGACTCTATAGGAGGTGTCTGACATGAGGTTTGGTGAATCTCTTTAGGAAATTAGCTAACAAGAAATAATTCTATGTTTGACTGCAATAATATCAAGAAGATGAGGGGCATTCCTACATAAAAAGAGAATCTCATTTTTTCTTGCAGTAATAACTTCAAGATGCAATGAAAGGAGAAAAGCTTGACTAAGATCTTATTGTTTTCAAGACCCTGTAGAAACTGTTTAATGGAAGCAATTACAACACTGAATATGAGCATTACATACCGAGAATAAGTAACAAGTGAATATGATGGATGATATACTTTATCCTCTTTCATATCACTTGATGGTAGATTTCCCACTTAGATATTTATATACAAATAAGTAAGGGTAGCAACAGTACAAAGCAAGTGCAATTTAAACTAGCACACAGTTCACTGCTACACGGAGCTGCTGTTTAACGCCTGAATCAAGCTTGCTATGCCTTCGACTTCTTCTCTATTGTGTTGCGCTGTCTCTGACATTCAAGAAGTTTATGGTTTAAAAGCCCTGGGAACAAGAAGACTTACTCAGAAGGTTCCCTGCAACAAGCAGCAAAACTCAGCTTTGAAGCTGTTTGCCTTGACCGAAGCCATCGGACGTGCACTGTAATTTTGCCCTTACCTCCAATATATACTTTCGCCATTCTGATAGCACCGCTTCTTGCAGCTAAACAAAGTGATCTCATTGCTTTCCACTGTATTTTCTTTTAAACATTGGCTGGGATGATTGAGATTCAGGAATGTGGGAAAATGGATTCCCAAGCCACGTCCATCCCCTTTAATTCTGAGCTGTAATTTTTGGCTTGGCTTGAATCACAGTCATCACATTTCAGTCTGAATCTCTCTGTAAAGTGATCTTTCTTAAACATTTCTTTCACTCATCATGGGATCAGAAACAAAGCCATTCTAGTCTTTCAACGAAACACTTACAAACGTCTTTTTACAGCGACTCACAAGAGCTGAATTTCCTTTAAAAATGTTTGAAAAAGAGGAGGTTTTCATTGCCTGATTGTCCTCTTTGTGAATCTTGTCATCTGTATGCCATGAGCTACAGCTATTTTAATCTGTTTTTGTTTGCAATCCATTTGGTGTCCGCCCAAGAAAATGCAGGTGATTCTAATTAACTTACTGCTGAAGATGTGGAAAAATCTCAATTGTGCTACAGAAAATTATACACTTAAAACCTTCCCTCTATTATTTATAACGGCTTATTAATGAAAATGATTACATGAATACATTTACCACCTGATTCATCTTTGTTCACTTTTTAAATCAACAAGGTTTATGCTAAAGGGGAAAAATCCTACCCAACACGGACCTCAAGTACACACATCAGCTCACTGGCTTAAATGCAATGGCAGTTTAAAAGGAAATAATATAGTCTTACTTTATGCAACACAGCATAATATCTGAAATTACCAAATGTTTGGAAATAGACATTCTCTCTCTCTCTCTGTAGCACATTAGTATTTAATTTTTTGAATGTTTATTGCAATTTTGTTTGCTTGTTTGCTTCCTCCTTTAATACCTCCTCCACTACTCCTAATTGCTCTCATTTCCTCCAGAGGCTGCTTCTCACGTATGGGTTAGTGGGTCTGTTTTGACCAAATCTTCATTTATCTGAAATAAAACAGGATTTCTACAGTTCTCTGCTACTTCTATCAAACCTAGATTTTTTTCCCCTGCTTGACCAAAAAGCTTTTTCAGGAGTATGAGGAATCTTCAAAAGCTGAATGGTCCTACACTAGCAACTCTCTTGGGTAAAATCAGCTTCACATCCCGAGGGATGCGCAGCTTCCAGTTCTTACCTGTCCAACATCATGGTGATATGACACTATGGTGACCAGCAGAAGGGAATTCCAGGTGCAGAGATTTGTAGGAAAATCAATAGATATTAAATTCTAGCATCGAGTATGAGGTGCAGCTACCAACAGGCAGTTTACCACCTTCCATCAGTTACCATTTCTATTATTCTTTGCCACGCAATATATGCTGCGATAGTCTAATTTGAATGTGATGACAATGTGGATAATGCAGTTTATTTTGGGGAGGATGAAAGCCTGAATAAAGGTTATCATTTTAGGAGAAGCTGACGATGGAAAAACTCATCCACTGTGTGACATGATCAGAACAGCTGGGGATGCAATGCGGAGGGTGGGGGAGAAGAGAGCCAAGGTATTTTGTATGTTCAAGAAATATATACAACATTGCCATTTCTCATATCCCAGCTGTGCCTGTTAACTTCTGGAAACATGTAGAGCTCAGCAATAAAGCATACTTGACTGATATTTACTGCGATGTGCATTATGAGATATTTTCTGTCACACATCGCGTTCTGAAAGAGTTAAGTAACATGAAAAACACAGACTCGAGATTATATCTGTCATGGATGAAAATACTACATTTATGCCTTATTGTAATCCATTCATTGGTTTATGGACCCCGAGCCCTCCAGGGAGTGTCACAACTCCACATGATACTGCTGAGAGCTGTATTTTGCTTTCGGATTTCTGACTTAGCTGAAAGAAGTTTAAAAACACATGTAGCCTGACAACTCCCTATTGGCTATACAACTGAGGAGGGTCAAGAGCATAAATTCCAGCAAAAGCCAGCTGTAACTTTTGCTCACTAAACTGGCTGAAGATCTGCCTGTTACAGACAGTAGCATACAAGAAATTTATGCATTTTGCTAAATCCTCCCACTTTGGTTAAACTGCGCTTCATTTGGGGATCCATCATCACCAGCATCATGCCTGTGTTTTTTTGAGCAACGTCAGAACACTGAGGGAAATTGCACTTTGGGGGGTCTAACTCTCTTCTGAAGACTATAGAGGACGTTCCATCAGGTCCACTGACATCAGTAGGAACTGTGGTTAAAAGCTAAGGCGCAGATAGAATTCTCCAACCACCCCTTGCTCCCAATGCTGATTTTTAAAGAGAATTTAGTGCACAGTAGGGACAAATCTTTTCCCGTCTTCCACAATAGTGAGAGAATAAATTAGACCTCAGTAATGTCACCTCCCCATCCTGACTAGCACTGCTGCTTATTGGACTTTTAAACGGTTGGAAGCAGAAGAGCTGTACGTGTGGGCACACATAATCTTCAGCCAAAATGGGTAAGGAGTTTGCATTTTCTGGGCTGCAGTACCTTTGCTTGGCAAAGAGGTTTTATTTTTATTTTTTTTTTAATCATGGTGACAAGGATAGGAAATTTAGGATGGAATAAGGCTATTTAGGATGGAAATTGAAAGTCATGGGACCACATCTACCATCGTTCCTTGGCTTTTTAGGGAAAGCTGAGGAATTCAGATAGGCCCAGTACCCTTCTCTATAACAGATCCATTTTTTATTTGACAGCCTAAAGATATGCTCTGTTCAACCTTGGATGTCTCAAGGTTATCTACCATGTCTTTGGGAACGGGTCCTACCTAACTGCCGGTGGGCACTTCCTACAGCGGTTGAGCATTGTTGGGGAGTGGATGGGAACACAGAGCTTAACTGTTATCATTCAACAATGGTTAAAGAAATATCAGAGAGGCAGTTGACAGAACTTGTTTCGTTGTATGACACAGAAAACTGGATCTGTTACTTACACTTGGAAATTGGACCAGCTCAGTTTTGGATTTCCTAGCAGAAGGACCCTGCTCTAAAAATGGAGCTTGGGCTCTCATGTGCAGTTGATAATGGTCTTTGCTTATTCATATTGTATTGTAGACACCTATCTTTGTATTTGCTTTTTATCTTTAAGTGGGAGAAAACATTTAAAAATATGTGATTCTTTAGTCCAAGGCATGCTATCAGACACCTTTGGCTGTTACAGTCCCATGGCCCTGTGGAAAACTCAGAGGCTCTCCTGGGAGATAAGCCTTACATACAGCTATCTGACACCAAGCAACTGGATTCTTAGCATTGCATATCAGTTGTACATAGAAATGTGATAATGCAAAGGTGTGCATGTGTGTGCTTATATGTAGATAACATTGAATTTAATAATAGTTTTCCCAGTGCACATTGCACACATTTAAAGACATAATAATAATAAAAATCATGGGAATTTACTGACTGTTTTCACACCTCATTTCGTGTGATAAACCTCTAGTCTAACAAGTGAGCAAAACTTTCCTGATTTTGTCTTTAGCCTCATGAAACAGTGACATTAAGCAGTGCTATGTCGAAAAGGGGAAACATTAATAAGACAGAAGCCTATCATGCAAAGTAATTTTTCCACTTTTTCCCCCATCTTAGCTGCAGGACTCTGAATCTATATATTATTTTCCTGTGATTCCCACTATGTTTACTGTCCCCAAACAGATTCAGGTAACTTAAAAGCTTTTAGCAAAAAAAGATGTATTTGGGATTTCTAAAGAAACCATAAAATCCTGAACTGGGTTACAAATAGTAGTAAGTACCAAGAGACTAGCACCTACTTCATTACTTTCACAGAAGCAACTCCATGGTTTTCATGTTATGGCTTGACATGCATACCATGGTATACTACATTAAAATAGTAGAAAACTTGTATATGAATTGCTCAGGAACTCCTGAAAAGAGGTTGTTTAGTCTGAAATAGAACAAATTGCTTTCTGCTTTGAAATAATAAAAAAACCCAAACAACAAACCAAACCAAAACCCCAAATAATATAGCTGAAACATAACTGAGACCTACAATATGGAAAAATACTGACTTGTGAGAAGAAAAAGTTAGTTGCTCTCAATAAAATGCCCTGAATATCTGTCAGCTCAATTTTGGGGGAAATAAATGCATATGTATCAGTATCATTTGATATTTTCATGCAAGGTAATTATTTTAAAATTTGAAGCCACGGGAAGAATTTTGATTTGAATCGTTGTCTTTGTATCTTAATGCTGACTTTGACATGGAATGATGTAAGGAAGGTGGAAATCCAATCTCATCCTTTTTACTAGGGTTCACACAGACTCTCTGGTATTTCTGAAAGCTTGGAAAAGTGAAGTTGGCAAACAGTGTTTTCCATATCTAATTCCCTTCTTTGGTGAAAATTCCAGTAATCACTAACGACATATCCTATAGAGACATCCAAGGCAGTTGCAAAGCTTGTAACACAAACTGTTACTGTAAGCTGTGCTCTTTGTGTCTTTAACATAGGACCAAGCAGGATACAACAAATGAAGCTGAAACTTCTGGGAACAACTTCTAGGGTGCAAATTCAGACACTTCTCAAATATCAATTTATCATGACTTTATGCAAAATACCTAAAAATAGTGTTTCTTTGCTCAGTGATAGGACAAGTGTTCCCATGGAACGCTTCGTTGCTGGATCAGTGCTAGTGATGACTAGAGAGCATCCACTGTCCTGCAGGTCATTAATCAGGGCACTAAGGCATTTTGTGAGCTCCTCCATTTTAAATGTAAAGTAGGAAAACCTGAGTGCCTAAGGAGCATCTTCCACCTCCCTGTTTGGCTTCAGGACTGTCTCACAGTTTAGCTAGGCTGGAAAATCGGAATGCTTTTGTTTTCAGTGGTAAGGAGATGGCTTGTTTAAAAAAGCTTCTCAGCAAAGTGAAAGCGGTTTTCATTCGAAGAGGATGTATCTTATCTTTCTACTAAGGTTTATTAAAAATATGTAACACCTGATAATTTAACACCGAATGAGTGGCTGCTAAATTTCCTCCTCTCTGCCTCTCAAGTCTCTCACACACACACAAACAGAGGAATGCTTCTCGACTGCCAAACTATGTGCCAAGATTTTGTTCACTTTAATCTCAATCATATGAGTTAGAGAACCATGAAACAAAGTTTCTACCAAGTATGCTGACAGATTTTTAGTTCTAGTGGCTCCACAGGGCATCACTACAAGAAACATTTCTTATTAAAGATTTCTGAGCTTATCCGTTTTCCATTTAAGTCAACATGAGCAGTATCACCATAAAGAACTCAACACTTGCTAACTGATACCATACACTCATCAAAATTATTTCATTTCTAAGTAAACAAAAAGTTGTGGTACCTCCAACACCATTGTGTGGTTACTGCTGGCACAGGAAAGCCATTTGGTGGCAGCTACTTTAGCGTGTTATGTCACGTAACACCATGTCAGTTCAGGACTGACAAATCCAAGCATATGGTTTGAAATGTTGGGGGAATTTTTTCCTGGGAAGAGGGGTGAAGAGGCATGGAATAGCCCCTCTCTGTCTTTTGAGGACTTTCTTACTTTCTGAGCAAAGACATCTCAGAGAAGCCCCATCACCTTATCCTCGGTTCAGAGAGTGATGCCTCACTATTACCTGCAATGGCCCCTAATCTGGGCAACTGAATGAGTTCTTGTTCTTTGGTTTTAAATCCCAAGAGAAAGTCCTGGATATTTACATTTCTTATCCAAACACATAAAGCTTATGGCCCCGATCCAACAAAATACTAGCATTTCCTTCACTGTCAACCATTGACATCAAAATTCATCTACTCAGATCCTCAAAGAGAAGTCCATTTCTTTTGGTGGACAGAGGCTGGTATCACTAAAGCAGGAATTATAGAAAGAAGTAGCCTATATCAAAGTAGGACAAACATGAAGAAGCAGTTTCTAACAGCAATGTCTCTTCCCCTAGAATTTGCATTATTTGAAATGCATCATCTCTGGCACCAATAAAAGCAGAAAAGGAAAGGTGCATGTAGGAATCATAAAGAGAGAGCTGGATCAGGCTGGCTGGAGCTGCTCAGGATCCAAGTGATACGGTTCTGTTGTGTTATGAAACGCAATGGCCACATTTTGCTCTCATTTACATATATGTCATTCCTCCCAAACCAGGCAGCATTGTTTGTCTGCGCGAAGACAAAAAGAAGTTGGTTTGCTATATAATTACATCCATGATCTGCGAGTATCCTGATTACAATAAAACAGTCTGTGAAGCGAATATACAACTGGAGATAGTTAAAAGACTTGTTAATTCCTTGGGGGGGTTATCACGCAGTAGCCAATTTAGGGACAATTCAGTTACTAGATTGCTAACGCTATCGGGTTCATAAATTCAGAGGGGTAAAATGAGCTAAGAAGTCATCTCTTAAAGGAGTGAAAACCTTAACACGAAGCCTTCTTTTTGAGCTGCCCTCTCACTTTGCCCTCTGCCTTGCTCCCAAAGCTTTCTGTTGGTACTCACTTAGGTATCAATACCATTAGACCGCTGTATTATATGGTTAAAACACTGATGTAACACAAGCTGCTGCAGCAAATAATTGAAGTAATAAAATACAACTCCAGTTATTTGCTCTCTTGAATTGCAGGCAGAAAAAAAGGAGACAGGGTTTTTTCAGCTGACCCCATAGTGTTGCATACAGACAGCAAAACTTCTTTTCTAATGTGTTTCCTTTTATTGCTCTCAAACTTTTTTGAAGAAAAACATAGTGTAGCTGTAGTAATTTATTTTTTTTCCACAGGAAAAGCAATTAGTCTACATTGTGGAATTGTGCCTTCATAATTTTATTTAAAAACCATAACTTCATTTTTAAGCGATGGGGATTTTGAAAGAATCTGAAACTACAACTACTTTTTCTTTTTCTTCTTCTTCTCAATAAAGTAATTTAATGGACTTTATTATTTAAATTTTTTTGGTATGTGTGTGAACATGTCCTCTAGGCCAAGGCTCATTTTGTCAAGTGTTAGCCCAAAGTGTTCTATTAATGGCTGAACTGTAAAATCTGACTAAATGGGGTTTACAGTGGAATTACTGCCAACCCCTTGTCTGTGATGGCATGCGGACTGTACTAGGGCACAGTGCCTCATATTCTCCCTGTATTCAGGAGGAAAAGAGAGCAGTTGGGCTTTTTTTGTGTGTCTATCTTTTTATCTTTTTCATGGCTAGGAGGTGGATACCCTCACGTGTGAGCTTCCCTGAATCTGTCTCTGACCAGGGGGTATGTCAGGACCTTCATTTTCAATTTGGCACAGAGTAAGCACCCGAGACAGTCAGCTGGCTTTAAATTTCTCTAGACTTTTTGTTTCAGCGTTTACAAATGTCAACTACTTGATTTACAAAGTATATTAACATTATTTTAATACCTAGAAAACGTTGGTTGATTCTTTTCTATTTCATAGGTTAAGTGGTTTATTTTATTTATTAAGCCTATTGAAAAAGATTTTATGGAAAATTCTGAAGACAAAATGCCCTGTTTCCTTCTACATGTTCACTAATAGATATATTATACAATGCTAGAAAAAGGCAAAAGGCCAAACTCATCTCTGGTGTAATTCCAGTAAAAGCAATAAAATTACACAAGGCATGAATTGGGCCCAGGCATTGTAAATGTTACTCTGGTGCACACTGAGTGTCTGCTTGTTGTTACTGGCAAGGCTTAAAATACAAATCCCCCCTTTTTTTTCTTTTCTTTTTCTTTTTTTTTTTCAGAGAAAGGGATACATTTCTCTGGAACAGATTAATCGATGAAACAGGTATCAGGTAACTATAACAAAGACAGCAACTGGTTTAAATACCTTCATTTTTTTATGCCTTTTTCTTCTTCTAACTAGCTCACCATCTCCACTTTCCAATTTTTAAAATACATATTTATTTTCTTTTGTGCACTGCTGTTGCAAAGCTTTTTTTCCCCTTTTTCCCTCTTTTTTTTTTTCCACCCTGCTGTTGTCTCCTTTTCTCTAATTTGTCTTGTGTGCCCTTCCGTGATGTTTCCTGTTGACACTTCTTGATATTTTTTTCTAACTCAGAATGTGGCTTTCTAGCAGACACAGAGGCCCCAGAGTGAATACCCTCCAGAGCCAATTCTGACTTGGACCTTGCACAACGCTATTAACTGGCTCTTACTATAAGAAAGGTGGCTATAGCGGGATTGCCTGAGCCTGAAGACAGAAATGGTTGAGGAAAGCTTGCCAATATGTTTGCACTAAATTCAACCACTTTTAATTTCTACTCCAAAGCAGGATAAAATAAATTTTTAAAAAATTGAAAAAGGAAAAAAAATAAGAAAAAAGCCCCAAACAACTTTGTTGGTTTATATTGCTCTCATCTGCACATTTAAGTTTATGCTTGTTGACCACTTTAAAGTAAACATAGTTCAATGCCCTCAGAAACAGTTTTCTTCAGCCCACTAGAATTCCCTGGAAAAAGGCTTTATCTGCTGAACTGCTGGATATTTGTGCGTGTGTGTAATTTTCTTTTCCTATCAGTTTGTTTTGTTTCCTTTTTGGTTGTTTTTTTGGTTTTTTAAAAAAAAAATTTAAAAAATTCGGTGCATATAAAAGTTGGGAGCAGAAGCCTCTTTGGAACAAGATAGAACCATAAAAGACTTCAGGAATCTCATCACAAGCTAAACAGTACAAATCGCACATTCTTCATGGAAGTATTAGCTTTTAGTGCGTGCCTGGATCCAAGCATAATAGATTATCCCAAAGTGGGAAAGAATGAACAGTACAAAATTAGCAGAACTGGGAGCTCAGATCATTTGGTGGAGCAATATGATCTCTGTACTTTCAGGGTACTGAATTCTAAAGCCACTGGAAACAGTATGTAAAATTATATCAGAGTAAGCAAGGAAGCATGTGTAGGCCTGGGAGAAGGGGGGAAAAAAAAAGTAGTTTGGAAAATACCTTTCCAGAGGAAAACAAGCACTGAAAATCAGTGAATGAACTTGTAGGAAACACACTGGTATTCATGAACAATTTCTTACTTGGAGGATAGAAATATGCTAAAAGATATGATAGAGCAAAAACACAAATAAAAAGGATTGCAGTGGTTGTTCAGGGGCCAAGAGCTGTTGGAGAATAATCCTGCCCTCAGACAGAAATATAAAACTGCACAGGATAGGTCGGTCTCCTGAGGTTTCCCTTCTTCTCAAGGAAACCCTGCCAGAACAAATCCTTTATGCCACCAGCTGATGGGTTTGGTCTGATCACGCTGGGAAGTGGCCCAGGACCAGTGTACGTTTAATGGAAACTCAAAGATGGTGGTGAGAATACTCTGGCAAAACTACCCTGTACTTTCCAACTGCCTTCTGCAGGTCCTTAGCAATGGGATTGAAACATTTTTGAGAACAGAACACATAAAAAAAAAAATTGCTTAAGCTAAGTACACCCTGGAGGAGCGAGTCGCTGAACACAAATCTAATAATACCGAGTATTACAATACATATAGGGATATAAGCTGCTAGATGTTGTATATAGTGGCTATTAATACATACCTTGGCTGTCTTCTGCAGCCCTCACCATGTTCCTATAATCTAATGACTACACCGTACCCGTTAGCAGTCCAGGCATGGGAGGCAGCAGCTTTAAGAGGTGTTTGGAATTATTTTTTTAATTCTTCTGCAGTGTTTTCTTCCATTAGAAACAGCATTAAGCTGTTTTAAAACCTCATTTTTCCTAGATGTATAAATATATTCACAATACTTTATATTTTTAAAACTCATTTCCTCTTTGCTTAACTCCGCAAGATAAGTGAACCCTCCTCTATGTAAACTTCCTACCAGAATACTGACTACCTTTTAAGCAGTATATGATTTAGAAGGTAATGAAATATCACTTTCTTTTTCTTTTCTTTTTTTTTTTAATAAATAGGTTTTAAAGTGCTTTTAGCTGCACTTTAGCTTTTAGATTAAGAGATAAAACTGATGAAAGCGACACAACCTTCTGTCACAGGGCAGCGTGGCATTTGGGAGGTGAGGTAGTTTAAAATACCATTTTTATCTTCATTTCTCTTCATTGGGATCACTGTATTTCTTTCCTACATCCCATAATGTACTTCATCTCTGCACATAAAGACATTTTCTTCCTTAAACATTGAATATTGTGCAGTATGAGACTGCATGCGTGTGCATTCCAGCCGTGATATTCTGCATAATCAAATCACAGCTACAGACATTAAAGCCAAACTGTGTCTTGATTTGAGATGCTTTGGGGTGTCAGACTTGGGCCACCTTTGAGAAACCTGATTTTCAGAGAGGGGGCACTTAAAACTTCTTTCAAAACCACGTCTTCTTAAAATTACATGCCCAGCCTAATGGTCACTTCTGCAGACTCGCTAACATACCCAGCCTTACCCCAGCAGACCAACCTCCCCCCACCCCTCAAAACCAAAAACCCCTTCGCTCAGGGATTTTTTTTGTCACTGCTCTTATTTAACATGATTTGTTCACTGGGGCTTAGAGCAATGAAACCCAGTAAATAATATGTTGGCCAAACAGAGAAGATAACAAAAGGAAATAGTTAAGGTACTATAATAATTTTAGCCATTCTTTTTTCAGGTCACTATAATCTGCCCAAAGATAACTAATTGTTCAAAGTAAACATTCCACTCTGACCACAAAAGGAATCCATTACACAAACATATAATTCACAGTCATTTTTAGTGGGTTGTAAACAGTTTGGAATGAGCATAAAATGGGACAAAAATCAAAGTGAGCATTTAGAAATGAAAAAGTGTTTGCTACAAAAGGTCAGTCCCTTTACTTGGCAAACTATGTAGAAAAGCCTGGGAAAATGTTGAACACACAAGCAGTAAGGGAATTTTAAAGCCAACAACCTCCCTGTTTCTTTAAACAGACATCGGAACCTATAACTGGATCCTGTCAAACAAACGACAGCAAAAAAACATAACAGCTGCTAAGAAGTAAAGTTGAAAGATAAAGTTTTCTAAGCTAAGAACCTTCTCAGAAGTGGACTAAAGGTCTTTCTTAAATCTTTAGGCAAGGTTATGGATCCCAGGGTGGCTTTTAGGCATCGAATCAAATATGTAATTTTGTGTATCATTCCTGTCAGAGCATCCTGTGCTCCAAGAAAAGCAACAGAAAACAACGTCTGCCATGTCCAGTTTAGAATGGAAAAGGTACCTGCAATCATCAGCTTTGCTGCCCGCAGTGTCATTTTTCAAGTCATTTACACTGATTTGAGTGCACTAACTCAGATTTGGGAATGGAGGGAGAAAATGAAGGACGTTTCAAAAGAGAGATGAAAGTTAAATTATATTTCCCTGGAGAATTAGTACTGGATTTCTTTACAAAACCTAAACCTCGCTGGATACCCTCGGTAGGTTTCGATACTGACTGCTTGTGGGGTGTTCATTTACTCTGTCATTAGACACACAGACAAATGATCATCCCTGGAAAAGAGTTTAGTATCAGACTGTTTTCGCACAATAACACATCACTATGAGAAGCACTGGATGGCACTTTGTTTAGGCACAATGCAGGCCGATATTCTTATTTTTTTAATGCGTTCTACTCATGCCTTTCACATATTTAAAAAGGGAAGGAAAAAAAAAAAGGGAAAGAAACCCCAGCCAGCACTCTTAAAGGGTCGTGGATAACAAAATAAATAGGCGACTCAAGACATGACTGGAAATAATATCTGGCCTAGAAACACCAGAAATCTTGCAATGGGCCCCACCCTTGGCAGGGTACACGGCACGTCAGTTATACTACACTGGGAGGATAGTCCCAGGCTTCCCTTGCTGCACCGCTCGGTGTTGGAGCTACCTATCAGACCCTTTCTGGGGACAAGAAAGAGTGTGTGGTACAGATTGAAAAAGTCAGGTCAATGGATAGCTCCAGAAAAGCCTGAGGTATGTCCAAAGCAGGCGTGAAAGACTGCACACACAAAAAAGCCAAGGAATACACTGTTCCATGAAAAAACCCCTTTCCTCCAAGTCCCTGAGAAAGTAGAGTGTTAAGAAAGGTTATAAATCTTTAGAGTAGCTATTGTATTTCTTCAATCTGATCATAGTATGGCTCAGAATATTTCTCTTGTCCACCCCGGATCACATCACATACATGAGAGTTTTTCTCAATTTAGGATGCTGGATCAGATACGCTCTTTCCCAGGTACTGGTGACTTCAGTGGCATAGGTCTGTGCAGCTACGCACTTGGGATGAGAAGATAATCAAAAATAATGAATGAATAAATAAATAATACTGGAAGAATAAAGAAAAAAACCCAAACCTGAGCTTGCTTAAAAAAATAAAATCAAAATACCAATTAAATGTGACAATTGCCTTGCAAGTTTACAAGAAGGTGCACGTTTTTATTACAGAATCACAAGGTTGGAAAAGACCTTCAAGATCATCAAGTCCAACTGTTCCTGTCCTATGCTAAACCATATCCCTAAGTACCTGACCTCTCAGTTCTGCAAGGTGGGTGTGTAAATGCAGAATTTACTAATTCCCGATCCTATTTCAATAACTATACATAGCAAAAGGAGCTGAAAAGCTGAATTCACTCTTGAAGAAGTACATCCTTGTTGGATAGATAAATATGCATTAAGTGTGGGAAGTTTTAGACTAGACCTTGCAGAGCACCCCTGCCCTGAAATGGCCAAAAAGCAAACCCTGGGGACTAAATGACCAAAATCTGATCTAAGTTGCAGCAAAATAATTTCAGAATAATTCCTTTTATTTCAATGCAGATATTCATTTAAAATAGTGTAACTGCACAGGAAACCTTGCCAACAGTTAATGGCACCCTCTACATTTTTAATCTGTGGGAGAATATTACTACAGTTGGCTATTGTATGTAACCTCATCTACACAGGAAAACGCACTAATTAATATGGTTTATTCGGATCACTGCTAGACTTTCTTTCTGGGCACAACGATGATGTTTTAAAAATCACAAGAACAAATAGAAAATCAATAGGCAAATAGTAATTAAATCCATGAGCTGATAAATAAGAACGCAACCGTTCTGCAATGTATGAGTGTTTTGCAAGTAACATTTAGGGTTAGTCTCCTAAGGTCTTTTTTCCTAACAATCCTTTATGTTAAGCAAAGCACACAAGTAACACTTTTTGGTACAGTTACAGTATGTAGATGATATATTTTCTAAATAGGAAAAAAAAAAAAAAGAGCTTTTCTACAACAGCCAATATGCCAGCTGTACCGAGTATCTAGGCCATCTTACTAAGACTATGAAAGTAAACATACAGTTTTCATTAAATGTGCCTTTCCCATAATTGGTACATAAGTATTTCCCATGACTCTGCAGTTGAGCATCTTGGCTGGAGGCATATCTGGCCATTAAGAGGAGGGCTTCAGATCTGTTGAGTCTCAGCCATGCCGGGAGACTTGGCACCTCCACATACTGCTTCCTAATACCAACCCCGGTATAAAATGTCATCAGAAGCTTGCATAAACATTGGACTTAGCTTCACATAAATTACTGCTGTCCTGAGATAGTTTATGCCAGAACTTAGTAAAAACAACACTTTGAGTAAATAGAATGTGAGTAAATGCAAGCATCTTAATCCAAGAAAATAATAATAGAAAAAAAACCCTGTATATCAAATATAAACTCATAAATACAGCGATAAAATGAAAATTTTATCTCATGCCATACCATTAGCTTTTATTTACATACTAGGGTAACTAAAAGGGGTGAGCTTTGTTAAGTCACAGTAAGTTTGAAGGAAACGCAAGAACGATAATGCAATATCGTCCAAAGGACAAACGAACCCGCTGAAGAAGCAGCGCTATTTTCATTTTCCTCCGTGAACATTTCTCCGATAATCTCACAGACAATAAACATCTAATTAGGCTTCCTGGCTTTTTGTATTAGAGTTCAGCAGTGCAGAGACCTCTGGCCTCACTTCTCTTGGAGGAGTGGTCAGATACCAGGAAGCATCTACGAAATATCTCGTGCATCTTTTGAGGAACCTGTGCTGAGAACAGTCAATTAGACATGTTCTGCATGGCGTGGCATTTTCATAATCTAATCTCTGCCTCTCCTTTTCATGTTCTGAATTTCTCCTCACAATTCCTCCTCTATTAATAGTCACTTCACACATTTCTCCCCTTTCTTTGTCTCTTTCTTTATCCAGCCTCCAGCCTTCCTCCAAAAACCCAATGCTACTATCTCCCCCTACCGAACGATCTCCAGTTTGTTATTCTCTGACTTCCTGCCAATCATTCAGGGAATAATAATATCCCAGTGCTCTCTTTGCTGTATAATTAAAGCATGAATTTCCTAGAGTTTGAAACTCCAGGGTAGTTTTATTGCACCTTTCACTATAAAACCAGGTAACAATAATGGAATTAAAATAGCTTTTTCCTTTGTGGTTAACGGCCTAAGTATCTTTTTTTATTTTTCATTGGTTCTCTTGTTCTGAAACTCCAGTATATGGCAGTGACAATGGGTTCACCCAGCCTTATTCTGAAAATAAATTTTCTATCTTTTGCAAGATATATGTTTCCCCAGATCCCTGGAACAAGTTGTAAACTTGTAACAGATGGTGATGAAGCCTCACATTTTTATACAATACATTTTAAGATTCTGCATCTACCGCATGTACCTTCCAAAGAAAATGACCTTCAATGAGAGAAGATACACTCTGAAGAAAGGAAGACAGGCAACGGTGTTAAGCATATCTTTTTATACCATGAAAATCCTTCTTATTAACTTAATCAAAACTTTTAATGAGGATGAGCACTCATTCCAATATTCTTGTAATATTTTGGCTTTTTAAAATAGCTGTAAAAATGAGACACCTGCACGCATTAAAAAAAATATGGTCACACTAGAATAACATTTATTTTGGTTGAATGCAATTCAGGACTTAGGAAAAAGCATTGGCATTACACTCACCAGAGACTTCAGATTGAAAGTTACTGACATTTTATTGAAAAAAAGAGAAAGACTAAACCAACAACTTGTCAAACAAAATATAAAGAATAATCAGCAAGACTGGGTTCTATTAGTGTCTTATCATCTAAAGAAAATGAAGATACAGAACGTGATATAGTTCAGTCCATAACTGTAATATAAATTGACCTGCCTGCCTATGCTGGCAATAAAAAGAGTGTTAAATATTAAGATACTCACCTCTTTTTTCAACGGCTTTTATACAGAGTCTTACGAACTGGGGGACAGTAGATTTCTCATGCTCACAAACCAAGTGCAAATGGGAGCCAAAAATTTGATCTACATTTGGAAAAAAAGAGGAAAGCACATTAAAGCATATTATTAGTAGTGGGATTTTTCTCTCTTCTGAGCTTTCACATTAATTAAAAACTCAGCTACCAAAGATGGACAAAGTTGGAAAGAAATCCTTTCTGAGTCCTAGTGGCTGTTAGCATCTGCCACAGAAGCAAACCTCCCAATACCTGCTGCCTGTAGCACTTGGATGCTTTCCTGGGCTGAAGTTTCAATTGCCATTTAGACCTTGACCTTTCTAAGGCTTGGAGGCCATGGTGTCTGGAGTTTGTTTGGATCTGCCCATAAGAAAGTGAAGGCCATTCTAGAGCTACAGCTATGTATCTTGTTGAATACAAAATCCTATGAGGTATTAACAGTTGGTCCAACCCTGAAATTCATATTGTTCACTATCATGATGATCTTGCACATGCAGTTTCATTCTTGCCATTGATTACGTAGGGATGCAAGCGCTCCATTTCTTTGCATCAACAGAGCTTTGTACAATTCCATCTCATTTTGGGTTTTTTTTTGTCCCCAAATTACCTGTTTAAAAAATAGAATGTACAAGATGTCTTTTGATGAGAATTGCACCTTATACCAAGTACAGCTTGCTGCTTTGATGAATAATTATTTAACTAGGCAATGCTACCTTTAAGCTTTTATAATTTCAAAGTTTTGATCAACTTTGAATATTGATCTTAAAATGTATTTGTATGAGCAGGTTAAACTCAGATCACTAATTAGCTTCCTCCACCTCATTTCCACTCTGTATCTTTGAGAAATTATGAAAAGAGCAATCAGTAGTGGGGATGTTGTCAGCTAGAATCAAAATGAATCAAACAGATGAAAGAAACTACTCAATAGGAGCCAGTTAAATGCTCAAACAATAGGAACATAGTATCGTCATTTATCCAAAGAGATGGTCTCCATACAGTATTTCATTGAAGTACTAATACTACTTCGAATATTTTTGCATAGATAGCTGAGGGTTGCTAACATGAGCCTGGGCTCAGCAGAGGAAACCAAATAAGCATGCTTGCTTGAGAATATCACGAGCTCCTGCTGTGCTCTACGGCTTCCATGGTGCTGGATGTTTCCTCCATAGGCGGTCCCACCATCTTCCACCATAATCACCTTGAGTCCTTCTGCCAAGCAGTGCACCTTTTCCTCACTAACAGGCAAAACTGCATCTGCTTATTTTCTGCTCTGCAATGAGCTTTGCTTTTCTTCCATCAATCACTAGTAATTCTTATTAAGCTTAGATTTCAAGAACAACTCGATTGCCTTTGCATACCTTATACCCCAGAGTAGGGAACAATAGGGGATACAAGGTGTGGGTGCATGGGATGGTTTGGACTTCTTGATAATGTGTCAGGGAAGTTTATTCCAGCACCTCCCGATGCGTGTGATCTGCATTCTGGTAGAGTATATCAAAGCCTGAATTTAAGTTAGTCGGAGTTTCGGCTGCAGAAGGGATGGAGGACCGGGTTCACAGAACTACACTGAAGAAGGTTGTGTGCATGTGTGGCGTCAAGCATTAGCGAACAGTCTGTTACATGTTTTGGGGTTATGTTTCTGACAAAGCACAGTCTGGTAACATTTTCTTCATAAAACATTTATAGCTGCCTTCAGTGGTAATTATATATACAGAGATTTATGATTAAAATGTACTAGCGCTTCCTCTTTTGACATCTTAATTGTTTTTTAAAATTTTAGCAAAGACCTGTCAAATTCTTTGCATAATATGGAATGGTGTCCAATGTAAATTATGCTAAAAAGAAGTAAAAATGTATCTTACTTGGTGGACAAAGACACTTGTAAACAATTTCAGAAGAAAACAGGCAGAGACTACACTGTGTGTAGATGGCAATACATGGAGAACTGTAACAAAACTACTGCATGGGTGTTCTGTAGCTCTCCTTCTTTATTATAACCACTTTATAACCAACTTCCTGGATTACTTTGCAGTTACTGTTTCAACCCCTGGTATAAATGCAGAACGCTTGGTGTATCTGGGAGGAAATTTCAAAACATCCAGAACCAGCTACTCTGTTCTCACCTAGCCCATTTCTTCTTCTCTGGGTGTAGATTCTGTACCTTCTCCAGCAAAATCTTTATGTATGTCCATTTTATGTACCTTCATTTTATGTACCTTTCACTCTGTGGATATAGTCACACTCTGTACCCTGCAGTTAACCTTTAAAACGCATCTCCTTCAGAAAATAGGCATCAGGATTTCTGTCCGGAGTGGAAGGGGCAGCAAAAGAGGTTCTGGGCATCAAGAGACACTATGTCAAAGCAATGACACACCACAGGTTTGGATAGTTCTTATTTTTCCCCTTTTAGAAATCCATGAGTGTTTCTAAGCCTATGATCTCATAAGTCCTCCAAATGCTCTGAATTCTGGGTACTCCTGAACCACAAGCTCTGTGACACTCGTTAGTCAATTGATTTTTTTGCTGGATCTGTTTCTGTACATAAACATGGGAATGGCAGTAGTAACACTGTCATGTTTATACACTTCCAGGGGACAGGGATAGTTGAAAAAAACTCAGTTAAGATTTTTTGGTGCAGTATTTTGAAAACAAGGAATTGTAGGACTGGTAATTTACTAACTTTTCTAAAGTAGATTTACATGTAACTGGGATTAAAATATTATTTTCCTATTATTTTATAGGCAGGCATACATATTTTAAAACAACTTTAAGGGGAAACTATCCAGGACACTCTTTCAAAAAATAAGAACTGCTCCCAAAGGGATAAAAGAAGCGGAAAATGGCCTTTGTTTGATTTATTTGTGATAAGGCCCTTCAAAACTTCATTTTTTTATGACTTGAAAAAAAAAGATGTACACAACACTCCTAACCTCCTGTTATGACAGTTTATGCTTCCTATCCAGCTTATTTAACTCAAATGCCTGGGAAATAGACACAATTACCACCTTATGGAATGCTACTTAACTTTAAATGCTCCCCTCTGAATAGAAATCCACTTTATCATCTCAGAGTTATTCCAGTTTCTCAGGAATTATTTCCTCTATAGGCTCCTGAAATGCTCTTGTTTCATCATTTAAAAATTTAAACTAACAATTGTTCAGAAATATCTTTTATTAGAACAAAGGCAATTCCCATACAGCGGATTCTGTTCACAAGAGCTCGTACAAAGGAGCTGCATACTATGCCCATATACAGCTTTAATCATTCACTCTTTCAGCTGTTATCAATTTAAAACCAATGAAACTCCCACACTGAGTCCATTTGAGCAGTCAATTTTAATATCTTGGGGCATCTGTAGTTATTCTGAATTGGCTGCAAAAGCAGAACTAACAAGTTAAGCTCTAACCATAAGTCTACATCAGGCTGGTAAACCATACATCAAACACAGACAGTTAGTCAATACTGTAGTATGAAAAACCAACAAGCATTTTTAAGAAGAGCAATATATTCATAATATGTTTGGTGGTATGGTTTACATTAGGCGTCCCTGATATCTGCACATTAAACTTTCTATTTAAGATGGTGGGATGTGTGACAGCTTTGCACATGGATATAAAACGAGACACCAGAAGAGGAGGGAATGGACATTTGCAAGTTGTATAATATAAAATGATGATTACAGCTGCAATGAATTGCTCATTCTGGGGAGCTTCAAGTTTTTCCTGAGCCTGACAGAGCTACTTTTTCTGAGGGTTTGGTGTTTTTTTGGGTTTTTTTTTTTTTTGAGTAGCTCTTGCAGGCTGCAGCAAAGCCACTAATTCTGAGCTGCAGAAATCTCATCTATGGGAGACAATACTTCTGGAAAAGAAACAATTAAAACAAAATCACTAAAGCCACATCCTCACTGAGAATGGCATTGTTTAACTGGTTGGTGTACATGGATGAGATGTGGCCACACTTGGAAGGAACTCATACTTCAGTGTTTTTTATTAAAAAGACAGGGAAGGGCATGGCTAATCTTCCCGTTTCTCAGGGAGAAGCTCAAGTTCTGACACAAGAAGAGAGGGTATAATGGTGCAATCATCAATTTATTTTATTAAAAAATTAACTGTATCTGTGTAATTCAGTGCCTTCCAGGAGCAGAATTAACTCTTCAGTAGCTGGATTTGAGCTGCTAGACTACCAGAGCCTTGTATCAACATCTGAGTTCCTTTTCTTTTTCTCCTTTGTATGTGTTTGGAATGTTGGGAAGGAAAAAGGGTGAAAGGGAACAAAAGGGAAAAATAGAGGACTGTACAAAGAGAAGGACAGAACTGTAGGTACCACAGCAGTGAATTTTTTGTAGGGGAAGGGATACAGTTGGAAAGGGCCATATTCTGAAAGGTGACTTCTTCTAGCTGCTCATGTAGTCAGACACATTAAGTCAGACACTAAAACGATGCTGATTCCAGAGTGGGGCTCCAAATAACACTATGATCCTTTTACAGTAAGTGGACCAGGTCCTCAGCTGACTGAAGTCAGTGAGGTTGTCAATGGAGCTTCCCTGATTTATGCTAGCCGGGAATCTTGCCAGTCCTTTTAACTTGGAGATTTACTATATATCGTTGATCTGTGGTGGTCATTAATTTAAAAAAAAAATAAAATTATATTTGTGAACAATTACTATTCAGTGGCATATGAGCTGCCAGCTTTGTTTCACGTTTCTCAGAAAAAAGAGAAAAGGGAGAGTACTACAGACACTGGCCTCTTGTAAGAAATTATGGTGTTTTGCTGAGGACAAGATCTCATTTGAATTCAAAGAGAGTGAATCTGCTGTATACCTTGCAAAAGAGGTCTCCAAAAATGAGTTATTTTCAAATAATCTGATTTATTTCTGGCCATTATGTCAAAGGATAAAAAATATCACTTTGTCTGGTGTTTGGTCTAAGCCTTTGCAAGTCAAAGGGAACATTTTCTAACTTTCACTAAGTTATTACGGGCACCAGATAGATCACTTCCTAAATTCCACCATAACCCAGAATTTCAGAACACAGGTAGGTCTTAATCTCCTCTTTTGGACTTCTCATAAGCTCTGAGTTACACTGAACTACTCCATGGTCCATTGAGACATATGAGACAATAAAGACTTTTCCCTTGTCTGGAAATAAGATGGTTGATGATCTCTGTGCTGCTATCTGCACAACCACCGACATATGCTGAGCCCCATTCTATAGGCTATCAAGCCAAATCACAGCTAGTTCCTTTCACTAGCAATTGAGTGGTTTTTATTTTCATCTCGAAACAGTTGTATCCATTCCAAATTTTATGCTGTATTGGGTTTTGCCTTAACTTAACTTACGACATAAATTCAATGAAGTTGCTTCAGTGTCTAGCTTTTGGGAAAAAAAAAATTTAAAAAATCCACTCCCAAAAAAACCCTAGATTAATTTTTTGCCAGCTGCATAGCTGCATTTTCCTCATTTCCCACAGTGTCATTTATGTTGTTGTTACTCATGCTTTTGTACCATTTACTGAAAGTGTATTTTGTGATAGTCTATTACCAACACAACCACTATAGCTTTAAAATTACAGTTTCAAAGAAGTTTGTTATTTTATTTTTTTTTTTTTTTTGTGGACTAGAAAGGCTCAGAAATCAGGAAGTTAGCAGGCCAATATCAAGTTGAAGGTTGGCAATTCATTTTGAGCAATATTAAATCATGACAAAGCTCAAACATAAAGATCAAAGTTCAATTATAGACTATAAAATCATTTTAAAAGAGAAGATTTATACATTATTTTTCTAGCATATTAGTGCAGATTCTGTAAATTCTGAGAATATTTCAGTCCCAAGGAACTGAGGACCCCTGCCCTAGCATATAAATTTGCACACAGTTCTTCTCAAAATAACACTGCTGAAATGGCAGTGCCTCTTAGTTAACTCTAAGACTGTGTGCACGTGGGGATGTATATGTACATATAGTGTGCATATAGGCCCATACATTTCACACAAAACTACTGTTCTACACATCATCTCAAACCGACTCAAAATGCTCCTAGACTGAAGATAGGAGTGAGATGGAACGCAAAGTACTGACGATCTTCATGAGAGCTCTTGCCGGAGCGTGAAAAACCCCAGCCACCAGCCCATCACGATGAATGGAGCCAACGTGCTGTTCCATTCCTGGCTGCTTTTACACAAAGGACTAGAAAGCAAACGGGACTTGATGACAAAAATAACTTTTTGTCATGTAAAGCGTTGGCGCTGCTTCATTTCCAGATCAACACGCGACCAACATTTACACTTCGGTCTGCTACATTCCCTTGCCTGATCATTATCCTCCTACTTACTCTTCCCATTTGTTAACTACCTACTTTATTTCCTACATTGATATCTGCTACATCCTGCGTAAGCAAAGTTAAGAGTTAAATGACAATCACATAATTTCTAGATTTTCTGATAACGCTGTTGGCAGAACAAAGTACCCCAGGAGATCAAACCGCTATTTAATTTTGAAGCCTGTATTCCCAAATTTGGTTAATGCGGAGAAATGTGTTGAGTCTTCTGGCCAAGTGTGTACACATCAGTGACTAACAGAGCGCAGAACTGTGTTTAAGTGAACTTACCACCTTAAAATGTATTTACTCATGACTATAATTTACGTGTTAAATTTATTGGAGTTTTGGTTCCAATGTGACATACAATGTAAAAAATCAATATAGATTTGAGAGCTTTATAGTGCCCCTGGCAAATATGAATAGCACTTGATGAAAAGTGAAGGTTTTCACAGCACCTACAGTGCTGCTGCATTGGAGTAATTAACACCACACGCTTCACAGATATTTATATCAATTCTTCGCTTGCACACAGAACAGCTCTTTGTCAGAAATTCGGTACCGAGATGTCCTGCAAGGCTTTAGACACACTTTTATTATGAGCCCCTATTTTAAGGGATTTACAATTCTGACAGAAGTATTTCCCTACGGGATAAAAGTTAGTATGCATGTTCTCAGAGCTGGAGGAATTTTTTTCTTGTAAAAATTGGTTAACATTTTTTTTTCCCTTAAGAAACGAGCAAATAAATAGTTCTGAGAGGTTTCTGCAACCATTTAAGTCACCTTTAGAAAAATAAATAGATGCATCTTACAATACAGAATTTGGCAAGCTTTAAATTTTTAATCTGGATGGTTGCATTTTGTGATTTAAAAATATTCTAATGTGGGCCTAAAAATTAACATTTAAAAGTGGTCTCTGTATAAGCAGTGCAACTGCATTTTCATAACATTTTAACAGATTAAGGGATAAACTCTGGTGAAGACAATGAAGGAACCTTATCAAATAAGCATTTCACATAGACTTACCCTAGATTGGAATTAAGCCGTGCTAACGAATCCTGCCTCATTTGCATGGCCAAAACCTAATCCTAATGAAACTTCATGGTAGATAACTAACATGTTTTCTTCGTGGTTAACATTAGGTTGGTAATAAAACTGCGCCGGGTACCGATTCTGAATCACAAATCATGCATCTTCGTTATCCATGGGAGAGTATCCCAGGTAGAACCAAGCTATGTTTATGAATCAAGAGCTTAATGCAACTGTAGCCAAAACCGAAGGCATCTGTCTTTCCTAGAGAGATATATTAGAGGATGGATTTGAGTTATGCTAATGAATCTGGATTTGTTAGCAGGGATCACATCTGATCCCTATGTAACACCGCAGGAGATTCATCAGCCACACTTTATTGAGCTAAAAAAACACCCAACCCCTTAAATCCAGAAATTAAAAGACTATAAATTACTACTCTATTACTGTAATAACTGAAACAAACTAATATGATGCATTCAAATCTCACCCTCAACCCACAGAGTACTTCAAAGAGGGAAAACCCTCCAATGTATGGCAATCAGATACTATGAGTGTTTGAAGACAGATCCTGAGTGTTTGGCATGTGTGTGCACACCTCACACACATCTACCTATAAACAATATTTTTTTAAGTTTCTGTGGCAGTTAGGGGCAGAATCCCATCACTAAAGCACATAATGACTTTATATAGCAGAGACTTCCTCCCAGTAAAGCATCATTGCACTGAACATTTCTGTATGTATCTGAAGTATAAGAACTTAATTCACAAAATCTTCTTCCCTTCAGACATGGGCCCAGCTGGTGTTTAACTCTTGTGGCTGCTTTAGCTTTCGCTGGCTGGGGTCAATCTCTTGGCTCAGGACAGACAAGTTTAATACACACTAGCAACACCCCTTGCCATTTTTGACACACCACTGGAAAACTCACACGCCAAAGATTGACAGGGGCTGCTGGCAACATGCCTCTTTCTAGTCAATTTGCATGTGCACTTGTGGGTTTCACACATAATAATTTGGGAGTGCGTAAATTTTTTAAGCATTATCCCAGACAATATTTAAAAACATGGATTTATTTGATTATTAGCGGTCAGAATGCTACTGACTTCAAGTTAACTACCAGCCTTTTAGCAAAGCACTTACTTCTTGGATAAACTAACAAACATGTTTTATCAAAGGAACGATTTTTTTTTAGGATATATGAAAGTGATGGCTGACCAACTTAGCAAGAAATTGGAGTAGGAAAAAGTCACAGATTCAAGGCATTTATTATACACTGGCACGTATCTTAAATTCTTAAAAGTGTATTTTGTTGGCGAGTTAGAAGAATAATGAGAGAAGACAGCAGAAACTATTCCAGCCTACCCTAGAAAACAAATTAGTCAGCACAGCATCTGAGGTTCCTATTTTGGATTGTGAAATATAAAACTGTATCAATATTCTTCTCTCAAAAAGAAACTGAGTTGTGCAGCAAGTTGATTTGCAATGTGCACGCTGAGTGCCTGTGTCAAATGGAGGAGCTTCTACCATACGCACACCAAAGAGGAAGAAGTAAAGCAGCAGTCAGGTAGATGGAACCATATGTTGATTTTTACATCACACTTGAGCAGTGTAAGTTTCACAACATACAACAGCAAAGCCACATCTAAGGAGTATTTCTCTAATGCTCTTCCTCGTTTGACTGAGAATGGCAAATTCAGTGATGAATTTTTATTTTTCACTTAAAAAGAAAAGTATAAATGCAAACACACCTTTAATAAGTCCCTTTTCCTGCAATGTCTTCAGGGAGGGTCTTCGGGAGATGAACTTCTTTAACCTGCTTTTAACTCGGTTTCTGTCATTTGTGTCAGAGGCACTGTAGTTGAGTCTAAAAACTGAAGGAAATCAGAAGAAAAAGCTTCAGTGAGTGAAACAACATTTTAAAAGTAACAGTAGTTTGCTCAAATACCCTTAGAAAATAATGGCTGTAGCCACCCTGGTAAATTCATGCGGTAGGTCAGCAGTGTAGCTGGTTGAACAGTACAAAACTTCTGATTAATACTTTTGTGAATAAACATGATGAGTTCACTCTGCTGGTTATTCACAGAGTTGTATTATTTATTGCCCATAAGTGTTTGGATGGTGACCAGTTTACTCATGAAATGTTCACAAATCCCACAAGTTTCACATGGATGATTTTTCAACTAAAAACTCTGGACTCAACGTGTGCTGTGCACTATTAGCTGTATACTACTCGCTAGGAGAAAGGACGGGTGGTTACACCACTAGTGAAGGACTGAATTTTCTTGCCAAGATGGATTAAGCGTTATATATATATTTAATGCAGTTATAGAAAACATGGCTATATGCCATGAAATGTGTGCAAGATGTATTAATTTATGGAAAGAAAAGTATTCCTGTCCCAATCATTATATTTTATTATATTTAGGCATTTACCAAACTGAGAAACATTTTGAGCTCAATTTATTCCTGCTCTGTGTCAAAAAGACATAGAACCCAGCTGCAGAAAATCCCCTGGAGGAAGTTTCAAAGGCATAAATTTAACTTTTTCTCTGCTGAGGTGCATACAGGGCACCATCATAGCTATCAAAATAGGCAGTATTACTAGGAAGGAGAAACTCAGCACTGAAGGCCAGATGCTCCAGGAGCAGCTCTGATGCCATGGGAAGGTCTTCTCCAAAGCTTTCCCTGAACAAGCAGATTTTTCAAGTTTTCTAACAAGCCAGCTCAGCCTCCTCACCCTTGAACAGTCCTTATCCCATGTCCTGAGCTCTCTCATCCTGTCCGTTCCCCAAAATACTGAGCAAGAAAATGAAGCAACCAAAGCAGTACAGCCTTCCCTGGGAAGGACCCCCAGCAGCAAAAAGGGTGGCTTCTACTTTCTGAGAAAAGAACAGTTTTCCACCTTCTCTTTAAAACAAGAAAGTAAATAAATAAACAAATAAAATATCCATCAAAAAATTAAAAAGAAATCCACCAAACCCACAGTTTTCTGTGATGAACTTCCAGGCGTTGGTCCACTGTGCCTAATTTCTCAATATTACCCCGGATAGTTTAACTGCAGTTACAGAGGTGCTCCCCAATCTCCCCATCCAGACTGAATCTCCACTATAATGCATTGATCTTCAGAAAGAGTATCCAAGGCAAGAGCAAAATTATGATCAATATTATTGGGCTATGTTGTAGTAAGGAGTTTTACATAAATTATAAATAGAACCAGAACACTTAAAGGTGCACAATTATAAAACAATGGTAAGCTAAAATAACTGGTTAAGCAACAGTAACAACCCTGGAATATTGTGGTTTACATTACAAATCTGATTTTAACAGCCAAACTTATAAAATGGTTTACGCGTTGCTGTTGTCAAGGGAGAAAAACTTGCCAAATTGTTCATTTTAAGTAAATAGAACATAGCCAATTAAGGAAAGCAATATTTAAACACATGCCTATGATGATCAGAGCATACTTTGCTTCTGATTTCACTACTGATTTTAACAGAAGAGTGCTCCATTTTCCCACAGCACTAAACTGACCCCACACATACTTCCACAAACTAGTAATCACACAGGACAAATAAAAGGACACTTTACTGGAAAATACACAGCTTGGTACAATAATCCATCACTTATGAAAAATAGAATTCGCTTTTTTTTTTTTTTAATGGTAGCATTCTTGGAGTGATGTATCATAGAATATAAAGATTAGCATTCAATTGATGGTTGGTGCTTTTTTAACATTATAGTGGAGGACTTTCTGTTCAAAATTGAGCAATCCTTGGCAGGGACAAGCTAAAATTCCAAGTCACTTGGCCGTTCTATAAAAAGAACAACAAATGGATGTTTCTAATTCTGCATCTTAATGGTACTTTGAAACAGTGAAGTGAATTGTATTTAGTTTGGGGACTCTCTTGTTGCTTATGGTCACTCTGTCCATAGCGATTCATATTTAAGTTTGCTTTTTCCTGACTTGCACTGGAGCTTCCCCAGTGCATATGATGCAGGGGTGAAAACATCTCTTAAGCCATTTATGATGCCTGTCACATTTCCTGTTGTGTGGGACTCCAAAGAGTTTTATGCCCACTTGAAGTACATCCTTTGCTCTAAGCACACACCAGATTTGTTGAGGTATTTTAAATGAAGTGAACTTATTCACACTGTGAACGGCAGGACTGGGGATCTAGGGTTTGACAGCAGGGTAAAGATCCCACTGTTTAGAAAAGCAATACCTTAACCTAGCCTGACATTTCCTACCTGCAACAGCAGTGATGGTGTTAAAACTACATCTAGAGGTAGGAATAATTATTGTCATGGGTAGCTTTGTATGGTCCATGTTGAACTGTATAGCGCAGAGTTAAAAAGAGCAGCAAAGCTAAATTTGATTAATTTCTTATTCTGTTAAACATGGGTGAGTCACCAGAGGGAAACTCCAAGCCTCCCAGAAATTCAAGGGTTTAGATAGCATGTTCCAAAACCGAGCTTAGCCAGAAATATTCCTTCTCTTGCCAAACCATTCTTCTCGCGATATCCCCACATTAAAATGATTGTGCTATTATATTTGGAAATACAAAGAGGACCAAGTGTTACTTCCAAGAGAGAGAGAGTAGAAAAAAAAGCAGTTCTAAAACTCAAAAACCACAATAAATATTTTTTGGAGTGCCTTCCTTTTTAAATTTCAGGTTCTGGATTTGGCCAGAAGAATACTTCATGAAAGAGAGCTGGCAAACATCAAACAATATGAAAGAAATGGAAAGCAGTTCCATACACAAGTAAAATTGGATACTTAAGGATCTTAGTATAAAATAACAGGAAACAAAATCTACTGCTTGTTCTACTCTATGTTCCCTGGCATAAACTGCATAGGTGTGCCATTTGATTCACTGTGCTGAATGAACTTATATCCTCAATTTCTGAAGCTACTCACGCTGACATATCCACATAAGTGCTTCAAAAACAACTCCCTTTGCATGGGCTATTTCATTAAGTATTTCTAAGAGCTTCTGAGACAGAAAAAAGGAAACACATCCTTGTTCTTTTTAAAGTACACGTAGAGGGGAACTCAACAGAGGTCAATATTATGCTAAATTTCTTCTGCTAGTGTAATTGGGTGCAACGACACTTCAATCTGGCAGCAAAAACATAACTTGAATGCTGGGTGACTTTTAAGTTTTGCTGGAAATAAAGGTGGGCGCTCAAATCTAGAAAAACATTTCTGATGACTTTATTAGTTCTCTATGTATTCCACAGGTGGGAAAGACATGAATGGATAAACAACCCCCCCCAAAAAATAGTAAGATCTTTTCCTCAGACAGTTTGCTCTAGAATTAAGCTATGTTAAGCCACATTAACTTACCACTTTAGGGAAACATTATATACATTCAAAAAGGACACAGTATAAACACAACCACAGGAATAAAAGAAAGAACACATCTTTGGCCCTTAGTGTAGGATACCACCGTAATAACATCAGCTGAATTTGGAAGGATAATGTCAGGCCCAATTTTCTGCAAAAAAATTGCACCAAGAAAAAACTGACCCCTCTTTGGGCCTATATAAATCCTTTGAATATTTATTCAATGCCACAACTCTAGCCTTAATATTCCTAATAACATATAAATAATAGGAGTATCATGCAACACCACAAAAAGACCAAAAAAAAGGTCTGTACAAGAGCTTTTACACAAAAAGAAAGGTGGAAGGCAAGAATTAATGCATTACCTCCAAATCACATGGTTCTGACATAGTACCATGAGAGCCAATGGAAGTTTTGAGATGTACAGATGAAGAATAGTTTGCTATAATTTAATGCACTAAATTGCATATATGGTGCAATGAGGGTAAATGTAATTTAAGCAAAATTAAGCAGTAGCTAACATATTTGCAAGGTGAAGTAACAAAAGACTTTCTCAAAGATTTTGTCATGGCCACCACTAAAAGAACCAAGAAAGACTCTAACCTTTTCAAGTCAAGGCTGAAAATTTTCATGTGATGACTTTCTGTGAATTTATCAGAGAAACTAACACCCAAGTCATGTACTTAGGTAATATATTTCTAGCAGACTATTTTTCCTTGGTCTGATGTTCTGGGCAGAGTCTGTATGATTCAGAATGTAAAATGTTTAATACGTTCTAAGCAGCCCCATATATTACTAGCAAGATTTTGTAACTCCATATAACACGTTCTTACATTCCTTCCAGTGACTTTTATTTCACTTTTAATTCACGAAACATTTATACATAATCCCAAGGGTTTACCTATGATTAATTCCTGCCAGGTACAGTATATCTGAACACTTCTAACATGGTGAAAGCATTGGTTTTTGAAGAACTATCCATTAATGACTTTCTGAACTGTGACAATGGATATTGACAGTGCTTGTCAGACTAAAGCACTATTGATTGCCTCACATCATACGTATAGCAAAACCAATTTCTTCCAAGTACCTCTTCCTAAGTGAAATACATTATTATGGTGCCTATCTGTTTATTATAACACCCAAAATTATCATAGGTAATTTATTTGGATGGAAAAGGTTCGTACAGAATGAAGAACAGCAGTGGAAGTGGATAAAATAAGAAAAAGATTCAAATAACTTTACATTAGCACCTTCTCTTCCATTAGCCTTGTTCTGCTGAAAAAAAGCCAAACCCACAACTAATCTGAACATGCCAAAAATAAAAATTAATACTCTTAAGAAGGTAAAAATTTCAGGAATTTCATAGAAATGGAGACAACTTGTATAATGATAACACCCATAAATTGGGATTTAATAACAATTTTTCCCAAGGAATCTAAAACTGACAAGCCCAACCATCCAAAACACAGAATACACCGATAAAAATCCTAGATGCAACTTTCTCAAGATACAAATGAACAGATCCATGGGATTGACTGTGGTCTCTGATGTCTTAAAATAATGATTAAGTGCTTTGCAGACTCATATCCAGAGTCCTCAGCAGTGTCTTGCAGGACCAACTCAAAGCTGAGATGGCAAAAGAGGAGGTGTAAGTAGGTCCCTATGACTGTGGATAATGAAAGTGCAAGTCTAATAGCAGAACTACCACATATGTGTGAAAATACTAATTTAAAGGCATTAATTAGTTAATTAATTTCAGGTAATGGGAATGCTTAATTGCTGAGTTTCTCATCCTGAAGAAATAGATGTTTAAATGCATATGACTATGTCTACCTTCCGTTGTCATTTAAAGATATAGGTTGACTCATGGCTTTTTTATTGAATTTCATTTGAACTCAGAATGTAACACTTTTTTCAGATTTTTTTTTTTTTTGCCTGTAGTGGATGTGAAACTACTGATAGTCCTTTAACAAATGAGCAGCACGTAATATTCCCTCTATAAACGGTCATTTTTTTTAACCAGAACCTAAGATTTGGAAGGGACAAAACCAAGTCCTGACTCCTACCTTTCTTTTGTGATGTCAATAAAGTCTGATCTCTAGGGATAAGAAATTAAATTCACCTACTTTATTGAGCTAAAGACATTTGTCAGTCATCCTATTTTATCCTTTAGTGAAGTTCCTGGGCAGGTCTCATGAATTATCCCCACACTATAATTACCATATAATTTACTGAGAGTAAAATGAGAGGCCGATCCATGGTCTACTTAAGGGCACTACACAAATGATTTGTGGGTAAAATGCAGGAATCAGGCATTATCCCTAATTCCCTATGTTTAGGATAAGATTTAAAATTACAGACTTTATGACTACAGAGCATAGACCCACGAACCATAGCTTCAGGTGACAGATCACCAGTATCACCAGTCAGGAGATGTTAGGAAGATTTTGTTTGCGTGGGCAGCAAAGGACCCAAAGCAATTCAGGTTTATCGTCTCAAAACAGATAAATGCAAGTAAAAGTGCAGTTGCAAATGTTTATGAAACCAGCTCAGATATAAACAATAAGAAAAAGAAAACAGTGATTATATAGCACAAATAATTTTTCTGTAATATGACAGCCTAACAACTTAAGTGCTCAGTAGTGTCATTACACTTTGTGAAATTTGTGTGCATTAGCAGTAAAGATTCAATAAAATGACTATGTAATTCATATTTTGCATCATGCCCTGATGTGGATAAACTTTTTCAAAAATTTTGTCCCCCACTAATAATAAGTGGAAGTAAATGACTAGTGTTTGAATGTCGCACCACGGTGAAACAGGCTGGCGCTCATAGAAAAGCAAAGCAACCTTTCTGAGCATGAATTGGATTTAGAAAGAAAGATCATGCCAAACTAACCTGATATCTTTCTATAATAAAATTCATGTAGCTTTTTTATAAAAGGAAAGTGCAGTAGACCAAATCTATCTGGACTTCTGTTGTGTGTATGGTATGATGCCAAATGGGAAGTTATTAGTTAAACAGGAGGAGATGGAGAGAACTAAAACAATAACTGTGAAGTGACTAAATAAGGTATTAAAATGAGCGTTGTTGAAAGGAGAACTACTGTATTGAGGGAAAGTTACCAGTGCAGGTCTTGAAATATTCTTGGAACTGATCTTTGTGTTTTCATTAAGGACTTCAACAGAAAAAGGAGGAGCATCCAAAAAATACTTGGTGACTCAAGGCTGGGAAACATAATCAGTTTAGACAAGAATTGAGATACTAGACAAAAATCTTAGTGGGTTTGAGACTGGAAGCTGGAGAAAACAGATTAGATCTAATACTACCCAATGCATGGTCAGAGAAGGATTAATACAAACTATTTCTCTCTTTTGAGTATGCAAGCTGGGACATTTGGGTGAGATGGGAATTCATGCCAGGAAAGGTGAAGGCAGCAGCTCTGAGAAGTACCAGAACAAGCTTTTGAAAGTAAACAGCTTTGGCAACATTGGCCACCTAGCAAATGGCTGAGAAAGGCTGTGATTGTTCTCTACGAATTTGTTAGTGGGGGAGGAAAAAGGAGCAGGAGACAAGAAGAAGACAGCAGGGAGGGAGAAGAGCTGTTTAAACTGAAGAACAATGTTGGCACAAGAATAAATAAGTATAAACTGGCTATAATACAAGTTCTAAAACACCCTTTCAAAGAAGTCATGGTGGCAAATAAAACTAAAAAAAAAAATAATAAGATGACACTTAATAAATTTATGAAAGCAGACGTAGAACATGGTACCTTGTGACTTGGAGGAACTCAACTAGATCACCCAGAACATGCCAAGCCTGTCTTTCCACTATTTTTTGTTATTGTCATAATGTTAGAAATACTGTTATGCACACTTAACTTGAATATAAAAACCACAATACCAGAAATCAATGAGTTAGTTTTATTCATACAGTATGACCAGTTTATGTTCATCTAATGTAAAACATGTGGGACTTGGAAGAAATCTGCCATAGTACAGAAAGTCAGGCTATTCAGGCTTTAGGAAGAGAGAGTACAGCATGCTTGAGAAGGGGAAGCTGGTGCCTCCGAGCCCATCTCGGGGATTAGGACTCTTGACACTGTCTCCTCACAAAAAGTAGCTGCTGTCCTTTATCCTCCTTGAACTGAGGAGGGCAGTTTTGCACAGATCACTGAGGACTTGTCCACTCTCAAGCCTCCTTTGGCAGCCCCTTCTGTAAATCTGCAGGCAGAAAGTGGTACAACTGCAGATGAATATGGGCAAAAGTCACGAGTGTGATGGAGATACTATTGGCATTTTGTGTACTTTTCTCCTTTATAGGGGGTTGCTAGAATTCCCAGGAAAATACTCAATAACTTGGGACGGTCTGACATACAGGAGTTGAAGAGTGGATCACGGCTACTTGGGTGAGACAACACACTGCCCTGCTCCAGTGTTTTTGACTACACAGTCTCATCCCACACATATAAAATATGATAGTTATAGAGGAAAAAAAAAACAACCCTGGCAATATTTGAATTAATGACTTTTGAAGCTGACATATATAATATAAAAAATATTATTTAAGCAGGCTTCCCAAAAGAAAACAAACATGAATTTAAAGGTTGAGGAAGACAGAGCAAGGAACTGAAGACTGGAGCTGGAGTTGAACAAGTAATTTACAACAAGCAATGCATTCATTCGGGGTTTTTTAGAATATGGAGTCCTCTTTGTTTCCTTCTGTTGTGGAATGTACGTCAATAACTTTCAGTATTTAGGCTTACCTCCTGACTGAGTTAGTCTAAAAACCCCAACTATTCAAACTTTTGCAAACAATATGAATAGTCACCATCACACTAAATTGCTCAGACAAAAGGACGAGAAAATTATGAGATTCCTTTTTCTACCAGGAGCACCAGATAGACTCTTATGCCAAAAGAAAACCCTTCTGAGGTTTTCTTTAACTTTTAACTTCAAAACCAACATACAATTCTGTCTTAAGCCTTGGAAAACAAACTAAGTATCTGTAGAGAACAAGGGAGACTTGGCACTTCTGTATTTATATCACCCTTGTTAAGAGTCGTACAAATGTTCATAAATTTAAATTTAGACATGCACTTGGCTACCTTGTTGAATCTTTTATTCAGATCCAATCTTATGGGACCTTTCCAGAAGGAATACCATACCAAAGAATTTTCTTTTTATTGAGACTCTTAACAATTGTATTTTACATTCCTAAATTTGAAAAGTAAATTATTTTAAATTTAATTATATTTCTATTGCACTAAGCCTCTAATTATACTTATGATCTTATATTTTTTGACCTATTATTAACTTCCAATTTTTCCCATACAATAAAGGATTAATTCATTCTTAGTGCATAAGCTATGAAAACCAACATGTTAAAATAGTTTATTCCCAACAAGTAGTCTCAGTAGTGACATTCATCTGTATATCTGTTGTTTCAAACCACAAGTTCCAGTATACTTTTCTCTCTTGACACAGCAAGCTTAATACTCACAGTGAATGTAGATGTGAATATTTTATGAAACACAACGTCATACCCATTATCTTTAAGGTAATCAAAAAATATCTAGAAAAAGATCTGAAATCCATTTGCTGCATTCTGTTTATACGTCAATTCTGCTTTATCAAATTACCTCTACCTCAAGTAAGTCATTAGAGTGAGTAAAACTGAACACAAGATCACCCATGAGCTCATTTTTAAAAAGAATAAGTCAATGGATTTAAGAATCCTTTTTACTTCTTACCTTAAATGAAAACTCTGGTAAGAATCTCCAACACCTATTTTCACATAAATACAAACCTTAGACGATTTGACTTCCATCAACTTCATTTTATGTTTCTACAGAAATTATTCCCATTTGTTAAAGCACAATTTATCTTCAAACTTTTTGGCAGTTGCAGCTCTTTAATTACAAGGTAGCGTCAGAGCTGCAACGTGAGGGCACAGCAAAGACTTCCACTAAAGGTGCCTCAGGATCTGCTAAAATAAACATGAAACTATGAAGCAGATCGAATGGAGGCTATAGGTTTTGTGGGAGGGTACCCTACAGAAGCTGTCAGATGGAGAAGGTGCCTTGTGAGATATGCTACGGGTCACCCTCTTTCTTGGGCTGCGACAGAGTAATTGCAGGAGCACAAGGAAAGCCCAGAATGAAGCTGTGGGTATATTTACCCACTTATTATAATACTTTATGTTGTAAATTTGCCTGCTTGCCTGAAATCTCAGGAGGTGGTCGTCTAATAAAGGTCAGTAGTATAACGGCAGACAGAAACTATACATTGCCCCCTCTCTTTTTTATGCTACTGAGTGTAGCTTTGAGCAAGGTGCAAAGTGGTCTGGGCACAAGGCTCCTGGCTTTCTGCAACACCCTCACCAATTTCTGCATCCCCTCACCAGGGCAGCTACAATCTGATGGTGGCTCCTCATGACACAGGCATCAAAAGGGCAACATGGGGGTTGGTCCAGTTCAGATGTGGGCCCAAAAAGGCAGGGGAAGGCTGAAGGCATGAGGAACCAGAATCCTAGGACTGAGCACATCCTAAACTGCTAGCGCAACAGGTTTGCTACAGTAGGTATTTGGGAACCCAAACCCTCTTGACCTTTGTGTAGGGGCTTAGAGGTGGAGACCTTCTGACACACAGTCTCCAGAACAGTTACTCTGGAACAAGCAGGCAAAAATTACTATCTATCATGACCTTTTCCTAGAATAAAAAAAAACCCCAGTTATCACAACAAGTTTGAGACACTTCGATCAACTACATGTGGGGTTTGCCTGGGTGCACTGACCCTATGTTTAACCAGCCATGGTTAAAACCCAGACAAAATGTTAAAAAGATACAAAAGACGACTGGTTTAGCTTTAAAATTAATGTTCCAGCTGACAAACTGCACAGGGACGTAACCTACTTTAGAACATATTTAATAGCATAATTTAGGCTCTAAAAAGAAAAGCAAAATAACTAATGATGGACAAATTTAGAGGTCGAATCTAGTTCAGATAAACATTCAAAAGTTCAGATGTTTAACCAAACCTTATCTTGTCCATGAAAAGCCTCAACCGAAGAGCTCTATCAAACGTAAGCAAAGCACAGAAGATTGTGGAAACTTTTCCTTACAGAAGGAAAACTATTATCAGGAACCAGCACCTTATTGCAGCGCTCACGTGTTAAGCAGTTAAGCATCAAAGCAAAAGCAAAACATTTTCAGAAAACTGCTTCATGGAAGTAATACTTGGCTGAAAGCCAATACAGAGAAAAGAAAATAATATTAAGCGGAAAGATAATACAAATGCAATTAAGACTATCAACCAATAAAACTTAATCTATGCTTGATAGTTGAAACCTTCCAAGCTTAGAGAGAATAAGGAAACTGGAGATCAGAGGACTCTGCCTTTTGAAGTCTTGCTGTCCAGATCCTGGGGACCATTATCTAGCTGAGTATTTTAAAGACGTTGTGAATATTCTGCCATAGAATTAGAAAGCTTTATTATTATGAATGACCTGTAACTCGAGCAGGGATAGTTAAAAGATGCAGTTTTCCAAGTTGAAAACTGTTTGGAAAAGGTGAATGCTGCTAACTTAGTTTTCTGGACTAAAAGCTGCAAATTAAAAGATGGGTTTTTTTTTTTCAAAGAACACTTTCATTGTGGATTATTAATAACAGAAAGTATAACTCTAATGGATCATCTCCATCCCTGCATTCATCAGTTACAAATGATTTTTTAAAAAGTGTACCAGATGAGATGAGACCATTGCTGTGCCTTGCCTGGCACTTTTTTCTTACACAGCAGAAAATATCTGCTACAATACCCACAGGAATGCAAAATTCAGACAGATGATGCTGCAAACCAATCCTGCTTCAGGATCCTTTCATTTTCTTTCCTTTTCCCCATGTCATCTCCTTGACTCCTCACTGCTTAAAGCTGTCCTTCACCTTTTCTTCATCTCTCAAGCCACTTGGGCAATCAACAGAAAAATTTTCTTTTCTCATAATTGAACCCCAGATTCAACCTCTCAGCTGCCCCAAGTGTGATGCTTAGTAAAGAATTCTTAAGCAATTCTCACACTTCCAGTTCAGAAATTACTAACGTATAGCTTACATTAAGAGCAAAGTAGTAGCAATAAATCAAATATCCCACTCTTGTAATTGTGTTTTAATATCAGTATTGCCCTTGATCCATCATATTGATCAATCATCAGTGATCCTCTGAGAACATTATGCAACAATTCTGGCATTACAGTGTTTTCAATAATTCTAATATAATTTTTTAGTGCTATCTTTTGATTTCCATGCAAAAACATCAACTGAAACACCTTCACATTTGAAGAAAGGAAGGCAGGAGCATCATAGCACCCTAAAATAATCATCTTTAGTTTTTACATTGACAAGAAAGATACTACACACAAGATACTACACACTTTTTCACACAAAAATATATACAAAGCTTATTTTTGCAAGAACAGAAATTCTTAACTTCTTGGAATCCATAGCAATGAGAAAAAGATTTTCATTTAAGCAAATGTATCTATAGCTCAAACAGAAGACAGTCAGCATGACCTTGAGATCATACACTGGACTACTTGAATGTTAGTCAACTTTCTGGTCTTTCCAGCTATCTCTTCCCAAGAGAAAACCTGGATGCTGTTCAGAAGCCAGTTTTCTCTAGAGACTCCTCCCAAAAGATATCATAGACTTAGTTTCTTTATTTTTCCTATGCTCTACACGCTAACTATTGTCCCATAAGGCATTTTGCCTTCAAATGTAATATTACATGTCCACCCATCAGACACATTCACCACATTGTTTTAAAATCACCAGGCTGGTGGGATGCATATAACCATAAGTTTATATCAGACACACATATTAAAACACCAGACATCACAAGGTGACCAGAGAGATCTTAGGAAAAGCTTTATCTGATTAGAACACAACCAGTCTGTCCTAGAACAAGCAAGCAGAGAGCGATGTGGATGCAAGCCATGTGTTCCCACACCTTGAATTAAGTCTTTTTTTACAGATACCCGCCAAGCTAACGGTTAACTTGCTCTGGTTTATACTTTTGTACCTCAAAGCCTGCCAAATGGCAAACGATCAAACCTGCACCTGGCTGCTCTCCTTTTCTGACCTACGTATATCTGATCACCTTCCTTTCTGGCTCTGGGTCCTTGGAGTGGAGTATAACCTTCTACAGCAAAAGCGATTATAAAATGCACTATTACTATGCAATTGCCATATATTTCACCTATAAAGCTTTACATGCAGAGACACACTCTCTCTAGCAGGGCTTCATACCTGCATGCTGCTTTAACGATTTGCATGTTCTGGACAAAGTGTCTTTATGAATTTCACAATGTTAAGGCTTTTTCTCTTAAAAAAGTTGGGGCTTTTTTAAAGTGTATTAACACCAGAGTATTTTGAATTGTTTTAAGGCCATTTATTTTAAATGTGCTGTTTGAAAAGAGTTTCTCAGTTTTATGAGTGTTGCCTTTCCATAAAAATGGAACACCTTAAAAATTAATTACCAAAATTGTTGTCTCATGGAGGAACACATTTTTATGCTACAAAAAGGCTTAAGGCAGGCTTACTCTTTGTTTCTCATGGAGAATGCATTGGTTGCAAAAGATTAAAGGACAGCAGGATCTACGTGTTCTGACTGTTTACTTTCCATCTCTCATAAAAAAAGTGCCCATGAAACAAATAAAACCATCCCTAGGCTGTATCAGAAGAGCCGTTTCCATACGGAAAAGTGAATTCCACTTCCCACAGCTGCAGGGAGACCTTGTCTTGAATATCTACACTCAAGAAATGCTGACTGAACCTGGGGCAGATTAGGAAAAGGGCTATTTGAGATGATCAGGAAAGAGAGCAGCAGCCTATGTTAGGAAAGATGATTTCAAATCTTGGCTGGCTTAGTCTACCAAATAGAGGAGGAGATGGAATAAGGCTGCTGTCTGTAGCTCTATTTGAGCTGGTACACCTGAGATAGAACAGAACTACTGAAAATAAAGAGCTAGCTAAATGCTGACACCAGAACACGTTTGTACCACAAACCCACTTAGGCTGAAAACAAAAAAGGCTTTCAGCTTGAAAAACTCAAGTTTTAGAACATTCTTCCACCACGAGCTGAGGGGCAAAAGCATTACTACTGAATTTCATTAATTATGAAAGGAATCAAATGAAGTAGTTGTTTTCAAGAACTGGGGAATTGATTCAATGCTACAAAAAGTCTGTCTGAGGCAGATAATGCTATGTTACACTTTTCAATAACAGTAACGGCAAGTGAATTCCTCTTGGGTGAATCCTGGGCACACTTAAGACAATGGCCAATGGAATTAATTAAATGGAGCCAAATATCCTTGGTGGTGAGGGAAGCTGCTCATATGTCATAGTGTTCTCTTCAGCATCAATATTTAAAGCCAGCTAGTTGGAACCTTTTACTTAATTGAGAAACAATACAGCATTTAACCCTTTGGTAGTATTCCACCCTTTGGCTGTCTCAGTTTATCTGGCATGTCAGCAGGCAGCTGGTATAAAAATAAGAGACATTATGAAGCACATTCTTTTTTAAAGTGTTAATACACCCTGTCCAAGAAACAGTACTGTGCTTTCATCCTTTAAGTTGTTCCTTAAATATTTGGGATTGGAGGTCATCATTTAAATGAAATGCATCCTCAGTCCTGGGAGGTACAAACATTTCAATCATATCACCACAGAGAAAAAAGAAAGTAAGCTTGGACAGTAGGTATTCCTGTCTAGAGCCTGATTTATAGTCTCTCCAATTGAGCTTAATTTAGACTTTCATAACCTAAAAACCTCCTTATTTCTGTCACTATCCTCCCAAAGTACCAGGAGGACTGCATCTGGATTAGTTATAAATAGTAATGAAGTCTCAGAATACAATGCAGTGTGAGAATCTTTTTCTTTCTGGCTACAAACTTGCAATCAGGCTAGTCATTTTGACAATTACCACAAGAGGCTTCAGAATTAGGTTCACAGAAGTGATGGAAAGCTGGGCTGGCTCTTCCTTCCCAAAGACCAAAGCTCAGCAAGTCCTTCTCAGTTGTTCTAACTCTGACCTCTCTCCAAAGGCAATAGTCTGAAGCATTTTCCCTTGCAGTGAAAATGCCTGCATCTATTTAGGTGTTATCAGTTGTCAGCCTATATTCTTTCCCTGCAGAGGTGAAGTATGGAGCCATAAAAATGGAGATGTACTGACAACAAAGGTGATGGAGCATCAAGCAGATGTAACTATGCATTGCCTATTGCTTAAAACTGTAAAAGTCACAACGTCTTGCACAAAATACATCAAACTTCAGGTTCAGTTCCTAAGGTAAACAAAGATCTACTTAGTAAGGAATTGAGAGATGGCACCAAACCAGTGCAAGCCACATTGAGTACTTGGGCTTAAAAATTACAGAGTTAAGTATCTTTTCCTCACATCACATAGTAGACGGAAGGGCCACAACAGCTTGACTACAATAATACCTCAAATGCTCATGTTTTCTTTGTGATTGGTTTGTTGTTGGTTTTGTTTTTTTTTTTCTGAAGCAAGTATCTGTTTGAAAGAACTGCCACATATTTTCCCAAAATGTAGCTTTCTTAAACATTGTGTCAGTATGTGTAGTGTGGTAGGAAAAAACTGAAAATAATCGTGACTATCCAGCCTCTACTTGCCTCCATATCAGATTTATCTTGAGTGCACATGTAGGAGTTTATTTTGGTAAGAAAAATATATGGTGTCTCTCTCTTCTTTAGAACAAAGAAGAAATATGGATTTGTAACCCTTTCCCCCCCCCTCTCTTTAAACTTAAGTCCTTTAATAGTGTTTTGAACAACCCTAAAGAGATTTTAAGACAGACATTTTGTATTATTACATTCCCATGGGTCATATGTATGATCGTCTTTAGTAAAGCTCCTTTCAGTCCCAGTTGAATAAATATGCATTTTATTTCACTAATCTTGAAACAACAGGAATAAAGTTTACCCAGGTCTTTTATACCTCAGAGAACAAAACAAATACTACAAATCTTTAGAGAGAAAGGATATACAAAAGGGCTTGAGGTGAATGTTTCAAAGCAAATACTCTTTAAACGATGTGCAAATTATTTCAGCACTTGAACATGATTTATGAAAGGGGATTAGTCCACTGAAACAAGAACCCAGTTTAAACTGTTGGGTTTCAAAGTCAAAGATGAGAAGCATTTGCTGGAAAAGGCAGAAGAAACCGGATAGTAATCTATAGTGAGGATTTCTGATTGATATTCTCTAACTAACTCAATCTTACATTAGCTACCACTGTCATTCATACTTAACTGTGGTGGGCAATACAAAATACCTTCTTTTATGATATAATTCCCCATAAAAATGAAGTATGCAATAGTGATAATTAAGTAATAATGAGGTAATTAATAACTCAGTGACTAGCTCTCTATTTACTAGTATGTGCCATCGATGAGCACAAGGAATATGAAACAATTAAAGATTACCCAAGCTCAAACAGATAACTTTTCCAGAGAGTTGTGTGTCAGTGAGCAGACCAATGAGTCACAGGTCACATCTATAATAATACATTATATTATATTGTAATATTCCCACATACTCTTCACGTAATGGGTAAGAGCTACTCTTAAGTACTATAAAAATGATCACTTTTATGTAATTGTAAAGATTAATAAGTGAGCTAACTTCTCATGGTTCTATAATGACCCTGCTGTTCTAGTAGGTAAAGGAAAATTTAATGATCCTGCTCAGATATGATTAATATCTAACTTTTTCCTGACTAAAATCTGGACTTGGTTCAATAAAAATGAATTAAGTGAACATGCACTGATTTCCCTGCCAAACGTTTATATGGAAGTTGGTTATGCCCAATTTAAAAATATGCTTTTTCAACCCAAATAGTAAACTCTGGGAGGATTTTGGAAAGTGAAGTAGAAATAAAGCAAAGAATTAACGAAACATTATATTATAATTGGTGGAAACAGGATATTCAAATCTAGGAAAAATCCTTTTTTTTTTTTTTTTTGAGAACTAGTCAGAGCCAGTTGTGACTGGGATTTTGAGTGATACATAATCTCCTATTCTGAGTGGAAGTGACACAATTTGTTTCTGAATTTGGCATGTTTTGTTTCCAAAATGCCAATATTATTATTTCTTTGTTGTTGAATCAGTATTTTCCTAAGCCTTAAGAGAAGAGCATGCCTATAGTAAATGTTGCAGGGAACCATGAGAATAAAAATAAGGAAAAAAATAAGTTTAGTCCCTGTAGTCCAAATGAATGCTCCCCTCCTCCGTAAACATTTTCTTTTTGGGGGCTTTTTTCTGTATCTGAAGCTGACTGCATTCCTGTTGATGCAATAAAAATAAATGCCACAAACACACAAGCTGCAGAGTGACAAAATTAACATTGCAGTAGGAAACTGCAGATTTGCATATAGTTTTCATTTTGCTTTCTGTTTTTATTGTTGTCATCGGTAATGCTGCACTAATATACATTACTGCATTGTATTTCTGGGTTTTATTAAAAGTAATAAAACTGACCTATACATAATGCTAACATTGTAATGCAATAATACTCCCTAAATAGCATCCATTTGGCTTTGAACTTCGCATCTAACTGAAATAAATGGGTTGGGATGGGGAAAGAAGTCCGACATCACCAGAGCTAACAAAGAAATGGAGTGATTTCCCACCTCTGCTGCTCTAATTAGCCCCCTTATTACAGAAGCAACCCTATGTGGGTGAAGGACTACAGTAGTTCCCACAGAATCCAGCCCTGGATGAGTTCGGCTGAGCCAGTAAAACATCTCATGACATCCCAAGACATGATCTTCCAACCTACCAGCCACTTCATGTGTTAGAAAGGAAGAGAGAAAAATCACAGAGGCTCCGCTCTCAGGACTCCAGTAATTAGGTGGCCTTTTTCTAGGAACTCTAAATGATGCTTTCAACAAAATAAGTTTATGGATTTTTTTTCCTCCTGCTATTACACATCTGAAGCCATGTAAATACGTGTGTTTGTGCTGTGGTCACCATCCCTTCCCTATGCAGAGAAACAATAGCATCAGCAACCCAGGATTTGCCACAGAAATACCCAGTTGTGTGCATGGACAAACTTTAAACCCTTAAACAAGCCCTCAGAAGAAGCTTTAGCCAGGCAAGGAGCAAGAACCATGCAGAGCTGGGAAGGGTTAAAGCCTCATTGACATCTCCAGTCCTTCCATAACATCTGTTAAGAGACTAAAATGGGTTTCTACTGTTGGGTTTCACACACACATTGTACAGCCTGAATTATCTAACAAACTGCATTCAGTCATAGATGATTCTGGTTGTTTAAGGAATTCTTTAGGAATACCTACATGCCATGCTTGAGTTTCAAAATTCAGCCTTCTGAAGTGAAACAAGAAAAGTAACTGTGGGCAATTTCAAAGCAGGCACACAGTCCTTGGTGAAATACAAGGGACAGGGTGGCAGGAGTTAAATCACGTATTTTAAGGAATCAAAACAGATTTCAGAGCTCAGATGACTCTGTAGCAAATACCTCTGAAGGCAAATCAAAATTATGGTCCAGAGGTTATTGGTTTTCTCTTAATTAAAAAGTTGCAAGGAGGCATATTTCCCAGACAGCTGTTCCCCAGGGAAGAGTGCGAGGGCTGTGACATCCCAGAGCAACACATTGCCCTTTGGGACTAAAAAGACCCATAGCTCCCACTTGAAAGTGCATAAGGAATTTAGGTAAGGAAAATATTATTTGAGTTGGCTGGTGGCCAGGGTGTGGAGGCTAAGACCCCGATCCCAACGAAGAGTGGAAAGGAATCCCAAGCCTGCTGTTTAATATGCATGACGTGTCGGTTTTGCTGTCAACTTTTCCTTCCACCCCCTACTTTTGTCTGCTTTTCCCACCTGTTGTAACTTGTCCTTGTCCAGGCTGAGAGCTGGAATTGTCTCACTTCCATGTCGCATTGTGTCTGGCACAATGAGTCCCTGATTCCTCTCTGCTCTTACTGAGATACTGAAGTGGTCACGAATAGCAGTGATACTGCATAAACCATCAAGACACACATGTATGTGTGTGTGTATATTTATATATATAATTTTGTATTTAAATCTTACTGCTCTGGGTTGTGGGTCCCCGAGCTAGAATTCAAATATGGAGGAGATTTTCCAGGATCCATCATCACAAGGCTACATGAGTAACCGCCGGGTTTTAAGTAAAGTGTTCTTGAAGATAAGAAAAATATGCGAGTATAAACAATAAAAGTAATGCAATTCAATCTTATCAATTCAGGCAGTTCCAGCTTTTATGTGGCAAACAAGGAGATCAAATTGCATTTATCTAATATCACAGATTTTTTAAATGTCTAAAATATTTAATTATTTTGCTTTGGCAACCTAAAGCCGAGGAACAGATTACTGTTCCCACTACATAAGGAAATAACTGACAACAATTAGTATTTATTCTTGTTGCTTTTGTAATAAAAATAGAATTCCATCACTTTCAAGGAAACCTAAAATATTAATAAGAATGTGATGAACTGAGTAAATGTGACGCCATAAGGAAATGATGGAGAACAGGTTGGAAATATAGTGCTTTGGGAATGGATTGCATTATCAAGCTTGTGATTGTGCATTTTGACAAGAGCAGCCCTCAGATTGATACAGTAGCCAAAGGGCACTCTTCCTACTGCGAAGCCGTTTGTTTCCATCCGGAAAAGGGGGAGTAGGAGGGGAATTGATCCCCTCTGACAATCAATAGCTACTCCAGCACAGGCTCTTCCACAAGGGGTCACTCCTGAGTGACAATATTGCCAGATGACGGCCAAAATGCATACCACAAAGCAACCATGGTCAGAAATTGTAATGCTGAGCTTAGTGGAGAACATGTGGTTGGCTTCATTGCCCACACCATGACTCTCCTGACAGCTCCTGTAGGCCATACTCACAGTTAGGTCTCTTGGTTTTTGGCAAGCTGAATGATTTCTGAGAACCTTGCAACGCACATATCTTTTCCCTACCTCCCATGTGCCATGATAGCATCTCTTTCAGCCTAACCCAGGTTCCTGGTTTCACGTGGAATAAAATTAACATACTACAAGACCTAATTATAATAGATACTAATTAGGATGTCTTCTGGAAACCGTACAAAAAACCCCAATCTACAAACCAAATAAAAACCTCCAATCTGAACCCCAACCTCCAACCTACAAACCAAACATTCTGAACTCCAATCTCCAATGTACAAACCAAATAAAAAACTCCAATCCAAATGATAATGAGATTAATGAGAAATTGCAAAGTCTACCACTAATTTTAAAAATGATGTGGTTAAATCCACTCATTTGGGTAACAAGGAGTGGTGCTGCAAGGCAGTTTCCTTGCACCAAACATATACATCATATAATGGGGGTGAAAAACATGTTCTTCCTGGCCCAGCATGAGCTGCATAAATTACACCAGTCAAATAGCTGGCATCATAAAATAACGAGCAGTTTCTTTCCATGTATTTGAGAGGAGGATCACAGTTTTTACATATTTTGGTAATGTTCCCCAAGGCCATCCTTGGTTTCTTCTTAGCTCAAGAAAACTTGAGAACATAAGTAGAATCCAAACTGGATGAGAAGGCACTGAAAAGCTGTGTGACCATGAAGACGGACACTCTGTGAACTTTGGAAATTGCGGCTGGTGGTTTGAGCCCAATTTTCATTGAAATCAGTGTCTACAACTCAAAAAGCATAACTGAGAATTGTCATTTTTCCTTGTAGTGCAAGCAGAAGCAACTAGGATTAAACACATAAAACCCCAAATTCCCGCTACTTAAATCTCTAGGGGCAGCCTCCCTGGTTGTAAATTAAATTTACTGGAATACTGTGGTTAGAATATACCTGTCCTTTAGATACTTGTCCTGGTAAATGAAAAACTCCTTATGACACAGCAGTACCAAGCCTAAAACTGGGCTTTTTTTTTTTTTTTTGCAAGCCTTAAAATGTAGAGAAGGTAAATACAAATGAGTCTGAACTGCCTATTTCATTAAAGATTACTGAGGGGGTGGGGTGGCCTACTAACACATCCGTTGCTCGTCTCCTGTGTTAAACTGAAGGAGTTTTTAAGCCATCTTTTAAAAAATCTCCTTTGTTTGGACTTGGCATTGGCAGTAGCGAATAACGTAAGAGCGCTATAAAATTATAAACTCGTTAAACTTTGTAAGAACTTTATAAACACGCTTGCAGATATTGCACATATCTTCTCTGTGCTCCGCAGTCAAACTGGACAATGAAACGACCACCTGTTAACTGCTAACAATGTGTCATTACCAGTTCTCATGCCTTTTTAAAGCAATTTTGGCTCTAGCTGCCGATAATTCTGGCTACGATACTTGTGTGAACATTAAGGGCACAGAAAGCCAAAGGCAGAAAACTGACAATACAGTTTGTGCTTAGACTACTAATAAGTAAGTGAATAATATGATTTTTCTAATTCCACATAATTGCTTGATCTCAAGGGGCCACAAAAAAAAAGAAAAAGTTCTGAATACATATTTTAGAAGCAATCCAAACTACGGTACTCAAACACGAGCTACGATTCAGTGAGATTTCACAGCAGATATTTTCACATTTTTTTTAGTAGTTTCAAGATCTTTTAACAAAACAGAGGTTGCTCAGGACTCTCTAAGGTTTGTCAGGGAACTCAGACTAAGTCTCTGTCACTGCTTGTATTCGCTTTTTGTTTTGTTTTGTTTCCTGTGACAAATTATCATCTAAATATATATGAGAAGTCTAAATAAATAGAAAAATGAAGATTCCTTGAGTGCTGAGGCAGTTTATGGGACTTCTGCTACAACTGAGAGCAGGATCAGGCCCTCAGAACTTACCAAGCTCTCAGTCTTATTTTTTTCTTCCTCTGAGAAATGCAACGTAAAACACAGCACGAAGATATTGGGACAATTTTTCACAAGCTACATCCAGGCTACTTTATATTTTATAATGGAAAGAAAAACCCTTTATAAAAAAAAAAATCTTCAAGATAATATGAAAACAACAACAACAACACAGGCAAAAAGAGACTATTTAATGAATCTCTCTATTTGTGTGTGTGTATCCACGCACGCATGTGTGCATATATTTATGATTCTGTGGATAATTATCATTAAAAATAGCTATGCTGGGTCTTTTTAATGCAGTTCTTTTCTTAACGTCTAAGGCTTTGATCCTACACTGAAATGCGTGCAGGCAAATTCCTACACAGCACGTCGGTACCTATAGGTATCTCGTACCAGCAGCGAGGCTAAAGCTGTCACGGCGCTTACGTTCGAAGCAGTATGTGCATCTCCTGCCAAACAAAGAAGAAAAACAAAGATTCGAAAGAGAGAGAGAGAGAGAGAGAGAGAGAGAGAAAGGGAGAGAGGGTGAAATTTGAAAAATGCTGAGTGAGTGATTCAGGGTCACCACCAGCTCCGGCATCTACTGCCCACAATATCACGAGCATCTCGGCACGAACTGGGAAAGGAAAGTCTCAGTGGAGTAAAGCGCATCCCTGCTAGTTTTAGATCACTTTCTTTTCCAATCACACTGAAAAAAAATCAACCTCAAGCCCTGGAATTTACCTTCTGTAAAATTACAGATATATCACCGCTCGTCGGGTGCAGGAGATATGTCAGGTCCTTCAGCGATTCAGTGTATAAATATACAACAGACAAAATTACTCTGGCAATTTGAGGTATTTTGCTAAAATGGAAACAAAGCAACTGCAACAGACCATTAACATAGGACTCATGTTGCTTATTTTTAAAAATAAATGGCTTAAATAAACGTCTTTGCTCCTAAACAAATTTGTTTTGCTTAAGAGAGAATGTAGCTCTTTAAAAATGTGGTGCTAGTAGCTGTCTTAACTTAAATGCAAGTTATGTATATCAGCACAGAACACATTCAGCTTTCAAATTCTCAGTGATCTTCCTTACATTCTCTATGTAGTAAAAATTATCTTACCCTGTAATGGCATAGTTATTTAAAAAGGAAAGAAGGAAAATAATAAAAAAAAAAGAGAACAAAAAAATCAGGAAATAAAAAAGCCTTACTTAAAGATTTTCTGTGTTCAGGCTTTGACTCTTTGGATTCGGTGTCTAAGCTATTCAGCAATTCGATGCTGGTTGATCTTCTGAGTTTGAACTCCAAATTTCTTGATGTGCAACTCCGTTCTTTTGGCTGGGAAAAGAATATATATGTATATATAAATAAATAAACGTGCTTGTGTATGCTTTTAATAAAATTATTATTTGTAAGAATATAGTAAAAGATTACAGAATGCCAGTGCAGAATCAGAAGCGAACAGACACACACAGAGCAAGTGATGCAGTGAGTATATAATTTAAGGAAAGTGTAATGCAAAATTTGTCATATGGCAAAGCTTTTATGGCCCTGACAGACTGATCTTAATTTCTGAGATAAATTCCCATTTAAGTGAGGAAAACAAAAGGCCTACTTCTTTAGCCTGTAGAGACCAAAAAATTATTTCCATATTGCAGGCTACTTCCAAATGATTGCAAGGAGGAAGGTTAAATTGCCTATCTGGTTTAGATAGTTACAGTAAATATTCTTGCAAATGCAATTGTTTCAAACATCGTTATAAATTTGGGGTTGAATTCTGCTGGTCTAAGCTTAGTAAAGAGCAAGGGGGAGCTTTTCTATTGCTCTAATTCACTGGCATATAAAGTGAGAATTAGTGATCATAGCTAAAGAAAAAAAAAAGAAATAAAAGGGAAAAAAAAAAGAAAGAAAATAGAAAATAAGCCCCAAGGTGTTATTTTGGCTAATTAGACATCTCTTCCCATTGTGGTTGCTCAGGTGAGATTTAGCCATCCCAACAGTCTGGAAAGCTACATGGCTTTGTACACTCATTCCAAGTTTTAAAACTGAAAGTCACTGAGTGCTTTGTGGTGGCATCCTGCCCTGCTTACATGGCAAAGGCAAACCTTCGCTGTAACAAGCCCTGCCCTTGGGTACCAGCACCATTTCTCACTGCTGAGGTGCTTCGTTGTTGGCCCGGAGCAGCTTAAGCTGCAATATTACCTTAATTGCACTTAAAAAAATAATATATATAATCCAGTCTATTAGATGTTTAGCTGAATAAGATGGGGGGGGGAGTGGAAAAAAGAAAAGTGTTCTGAGTCTCCATGGAAAACTCCACCCCAAAATCTTTGGTAGGATATCAATATCCTCACATACCCAATGAAATGCACAATATGAAGACATACATCATCAGATCAAACTTTCCTTGGCTGATTATAGCCTGAGGGTAATATAATGTTTGTAGCTCTTTAAGGAAACAGTAGCCGTGTTCCGATTAACCCTTGCAAAGAGGCTGCCTCTGCCCGCTCTGCCAATGCCAGAGCAGCAAAACCTGAGAAAAAAAAGGCAAGAAACGGGGATATTTTTCTCTCAACGGACTCTGTGGTGAACAAGGAAATTCAGTGCCCTCTAAAATAAAATAATAATAATCTGTTCTTGGATCAGGCAGGGGTAGGAGGAAGACGTTTGGAAATTGTGGCAAAAAAAAAAAAAAAGAAAGAAAAAGCTACAGCTGAATCTGGTTTGGTAATTAAAAACTGTTTTAATAAAATGCAGCCCTGCTTACTTCTAGTAGAAAACCCCCAGCCTTCCTGGGAGAATAACAGCAATCAGTTACAAAGGAATATTATTTGCTAGTGTTATTCTTGTGAATAAGTAATACAAAAATTCATAAAAGGCTCAAATGTATTAATAGTTCTATTGAAGATTATATACTGTAGGCTGCATAAACAGAAAATGCAAAAATTCATTAGTTATTAAGTGCTTCTGTGCTTTTACAACCCTCAGCAAACCAATGTCCTTGTTATTTCAGAGAAATAAATGTAGCGTTCCATTTCGAGGCAAGAATCAAATGACATTTTTGTTCAACAACCTTGTTTATCTGACATTTTTTAGTAGATTTGCATACATATTTTTATACCCTTCAGAGGAAGGAGCGTCTAGCTAGCTGCTGACTGCCTAAAACCTGTAGAGATGCCTAAGCAAATGAAGTTGAAATTACTACATCTTAATTAATAAAGGTAACAGCCAAAACAAATACATACCAATCTGTCAATTGCATTTTTGATAGCGTGGAACCAATCCAATATGATAAAGTCGATATCCGACTGGAGGAGGAACTCATTTCCTGACACTGTCGTGATCTGGGGAGGGCAAGGGCACACACAGGTAAGTAAAGCACACACCAGACAGATGATTTTTCTTCTCTTTTTCTCTCCTACGCACCCAAATGTTTTTCCTTTGTACCAGGAATTATCTCCTGGAGTGCTGAGTTACTGAGGAGTTTTGAACCTCTGTCTGAAAACTGTTTTGGATATGTCACAACAAACGAGATATTGTCTCAGCAATGCAACCACCAAACACAAATAGCACAAAAATAATGTGAATGTGACAAAAGTTGGGCAAAGCCAAGTGCCTCCATGTTACAAGACACGGTTCAAACATAAATCAACACACCCTGAAAAAGAATTTAATGCAATAAGCAAATTAATTCCTGTTGTTTTCAGTTTCTGCTTCTGTTTTGGTATTATTATTTCTAAGTCTGGTGCCTCCATTCTCAAATTTACACATTTACTATATACCTGAGATTCCAGAGTCCACTCCCAAATATTTTTGGTAAAATTGATAATTTCATTCTTTTTCACATTAAAAAACAAACCCAAAAACCAACCCCCAAACAAACCATCAAAGATGGCTGCAGTGGAGTAATTAGGAGCCCATTTATCATGAAAAAAAATATAAAAAAATCCCCAGTTCATCTGAATAGAAGTCGATTTACATTTTTGACCCACTCACTGGGAATATTTATCAAAAGAATTTTCAATCCCTTGATAATGCTCTTTCACTGCCTAACAATATTTGGTGGAAATATGCATGCATATTCTCATGGTCTGAACTTCTCTAAACTACCATAATAATAATAATGATGCATCACTTTTTTTTTTCTTCTTCTGTGTTTTTTTGCACATATATCTCTGTTTACCAGATCAGATGTCCAGGTATTTGGCACAGCAGGACAAAATGACCATTTTACAGATGGCAAAACTGAGGTATAAAGCTGTGCAGTGCTTCACCCCAGGATTATTCAGCGGATCCCTGGTGCACGGGGCCATGGAGCATGATCCAGGCACAGCAGTTCTGCATGTTTACGGACAAATGAGTGGAGGGTTACGTCTCCACCTCATTTTGCAAGGGGCAGGAACTCATCCTGCCCATGCTCCAAACCAGTTCAGCTCCGGTCAGCTCTGAAACGAAGCTGTTTGTTTGTTTTGTTGCTAAGATTTTCTTGTGCAAAGCTCAGTAGCATCCGCACGTGGGCATTGCACACTCGGGTTGCACTGGTTTTGGGGATGCAGGTTTAGCCTGCGCATCAGGATTCTCTTTGGGGTAAGGACTAAAACCTTTTCAGGTCTTTCTCAGGGAACAGATGAACACAGTGGACAACAGAAACTTCTCTCTGGCCAAAGGATGAGGAAAAGCAGAGCAAAGCCGTTAAGACCTGGCACAGACTATTTATGTAAATCCATCAACCTGAAGTGCTACTGTTTCACTGAGTCTGCCCCGTGTCAAGAGTTTTTGCTAAAGCATAAAAGAAAGAACAGATCCTCACCAGCCCGGGTACTTTCCACATCTTAAAAGTCAAATACTACGAGGGAGGTGGGAGAACGGAGGGGGGAAGACAAAACGGCTGAATGTTTTATTAATTGTTCTATAACCCTCCCGTTATTGAGGAAATGCCTGTAAGGAAGGTTTCCAAAGTCATCAGCATTAAGGAAAATCCCGTCAGTGCAGCTCCAGCAGGGACATCCTGTGAGAGCAGTGAGGAGAATGTGGGAATGGTCCCCTGGCGCGGGCTCGGGAGGCTGCCTGGCTGCAGATGTTCATCCCGTCCTATCCGCGCCCGTCAGGAGCGGACCTCCAGCCACCCCATTGTTCCCCATGTGCATAGGAGAGTTTTTCTACCAGGGAAATTTAAATTCCCTTATTAGCCCACAGCCACACTGTTAATCACTGAGCACACACTCACCCTTCTCTTTATCAAAGGGAAAAAAAGAAACTTAAGAAGTCAAAATTCAACTGAAGGTGAGCAGCTGAAAGAGCTGACCTCCAGTTCTGTGCCCAGCTTACACGGCAAAGTTTGGGTTCAAAATGTGTTATATTACACCACAATTTATTAATGTATACACGCAGATATGAATTAGACTAAACACAGGCAACAATTCAATCTAATGCCTCTCTCCCAGCATAAACAAATCATTATTAAAATTATAAAATGGAATAACATTTTCAAAGTAAGAGCAACATATATAATTAGATTTACTGTATTTTGAGGGCTTAAAAAGGACACAACATAGTTCAGTCTTCCGTTCAGTAAATTCAGGCTTTATTAAAACAGAAGTATTCAGCACTGCATAAACATTTGCACTGTATGATATGCAAAAGAGATACTCCATTGCTAACAAGACCAAAGCAAAATACATGCTGAAAGTTTCTTTGTCTGAATGTGTTATTTTGATAATCATATATTATCAGTGTTTTATGAGGAAATCTGTAAAAACAGATCATAGAACGGAGGGAAGGGAATTCATTTAAAATATACTTTCTGTAAGATACAGTTCAAGTCCTTTTCTTTCTTTCCTCAGACTAATCTTCAGAGTAACTAGACAGTTTCAAGAAGACTGCTACTGCTCTCTACAGTTTAAATGCATCCACTCCTTAATTACAGTCAGTAATTGACTTTGTTCTGCTCCATTCCAGTCATTCACAGCAAAGCAGTTCCAAAGGCTTTGGCTGGTAAATCCCATTTAATGTGCAGGTTTCCTACCCCACTTTTATATATTACCTCCTTAGGATTTCTGATAAATGGTTCTTGGAAGGGATTGCTAAACCATATTTGCACTTTGAACAATCGAATTTTCAACACCCTTGGGAAAAGACATCGGTAAAGAATGCTAGCTTTGACTAAACCTTGTGATTGAACAATTTATGATCACAGCCCTAAATGATGTATAACTAACAACAAGCATAAATTGTTCAATATTAAGGCATGCTAACACATCGTCCCTGGATCAGGCACTGCTGAAATAAACAGAGGGACAGGAGAAACAAATGAAAGACAAATCTGGAAGGGGAAAAAAAAATAAAGAGGAAAAAAAAAAAGAAATGAAGTGCTCTAGATAGAGCTGCCAGTCCCCATTGTGCCAGGTACTTCACTTATTTAAATATTTCCTGAAATCCCTCTCTCTGCCATCATTTTTTGCAAAGGCTACAGTCTGGAATTAGCATTACCTTACCAGGCAGAATTATGATGCTGCTGTCGGCAATAAATACTCGCAAGGAATGACAACTGACATTAACCTTCTTATTTACAAAGGGTGTGCCCTTTGGGTTGCTTATAGGGGAGACAAGATGCCCAGATTCTCTCTTTCTTGCTGTAGCACCTTGGAAAAAAAATCACTTCAAAGGCTGAATGCACTCAAATGGTAGTTTCACAATGAACTGTAGTACAGTCCTGCTGTTCAGCATTGATCCTCTGAAAATATCTGCTCGCCGCAGGTAAACGTGTGTTAAATTCCATACACTGCTGGGCTGCCAACAAAGTGTGGGAAGGAAGGGGGGGGCAGGCAGGTGTGAAGCACTTTTTATGATATTCTACTTGTGCCTCGTTAAGGATTTCTCTTGTCACCTTATAAAGCTGCAAATAGAGGGGCGAGCTTCTTTTGCATGTCACCATAATGATGTACCAAGGTTGCATTCAACAAGATCCGCTGTTATCAAACAAAAAGATGCCTGTATAGCTCCAGGAAATATGGGACATTGAATCTAATAGATACAACTGCCATTTTATAAGACATAAATAGACATTGCATCCTACCCAGCATCAGCAGTTCTTAAAAATCTCTCAAATCCTCTATTTTTCCCGTGCTGGGTTGTGCTCTGGGACGTGCTATTGTGCCACGCATGGCTATGTTCCTCCAGGACTTCCAAACCTTTACTGTCTAGCTAAATCACCTTTTCGAACCTGTCTCAGAGATTAATCCCTTTCATGGAATACCTACACCAATGGAAAACAGGAGCTACAAGCCAGAAAAGTGCCATGTGATAAACCCAGGGGCTTCTGCCCGTGGTCTTCCTACCAAGTTTGGTCTGGGGACTACTACATGGCTGTGAATAAAAGTTGCCTTGATGGTATCCCTCTAGTTCTTTACCAACATACAATAGATACATTAGCTTCTTACATTTGTTTTAGCTGCGGAACAGGGATGGAGGCAATTTTAGCAGTGCTACTGATAGGCACTCCATGGAGATGTGGAAGAAAGAGATACGTTCACAGAGCAAAGCAAAAACACAAAACTGTACTATTGATTCGCTCACTTCAAAGTGTACTTATGCATCTCTGGTGGCTATAACTATTATTTGCAGTGATGAACTATTTTCAGGCAATGCCAAGAACAAACTTTAATATAGGAAGTGAAGAAGCCTATGGGGAAGGAGAAATGCAGCAAAAAATCCCCCCTTCAGATTCTCTACCCTGCAGCAAAAGGGAATGGAGAGAGCAGCTTGGGAAGGGTATGGCTCATGTATAGCTCATGTATGGCCACCAAGAAACCACCACATAGTTCTTAGGTCAAAGACCGAAACAAGCCACTTTTTAACTACCTCTGAATGTAGGACATCAGGAAAAAAATGCTACACTAGTGGGGTAAAGCTTCATACAGCCCACCCCGATGGTTCAGCATTGGATTATTTGACACTCCTAAACTGTGGAAAACCCCACCAGACTCTAATCCAGTGCAGAATCCAGCACTGGAAACCTAAATTTTGACGTCACCTGGGACTTCCACAGCTTGTGGTGAACACTAAGTGATTTAAACTTGGATTGACAGATACCTCTGCGTGCAGAAATTCAATAAAATGTGTTCCTCTTGTTGTGCTGTGCATTGGGATTGCTGTCCTTGATATGTGTAGGAAAAAAGGAAATGTGAGTCACTGGAGCATTTCTAGCTCAAAAAGCTAACACTCTTCCTCCTTCCCACTGCTTCCTTCATCTCACCTTGCTCCCTCACAAGGTTTTGGGTTTTTTTCTCATCCTGATTCCTATAATAAAGTGGAATCTTGGGGTTTTTTCCTTTATATTCATGAGATATTTTTGCAGGATGGGGTCTAGCCACCCAGCCCACACAAAGCAGGACACACCTTTTTCCATCTGCATGGCAGCCACCAGGGCTGGGAAAGGAAAGGTGGGAAGAGAGTCAGAAAGAAAGGGAAAAAAAAAGGAGGGGAAGAAAAAGACAGCCAGACAGCCTAGGAATTTTCTCTCCATTTCCAAATGTTCTTTAAAAAAATTAAATTATTAGGATATAACATAGCTCAAGAATAAATACATAAAACATAGATACTCATGTGTCCACACCCACGGTAGAAGTAGAATTAATTAAAGTTGGGAGACACTATGCTCCTTAGTGGTTTAATTAACTGGATTTGAATTAAACAGGGACAGAGACATGTAAGTTTCTAAAAACATGTCAAAAGTCTAACAGCATTTCTGGAAGTTGATCTTAAATTCTTTCTCACAGATAATCCAGTCTCTTGGCCATGTTTATGCTGAATGAGTGAGCAGCAGAAAGGATAAATAAAATATCTCTCCGTGCTGTACTGCAGTGAGCTGGGAGTCTAATATTAAAGAAATGCAAATAAAAGAAAACAAAAGGATCAGCATTGAGCTGCATTATATCCATACTGCATCACATATCCATTATATGATTCAGCCTATCAAACAGAGGTAGTCATGGTTATGCCGATAGTTAAATTACTTAAAGGACTCTAAGATGTTTACGACTACCAAAGAAATTTCATTATCAAGCAGATTGTCTGTCTCATATTGCAGTCTGGCTTTACCAATCTAGCAGTCCTTTGGATGTCGAGCAAAGTTGACACTGAAGTGATGGGGAAATATCAGCTTGAAAGAAAAGGTCTTCAACCAATGCTTCAAAAAAAATTATATATATATTAAAAAAAAGGATATTTGTTTAAAAATTTTGTGAGAAAGTATCTGCCTTGTGCTCCCAATGTTGCTAGATGTTAAGTAAATATAAGCTGATTGCAAAAAAGTTGCTTTGGCAACTCTCTTATTAAAATGCATTTGTAACCCCCATCTGTCATGAAAGTTTTGAAAAGTTTGTTTACTTTGGATAGCCGCCTTATCCAGGGTTACCCCAGCATACAATGATAGCAGTCTTCAGAAGTTGTGTGAGGAACAAGCCACTGGGGATCCATTTTTGTTTTAATTGGCACACACAAACACTTTTCTGGTCTGTCAAAAAGATCAAGCTAATATGCATGGCGGGTGTTATATTCTCAGCTTTTGGGAGTAGTAAAGCTCCCTTTATTTAAGTAATTTAAATGATAGACTGCAAAAACTTTGCAAGTCAGAAAAATGTTTTATACTTTCTTTGGGAATATTTGTTTTAAGCAACAGAAAATGTTCTACATATCTAAAGATGTTGAACCTTATGTTATAATTACCCTGTTTCTTCTGACTCTGTAAAAATTATTGTGAAAACCAAGCATTGCAAAGAGGCAACAAACAGATCCTCTGTTTTCACAACTTCTGCAATATTAGCAATTTTAAGACAGATTTCTTCCAGATGTTTATAAGATAGGGCATCAATCGTATTGTCTTGTGGTATGACTGATTTGCACATCCATTATCTCTCTGGGAACCTTCTTGGGGTCACTGTATCAAAGCAACCTGCTCATACACATAAGCTGCTTCTTAATGACATTAACCTCGTGCTTGGACTATACGCATCAATGGCTCTGAAGTGGATGCAACAATCTGCAGTCTGGGGTCAAACTTCCAAGAAAGAACAGGTTTTTAAATGGAACTGTATTGTAACAATGATGAACAAATAATTTTGTTCCTGGTAAATTTCTAGCACTGGGTCCTGCTGTGAATAAATGAACTCATAGGATGTACAGGTTCTATTGAATTAGGTTAATACCAGCAATATACTCTGTATTGTAAAGCAAATGTTTTCTTTCCTGGCTGTGAAGAACCTCAGTTGCAGATGAACTGATTTATATCACTTGCAAGGAAGATATTGAACAAATAGGAGGTCATGATTAAAGCTGATTAGGCACAGAGAGACCAAAAATCATCCCTGGACTTGAAGAGGAGCTCAGCCTGGAGAGCCCACAGAGGCTACCTGGAGTAGGAAAGGTCCAGTGATCAGCCAGGGGCTACTGGGATGTTTTTGCTGATTTCAAGAAACATCTTGTTATTCTGCACTTTCCACCACCAGTAAAGGTCTCGTTTCATCCTTCCCTTGGACATATGTAAAATGAAAGAGTACGCTGTTTAAACGAAGGGGAAGGTAAGGAAGAGCAAACACTTTCTGCTAAACATCCAAGGAAGGTACTGGGAGGAGTATATCCTGCTTATCTGCTGCACTGGCACTGTGTGTGAGCTGGACTCACAGCTGGGCTTGGATTGGACTCTCAAAAGCAGAGGTTTCCTTCAGAGGGCAAAGAGCAAAAAGGGAAAATGTGAGGCAAGCAGGAGATGGCCATCCTGGATGTCAGACAGCAGAGCAGAGTGTAGCCTCTCATGTACACCCTGTCTGTACCACCCCCTGCTCCAGCCCCATGCAGTCACTGCCCTGGTCATGGGAGCAGGATGGATGGATTTCTGGGGAGACAGAAGTCACCAGACTTGGGAAGCGAGAAAAACGTTCCCCCAAAACTGTCTCAAAGCAGAGAGGCAAGAGGCAATAATTAAAGCACAACTCAGTCATGTCTGTGCATAGCAGGAAGTAGGGGAATAGACAATTGTGCATTTTGTCCACAGATGAAGACTAAAGGCAATGTACAAATACCTACTGCAAGCTACTTTTCTCCTTGGGGTAATATTTTACTGTTATTGCCTTTGCAATCTGAAGCCATATATTACACAGCCACACACAGAGATATTGGCAATGGTTTCTTACAGAAGTCCTGTCCTTCTTAGCTTTACCAGCTGGACAATACCTAGTGATGGATGGTCCTCCTGTCCGATTTTATATGCATGTTATAACACTTTATGATATATGTGAGTGAGACTCAACATGATAAGTCCTTGCAACAAACACACACAAAAAAATCAAAGCGAGAATGAATGCTCTACTTTCAGTACAAGCAAAGATATATATTTAAAATATATATGTGCTATGTGTAAAGATTTCATTTCAGTGACTCTTATTTTAGCCAGAAATTTATTCATCAGTAGCAGAGCGTTTTACAGCTACATTATTTGCAGGCAGAAGCTGGTACTGGCTTTTAGTATTTCATTTACTGACACATGTCTCCTATTAATAAGTGCTGAGATTGCACAATAAGAAAAAAAGAGATGCTGCTATAAGTATCTTTATACTGATAGTAACGTATTTGGCCATGATTATAAGTGTTTATAAAACATTCAAGAATCGTTCCTTGTCTACTTACACTAATGAGAACACCTGTTAACGTTAGAGCTGCGCAGACTTATTTGCATTGAATTCAGGTTTTTGCATACTGTACATCACTTTTTGAAACAATTAGATGTTTACAGAGAAATATAGCTAAAAGAAGAACAGCAGCTTGAATGCCCTCCAGCCCAAGTCAGTGCTAATCCTGGTTTGAGTGAAAAGCAGAAATCTGCTGAATTATAATACTGACACAAATTCAGTTAGCAGTGAACAAAGGTGTACCTGCAAATCCTCTGATAGCAGATGTTACTTGTGGGGATTGATACCCGCTGTTGAATAAAGCATCTCTTAGAGATGAAACAGCACTACTGAATGGGATTTTTCATTGTTATATTTACCATTCTTTTTTCTTTTGGAAGTTTCTGTTTTTCTTTTTTAATTTTTTAATTTTTTCCCTTTTTTTTTAGGGGGGGTGGGTAGGATTGGGTGCAACTCAAACCCTCTCCATATACTGACCATATAGAACATGTGGTCATTTTCCAAATCAGCTGTTTACATGGTTTTATTAACTTGCCAAAAGCCCATACAACACCACAAGAATTCTCCCACTGCTAGAGATCCAAAACACCATCTCTGTAGTAGAGGGTTTTGTGGCCTGGGGCAAAGAGGCAGGAGGTCCCTTTCTATAAAAACAGGTCTACTGAACGGTAAGTACGATATCCTGCTGCTACACGGCCATGCCAACTATTGTTTAATAACAATGTAAACCATCAAAGTTGGTCCATGGTCTGAACATATACTCTGCCAGCTGTGTCAAGTTCCTAAGTGTTGCAGGCAGGAAAAATATAACAGCTATCATCCTCCCTTGCATGTGGAGAGCAAACAATGCATCACATCTTTGGTTTGCCTCTTTCCATCTCTATTTGTAGGTAAATATTAGGAAAAAAAAAAGCCAAACAACACCAAAAATGTTTTGAATAATGGTATTATATCCATTCATTTAAGAAAGCATACACTGCAAACTACAGCAACTAAAAAGATTTCCATTTAAAAAACTGCCTGTGATTTAAATAATAATGATGTTGTTGAGATTTAGGACAGAGACGAATACATTTTGTTACCCAGCTGAACCCTTGTTTCTAAGGAGTCACAACCTTGTTAGAAAACTTTCGTGGGTTATATCATACATCCAGTTGTTTAAGTAAGGACTAAATAATATGGATATTTCAAATACAGTTCCTGAAAGGCTATTAGACCTATGAACCTTTCTTGCACAGCAATGTTAGGTTTTAGGGGGTTTCTGTGTGTCTGTGTGGTGAGGTTTTTTCATTTGGGGATAAAGTTTTATCTAATAAGGAGCATCACAATATAGATAGTATGGAAACTGCGTTTCATTCAATGAATATCTTGCAATTTTCTGGGGAAAAAAAAAAATCATGTGTCTCCAAATTCTCGTGATAGTTTGAAACCAATTTTCAAGCGTTGGAGGATCTTCAGATTTTCTTTAGATATTTTGGAAAGGCACTGACAGCACTGGAAATCCACTGGCCTTTAAATTTATCTGCTACTCCATATACTAGCGTAGTAATGACAGAAGGTTACTCAAAATGTTATTTAAAAATATCACATAAGCAAAATACCAAATTATCTTTTCACAATAGGTGCCTAAGAGGAGCTTTTCTAGGAAAGGAGAATATAGCTCAGAACTCAGTGAATTTCTTACACTGACTACGTTTAGTCTGTTAGTGGTAATTGGGTGAAAAACTACTGAAATATTTGACAATGCAACTCACAAACAAGACAGCCTACTTTGTTTGAGTCTGTAATGTATTGTTTTTTAAGAAATACAGTGAAATTAGAAAAAAAAAAACAAAACAAAAAAGGAACACCTACCTCTTCTCTAGATCTTGGAGTTTCTGGTTTGCATGGGGCTGTACCAAATGCCAAATATTAAAAGCAAATAGGATCTTTTAAAAATTTGTATTGCTTTTGCAAGCATTTGATTGTTTTATTTTTTGAATGTAGTCTTTTCTTTTGTATTAGAACATGATGCAGAGTTTGACATCTGTCAGTCAAACTTCTGGTTATCACACTGGACAATCTGGAGGGATGCGCCACAATGTGATGTGGCATGCAGAAAATGTGAAAAACTCCATTTTTCCAAAATAAAAATCACATCTTCCAGTTTTAAATAGAGAGAATGATTGCAAAATATTTGGCCATCAGGACTGTAAAGATTGAGGTTGGATAATCAATAACGTTTGTGGTTGAATTACCCACTGATAACAAGTAATTTCCTGCTATTCGTGAGGGGAATTGGGAAGTGTTTTTTTGGGAATTTGGCAGACTCTCTCTCTCTTTTATAAATATGCTGTGTCTGAAAGCCTGATATTCTTTTCTACTGCAAGCTTTGGGATGATGCAGTACAGGCGAGCGCAGGTTTGGGGTGACAGCTCGTTCAGGAACTTAGGGATCTAAATATAAAAGAAGCTAAAAATACTCAAAATTATCAGGCGCAGGAATGGCTGGGTATTTGGGTTTTGAGCCCTCCATACCATAATCATGAGACCATATTTATCCAGAGCCCTGCAACACGATGATTGTTGCTCCCCTTCTTGTGACTAATAAACGTACAGTACACATGACAGAGAAATAAATAGTGGTTTAAAACACATTACAGCCTCCTTGTCCAAAGATCTCATCATTGAACATTAATTCAAGCACTGTGGATGTGCCAGGAGACTTGTGCTTATCCATCTGCAGATACGGATGGGCTGATACCAAAGCATCTCCCCTCAGAGTCTTGACCCTCATGTTCCCTACCCTTCCCACCACATTGGTAGGGATACCAGGTACCCCATCGCTCTCATCAAACTCAAAGGCACATGACAACTCAACAGTGGTATCCAAACAGTAACACACTTTATACTGTGGGGGAAAATGGGAAGTCTTAAGGAAACAGGAACTTCAACCTTTAGTTTCTGAAAGTGTTGTGTTACCTGTACTGCATTCCCAGCCATGACCTAATCCTTGCAACTGCTTGTCTGCCACAAAAATCATTAAGAACATTATCAGATTCTTGAGTCTGATGAAAAAAGCCACGAAGTTGCTTCCCAGGAATTTGGGGCACTTATTCACTAGACCAGAGCTGGAAGAGCTGACTATTACTCATGTCTCCAAGCAGAGACATGCAAGCGGGTTTGAACTATAAACACAACCAATTACATTAACATTTCCCAACACTTTCAAGAATAAGAGCAGAAGCTTTTGTTTGCTTTGCAAAAGCATGATCTGCTATGCTAATAAGTCTAAAATTTGATTAAAAGGAAAACATTCAAAGCAGAACCTGGCGGTACAGCTTCTTATGTGCTTTTCTTTCATCTGCTGGAACACGGCAGCCCTGATTCAGCAAGGTACTTCATTAAGCTGTATGTAACTACCAGAATACGAGTTCTTGGGCTGTTTTCAGTCACAAGACTGAAATGAGCAAATCAGCCGGAGCAAAAATAGCAGAAAAGTTCTATTTATTCACGGAGTAACTATTTCAGGGAACAAAAGATATGTTGGTGCCTGTCAGTAAGAACTGCATGTAAATTAACAGCAGAACCACAAGAAATAAAGTTAGCTATCACTTATAAGCGTAAAAGCAAACGAAAGCTACACCTTCTGAGCCCAGCTGGGAGAAGAAAATGCCTTATATTAAGGCATTACAGGGGAGGAAAGCCCCCAAAACAACAACAAAAATACTCATCACTTCCTGATTCTTTCACTAGCAGTAGCACACCCAACCCAGTAACCTTATCTATCTACTTGAAAAACACAGTATCAGAAAATAAATATGATTTTTTTAAAAAACCTTTGGCTGTGCTAGTCAAAACAGATCAGCTTGAAAAAAATGAGAGAAAAATAATAGCTATGTAAGAAGTTATACCTAGCTTTCAGCTAAACTCGGGGTCTTCAACTGCCAGTAATCCCCATAACTCACCCCTTTCCTTTTGAGAACATGAACTGATTCTCTATCACAGCCAAGCTCATAATGCCTAAAATGAACTAGAAGTCACTCACTTAGAAGATGACCTTACAAAGAATTAAGCCATAAATTAGATACTGCCAGAACTTGAGAATTAGAAGAAAAAGAGGGGAAAAAAATTAATTTGCTGAGAGTTTGAGGTGTTTAGGAATTCTATCATTTAATCTCCTATGGAAATGCAGGCACGCATAGGCTGAAGGATTGTGGTGTGAAGCATGGAAATACACTGTATCTAAATAAGACCGTGAAAAATGCTTAAAAAAAAGGTGAATATTTATCAAAACTCTCCTTTAACAAAGAAAGAGCCCTGATATCCTTATTATTCAGGAAAGCTGCTTTTATCAAAGGAGCGAACAGGCTCTCGGTTTCATGCTTTATTCGGAATAGCTCACTCCCATTTTTCACCACTTTTGCTCGATGACAGGTCATTCACCTCACTACTGTCATGCGTTACAAAAATTAGCAAGCAAGAAAATGAATCTAGATCAGTTCTTATGTTTGAACTTGCTCATTTGCCTCTACGCTCTATTTCCTACTAGAAACCCGTTTAACCGCATCACAGGACCGACTTCACAGCCGACACGGAGCAAGAGAGACGGGAGAACCTTGCGAATTTTCCCAATGTATCAGACTTACAGAAACACCTGTGCTAAATAACTTTGTGCTGAGCTACTGTGAAAAAGCTGCAGTGTTAAATAGCAATCACAGTTTCTGATTTTTCACTGAGCTGGTTACTCTTCTGCTAGAGTCCTCCGAGCTGTCGTACCGAGTGTGAATGGTACCCGTTTTAATCTTACCGCCTTTCTCTGTATTTACATTGTTGTAGCCATGAATTTCCCTATTTATCTTGAAGTATCGTTATATAAATACAATGGGAGTTGAGCAGTGCCTGATAAAGTAGAAAAAAACCCTCCTGTTTATAAATGCTTTTCATTTCTGAATTGAAACCATTCATTCACTGACTACTATAAGAAGATGAGAGGAGTTGGGGAAAATCTTCTGAGGCATTTGATTTGATACAGGTTTAAAAGTGTTATTTCTCTCCTTTAAAATGATCCCAAACACAGTAACACAGTAGGCAAGGACAAAAGTATTGTAAAATTAAATAAACTTAGAAAGTCACTGCCAATCCATCCGTTATTAAGGGCCATGTGAGAAAAAAACACTGATTTCCATTTTACAGGGAAACAATGCCCTTAAAAACACACAAGCACTTAAAAGAGATGCATTTGCATCTATACAGAGCTCATTATAGGCTTTAAGTGTGTTAATGATTAGATGGAAAACTTGTTCAAACAAATTATTGACTCTGCTAGTGAAGATCAGAGAGACCGTAAAGCTTTTGCACTCAGGTAGGGACAGTTCCAGTCAGGTTTACCTGAGGATTTGCCCTTCCCAGGGTGGTAAATTAGCAGCAGCCACAGGTCTGGGAGCAAATATCAAATATCTGCACACCTCAGGGGAGAAGCAGGTAAATTGCAAGCGCTGCCACTCGCGGCAGCATCACCACTATCAGAAACGATTCACCTTTTCCATCTTTAACCCTTCTACATGTGTTTCCTCCTTACACAAACCACTCTGCGGCTCTTTAGTAGTGGTATAGGAGGAAAAGTCCAGGAAAGTAGGGAATAGAACTGCTGCTGACAGTGATTCATCTTCAGTGATGTCTGCATTGATACGAGTGGAGACTGGAGATATGTTTAGATGCTACACTCCAGCTAGAGTGAGCCTAAAACAGCATATGCTTGGCCAAACCTTTTGAAACCAGGGAGGGGAGGAAAGTAAGTTGTGGAAAATTTACTACTCTCTGTTTCAATCAAAATTTTAAGCAATTCCTGGTTTTCACCAGACTCCAGGCAGGAGAGCACAGCTCGTGGTATTTAAATGAAGCTCCCACAACATTTTGTGGCAACACGATGTTTTATGGCAGCGAGTGCAAAACACAGCAGCCGCACCACTGTAAACTTTGAAACGTTTCGGAGAACGTCAAGCACCACCAGCTACGCTGCCAATGTAGTTCTAAGTACAACCTAGCGAGCTCAAATTATGCAAAGCAACCATTTCTCACACAAGTAGTCCCAAAGATTTCAGACAAGGGCAATATCTGAGGCAAAGACTTGCAGAAGAGGAAGCTCAAATATATATGCGTCCGGGTGTTGCTACTTATATATATATATACAAACATATATAGGTAGCAATATATATATATATATATATATAAAAATATATATATATAAAAGTACTTTCCAGTGCAAAGAAGGTAGCAACAGCCGGACTCATGTTTAGGTAGGTTTACCCGCGCGCTCGCGATTCTCATTTCCTACTTACATGAAGTGTGTTTCAAATCTATAATTCATATAAAGTGAGAATTTCAGTGTTTTTCTTTCACTAAAAAGCCTATTGTGAATGGCCCCAGGACAACTCCCCCAGCCAGGTAATTTAAACTGCAGAAAAGATAGGCAGATACGTTATTTTCAACAAGGTCCCAAGGTGGCTTTCAATTAAGAAAAACAATTGACTGATGTTTCTCTGTTTGCTGCCAGGAAGCTCTATGTAGTATTTCTAGAGCTTTTTCTCCACTCTACCCAACATGTGGGCTCAGTGTCAAGCTGTGAGTTTGTAAATCTTTTTCAGCACTTATCAGAGCTCAACATGAATTATGGTATTGCCAAATCTGCTTTATGCAGGATGGTTGGGTTTTTTTACACTAGAAGAAAATGTACGATTTTATGGTCAAAAAGAAACATCTACATGCTTGCAATGGGAAAACGCAGTCAGTTGTGACTGAACCCCAGAAACAAAAATTCCCCTTAATCCCACATCCTTTACCATCATCAAACTTTGGGAACTTCTGAGCTGTTGAGTTTTATGTGGCGCACGCAGATTTTCTCTGTACCTTTATTAACTCTATTGGCTAAGATTTTATTAACTAAGACTTTATTAACTAAGATTTTTATTAACTTATTGCACGTTTGAAAAAGTCCCTCCTACTTCTCTGGATGATTTGCCTTAAAACGTGTGTTCCTCTTTAGTGAAATACCTTGCTTTTTGCTAAGGAATAGTTAGCATGGAACATAAATCAGCCCTTTTGTTGAGGGCTAATAAACTTTGCGTGCGCGCGCGCGTGTGTGTGACTTAATACCATTATAATAATATTATATGGCAGGCAAAAATATAATGAAAATGATAATTTGCCAAAAAGATTTAAAAAACACTGAGGTGTTACCTATCAAAAGTTCTCCTTCTGTCTATGATACAGCACAGATTGCAATCGTGACAGTAAATCTGGTGCTATTGTTAATGCCATGGCACTTTGGTTTTTGGCTTGCTTCAGTCCAATCTGTGACATGCTTGTGAATATCTTTCTTCTGTTCTGTCTGTATGGCATATGGATTTCTGGGATACAACGTCAGACCTATCCACATAACAAGTGTTCAGAGCACCTTATCATTTTAAAAAGCCAATTACTCAAAAAGACAAATGTGAAATGTTTCACATTTAATGATGAGCAAATCTGCAAAACAAATGCAATTTTGCTTCATTTGAAAAAGTTTAGTTTAACTGTAAATATTGCAATGGAGTCCCTAGCAATACACACCACGGGTAGGGACAGGCTCATTTTATGCATATTGTACATCATCACTGTCACTTAAATCTGCAAGATTTTTCCATGCTAAGTTGTTTTAAATAAATAGAAAGAAATGAGATACAAAAGACTGAAATATATGCTTCTGAATAGACTGTAAAAATGTCACTGCTAACACTGAGCATTGGACACTTAAAAAAAAAATATTTTGAAAGTCTCACCCAAAAAAACGAAAACTGCATATGTCTACAGAGGTAAAGGTCAGTAATGAAACAATTAACAGCAAAAATACCAATCCATTTTTTAGAAATATTTGTCAATATATAAAGAATGTTTTGTACTGCACATAAGTGCTCAATTAATCCTGGATTAGTGGCCGTATGTCATATTCCCAGACTGAAATGATGTCAGCTGAAGAACTTAAATACACGCAGGTTTAAAGCAAGATTTTGTAAGGACTTCAGGAATGCAGAAATCGCTGCTTTCCGGTGCAGTGCTAATAGAGCTCATGATTCAATGAGACTCTGAAGAATATGCATAATATATTTGCTGTACTACTGAGGTCAAAGCAGAGTACAGTAGGATTATTATTTTATTTTATTTTTTATAGGCTATAGGTATATGTTTATGCCTACACGTCGGCAAAATATATAGACACACGCACACCAGCCACTGCTACAGACAATTTAATGTCTAGCAGTTAGCTAAATTGTAGGTGCTGAGCATCAGAGAAGAAATTAAAATGGTTATTGTTAACGTAGGAGCATATTGGGCTGAAGGCTGGGGGAACAGCGATGTTAGTGGGAGTACTCGACTGAGCAAGGCAAATGGATTTGTGTACTATAGTTAAAATATACAGGAGGCATATAAACAGATTTTAATATCGAAGATTTTTGTGACTAATTTGATTTTTAAAACCCTCTCACTGAAAGGAGAGCACTGGTAACAAAATACTATAGAACATGGGAAACTGAATGCAGCTGGCACTGGTAATTTTAGAAGAAACTAATCTTGATATTTATAACATCATGTAGCAAGCGGAACAGTTTTACCAGGCTGGGAATGTTGAAATACAAAAAAGTTCACCTTTCAGCTATTGTGTTTTAGCTCTACTGCTCTAGGAAAAAAAAAATATCAGAAATTGGCTGTTGCAAGGCAAATATTAAGAAAGTTTATTATGATATACAGCCATCGAGGTCCCTTTTTTAAACTACCTGTACATGCATTGTACTTTATATATTAAATTTTTGTAATCCAACTCAGGGACTTAATATATACAGCCAAAAAATCAGTTCATAAATTATATTTTGAAAGACAGAAAAAATGCTGAACTATGCCATTAGATAAGAACCTTGGTTTTAATACATGCTTTTTATTATTTTTTTTAAATTTTCAAGCTCTTTCAATTTAGGGTTTGATGTTTTTACCTGTAGTATACCAGTTATAATGAACTAATAACTGATGTATAAAAAAAAGGATATTTTACCCTTAATCCTGGAAACAGCTGTAATAATAATTCCTGAAATATTTTTTGCTATTGCTGCACAATAATCAGCGTAAGTGTACATATAAACCTGTAAGAGAATGCAATTTAGCTCACAATTTCATTATGTTATTTAATTTCTACAATTTTGGATCGTAAGGGTAAAATAAACATTCATAAAAACATAACAGACCGAATCATTTCATAAATTAAGCCACATAATGTATTTAACTCCAAGTGATTTACATCAGAGGTTAATTTTTCCCAGTATCTTTAATGTTCAGGAGTAATGAAGATAGACGAATATGCGATTTTTAAAGCGTAGAACTTTAATGAACGTGGGGATTTTAATTTGCAGGGGACTGTGCAAACATTTAGCCTGCTTTTATAGTACGTGGTTTTGGTTTGGGTTTGTGTTTTGGTTTGGCTTGTGTGGTTTTGTTTTTTTTTTTGCTTCTCCCTTGCACACCCACTCACCAACTTCAGCGCAGCAGATTTGAATGAAGGGAAAAGCTCAATGGGTAATTGTCAAAATACTTTCCATTTCTCCCACTTTCACACAAGAACCAAATAAAGCCAGGAGAGGCTCCCGCTTTTCACAGACACCCAGAAACCGGCAGCATCCACCTGGAGCTACCGAAGGGCACAGCTGAATCTCACAGATCACGTCTCCTTTTCTTTTTTTTTTCATTTTTTCTCTATTTTTTTTTCTTTCAATTCCAGAAATACACCTTGGAACACGAGCACATTTTCTCTCGAGTTTCAAGATCTGATGTCAAAATTGCCCACCACCTAGCTCATGCAAAAATCTGTTTATGCACGTTCTCTCTCTCTCCTCTCTCTCTCTCTCTCTCCCTCCTAGTATTACAAAAAAGAAATGTCAGTAATAATCAAGTGAGGGTGCTGAATTAAAAATCTGAAATCGCTAACAAACCGATCTGTACAAAAGTGTCAGTGTTAAGATTTCCAGACTGGGGGTTGCGCGACAGAACGAGGAGCTCAGACAGAAGAAAACAGCTCTCCACTCCACTACTTTCACCCCGTTAATCTCACATGTGCTTTGCCACGGATTTCTTGCTATTTTATTTTTAACCTTTGCTACCTTGTGGGAAGCGGGCGATTCCGAGGGTGCTCGCAAGCAAAGCTCCGATTTTACAGATGGATGTAAAGCACTGTTAAATGAGAGCTTTAAGAAGGACTTTTTCAATTTACTTTGAGCTTAAGCTGAAGTGGTTTAATCACAGCTTGTACACATCTTCTTAAAAATTGTTCTAAGTGGGGGGGGAGAAGTAATAATCGCGGAGGAAATCATCACGACAGATGCTGGCTCCCATGATCCCATTTACACTTTTAACATCACTAATGAAAACCTATCCGGGCAATACCTGTGTCAGCGAGGCGTCAGGTGGTCACTTGGCAAGGGAGAATAGGGAGGAATCAGACCAGCGTTTGGAAATGCCACACTTTCTTTTTTTTTTTCTCTTCTTTTTTTTGTTGGTGTGTGTAGAGGGGTTGGGTGGGTTTTTTTGGTGGTGTTTTTTTTGGTGTGGGGTTGTTTTTTTTTTTTCTTTTCCATTTTCTTTTTTTTTTTTTTTGCACCTGTTATTCTAAAATTTCTTTCAGTTACATTTCAAAACACTACAGTTGGGATCTCCTTGCCAACCTGAGATGGCATAAGCCTGGGTAACAGAACAAAATGTGAGAAGGTCCTTCTGTCTTTAACGCCTGTTCACCAATGAATCAGCCTCCAATTAATCTGTTTCTTCAGTAGGAGTTTAATAAAAGTCAAGCACACACATGTTCAGTCTTGTTTAGTATTAAAGCTGTGTTAACATTATCTGCCTAGCCAGGTCAAAAATCTTATATAATTAAATGCCAGAAACCATTTCAGAATTTTAAGGGCTTTACAATTTTCTGTAAGTAATTGATTAAGCAAGGCAGGGTAGTTTAAATTTAAAACAGGATAGTGATGAGTGTGATGTCACTTTTCATTACATATCTCAGAAAAGTTTGTTTCATGGCCAAACTACACATAAAATAACTTATTAGATTTGCTATTTTGCATTTTTGTGAACGAGGGGGAAAAAAAAACATTTAAAAAAAAACCAGCAACCCAGATTTCCTTTCCACATCATGAAATATAAACTGAGTAGGTTGTGCACATCCTGAATTTCCACACTGTCAGTCAGGCTATCCGCTATAATCACAGAGTAGGATTTGCCCTACTCAGCTGTGCCTCCAACTTGGCTTGGAAAAGCAAGGTATTACAATAGCAGGATTATACTATATTAGTCCCAGGGGGAAGGGAGGAAGGAGTGGAACCTATCAGGCCATACAAATAGTTAAATAAGCATGGTCTTGACTTGGAGCAATACCTATCACTCACTGTAGGCAACTAGAAGTCTTTGCATGGAAATAAGTGAGGAAAGTCTGACCTCCAAACAAATACAAGCTCTCTATGTTGGTTAAAGTTCAGCTTTTCACCGTTCAAACATGGATATCATTCCTGATTGGCAAAAATAGTTTGAGACATAAATAAAACCAGGAAAAAACATAAATGTATTAATAACAAAGATAGCATTATGAAAGGGAGGATCACCTCTAAAAATCTGTCCATAAAATCTACTCTTCCTGCTCCAGTTAATAGCACTGATGACACCATTTTCAGATTTAAGAGCATTTTATGTCCTGCTGCCACCAAATGTTCAGCAGAAGATGTGGTTTCATGCAGTCTCCTCCCAGGCACCCTCTGCTCCCAGGAGGAGAGCTTTTCCCCTTCTCCTTCTCCCTTTGAAAGCTTCCCCTTTTTCTCACTTCCCACGGCTGAAAACCAGATGTACTCCAGACCTCTCCATATATGATTTCTCTCCAACCTCCAAAGACGAATTAAGCAGTGGCACATTCTGATGACATAACGTAACGCATAATGTACACGACAATGCATAACAACATGGAGTCCCAGCATCCAGGTTTCTCAGCCTGTGCCAATAACAACATCCAAAAGAGGAATTAGGAAGATCTTAAGATTAAAAATCTGAAATCAAAGTCTGAAATCAAGATGCCATCATTCCCAGGTACAAGAACAAAGAGCAAGAGAAGTTGAGCATGTATTGTTGTTTAAACAGATTAGCTCACCACACTAAAGTTAAGCATATTCATAAGTTTTAAAGCATAGTAAAAGCACAGGAAAAAAAAGCATAAAAAGAATCTGAGGGATGTGAGAGGAGGGGAAACAATAACAAAAAAAGACATTAAAAATAGAACTACAGAAAACTGGGGATGCTTATAGCAAGGGAGGACAGCCAGCTTTGGATAAACAAAGACAATTTTGGAAGTGGTACAGTAATAAAAATGGGACAGTACGACATGTAAGTAGAAATTAATATGATGGAAATTACTTAACAAGCAATATACTGTACTCCATAGAGGGCCATGATCATTAAGCTGGTGAATGGGTGCTAACGTGGTAGAAGCAAAGCAATGTATAAAAGGTCCAATCAATACGACAACATCACACTGGCACGCGAGCAGAAATAAACACAATCAAAACCAAAAGTGCTTTTATAGTATAGCTACCCTATAAAACAAAATTGATCAATATACAGGTGAAAGAACAAGCACTGTAGTCACAACAGACTGAAATACAGGCAGGTATCATTTTGATGAAAATATACTTATAACTCAGTTCCATCTGCCAATAGGGTCGGACTGGCTGAGCAATGTATTGGATAGAAAAACAGCACCAGCATCAATAAAGTAAATAATAACATAAAAACATCACATACAAGTATAAAAATAAAGGGAAGTAGCTCTGAATTCTCTTTTAGCCTGGTAAGCTTATGATCAGAAACTTTAAAATACAAAAAATTGTGTTACTTTTTACTAAAAGCATGATTAGACTAATAATTTTCAGTTCCTGTGACATGGACATCTGGTAGCCGTGGTTAATAGAAAAAAGGCAGATGTCAAAGAACTTTAATTATGACCTCAAATGACTTAATATTCTGTTATTTGGTTCGTACTTACAGAAAATGGAGTACAGCAGTACTGAGATGTGAGCGAATCATCCCATTGGACATACTGGTTTTATATTAGGCTTTATGCATATGTGGCCTGGTTTTAGCTGAGAGAAAGTTGATTTTCCTTCTTCCTAGTAGCCATGGTTTGTATTTAGTATGAAAATAACGTTGATAACACACTGGTGTTTTAGTTGTCACTAGGTAGTTCTAGTGTCTACCCCAAGTCAGGAACCTTCCAGCTTCTCACAGCCTTCCAGGTGCCCAACGAGCTGGGAGAGCACAGCCAGGACAGCTGACCCAACAGACCACAGGGATATTCCCTGCCATATAACATCATGCTACACATATAACTGGGGAAGTGAGCTGGGAGGTGGGATCACTGCCACTGGGCAGCAGGTTGGTTTGGTTATTTCCCTTCTACATATGGTAAGCAATTGCATTTGCATGTCATTAGTTTTATTAATAGCAAAACAAATAATAAATAATAATCTTCTTTTGTTATCCTATTAAACCACCTTTATCTCAACACATTATTTCGTTTTGCCCATTGTCCTCCCCATCCCCTTGGGGGAAGGGAAGCAAGCAGGTGGCTACTTGGTGCTGAATTACTGTCTGGGCTTAAACCATGACAACACGTACACCTAAACCCAGTTCCTCTGTACAGGTACTGGCCACTGATAAAGGTTTTCTCTGAAATGTCCAGATTAAAATCATATTGTATTTTTTCTCTTCCCACATTTTTCTGTACTCATTTAGTCACATTCAATAAACTCTTTTCCTTTTTAAAAGAATAAAAATTTAAAAAATGGAAAGTTTGCAAATAAACCACTTATTTTTAAATAGAGTCACTAAAATACAAAATAACCATTACTAAAAAAATACATGAATTGGATGTTGTGTCTGCTGTCTGCTTGACACAAGGACATCTGGAGATCTGGGCAGTGCATTTGCTGTGGTGGTATGTGAACTTTACTTTAGGATTAGAACAAAAATGGCAGCCTCATAAATGTCTACACCATCCTTCAGAGAATAACAGGCAACCTCCCAAACTACAGTAATGAAAAGTTGCGGTTAAAAAGCACATTTAGAGGAGAGGAAGAGAAACTCCATCTCTTTCAGACTGCAACTGAATTTCAGGCTGAAAACATTTTTCTTTTTTCTTATTCAAGGCTGTCTTAAAAATCTACCTAATCCTCTGCACGCCTGTACAAGCATGGGTATAACCACTGCCCACCTCCATGGGGGGAAACGGAGTCAGAGGTGTACGGCTGTGGCATGATGTGGTGTGGTGGGGTGGCCAGCTCACCAGGGAAAGCTGGGGTTGCCACCAACCCTTAGGGACCTGCATGTCTCAGCCCTTCGAGGCCTTGTTCCTTTGCTGAAAGTTAAAGAAATTCCTGTCACGAATGCTATCGGCATGACGTAACTCCTTAATCAGAAGGACCACGGATGCTAGAGGCGTGAGCGGTTGCACCATGGATCAGCGATGCTCCACGCGGTCCCCATCAGCACGTGGCGACAGAGGGGTTAGCTCGAAATTAAATGAGTTGACCCAACAGCGGTCAGCGGCGGGGTAAGATATAAATAAACCAAGTGGTGCCTCGCAGGCCTGAGCTCTGACGGCGGATCTTCGCACCGACTCTTCCAGGGGCTCAGTTAACAGCCACTGCTGCCTAAATTATCTCCTGACAAGTCCCCGTCACCAGCGTTAAAAAGATATATACATTAAGGATTGCACCTCCACTGCAGGAAGCTGTGGGATGGCAAAGTGGCAAAAGCGTTTCCCCGCAGTGGTACCTAACGCGGGTATCACATGGGTACGAATCAACAAGGGTAACATATTTCGCTACAGTTAATTATCCTGATTTATCCCAAGAAACTAGGTTTTAGGCTGTAATCTGTGAGGAAATCTGCTGTTCTAGTCCTAAATCCTCCCCTCAGCCTGGTGATTATCAACTACATTTTTGTACAGGAGGGAATTAATGCCACATACTGCCTAAGCAGCTTTGAAGTCAAAAAGGCCCAGACCTGTAATAACTTTTGTGCAGTGTTATTGATTGAGGGGGGAAGCGAGGTGCCTGCGGTCGCCGGCGTTTCCGGAGGGTCTCCGTGCCCTCCTTCCCTCCTGCCCCTCTGCAGCCGGTCCAGCCCCGTTGCGAACCCCACCATTACCTCACGGCAGGAGACCCCAGGTACCTGCCGACGCAGGCTGTGCCTTGGACCGGAGGTAAAAAGCCAGAATTACAATGCAACCTGATTTTCCCATCTAGCAACAATCAATACGGCTTTAGAATTTGATAATAAGGAGCCTTTTCAGAAAATAATCGTGTTTGCGGTGAAAGGCTGTGCACAAAACAGAGGTTGTTTTTTTTTTTATTCTCCCTGAAAGTGCATGTGTGACGATCCCAGCAACATTTACATGTAATTTGATTATTAAACACCGTAATTCAGCTTTTACATATATGCATGTGTGTGAGGACACACGCACGTTTTGCACAATGCCTGTTGGAAAACCCAAACAAGGCTTTTGTTGGAAGGGGTAAAGTGAACTGGGAGGAGGGAGGGGAGAGAAAAAGGAGGGAGAAAAAAAAGGGGGAAAAAAAAGGGAAAAGGGGAGGAGGGAAAAACAAAAGGAAAGGAAAAGAGGAAAGGAAATAGAGGGGAAAAGGAAAGGAAAAAGGGGAAGAGGAAAGGAGGGAAAGGGGGAAAAAAGTGGGGGAAGAGGGAGATGAGGAGAATGAGGGGGAAGGAGGGAAAAAGGGGGGAGAAGGGAAAAAGGGGGGAGAAGGGAAAAAGGGGGGAGAAGGGAAAAAGGGGGGAGAAGGGAAAAAGGGGGGAGAAGGGAAAAAGGGGGGAGAAGGGAAAAAGGGGGGAGAAGGGAAAAAGGGGGGAGAAGGGAAAAAGGGGGGAGAAGGGAAAAAGGGGGGAGAAGGGAAAAAAAGGGGGAAAGAGGGGGAAAAAAGGAAAAGGAAAAAATAAAAGGGAAAGGAGAGAAAAGAAAAAGGAAAGGAAAAAAAAAATCCTATCTGGAGCCATGCATTTATTCAAAAGCATTTCAATCTGCGTGCACATCTTCATCACTTCAGTGATAATTAAATCTGGGAATCACAGGTGATGTCCTCGCACAGTCTCTTTGCCGGGCTCCCACCGGGCCAATGAAGCGGGGCTCCCTGTGAGGCCTGTTAGCACAGATCAGGTGGTAATGTGGAGGGACAGATGAGCTTTAGCTGACAGATGGCAGGATGACCTGGAAAACCTGCCCCCTTTTCTGGGATCAGGCAGCAGCTGACAGGTATTATTTCATAAAATAACGTCTAAAAGGAATCGCCAGGGTCTTCGCATTAATCTGAGGCTGCAACCAGCCATGTAACGTTTATGTCAGAACAAATCTGTCTCTATGCAGGAGAAGGAAAGTGGTTTTTGATGAAGTTGTTCATAAATTTTAATATAATATGCCTGATGGTGTCAGATATAGTCTCATATCTCTTTTATATTTAAAAGCTCTAGTGAAACATAGAAATATTCAATCTCCAACAAGATACTTTTAAATAACTAAAAAGTTAACCAAGGATACCTTACTGCTTTTCCCCATTTTCAGCAAAGAATTTGCATGTGTAATCTCCATGTTTTTAAATGAAAACATCTCAATTGCATGAAATCCTTTTTTGTAATTTGCACTAAACAAAGGCACCGCCAAAGCTTCTGCAAAGTTGTTTTACAAAAACAAATGAATAACTGACGCTGGGAAATAAAAAAGCAGCCTTACATGGAGCTACTTATCAGCGACGACTTAATTAAAAACACCTTAAAAATCAATATTTTATATTTTTTTTTTCTGCTTGAAAACTTGAGCTGTGTCTGCTTTGAGGAGTGAAACATTGCATTAAAATGCCCTCTCCAGACACATGACATTTGAAAGTTTAGGCACAGATGAATATTTGGGGAATTCAAACACCTGGATCGGGTCTGGGCTTGCCAGCCCTCCGAATCTTTTTGCAAAGTAGAGAGAAAGCAAGGTCGTGCTTCCCACCTCACTCCTTCCTCAACGCGGCACCAGCTAGTTCAGCTACACCCTGATAAATTCAAGACTCGGTAATCAGCATTAATATGCAAGCAAGTATCAATCCAAAACCTGCTAATGAAAATGATTACACTGTTATATTCATCTGAATCTTATATGAGCTACTGAGGGGCATTTACCAGCGATACGCATGTCTCACTGTCTTTGCAGTGCCACCTTAAAGACCCCTTGTTCACTTTTTTCTCTTTTATCGTCTTTTAGTTGTAGAGAATCACCTGCTTAAATATCTCTAAGGGTACTAGTAAAAAAGAAAAACAACATACATAACAGATGCGCGAGTGAACCTTGGGATGAATGTATTATGGATACAGAACCATCATCACACACCTCATAATCACTTTTTCACCTGCCCATCTGGTGCAGACCTGTGGCTTGTTAGTAATGCACTCGGATACAGTAAAATGTGCTTATCTAAAAAGAACAATTAAGCAGAAGCTCGAACGGCGCAGTCAGGATGATTTGCGAAGAAAAATGCAATGGAGGAAAACAGACAACGGCATCTTGCCTTTTGGAAAGGGACATGCCAAACTTCCACGTTTGAAAAAGCAAAAGGAAAACAGCAAGTCCTTTACTGAAATTTAAAAAATCCAAAATTCCCATTTTTTCTTAAAAAAAGGTCCCACAGTGTGAAATTTCCAGCATTGTGTCTTCCATTTATTCGCCAAGCAAGCATGGAAAAGGCGAAGGCAATACAAACTTCAGCTTCGATGCACTATAAATAGGTGTGAATACTGACCTAGAGAAGTCAAGTTTATGCTCAAGAGGTTGATTCATCACCTCAGACTCTCCATTAAGATTGCAGTAACGGTTTCACAATATTGACAGTTTTCCAATGGAAAACAGTTTATTGTTTCACTGTCATCAAAAGATGGAGACTTCTATTCACCAGTAAAATGGATTTAAAATCACAAAATGAAAAGTAGAAAAATTATCACAGCATTGCCACTTCATGAAATGTGCTCTCCCTTTGCTTTCTCTTAGTAGTTTCCCAATGTGAATCCTCTTCCAGCAGCTAAATCTATGGATATCTGAACAAGCAAAATCTCATTTACCTTTCCTACACTGGACATATGACAACACGCAGGCTATCACGAGATACCTGATTTCCTTGAGATACATTGTCAATTAAACCCATCATTTCATTGATATTCATGACAGTTGCTTTGCTGGGTCTACTACATCTAAGGAAGAGAAGATATTTCCCAGAACTATCTTGGCGTTCCTGACCTAAAAATGGAAAACCATGGGTAATCACAGATCCTGTGGTAGCTCTTGTGCAACAGTCCTTGAGCTTACTCAACTGCATAAGGCACAAAGGTTGCTCTGCTGTATGAAAAACTTCAGAAGATTGTGCTTTCCTTCACTCGATTTTGATCCTATCAGTTGCACAGGGAATGGTAACCAGAGAGCTGTTCATTACTGGGTTTTTTTACCCCCAAATATCAACTCGGTTTTCTTAGGCTAGATTTAAAATATAATTTTACAGAAAATTTTATCTGTATTAATTTAAAATATTTCACATGTATATATATATAAATAAGAAATTGAAGTCTTAATGCAATCAATTCTACTTTGCTTAGCTTTAAAGACGCCTGACACATCAACATGCTGATGTCGCACCACCTACGTACTTGGAGCTCAGTGATTCCACAGACTTTGTTAAAACACAGCTTAAGAGCAATGTATCTCGTCACTGATGATGTGAACTACAACATGCAAGTTTTAAGGAAACCATTTATTTTTTGCTAAGGCATTAACTGGCCTCTGAAAAAGATTTTAGTTTAAGAGCAACATCAAAGGTTCCCAATGAACAAGTAGACAGGAAGTCTACACTTACACAGTTCAAAGCACTACGACCATGTTACACTGTCAAGATAGATAGAGGGATTCCAAATTCCACCAGTTAATTTTTTTCTTAGAGAAATTTTGTTATTATCAATAGAGACACTCAGTGAAAATCTCTGCGTGTATGTAAGATATAGATATAGATATGTAAATCAATATTTGCATAAGGACCTTTATGCTCCCCAAGCCAAAACTGTTTTGTTTGATTAGTTGAGTAAGCCTGCTGTATTAATTGGCTGTGGCTGTCATAATTAAAAGAACAATAGGGTGTTTCTCAGGTCTGCCACTGATGTTTGAGCAGACCATGGTTTTGAAGTTATCGTGTAAGAACACAGTTAATTTTATCTCAAAATAAAAATAATACTGGAGTTCAAACTCATGATTTCCACAGGGGAAAACTCAGTAGAAATTCATTCTCCAGTGGCATAAGAAGCACTGACACAAATCCTACATACATATGGATAATTTGTAGTAATCAGACATTCCAAGCCCTCGCTTGAAAAATATGTTGTAGAAAAGATGTATACCCCTATTCAAAACTCCAAAGACATATTTTGATTACTGATAAGTTCATTAAGGGACTTGATTGCGTCTATATAAGAAAATTCACTCAACTGTTTGATGCTTAAATTCATAATCTAAATCCCAGTCTGTAATCTGTTCTTGCTCTTCCCAGTGTATACTTAGATCATATATAGAGTTCATACCCCTTCTATTCAGTGGTGCATATTGCCACACCAGCACATTTTATTCAGCTAAAAGATGCTTTGACTTGATACACTAGACTTTTCTGGACTACAGAGGACAACCTTTTCCAACATCAATGTCTTTTCTTACCTTCCTTAATTCCTTCATCAGATTTTACTTAAAAAGGATGCAATTTATGTTCTAAGTAGTGATAATAATAATAAAAAATTATCAGTAGGTGATCCTTTCCAGTGACAACTATTTTTCTGAAGGAATTTCAAACAAAACTTCATTTTTTTCCAAAATAATAATATGACACATTTTGTATGTACTAAAAAGTAGTTAAAAGGTAATTGATGGTTTGCAAAAATTAAACCTGTTGCATCTGGCAGTGACCAATACAGCTGGAAAATGAGAAATTTGTTTTATTTACGTAGCACTGATTAACAAAGTCAAATCCCAATGTTTCAAACAATAATTTATATGCATAAATTAATAACTGATCTCTTTTCTCCTCCACATTATTTTAGGACAAAAAGTGAAGAAGAAACTCCCAGATATGATCATAAGGGTGTGTAGGACACCTGATAACTAGAAAGTGCATTTACCAAAGGCATATTTTCCCCATATATCAGAGAAATACCTATCTCAAACCTTCCAGAAATTAACAGGAAATCATAGAATATTATTTAGAAGGGAACTCTGGAAGTGGGAACATTGTCTTGTGCAATCTTGCACTTAAACAGAAGTGTCGCCAGTACTAAATCGGGCCACCTGTGGTTTTGGCTAGTCAAGTCATGAAATCCCTGAAGGGTGGAGAGTCTCAGGCCACTTGAGGCCCATATTCTGAAGCCATACTACAGTTTTAATAAAATATTTTTCCTAATATCTAATCTGAGCCTCCCAAAATATAATTTGTGGCAACTGTCCAACCTGCGTCTACTGAAAGGGGCATTGGTCTGTCATCTTTGCAAAGACTCTTAGTCTTGCCTCCATCACTCTGTGTCCCAGGCACCACATTTCCTCTTCTGAACCTTCTCCTATTTCTCCATGCCCCACTTGACCTGGGGGACCAAACCGAGCAGCACACTCCTGGAGTTGCCTCACCAGCCTGTGCAGTGGGGGATGATAACCTCCATCCTCCTCCCAGCCTAGCTTATTATGTAGTGTGCTGATTTCTCAGCACGAGCACACCACAAGCTCCTACTTAACCTACATCAACTGACACTCCCAGGTCATTTTCAATAAATATGTTCTTCCTCAAATTAAATAATTACTAATTGTTTCCTACAGCTGTACTCATAGGGTCTTCCATTGCCACAACAGGGTACTGAGCCATATTAGATCAGGGAGTGCTACCATGTCCATTCATGGTCACACAGTTTCTAGACCTGTAGTGATACAGGCTTACAACCTGACAGCCAAGAGATGTTAAACCATTTCCTCTACTGAAGAAGCAGGTTAGGAGTTCTTCTGTTTCTTAGACAGACAAAAGATATTTCTGGCAGAACTAGTTTTGTTTCCTTAAATTTTACTTTCCATATGCTCAGGATAGTTATTTAGTTTGTCTCTGGTACTGAGGAGGCCAACACAATGCAGTGCTATTTCATCTAATGAAAAAAGAGTAGTACAAGGTATGAAAACCTTATTCTAAAAATGAACAGAGCAGATGGGATATGCAATTCTAACTTAGTCCATTTGCATGTGTTTGTTGGTTGCTTTTTTTTTTGCCTTTTTTTTTTTTTTTTTTTAGTTCCAGTCAATTTATCTACTTGAAAAGGTCTGCTTGTAGCAGAAAGGAAAACCAATTCTTCCAGCTTTAGGGCAGGAAAGTGCATAGCTGCTAAGGAAGAGGAGATATTATGCACATAACATCCTCACCTCCTACATTTGGCAGCTCCCTCTGCTTGGAAGCTGTCACCCAAGGCATCCAGCCCAGGGTGTTCTAGTCCTCGATATCCTCCTTGCACAGTCTCCCACTTCCTGGAGATGAACCAACACTTTGTGTTTGACTTCCCCCACCAGCTTCAGTGTATTATAGTATTGCTTTCCTCATCTCACTAGCTGGCAGTATTTGAGACATCTTATTTCAAGTTGCAACCTCCTGAGACCCGTATTATCACTGTGTTTAAAGGCCAAAGGGAACAGTAAGAAGAGAAAGAGAAAAGACATTATAGAAGGGCTCAAAGAGCCCATGTGCAGGTTAAAAAGACTTCTCCTGACTACAGCCTCTGTACGTGAGAGAGGAAAGGAATGGTTTTCTCAGCATCCCGTAGTGGATGCCTGATGGCCTGCAGGAAGAATGCAGGAAGAATGCAGGCAATGCTGAATTCTGGACAACTGTATACAAGCACACAGGAAAAACAGCAAAAAATGAAGGGGCAACTCAATACAGTTTCTCAAATCTCCACATAAACACTGTGGGGCTTTTTTAAATGTTTAACTTCAGATTTAGCTTTGCAAGCACAGGATGATAAATTCTGTATACAGATAATTAAGATAATATGAAACAGGAAGGACTTTGCCATAAAAATCTCTCCACCACAATCAAAGCTTCAGAAACATTCTCCCAAGTTTCTTTTACAGACTTGCAGTGCACACCTCATCCTGGCCAATTGCTCCCAGGTCAGTGTACAGGAGGATTCAGGATGCACACATTTTGGCCTTAAACCTTTAACTGCTTTTACCCTTAGCTATTTACACATCCCACTGGCAATAGAGAGCTTAGCAGAAAAAAAATAAAGAAAAAGTTTCTTGCACCTATCTCACCTCACATTTGCTCTGCTTTTCTATGTGTGGAGAATTATGAAAGAAACTATCCATGTCTATCTATTATTTTTTGGGCTTTCCCACACGAGTACTCAATTTAATATTTTGCAAGTGCCAATGGCCTTCTCTGCCTCTGCAGCTCCCTCCAAGCATTCGACTGAATGGCAGCAAAATATTTTTAGTGATTGATTGCACTATAAGGGCTGCTGAAGAGCATGTGTGAGAAGAGCATCACACCACCCTCTCAAGACCCTTGGAGGGTGCCTTGAGCACTGTAAGTTAAAAGAAGAGGAAAAATAACCCTGAGTGACTGTGTTACTATAGTCATGTTTTCCAAGCAATGGAGGATACATGTATCTTCCTTTCTTTCCTTTGCAGTTTAGAATTTCAAACACTTCTCTTTTTTTTTTTTAAAGTTTATTATCAGTAAATGGGCTTATTTTGGGGGGTGGGTGTGTGGGGTGGGGTATTTTAAAGAACATGAGGGAGTCATGACTACTTTATTTCAGTTAAACCTGAATCTCTTGATTTACTTTTGCAACCACAAAACAACTTGACAAAGCAGAAAAGTAAATGCAAACAAAGAAGACAGCAGCCAGTGCCACTCCGAGTCCTGAGGGATTTTCCAAATTGCTAAAAGCTGTCACCATAGCCTGAAGTATCAAGTGTGAGGCACATGCTGTTGTTAGTTGTTATATTTAGTGCCACTAAGGGCTACTCCTAAACATCCCCCTAACCCACCGGTGTCTAAGGCAGTGATTCCCTTGTGAAGAAAAAGTAAAGTACTGAGACGTTTTCTATTCTACGTATCATGAGACAAAGGGCTTGTCATGAAAATCAAAATATCTCAAAGATTCACAAACTAATCTCTATGCCCCAGTAGAAACCACGTGGCATTTGGGATGGGCAGCCAAGAGCTAGTTCATCACACAATATTTGCTCCTCCAGCCTCCTGGTTCATCTGATAACGTGCATTAAAAGTTGGCTGTGACATGCTGAATGTTTTCTGAATGCTGATTTTATATTTAGCAATATCTATCATGACTAAGGACGCTGCTTGGGTTGCCAGCGTCAGAAGAGGTGGTTCACACCACTACACATGAGAGGGCAAATAACCCACACAATATTATCTATATTGCTATGAGACTGGAAGTTGCATCTCTGGATCTTCAGTGTATACGTTGAAAACTCCAAGTACTCTTGTTGCTGTGTACCTGAGATGCCTGATGCTTGGGGAAACGTTCTCAGCAGAGAGAAATGTTGAGACTTTCACTGAAATTGAAACCCTCTCAAGGTGCTGGCACGAGAGGCAGGAGAAGGAACAGCCAAAGGAATAAACCTGATATGGTGGGATGGGGTGAGGACTGCGTGGGAGAAGGGTGAGAACAATCCCTGTCCAGAGTCAGAAGTGTCTGTAAATCAAAGTGTAAGTATACAGTATACAACACATTTGTCCCCCACCGCCAGGACCTAGTCAAGCGGTGCCAGCTGCGTGATGGAGACGCTCAGGAAGTCTAGGATTCCTCAAACATCTGCTGGTGCCATTAAGAATGAGAAGTAAATCCACACTGGCATTACTTGAGATTTATTTTTCCACATTAACCCCAGCAACAACTGCCAAGTTTTTTGCTCGTTTGCCACACAAGTAACCACTGAGTGGCATAAGAATGGGAGCCAGATGAGAAACTAACTATACGTGGAAAAAATCAGGATTAGGGCAAATTAATAGAAACCAGTAAGTGGCCATGAAATAAAGACAAAGAAATACAACAGGGAGGAAAGCTGGAGAAAATACATTCAGACTTCTCTTAAACTGCTGCTATAATGAGAGGGCGTATTATTGTTTCCACAATCTCTCGCTAAATTCCAGGTCCACTCAGAGGAGTAGAAGACAGCTGCCCATCTTACTAGTGTATCTGCTCTTATTCTGATGAAACTAACCTGAAAGTTAGGTAGTCAGCACTGTTCAGAGGGGTTGATAAACAAGAACAAAGTCCGTTTCAATAGTGTCAGGGAAATAAAGGGTGTCATCCCCACGGTGCAGAGCATTGCAATGCACCTCTCTTTCTCTGTATCTCTTCTCCATGTGATCCTCAGAAGGGCATGAGATGAGTGAAACCTTTGGTTCCTTGGTCACAGGAATTTGGTTACAAATATCTCCACATGAAATCATAAAGTTTGAAGAGGGACTTTTTTTTTTTAATACAATACAGTCCATAATGCTGAGTGAAAAGCTGCATTAAAAACCCAAAAAGTTAATTTTTTCCAACATAAACGTGATTTATTTTAGTACTAATAGTCCTTTTGCCATATGACCAGGCTATGTTCAAAGCAGAGAAAACCTCCTGTGTCTATCCTATGCTCCTCTACACGTGCTACATATGGATGTCCCAGCCGTATTGTGTCTTACAGTTTAAGCAACACCTAAGTGTCATATCTCCGTGATGCTTATTTCTAGGTCATGCTGGTTTCTTTATGCATCGTGAGTTAGGGTTTTGTAAGCATTTTTTCAGCTCAAGTCTGCAAACAAAATCTGTCTTTTGTGGCCTTCACTCCTCCTTTCACCTTGGTGTGCCACTCTGTTCTTTTCTTTTTCATAGCTAGGAATGAAAGGCCCTTGAAACTTTTTAACATATTTAAGAATTTCACCCCTTTGTTTCACGTTACGAGATAAATAATTTCTGGGAATACTGATGGAGACAACCTTTTGTTTTAATTTTTTAAAAAAACTCCATTTCAGGTTGCCTGAAGGATGCAAGGAGTATTAGCTAGGAATTGTTAAGGAGATAACTGACTATAATAATCATGAAGTATTTTTTGGTATAACACAATATTCACTGAACAGACACCAAACTGGGTTTCTGAATTATAGAAGACAATTCCTTTGATTAAAATCAATAAAACATTTTATTTGTGAATGCTTATTTATGGTGCCTTTATAGCTTGTTCTTTATAAAACCTGAGTAAATCGATTAGTTGAGTAAGGAATCCATTATGTTATGCAAAGGTTCTTCCCACTTGAGCAGCCTGCATAACACAAAACCTTTACATGTACCATACTTTCAAGCTGTACATAAAGATGGATATTAAAGTTTGCAATACTCATTTTCTTCCTCTGAAGCAGGGTAGGGTAAAAAGATGGCTATATAATCATAGTAAAGTCACATTAGAAATTAGTTTCTTTCACTTTGCTTTTAGATTTCTTTCCTCCTAGCCTGGAGAACCATGGTTAGAGCTGCTCACCTGCAAGTCTCTATGTTTTACCAAGAGATTTTAGATAAGTCTTGGAACTATAGAATGCTTTAGGTTGGAAGGGACCTTTAAAGGCCATCTAGTCCAACCTGCAGTGAGCAGGGACATCTTCACTAGATCAGGTAACTCAGAGCCCCATCAAGCCTGACCTTGAATATCTCCAGGGATGGGGCCTCCACCACCTCTCTGGACAACCTCTGCCAGTGATCTATTGCCGTTGTATCGAAGAACTTTTTCCTAATATCCAACCTAAATCTCCCCTTTCATAGGTTAATACTATCGCCCATTGTCCTATTGCTCCATGCCCTCATGAACAGTTCCTTCCCCAGCTTTCTTATAGGCACCTTTTAGGGAGTGGAAGGCCACTATAAAGGTTCCCCCAGAACCTTCTCTTCTCCAAGCTAAACAAGCCCAACTCCTTCAGCCTGTCTTCACAGGAGAGGTGCTCCAGCCCTTGGATCATTTTTGTGGTCCCCCCTCTGGATTTCACAACAAGAGCACAACTTGCGAAATCTGAACTTATCCTCTATTTCTATTCATAAGGTACTACATTTTTCTGTAGCTCTCAGCACAATGTCACTGTAGCTGTTATAGCAGTATTTTCACTTTATTTCAGGGCTTTTCCCAGAACATCTAGGAGCAGAAATTACAACCACCAGTCAGCTTCAGTAACAAGAAGTTGATGCTGGTGAATTAAGTAGTCTGATGATGCCAGTGATTATATTAATCCACTTGACTACAAGTGGATTCAGCATTCATTTCTTGAATGAGATGAAGATATGACTGGATACTCATCTAGTGCTGGTTTAGCAAGTAAAAATGACTGCAGAGAAGAACTGGTCCTTGGAATACTCTGCTGAAGACTGACCTTTATTAATTGGTTAAGACATTTGCCTTGCATCAGACTGCTAATAAGGCTGGCATCATTCTCACATTCCAGTTATCCCCTTATCAAACAGGATGTATGTTTTTAGCCAAGAAGCTAGAAGTTGAAGGAATTTAGATGGAATCTCACGTTTCATTTCTGCATGTGAAATTATCATTTGGATAGGCTACAGGATTTCATTCCAAATCTACGATTACTTTAAATTTATATACGAATAGACAAATCAAAATCAATAACCTACATGAAAATCTTGACTCCAGGGACAGACAATTCCACAAAGCTGCTAAAGGAGTAGGTATCAAGATGTATCAAGTATATTAAAAAGAGATGTTACTGTTATTCAGTATTAGCAGGAAACATTCCAGAATGAACTGAACTTATAAACCAATTGTTTAAATGATGATAATAGTACCTTCCATTATGGTTATATTAGTATTGTTGCCTAATAACCTTATTCATAGACAAATTTCACACAGATTAAGAGCTCCTTCAATGCTAATAGCAAGACTCCACATGTTTACCTCCCTGTTGCTGCAAAGCTCCAAGTATTCACAACTTCTTTCTAGCCTAATGAAACAGGATTGACTAATTTAATTAAAAGACTCAAAGAAGGAAATTAAAAAGAGGACATTTTTAAGGGCCTATCTTCTAAGGCCGATGTTGTAATTGAGAAAGGAATGGAAAGGATCTTATCTGCGTATGAAAGAGCCTCTTTCTTCATGTATATTCTTCCCCTTGGGACTCTGATTAAAGCCAAGGTCTAACCTTGCTATAAATGCCATATCTATTTTGATTGCCAAGAAAGAGATGATAAAAAAGCAAGTTTTTTGAATCAATTACAGGCTATCGATCCTAAAGTGCCTAACAAAGAATTAATCATAAACATAATTTGAGCCAATGGTAATACCAATTAAACTAACAAGACTCGTAACATGTCTCCTATTGACTCTGTTTATTTCTACACTCTTAGAACAAAAGCATCAGGGAAATCCCTGTAAGGAACACGTACAGGATGCATATGAACCTTCACCTTCAGAATATACAATTACCCTACCACCAATAGATTTGTGATCAAACATATAGAAATTATTTTAACTGTAGGTTTTTAAATTTAATAACATAATTGGTTACACTGTAAATATATTTTATATTCTTAATTTCAGTGAAGAATAAAACCTTGTAAAAACAGCCAAAGTAAATGTACTAATAGTCATGTGTTTGTTTCTTTTAGCTTTCAGCTCACCTCAATGATTTAACTCAAGTATGTCATTGTGCATCACACCACGATAGAAATAGGATGTGACCATAACTATTACCCACATCAATTATTTTTTTTAATTAATTACAAGGGGTGTCACAGTAACAAAGCAGATGTGTTATTTACATGGAGGGTGGGATAATCCAGAACATCCTGCTGGACATAGAGACACCTGTACATTATCAGGTTTTACCTTCTATTACTCTGATTTTCCAAAAGGAAGCGTGCATGCACCAAAGCACATATTTACTGACCTCTTCCCTGACCTGGCTGTGGTTGAACCATGCAAATCATTTTACTAACAAATGCCTATATTTTCTTCTGCCTAGCTTGGTTATGTGGGCAATTTTGGTTTCAAAAAAGAAAAATATATATATATAAAAAAAGGAGGTTAGGAATGGAAAAGTTAGTGGAACATGGAAAAGAGATGCATAATAACCTGTACTATTTCCCTATCCATATATGCCTTATTGGTTTGTGCAATCTATACTCTGTGATAAACCTTTGAATGGTTTAATTTCAAGTTATTCCATATGTAGGTTAAACTGCATGTATCACATCATTTACTCCTTTTGTATGCATGCTGAACTGTAAAACATTTAATAATATATATGGGAAGTAAGCCAACTCTGACTGGCATAGAAACCCTGGAGATTGGTGAATAATATATAAAACCATTTCTTCTCTGTTAGTAGCATGTGTCCTGGCTTATTGAGTCCTATGCTGATATATCACTTTTAGGAATTCACTTTGTCAATCAAACTTAAAAATCCTCCCTAAACTTTCCCCTAGCCTTTTACAAAAAAAAAAAAAATAAAACCCAAGAAGATAAAAACTTCCAAGTCTGAAATGAGACCTCTTCTTGCATCTCCTTGGGGGGAATCAAAGGCTGACAGTCTGAATGTGCAGCGTGCAAGAATCACAATATGGAAATCATGCCAAAATGTTTAAAAACATAAAAATAACAGATAAATAAGTAAATGGAATCTGCTGTCTAATGTAATAACTTGGCACCAAGTCAATTTTAACCTTTCAACTTTTTAATTTATGCAACAAGGGATTCTGAAAGTATCACAGAGAAATTATTTTTATCCATGGAGAGAAGAAATGAAAGAATTCAGGTAGATGCTTTCTACTAATCCTTGATTGCTAGGAGCACAGCAAGATCAGAAACCTTTTAGTGACTACTGGAGACTACAAGAAAGGCCAGAGTTAAAAAATTAGATGGAAAACATAATATCTCCAGAGGTACTGAAAACTTCCATAGTAATTCCTGGTTTCCTGAACAGCAGTGTCAAGGAAGCAAACTGCACTAAGCCTATGTTCCCAAAAAGGTGGAGAAGACAACAAATAATTAAACCCTTTGCCTTTTTTCTTTTTTTCCCCTGGAAACTCATGTGATCACAATGTTTTTCCTTTAAACCAAGAGAAAAAGAAAGGAGAAATGTAAGAGCCATGGCCAAACACAAGCTCTAGTAGCTGCCAGGGGAACGCCCGGCTACCACCACTGCTTTATGGAAGCATTGTTCAGGCTACAGCAGTAATGGGAACACAGAAGGCATCACAGCAACACAAGAGGAACCTGGGGGCCCTGGGGGGCCCTTTAGAGGAGCACAGGTAATTTTTATAATTTGGATTTTTGACTAAAAAACCCTCTAGCCCAGATACTGCCATATTAACATCACACAAAGAGCCTAACATCTCCATCAGGCCATTTTTCATCTAAAAAAACTTACTTTTCCTGATTTAGCCATGCTCTATTTTTTCAAATCACTGCCATTCCCAAAGGAAACACAGGGCCCATCGGTGTGGGAATTCTCCCGTGGCAGGGCGATGCTATGGAGGAGAGGTATAGAGGTTGGGTTTGCTGAGCATACCCAACATCCCCAGTACTGTCTTTTTCCAAGTGATGGGGAATATCAACAAAAAAAAGAGGTTTAAAAAAAGAAATATGGTCCCCATGGCTTTCTGTGTCAAAGAGAGCAACCAGCACAATTTTCCTTTTGCCTTATTATAAGTGAAGGAGGAATTAGCCTTTGAATTTCATTCCCGAGTGAGAAAACTTATTAAGCAATATCTGCAATCTGAAAACACTGGGAAGAGCACCCCTATTTGTCCAGGATTAGCAAAATCTGAGACGTAAAATAAATTCACTCCTGCCATTGAAAATATGACGAGAAAAAGACTGAGCCAAGGAAAATTAAAGGAAGCGGGTGGCGAACGCAAGCTCTTCCAAACATAAATCAACATCTCAACAAGAGCGTGTGTGCTGTCCATCCAGCAGCAAATATAACAGCAGATAAAAAGGCCAATTAGTCTCAACAAGGACGTGCAGAATGATCAAGGGAGGTGTGCGAGGTATGTAATATCAGATACAGAGGGGAATGGAGAGATTACAGGATGAAGTTGAGAGTGTAAAAAAATGATAAGAAAAGCAAAGGTGGAGAATGAAAGGAAGATTGCACGAGATGATAAAGATAAATAAAAAGACATTTTTCAAGAACATATAGTCCAAGAGGTCAGCGAGGAAGACAGAAGGTCCTCTAAGAGATGGCATGGGTAATTTATTGACAGCAGAGGTAGACGCTGATAAAAATATTAAAAAAAAAAAAGAAGAATTCTTTGCCTCACTGTTCACAAAGCAAGCTGGGGGCAACCCAGCAGAAATAGACGTAATGCACATTTCCCAGAGGATGAAAAAGACACACTGAAGGAAATTAAATCACTGTAGAATAGGTGATTGCCTATAGTTTGATGATGCTCTGGACAGACAGGGCTCTGAACGCTGCTGCGTGCAAAAAAGCAAATCTTTATTAAAACAGACCTAAAAGTCTGCATTGAAAGCAACAATCACATCGGAACACAGGGCCAAATTTTGGCCCTGTGTTCATGAGCAGTTCACTGTGGGTGAAGAGGAGCTACCTGAATGCACAAGGGCAGAGATAAATTAGTGATGGGAAGCCATTTAAATGAACTAATCCACTGTCTTTGAAATCAAATCAGGTGCTAGTGAAATTAGCTATGATAGATATCAGAAAAGTCCCAACAACAGACAAGCAAATTTATCATCAACAACCTGAGTGAACCTGAAGTCCAAATCACACCCCTCTTACTCTGGCAAATAATCCTATTAATTCTAAATTTAATTATTCACACCAATAAGGCAAGGAAAGAAGAGAAATCTCTTTCTGTTCTTCCCATTTAATAACCTAATTTCATTCTTTTCTTGTGCATTAAAAGAAAAAAAAAAAAAATCTAAAGAGGGACACACACACAAGGCTTGGCTGTGCCCTCCCTCCACCCTCAGCTCTGCAGCTCCTCTCCAGTGCAGGGATCTGCCAGCTCTGGCCCTGGAAAAAGGACAACTTGCAAAATTCCAGAGCCCAAAGTACTTCATTTCATAAATCAGTTAAGGAGCTAAGTGAAAATAATGCCATTGTTTATCGCATCACTAACAAACCTAAGTGCTTAAAGGCAAGGAAATTAATATTAAGGACATTCATAAATCTCACAGAAAACATATATTATACCAATTTACAACAGCTGAGAATCCAGCCCTTTGCTCTTACTCGATATAAAATATATACATGTTGTCTTATTCAACAGAGTAGTCTTAATTCTAACCTAAAAATGAGCCTTATTCTGTATCTGCAATTTCGTATGCACAAATCTTTCAGAAGGAATTTCAATTAAGTTAACATTATGTATGCACCCATTACTGGCATATAGTGATTGGTCTCTGACAGAAGGGAATGGACATGTACACTTCTAATATACTGCAAATGAGCAATGCTATATATTTCTCTATTATTCTTCACAAATAAATAATGTTTTCAAACGTAAGTGATTTTAACTGGCACTTGGTTAATCCATTAACTGGCGTTTCCAAATAGCATTATCCTTTAGAAGAATACAGGCTTTTGGACAAAGAAACAAATATATTGAAAATCCCAAAGGGCCAATGGTCAGAGTTAAGGGTATGGTGTTTACATAAATTAAGCGTGCCTTTCTGCTCGATCAGAATATAACTTTAACCGTGTTCTGACTAAAATGGATTATGTAATTAACTATTCCTTTTTAAAATTACTTTACATCTTTAAATGGTATGATAGATAAGTTTCATAGAACCCATAAATGATTTATGAGATATATTTTATTTTATTAATAAAATGCTTAGCAAGAGCTTAATCTCTCAAAATTTAATACAGTGATGCATGTGCTTTAAATTAAGTCCATGGTCAAATACTTTGCTGCACCTTAGTGCAAAGGTTCACCTCGTTGGGCCAAGTCCATGTCTACACTTTGGGCATAAATAAATCAAAAGTTATACACCACAGGAACAAACACACACACGTAGACACACACAGAGTAAGGTTTCTGTATATTCCCTGTATTTCTGCAATCTTTTGTATATGACATTCCCTTTTTACCAGATATTTACATTAAACAGATGGCATACCCTTTACTGCAGTTGACCACAATTTGGCTGTTTACTAAATATTTTTTGAAATTATAGATTTTTGAGGATCACTGTCTTGATTTAGAATAGATTAAATATTTAGAAAGGCAAGGCATGCTGTGATTATTACAAGCAACTGTTATTTTTTTTTTTTTTTATCCTGTGCACGAACATCGTGCTTATCATCACACATTAGATACCTTTTAATATATAATAATACAGCTAATATTCACCGGGTCCTCGGGTAATTAAATAATTAATTCGATTAATCGCCGCCGCACTGTTAGCTAAAAATTCCACATAGATGTAGATTTATTTTTTTTTTTTTTAAAAAAAAGAATCCAGCTTCATTCAGTGGCTTGCTCAGGAAGAAAAAACCAACATTTTTCTCTCCCAGCCCTGAATATAAGCAATCCTTAAAAGAAAAAAACCCAACAGCATCGTGCAATAAAAAGAAAAGCGAGTTTGGTTTAAATAAGTCTCTTTTTACTAACTAGTATATTAAATGTGGCTTTTAATTATTGGTTTTGATTATTTTTGAAGATTTTTGTATTTAGATGGCACACACATTTTCAATCATGTCTTAATTACTTTTAAAAATGCTGCACTGGCTTAGGGACAAGACAGATAACTTGTTAAGCATTTGAAATTTCTGAGCTGTTTTCTCAGTTCTGGCAGTCAATACCCAAGTCCAGATTGTAACCTCCTTTCTGCCTCCAAAGCCTGCCTTGGCTGCGTGTCCAGTGAGGGATTATGGATTTAGCAAGGAAGGTAAGTGTGACTACAAGCATTGGCTCACCATCTGCTCCCCAGCAGAGTTTGGGCCAACCTGCATAGCCTGCAGCAAGACCAGGGCACTGTTCTCAAGCCAGCCCTTTCCAACCTGGCTCAAGAAACACATCACATTCAGTCAGATGATTAGGTCTAAGTAGTCCATATGTAACAGAATATTTTTCCTAAATACCAAAATGAAAACAAAATGAATGCCATTTTTTTTATTCTCCTTACTCGATACATCAAGTTTTACACAAATAAATACTCTCTTAAGGTTTATGCAAATTATAGAAAAATAAAACTATGCATTATTTAGCAGTTCTCCTATTTCAAGATCTAACAGACTTTATTCACAGCATGTTTTTCCCTAGTTTATGTTGGCCTTCTTTTCTGATTCTACTTTTTAATTCATCTTTTTAAATTATTCCTTTTTAAATCATTATCTTATGTGACTTCATAGATTTTCATGTATTAATCTATTATTAATTTTTTTTTAACTATAGTCAACTTAATCTTAAATTGTTTAAATCTCTTTTAAGTGTAAACACTTGAACATGGACAGTTTTTAAAAATATGATGCTCTTTAACATTTTGGAGCATTTCTATTTGTAGCTCGTAACCTTATTCAAAAAGTTCTTACTAAATATGTTCTCTCCTATTATAGGTACTTTTGACAGAATTATCAAGTACCACATGTGACAGGCAATAGTACTGGTTAAGGGAAAGGGAGAGAAAAAAAAAACCCAACCCACAACAAACCACACATATTGAGAGGGGGATACATTTTGTGTTACTGAAAAATATGTTTGTATTTTACATTAAAACCTGACATCTGCTTGGTGAATATAAATCTAGATTAATACGCCCCACCCTCCCCCCTCCTTTTACTCATTCAGTTTTCTTTATGCTGATTCAGGTTAAGATTTTTTTTTTATATTTTCATGAACAGCTACAAAGAACGCTGCTAAAAACTAGCATTTTACTTTCTCCAGCACAGCACCGAACAGGAAAAAAATAAGCTGAACAAACATCACACCCTTTTTACTTAAACTGTTGTCTGCCCGACTGCTGAATGCACACAGAAAACAATCTAAAATTGTATAACCCATAATAGAGTATATTAAATTACAACATTGGTCAGTAATGGAAACTTATTCCCAGATATGAATTATTTACAGCCCATTTAAGTAATCCATATTCAGGTGTGGCAATGAAATAAAAAAAAAAAAGAAGGGGGGGGAAAAAGTGCAACATAAATCTTTAATGCTGACCGGTTGAGAGAGCAGAGCTGAGGATTACAGACATTTTAAAGGGAAGGAGGAAAAAAAAAAACCCAACCCCTAAACGAATTGATATAGCCTGTTCAGTGGCTTACTGCACCAGCGTGCTAATAAATTGACGGATGGCATGTCAGGGGTATGAGGAGAAATCCCAGCATTTCTAACTAGGGTGGGATCTAATATCAGCGTACCAAAATAAAGAGTTTCTGGACCTTGATGTCACAGGACATAGTCTGTGCCTCATTTACTATATCCTGTAGGTGCCTGGCATATGTTATTGGTACAGAAAAATCAACACTTTTCACTTTAACCCCATAACTGCATCAGTAATTTTTCAAAGCCACTCACAACGTATATTTATTTTCCTACAAGCTGTCATTTTACTTTGTTACAGGTTCTATTTACACTCTTTTATTGTTCAGCCACCGCAGTCTTAACGTGAACCCAGACACAGCTATCACACAGCCCACTGTCCCGGTTTCCCTGTGAGAGACACCGGGCATTCCTCACCAAAGCAGGAATTAAAACCACAAATTCTGGGCAATGTTGCCAGACACAGTTTTGTTGTCTCCAGTGTTTGTTTCCTAAAAAAACCAAAAATAAAAATCAGACAGCTCGGGCGCTCCTTCAAAACGATGTAGCAAAAGATCATGGTGGGGAAAAAGCTCTCACAACTGCAATTTCTTTTGTTTCCTGGAGCAGTACCTATATTAATTCATCTTACAAAGATCATTGCTCAAGAACTAAATTTTGCATACATTAGAGAGCAGAATTAGCATCGCGCTGTGTACAACGTTCCAGGCTAACTTCTCTCCAAGCAACCATTAAAGGTCATGTTTTGACGACTGAATGGCATGTCGGCACCTTGGTTCCCCAGAGAGGCATTCCCCAGGTACATGCAAAAGGTTATTAAATTACCTTCCAAGCAACACTATCTCCTCGGATGAAAATAATTACAGGCTTTTAGAGGCATCAGAATGCTTTCTATTTTTTTAAATAAGATGAAGATGCAGTACCTAATGACCATTTTTGTGTGTGAGTCATAGAGCCTGTCAGTGGTGACAGGACAAATGAGCATAATGGCATAGCTTAAAGGGGAAAGGTTCATTTTAAATAGTGACAAATAATATTTAAATGGCATTGTTGGAGACCCATCATGCTTGTAAAATGTAGTTTGTATCTCTTCTTCATCCTTTAATTTCATCACTGTCAAATGGTATTAGCTGTTAACATGCAACATCAGGTGCAGATATAATTTTTAACTATTAAATGTGCCTATAACTAAACAATGCATCTTGATTGTTCATATATTTTCCCGAAGAATAAATAACATATTTTATAATTCAGAATTCGCTCTGCCAAACTGTTTTGCTGTATGGTGGGGATCTATACCACAGGAGGACGGGGGGAGTAAGAAAGGTTTAAAATTATGATACCTCAAACGAATTTCTTCTTGCCAACATGCTGAAATGGAAATGACTTTCTTTTTAGACTAATGTAATTCACAGGTTTGAAGAGCCACAGGCAAGATCGTGAGATACAGTAAATTGGTCAAAACAGACCTGGGCAAACCAATACAAGCACATATATACTGCATACGCTTCAATAAAGGCAGCTGACCAACTTAGTCGCCCTCACAATTTGGCCCTAATAGAAAACGTTTTGAGCCTGAATCCTCCCAGCCCTCGTGAAGTGGCTTAGGGCACCAACGGAAAATGTTTATTTTAAAATATTGAACAACAATCATTAAACAATATACTGCAGACATGAATTCGCCAGCACAAATGCAAACCCAGGACTGGAAAAAAAAAAAGTTATTCAAAAGTCAATCCTGCACTTGCTGAAATGACTCAAGTGGCTATAAAGTCACAACACCGCAGGTAATAAAATGACCGTAGAATACACTTGGCTGTGGAATCCCAACTTCTGCAAGTCAAACTTTCAGAAAAAAAGCTTCTAATTTTTTAAGGATTTTTTCACAGCTTCATCATGTTTATTGCTATATTATTTTCAGATCACTTATGCCAAAAATGTAGACAGTTTAGGTACCTTTGAGTTGTTAAAAGTTATAGCCAATTTTCTGAAAAATTATACCAGCTAAAAACACAACATTAAATATTTACCCTGTTGGATGTTAAAAAACGCTTACAATGAAAAATGTTCACATATTGACTATTCAAAATGGCCTTCACTTTGAAATTGTGAAATGGAAGGGATTGCAGATGTACAAGAATAAATATAAAAACAAATGAGTTGACTTGAAGTGTTGCCGGCTTTCATAAACATGCTACTGCAATAACATGTGACATTAATATTTAATTACAAAAGCACTGCTGCAAAATCTTTGAAATTAATGTTTTGCAAAATTAACATTCAGTGCACAGAAGCAAAGTCGTTCCAGGCGCGACTGTGATTAACAATGCCATTCACTTTACATATTATATTAATATATTATTCAAGCTAAGAATTAACACCTCCTAATTTAAATAAGGTGCTACATATCATGATGAGCTAAAATGCTTTTTCTTAAAATGGCCCATCTGATTTTAAGCAATCTGTGTTTATCATTTAATATTTTGTTATTGAATACTGTTCTCTGTAAAAAAAGCTCCTTGTACTTTAATTTCAAGATGAAGAGATCTCATTAAACTAGTGCCATAAGATTCAAGGATTATTGAGCCAGTGGAACCGTGTTTTTCTTTGCTGGTCTACCTGGTATTACTCCTTTATTCCCGGGCAGCAAGTTTCTCATGCACCACCTGGACTGCCTTTCTAGTTTCCTCGGTGCCTACAAAAAAAGCTGAGCGTTTTCTTTCCCAGACCGTTGGCTGGATCCTCAAACTGCTATAAAGGATTATAAATTCTTTTGCAGCTACGTTGATTTACATCAGCTGATGATATAGCTCATATTGCCAACATTATCACGTTGCTAGTACATTTTGGGGACAGCGATTTCTTGCTGCTCTGCATTCTGTGCTGTTTCTCGTGTGTTGTAGGAGGGTAAAGACGAACCAAGGGCTCAGGGGAGGTGGCGAGTCTAACGCTCTGCCTCTCTCACACAGAGCTTTCTCGCCCTCCAGCTCTACCTTTTAGCGTACAGGAATTCAGACTTGTATTGAATGCACTGTGTTTTGAACTACAGAGAAGTAGAACTTCTGGTGGGACACGGCTAAGCAATCAGGCCTGGAGGACTTTAAATGGGTTGACATATTCTCCAGCAGGTCAGACAAACCAGTTATTTTTGTTTGAGGGAAGCACTGATGAGACAGATGGGTACATCACTTTGGTTTAACCACACAGAACTTCATTTGCCATCTTTAATCTACTGTAATTGTTTGGGTTTCTTATTTTTAAAGCAGCAAAGAAATATATTTCAATGTTATTACTCACATAACCATCTTTTAAAGACTGGCAGACTTGTAGAAAGCAAAAGCCCACGATCTATTGCCTTATATAAATAGGTACTAATTCATTGTCTATAATTTCACTTTCATTAATTATAGAGATTAGTTGCAACACACAAGGATCGAGAACTGCTTGCTGAAAATTATGTCTGTGCAACTTAAGCATCTGCGTTTAGCTATCAAACCTCCCTTACTGTTAGATGAAACCCGTATCTCTTCTTCAAAATTATCTTAAAAAAACCAACCAAACATCCCCTTCTCAAAACCAAAAACAAAAACCACAAAACAAAACAAAACAAAAGACACCTGGCAAAAAAACAGTGAAAGACATCAATCTCTTATTTGTATGTCCTCAGTGGTGAATGAACATGATGCTGATAAGAACTGATAGGAGTTGTTGAAAATACTTTCTGCAAAATATTCAGAAGTATAAGAGATCAGGAATCCAGATCTAGTTGATTTTTTAAAAAAATGTTTATGGAAAAGTTATATCTCTACAGGACAGTTACAGACTAAAACTCCTTCAGCCAATATGTAATAATTTGGGCTGTACCTTTGCAGTGAGCTAGAGAGAGGCAAAAAGAGGAGTGGAACTGTTGTCTGACTCCGCGGGGGGCCTTCTACTCTGCAGTTTGGGTACATGTAGAAAGAGACTGCCTTCTCCAGAAGGGAGAGAGAGAGAGAAAAGCTGGTCCACTGATTATGTACGTAGATCCTGGTGTTGAAACAATCCCTCCTCTGTTTTATGACAGTGACATGTAAGCTATATCCTCCATCATTTGTTTCACAGAAAATCAGACAGGAGGAAGTACCAAGAAGATATTGTCTCAATGATGGTTTAATCAAAAATAGAAACTCCAGAATTTGTCCTTGTTCCCTTTATTATCTAGAATTTAGAAGGGACTGAGGACATTTAAATATGAAAACATCATAGTGTACCTTAGACTGCCTCACTAAAGGTGACTTTCTTACCTCATTATCAGACACAAATAGCCATGTGCTCAAAGAGCTGAGTAGATGCTACCTGCCCATTCACTGATAGGCCTACATTTTAATAGTTTAACTGAAAAAATCCACTCTGTTCACACAGAAAATAATGATTCATCTACTGTTTTCAAATATTTTTGTGAAGTCACCTTATTTAAAGGCCTGCTTTAATATTTGACCACAAAATCCTAACAAAACAGAAACAGAAGTGAAGTTTTCAACTCAGAAGCAGGTGGTGGAGAATTTATTAGTGTCTACCCCCAAAATCATCTCCTCCACACCTTCAAAAAAAAGAATTATTGTAATAAAACACTCTAGAAATCAATTAGAAGCAGAGCGCCTTTTAGGAACTGCTCGTATGGCATCCCAGTTTAGAGTAGAATCTCCTTTCATTTGAATGAAATGTGGCATTTCAAAATAAATAGAAAAGCAAGGAGGTGGAAGTGGGAATATCTTATGACCTTCTTGAAAAACATTATTTTTTTCTGTGCAGTGAATATTTTCTGTGCCAAAGCTCAACATCAAAATATGGATATGCAATATTCACCTTCTGATAAAGTACACTTGTAAGCACTCACACAAGCACGTGGAGTCCTTGGAAATTCTACATTTTACATGGAAAATCTGGGGAATACTCATTAACTTGCTGGAATGTCTTTTCTGTGGCCAGACTTCCCAGTCTTGGGAAGCACTGGAATAAATGTAAGAGCTGAGAAGAAATGTGAAGACAACTCAGGAATAAAAAATATCCCAGACCATTCATGATCACTGAACTTCATGAATCTGGCTTGCCATTGTTTTCCTAAAAACTCAGATCTAGTTAGGCTGAGTTTTGTATTTTTCTTGAAGACTATGCTGGTATGTTCATCTTTATTTGAGTTTTATCTTCATGGCATAAGGGAGGGTATTTTACTATACATCAGCTTACTTAGCCAAAAAATCTAGTTCCACTCCTGAACTGTAAAGGTTGAAGAAAGAAAGTGTGCTGACCCTGTAGGTCCTCAAACTCATGAATCTTTAAGTGCAGACAGCCCATCACAGTGCTGTGTCCTCCAAGAGCTGTAAGGAGCAACGAGGAGGTGCCCATGATTTCCACCAGATGCAGCGATATGGAAATCTGTGGGGTTTTTTTTATGTTTGGTTGGTTTGATTTTCTTGTAATTTTATTTCAAGCCCTGCACAAGTCTATTACATCCTTTTTTTTCCTTTCTTTTTTTTTCCCCACAATTCTTCCCACCAGGCAGCAGTTTGCTCACTCAGTGCCCAAGCACCCACCACCCCTCACGAGATTGCCATCACACTGCTACTACGCACAGACAGGCTTTACAGAACCACGTCCTGATGACCTCATAAAGAAGCCTATACTTTATCTCTATGTTCTCAAGTTGGGTTTTTTTCCCACCCCTCTCTTCCCATTTTTACTACCTCAAGCTTAGCAGAACCAAGCTCAACTTCCCTGCACAGACCATGATAAAAATGTTTGTGCAACTGGCATGCACCACACAAATAGCTCTGCCCACTCCTTTCCTAGAAAGCTGAGAGCAGAGAGTAAACCCAAAAAATAAAAAAAAACAGCGTTTCTTATCCTCTAGCTTTTTTTTGCATGAATTCTCCTTCACAGTTAGTCCATCGCTGAAGTAAAAAGGCACCAGCCTCCTCTGGCTGGTTACCAGGTTTTTTGTCTTCACTGACTGGAAAGACATTTGTACCATGAGGAGACCCAGACACTTTTGATTTCTGGGCAGATTTAATCTCAGAATTAATTATATTGCTATTTAGCAGGGATAAATCGTTACCTACTGCAGTAAGGATATTATTCGCTTTCCTACGTATGATATATCATTTACAAAATGAGTCTCCTACAATTCATGGCTTGATAGGTGAAAGGAGGAAAAAAAATTGGGCTTGTTGAGGTGGGAGTCACCATTGTCCCTCCTGTCTTCAGCTTAGAACTGACTTCTCAAAATACTGTTTTCTGCAGCAAACCACTGCGGCTACAGGTACATCAGCAGAAGGTTAACTCAATTTTTTGCTACTACACAGCAAAACTATTGGAGCCTAAAGACAAAGCCCTCATTGCTTTTAATGAAAGAAGACGTACCCCATTAATAATTTGATGACCTAGGCTGTCTTTCATTCACTATAGCAGTGGATTTACCTGATGGACTGGCTTAAATGGAACTGATCTGTGGTTTTTGCTGTAAAACTGTAGCATTTGGCCCAATTTATTTATTTTTTAAATATTAAGCTTTATTTTAGACACCTAAAATTACTGAATCCCAACACTGCAGCAAAGAAAAACAGAATATTTATTGAGAAAGGGAACAAGTTCTGTCACCTTTTGTGGGAACCTGCAGCGATATATGAAACAAAGAAATCCTTCATGTCCACAGACATTGTAAGTGGTATAATGCAGTAACCAGTAACTACAAAGAACTGAACAAAAAATAAACCCAGAAATATCTTTATACCTGGGGGGAGGATGTGTGGGGGTTAGTAGCGGGGGTGGGGGTGTGTGTGTGTCTGAAGGCTGCAAAAGTAAAATTCAGAGGAGTGTATATTATTGATAACTAAAATGATGACCTCTCTGGTCTTGCATGTTTTGTGATGTAACCTGCGATTTCTGCCAAGCACTTATAACAGTTCTCATCACAACATGAACTGATAGTGTGATATGTTAACATCACCACTAATGTACGCCAGGATTACACTTTTCTTTCTTCGGTTAGACAGCTTTCCTTCAGGCCATCAGACGCTGGAGGTCTGTATAAAAACCTACCTCTTCAAAGCAAGCACGTCCCCATGAATTTTAGCACAATTAAACCTATTCTACACACACAAAAAAAAAGACTTACTGATTCCTACTTTTTTTTTAATTTGAAATTGGGCCGACATGACAAAGTTCAGATCCAATTCCAGATTTTTTAAATTGTTTAAAGCTCAATGATGTCTACATTCGCTGTCTCTTTCAGACCTATCTATAAATAACATCCAGTAAAAGGAGATAAAAACTAAGAATTTTAATATCCTGTTTTGCCATTTTTCTTTATTCTTTTCTAATATCAGATAACCTAATAATACAACATATAATAAATATTTAAGGAGAAATAGCAATGAATCTGCATTGTGCTTTCTAAAGTCTCTTCTTGAAAGGCTGATTACTCACAAATTGTAATGGGTCTATTATACAAAATTTATCTTTCTTTCATGATGTGATTCTTTAGCCTTAATATTCACTTGATTCCCACTGATTACAATAGAATATGTACAAGAACAACAGTGGCTGGAACCAGATGGAGCTATAGAAACATTCGCTCCTTTTAGATACAAGCACACACTTCAGACCCCAAAAGCATAAACATGTCTTAAGACATGCTCCATGGTCATTTCCAGCCTAATAAAAATAAACTTAATGAATGCATATAATGCCAAAGCTTTATGCACTGGGCCAAAGGAGCCTCCATCTAAAAAAGAAAACCCAAACAGCACAGCACTGCTTCTCCCATCCTACAATCTCTCTCACACTCCTATCAGAGGTACTTCAATTCCTTCAAATGCAGCTAAACCCCACCATGCACAGCAAACAGGTTTCAAACACTTCTCTGCCTTCAGCTCTGGAGAACAAAAACCAAAACAGCAAAACCATAAACCTTCCCCTGACTCAAACTCCCACCTTATTAAGGCTTTGAAATGTTGAAGTAACCGAGGTTTTCTCTGCACCTGAGGGAAACATGGATGGTTACGTGTCACTGGAAGCGTTTGGGTTCCTACCTGGCACACTACCTGAGAAAGGCTATGGGGTTTCTTCTTCAAGAACAGTTCTTTTATTTCTCCTCAGAAATCCTCTTTGCCTTCCCAAGCAGCCAGTTCCCTCAACAATATTTGAATTCCCTCCCAAGGGGGGGAATTGGCCCTTCTATCGTCCCCTTGGCCAGCCAAACGCTGGGACTTCCTATCTCATTTGTTCTTATAAGAGACACCAAACGTTTATTTGCTCCCTGAATGCAAGCTTCAATGTAATATGGAGCAAGCTACTCATCTGAGGAGACACACAAACACAGAGTAGCACTGCAAATTATAGGGGTAAGGGAACAAAACCACATCAGATTTCATGGGGGCAGAGGTGGGGGGGGGGGGAGAAAATCATCTTTCCTTATGCTACAGGTATCCTCTGACATTGATATCTTTAACATTTCCATGCACACGGAGAACGATAAAAGCATAAATACACACAATGAAGATAACAGTTTGCTGTAGTTCCAAAGCATGGTTGTAGCAACACATCAGTTAATAATACTGTATACATGTAAAAACAGAAACGCAGTCGTCATCTGCTATTGAAACAAACAAGAAAACCCCATTTGCAACACGCACCTCTACTCCCAAATCATATTCAGGGAGAGTTAAAATATGAAATAAAATTATAAAGGCACCAATGATATTTTTATAACAGAGCTATCGCGAGTAAGCTGTATTTTAGAGAAACACTGCACATTTTGATGACTGTCAAAATTTACATAACTTACTCTACATGAATTAACTATGAGGTATAAAATGCAACTTTGGCTAAATAAACCCTCAGCAATTGTAAAGCAGTATTTCAAGCACCGCTAGAATAACACCAGGCTGAAGCATTAAACAAAAAGATGAATATTGAGTGAAGTGGTCTCCCCAATATTTAGTTATTGTTGGGAAATAAATGAAACCGTCAGAGAAGATAATCTTCAGAAATACAGATCATAATTCTAGTTGCTACAGTACTTTTTATTTTTAATGGGTGTTTGTCAATTTAGTGTCTACAATCAAAACTCTGACATATTAGGGTAATGAACTGGGTCCGGGAATTACCAGAAAACACATAAATACTAGAATTTCTTGAAAACATGAAGTGTTAAGAGAAACAAATTCCAGTCTTTAACATCTGTCCTACAGATTCTTACCATTTATCTGCTGATCAGAATTTCGAATGGTGCCAAAAAAAATCATGAAGTCAAAAGGACTTGGTGGGGGGATCTTTGTTTCTCTCTAAAAGCCTAAAAGTTATACTCAACTGCAGCACAAAGAGTAAAGAGGTTGTTATTCATATTAACTACATTTACATTCCTATCGCAACATCCAGAGAGCTAATAGTGGGGTTATTAACATAACAAACGTAAATGTTCTATATAAATAATACTGTTTCAGGCCAGCAACCGCTCATCTGACAGCATTTAGGCACAGGCTCAACATCTGTTTATGAACACTTTGCCTAATGATATCATCAGATATCATTAAGTGCGGCAGAATACAGCACAGAGGCAGGTGCAGCTGCCTTCAGTACCCATCACAGAGGAAGAAAAGAGCTGCATTCCCGATCCGAAAACCCATCATTAGGACAATTTTCTTCGACAAACCAGCCCTGTGATTTCAATCTGTATATCACCTGTAATTGTAGTTTTTAGCAAGAAGCTGATTCTATACATTTAGCGACGAATCACGTTGATGGCCTGAATACTGGAAACACATTTGTGCTACCAGCTGCGGCAGCTTTTTTTAGAGCCTGTGTTAACAAAATACTGCTAACAAGGCAATGCTTGGAGTGCAGCTTTGTTTCTCTTTCTTGTTCATAGTGTTTAGATGTGCATAATTATGGAGATTAGCAATTGATTGCTTCTCAATAATAATTGATTATTGGTCACTGAACCTTCCCCAAAGCACTTCACTGAAGGTGAGGACAGGTGATAAGTTCATCCTTAGCAGATCTAGGAAGCAGAAAGGAAAGGTCCAAAAGAACCTTCGATTTGTACATCAGTTTCCATGATAAACAGACCAAAGGGATAATAGAATATCCCAAAGCCTCGTTTGCCCGGAGGCAAATTGTAGAGATCATAGCAAGCCTGCAGAATTCTCCCTGTGGACTATGTAAGAAACATACATCATTTTTATATATGTCAGTTGTTCTTTGATTTGAAAATATTTCTACCCATTTAATTTATCTTTTTCAGTCAGTTTTCTTAAATTGTACAATTTAGGGGTTATACCACAGAATGAAGATCATTTCTGAATACCCCGAAAATGAAACAAACTGACAAAATAATGCAAGTCTCTTTAGTAGAGATGTACAAATATTGAAGCATCTATTGTCACGGACTTCAAAATCACTATAGCCTTTTGATCTGCTTTATATCCATCAAAATTTTGGTCTGTAGCGAGTGCCTTGATGCAACGTAACATAATGTTGGGAATATAGCACGATGCCGCAGCTAAAATTTAAAGGCGAATGCTCTTATTTTTGGCTTAATCACCCACTGTCAATTTGGACAGCAAATATCCAATTTAAATTTATTGGAGTGCATGGAAGCCACTCAGACAATAAAATACCCGTAGCGTTCGTAAAACGGTAAACATTGTTTCTTGTTGGTTATTCAAAAGTATTTTAACAGTTGAGGCTGGGTTTGTGGGCTTGTTTTTTTTTCTATCCCTTTTTGTGCTTACAGAGAAATGTAATTGTAAGCTTGACATATCATGCCATCCATCTTTAGATAACCTTTCTTTTGTTTGTTTGGGGTATTTTTTTTTAATGCAGAATTTTACAAGGACATGCCTCCTCTATGGCAGTGAACTTTACAACCTGATTCATGAAAAATGCAGTTTGTTTGAAGTTAGCCTGCTCCAATTCTTGAAGATTTTTATGCTAAAATGGGAAACAGATTGCGCAGTTATGATTCAAAAGGAAAATGCCCAAGATAGAGGGCTGAGGTTTAAGCAAGAGGAAGCGCTGGGACCAGAGTCGCTGCTCGCTTTCTGCTCTAAGAAGTGTCTCACATAATGAATGCGCCCACTTTTAAGAGGGTCTCGTTCAGTCTTTGTGTTGCTTTCCTCAAAAGCAGCACAATGGTAGCAAACACTCAAATTACACACCAGATACGTGATCCAATCCAGCACCACGACACGAAGGGCTGAGACCCAACTACTTTGCACCGGCTCCTGCACCGCGAACCTGAAAGAACTGAAAAGGTGTTCAGCCCGAAGTATTTTTAATTGCAGCAGGTATTTTATGAATCTCAGAATCACTCCATCAAAGACAAAAATCTTCAAATTCTGGATGTAACGTGTCTGCACACTCATTTTACAGAAGGAGCTTTTTCCTTTTAAAAAGCAGCTTTAATCCAACCTCTGTTTGTGCACACAATTAGATGAGGAGATAATTTCCAAGCACAATGACTTGCAGGTGCAAATAGTGATATAGATAACAAACTATCTGATCTGTGGGCACAGATAGATAGTTAGACATCTAGAATCCTTATATGCAGCCATAAATAATTGCATCCTCAATTATTTATACAAATAAAGAGAGAAGGCCAGCCTGGGGCGGGGGGGTGGGCAGGGGACAAGACAGAAAAACACACGACGACAGGGGGGAGGAAGAGGTAAAGAAGCAGCAAAGCAAATCACTACTTGATGCTGAACAGGTTATTTTAGGTACTAAGTCCCAACATTTTCAAAATACAGAAGCAGCACTAGGATTCCAGGTTACCATCCCTCTTGTGCTAAATACGGATTGATAACCTCTTGTCTAATTTGAAAGGCAATGTTTTAAGATTGCTGTAGGATTTACACTACAGCAGATGAACTGATAGAGCTGCTCTCATACAGAATGAAGGTATGAACCAGTAATGTAAACAGTGAATTGCTTCAATGCATTTGATGGCTGTTCGAATATAGTTCCTGTCACACTTTGCGTTGGTTTTTAATATGTATGTTAAACAAGTACATGCATGCAACTTTGGAGATGCCTGACACCTTCCAAAAACATCCTCAAAACAAACCATTTAGAATAGACAAAAGCTAAACAGATTTTTATGAAAATGGGAAGAATCCTCAACGTGGAATACAGTGTCGTGGGCAACTTAAATTAAATATTATATAAATCATATTATCATGAGTGTTACAGAAAGCTATGCAAGCTATTATAAACATGATAAAGTTTGGAAAGAAAATGATTTTAAAGTTTGCATAGTGACTGTGATCATTATCATTCCCCACATGCACGCTTTTATATATATATATATATATTCCAGCAACCTTTCATCACATGACCACACACACATTTTCCAAGGCTCCTCCCTAATTCAGAGCACAGACTTTTTCATTTCATACAAAGCTATACAGTGTTTCAGACTCTCTCTCTACTACTCTCTCCTTAATTATCCCACAATATTTAGGTTCTACTCCATATTGCATATTTTGTATTGCATATATTATTAGGTTCTACTCCATATTGCATATATTGTACTTCATACTTGCATATTTTTCCGCAGCATTCACGGAATAAAACTTGAGTGTTCTCATTCTTAATTCATTCTGCAAGACCCGTTGGAAATAAGAGACTGTCATTCTCTCAGTTGAAGTCTCCATAATAGGAAAATTCATGAACAAAGAAATTAAGTTCAGAAGTATCTCTTAATACAGGACCTGTTGTCTCCTATAGAGCCAGGAATAGTTCTCCCTTCACCCCTGGTGTGCCTGTACACACATATCAACTCTCAGCCCTGGCAGTACAAGTTAGGTTGGGAGGGTGGGGAAGAAAATCACCAAAATCTACAATATATAAATACTAGAAACAATATCTTACTCGTCAGGAAGAAAAGTATATAATCATGTGTATCGACCTCTTCTGTGGGTAAGGTATGGGATGAAAGGTGACATGACAGCACTCTTTTTGCACCCCCTTTCCTTTCCAGCCATCCCTCAATCCTCTCTCCTCTCCCTCATTTTCTACACGGCTTCTCTTTTCTTTCTGTTAATAAGCTTCCCCATGTCCTCTCACTAAACTTTACATTTATCCCCAGAATAAAGGATTTAAAAAGCAAAACAGCAAAAGTACACAGCTAAGAAGACTGATGTCTTTAATTGTACAAGTTTCTTCTTTGTCTTTCTTTACATATACAGCTCTCTTCAGATGGCAATTACTCAGGGCAAAGAAAGTCCCTGGGCTCTAGATGTGTATCTTGGAAGTGTCTGGTATATTTTATCTCTTGCTATTGGATAAAAAACACATAGTAATAATAGTCATTTTGTATGGGTTTATTTCCCATGTTATGCATGCAGCTATCACTTGCATGAATGTGTTGCTATGACAAAAGGCTTTCCTCTATGCAACAAAATTTAGTTTTGATAGCTACCACAACCATTGGACAGGACCATCAATTGATCAGGTTACCTTTTTTAATTGATAGCTTATTGCTCATCATTCTAAGGCAGTCCACTTAAAAACATTATTTACCATTTACAACGTTTGCCATCTGCTCCTCGTGCTTTACAATATTGATGGATCGTAGGAAAGAGCGTGCACTATGGACATTCTCAGGGTTATTGGTGATTTTAGTCTTCCATTTTGTTTGAAGACTGGGTTGGGAAAATATAGCCCAATTGGTAGACATCCCTTTGTTTAACCTCCTTCCACACAAAATCAAAAGTTTTAATTCTCCATCTTCTAGGATAAGGCTGGCCTCAGAGGCAAAATATAGTGTAATATGTCAAAAACTCTCAAGTACAGTGTCTGATTTGTATGTAGTTCTTCTCATCTTATATTGTTTAAAAGGGAAAAAATAGAAAAAGTTACTCGAAAACCTATTACAGCCTAATGCAATAGTAAAGCCTTCAGGAGGGTCTGATAATAACAATTGTAAACAGTGAATCTTCACTCAATATCGCATCCGTGGCTCAAATTTAGAGGACCTGCAACCTAGAACTGTAGTTTTGGATTTTCATTTGTGATGAAGAGGATAAACTGGTTATATTTTACAATACAAGCATTTGGACAGGTGGTAAAATGTTAGTAAATGTGAAACCAACATCAACCCATAGAGCAATGTCTGCCCAAATGCACAAGGCTAAGAAAGCAGTCTTCAAAGGATGCCACTAGTTCACCCCTTCCAGTGCTCAATGATAAGCAATTTAGATACCTATTAAGAATAATTTAATTGCAACATTATTCTCCTTTCACTACTACGAGAACAATTTCAAAAGAAGGCAGAGAAGCTCAGACCTGAAGATCTCCTAGGTCTGACACACTGGTCTTAGCAGATCAGGGACGATTTCTGGAAGTAGTCTCACACCTTACCAACAGATCCAGTCTCTCTCTTTCTGCATCCCAAGCAGAGCACTAAAATCACCCCTGATGTGGCCATGCCACGAGACTGCTCACCCTGGGTCTAGTGATGTTTTTTTTCTCCTCTTCCATGGCTACCTATTAACAGAGGCAGCATGATGTCAGACATAGGTCATTAGATCTGTTTACATTTCCAAGCCTTTTCCTACCAGCAAATACTTTTCTCAAAGGAGAAGATTCTGGTATTACGATGTAAACTGGCTGTTGTCATAACTTCTGACCATGCCAGTGGTGGCTCAGCTGAGCTCCAGAGACAGGAACAGAGATAGGAGCATCTCTCAGGGACCACTTGCCCAACAAAATCACTTTCCCAATCCTCTGCAAGTAAAATATCACGGTGGTTCTCCAAATACCAAGCTTTGCCTTCTGAAAAACAAGCAATACTGTTTCCTCTGTTCATCTTAATTTTAGTTCTAATATTAAGAGTCAATTTGAAATAGGAATGGAACTGGGGACAAAAAAAGATCTTAACCTTGATTTTCTCAAGCTTCAAGTGGTTTTAAAGCCATGGTTGAGTCAAATACAGGTTTCCACAGGAGCTGTTCATTATTTATAGTCATACACACAAGAAAGGATTGTCGTCACACTCAAAAGTCCCATGGTAGCAGGTCTGACAAGATGCACCATGGTTCTCTCCAGAACAAGAAGCCATTTGCAGTGTTTTATAGGAAGTCCAGCTTTTAAATCACTAACATTTCTAGACTTCACGTCTGCTTAGATGTATGTGGAGAAAACAGAACTAACGCAGTTGGATTGAAGTGGTGGAAGGGGTTGTTAATTAGAATTTGAACAGTAACATTATATTTTTCTCATTACTCTTTCAAGTAATATTTCTTACAAGAAGCAATACATTGTCAATACAAATTCTCAATAGGAATGTGGCTTAATACCATGCAATTGGCTTTTTATCAAATTCCGCTGGAGCAACTTCTCTGCCATCTGAGCAGGTTTTTTGCTAAATGCCACTGAAGTGGCGTCACTTCAAAACAACACTAGAGAAGGTTTTGTTTGGTTTTGTGCTTTGTTTTTAGCACTCAAGTGGCTTCAGCAGAAAGCACCACTGCTGGAAAATAATAATAACACAACATGGTACCTAGGAATTACCATGGTCAGATAGTGAGAAGTTCATGAAGAACACTCTTTTTTTGTGATATAAAGATGTCTTGTATTCAAGACTGACATCCGTATAATACTGTGAAGTACTCAATAACAACAAACTACCATATGTCATGCAACCCTGCCTACACTGTTTGGAAACCAGTTAATACTTTTTCATTTACTGCTTTATACAGGAAGGGAGGAGGAGAAGGCTGTAACTGTGAAGTCCTTTTTTTCCTATTCTTTAAGAAACTTTAGGCTGCTGGAGTAATCAAACACAGTAATGTGCATTCATGAGGACATTTGGAATAACCTGCAGACTTTAACAGCTGTATCAGGTAGTTAAACATGAAGTGTCCTCAAATACAGTTACGTCCCCAGTTTCCACTGTCTACATCGGCGCCCGCTTCGTGTGAGATAACAGCACTGAATTGTATATAAATTACATCTCCCATCATTTAGCCATAAAATTTAAAGCATTTGACAAATCCATAAAGTTAAAAGACATTATGATACCTATACTATTCAAAATTATCCACTTGGGAGGAACCTGCTCCATGAAGAACAGATTAAAGATGGCATTTTCATCTTTTATTGAGAATTTCTCACACTTAGTGAATAATAGTAAATACGTTATGTTTCTTTTATTTAGTAGTAAAGTTGGGTCTGCAGAAGATAATAGAGAACCTTGAAACAGATAGAAAATATTTTCAAGCTGAAGGCTCAAAATAATTTATTGCCAAAAAGAAAGAAATATTAATATGTGCAACTTTGATTTATACTGACCATGTTCTAAAATAACCTTAATTTAATAGATAAATCATGCCAATGACTTTGTAAATTTATAAACAGATACTAAAGCTTTTGGAAAATTTGATGGGAAGATATGTTATCTATTGTTTCCACTTGTAATGTACATGTGTAAAGCATTTACTAGTGTACTGCTTTATAAACAGCACAAGATGGAAGTATCTGAACACTTAGGTTGTCACCTTAAAACAAACTGTCACACATTTTTCTTCACACATTTGAAACCCAACTTATCAACCTTAACAAGTGTTGTTATCAAAAGAATTTTGGTGCCTTTGTTCTTTCCCTTTTGCAAGTAAATTACACTTTTAGGATTTATTAAGACAAGAAACAATTTTTGAATAGCAGGTCAAAACTCTCTATGGAAAAATTCTCATTACTTTCTAGCCTGAAGCAGTATTTACCACTCCAACTTATCCATCTTTTTCCTGTTTTTTATATATCTATATTTCCAGAATCTTGTTTCTGTGCCTAATGCTATAACATTGCAGCAGTTTGTTCAAAGCAACACTCTTATTTTTGCTCTTAGCCGGTGCTATACAAACCCTGATCAATTATTGAAGTGTAAGCCCTGAAGTAACACAGCCATTACTGCAGCAGGCAGATAAAAATGGAACACTTTTAGCTACAGTATATTTACTTTAGAGTTTCAGCAAACAAACCAACAAGTTAAACTACCTTGTCTTTCACTTTGTTTGATGTACTAATATTTCCTGCATGTTCAAAAGTCTTTCTTTAAAAACAAAGTTACTGAAATGTTATGCCTGCTTGTTTGTGAGAATACCTAAGCTTAAATGTTTGCATGAAACAGCCTTGAGATATAGAAAAGGCAGCATTAAAGTAGTACAAATCTAATACAGAAGCTGCTATCTGTAGTGCCATAAGAGCCACAGTTGTTTTTTTTTACGAGCTGTTTGGTATTTTCAGTTCGCCAAACTGCAGAGCCTGCATATTGTAATGACATTAAAAATGATGCTGGGAGGTATCTTAAACAACAAACAACATCACTGAGAAAAGTATTCATTAAAGAAAAGGAAAGGAAAAAAAAAAATCAAATTAGAGGTGTTGGAAATTTCTCATGAAAATCAACTGCTAATCACTTGTGGACTTTTCTCCTTCTGCAGCTCACTCCTTTACTCACAAAGGATTGCCCAAAATGTAATTTTTTGTTAAAATGCTTTCTTATTTAATTATACAGAGTCTATTTGATAGCGACGCCAGTTCAAGACTACAACTATTCATCTTCTGATGGTGCTGCATGTGCATCTGCACACAAGATATAATGTTTTTCAGTTTAAATGTCTGTTCTGGGTTTTAAGGACTAAATGATAGTGAAGATGACTGGAAACGTTCCAGATTTTCCTATATAAACTGCTTAGCAAAACCAAAAATTAGTACTTATGCTACAGAACTAATAATGTTTGACATTTGCATTTTATCACTTACGAGATGAAGAGCGGGAAGAACTTGTCCCAGGAAGTTTGGGGGAAAAAACTATAAAAACTCAGTTTTAGAAATGGATGTTTAAAAAAAGCTTGTGTAGTTTTGCTCAGTTCTCAGCTGTTCTTTTTTTTTTCCAGTTCCCAGAGGAAAGCAGGCTGTGTGGCTTGCAAACACCATACGTGAACGGCTTATGAAAAATGATCTCATGAATACATAAGTATGTCATCATATCCCACTTAAAGGCATTCGATAAGTGGATGTAGTAGCCATGAGTTGAAAAAGCTCTATGTACTTAAGAGCTTTCATAGGTTTGGACAAAAAACCCCCAAAAATAGCGTTATGAAGATGTGTTCATGGAGGGGTTTTTGGTGTTCTTTACAGGCAAGAGTGGGAACATTCACAAATTTTCACTGACCTTGGCAGTACTGCTTGTTCACACAAGTAGCACGTATAGGGCCACGTAAGTGTAGATCACATAATTTCCTTAAATATCTGAACTTCACAAATTTATTCTAGCTTTGAAAATATGGCAGAGGAGGAACCATTCCCTCCAGCCACAAAGAAAAGAAAGCAACTAGTGCTATCTGAGAACTGCAGAGACCTGATGCTGCTCTGACCATATTAGAGGCACTCCAGCTGATAGGAAGCAGCCAGGTAGGAACTCCGTCCTTACCCAGATGTGCACAGATGTGCTCTGTGCTTTCCACATCACTTTTCACTCACTTCTGGACATGGGATGAACCCAAAACTCTTTTAAATGTCAGACAGACAATGCAAGACCATGTACACAGGGGCAAGCATCCGCACAGCTGATGTATGAACTACAATTTCAAGATAAAAACAAGTACAGAGGGGTTTTTTTAAGCCTCATTTATGAGCTATTACCAGCCACATCAAACTGTCTCTCTTCACCCTTCATGTCAATACATTTTAGCTTAAAAACTGGAAGTCACAATGAACGTAAACAACTTCTTTATCTTCCATTTTATTTTTATTTTTTTATAACTGGTACATCTGAGCCTGGTAACATATTCAAGGTATGCCTGAAATACTTGGAAGCAAAAAACCTTTTCATTTGAACATTCGATTCACTGAAAGTGAGGTAGCCAATTTGTTGTTGCAAGCGTCTGTGCTATTATTTTTAGAGCTTTCTGGCAGACAGCTTATGAAAGGTGGTTTGTATAAAGCAGCAACATAATTTGAAAAAGTGCAAGAAGGGAATCTATAGTGATGCATGTCTTTGTGAAACCGCTCTTTATTTAAATATTGCACTGGATAGTAGAAACAGCCTGACTGGATTTATGAGGTGTGAAGCTATGTCTCATAATGATTAACATTAGAATCACAATTTAGACCCGAGGTCAGACTCCAGATACTACATTAACCTCCTTATTTTTTAGAAAATCTGGAGCTCTCATTATTTTATTATTATTATTATTATAGCTTTTATTAAAACAAAGATGCTGTTGAGCTGACTGCTTGTTTCAAATGAGTTAGGGAGAGTAGGATCGGGTCTTTGAAACTTTATTTCTCTTCATTACTACCCTCATCCATGCTTAACCATTCTTAGGGTATGCTTATGTGGGGATATACAAAAAATGCCTACTTTACAGAAAACACCTCTAAAATAATCCAAACCAGAGGTAGCCTCCCTTGCAGTCACCAGTTTTAGATAGATTCGCAATGAAATAGCCATGGTGTGAGTTCAATCAGATAAACAGTCCTCTGAAACACAAGAATATTCTGTTATTCTTGGTAACCCTTATCTAAACAAAAAATGTGCTTCTGTCCTGTCTTTTGTAACTGTGTTTGCTACGAGCACTGGGCATGAGCTACTAGAAGGAAGGCTGCCTTGCGGAGAGGGTCACAATGTCATACCTGAAGAAGAAAAGATCCTCAAAAGCACAGGGTACAGGTTGCTGGAGAGAGCTTGGGGAGGGAGTGGAAATCAATGAATGCTCTGTTTCGACATTTATCCCACAGTTCATATGCCACCAGCAAGACTTTCTGGTTGGTTGGTGATTCCTAGAAACCCTTTTCTTGCAGGTAATTTGATGATCTTGGAGTCACAAGAAAGATTTGAGTCTAACAGGGCTGTGTAGACTGGGTATTCTGAGCAGGCAACAAACTCTTTTTGCATTTTCCAGGAGCACAAGGTCTATTGCATACCTGTAATATAAACCTTTGCACACACACAGTAAATCTGGCATTCCCCAAAGCTACCAGACTTGCTTGCTTAGAATAAGCACGACCTGCACCAACTTGCTGGCAGCAGCTATTTCACACCCTCAGAAAACACCACCATGCTGCTCCTCTGTGCGCCCAGAAAGACTTTTCCAACTTAGCTGCAAAGGGAATCTTCCCAGCCCCTCCAACAGAGGGAAAAGGAAATTTAGAACAGATAACTTGAGACCAACTCTGTGAGTAAGTGGAAAACAACTGTTAAAACCACTGACTCCACCTCTTCCCTCAAAACCCAACAAAAACATGGTAGCAAACTGTAACTACAATCCTGCCATTTCCCCTGTTCCACCTCAGTCCTGTTATTTCGTTATTTCTTTCCCCTACAGAAAAACAAACTGAATCAAATCATTTATATCCATTTTTCCGTTTAGTTCTAATTTACATCATTTTACTTATGAATTGGTATATTAAGGTATTTGTTCGATGACTAAAAGTGGCTGAACAGGTGAATTGCAACTCAGATCCACATTTCCACAGGTTAGTCTAAGAAAATCCCAGGCAAATGGTTGATTCAGGAATCTATGACTGCATAAAATATTTGTCAGATACCAATTTTACTGCCAGGCAACACAGTAAATTCATCTCCTAGATCTACATTTTAAAGAAGAAGCCACTATAAAGATGGTAATGAGTTATCCTAAATTTTGAAGGTCAAAGACTTAGAAACAGCAATACTAATGATGTCCCATGTAGCATCATCATTTAATAACAGGGTGCACCTCTTCAGATAGTAGCACTGAACTGGTGACTGGATTGTGTGGCACATAAAAATAGGGGGTAGAAAAATTATAATACTATATGAAGTTCAAAGGAAGTTTTTGGGGAGAGAAATGGGCGGATGCATATTACTACCTATAAAGCCAAAGAACCTGTAGACACAACTAAAATATCACCATTTTAGCTAGTTGTCCATTTAAATGAAAATTGACATTTAATTTACATTTCTCATCGATGGAAGTTCCAAAGCACATACCATGCAAAAAATTCAATTCAGAAACATTTATGAAACCTCCAGATTGCATACTAAGTATTCTCTTGATCTTATGACACTTGACCTACTGTGGGTACAATGGTGAATAACTCTAATTTTGAATATTCATTATATCTTTTTAAAAAAACCAAACACAACACAACATTTTAATGTCACACAGCAACAAAAGCTATTCACGGGCCAAAGCCCAGTCACTTAGGTTTACCCTAGACTGATGATTATACATCAAAATGTCAGAAGATATGTATTTACCAAGTTTGATGAAGAAAATCTGACAAATACTATTTAAGATAAGTGGCATTTTCTCCTAATTGTTTTCAGATGAATGAATGAGAACCTAATGCCCTGCTACTTTGGAGGAGCACTAAATGGCTTCAAAAACTCATGTTTATACAATGTACTGGTATACACTGTACAAGGGGAATTGAAACAGGCACTCTCATTTATAAATGTATCTTAGGTATATGTAGTTGGAATTACAAGAGAAAATGGGAAAGAAAAATACCCCAGATTAACCAATCATTGTTTACGTTTGTTTGTTGTCTTTTCTCAGTTTGATATGTCATCTCAATCACCCTCATTTTCTTGGCACTGTTGTGGTTTTGAAAACTGTAAATGTTTCAGCTAGCATCAAATTCACTTAAATGAATCATTTACTATAGGTGGATCACATAGCAAAGACAAACTCCTTTAACAGTCTTCTTAGCACACAGTGATATATACAGATATTGTACAAAAAAAGCAACTGAATTTCAGAAGTTTCTCTGTGTGTAAGGGAAATTTCCCACATATATTCAAACTAAAGTCCCTGTGTGCTTTCATTAACATTAAAGGTGTGCAGGATGAAGCAGTAGAGCTTGCCATTTCCTCAAAGATGAGCAAAAAGAGATCTCAGAAGCTGAAATTTTGGGTTCTCCATAGTCTCTGAAAGAGGGAGTGTCCTTAAACAGAGGGAGTTCTGCTATTGCACCCAAGCATCCTGTCCGCTTTGTGACCCTGGTTATATACATCTACGTATATACATGTATCTATAGCAACATCTGAGCAAGCCTGGATACTGGAAGAAATTCAGTTGTAGTAGCAAAAAATTGCTGCTGCCTCAAGAAAGTCAGCTGAAGCACTTAAATCTACTTTAATTTCTCCACATTATTATCTAGCTCCCTGATCAGTCTTGGGAGAAAATACTCTGCAGTGACCATGTAACACAGTTTGCTCGCCCTACATAACAGCTCAGCTGCGCGGTTCATACGAGGCATCCCCCTGCACACTCCCATACTGCAACTGTTGGTTATAACTCCAGATTCAGGCACTCCGATTCATAAGTTTAAAGCAGAAAAATAAGGATTAGACAAAAAAAGCTTCAATAAATCCAGAACAGATTTTTTTTAATAGGTCTGAGAATTTTCAATTAGCTTTGAACAAATCAGTCATTCGACTTTGTACAGCTCTGGATAATGCTTCCTGGAATAGTCAGAGTAAAGAGCAGAGATTCAACTTATGACAAGATGGACTTTTCTGCAGCAGTCTAACTTGAGAAGAAAGTACCAGAGGTCATAACAGGCATTTTCTTTACGAGATGTCCAGCTGAATTTTTCATGCCAGAGAAGATTAGGTGAATCTCTGTATTTTATTCCTCTGAGTCAGGAGCCTACTCCAGAGATCTGCACTTGGTAGTTTCAAATTTTGGCCCTAGGACAGAACTCATTTGTTCACTGAACTGGAAGACAAAATAGCATAGGACTGCATGAGGTACAACGGGATGCTGAAAGATCAGAACTTAACAGTATCTACAAACATATACAAGGATGCTTGCCTTCCACTGAACCTGTTAATTGCAAATACTCTCTGTTCATTATAATAATTAAGGAGTATTAAAGTTCTCTCTCCTAGGAAACTGGAAAGCCTTTATTATGTAGTTCTCCACGAAAATTGCCCTTCACTGCATTATCTGCCTCAGAGCAAGGGAGAACCAGGACAGAGAGGAGCATATTGCTGCATAGCACACAAAGTAATGTCAACGGGTGAATGAGCATCAATGCTGTGGCAAACCCTTAGTTACAACTCGATGTGGACGAGAGTGGGAAATTAGAGATGGTCCATCCATTTCAATGGAAAAGAATAAAAAGCAATATACTGTCCCCAGTTCTCTATCATCGATTCATCCTCCATCATTCAACTACAAGGCTCCACCAGCAGCCCAGAGGACAGTCTCACCACGATACGTTTATGAGGGAGGTTGGCACTCAGGCTAGAAGCACTGCAGAAAACCAGGCCAGAACTAAAGCATACCAAACACAATAGAAAAGTCCCATTCATTTAAACGAGACTTGGATGAGTCTCTTGGCAACTGGTGTGTCAGACACTCAGCTGAAAACCCACTGGCAAAGGCAAAGCGGGATGGCTGAGGTTCACAGCAGCCACACTTCCCCCAGGTAGCTCAGGAGGACTTCAGTGTCTGACTGCGCCAGTCCTCGTAGCACTGGAGATGACACACCTGAGCATCAAACATGAATGTTTCCTACCTTGGAGCCTGTAAAGTAAAACCCATCACAGTTGCAGCATAGCAGCTTTGCTTTTCAGGTAAAGTATATCCATGTAGAGGGGCTGACCCAACCATTTCTCTCCTTTGCTCACTCTCAGGACACGGTATACAACCACCTTTCCTTGACATAGAGGGTCAAATGCCTACCTCTGGTTTGCCCCCCCATAATGCAGGACCTGCTCTCTTGAAAGTACTAATGCAAAATCACTTAATTAATAGCTGGACCAAGTATAATCTGTGGAAAGTATTTCTGACAGATGGTTTTCATTCTCTTTGCAAAGCCCAATGCTTTCAGCTGTCTTTTACAGTTCATACCTTTCTAGGCACAAAATCATTGAGATTTTGTCCAATTAGTCCTCGTTGGTTCTTTTAAAATATTTGGTATGACTCTAGACCATATAGAAGTATCTCCCACACATGCAAGTGATTCATAGGCTTTCACAAAAATGTCTTCTGTAACTGCAAACATTTGTGTTCTATCACTCTATTTCTTTTCTACACAATGAAAGGAAAATTTAAAATATAGCAGAGAATGCCATTAGAATGTGCTCAGTTGTGTGATCATTTGGCAAAACGGAGAAATGTCTCCTAAAGAGTATGTTGAGGTTCCCCAAACAAATTTTACTGGTAACATAAGGCAGGTTGGAGTAAATTCCAGCCATGAAACTCTAGTTCATTAATTTTCTACACCAACTGTCTCTTGCTAATTCCACTCACATAATAAACAGCCTAATAAAAATATACTTTCCTTCTCGGTCTACATCTGAGAATATTTATAGATGCTGTGTAATATTGACAGGGATTCGGTCGGGGTTTTTTGTGTTTTAGCAGAAATTCAAAAGAAAGGTTGTACTTGTATCAAAATACAGAAGTGATAGTGTGCTTTCTGATTCTAAGGTGATGTAATTTGTCTACTGCTGTTTCTGCCAACTGGTGACCAGACACTAGAGCTGACTTAACCAGTAAGCAGAGTCTACCATCTGGTGGCTGGAGTTGCTGAATGTACGTCCTACACATTCCTGCATCTAGATTCAAATGGGACCTTTGCGGCTGGTAGACGCAGTTTTCTCTGATGACTGGAGCAATGAGGCACCTTCACTTTGATAATCTTGTCTCCCTTGATTGCTTTTCTTTTTAAAAGATAATTTACATCTGTATCCTGGCAGCTTTTCTAAAAACCTGGATGAGCTCCTTGATCCTTATTTGGCTACTCTTTTTCGTGGACTCTGATTAATACCTCTGTGAATAACTGACCAACAAATTAAATTCTGTGAAATCTTATTGTCACCCTTATCTGACAACTTTCAAGCTCTTTTCCTTGTTGCTCACTACCTCTACTATCCACCAGCTCATTCCCAGAATCCTATACATCACAATAGGAATTGCCACTGAAACCAGTGCATAATTTTGAATGAATCACCATTCACATTGCACAGTAAATACAGCAATAGTATACTTTAAGCAAACACCTAGCCAAATGACCCGAGGTATTTAAGTATATCATTAACATACCAAGGCATAATCAAAGTAAAATAAAACAATAAACCAAACTTGTTGTTAGTGATTAATCAATTTGGACTTCTATTTCACATTCATCGAATCACACAGTGATTGACAGGGACTGTATGATACGAGTCAGCAGAAGAACTGGGATTTCATTTATCTTTTCAGATATGCTTTAATGCAAGAACAACAGAAAGCTGAAACTATCTTCACATTAAGGTAGAGGACTGAAATGTCTGCAAATAATTTAAACCATATTAGCGCATGATAATGTTGACAGTAACAAGATAGGAATGACTGAAACAATCTAAACACTGAAGCAGTAAAGTGGCTTTTAAGTACCTAAACAAAAGATCACTGCCAACCAAAAGACATCCAAAAAGCAGAAAAATGTGTGATGTTCAAAAAAAGATATAAAGGATGACTTCATCACAAGTTTCTATTGTGCCTCTCAATGCATGGGCTAGCATTTTGCATATTCTCTTTTCTCGGCAACGACTGCACCCGATTAGTCTCTTCAACACACATCCTAACAATAGGAAGTGCTATCCACAAAACGGGTTATTTCACACAATAAAAGAAAATCTTACTGAACTATCTTCTGAAAATGATGTACAAAAGGCTATTAAACAACATGCATCTGGCAAGTCAAATGGTTCAGATGGCATACAAATAAATCCACATACTATTGCTGATTTCCAACTATTAAGACATCTGCTGAAAATCCTCCAGTTAATAGGAGCACAAAATAGCTTCTCCCAGACTTGACTATTTCCCTTATCTATCATGTAGCCGTCGAAGGAGAGGGGATCAATCTCTCTGTATAACAACCAACTTGGTAGCACTTTCCCAGACGCAGTGGGCAAAGGCATCGCTCCTGCGGTGCTGTTCATTGGTACTTATTTTTCCCTGGTTCGTGCCCAGTTGCTTTCCAGGGTCAGATAAGCAAGAACAGACAAAACGTGCTGATTGGGGTTCTCCAGAAACCCCTTGCAAACCAAAGAGGTCAATTCTCTTGCATGGCTTTAACTAGATGGTGCTCTGCTTAGGTCAGGCATAAATAACCAAAAGAAAAAGGCAGGAACACACAAGTACACAAGTGGAAGAGCAGAAATCCCTCGGCATCAATGCCAGATCCTACTGCCTTAAGATTCATATCATCATTCCATGGTTAATGCCTTACTATGATATTTTGACAAGGAGAGGATCTAGACACCGAGGTGTAATGAAAGTGATTAAAGCAATAACAAAGTCTTACAAAGCAGCATGCAGAAACTACAACTGAAAACTACTGTCATACACTAAGTAAGAGTCATTTAAGGACACAGACATTAGCAATGAAACACTACTCATGCAAATGCAGTCAGAACCCAAAAATCTCCCCCCCCTACCCCCACCCTGGTGTAGATGCCAGCCCTAACTCTAGCCATCTTCTGTCGATATGCTATACTTCTGTCGAGTATAGTTTCGGTGGTAGGAAGGACTGTCTTACACTTCACTTAAAAATTAGCAGGGCATCGTAGATCACAGAGGGAATTTTAGAATAATTTTTGTCCTACAGAAAGCAGAAAGGAAATTGCATGATAGATACTTTATCTCCTCTATCTTACAAGCTGAGGAAGACTGCTACAAATGAATAACTGAATGTAATTTTTTTTAAAGCCATGCAAACAGTACACAAGACTGAGTATGAGCCTTTAGAATCTGCTTTCTTACAAGAGGCATTACACTCCTATAGCTATATTTGTACTGAAAGCTATACCTGTAAAACTAGATATAATAATTTTGTATTTAACTAATCAGATGAGTTACATGATCACAGAGTCTGTCCTCGCACCAGGTACCAGGTAGCTTCATTTTAATCAGTTTTCTGGAGGACAAGACCTAATGCAGTAACAGTAAATGAACTTGATTTGACTCAGCAGACAGAGCCATCATGGACCACTTGTACTCCCTTCATTATAAGTGCTTGCATAATCTCATTGGAATAACTGGTAAATCTGTACAGTGTTTCTCCAGGATTGTTTAACATTCCCTGACTTACCAAACACTGCATATATTTATATTCCTGGTGAAAGCTATAAAGCAGGTGTGGGCACAAACACAAAACCTTTTGGGATAGAGACTCCTTGGGGAACAGGAAAAGTAAAGAAAATTACAGTCAGGTTGGATTAACAGTATAATGCAGTGTCGGTCCAGATGCCCATGTATTTGAAGTCCACCAGAAACTCTTGCTGCCTCAGACCCTTAGTAAGACCTCTCCTAAGCAAAGAATAACAATGATCAGTTTTCCATTTTCCCTATGAACAGTGTTATTTTCATGAGGCTTATCATAGCGATGATATGATATCACAGTTTGCAATAGATTATCTGACAAGATAGTTGATCTTCATAAAAAAAGAGGAGGAGCAGTTGTAAAGGTAGGGGAAAGACAGAAGAAAAGAAAGGAAGAATCAAAGCAGAGAGAACAAAGGAAAGAGATTCACCGAGTCATTTATATATTAGAGTTCAGCGATAAAATGTCATTACCATCAATAAGCTCCTGCTAAAACAATTGGAGATAAATTAAGGAAGGTTCAAAGCAAGATGAGAGGAGGAATTATGGTTATTTTAGTGTTTTAAAACCTAAGGGTGATGAAAAAGAGCACAAAGAGTTTCTGGTAGTACCAGTGCTGCTTTGTAAGCTGTGTCCAGCCTATCTCTACCCTTTCCCTCACATATTGAGCATTTTTTCTCATCCTATTTCAGTAAGCAAGCACGCTTATCTCCTCATTCCCATACCAGATTTGGGGCTTTTGCCATTATCATAAAGTTGTTACTGCTACAGACTCTACTTGGGCTCCATGCTGGCGCACAGCTGGGAAAGAGGACGAGGGCTGTATCATCTCTTTTATCTCAAGACCGAAAGAGCATTGGAGAAGAGCAGTGAGATGGAATAGCTTCTTTTTTTCCTCCCTTCCCCCCTTCCCCATATGAACATGATGACTCATTATGACAGAAGTGTAATAAACTTCTAAAAAGGCATCCACAAAACGTCGTGGGTTTTTTTTTTTTTCTTCTTACAGGCACAGATACATTAAAAAAAAAAAAGCTTACACATTCAATGATACAGGATTAAATTATCCACAGCCAGCTTTTGGGCCAATATTTAAACATTACAGCCTACAACGAAGCTCAGTTCTAAACGGCTATTTCTGATTTGTAGAGGTAAACAGCAAAAACTCAAAGTGTGACAGCATTGCAATGTTCCTGTGTCTCAGCAGGGCCATAATTTCAAATAAAAGACTGTTTCTCCTTACTCACTCTAGACTGCAACAACCCCAGTGAGCTGGAAATTACTCCAAGCTTACTCCTCTAAAGAAACTTCTTGCCCTCTTCTCTTGGTTTTTGGCGAGCAGCACTGTGCTGGTGGTATCATTGTCTCGGCCACGAGGACCAGAACTTTACAGCTCCAGTGGGTAATGGATGGAGGCACCAGCTCGGCGGTGTGCTGGGGGAGAGGCTGCCCCCCATGCAATCCCACCGCTTCTAGTTCGCCATGCAAGGTTAAATACATGTAAATTAAAACTGCAAGCTATTTTTGTATAAAGTTGGTATTACTAATTTGTTAACTATGACAATTTCACACAGAAACCCTTTTGTTGGAAACTGAGTTTCTCATGTAATAATTAGCTGTGGAATATTACCCCAAACAGGTGTCTGTAGCCTGTCAAAGTCAGAACAGGTGATTTAGAATTAGCGTATTAAAAGAACTGTGAATTAGCGAAGCAAAAACGTGTTAATTTCTTGTTCCATCTGTTAATATGAATTCACTGCCAAATATTTTACTTTGTAGAACTGTGCTGGGATTGGCAAGAACATACACTATAAAAAAAAAGTTTAAAGGCCTGAATGTTTAAAAATCATGACATACGTTACTGCAAAAATAACTTCTACATTTGAGCAAGGTTTTTTCTTTTGTATCTTTTAAAACTTCATAGTGAAGAATACCACATAATCCATAAAATTAAGCTTAAAAGCTCTCACGAATAAACTTTAGGGCTTTCAAAACCAAGTCTGAACAGTGTCACAAGAAAACACAAGCAATAATGAATTGGCTTAAGCAAAACCTACCATCAATTTATTCTGGTCTTAAATTTGAGACACAAAGTATTCAAATATCCAAGATAACGGAGATATGAATTTTTGTACATGATACTGGTATCTACCTGAAAAGCCCTGTCCTATCTGTTCAGTCACACAGTTCCTGTGAAGGTGTCTTTCCTGAAGGTCTTTGTGGTAAATGGGCATGTTCTAAGCTGTAAGCAATTGCAAGGACCCCAGAAGCTACCTATCTTATGTGTCTGGTTCTTCACAATAGTATTTATAGCAGTATGAATGACATGTCTTTTTATAATAATCCCCACCTTCATGTTCCTTCATCTTCTAGCTAGAAGCTGGCATACTCGAGCTAACGGAGAGTCTGGATTATGGCAGGATGGTCAGTATGACAAAGCCACCGCACAAGGTGGCTAATTAATGACTGATTTTGAAGACTGTATGTTTACATTTATGATCAGCCAAACCAATGTTTTTCTGTCACTGCTGTCTTTCAAGAAGAAAGAAAAAAAAGAGAATATTTTAAAGCATTTTAAATATAATTATCCAGCAATGCATTATATATCCATCAACTATTAATGAACATCAGGTATAAATGTCCAGCTCCTAATATCTATGACTAATAACTGCAATACATTTTATAGAGTGAATCTTCCTCTACTTTTCTGAGCTTTGCAGAGAAATGCACAATTCTGTGTCTGCTCCCCACTGAGCCTTGCTGCTTCTCTTACCCTGCACTCTTTAAAGCCTGACCATCATGGAGCAGAGCATGCTACCTGCCAAGGACTGCTTCAGGGAAGACAGAAAAGTAAGTACATGCACAACCACTAAGACTGCGAAGAGATTAGAGCAGCATCAAAATACAAAGTGCATCAGTAGTTTTTATAGCCAGTTTCTTCCATTGCTCACTGGCTGCTCTATCCTGGAGAACATTGTGCACAAGTTTGGTCACAGGTATGAACAGCAATGGTACAGTTCTAACCCACATTTATATGATGTCCAACTGTTTTAATTCACCAGTATGTCCTTAGCTCTTTTTTTTTTCCTGGAAGGTGAAAAGGTGCAGAAGCTCAGAGAAAGATACCTATGTGAAATAGATGAAGGAGAAAGCCAAAGATGTGGAAATGTACAAAAATCTGCTAATGACCTAGGTCTTGTTGCATTTCTTAAAAAAAAAAAAAAAAAGAAAGAAAAAAGAAAAACCCAACAAAACCCAACCAGAATTCCCAAACTTTTATATATGTACATATATATATATATATTCTAAAGCATTTGAGTCTCTGTTGTGCTATTTTTTTTACAAGTTTCCAATTTAAAATAAGATTTTCTTAGGAGACAAATATTTAAGCATTTCTCAGTCCACTCCCTCACTACACAATCTTGGTATAGCAAATAAAGAGATCTGAGATGTTTCCCTCAAGCTTGCATGCTACTGCGATGCAGCAGGACACCATCCCAACCCCAGGCATGTTGTGATTTTAGCATAGTTCCACAATTTTTATCTTGTAGCATGAGGAAATCAGAGAAACCCATATTGCCACTTGGATTGCAGGAGAGTGAAAAGATGCACACCCAATTACTGCAAGCATTTCAAGCAAAGCTTAGAGATATGCAGCAGGTTCTTAACTGCAAATGATATGATAGGTAGTTTCTCCTCCCTAGTTTTCTGCCACATCCAAGAGATTAATACTTACATGAATCATCTGTAATGACTAGCATAATTTAGGCAAGTGAATGAGATTTTCTGCATTATTTATATTATGAACTCACAAGGATATGAATGGTGGCTTATGTAAATTCAAACCATGTTTACAGTAGCAAAGTGCAGAGGAAGAGCGGCAAGGGTTAAGCTGATATTTCCAGAGTTGGAGCTCTTTGTATCAACACTCTATTGCTTATTGCTTTAGTGCTGAGTGATGTGAGTTACAGCCTATGAACTACATATGGGAAACTTTTATTGTTTTCCACATTTGAATGGAAAAATAATTATGTTGCTCACATCTTTCACATACTTAAAGTAAATGCGCCAAATTCTTTCTCAGGGTGTGTGCCTGAATTCTTATTTTTTAAAAAAACCAAGGCTGCCAAAGTTTTAACCTTCGAGCAATAAAGATATCCCCCCCTTTTATTTTTTTTTTTAAATGCTTGATAATTCAACCTAAATGTCAGCTTAGGCTTTAAAATAGAACACATCTATTTGCTCATAATATTTAAGAAATACAATGTCATTATGCTGTTATCAGTGGTAAAACATGTCTAATCTTGATATAGCATCACCTTTAACAAATGCTTGTGGGAAAAAACTAGCGAATGCATAAAACATTTTATGTAGTTTTAAAATATACAATACATTAAAGTTTTAGTTGACTTATCTGAAAAGACATATTTTTGGCACATAAATAAAAAAAGGCAAGGGAAGAACTTGTCAGAAGGCAAATAAAGTATGTAAATTAAATCAAAGGTAAGGCAGCTACACTTTTTGTATAAATAACTGTGTTAACAGATTTTTATGCATATTACAATATATTCAGATGTATTACTTCTGCAAAAACAAATTCATTGCTTCTCTCCAAAAAATGGATTAAAACAATTTATTTTATAAAATTTGGATGGATAGGATAAGAAATGTAATAGCTATCTATGGAAAATAAATATAAAAATTATTCAAGCTCCATCTACTTTATGTTAGTAATGAGATGCACTTCATTCAAATTCCTTTCAATTGAAACAGTGCTGAGAAAGCAAGAACATGATTCTGTAGGAAATGATTTCTAATCTTCATGATAACATACCAATATAATACAATTATTTACAATTGACTAAGAGTTAATTCCAATAGTATAACATCTTTCTTGCAAAAATGTCAGCTTTTATTGATGAAACAAACTAAGAATAAAACATTTTTACTTGTAGTCTAACTGTGCTGTTTTTCATTCTGTTAACCAAAACAACACAGCAATACTGTAAACAAAAAAATAGCATCAAACTGGCTGTGTTTGCATGATTTTATCAAGAATCGCAAGCAGCAGAGCGAAGTGCTTTGGGATTTTTTAAACATTAAAAATAGTTTGAGGAAAATAATAATTTTTGGTTTGTTTGGGATTTTGAGGGGGGATTTTATATTTTTAAGGATAACAAGCACTAATTCAGTCAGAAAACAAATTGTCAATAAGCAAAGATCAGGTATCCTCATAAAAATAGCTTCAATCTTGCTGCAGCTTTCACATTTTTAAATGCCCAGTTGTCAACATTTTTTGTTTGTTTGTTTTGGTAAACCAATGGAAATGACACTTAAAAAAATAGCTAACATCTGATCTTTCTGTATACTGAATTTGTGATGTACGACAGGGCTGTTTGCACTGGAGTCAGTGTATTATTTTACTCTCAGCAATTCTCTTGCCTTAGAACACTTCACCAGTAATGTATCTCAATATTCCCACAAAGAAGGAAATACAGTTTAATTGCTTCTCTGTGTCATAATCTGAGGGGATTACTCAACATTACCTAGCACGCTTTATCAAAAAGAAAATAATTTCTATTTGCAGCTACACAGGTATTTGTGCAGCATTTTGAACTCCTTTGTCTTTGCTTTTCTACTGTGCATCCTCCAAGGTTCACTAAGTAGAGTCACAACCACTGACATACTGACCCAAACCCATCCCTCCACAACGAGCACTTGCTTTGCTTTTCTTAAAAGCACCTTAAATGAGGATTCACCAAGGCAGACTGAGAGGAAAAAACTATACCAAATCAGAAGAGAAATACTCAGACTGATCCAGCATGAAGGGCCACACAAGGCATGAGCAAGAACAAGACACGATGCTGGTTGCAAGGCCATTGATGACTACTTCTCTATAGCAAAGTCTGGAGGGTTTTTTTTCCCCTCTCCAGATCTGCAGCTGCTAGAAAAGATAAAATTAGTTTAACCCTTTTCTTATGGCAAGTAAAAAAAAAAAGACACTGCAGCATGCCAAGACACAGAACCACAAGTAACCAAAGTTCATAATAAAAGCAGCTGTGTTGCCCAATTCACATGGGGTTGCCCTGCTGAAGCCCTTCCATTAATATTTAAAAGCATGAACAAGTATGCCCTTATAAACAAAACACAGCAACTCTGCCTTATCTCTTCACATGGGCTGGCCCAAGAAACTCAAATGCTAACACAATAAAAGGAAACAGGTGGCTGAGAGAAATATCTTATATCCTCTGAAGCAGCTGCCCTACAAGAAATTCAATCTAGGTATCCCGAACAAGCTGCCTTTTCATCACAGAACCCTGACGCGAGAGATGCACACTATACCTATTCAGAAAGTATCTCGTATTGTACTTTCTACCACCAACTGGTTCACTTTGATTGGCATCGTTTTGGCAGATAATAATATTTGTATTTTTAAAAACAGTATTTAATTTGTTTACAACAGGTGCTTACTTTCCATTTGCACAGAAGAGCCGTTGTTCCCAAAGGGCCAGGGATACGACTGTAAGTCTCACGTTACTGATTTTCTCCTAAGAGCCCAGCAGCCATTAACATGCCCAAAGAAAACAGCAGGAATGAGTGAACTGACCTCCCAAGTTTCAGCAATCTGAACTATTTGAAGCATAGGATGCAGAAATACTGCAGCAGGTTGGACTGTGTGAGAAAGGATATATACAGGTGACGAGTGATGGGGCGTACCACTTGCATGAGGAGAAAAAGGGTTTATAATAAACTGCATTACCACTTTACCACATTATTATAATATCTGAATCCTTTAGAGCAGAATAGGAACCATTAAACAGCTATTGAGTATTTCTAAATATTTAAAAGTTGAAATCCTCATTACGAAGAAAAACAACCATTCTGCTTAAACACCACCAAAAAATCCATAAGGCTGTGATCTCACTCAAATAGTTACTTGCAATATTAACCATAAAACAACATGGTTTCACTCTGCAACACCTCCAGCCTGGAGCTTAAAATATTAAATAGGTCTAGTCTTTTACTTTGGTCCTGAAACATGCATACTAATCTAAATTTGCCCTGGAAAGCATGGAGAATTACCTTTTCGATATGGATAGATATGTTTCAGACATGCATCTTTGCATAAAGAACTCTCAACTTTCTTTCCAATTATTATACCTAAAATACTTTTGTTTTCTATAAAACAGAAGACTGTATGTGAAATATGTAAACATAAATCTAAATATGTTTCTTTACAAATCTACGGGGATCTCAATGTTTAATGGATGAGAGAAAACCTGTTTAAAGAGTCTTAAATCCTAAAGTCATTATTGAATCCATGAGGATTTAAGAAAAGTTGTGAGATGTAGTGTTAGGAGATGAGGGCTTGTGGTGGAAGTGCTCTCTTAAAGTGGTGCGGCAACACATGGAGAGGCCAACGGGATGGAGGTGCTTGTAGGTAACTAAAGATGGAAGGCAAACAAGGGTGGATGGGGAATCAAAGAAGGATCTCAAGAATACTCTGTCTTCTAAGTCAGTAGAGTTTCTGTATTCGTCACTGGTGTCATCTCCACCCTGCCCTCGCTATGGCTGCTGTGATTGACAAAAAGTCCTTTATCATCTGTCCTCTGGACAGAGGAAGGTGTGCAATAAACTAAGTAGAGATTCTTGACAACACACAAGTTATCTACAGACAGTCCTAAAAACCTGTTCAGATGTCTGTTCAGTCCAGGCTTTATATGCATCAAGAAAAATGTATAGACATCAAGAAAAATATTGCAAATGGAGCTGGAACCGTGAAGATTTTGTGGAACCACCTCTATAGCCACACATTTCGCGTTTTGCTGTGTTAGTTTTCACTGTGCCTTGAAAGCCCAGGTTTCTTCATCTCACTACACACATATCTACAGAGAAAATATAATTATTGTAATAGCAAACTATCTGAATTTTTGAAAATAACTACTGATCATAGACAGCAGCTCTTAGCTGCAGCTGTTTCCATCATGACACTAATTCCCCATTCATTTGAATGGGGCTTAATGGTGCTGTCATAATAATCTTATTGTGACACCAATGGAAGTTCATGGAGACAATGCAACAATGTTAAGATTAAATAAATTGATGTCCCCACTGCGATATGTTTAGCATCGGATTCTGAAATTTCTATATTTGGGGAGTTTAATTATATAGAATTTATTAGTCTGACATATTAACCTCATTTTTATGGCTTCCTCGAAAGCTTCCAGATTTAATTAAATAATTCTCTATAGCTGCACAAGCTATTGACTTCTCTTGAATGTATTCATGAGTCTTCTCCGTTCTACAGAAAACGTAGTGTCAGGTTGTAATGGCAAAGTATTTTTGGCATGTCACTGTCCTATTAGGAATCCCGAAGTCCAGCTGGCTGTAGGTTTTGTGGAAGTTACTTTTGCGAAACCCTACACTTTCCAGCTGATTAATGAACCACTTTAGGGAGGGCTGTACACATGCAAAACCTGGTTTTGTGCAGAGATGCCTCAGTATATAGCGATAGGTGGAAAAGAACTTCCTGAAATTTGAGAAACCGTGTCAAATAGAAAAGAAACATGCAGACAGATTTTTGGAACTGACCACGGTACATATTATGAAAAGATACAGATCAACCCCTCAAAACTCTAGACTACGGAATTAATGAGTATTGTTTCCACTATCACAAATATAATCCTATTCTGATTTTATTTCACATCTCCGCCTAAGCCTTGCATTGAAAATAACATTGGCTGTTAGTTCAACCCGGGGAAGTATCAATTTCATAATTAAAATCTCAACGTGGGTGAACTGTGCACTTCACTCCTAGAATTAATAAGTTTCAAAAACATGTAAAAGGGAGCAACAAAGTGTTGCCGAGCCCTGATCCTTGTCTGCAACCACAGGTGCCTGCACTCCCCAAGGCAGAGGTATCTCACAGCATTTGACGAGCGCTGTAATATTCCCTGTCAATTTTACATTCTGCTTGGCAGCAGTGGAAACCTGACAGGCATCAGCAGAGTGATTGGCAGTACCATGCCTGATAATGCGAGTCAAAGCGATTGGCAACAGCACCACTATCCCCCTCATGGAGTCCAGAATTTACTTCTAATCTCACAGGTGACCTTTGATGATACAAGCTGGAAGGTCATGGAAAGGAAAAGACTTTTTACATCCCCTGGGAATTATTGCTGGTATATTTTGGGTTTGCCCCTTATCAGGCATTGAACTAAAGCAGCCCCTGACCTGGGATACTTCGCCTGCAGACACAATTCCTGTCACCTCATGGGGGCTGCACAGCCTCAGATCTGGAAACGGTGACTCTTCTGGGTGCTTAATAATATGTGCTTTCATATTTACATCTTTGTTATCCCCAACTATAAACAAACATGCTGAAGCCCCTTCTACATTAGGAAATCACTGTGAAAATTACTCAGTTAATGTTCACAGAGAGATCTGGAAAATGAAATCTTGTCTACATTCATCACCACTCAATATCTTCCCAGGCTCAAACTTGCACCTACCATTAGTTTTCCATGAGATCACAAGATTTTTTGTCTAAGACCTCAATTACAAGTCACTTTTTCTCAAAATCCCCCATGAATTCAAAACGTGACACCAGAAGCACAAATTCTCAGGCCTTACGGCAAACATTTCAGTATGAAAGAAGAAAGGGCACCTTTCCAAAGGAGAGAGGGAATAGATTTGAACAAAACCAAATCCACAGAAAGGTTTGGGCTGTTCACCCTTCAACTCCTTCACCCTCACCCTCCGCTGCCCTCCCCAATGACAACAGCTTTTCAGTTGTGCTTGACATACATGCAAAACATATCCTAACCCATCCCCATTAAAGGACAAGCACTACATTCTCTTTGGTTTTCGGAGCCAATCACTTCATATCTTAGGGATGTGTGCTCGTGAGCACTTTTATAAGGGTGTTGTAGAAAATTTTCCTGCCATGGAGGGAGTAATCTCGATCACTGAAAAGCAGAACTAAATTGGGAGACACAACGGGACTCAGTAACACTTCACAGCGTTGGCCTGCTCTGCCCGCTCACTCTGTTGAATCACCTAGAAACCAGAGGTTTTGAGATGAATGTCATCTAATGCTATTTTTCAAGCCCCTAAAGCCTTTTGTCCTCACATTGCTTGTCACCAAGTGAGAGCCTTGTTTGACATGACAGTAGGCTCGAATAAAGGCATTTATTATTCCAAAACATTCTGATCCCTTATGCTTTTCCTTTCTTGGTAAATATTTCCTTGTTTTCTTCAGCATACCCTGAAATTAAAACAAGAGGAACTCTCCTTGCATTTAATGTTGTCAGGGTCAGTTGATTCCAAGAGGAATTTCTCAACATTTTTGTTTTCCCCCAACTGCTATTACTTAGTTCTCTATAAATTGGATTAGGTATCTATTGTAGCACCTAGGAAAAAAAAAATCAGAAAGAGGGAAGGATAGCTTAGTCTGAAGCCTGACCACTGCACATCCTTTACGCTTTTCTTCAGCCAAGGTTTATACCCCCTAAACTGCTGTGGTGCATGTTGCAATCCACAAAGATTTAAAATTCATCAAACAGACAAAGTGTACATTTAATACTCACATGAGGGAATACAGAATGCCTTTCAATACATCAAACTCCTAAACCTTTTACATCTTTCATTTTTAAGCTACATGGATTTTGATTTGTACAATTTTAAAAATATTCTGAAGCCTAGTCAATCTAACACTAAAAAGCACTGTTGCACAGTAAGAAATCAAGAAATACAATTCAGCAAACCTGGTATAGTTGGTCCCCAGGGAAGTTTTTTTCCAATTCTGTTTGTCATAGCCCAGATCCATCATGTCATGCTAGCCTAACTTACTACTACTGTCTTCCCCCCCACACTCCCCCTTTTTTTTTCCTCTTCCCTTTTCTTTCTTTTTTACCCTTTTTTTTTTTTTTTGGCACACTCCAACTATTTTCTGTTAAACTAGTGCTGTCACAAGAAAACATATAAAAATACTCTTTTGCAAACATACTGTTTGGTCTCTACTGAACTCTCTGGAGCCACGGATTTCTCTCACTGTCTTTATCAGGGGCGAATGTTGACAGATCACTGAACCTTACTGTCAGCGGTGACAGGCTTAAAGTTGTTTTGTGCAAGGTGGAGGAAAAACAAAAAAGGTTTCTGTGCCTCGCATCTAGAAGGTCCCTGCTTTAACAACAAAGGCTTATGTTCAAAGATGATTAGCTTAAAGGCATTTCAGAGCATTTTGATTGTAGCAGCGGTTGGGTGTCTTGCTACTGGGTGAAATATGTATTCCCCTGAGAGCAAAGGCGGCAGCAATCCTATTCTGCTGAGATGGCAACTTTAATAATTCCATGTATTTATCAATATTGTGTCAAGATCTTAAGGATTTTGCCCTTCAGGTGAAGTTGGAGGTAGATGGAATGGATATGGTACTGAACAATCCCACTAAGATATACATGGAAAATGTCCCGTAATGTCCTGGGGGAGAGATAGAAAAGATTCCTGAGGGTCTGAATACACATAACATAGATAAATGTCTTCGAGGTTTACAAAAAGAAGGCTGAGGATTTCACACTGGGCTTCAGCCCATGCATAAAGCAGTGAGACCAGGTGCTTTTCCCCCATACAAAACAGCATTAAAAAAAGTATCAATACTGTAAATTGTCCAGCAGCATTTTCACCCAGAAGTTAAACCAGGAAAAAAAATAGGAATGCAGATGAAACTTTGAATGAATTGAGAGTAATAATATGTCATATTTGCTGTTGAATCTCTTCTAAAAGGCACAATTTGAAACATAAATAGTAGGATTTTCGGGAAAAAAAGTAATTGGAGCTATTATTGCAGCCAGCCATGGTACAGTTAGGGCTTGTCTGAGCACAGATATCACACATAAACAAACCCACACAGAAACAGGAACACCTCTTCCCTTCCGAATACACAACCATTTTCTCTAAGCTTACTTTATGTGCCCATGCTCAGTGACACCAGGACAGATTTCACTGTCCCACAGTGATAATGACCAACAGGGAGAAACTATTCATTTGGTGAGGATATATATATCTATCTCTTCATGCGCCATCGGAGAGATGTAGGGAACTTTCAAAAGGAAATGCCTCCTAATTAATGATAGTTCAGAGCCTTATGAAGTGTGAAAGACTGTCTGGAGGAATGTGTAGCGTAAGCATGATTCTGAAGGGCCTGGTAGTATGGTGCTAAGAAGCAATAAAACGTAGGACTACTGTGCAGGACAAGAGGGGCAGGTAGCTGGAGGAGATCTAAGATCAAGTTTTAAATCTATGGATGCCCTAAAGACAACACTTTGAACGCTTATAAGGTCACGGTAGGCCTTTCTCTTTTGATGCTTTGAAAACTTCGTATATTAAGAGAATAAAATGCATATTCCTTGACATGTTTACTCCATTAAAGTTGTTGAGTTCTTGGCCATGCTTCATTAATTAAGATCTTGTGATGCTTCAGGAATTACCATGGAAGCACTGGTTATATATGCGTTGATGCTGCAGTGGTTATTAGTAGGCAGTTCACATTAGAAATAATTTTCACCAGTATTTCTGAGATGCAAACTTTCACATCATTAGGAATGTTTTATAGAATTGTATGGCTACAAGAGAGAATAACTTAATTCCTCTAAAATCACCAAACAGGAAAATGGCAGAAATATCAGGGAGAAAATGCCTTAACGTGGAAAGCCGATTGCAGAATGACTTTCACAGAATCACAGAACAACTAGTTTGTAAAAGACCTTTAAGATCATCCAGTCCAACCATTCCTGTCCTATGTTAAACCATATGCCTAAGTACCTCATCTACCCATCTGTTAAACACATCCAGGGCTGGTGACTCAACCCCCTCCCTGGGCCACCTGTTCCACATCCCGACAACTCTTTTAGTGAAGAACTTCTTCCTCACATCTGACCTGACCCTGCCCTGACACAGCTTGAGGCCATTTCCCCATGTCCTATCACCTGTTGCTTGGGTGAAGAGACCATCGCCCACCTCTCTACAACCTCCTTTCAGGTAATTGTAGGCAGTGATAAGGTCTCCCCTCAGCTTTCTCTTCTCCAGACTAAACACCCCCAGCTCCCTTAGCTGCTCCTCGTAAGATTTGTCCTCCAGTCCCTTCACTGGTTGCCCTTCTCTGGACACACTTCAGGACTTCAATGTCCTTCTTATGGCGAGGAGCCTAGAACTGGACACAGCACTAGAGGTGCGGCCTCACCAAAGCCAAATACAGGGGCACAATCACCTCCCCAGACCTACTGGCCACACTGTTTGTGATACAAGCGATTCTCTCTGACAGATTTGCCTTACGCTGTGTCACGTGGCAGAGCTGTGTCACTGGCCACTGCTGCAGAGCTGACATTAAGGTGTCCCTTGACTTGGCCTGGTATGAGCTGTGCCCACAGCCTCTGTGGTTCCTGGCACCAACCAGTACTGCCAGGAGCAAGGCCACACTGCATGGCCAGAGAGGATACACATGCCCACAACTTCTCAGAAACTGAGTGTTTGCACAGACTCTGTAAGATGAAAACCCTGATTTCTGGGGTCCCTGTTTAGATGTTATGCGAAGTTTGGTGATGGCAAAACCAGACTACAGTGATAAGATCCAGAGCAACCATTTGCAAGCCAAACACTTTTCTTTCTTTCCTTTCTCCCTTTCTACTCCTGCCCCCTCCCTTTTTTTGTTTTTACTTCCTCTTTTCTTTCTTTTATAGCAAGGGGTTCAGGGCGTATGGGTGCCAGAATTTAACTGCACATTCTCACATTACTGGCACCCCGCAGTTCAAAAGATATCTGGCTTCTGCAGGCCTATTTTCCCTCCCAAAGAGATTGATTATTGAATTTTAAGTTTTACACTGAGTTTCCACTGAGATTAAACAGGTGGGATTTCTGGGGTGGCTGCAGCTCCACCCACCCCAGCACCATACCAGGGTAGCAGTTGTATCAACTCACAGTCCTCTCCCTCCTCCCCAGTCATCATGCAGCTGCACCAACCCCAGGATTACAAATCTATAATTTTTATTTCTTTTTGTTGCAGAGCTACCATAAGGTGACCAGAACTGACAGGGACTCCCATGGCCCATCAGTGACCAGTGGGTTATGCTGAACAAGAATTAGCTCAAAACAGACAGAGGAAAATTCTCTTCTGGAGGTGGAAAGACCGAAAACATCACTCCTGACTGTCCCTCAAACAGAGACCCACCAACTTCGGCTTTCAAACATATTCCCCAGCAGCTGAGTACCACCACCAGCAGGAAGCTACTTAGGAGCATCTCTGCCAGCTCAGACTATTTTAAGACCAAGGTGTGCTAGTGTCACAGGCAAGCTGTACCAGGAGAGGGTGATTTGTGTTCAAAACTGAGCCAGGCTTTTCTCTCTCACTCCATCCCCAATCCTCTAGCAGTGGTGGCACAGATGGGGACTCTCTGGTGGGATAGGAATCACTGGTGTTCTGCCATCCTGCAGTGCAACTGCTCTGCTTCTATCCAAAGACCAGCAATCTTGTTTTCCTAAAAGCCTTTTCAAATGATATGTGCACATGGCATCTGTTTGCAATGTATATTTGCCATTAGTGTTTTTAAGTAGGAATGGTGGGGTCCGTATGGCACAGAACATAAGGATTGCCATGGTAATTAGTCATTATTTGGACTAGCAGAGTAACCGCTATCAAAGACTCTTAACTCACTCATATCCTAATGTACCCGACATGTATTTTCTTTGTTTCTGCCCTTTATCTAAAGTATTTTTGCTCTGATAACACTGTTGTTATTTATCCTTTGCCTGACATTAATCTATGCAGAACAATTAAGTATAACATTCTTAGGAAAGTTTGCTTTTAAATTTGAGGATTACCCATTTTTCATTACAAAAACAACACCTAGACAACACCTCTAAATCACGACTTCAAGGAAAGCAACTGAAATAAGAAAGAGTAACACCTACACAGCAAAGCACATAGTTACCTCTAGTTGATCACGCTACACATTAAAAGAAAATAAATTCTTTACCTGCAGCTTTTGTTTTCAGAGACACATTTACAGTGCATAAATTCACCATTTTGGTCTTATTTCTGAAAGTTAGATTTATTTTTTCTAATTTCTCCAGCAGCCAGCAGGTCTGCAGAGGATGCCCGCTGCTGCGTGGCTTTTGTGCCGCCCAGAAAAAGTGCTGCCAACTCAAACTCAGAAGTACTGTACTGGGGATGGCTGTGATGTGCATCGATACACTTTGAAGAGGAATGATCACAGGTATGAAACATTTCTTTTCCCTCTGACCACTTGTGTATATGGAGGAGTGTTCCTCAACTCCTGTGAAGTGGAGGAAAGGCAACGCCACCGCGCTTGGTGAAAATGTGATGCAAGTTTCCAAGTGAGGGTGGCTCCAAGCTGCAACTGGAGATGGCGATGCCTAACAAACAGCTTCCTAACAAATCTCACTAGCTTAGGGCTGAAGACTATGAAAACCCCCTCTCAACCTTACTATTCCAACAGAAGGAAACCTCAGCCTCTTCACTCACAGCAAGCCAGCCAGATGAGAAAGTGGGGCAAGTAAGTGAAGTGGGACAGACAGCAAAGAAAACACTCTGGTCTTCTCACCTGTGAAGAAGTATCCTTTTTCTTCTCCTAATAAAAATATAGCAGGAAAAAATTTCCTCTGAGCATCACACTGTGCTATGCATGCATGGGAGAGATGTTTGGTCTCAGAGCTCCCCCTCACCCTCCTGCACTACTCGGGAAGTGTGGCAGACACACAGGGTCAGACAAGAAGGTTTGCAAGAAACATCCAAGTCAGACAGCACCAGTGATGAACATGGCAGGCTCAGAGGAGCACAAGGACTATCCTTCGAGGCTTTGAAGTCTGGAGATGAGCAAAACAGTGTTTGATGCTTAGTAATTATGCTAAGTGGGCAGGTGGGAGCCAGATGCTAACCAACAGCTCCAGACCTGAAGGCACTGGTGCCCCAGTGCTTTGCCTAGACCAGGATGTAGACATCAAATATATTTAAACACCCAAAAATATTGAAGATTTGATTCTGAAAGCCTGCTAGTGAGCAGCAGAGTATGTTATACTGGTTGCCATATTGGCTTGTCTGGAGCATTTGGATGAAATTTGTACATTTCTATATTTTATGTTGGATTATCATTTCTTACAGTTTCCACATGTTCTTTCATCGGGAAAAATAATGCATGATCAAACGGTAAGCCCTATTTTTAAACGGCCTTTATGCAATTGAACTGAAAATATTAGTTTATCTTGTGCTATTCTGTCAAGCAATATTATACTGATTAAGTTTTTTAAATATTATTGATGCAGATGGGGTATACATAACCAGTGTTTATACTTCATTTCATGCGCTTACATGTTGAATCTTGACAAACTCCGAATTTTTTGACCATACCCTTGTGAAGGATCAGAATGTCATAACCCCTTTAGTCAATATTTTGAAAGGCTAATTTGAGTGAGTAATTGCATTCCAGTTCAGAAGAATATTAAAATAACTAGTTTATATGAATACATCTTTCCTAATGGAAATATACATTCCAGAGGAGTTGGAAGAATCGGCTTAATATCATTGCTGTATAGAATTCAATGACTTGAGCTTTCAGACAGGGCTGTAGAAGCAGACTGAAAACATTTTGGCTCGCTTGGGTTTGCATCCACTGTATCTGCTTCCAATCTCAAATTCCAATAAACGAACAACAAAGAAATCAAAAGGAAACTGCGTGGCTCGCCAGCTTGAACCTTGCTTGCAGAGAAACCAGACAAAACCACACAGTGTGAGGAAACAAACATAAAAACACAGTGTAATATGTTTTCTATTGTTTCTGCCAAAAAACATCAATTGGGCCAGATCCACACAAAATCTGCCTTTTTCTGCTGAAATTTACCCCACACTTGCTAAAGGGCTGGCGAGATTTAGTGAACTTTTTAATAAGTGAGGCCAAGTTTTGGTGTAACCTTCATTTTGTTTCATTGTAGAAACACCCCACACGGCCATCTCTCAAAATTAGACATGTTCCTAGACAATTAAAACAAACCCTTCTGCTCATACTCCTCTTACTCTCTACATAAAGCATAGTTGCTAAATTAGGAGGTACTATCCAAACTAGTAGCTTGAACAGTGTTAATAATAGCACAGAAGCTTAAGCACACATGAAGCCATTAAGTCCTAACAGGATTGCATTTTAAGACTGCTTTGAAACCAGCAACATCAGTGGTTCAGGATGGTGATAAAAATGCATGGGGTGTACTGGCTGCAACGGACTTTGTGCCTGGTGCTGGCCACATACTCCACTCTGAACCAGAAGAACATTTCTCTATAAAAGCATCGTGGGCAAATTGTATTCCTCAAACATATTGGTTCGATGAATTACCAGGTTTAAGCAACAGGACTTCTGTCTAGAAAATTCACCATATATACACAATACCTCTGCCACCTGAGCTAGCTACTACAGCGAGCAAACCACCAAGTAACGATGGAAGAAACCCACCTCTGCCCAGTTAATTCTCTCCTGGCATCAGCACCTGCAGCCTGGAGATGTCATTAGAAAGAAGAATATACTTTCGTGCATACAACTGTACAGCTATATTCATCCAGATGCATTTGCTCCTTATTGTTGGCTTGATCTTGAGTTAAAAGGAGAGCTCCTGACTAACCTGGACATACCACGTGGCAGAACAGTGTGTGTTTGATTTTTAAGCTTCTCATGTTCACTTATTGTCTCGGTCCCTCACGCAGACTGGAGAAAAGAGAAATTCTTAGTAACAATCACTGTCCTGTTCAATTAAATTTTGCTACAGATGGGAACAGAAGGACTTATTGCTGCAGGACAACAATCTTACAATGCACATCTGGAGCACGTTGTCTACACCCAGCCTGGCAGTGGAGACTGAACGCATCAGATGCCATTAGTCAGAAAATGTGTTAGCAGAAAAAAAAATAAGTGCACGGCGTGGTCAGATGTAAGGAAAGGCACCATTTGTAGATTTGTTAGTCAATTAGACTTTATTTCAAGTGATTCCCCCAAGGCTTCCCGAGGTAGAAACATTTGTTTTCCTTCATTTCACCTAGGCTTGCTTCAATTCAGTGACTGTAGATTTCTATATAGTCTCGGTATATTTATTTTCAGAACTGTCACTCAAAGCATCACCTATGCTTCGACCTCTCTTCTGATCCTTACTAGACAACCACACAGCATCCAAACACAGATGAAACAAAGGAAGCGGAAAGCCAGCACTGCACAAAACTATCAACCTTTGTGCTGTGACTCATCTCAACCTCTCATTAAGATTATGAATTAAATCAAGAATACAGCTTCACCATTTTGGCTGACAAATAGCACTGGTCAAGACAGATTGCCCACAACACCTGTATGAGATATGCGACCTTTTCCACTTCATATTTCAATCAAAAGTTGACTTTTGGGGCTTCTAATCCTTGGGGAAAAGAAACATTCCAATTTTCAACAAGCATGTTGTAGCGTACAGAAATAAAAGGCATTTGTGCCAGCCCCCATCGTTTCTAGTCTATAGAGTTTACCTACCATTAAGATTATTCCATTCTCCAGTCAGAAGCTACACTGAATGCAAAAATGCCACGCTATGACTACCAAATAAATTAAGGCAACTAACAGAATAGGTCACAGGCTGAAATTGGTTGGCATTACCTGATGAAAATGCTGTAAAATGGGAAATAAATTCACAGAAATCGCAGTCAATTTGCAAAGTGAAAGAAGACTGGGGAATTTGAATAGTTTGCTTGTAATGAATAGCCTGAGTAATTATGCTCTGCAATTTCAGTAAAAATACTGCAGATATTTCAAAGTTACATATTTACTAGAAAGAGCTTTAAAAATCTTTTTAAAAAGTAAAATGTGCACTGAACTTTTCTGACATTTACAAAAGTAATTAATTAATATGATTAAGCAAATTAGACTGAGCCAAAGTCTGACTGATTGTAAAGCATGCTGCAAGAGCCACCTGTTTGCTAGAAAGATTAGATACTATGGTGCTGGCAGCTAGAAAAAAACCAGAGAATTATGAAAGATAAGATAGAGAAACATCTATATATACTGATCTTTCAGATCTGTCTCGTCTAACATACATCGCCAGATTATCTCTGTTTCACCTGATAAAAGAATTGTCCAGAAGACTTTTTTTTTCTTGGAAAAGAGCTGAAACAAAGTCACTGCTAGCTAGGTCTATAAGGGTATTTATGGATCTGATTCCTAATTAGGTACCTCAGTTCCTCTGTGGATCTAGCTAGCCAGTTCCCAAGGTCCTAGAAAATCCTCAGCACCAGTCATCATCTCTCTAGCTTTGCTTTTTCCTTCACCCTGAGGGCAGCAGCATGTGCTCCTGATGCAGCGATACAAGATCTTTGCCCAAGTTAACATTTAGCATTTGAGAATCAAACTTCTGGCTAGCAGTAATTGCTATGAGATGCTGTAAAACGTGCAATTATAGAATATTCATCCCTGGCCACCTTTCAGAACTTTAAACAAAACTTGAAAATACAGCAGGGAGATGTTTTCTTGTTATCTTACTCAGTTCTTATAATTCATATGAACATGAAGCTCTAGTCACGTACCTTATAGTGTCAGGAGCTATGGAACCAATCCATCACCTCTGTCCCTAGGAGAATCCTGGGAATGTATACAGGAAAAGGCCACACAGCCAGCTCTAAAGGACTTGGAGAAGAGTAGCACTGGTGGTACAGCACCCAGCACAGACCAGCCACTAAAAATATAACTCAGACTAGTGTTTAATTGACCAGTACTTGATAGTACTTGATTTTAAGATCCACGCCAATCCCTTTACTCAACATGCCCACTGAAGAGCCTCGAGAAGAGCTGGACTAAAATGATACATTGGAACCTGTTGTAACAATGAACTTTGCAAATCACAGCTCTTGGAAAGGGAAAATGCTAGCAAAGGGTCATTTCTGTCAAAAGAAAATGCTGGATATGGAAATTAGCAGAGGTGACTGCTAGCTGTACTCAATTAGGAGCATATAAGTGAACGTTTCTAGAAACAACATTGGTCATGCTCAGCCCTGCTGCTTGTACAATACTTCTGCCATACAGATTAACTGAACACACTATTAAAGATGGGGAAAAAAAAAACAACAAAAAACAGTGATTTGAAAGTTCTGACATAAACAGCCCCTGAAAAAGAAGCAAACAGCACACATTGTCTATGCCATTTGTGAGCCAGTGGATCTAATGGTTCACTTACTTTACAACCTGCTTCGGAATAATTTGGCACATCTCTAATTTTAACAAGCTTCAGTGGGATTAGATAAAATGCAGACTTTGTTTACATCAATTAACACTCAAAGAAGTACAAAAGAACTTGTTAACTGCGTTTATGAACAAAAAGTAACAAAGTGAGGGCTGGTCCAAACGAAGTTGCTGTGCGACTTGCTCAGATTGGCACAGTTGTCTCTCAAAGACTACAACCAAAAACCTAGCAACTAAACTGCATTTTCAGAGAGGCAGATGTGTATTTTTAATTACCTCAACAGATCTACATTCGCAATAACTGCGTTATCAGGTTTGCATACATCAAATTCACAAAGATCACTGCTTTCCTCCTCGTGCCCTGTACACATTCACTGAGTTAAGTGGCAAACCAAAACCATCACAGCCCAGTAAACAAATACATTGACCGTTGCTATATTATTATTCCTATTTCCAATTATTTTACCTTGACTGATTATAAGCACATTCTTCTCTACATGCTACAGAGCTGGAAAGAAAATGTGGATGACTTCATACTCAGCAATAAGTACCTTCAGGAACGATAAATGGACTTATCACATCCTGCTCATAAAAGGTTTTCAGATAGTAAGAGAATTAAGAAAGATACAGAAAGGGAACTAAAAGCAGGTAGGAGTAAGACAGAGTTAGTGAGAGGAGAAGGAGAAAAGCACACTATGGAATATACAACACCATACATCATAGTATATATAGTATTTATCAACCCTAATTGTGCAAGATGCGGTCTTTTTGTTAATAAACATTTTTTGCCCCCAGTATCGCAGCATTTCCACAGGTCTGTGGTGTTCAAATCTTTAAGTAACATAAGAAATACCTCTAGAAGTTGCTGGTTTCTTGACTCCCTTGGGATCAGCCATTTCTGAGGAAGTTTTCCTCAGGTGGGGATCGACACGCTGCAATCTTTTCCCTCTGTCTTTCTCCACTATTAGCTCAGGGATTCATAAAACAATATTTCCACTGCATCACAATGTTCATAGTTACATTTTGTGCACAACCACAAGGCCTGGACACTATATAAATTCGTTACTCATAACAGCATGCTGTTTTAATTAGAAGTGATGCCCCAAAACAACACAATTGAGCTGCTCGCACGGGCGGTTGCCGGTGAGAGCACTGACTGGTCAATACTGTATTTCCCAGTCCTGCGATCCTGCAACTTCTCCCTCCTAATATGACAAAATTAATTCTTACAACCTGATAACAAGGCTATTACTATACTAACAACAGTAAAAGGAGGCTCTGCCGGAGCGGCGTGGCGTATTCAAGCATCGCGGATCAAAGGTCTATTGAACTGCAACAACAAGTAGAATCAATTTCTTCAACTGTTTCTGCATTTCTAAACTTGCCGCTGAGCGTGACTTAACAAAGCTCAGGCGAGCGATGACCTGGGGCAGCCAGCTCTGCTCCAGCCCTGAGACACAAAGGAGATCTCTCCCAGCTGGGAGACGCAGATGATGGCTGGAGACACCTTCACACTTTGGAATTCAAGGATGACCTAGACAGAGATTTCTCATTTAGCCACAACTAAGAGGAAGCAGAAGGAACAGAGGGAAATGTGCAGTTGGCTACATACATTGGGCAAACCGTACCAACCTCAGCAATCTCTCACCCTGACCTCTGGTTATGTCCTCTGCCTGCTTAACTCCACTGTGCTGCCATCACAAAAGCTGCACTGCCTATGTGCAATGGTTGTGCAAATGGAAAGCAAGAAAAGAGTCTTTAATCAAGGGAGCCACACTAGCAGTATCACAAACATCACTCCTCAAGGTAGCGATTGTAAGTGAAATACATTTTTTTATTTATTATTTTTAAGGAAATGGAACAAAGGAGGATTCAAGAGCAAGAGGAATTCTCTAATGTCAGGCAACTGATTTTGTTATTTTTTTAATAAACAGTGAGAATTTAGGAAAGTAACAGGAAGGGGATTATTACTGTCGTGTTTTCAAGGAAGTGTTATGAATATCACATAGACCAAGAAGCGTGTTGGGACCCGGAGTCTTTTTTCCTAGTAACTACCATCCAACAAGCATCAGTCACTTGAACAGTGACAGCCCAAGCAAACAGCACACGCTTAATATTCAAGTAATTGAGTTCGTAGAGACTACTTGATACAGCCTCTAAGTATTAAACACAGATACCTAGATGTAGCAGAGAAACCTGACTCCAAAACGCTCTCTAAACCAGACCAATGTTAAATGCAGACTATCACAGCACGTAGATAAACTCCTGATAGGTGTCCAAACCCTGGGCAATCTAATAGCAGCTTATCATTGATTGCATGCTACACAACAATTTAGGTTTTGTTTTCCATTAGCAAACACCTCAAATTACATGAAAGGGAGAAAAAGTTCCCTAGATACAAACATTAAATATTTATCAGCCTTATGTCTGCCCAGTCACCACTCCTCTAAAAAAGTTCATTAATTAAATACTTTAGAAACGATTAAAACACTTCTTTAGAACTTATTGGCACCTGTTAATTCACTGACTCTATGAAGCTATGGCAGTAAATGTCTCTTTTGATTGCTTCTGTTACCAATAAGTCAGCAGCTTAAAGACAAAGGAGACATGATGCAACTTCTGTACCACAACATTGCCTTAAAACACAAAAGCCTGTACCTAGAAGCAGAGAAACAGAACATTTATGTAGACAGGGCAGCACAAATAATCTATTTAACCTAATCTTTTAATTACAGGAAACATCTCGTAGTAAGACATACAAAAGCAATGAAATGACCCAGAGCTAGAAATCAAGATGATATATTTGTGCATGTGAAAGTAACACCAGCAGAATTCATAAAAGAAAACCTCCTTGGGCATTATTATCTTTCCATCAGGATGTACTGTCATCACATCGAGAACAGGAGAAAAAAATTACTTAAAATACATTATTAAAATACAAAAAACGTAAAACAGAGGATAAAGAAAAACAAGAGGAGAGAAAGGTAAATTTACAGGGGGCGGGGGGGGGGGGGGAAATGGGGGTGAAAAGAAATCCCTTTGAGTTTAAAAAGCCCTTTTGAATTTTAAAAAAAAGGAGCATCTTTGGAGGAAGAGAGAAGGAAAGAAATGAGGGGCAGACCCTAATAGCTTGACATAGCACAGCACCTACTCTACAGAAGCTGCAATGATTTCAGTGTCATTATTTACTCAGTAATACACTGTTCAGCTCGAGGAGCATTCAAACCTAGCCCTGCCTGGGCAGTATGCAAATCTTCTCCCACTCCTCTGCAAGCTTTTAAGGATAGCTGGCAGAGAGTCCCCTGAAGAGTCCTGGCAATGCCACACTCCGCGGTGGGAAACGAGCATCTTGCAAAGAACCCCTGAGATCCTCCTACCCCCTCAAATCTGCGCGAGTGGAGAAGTGTTGCCTGGAAGGGGGAGCGAGACAGAGCGTGTGTGCAGGAAAGGGAGTGAAAATAATACCAGTAATTATAAGAGAGTCCTGAAATACCAGGAGATGGAGATAATAATTGATCCTTTAAAAAAAAAAAAAGAAAAAGAATTGTGCACTCCTCACTATACAATGTTTTCTCCTTCCCCATTTGTGATACTCTGACCCTTTGTTCAGATCCTTTACCTTGCTACATCTAAGTTATTACCGAATATTTGAAAAAATTGGCTTCCCTTCCTTTGATCTTCTACTATTGGATTACATTCTTCCTACTCCCAGCACACAGCTCTTCACTCCCACATTTATTTTCCCCATTTCTTTGTTTACATTTAATTTTACCATATTTCTTCACACTTTTCTACACGGGTAAAGTCTATGTTGTGTTCCAACACACATTACTCTCTCTTATTCCTTACTTTGCACTTTTTAACTGATCATGAAGAACATTTGTTTCCAGAATGACAATTAGAAAGAAAAAAAAGAAAAAAAAAGAAAGAAAAATATATGCAATTGTGAAAACATGTTCCTTTTCACTCCAACGGCAGTCTTAGCTGAATCTCACTGCCATTGTTTTCCAACATAACTTGCATTTCCAAACTTGGGAATTCCCATCAGTCTGTTTGACAGAATTTTCCTGTTTTTTCTCAGAAGGTGTGCATTTTTCAAATGCCAGTATCATACCACTACAGAATTTCCCAGGAGTAACAGCTTGGTTTGAGGGACTCTTAGTCAAAAGCCTTAGTTCCAAAAAATCCATTTGAAATAGAAGAATCAAAACTGATTTATTTACATTCTATAAATCAAAACAAAAGTATAAACCCATGCATTTCAAAATATTGCTATAATTACTTTCTACAGGATGATAAATTGCTGGACATCCTTTCTGGAGCACTGGTTAGCCATTCTGTGAGCACTAAACAAAACGTTTATTTAGGTTTAGATAGTGAATACAATTATTAAACTTCTGATTCCAAACCTGATTTGAAAAAAAATAAAAAAGAAAGAAAGAAGAAAGAGGGAAGCACATTTTGGCTTCATTACAGCGTTTTTCACCCCTGTTTGTGGAAGGGGTGAGAGTCCCTTTCCTCAGAGCATACCAGACTGACCGTACCCCAAGGGATGGCAGAGCCCAGATTCAGCAGGACCAAAGCATCCCGAGGAAGGTGTCAAACTCAAGACCACAGCAATGTGCACTATGCCAGCTTGGGGTTGAGAAGTTACACAGCTCAGGAAATCTCTCTCAACCATCCAGACACAATTCTCTAAAACATATCAAAACAACAGAGATGTAAAAACATATTCCCCCCACTTTTCTCAGAAGAGAATCATTCTCTTACTCACAAATAAAGGGATTATTATTATTTATTCATTATAATCTGTGTGTTATGACCTTTCCTCTACAATAAAAGCCAGGGGATAAATTGTGAAGAGCTGTAATAGTCTTCAATGTATGGGGAAAGACTTCTCATCATGACTCCCCCGTTGCCACCCAGAGCTTCCACTTGTGGCCTCTAAACATACAGCTTGAGCAGTCCTAGGCAAGGACCAGTTCATATAGGCTCCACTCTATCAGTTTGCAACCACAAGAGAGACACATAAGCATGGTGCCATATGTACTAACACAACTGCTTGTAGATCCTTGTGTAAATCAGGAGCGTTTGGGTGCAATCAGTGTACTGGCACCAAGGGAGGTGAATCTTGTTACCCTCTGTCAGAATTAAATTTCTATATCTACAGTAGGTAGCCCTATACTATGAGAAAATATGGGTGGGCTGCAAATGGGTTTTGCTACCCAAGAGAGAGGTAATAAAACCCCGGCAACAGTCAACCCATCATACACCAATTTAAGTATCGAAGGATGTAGTATTGAAATGTTTCCACCTCTTGCTTTATGACACTTCCTTTGTGTCTCCTTTTAAACTTTACCACACACAAACGATGTTTCTAATTCAACAGATCCATGTACAGTGAAGAATATTCAATTTTCAGCTGTAATATTGTCTGGAGCAAAAGTCATCTTAGTCTGGCTGAGAGCTGGGCATTTGGTGGTTACAGGTTACTTCAACAGTTCGAGTTAAAAACTGTATCGTTCACTTCACTATGCAGTATCGATGCGATTCATCTCAGTCCTTAACAGATGACATGTTCAATAGAATATGTAAAGTATGCCTCCACCTAGTGATGACTATGTACAAATAATAGAAAATAATAATATAATTCTATTACTTAAGAGAATCTCAGCAATTGTCTCCTTTTTCCATAAATTAACATGTGCCCTCATACCAATATTCATTTACAAAATTAAAGCTCAATCTGTAAAAGTTTACGTGTAAACTCTGACTTTGGGGCAGGAGGGCTGAAGCTGAACAAATTCTCCAGTTTCTCTTCAGATCTTATAAATTCTGGGTTACAAGCATGTTAAATTTTTTAATAATGATGTATTTTGTAATAATCACAACTATGATCAAAAAAACCAAAGGGAGGCAGACTGAGGTGCTGGGGATTTTAAGTGTTACAATAATAAGATATTTTAAAAAAAGAAAAGTGTTCTAATAATTTAAGTGGGAGAGTTTATTTTTGAACGAAATGTTAAGCAAAACACAGCTCCTCTTCGCAACTTTGTTTGCCAAAGAAAATATTTGCTAAGTTTCTTGGATCACCCTGCTTTACAGATGCAATTGCAGATGTAATGACATGAAATTCCTAGGAGTTTATTCATCCCAAATCAGAGAAAAGGCAATGAAAGCAAAAATTTTTTTTTTAGAAAAAAGCCAACCTAAAATCCCACACAAGAATTCAAGAAATTCAGCCCTTACACTCAAGTTTTTAACGACTTTGATAATCCACATAAAAATGCCCTATAAATGGGATCAATTGGAGGTGCATCCTCAAAATCAATAAACTTGAGGAGGATGTTTGAAAGCCGTGTCCCCATGGAAAATGTTCATCTGGGTTTTCCTTTCATTTGCACCATCTGGGAACTACCTTAAATGTCTTCTCAGGCTGACTACTGCTTGTATTACCATTTCAAAAAAAAGTCTCCCCATCCCATTAGCGGTCTATGAATCACAGCCTAAGAATGACTGCTCTGCTGAAAACCAAGAGGTGTATTATCTAAAAGAGAGGGCAGGACACTATTTGCATCCTTCCCCCACCTTCCCCTTGCATTCAAATTGCCTGCCATTGTCCATTCCACACCTTGAAGCATCCAAACCCATCCTCTCCCAGAATAATGCAGAAATCACTCCTACACACTCAAAAAAAAATTAAAAAATAAAAAAATAAAATGTGAAGCCCTACCATATCGTCTGGCATCCCTCTGCACACAAATGCGAGGTGCTGCCTTTCAGGGAGAGGACAGCCAAGGCTCCCTGTGCCCAGCCAACTTTAAATATCTGCCTCGCTCATTAAAGAGAAACACAAAAATGGAGTAAAGTGACTTCGCCAAGATTTTAAAAAATGTAGTGGCTGAATACAGAAATACCAGCACCAAACATGTAAACAAGTCAGATTTGATTATCTCTGAGTGAGTTCATTTAGGATACATTTTTCTCTTTGTTTTTTCAAGAGTTTGATAAATTAAGGGAATGTGTGCAATGTTTGGGCACACATCAATTCTTCTTTTTTTTTTTTTTTAATATTAACTTACATTAAGGAGGCTGCAGAAATCATAAGGCTTTGAGATTAATTTAGCTGGTTTCACTCAGGAGAATCACAAAACCCTGAAGTACTGAAGAATCAGGGATGCCAGGCTCTTTTTGCTTTTCTGCTGTTGATTGCTAGGTCCACAAAAAACCCTTTTTCCCCCCATTTTACACAGCACCAAAGGCCTCTCACATCACAGCACCCCGATGCTCGTACCAAGTTCACTTTGCAGCAACAATTCTCTCCATGCGCTTTACCTTGAACCAGCCAGTCCTTCGGAAGCCATTCACCCACTCACCCTTTCCCTACCCACCCCACTGATCAGAACATAATCACCATTTTAAAAACATCAAACTACAACCACATGCATAATTTAGAGAGCACACACACACAGGTTTACAGCAGCACTATGCCTCCCTAAAAAGCAGACATTACCTCATTTACCAACCAGATAGAATAAACGTATAAACTGTTTGTCCAGGCACCGATTTTTGCCTAAAGATGCTGAAATAAAACCCAACAAAACCCACAGCAATAAGAAAACCCAACCCAACAAAACCAAAACCATCCCTGCTACGATAGTGGGTGCCAAAGCGACCTATGCACTCTCCGCTGCCCAGCTGTTTGTCCCTGTGGAAAGGCTCAGCCTTGGTGGCACACTGGCCAGAGCTTGGCCAGACCTGGGTGCGTTTGCTGCCCGTGAGGCTGCCCGCGCCGGCTCGTGCGCTGCCCACGAGATGGCAGCAATATGTTTATGAATAATGCAGCAAGAGGCTGCGCAGCCCACTGCCATTTCGCATGCGAGCCGCAAAAACACCACTCGCTCCTTCAGCTGGAAAAACAAAACGAAGGGGGGGGGGGGGTTGGTTTAAGGGGTGGGTGTGGGAATCCAACGCAACCCTCCGTGAATTCAGCTGAAAAAGGATGGGAGAATAAGCAGCTCCACTGTGGCGCTTTGCTGATGGGTTAAAGCTGCCCGGATTGCTTTTGCAGAAGGCTCAGCATTATCCAAGGCACAAGGTGCTTCTTGCACACTCCTGTATTCGTCCAGGCCCTTACACTCAGTCACTCCTGCCCTTGACAAAATTATTAATTCACATGCACATTAAGCATTAACTACTGCTACGTTGTATTTTTGCAACGCAGAAAATGCCCCTGGCTTGAAATAAATATTTTCTTTTCTGATGGACAAATAACATCTGCGCTTCTGAAAGCGGCGGCGTAGCTGTCAAAAGCTAAGCGATTCACATCATTTCTTAAGAGGCACATGTGTATGAGCGTACACAGACACTCATACCTCTCTGAGCCACTCATGTATCAGCACTTGCATCCATCAAAAAATGGGGTCTATATAAAAGGGCAACAAGCTATTATAATTGTTATTTTTTAGCAAACAGACATCTATGTGCACATCGTAAGGTCAGACTTGGAGAACACGGGTCGTGGAGTCTTTTAAATCAGCCTGATTTTGAAAATTCACTTTTTAATTTGATTTTCAAGTCCCCTGGGTTTTAACAAGACCCCAAGGCTCTGGTGTGTTAGAAGAGCTGGTTGTCACCCCGATGTTTGATGGTCTGCAGCGAGTACCACAGCAGAGGTGTTCTGCAGCACTGCAGGCAGCATCCCCACGGCACCATGCCCATGGCAGCTCTTGCTTCATCCAAGACTTTCCAGCCTATTCAAGGCCTCCATCAATTGTTGAAGTTACACTCTCAAGTGATTTTTTTTTTTTCCAACATAACAAAGTTTTTGTGAATGTTTTCATAGGACAATAATTGGAAAAAGGGAACCGTCAGCTAAGATGATGTTGAGGGGCAAATCAACCAAAGTTTTGTTGAGAATTTTGAATCTCCCTTCAAGCAGCCAGGCATGACAAAACGTTGCTTATCAGGAGTGGATATTTCTGAAAAGTAATAACTTTTTCAAGTTATCAGTAAAACAGTGATTAGAATTACTTTCTTAACAAAAGCAAAACAAAACCCAAAACTTACTGTCCTGGTTTTGTAGTCAGAAAACACACAAGGTCTTTGCTGACGTCACTGAGGATTTTGTGGACACAGAAACCACAGAAAGCAAGAGAAATATATTGGCCATAACTTTGAGCAGCTCTACCTTAACTGCTCAGCTTGTCAGTTTTAAGATTAAAGTTGCTGTTCCTTCAAACACTTGAAAATCTATTACAGAGGTTGGCTATATAGGGAGGTGCCTTGAAATTCTGTTACAGAAGATGAAGGCTCCATTTCCCAGCCCCACTAAATGCACACCGCTGTAGAGTTTCTTCCTGCTGATCCTTCGTCTATTTTCAAACTGCAATATAGTTTCAAGCAAAGTACCAACATTTTAGAGAATATTATAAAATAAACTTTATTCTTTTATTTAAGGTGTCACTGGTCCTATACATATGAGGCACAAGGCCTTGCAGTTCCCATGCGCCTGTCATTAGGCGTAAAGCTTTGCTGTCACTAACTTTAGCAGGAGAAATAAGATGATTTTCTGGGGGAGCAAATTGGTTTTATTACCAGGCAATCCTTAAAACATGTATCACATCCCACATTTTAGCATTCATGTTAAGAATCACAAGGTTAGAAAAGACCTTTAAAATCATCAAGTCCAACCATTCCTGTCCTATGCTAACCCATATCCCTAAGTACCTCATCTACCCATCTGTTAAACACATCCAGGGATGGTGACTCAACCCCCTCCCTGGGCAGCCTGTTCCACATCTGGACAATTCTTTCAGTGAAATTTTTTTTCAGAACATCTGATCTGAAGCTGCCCTGGAGCAGCTTGAGGCCATTTCCCCTTGTCCTGTCACTTGGCTGAAGAGACCATCTCCCACCTCTTTATATCCTCCTTTCAGGTAGTTGTAGGCAGTGATAAGGTTTCTCCTCAGCTTCCTCTTCCCCAGGCTGAACACCCCCAGCTCCCTGAGCTGCTCATCATAGGATTTTCTCCTCCAGAACCTTCTCCAGCCTGGTTGCCCTTCTCTGGACATGCTCCAGTACCTCAATGTCCTTATTATGGTGAGGAGCCCAAAATTGGTGCAGCCTCACCAATGCTGAGTACAGGGGCACAATCAACTCCCTAGACCAACTGGCCACACAATTTCTGATACAAGCCAGGATGCCACTGGCCTTCCTAGCCACATGGGCACACTGCTGAAAACAGAAAGCAACCTACATGTCATTTCCTTGATATACTCTCCTTGGGCTAACACAAGTAACACCAGATGTAAGAGTGAATCACTGGTGAGCAAAGGCAGAAGCGCTGACTTGCCCAGGGTGGTTACAGCTGGCTGCTGCTCACCTACTGTTTCTGAGACAGGAGTGAAGCAGCACATCCCTGCCCCGGTTACCAGCCTCTCACTTACTCTGGATTAGATGTGGATCTTTTTCACTTCCTCAGCTAGTGCTTCTGCCTATCGTGCCCTTTAATAACCAGAGACATCTCCTTGGGTCTCAGGAGCAGCTGCTGTCAACACAGGTAAAGTGATTACAATCAAATCTACCCTTTTCATACACACAGCAATAATAACCAAGCACCTCTAAATATCTCTCCCCTTTATCACCTTCAAATGTCACGCTCAAGTCTTTAGAAGGCAAAGTGACTTCTCAATTGTAGAAGGTTTAGAATGCACATTGCGTGCAATTTCCTATTTTCTGTCAAACTTTCCCTACAATCAAGGGCATTTTGCTTCTTGCACTGTGTACTCTCCCTCTCACATTTCCTTTCTAACCAGCAATAACAATTTGGCATACAGATACTCAGTGAAAACACAGTTATATACTGCCTGTACCTGGGTACAATCCTGACAGGTTTTGCACACTAAGGGCACTTTGTTCCCAGTAGATTCAAAAAGCAAAGGTTGTGACTGAACTGCTTGACACCTTGGGGACTTCAGTGCAAGAATAAACCAAAGAAAGCACAGTTGCACTTTTAGCTTCTACTTTAAAGAAATTAAAAGGTAATAGTCAATTGATAGAGCCTATTTTTCAACAGATGTAAACCAGAAGTGATTCCAAAAATTGTCCACAGAGCCCCACTGTCATAGAAGTTGAATGAGTCAGGTCCCAGATCCCAAAATCACTACAAATGCTCTACATACAAAGTGTCTGTGATCCACAGCTCTGACTCTGCGTTTTCTATGCATTTCTGTCAAATACTGTAAGTATTATGTGACTTGAAAAATTAAAAACATTACCACCAAGAATAAAGACAACTAAATTTAGGGAAAAACAATGCATTCATGGGTCTTGCTATATTTAGATTACAAAAGAAAATAGCCAAGGTATGGAGTTGTCAGGAGATTTTCTGAATCTATTGATTAGGTTTTATTGAATATTTGGGTGGGGGCTTTGCTGGTAGGGTCAGCAGCAAGGCAGTTGGAAGACTGAATGAGAAATGCAATGCAGAGACCATTCTACATATCTGTGTTCAATATCTCCTACCTACACCAATGAAACCTGAGTACTTCTACCATAAACTATACACTTGAACATCTCAAGATGATGATTAGAGCAATTTCTTGTGCTTTTTTTCAAATTAATTTTAAGTTTGTTACTTAAAGAAGCTCTTGCTGTCACCATTTAATAACTGTGTGATGTGGCTAAGTCTTTTAATTAGGCAATATCATATTCAGGCCTCTGGGATAGAAGCCAACCCCCAATCACAGCAGTAACCTCCAGAAGTGGACAAAATGCTTTATAGATATTAGGGGGAAGGTTTTTTTTTTACAGAGAGAGTGGTAAAGTGCTGGAACAGGCTGCCCAGAATAGTAGTGGATGCCCCGTCCCTGGAAGTGTTCAAGGCCAGGTTGAATGGGGCCCTGGGCAACCTTGTGTAGATCCAGGTCTGGAAGTTGGTGGCTCTGCCTGTGGCAGGGGGTTGGAACTCTGTGACCCTTGGAATCCCTTCCAGTTATAGATTACAGACCAGTCTATAATCTATGATCCAAAGAAAAGGGAGTTACCCTCAACCAGCACCATAAATGTTCTTATATATGAAGCAGCTACAAGACAAATTCTTTCGTATTACACATGGGTACAGTTGTACTTTCAGCTGTTTCACTGTTGAAATACTGTGCATCTTACACAGATTTCCCTGTTTGTAAAATACACTTGCAAGTTTTATTTGCATATGAATGAGTAACCCCTTCCAGCTGCAGTGTATTGAAATGAAAAAGTGATATCATACCAGACCCATGGCAAGAGACAGTGTGTCAAACTCCAGAAAGACTTCATGTGAAACTTTCCTGAAAAAATGAACTTGGTAAACAGGGAAAAAAAATAAAAATATTACCAAAGAAACTAAAATATGTCTGTTAGCTAAATGAATAGTGCTATTAAGAGAACAAAGCAGCTTCACCAATTCCTAAGTATGTTGCTTGTGACCTTTTTCTGCACTTTTCACCTCTCTCCTATTTTTCCATTGCTTTTTTGAATACCTGAGAGAAATCTTCCTAAACCTCTTCAAGGAAATAGTCTACAGCTCTGAGACTTTGTACTAATGAAGCTCCAGAATTATGAAGCCAGAGGTCAAGAGCCCATCTTCCACGGCATCTGGGCTGATTTTGAAATTAAAAAGGCTGCTTGGAGTAGAGGGTGAGTAAAGCAGTGGAAAGCACAAACTTTGGTCAAAAAGTTTTCTAGAAGCAGAAAACATTGAACATTGAGAAAATCTGTAAGCTAACCTAGTTCCTGGTGCCTCAGCAGCCATGTTAGTATGGACTGAAAATCAGCCCATCGTGTTATTTCTTTTTGATAACCCACAAACACACCTACCCAATGTTCAGCTAAGCCAAATAAAGGGAAGAGGAGAACAGCAGAGTGACACAGGCGCCGTTTCTGTTCCAGTTGCTGACTGACAACACTGCCATCCCTTAACATGGTTTTATTTAGTTATTACAACCATCTCTCTGTAAATGACACTTAGGATTATTTAAGATTATGTTGTAATCCTTTTAATCCTCAGTGCTTTAAATTTCAGGCTAAACACCAAAGAGCAAACTAGCACTTAGCAGAAATATTTAAAGCATGTGATTTGAACATAAATCTTCTTTTATTCACCACTCCTCTGATGAAGACCTAGAGTATCGCGTCATTCAGCCAGCAAGAACAAACAGCACGGCACCTCACTGCAAACTGCCACATTCTCCCCACAGCATGTGGAGCTGCTTCTAACCAGTTCTTTTCCTAGGTGTTGTCTATATAATCAATAAAATGAACTAAGGGAAATCAGGAGGCTTTATTTTACAAGACAAGCATCTTTTCAGTGACTATTAAGGAAAACTGGAAGAACCCCCCCGCGTAATGTGTTCATCAAGGACAGAAATAGATTGCACGCACAAATTGGATAGTGTGAGAGACAGATCAGACTTATCCTGTTAAACAGGGAGTAGCTCAATTAAAATGAGTAGAGTAACACTGCTGAAAACCTCATGATCAAGACCAGAAACCCAAATCTTCCTGCCTGAATATCATTTACTTGCAGCTCCCTCTTTTCTTTCTTTTTTTTTTCCCCGGCATCGATCATGTTTCCAATTAGTTTTCTTTATGATACTCCCGTACTCCATCTTCTTGTTACCATCCATTAACTGTCACATGCTTAGATTTTAAATTCAAGATTTCCTTCATTCTCTTCAAACCAAAATCTCAATAGTCATTTTCTAGTTCTAATCTATAATTCATGAACTCAAATTGAGCACCCAGGCTAAATCAAACTCAAAATTCTGTATCTACTCCTAGAATACAACACATTCCCAGAAAGTAACCACTGCTCCGTTTGAATGGGAAAAAGAATGGTTTATTATTCAGAAAGTAATTAAACAAAACCCCACCAACTATGCTTTGTTGCCATGCTTTGAAGAGATAATCATACTTATTTCTGATCATTTCAGAGGTAGGCACCTGATGTATTTAATCAAATAACAACACGGCGTATCTATATTTAGGTAGGGGGAGAAAAATAAAGAAATCAGCTGTGTTCTTTTCATTTGAACAAATCTATGAGTAAGTAGATATAGATTATCAATCTTATGCCCACCCATGTGGGATAAGCAGATCATCAGAAGCATTTCCTGAAATGTTCAGAACCCAGGTACAAACTGACCTCTGAGCTTTTGAACTCGCCTTGGATTCGCTCCAGACTATCTCACAAATCTTCACTCCTTCTAGTCCCCTTCCCACTCTATCTGCTCATGTAGCACCAGTCTCATTCAGTCCTTTTCTTTCCCAAAATGTCACCACTACTGATGCCAAAGCCTTCTCCTCTTTCGCTCTTACCATCTGGCAGAATCTTCTTGTAGCTCTCTGTCTAAACAATGCTCCATCCCTTTTCAAAATGTGTCTTAACATATGTCCTTCCTCCCATGCTTTTACTTCTTAATGTCTCTCCCACTCACTTATTGGCTTGATGAAGACACGTTTTAATGGGTTCAAAGAGTAGCGCATGAGTTTCCTTTCTCACATTATTCTGATTCAGTGGAGTTACACCTCACACTAACAGAAGTGAGAAGAAAATGCATTGCAAAGTCTTCGTACAACCAGTTCAGTAAATCAATAGCAGAGCTTCATTTGTCTTTACATTGGAAATGTATTAGCTGCAGTGAATCACCACACTAATATACATTTCCAAACAGAAATTTTGCTTACTGCAAAATGAGAAATAAACCCTAGAAGCTCAGAAGACCTGTCAGCGTGCTCAGGGGGTTGCAGGAGCGAAGGCTAAGGTTATACTTAATCACATTCCAAGTGAAAAAGCTGAAGATTGACAGGAAAACCAAAATATTTATTCTAAAAATACCTAGGAAATGACAAAGCTCCAAGTGTTGTCTCAAGACAACCTGAAGGACGTGGGGGGTACAGGAGCATAAGTCTTAAAGAGAAGGAATATTTCTAAATATTCCACGCGCTTTAGAAAGATGTCTAGAAAAATAAACCTTAAAAACGTCTCTGTAACACCCAGTTGACCCAAAGAGGTTTATTTTCAAGCAGCCATGTACAGTCCCTTAGGGGTTTTTTTCTTGTGTGTGGTGGTTTTTTTTTTCCCTAAACCCCAGACCCAGGCACAGTTGGCTCCTCCTGCATGTTTCACGGGTGATGATGCCAAAGGACTATCTGGTAACTAACAGTATCTTGACCCTGACATGTTCCCTTCTGCGTCTCTCCTCCCATTATTGTTTGTCTCGTTACAAATTCTTCATGTTAGAACTCTGGGAAACAACTCAGTTCATAGAGAATAATATTTTAAATGTGGCTTGTTGCAACTTTCAGTGAAATGAAAAATGAAAGCCAACACGCTTTCTGCTGATATTCATGGGAGCTGGATTATGTCCAAAACCTGAAGATGTTGCAATAAACTATTTTAGCCCCTTGATCCTGGAATGTTAACCTTGCAGTAATGTTTTTCTCTCCCTTTCATCTTCTTGGGCCTTGATCCTCCCTTCCAATTCAATGGGATTTAGATGCAGTAATTAAATAATATTATTTTCCATCAATGAAGAATAGTCCTAGGAGAAATACATATCCTTCTATGCTGGCCCTGACAGAGGCAAGCTTTTAAAAACCTCCCCTCCCCTTCCAGAAATGAACCTGGGTCATCACCGCCTGAGTACCCTGAGCAGCAATAAAAATAAACAGAGTAACCGCACTGTGTTGGAGCGATGCTTGTATAAGCAGTTTGAAGAAGTTGTGTTTAGGGAAGTCCTTTAGGTCAAGATTCTAGGCCTGAACCCAAAGCAATTACCTACTAAGTTTTAAAAACAAATCGAATAGAGAGCATTAATCAATAAATCAACAGGTTCTCAAGTGTTTAGGCGACTCAGTCATCAGAAATCCTTCTCTTAGAAAAACAGTAAACTGATGCTTGATAAAATGTTGCTCTCCACTATCGGTAAGGAAAAGGCTGTATTATATCAACCTCTAGTTATTAAAACCGAGGACATAAAACCGACCTCTTAGCTTTACAGAGTTTATACTCAGATGAGCAATGAAATGCATGTTTTTGCCTCTTACCTGAAAGACATTCTTTCTGCTGGATTTCTCAGAGGTCCACTCAATGCGAGCACCACACAAATCCACACACTCGGGTTTATGTCCCGGTTTCTGGAAAGAAAAAAACACAACACCCATGAATATGGCCTGTCTTTTCACAAATGGGGACAGTCATAGGATAAAACAAGAATAGATCAAGTTCAAGTGACAGATTATCGTAGCACAGCTGCTGGTATTACTGAAAAGAGTTCATTATTCCCTGGTATCATTAAATAACCACTCCTGAAGTGTCTTAACTCAGAAATAAGGTTCCTATACTAGATACCTAATTATAAAAATAGTTAGGTGGTTTAAAAACCCCAGCCTAATATACCATACGACAGATCAAAACACAAATGCATACACGTCGACCAGATATTTTAAATGCTTACTTTGCAAAACCTCTTGAGAAGCCACTGGGCTTAAAGGTAAAGTTTTGTGGGTTTTCCAAATGCAAGTTTTAAACTGATGCAGCTGGAAAGGACAGAAACTAGACAAGAACATACATCGTATCTGCAAGACAAGCTATCTCCTTTCTCCAAAGGAATTATCATTTCTAGCTCCTAAAAAAAGAAAAAAGAAAAAAAAATAGAACGGGGAAAAAAAAGACTTGGAGGGCATGTGTGACACCCAGAAATTGCTCGGTGCTGGGGTAGCTCCACACAGTTTGCTACTTCACAATGTCAGTGCGTGCATCCCAGCGTGATACAGCTCTGCCTCCCCAGCTCCTCCGTATGGATGCAAATAATTCAAAGAGCAGATTTGTTTGCCTGTATCATTTACGGTGCTGGGAGTTGGTGTAAAGCACAATAATCCTCATTTGCCATCTAAGCTCCTTCTCCAGGGACTCTGCCTGTGCAGAGCAGTTCTGGCAAGCCCTTATAGTTTAGAGTAGCCTTTGTAGATTAGGTTACTGAACATCCCAGACAACAATAAAAATACTAGTGTTAACGGTATAAAGCCTTAATAAGTCCCTTTTGGGTAAGGTATGGAGTAATATCCACATAACTTAATTAGTGAACGTGATGCATCTTTTTTGCTTGGCTGTTCTTAAGCTCTTTTACCTTAAAAATGGCATTGTTGATTAAAAAAAAAAACAAACCAAAACCAGACTTAATAGAAGTTACAGTGGCCAGTCCATCAACCATACAATCAGCTTTCCAAAGACTGCTCACTGAATTTCTCTGGTGTTGTTATTAAAGGATAAAAACATGCGTGTTCTCCAGGGTGCTTCTGGAATGGGTAGAAAAGGTCCTATTTAAGTTAAAAGAAACAGAGTAAGAAACGTTGGTCAAGTAATTTGCAGCCAGAGTCTCTGGCAGTTCCCAGTACTGGAGTTGTAATTATGTTCTTTATTTGCCAAACCATAAAAGCCACCATGGTTCAGCTCCTCTAAAACTGACAGTCCTGTGTGCCTTTGTTCTTTCTTTTATTTTTTCATTTTGATTTTTTTTTTTAATAGAAGAAATATGCTATTCAAAACAGGAGGATGTTCTTGTGGCTAAACCACTGGAAGAGCAGGGTCTGGATTATTTTCCCCCAACTCTGCCTCAGATTTCCTGCCTGGCCTCTGACAAGAACTTAAACTTTCTGAATTTTAATAGCAGATCAAAGTTGCAGTATTGATAATTGATTTTACAAAACAGCTGTGAAATTAAATCAGCTAATATTTGTATGGCAAAGTTGAAACAAACCCAAACACCAACCTTCTGGCATAAGCAAAGGGGTGGGGGGGAAATATATGAACATTCAGGAATCCAGAACTATACACTTTTAAAAATAAGGTTCTAGCATCTCTTTTGGCAAGATCACTCTCCTTGGCCAGGAGAGAGACCAGGGAAGTTTCCTCCCCAGGACTCCATGCAGTGATCAGGTCTGTGCTTGCAGTTCTTCTGTAACCCATAACGAACACACAACACAGCCTCATCAGAGTGGGTCAGCTTGCTTTCTTCAAAATTTACCCAAAAGGGTAGTTTGAGTCTGAAAATACCGTAACAAAGGAGGGCAGCCTTAATCCACCAGCAGAAAGGGTAAAGAAATTTTGGAAACATGTGATGAGATGAAAAGAAGAGATTAAAAACGTAGACAAAGAACCAGGAAATAGTTTCTTGATAGTGAAAGGTACCAGGCTGCAAAATAATTTCCTCAGGAAAACTGCCATGGCATTTCACACTGAAGCGTGAAAAAACAACACTGGAAAGACCAGGAAAGTTTTGAAGGAAGGTGGAATATCAAACTCCATAGGTTTTTTATCATTTCTAATTTCTATGATTGTAGAAAGATGTATGCAGCAACAGAACACGGACTCCTCTGTGCAGACAGTGCACACACACTGCAATTTTGCTGCTGTTTTAGTAATCTGGAGGCTGCTTACAGCTCTGATTTTGTAATAAGTGGAAGAAAAGGATAACTATGTGCATCTCCCTTTCTGGAAAGGATGGGGTGCAAGCTCATGGTGTTGGAAAGATGAAGACTCTTCTGCTATGTACAATAATCAACTGGGAAACTTCTCTTTTGGAGAATTTGGCAATTGTGCCTACAGAACGGTATGAGGTGTCTACGAACACCGTGCCAGACTCCTGGTACAACATCATATGTGAAGCTTCCAATAAAAACTATGTGCAAAACCATTTGTGCCCATCAGACCTGAAATTGTCTGTTGGACACTCACTGATGGACAATGCGCAACTCTACACCTTGGGAGCTCCACCAGTGGTGATCCCCACATAAATCCATGGGGATCCCAGGAACACTGAAATTCATTCTGGCCTAAACATTGTCTTGTCTCATACTTTGCTTCCCAGTTTATGCCTTACCCAGAGATGCCACAAGAGAGTTAAGTTAAGGTTACTGGGAAAGCCCAAGCACTCTGCGTCCTTGCTTTGTGTTTTGCAGTCAGAGCAATTATGTTATATCAATGTTGTTGGAGGGGGTTATGTAGTAAATTGATACAAGTGTCTGCTACGATGAAATCTTCCTAAACATGAATATGGATTTCAGCAGCATTTTCGCTCACTAAATTACTTTGCAGATGGGCTAATAACCTGAGGTTAAAATAACCTCTGTTGAATAAACTATCTCAGGGAATAAACAGACTACTTTTTTTCTTGGTCAGAAAGGCCAACTGATTGCAGGATTTAATGCTGGTTGAGAAAGAATGGAGCTGTGATCTGTTTAGATCACAATGCCCTTAATAAAAAGCAAGTTACATCGATATAAATGTTTTTAGAAGTATATCAAAAACATGACCACAAATGACCAAGGCAGCAGCAAAAGATAATGATTTAGCTACATGGGATGCAAAGTTGCATTTTCAGTAATATTTGTAAACAAGCTCATTTTCTGAATCTCTCCTCTGTGTGCTTTAATTGTTCTGCTCTATTACTAATAATAATACCAGATACTGTTCCTGGCTTCACCAGAAAGCTGTGGATCCCAGTCTTCTCCATGCAAATCAATAGGAAAAATGTTACAGTGAGTCCTGCATCTACAATTGTACAAAGGAAAAGCATAAAACCCTTTAAACTATCTCTAGTTTTCTGCATTAGGATACTATTACAGATTTTGGTAAATATAATTTTAAATCACTTCTAAATGTTACCCTATCAGAAAAAGAGATATGATTAGAATCCGCTTTCATTTCCCTCTCTCCTGTTGCTTTTGTTGTGAAATATCCTTCCTCTTATAATGATGCCCTCTCATTTTAAATTTTCACTTCGTGTACAGTATTTAATAATTAATTATTAATGAATTAATATCTTTATAATACAAAGGAATGTTAATCTTTTTGTTAAGTCACATCATTTTCCTGCTAACAATAAAAATGCTTTGTTAAGAAGTCATACTATAGTGAACGAGCATTGCCTCCATTACATTATTTAACTAATGGTTGAGTTCCCCTTTTTCCAAAGTAAACTACAGCTGGAGAAAAAAAAAGAGTAAACACACTGCCACATTTTAAAAAAAATAAAAATCAGCAAACAAATGATCTCTAATGAAGCCTTTCTGTATTATTTCCTTTCCGCTATCAAAATTATATCTGGTTAAATGGTTTACAAAGGAAACAAGTCTTACATTTGCTTTATCAGATGAGATCAACATGGTGGTTGAGCTTTTTTTCATGTATGAGATTTGGGTTTAAGAAACTGGGTTATAAGATTTTGAATACTGATGGCTCATCTTCAAGCATTACCCCCTCTTTACCTTTGCATAAAGTCATATGCAGACAGAAAATGTAATTTTATCAGCTTTTTCTCACCTAATAAACAGTGAGTTCACAGCCCCAGTGTTGAGATCTAGTATGGAACAAAGAAATCCTCTTACCCCCACCCCTCCATAATAAGCCAAATATGGGATCATTACATCTGTGCTCTTCCTAACACAGGAGGTCATAGATAGTAGCGCACCAGGTTTGCGCATTGAGGATGAAATGAAACTGAATGAAAGGGACTGACTTCTCAGAAGATCTGTTTTCATAATACACCTTACTATTTTGAGTTAAACAGATGGAGACCTGGGACAGAGTCATGTTCTCCAGTCATGTCTACTTTAATATCCAAATCCTTAAACAGCCAGTGGGAATTTTAACCATGTGGAGGAGTTTCTGAGCAAAAGCAAGTCTACTGTGTGTTAAACTTCCACTGGTTCATTTGTCTCCTGAGATACAGGTAAGAACTTGCAAAGAGAGAGAAAAGGCAGCAGGTAAAAACATAAAGCAGCTCATAAATTGTAAGAGTAATTGTAATAACTTAACCTGAGACTTCTTTTTCCAAGGAATACTGTTTTCATGGCTTCAGAAAAGTAGGATTTTCCAGCTATAGTGACACAAGCTCAAAGTACCAGCTTTTATCCTTTACTTCCTTTTACTCTTTTGCCTATTTTTATTTACCTACAACCCTTTCCAAACAAGCCAGGCATGAAAAGGTGTTTTTAAAGGCGATTTTATGGCAAGTGGCATCGGCAGATCAAAACTACAGAGAAAAGGCTTGTATCACCTGCCACAGGAAAAAAAAAAAAGTAGCTTATTGCTTCTGACTCCTGCCAAAGAGAGCACCTTTTTGGCCACCCATCATGCCAATGAGATTTGGCAGGTTTGATCAAGCTTTGAGAGCCTTTCACAACAGGGCTTTGTCAAACCCGTCCCTTCACTGCCCACAGTGTCGTGCATTTACCGAGTTCCCTTTTTGTTGCCCACGTTTCGGTTCATAGGCTCAAACTCAGCAGTAAGTAGCACTGAAGGGATACGTGCCATTATTGCTTGGGCAACGTAGCTGTCACATCTCTGAAGACTAAGATCAGTGGTCTTTCCTTGGGGCACAATAAAAAGGTACTGCAAATTTCACTTTGTAGTAACTACAGGCTACAGAAATTGCATTAGCTGCATTAGATGGAGTCATAGAAATATTCAGGAAGGTTAGCAGGATATGGTAGATGTCACGTTTATACTACGATAAAAAATCACTTTGCTAACTTCTAATGTTTTCTGCTTTGGTAACACCCTATATTAAGGTGCCATTTATAAATAATTTATTATTATTTATTAATGTATAAGCCACTTTATAGTACGGTAGATAACAACTTAAATTCATGTATTAAAGATGCACATACATGGTTTAATACAATTTACGTCTCACAATATCCTTTGCAACAGATTCTCATCGCATCATCTGTTAAGCATTTATTACTAATGCATTTTATACCATACTTTATAATACATTATTTGAGGAAGTAGCCGCATTTAGTGATCATTTTCATAAATAAGAATAAAGCATTTATAAATGGCACCTTAATTTAAAGTGTTACCTTCCCATTACCGCACAGTCACTCACCATTTGTCTCACTTTGCAATTATTCTCAAAATGCACCTCTTAATAAAGGACATGCTACTCCTATTTCTTCTCATACACTACATCTGATTAAAAGTTTATCAAGCTGTATTCCTTCGGCTGCTCTCAAACATTTCAGGGTTGCTAGCTCAGCCTGAACTTGTCTTATGTAAACACCAAACTTGAAGCAACAGTTGCTAGGAAGCCAAGGGTATTGGATGGTTGATTGCCTACCATCGCTGGCTGCTTTGATTCTTTGTAGAATTCCATTTTCCGAGCTGTGAGAACAATCCAAGTCGTGGACCAGTTTTTCCTGTAAAGTAAAACATTTTAGAAAAGGAAACATTAGCAAGGCGGGCAAGCAGGAAGTAAAAGATGCAGCATTTATAAACCTGGGGTTTAATTTTGTCATTTGAGAAACAAAAAAGGGTCTAAAGTCAACAAAGGCCATGAGTTTTCACCAAAATTGCTGGACTCCGTACAATCCTAATTACACCTGAAAGTGGCTCAACAAACCTTGGAGGCTTTCTTCCTTGCTATTCATGTTCTAAAGCCCATCTACGCTCCTTTTTCAGCACGGTGCCTTAACCACAGGAAAACAGTGGGATTATTCACACATGGTTGAAGTTCACATATATGTAGAGGACGCCAAAAGCTGGTGCTCTTCTGGTAACACAAGATTCAACTCAGAAGAAAATGCTGTTATGTATGTTACCTATAATGTGTTGGGATTTTTTAAGCCACTGCATAATCAGGAACAGGTAGATCTGGTCTGATGGAAAACTATGTTTAGATTAAGATGTTGAGTATGACACTCCAGTTTGGGGGTCATAACGTCTGATATTTACAAAAGTACTCATAAACACACTGTTTATCATTTTTATGTGATTTCATATCACAAATGTGAACATTTTAGAACACACTTGGAAAAAAATGTGACAAACAGGCTGTTTCGTGTGTGTGCTGTAGTGTGTTGAAAAGGAGGGGTTGTTGGAAACCCTTTTTTTCTCTCCTCTGCCTTCCCTAGTCCCTTGGAGCTTTCTCTATTTAGATATTCTTAAGTAACTCAAACACACTCATTTTTTATTCTAGCAAAACCTAGCTTTGCTGTTTAAAAGCCTCTCGGTCTTCTTTGCGATGCTCGCTTGCAGATCCATCTCAAAGCTCTGCTGCACTCAATATCCCATCAAACTGCACATCAGGCATAACAACAGGCAGTTTTTCTATTCATGACTTTCCTATTCAATATGTTTCAGTCATCAGCTTAAGCAGCATAACCAATATTACAGATGAAGCCCTAACACCACTGACACCATCGGAGGAACTTGCACTTGCTTCTGTGTGGGCAGGATTTCATCCAGCATGAGCTAGCGGTTGTCCCTAAAATACGGTCAGTGAGAGGTAATGGTGAAAAAAAGTCTGTGCTGAGGAGATGAATGTGTCTAAAGAAAATAAAACTGCATTTTCTTATGCCATGTTAATGGCATAAAAAGAGAGAGAGAGTGAAAGAGAGAGAGACACACTGAGAAAGAAACAGCAGGGGTTTAGAAAAGTACCTGACCATCACTGGCAAGTATTTTCCCACAGAAGAAAAATGTTTGTAGGTCACATTGACATTTTCAGCTGAATTTATTACTACTGTAAAGCTGTGTCCTTAGCTGATGCGAACTATGGTCATAGCTGGGAAATGTGCATTATGAACCATTCAAACTCAGCTAATTATTTTTGACATATCTTTAGGAAACCAGTGCTGTAGCTGAGAATTGCCATCAAGGTGGTGAATACAACTTGCCTGTTGATAAGTACAACTTCAGGGTTTTTTCATTTTCTTTGTTTTATTTCCTACTCAAAAGAGGTCTTGGAAGTGCAGAGGGGAGTAAGTGGCCAGGCATGCTATGTGCCTGTTTAAACAGATTTTCCTATGAGTTGGATATCCTGGATAAAACCGGATTATCAGAGGATTAAAACCCTTGGGGGACAGTTTAGATTCAGTACCCAGCTTACACCAAATGCTTGACATTAACTATAGAGAGGAACATTTCTGTGCCACGGCCACTTCTACTAGCCAGAGTACCACTTACACAGTCCATTTGCGGGGCAGGTTATTCTAGCTGGGAAATGCAAACCAGCAATTGCCTTTTGAGGTCCCTAACTTCTGTCCAAACTTCTTAAACCATTCGCATTTCTGATCAAACTGTCTGGAAAGTTTGCCAACGTTTGAAAATATTTAATTTTAACATGGGACTCATTAAAAAAAAAAAAAAAGGGTGATCCTACTTACAGTTTTGAAATAAGTAGTCAAGAATAAAGAATGTTTTAAAACTATTATAATATTTCACAAAATACATCAGCTAAGTTGTTTCATCTAAGTTTCATTCTAGATTTTAAGGAGAATGTTTTAATCCCACCAAGGATAAGAAAATGGACCGGTTTTGTAGCAGACTACAGGAATCATAGAAGCAGACTACAGGAATCATAGAAGCTACAAGAATGCAACTGAATTTCACCATGTGCCCTTTCAGAAGATTTTCCCCCCCTAAACTCTCCAGGCTTTTTATTCTACAACTATATACACTTTAAGAATCAAAGCTTCATTGCTTTTGCACCCTAAATTTAAAAGGCACATACAGACAACCTGACAAAGGGTTGTCTAGTTTAAAACTAGAGATACTTTTTAATTACTTTTTAAGATGTATTATTCTCTGTACAGATGGGGTCACGCTGCATTTCATAGGACACACGCAGCATTTTAAGGTTTTCAAGGTCTTCAGAAAAGTCAGCTCACAATATTCTGATTTTTCCCACGTGGCACCAATATTATTCCCAAAGCCTCTTCCAGCTGCCTGAAAGCTCAGGTAGGCAAGAGGAGACAAAGTGGATGCAGAGTAGATGATTCCTCAACTACCCCCACTCTGTGTGTGTGTATATCAGTAGGTAGAGAATTAGAGCTGGAATTAACAAGGATATTGAGAGAATTCGCCTATGGCTACAAGGTTAAAGCCGATGTTGCTCCGACCTTGGGATGCGTGGCTGGACTCGTGGGGTCTGCGAAAGGAGCCCCAAGCGCTGCGGCTGCATTTGCATTCTGTCAAACGGACACCTGATGGCAGCACGCTAAAGCTGCAGTGGTGCTCACCATCTCCGAGGCTATTTACGAATACCATACCCGTTTAGGGCTATTTAAAAATAGCTATTGAAAAAGTGGCCGAGTTACACTGTTCCCCCCCTGGTGCTCAAGGCCAAGCTGAGGAGATGCTGTGTGCTGAGAGCACCCGATGTGTTGTGAAGGGAGAGCTCCCTCCTTGCCTGGGTGCAGGTGATGTAGGTCCTGTGTGCACTCTGCAGAAGCTTCTGCCAATACCCAAAGCAAGGGATAGAGTATTACAAACTTCAGTGCCTTTTCCCAAAATGCAAGTTATACCAGTCTCTGATGGCACCCAGGTGCAGCAGGCTTGGTGAAGCACTGACAATGGTCTTCAAATGAGAGGTTGGACAGGGTGACCACCTGACTCCCTTTTCAACAAGCATTGCTAGGTTCCTTATGGTTCAACACTATATAGGTATGAGAATGTGTCACTTAGCTCCTTTCTCCAGACAGAAAATGTAATATTCTACATTACTCTCCCATTCTCACTGGTAGCACAGACTGCTAGTCATGTCACTGCTACTCCTTTACTGACATCCAAATACTACAAAAAGCATAGCAAATCCTTCCATAAAAGGCAGCACTAATATTCACATTACTGTCAACACAGTGCTGAGTAAGTGCTGACCACTTAGGAAAACCTTGCCTTGGCACCTCTGTGGCATCACCACATGATGGATTCCTACATCCCATCTTTGACCCCTGAAGCACAAGTCAGAACCTAAAATTTGCCCACTAGAAACTGTATTATTGGTTTTCCAGGTATCTTAATGTTGTCCTTAATCCACACATGATATATATGGCATAGATTCTAACACTGACACATGATCATTGCACGCAGTGAGCTTGTTAGCTGCTGTCACGTGGTTTCTGGGGCTGAAACCATACATGACCAGTTTGGCGATTAGTACTTGTACATCCTTAAACACGCCTCAAAACTGAATCTTACAGCTGAAAATCTGTAACATTTACATACAATACCTTAATTTCTTGCCACCATCTGCTATTTTTGCTTTTAGAAGGTATCCTTCTTTCTCCACTTCCTGCAAGAAAGGAAAATAACATGTCATAACCCCGTCATTTATTCACATGAATGAATCTACTTAACACACGCATAAGAGGCTGCATCTAGATGATCTAGTGTAGGGGTATTTTATCACTAATTCTTAGTTAAATCATTTTTTCCTCCCATAAACTCAGTTCTTTTGAAAATATACAAACATTTCAAGTCAATTAGTAAACAGAAAAAAATATTCTATTGATTGATTTAGAATAAATGCATTTTAATGTAGGTGAAGTAAACTGTAAGTAAAAACACCAGTTGAAAATATATAGCAAATAAATTATCACCAGGTACTGTCCATAAATTGAGTTGCAGGAGTTCATGTTTGACTGATAGTTGGGGGACACACCACACTTCTGTAAGAGACTCTTGCTTCTTCATTTCTAAAGAAAGTCATATTATGGGGTACCAACGTAAGAGGCAGGCATTAAATACCTGTACAACAGGAAAAGTTACATTGCCTTCAAAGGTGTCACATTCTGCTTTGAGTTAGCACTAAATAAAAGGGTCATGCAAGATAATGAATGGCATCACGCTTTTAAGCAGTGCTGCCTTGTGGATGAGCTCTGGTACTGAGGCGCTCGCCCACCCCTCACAGCTCTTAAAAGGTCACACTTCACTGGAGCGTGTGCATCCACGTGTGGGCAGAACTTGTCTTCAGGTTCCCAGCTGAACTAAATGATCTCATAGCATGATGCAGAAAACCAAATTAAGCGGCTCTGTCAGTGCTCAACATCCAGACTGGAACTAGAATTACAAGCAAGGGAACGCACAGCTGTCTTGTGCGCTATCCAAAGCAAACCCAAACCAGCAAAGCCCTTAGCTATCACCCATCAAAAGCAGTATGCAATATTAGCAACCTGATAGCATACCTATGCAGATCCCATACCCTGCTAATTGCTGCCCCTTTTCTGTGGCATCAGAACAAGCTAAAGACTGCAGACATGCACGAGACTGCAGCACTTTTTGTAGAGTACCAACACTGGCCTTGAGTTTTGGTATGTTAGCAGCAATTCCTAGGCTTGCTCTTTTCACTTCTCCCTCTTAATTTGTGCTCCTCCACATCTCAGAACACAGTTTCCTAAAGCCAGAGGTCCTTGCAGACATTTGATTCTCTACAGTCTGCTGGAATATCCCTTATATAGCTGTGATACATGATTTGAGAGAGAGATTTTACAGGGTGTGCTATGTAAATTTATATTTAAAAGTTAAAAAACAAACTACCTAACCAAGATGAATGGTCTTCAGTCAAACCCACTGACCTGCCATCTCATCAGATCTAATTTGCTAGGGATGTCCCACGTGTCACTAATGGGAAAAGCAGCAAAACTGTGATTCAGAGCATGCCTGTTTTTCCCTTTCAAACACTACTAAGTCAGTGCCTGATGAGATATTAGTAACTCCACATGGTCTTCACAGTAAACTGTGTCACAAGGCGATTTTGTAACAATTTCAATATGATTTTGCTGTCTGCAAAGACATTAAGGAGCAATAAAACATGCTTTAACATGCAACATAAGGATTAGGTCATACATAGTTGTTATTTTGGTTATATAAAATATCATGTTAACAGTGTAATATGCTTAATTATTTCCATAGATTTTTGTCTGTTGCTGGATGATGAATATATGATGAAACATATATTGTGTACTTTGCTGCTTGTACCTATAAAAATGTCTGTAGGTCTGTGGACAATGATTTAGGTGACATTCTCAAATGGGTACACGAGGATTAGTGTGTGCATTTTCTATAATTTGTACTTATCTCATGCAAATTCCTGTCATGCATATCATTGCCATAGAAAACCCAGAGAGAAAGTATGTAGGGATTATTGTGCAGAGTCATGTCACTATTTATCTAGTGATGGATGGGTGAATTATTAGAGCTAAAATAAGACTTAATCCCCATCTCCACCTACTTTTAAAAAAAAAAAAAAATCAAACTTATTTTATGTCTTTCAATATTTTTCTTCCCCTTCTAACCCTTCATTTTTGTGGCATAAACCTTCTGGTGCTTGGCCAGAGCCAGAGATGCCAAATAACATATGAGAAAGCTTATTCTCTTTAATATTTCTATTCATCTGGAAAGAGAAATTGGGAGGAGCACTGGCTAACCATTCAAGCTGTTGATTGCTTCTCTGAACCAGACCCAAAATCTCATGCTTTCAAAGTTTACCAACCACCCTTCCCAAACTGTTATTTTAACCAATCCAAAAGCAAAAGGCAAATACGAATTTCAACATCAGATCTGAGTCACCTCTATTCTCAGATTTTCTGAAGTTAAAAATTGGATGTGCTTCCAGATGAAAACGTTGCCGCTCAATTAAAATTTCCTTATAATTGTCTTGAGCTAGAATATGAAATCCACTAACAAATGGTGGGCATATAAAATACCCTGATTTAAATTACATAGCTCACATCCACCATTTGTTATAAATTAAACAGCTCAAAAATTGAACAGCACAAAAATACAATGACTTCAGTTAACATGAGACCTCTTACCGCTAAGCAAAGTAACTTTCATGTATATTGCTTTAAATGAATGAGTACAGGTGGGGTTTTTTTTAAAGAAGAGCATGGTCTTCATTAATAAATCATGCACACAGTTTTCTCTGTGATTAGTATAAAGGGAACCTATGGAATCACAATACAACTTTACCAAAAAGATAGAAATATTTCTAGGGTGACCCCAGTAATTTTATAACCTCTGTCTGGGGAGCTGTATTCTCCTTGTTCAGTTTCTGTTAATATTCCCTTTTCTGTTCTATTTCTTTTCAAGAAAGTACTTGGATTGACTTAAAATACCCCTGCAAACGAATGATACTACCTTAAAAAGAATGCCAAGTGTATCCTAAATGATATGCTCTGTTCTTTCTGTCTCAATAAATATCATCACTTGCTGTTAAGCGGCTGCCCTTCCTGCACCTTTTCAGCATATGGAAGGTTGAGAAAATGACCCAAAATGCCCTGAAGAATAGGAATCATTGTTTAGGGCTTTGTGTTTGTTTGGGTCTTTTAAAGCTGCTTTTTTAAAAAACATTAAAGATGAGAGTATGTATATAAACATTTGAGTTTCTAAATAACAAAAAAACCCCACTTTCATGAGTTAACAATATTAGAAACTGTAAAGAAAAGTAATTTTCACGATATCACATATAGGCTCTATAGTTTTTTAACTAGAAAAATTCAAAGCTTCTGAACCTACCTAATCCTGAAAAGTTTGTGCAGGTAAACACACCACTGATACAGAATCAAAGAGATGTTGGTATCTGCATACTCACTTTAATTTAAAAGAAACACCTTCTATGCTTCTCATTCCCCCTAGATTCTTTCAATGTCAAGGATTTTTTTTTTTAAATGTCATAATCACTTTTGTTTATAAAAATTGATATTAATATTAAAACCACCTTAATATGGGCAAAGACAAGACAAAGACATGGCTGCATTCCCTTACACCAAGTATTAATACTGATGAAACATCAGCCTAGCACAAACGAATTAACAGCAAAGTCAAGCTATATAAATTGCTTTGTACCTTCTAAAATTACTCTTTTTATTGATTAATCCAAGTCCCTCAAATCCCTGAACATCTCCAGGCATCCAAAGACTCATGTATTTATTCTTTAGTAAAGCGTGCGTAACATTTCCATTATAAACACTTAGAACAACGGGAGTGATTTATCAGTTCCATAAAGCAATTGCTTACCTTGTGCTCTTGTGTACTAATGATGTCTGCAAGCGTTAAGTTATGTTGGGAATGATTTCTTCTGTGACGATTTACCTGGGGAAAAAAATAATTTAAAAAAAAAAATCAAGTATTTAAATTCAAAGAGGATTCAAATATATGCAGGTAAAGATGGACCACCAACTGTAATTACTGAGCATTACACCTGGTTTCTCAGAGCACTGCATTTCTGTGAAAACTGGGGCTCATCTGAGCCATGTGTATTTGAAAGGTACAGCTACTAAACATCTCTAGTATAAATGTTTTTCCTTGTGATGTCACCTTGTCAAATTTACCTAAAAAAATATCAACCAACTGAGAATAACAATTTCAAATTATGACCTTTCCATCAGGAGTCTCAAAAACTAACTGGTTAGGTGCTCTTAAACCCATTTTACGGAGATGGGAAAAGTACCAATTACACCCTCAAAGCTACAAAGCAAGTCAATGAAGAAACTAGGGAAAAAATAAAATAGGACAAGGATAAGCACTTTAAAGCCATTTAAAGGATATATCTTTAACATCTCCATGCCTAGAAGGCTGCAGCAATACAGGACACAGATTCTACAATTGTTCCCAAGTACAGAGTCCTTAATTTCCTCCAGTTCCCTCTTTTCTAGGAAGCCAGTATAACCATCTGTGGCTTAAGTCTGGAAAATTATTGCTTTAAGACTAATTAAAAGTTTTATCCCAAATGAAGCATTTGACAGAGCTCAATGGCATTTTGTTTCCTTACAAATCTGCAACAAAGAACAGGTCACACAAAAGTGTGTGCATAAATATATATATTTAAACCTTTCAGTAATAATGCAATTTGGAGTTGGGATCCTATAAAACTCAGTGTTTATCTCCTCTTTTAACAAAAGCCAAAAAGCAAACAACAAAATATAGTCTCAACTGGTTTCCACTGTATTCATCATAATGCATCCCCTTTTTCCCTATTAAAACAGAGTTAAGCAGAAGTCATAATGTATTCTGTTTATATTCAAGTGTCTGAATATAGAAAATGTTCTTAATTAATCCAGAGGGCCACGCTCAAAAAACAGTTAAACATATTATGATCCCATATTTTTTCTCCACACATTGCTTTCATGTTTATTTGTAAGCACTAACATTTTTAAGCCTTGAAATCTATATCCTAGATATTGCTCTACTCTCCTAGCCAGAGCTAATGAGCTTAATGAATTACCAGTTCTAAATTTAATACAAACATTTCAAAGAAAGAGATAAAACATTCTTCACAATTCAAAAGTTTCTCTGACCTATTTATGAAGAATATCACTTAACAATTTCATTAAGGGTGAGTAACAGCTGGTGACATGGCTGTGTCCTAAAGTGTTTTTCTCTCTTAATATTCTGCATCTTAAGCAATCGAGCTTTCATAAGAAATACTTTAGTCAGTGGCAGTCCCTCCTTTGGGGAGAAAAAAAATGTCAGACCACATTTTCTGTATTTTGCAATCTTGTTTTCAGGAGTGTCATGTTCCTGTTTTATTAGCATGTAGGGTAAACAAGAATGATTTGCTGATGTTATTGAGAGAACTTCTAAGATTACAGTCTCTCTATTTAGATTTTGGATGGCACTTAATATTAATGCAGGCAGAGGCATGTATATAAATTCAAAATAAATTGATTCAATTTATCTTTTTCTTTATCTTTCCTGTTCAACAACGCTGAAGGTTCTATAGTGCTCAAGATGCATAACTAAGCTATTCAGGTCTAGATCATAGCAAGTCTTTCTTACCCAGACCCCCCATTCTAATTAGTCCTTAACATACAGCAGAGCATATTGCCCAGCAATGCTTTCTAAAATGTATTCCAAACTCATCCAAATTAAATAACAAGACACACCACTACTCCAGAGAATCTCTTTTAACATTCAGCTGCTCTCTCCAGGAATCATACGTGCCTTTTGGGAGCCCTGTTCTCAACTTTGTGAAGTGCACAGCACCGATCAGAGCTTTTGGGTCCGGTCTTTGGTTTGGCGATCACAGCATCAGCAAAAGAAATGCTCATGGTTGACACATGCTAAGAAGAATATATCAGAAGCACTAAATCCATCTACAGCCAAATGAAGAAAGGAGATAGTAAGAAGTACTAATTTTTTGTAGCAGTGGCGAATTATTAGTGGGAGCATAATAAAAAGACAACAGTGAGATTTCCAGGAAATGTGAAAGGAGAAAAAAATTAATTAAATTCCAGTTATGGATGATATTATGTACTTTAAAAGCCTCCTTACTGTATGTAAAACAGAAATATTAAGGAAAATATTCAGAATAGATGTCTTAGCTGACTATTTAATGTGACACTTTTGCTGAAAATGTGTTTCTCTCATGGGGCAAAAATAAAAGAAATTAGTTTGTAGCCCAGCAACAAGCAATCTCACACAAGAAAGTCCTCAAGCTCCAAAGTCAGAATCCAGTTACAGAAATGTAACCAAAATCCACAGCTATGTAAGCCAAGATCAAGCTCTTCTGGAAAAACATCCTGAATATTTGTCTTACAAATGGAACTAATGGAAACATCAACAAAGTTCTTACTAATTTCTACCAGCCTTTTGATTCAGAAATAGAACTTGTGAAAAATTTAATCAAAACAGCTTAAAAAAAAAGAAAAAAAGAAAAAAAGAAAAAAATCAACTCAACAACAACAGGGGCAACGTATTATTTAAGACTTCATAAAAATTCCAGCTGGCCTTAAACAAGTTTGATCTTAAATATATTTTACAAATACTGGTGAATGAGGTCATCACAGCATTTATTTTATGATATATTCAGTGTTAAAACCTTCTTAGCAGACCCTGGGTGACAGTAGTCAATATATTCGTGTGTCAACTCACAATTGTCAGTGGTGTACCAAAATATTCAAAAGGAAGTGTAGGGTCAATTATTTTAATTCTTTCATTCAATTTTCAATAGATAGACCAAAAAGGAGATACATAGAGATATTCTTTTTTCCCCTCTCTAGCTCTACTCGATTGCCCTAACAAACTGAAGAAAAACCTAAATACTATCTGTCACAAGTCCTCTACCTCACCTCTCCAGGGTATGATGAAAGGCAGAGATTTACAGGAGAAGCTCGTGAGATCCCTTTTTGGGAAAAGGCAGCTTATCAGCAGTTTTCTGATTTGATGAACATTCTTCAGTCAGCAACAATGTCACCTGCAGCATTAAAAATCCACTCTGCGAGCGCTTGCAAGTCTGTGGGCAAGTCTGGTTTTGTTAAATTCAGCCTCAGCAGTCCCCCGCCTTCCCTTAGCTAAAGGGTATCCATCTCCTACCAGAGTTATTTCAGCATCTAAGCACAAATCCCTCATCACCCTTTCCACAAAGGCAAAGCCTCCATTACATATGCCTGGTATCCCAGCATGAAGGGACAACCATCTGACAACTGCTGTTTTAACGCTGATGAAGTAAAATACAATCACCTGATGTTTAATTTCTCTCCACTTTCCCATTTGTTCTTTAAATTCTCCCTCTTTTTGTGGGAATTCATCACAACTGACTCATTGCTACGCTCTTCAGATTTAAAAAGGGCTGATTTGGGTTTGATTTCCTATTACAAGCATATTTTTGGCCCGACTCATCTCATCAATGGGAAGCAGCATGCTTCCTTTTGATTGCAACCAAACCTAACGAAACCAAAGGCCCAGGCAGGCTGCTCTGATGCAAAGTACAGACAATTAACTGTTACCTGAAACATCATTCTGAATTCACATGTATCCCTAAATACTTAAGGCAATTGTAAGACCTTTGACAATCTTGGAAACCACCTAGAAAGAAGTTATTCACCAGAGAGGATTTACCCAAGAACATCACCTACAAATAGCATGGGAAACCTGTGTGTTTTGCTCCAACAAGCAGCACCTGGAGCAGTAGAGTTCTGCTTTGGATGAGAAATCCCAGGATGACACCTACCTGCTGCTTTCTCCATCAGTCACTGTACTGCTCAACCAAGGAGAAAGGTCTCATGGAGGTTTTGTTAGGTTTCTACCAAAAAACATTTTTCATGCCTTGACCTTTCTTTTTAGGGGTCTAAGTAATTGTTATTTCATTCCACCCACACTGCAATCAAATGTGGAGATCTCTTTAAAAACACCCAAAAAAGAGATAAAGCCCCTACTGTTGAGCCCCTACTACTTCATGTTTCTCCTCCCTGGACCTGATCCAGCAAATCACTCTGCAATGGCCTTAAGTGTTTTTCTGGATTAGGGCCAGAACACTCAATTCTTTATAGGATCGAACTTACTGGTGGCAGCTTAAAAGTTTGCAGTAAAAGTACAAACTAGTCACACAAACTTCTGTGAAAACCATTCCCTCCACAGAGAGGAAGGGGTAATACCTGATTTAGTGATGCCCGTGGTCATTTCATTCCCAGTCACTCTCATACTCCAGTGACAGTTTATAATTGCTTAGATAGAGAAAGTTCACAGAAATGCATTGTGGCTTTTCCTGCTGGCCCCATCCCTCGAATGATACCTAGGCAATGACACTAGAAAGGAAAATCCTGTAACTTTTCACTCACTGATGTGCTTGGAGTGATTTATTTTGTTTTAAACATCCAGCCTTGGGCAGCATAGAAAGTCCATCGTTTGCAGAAACTGTTTGGACACAGCTCTCTTCTGCTGTGAAAGGCACTGAGAAAACCCCACAGGGTTCCCAATTGGAGATGCCTCTGCATTGTCTCAGCGGATAAGGGATTTTGGTCCATCCTCAAGAAATGGAGGCTGTTATCCCCTTCCCCCAGCCTAACCTGCTCCTGCAGATGCTCTCAGTGCATTAGAAAACCCTATTCACTCCAGCAAAAACCTCCTGTGTCACAGTGGGCTCCTTGCCCACAGCCATGGCCTGCTCTAGACCCTCCAAACACCATCCTCCAGAGGGTTACATTAGAACTACACGGTGGGCTTTTCCTCCTTGTTTGTCCTGAAGAGATCTCTTCAGAAGAAGAGCTAACAAGGACTACAAGGCAGTATAACATGGCATTAGCTCTGCTCCTTTTCCTTCAAGGTTTGCAGGTAGAGATAGGCACAAAGCACAGTTTCAGTTCTGCCCCCACCAGCACACATTTGCTCCTTACCCTCCATACACCTCCCCAGCCCCCCTGAAATCTCGTTACTGTGCAAGGGACCAAACGCTTTGCTCGGGAGAGGAGCTTTTGTGTGCTGGCTACAGACCAGATAATCTCTCTATGCATCATTTAATAAGGAAACCACTTCACAGTCCTTACAGGCTTGAGTTTCGCCAGTATGACATACCCTCAGCAGAATCCACAGACTGAAATCAGTGGGGGGAAGAAAAAAAAAAAGAAAGCAGGATTGTGTTGCATTCCCCCTGCATGTCTCCCTTTGAGCACACTGCCCTCTACACTCAGTTCACATCTCCAGAGCCTGTGAAAATAATGATAATGGCTTTACTTCCCTTGACCTCTTGCTCCCTTATAAATCAGAATCCTATAGACCTTTCCCACAGCGCGAGGGTCCTCCTTCGTGTTCCAGCCTCTGAAGGCAGGTATTTTATATCAAGGCAATTTAATCACGTGGGTGTACTCCCTGCCTCCAGAACTTGCTGTAGACAAGCACCGCTGTGCTTTTACTGTGGGACTATTGATGTATTCAGCCTCTTGGGTCATGAAATACGCAGAAAATAATTGTTCAGATCCTATTTGAAATTTCAGCCAGTGTTAAGATGAACTGATTCTCTGATCACAGAGAATAAATAAATAAATGGGTTTGATTACAAAGCATGGTCTGTTTGAAACTGTCAGCTTCTTTCCCAAAATTGTTGAAGGGGTGATCCAAATTTGAGGTATTGCATTCAGGCTAACATTTAAACTCCCAGGATAAGCCTACATCAGGCACTAGGTACTTTTCTCTATTAATGGCTTGCTGTTTCCCAGGAGCAGATTTTCCCTAGAGTGGGAACCCTTTTGTTCCTCTCTAGCTACTCAAATGGACTTTGAAATTTGTCCAATTGATCCTTGCTTTGAGGGAGTCCCAGCTGATGTAGTTGGCTTCATTTTTAGCTTTTTCAGGAGTAGGAGATCTGCCAAAACCATATGTAGAAGAGGAGACAGCTACAAAAGGTTCTTACCACCCATATGAGTTCAAGAAATCCTAAGGCTGCTCTAAATTTGACTGCGGGTCACTGTGATTCGCGTACCTGGGGATCAGACTGTCACAAAGGGACCAACAGCTGCGTTGCCTCTAATCCTTGGGATTTCCAACTGGAAATCAAACTGGAACCCGGCCTCAAAGCTTCAGTATGCTTTAATTGCATTAAGTACAATACTCATTGATTCAAGGAAAGAGCATTTAAAGTGAGACTCATATATTTGTTCCAGCCTTTTCTAGTACAGCCTGTAACACATAACAAAACACATCAACGCTCATGCCCTGGCAGTATCCATCTAGCCATACATAAAAATGTGCATTATAAAATTAAATACATTGCTACATTTCCTATTCAGATTTTTCCCATTCATCGTGCAGCCGTTACTTTTGGTTCAGCACGATATTAGAATACATTAATCCTAACCACTGCAGGTGCTTTGGTAAAATTGCAGATGGGTAGCGCACCGACGACAGAGGAAAATCGGAGTGAAACCAGCAGGAACATAAATGCAATAGACATGGGTAGTTCTCCCTGCTTTTTGCCTTCTATATCTATGTCTTCTAAAATGCGTCCTTTGATGTCTATAGAAGGTAAAAATCAACGCTAATACAGAGAGTAATGATCTTTTCACAACTCCTTTGGATCTTAGAAAAATGAAGACAATAAATGTAAGAACTCAGCTATGGCAGCAAACTATGTCAGCAGTGCTGACCCAAAATTCCACCCCAGAATAGTATTCGCAGAGCAAGGGGAAAAGGGAAAAAAAAACCCACCAAACCACCCATTTAAAAACCCCCAACATTAAAACTTAGTAAATGTGCAACAAAATCCAGAAGAATTGCCTTTGCATAATCACATCCAGCACACGCTACAATCAAAAAGCACTCAAAAGCTCGGTCTCTCCTGAAAGGGCCGCCTTAATAGAAAGAGCATCATTAACATTGATGTCACACTCCTGCAAGTCATCAGTTACTGTATACCACATAAACACCCTTGTACAAAATATTCCTAGTATTCCTCAACAAAGGCTCGGTCCCCTCTAGTGGACTCTACGTTAGTGCATCTCTTTATCCTCCCTACCTAATTCATTCTCTCAGATTTAAACAAGCCAAAAACTCACCTTATGCTACTGCAGAAGAAATTTTTATTTTTGAAGGTTAATCCAACTCAGCAGGATTTAGGGATGGCACTTTTGCTTGGTCGTAGGCATGTTGGCTCAGGCCAGACAGCTGTTTGGACATTCTCCACTGGGAATCTTGCCCTCAACACCCACAGTTGATGCACATACATGGTCTACTGGCTGCCTACTTCCATGCCCATCTGTTCAGATGGCATGGTGCCCACTCACAAGTTCGCTGGATGCTTGCCCTTAGTGTGTAGATGCCAGGCAATGATGGGCTTAGATGGGCAGCCTGCAAAATACTGAAAGTGATCATTTTTTTTTCTCCTGTAGGAAGTCCTTCCTCTGCGATTGCACTGAAGCATGGACACCACATGCTACCCTACACTTAATAACACCTGTGGACATATATGTGCCAGAAATACAAAGCAGGGGGAATATGCTGGGCGGATGGGGGGGGGGAAGAATATAAAATGGAACGATACAAAAAATTCCAAGGATTCTTGTGTAAGGATATGCTCTGCATTGTCAGTGGAGGGATACCCAGGAAAGAAACTGGCTCAAGCAACAGAGCTATGGCCCCATGAACCTAGTTTAAACCACAGCCTAGTTTAAACTGCTTCCCAGGCTAGCGTGATTCTGATACCCAGCTTATCTTAAAACTACATTGGGCACTGCCCATCATTCAGTGGCCATAGCACATAAACATTGGAGACAGATCATACTGAAATTGGCATGAACCAGACCCAGACCTGTCTAAAACTGTTTACCTTCAACACCCATTCCATGCATACTGCACTATAGAAGGTATACCACAGTAAGCTAGGGCACCAGTAAAGGTAGAGAGTCAAAAAGTCATTTCAACAAAGGTTCATTTTAACTTGTGTCATTGCCATTTGAAACAATGGCTGAGAAAAGGAAACCCTACTTGGTAACAAGGGGTTTTGATAAAAATCAGTAGAGAAGAAAAGCTCCTCTATTTTTATTTTTTGTCCAAAAGCCAACCTTATTGCAGATATATTAGGACAAAGCAGCAATGTTAAAATTAAAATGTCGTTTTCTTCCCTAATATAGTTTAACAGCAAATCAACACATAATAATAATTTTATTACTTTAATAACCTACTTCAAAATTATATTTTTAACTATTCAAAAAAAAATTTTTAATTGAAATTATTTCAACATTTTCATATGTGCATATAAAACCCACATTATTTTTACAGACCATTCCCAGTTCTTTAGTTGTCCCTCATACACTGCATGGGACTCATTAGGAAAGTCCATGCTATAGTTTCTGCTCTTTGTTTAGAGGACTGAAACTTTTCAAGGAAGGAGGGAGAGGAAAATCAAAGAGATATCTGCAGCAGAGAATATTTCCAACAGAGTCTTCCAGGACTCCTCCTTCCTGCCAACACTCTGGCGAACAAACTATCACACTTAGAAACACTCATGGAAAATTAATAAAATGAGTTGCAAATACCCATGAAAGAGAGCCACAAAATTATTCTAACAAGTGGCTTTTTTTGGGGTTTTTTCTTCCCCTTTCCCTTGCTGAGTGTACCCCAATGCTGCCCTAACCATTACAGATGCTTGTTAGCAGGCTGAAAAGAGATATAACAGCTACAGCATGGCTGAATCTGCAGCCTGGCTTGGGGCTCTCATCTAGTCAGCAGTGGAAGCCTGTGCTTGAAGGCACATTTAAGCTGTGTCTAACTTAGTGTTTACTCTGGGGTGACTGGATTTGAGCACGTTGTCCCTACCCTAGAGAATTGTTTGCTGCACAGAGACATCAGTCTTGTCTTTGAGCATGCTCGGCCGAATCAGTCATGTGTGACTACTTGATCTGTTTTGGTCTGGACATATTGTCAAATTGTCGTGTCCAAGTTTCACAGGAGCAGTGCCGAAAAAGTCCTGGCTCTGGAAGGAAATTAGATTTATAAGGAACACGAGCCAAAAAAAGTCACTGAACATTCAGTGACAAAAAAAAATAATAAAATCAAAGGACCTGGATAAAAACTCTTTGCTCTGACTTCCAAGCAGAGTTCAGTCTCTTTAATCTGAAGGGAAAACACCACTAAAACTACCTCCTTTCGAACTTCTTGGCTGCTGATTCCAGGCAATGCAGAGGTAAAGCATTGGCTTTTATGATGGAAAGCCCTTTGTTTTTGTAAGCACAGGAATGTACAAAGTACATTTCTAACGTGATTGGAAGGAATATTTTCTAACACAGGTCATGGCTGACAACACCGTAGCAAAATCTTATTAAAACTCTTCAGAGACCAAAATTAGAGACTGTAATGCAGGACCACTTGGGTACCTGTATATTGATAATCACAGAATCACAGAATTGTAGGGGTTGGAAGGGACCTCAAGAGATCATTGAGTCCAACCCCCTGCCAAAGCAGCTTCCTTAGGACAGATATAATATCTACAGACAGGCATCTAACTTCCTACCTGCTTTCCTTATCCTTTGCACTAATAACCCACATAAGCTTGTGAATTGTTTTTTTTTTGCAGACCTGTTGGCTCATATTAGTCTCTCATATCAACATGACCTGTAATGTCTCAAATAAATAAAAAAATCAGCACAGTAGAATTGTTCAGAGGACCAAAGTGCATACGCAGCAGAAGAAAGAACGAAGCAAAGTTTTCAAACAGATTTTCCCAGGTGCCATTATAAACATTAACATGAAAGAACTAGAGTAATCAAGATAATAACTGATCTGCTTCAAATAGCTTTTTAAGCAAATGGGTGATTTTGAAAAGGGCAATTACCAGGGCGACTCCTTCCTGTTCTGTTTGACATCAAAATGTTCAGCTAGGAAATGAATGAAAATATTTTAAAGCTTAATTTTTTTTTTCCACTCTTCCTGTGAGATTTCTTGGGTTTACATCTAATCACAACCTTGCAGCAAACCATGCAGGACAGCAGCGATTGCTAACACTGCTACCCAGCTCTGGGATTCTGCACTTGCAATTTGTCTTCATAGCACACAAAATTAATATCCTAGCCCTTTTACCAAAATCTGCTGACACAGTAAAAGTGCTCTAATGCAAAGGTTAGGGTTTATTTGGGTTTTTTTTAAATACCAAAATTATTGCTTCAAAGTTGTATTGAGCTTCAGGGTTTTCAATTTGATTGTCATACAGGTTAGAAAGGAAAAAAAACCTGTCATCTATTTGTGTCTTGGCAATGAACTAGAATTGCAAAATGCTACTGTCCATATTGCTTAAGCATTACGTAATTATTTGCCCTCCATGGACAAAGAAACATTTCAAACACACCACCACTCCCTTCTATGCTCGTTCCACAAGTTTGCCCATGTGCTGTAGACAACATGTAGGATAGGGAAGTGCAAGTTTCCAATCCAAGAACACTGAGTCTCATGGCTTTTGCACTGAAAGCAAACCCTATAATACTAAATATAACAGATAAGCAAAGGAGAAAATGGAATTACCCACTTTCAGAATTACTTCTGAAGAATCTAGAAAGATGAGAAATTGCCCCTAGTTTGATTTTCCTAGTTTTGTTCTGATTGAAGTCTCCTACCCTACATAAATTAGAAAAATATCAACAAACATAACGAAGAACCATCCACTACCATGTAAAATGTGGGCAGTGTCTAAAGGTGGAACATAATTGGGGTGCATTGCCAGAGATTCAGATACTTATTTAAGAAAAGAAAAAATACACTTTAAAATAAAACCCCAAATGAACCAAACTTTAAGAGGAAGCTTCAGTGATAAATACAGAACTTCATGTATTTCCATACATACACACCATACTGTACACATATATATACACCACACTGTCAGCCAAGTCACAAATATTCATCACTTGGTGGAGGGACAAAGGCTTTAATTTATCACTTATGTGCTGGTTTTCTTCCTCTTTCATACCCAGCCCAATCAAAGGTTTCAAACAGCACCTGCTACTGCATCTCTTTGCTTCTCCACCCCTTGACATGGCTAAGGAATCAGGATGGCACTGTTTATAGAAATGTTTATATAAATATTTTATCCCAACTGCGCCGGACTTAGCCTAGGAAATTTCTGTTTGATATCTCCCTGGAAGGAATCCATTTCTTATTTGAAGGCATGAAAAAATGATGAATTTACCAATTCTCTTGGTAGTTTCCCACCAGTCTTTGCAAAATGTACTGAAACTCATTTTCTTTTGGGGGCCTTCCAACTTCCAAACGTTTCATCCCACATTGCCTTTTTCTGCTACATTAAAGAAACATTTGGTGCCATGTCTTGTCCCTTAATACAGGTAAGTGTGAAATCAATTAGTTGTCAATTTTTTTTGGATAATTTTAAAGTGCTAAGGTCTGTAGGCCCTTCATCAGCAAGGCAAATTTTCTTAACCTCCAATACTGTTTTGCCTCTTCCTTGCATAATCAATGTTATTTTAATATCACTTTTCTAGTTTCCTTTTCCTCAGCACCACTGATAAGCACAAATATTTGCTGTCTCTCCTTCATTAGCACTTACAACAGTCAGCACAAACTTCTCAACACTGAAATACCCTACAAGCTATGTTTTGCAGTAAAAATCTCAAAGTACAGTTCCTAGTTCTGGGAACTGCCTGGCCCGAGTATCCAATATATACATATATTTGGATAAATTAAGATTCACTTATAGCCATTAAGCAATCCAGATCACTCTCCACAAGTGCTGTTACACAGACCTATTTGCCAGTCCATCAATCTTTGCTTTATTTTAAAAATGTTATTAGAACCGTTCTATTTACTTCCACATCATGGATAAAAAGAGTGATTAGTGTCAAGCTTAATACTACTCCCAGGAGAACAACTCTAAAAATTCACCCAGTTGATGATGATTCCTGAGGGACTACTTTCTGAAACGTGTAAATTAATCAGTTCTTAATCCATTTAACGTGTGCTTCACTGATACAGCGCATAGCTAATATTTAATCAGAATGTCACGTACTATTAAGTCGAGTGACTTACAAACTCTCACTATACTTCATAAACATGGCTGTCTTTTTCAACAAGACTTGCATCAAAAATGAATACTTTTTTTTCTTTAAAAAAAAATGGGGTTTATTCAGTTAGGATGATTGGCATGATATTCCTGGCTTCTTATTTATTTCTTCTTTTTATTAGATCCTGCAACAGTTTTTCCCTCAGTTGACCCAATATCTGTCAGGTTAATCTGCCTATAAAATTATCCAAGCCATGCCATTATCCCTTTTTGAGTAGAAGCATAACAATTACCCTTCTTGAAACTTTTGTGATTTCCATGACAACCCAATATTTACTGAAATCAACAGGCAAGGCCCACCTCAGCAAACTCATTAAATCTCTAGTATGACGTTTATTTCATTTTCCTAAATTTTTTCCAAATATTGCTAATTTCTCCAAAATTAACATCACCAGTAGATGCCATTCAACATGGGGTTTAGTCATTAATAGAACAAAGAGTTCATCAGCAGTTTGGAGTCAGCAAATTGTGCATGATTTAAGGAAAAAGAAACCAAAACAACCACACACCACAAACCCAAAGCCCCACAAATAGTTATTGACTGTTCCTGTTTTTTCTGCATCACTATTAACAGCTGCATCACCTTAACAGCATGCCTGTAACAGCAGAGAATTTAGCTCTTAAAATTAGAGATAAAATGATTCCTGAAATTGTTCCTGTGAACAACGTTGAGAACTTAAAGCATCTGGGTAACTCCAAGACAAAGTAAAAGCATTGGTTTGGTCCAGCACTGCAGTGCCTGCAGGATTCCCATCAGCAAGACAGTATATGGTGGAAGGGAGGTTTGTTATAGGATATATTTTGGAATCTATTTAGCATTTGGCTGCTTTTCACTGTGTAAAGGGCTTGTCCATCTCTGTTATGGGTGCCATTACAAAACCCAGTCCATTAGTCAATATACCTCAGTTTGTCACTACCTAGATGCAGTGACTATAGATTTATAAAATGGCAAATGCACGGCACAGTGCCCAACAGAAAGAACAAAACTACCTGGGACCTACAATTTTCCACACACAAAGACAATGAAGTTGGTTTTACAGTGCACGATATTTAATACAATCACCTCTTTGTTGGAAGAAAAGTCGCCAAATCAAAAATGGGATAATTTGTCTCGTTTATACAGGTGCACACACATTCAGAAAGGCAGAGGCAAGCTAGCACACTGAGGCATACTGATTTTTTAAAATATCTGCTTACATCTTCTTGAAGGTTTATGCATGTGTGTTTTAGAGTAGAATGTAACAGAAAATTAATCCCCCCAAACCACAAATTCCTCAGTAATTTATTACCCATTGCCATAGAAACTAATTCACAAAGTATTTTCTACGCAGCCCTAGAAGTAGCAACATTTAAACAATGCTCTGAAAGAATATCTTAAAATGTTTTAATATCATTATACAAAGGGCCATTCTCTTCTCACCTCAAATATCCAAAATCCTGTAAATGGAGACTCTCCTGAAAAAAACATAATCTTTCTCCCCATTGAAGATTGTCGGATCTATGACACAAACCCACTCAGGCATGGATATCGTGGTTGTTGCAAATGTTCAGAAAAAAATTGTCATAAAGGCACACATATCTCTAATAGGTACTTAAGTATAACCAGTGGGAAGTGGAAATGGTTGTTTGTGTATATACTGCTGTGAGAACTCATCTATTTCTGGTGCAAAAGCATACAGAGGTGTGGGGTTGTGAATATTCCCCTAAATCTGATTCTTTTAATAATTACTGAAAGATTTAGAGGTAGTCAAATGGTACAGACTTTTCTATTCTTGAAATCACTTGCATATGCTTTGTAAGTGGTATTTTTCTGAGCCTAACACCCTCTGTTTTGTAGGTCATACAGATATCTACAGACTGTGCGGATACTGAAGGCGCTTGTCCTTTAGCCTTCTGCCTCACCACATGATTGAGCATCCATATACCTTACAACCATACACCCTGTCGAGTGTTATTCTCTTACATATCACAATTTACCTCGCTTTCTCCACTCAAACACGCAACCAAGCTGAGCAACAAGCTGCTTCAGCTGCCATGTCATTTCAGTTTTTACACATCTTCTCTTTTTATGTGCGCTCTACATCTCCGTGATGTCTCATCTCCCCGTTCCACTGCCATAGGCTACGAGTCAGGAACAAAGCTCAGGCTCAATGTCAAACAGAGTGAAAATGGGAAAATATCATAGAAGAGAAAATTAATGGGCACAAACACAAAACTTCGTCCTCGTGGGCTTTGCAACTTTCCCTCATTTCTTGGCAAAGTCTGAAGTAGAAGAGAGTAACAATATTCCTGTGGAAAATGCCTTAAGAAGGTATTTAGTGAAGGAAAAAACAAATCAAAAAATTCAAGGTGGAAGAGTTATGCTTGTATATTAAGAAACAAATAATCCCGTGAAGGGTATTATTTGATCTGAAGAATTCACTTCCTTCCATTCTCACTGTTTCCCTGCTTTCCCCTTTCTTTGCCTGACTTCCGTGGTTCATGGAGGTTTGTATTTCCAAAACCACTGCAGCAGTAGATAGTCCCAGGTGGAAGACATATAGATAGACTCTGAGGCTGAAGTCACATCTTCTCTGCCTGAACCAAGGCCTTTCTCTCCTTTCAAAAGGGGAAATTTCAAGGTGAAACACATGTGAAATCTCTTCTCAAAAAGTTTGTTACTTATGACTTTAGAACAAAAACGTTACCTTTCTTTATTGTTCTTACTGATTTTTTTCTGTAACAAACATGTTTGTTTTCCTAACGAAATTCTGATGTCTGCAACCTGCATTTGATATGAAAAAATAATAAAAATTAAAAGCCCCCAAATAAAAAAAAACCCAATATTTTAAAAATGCTTGATCCTACCGACACTGATGTGGCAGGCAAATACACAGATTTACATTGTATGGAATCACAGCTTTAGACATCACCAGTCACTTGGTTACTATGAAATCTCATTCATGGCATAAGACTTTTTCAGAAATAGGGATTGTGTATTTCTGTTAAAAACTAGAGGTCCCAGAGCACACTAATATATACAGAAGGGGGGAAACCTTGCTTTTATGCTTACGCTAAAGAATTAGCTTGTTCTTGAAACTATAACACTGCTCAGAACTGTGTGTCTCATCCCCAGATTAATTTATTATTCAAAAAATAGCATTTACCTCTTTGTGTAGGTCCCCCAAATCTGACACAAGTGAATATCAATACGAAAAATATTAACACTTATAGATTATTTAGGTCCAGATCCTTGTTTTATCAGCAAAGTTACTTATTTGGAAGGTAACAGCGTACTTTATGTGACCCTTACTTCGTCCTGTGTACAAACCTTACCTGAACACACCATATATAAGCTTAATAAACCCTTTAACTTTTACATTTCACTACTTTCATCTTTTTACTATTCACAGCATAGAATTTAAATATTTGGGTTGGACCCGATGATCTCTTGAGGTCCCTTCCAACCCCTGTGATCCTGTGATATTTGAACTAACATAGTATAACTGAGCTTTATGCAAAATGTGCACTTTTTATTTTATATATCCATCTTTCATATGAGTAAATATGAGTTGAAAATTAAAACACCTCTTTTGGGGGGGTGAGCATGCATTCATGGTGCATCTTCAGTCTGTTTATTAAGTAATCATATCTGCGTACAAGTGTCAACACAATTTACGTTTTGAATAATGTGAAGCAGATAACCTCAATTAACAAGTAATTAGAGTCATTTTCCTATTAAGCAGTTTCCCTAATTGTTTTTGAAACCTGGAACTAAAATTGTAATAAATAATAAGCGGCCAAAACATGTCCCTGCATTAGCTTAATCCAGGCTCTTCCACTGGAGCCTGGGAAAAATGCAACAGAAATAAGGGCTGAATGCCTGTGTGATACTGAGAGGGAAAGGTTTTGTAGCTGCAGACCTCTGCATAGTCTACTTTTTTCTGGTGTTGTTTTGCTGGGCTCTTTTCCTCCTCAACACAATTCTTTTCCCTTTCTCTCTCCCTTTTACACCCCTGACATTTCTTATGTGGATATTTAACGTATGAAGTGTATAATTTAATCATTACTGTGGATTGACCAGAGTTTATCAGGGAAAAGCTGTCCCACAGCAAACACATAGGGTATTGTCTCTGTCAAACTATAATCTATAATAAAGAAAAATAATTTGATACCTTATATTATGCCTTGCCATCATACTATACCTCTGGTTACATAAAACAATAAATATGAACCTGCTTTCCCCAAATAGAACCATTTGTAGGTTTGCTTCTGGTCTTTAGATACTATCAAACATCAAGTACAGTAAATGAGCTCAGACAACATAAAAATTTCATGTGTATTTCTCTGCTTACACTACATGATCTCATGGAATACACCTATGTTGCACTTGGTCTGCAGCAGACAAAAATGGAAGGGAAAAACACCCAGTTAAATAAAAAAAAATCCAGTGTCTGCTACTCACTTTAAACCCAAACAAACAGCCAAACTAAAAACTAAAAGAAAACCAACCCAAAAGACCCAGAAAAATTAACAATGAGTGCAGTAATATTCTCTTCACCCACAAACTCCATCCTAAGTCAAAGCTTTCTGCCTTACAGACACATCTATCGCGGCAGCGGGAGAGCGGTACCATTACCCCCCGAGCATGAAGGGGAAGGTTTCTTATAGCCTGTGAAGGATCCAAAGTACCTGTGACTGCTGAGAAAGGCTCTGTAGTGTACAGCATATACCCGACCAGATTGCCCCCCACCCTACAAGCAAAGGATCTGCCCTCACCTCTATGTCTACACAACGTTTTGCCAGACTCAGAAACATACAGAACTTGTGTTTTCTCAACTTTTCTAGATTTCAATAAGGCAATAAACAAAACCCCAACCCCTGAAAATTATAAAAAGTGAAAACCCTAGGAAGATAACCTGATAAATTCCAGGAAAGGCTCTGGCAGCTACCAGAGGACTGTTCAGAGGGAATACAAACATTTAAATAATATATCTTGCTGGAAATTAGGCTTTGTGAGAAATCCCATTGATTTCTTTTAAGTCATTTTATTAAAAGGTCTATTAATGCTTGGCTTGCACTTTGTGGCTATGAGAGATGTTGGAATGAAGAGCTATCAAAGGTGGCTATCAAAGTTTTTTTTCTTTTTTCCATTTAACTTTTTCTAACTATTAAGCTGCTCATTTTGTGGAGACAATCATTAGTGTCTTTAATGTGAAACAAAGCTTCTGGATAAGAGCTGCTCGCTGAAGATCAATATGAAAGATATCATTTCAGTTACAGCTTTAATAACTGTAACAATAGGGAGCCTGGCATCGCTGGCTTTATGCATTAATGTAATTTAGAATCTACCAGGTACAAATCTTATCAAACATTAACAGTGGCTGCATTGGGATTTTCTAGGTGAGGAAACTGTGTGATAAATAGGAAGTATGTTAAAGGAAAACTTTCATGTAATCAGGCTCATCTGCCATAAAACCATGAAAGAATTTAGATCAAGGGAAAAAATAAAAATAAAAATCCCAAACCAAAAGAGTCTCTTGGAAAACCATGGCAGCTTTTAGGGAGCTGGTGGTGCACAGGCACATAACATGCTCAGGGTGTGCTAGGATACCTCTCTTGTTTAGTTCGTCATAACAATTACACAGTCTACAAGACTGAAGAATTAGGAATTTCAGCCAAAATCAGTGCAATTAAAGGCTTTCTACAAACCACCACACACAGAAATCCACACCTACCTAGGTGCACATTGCGCAGCTTCCAGCTAAACCACAGAGTAGACAAGGAGCTTTTTGCCAGGCTGCCAGCAAAGCACCAGCACTGCAGACCTCAGCACAACCTTTCCTCCAAACAGAGCCCACACCTCCACTCAGCTGCAGAAAATTCACCTTCCCCACCCCATTTCTTCCAGCCCACCTGCCTCCAAATCCTTCTGCTCCCTACTCACTCTGTGTTTTTCACAATCAACAGCCCAATCTTTCCCAGGCTTTTGAGATTTGCATGTTGATGTCACCCTTATTCTTCTACAACAGTTTATCTGCAGTCATGTTATTTCTTTCTCCAGCTCTTCAATGTCTTGGTTAAAAAAAAATAATGTATCACACTCCCTCCCCCCAAAAAAATTCAGGCCTGAAAATGTTAAACACAAATTTTGGATCTTCCCTGCAAAGTTAATTCTTAAAACCTGATGCAACCAATTGGCAGGTTTTTAAACAGTTTGTTTAACTTGTGTCCAAATGTCTTCAGGTTTTAGTGCTTACAGGTGGCCACTTTAGATTTACACTTTAATTTTGAGAAAGATCTAAACTGGGAACACTGAATTTTCAGTTTATCATTTGCTGATAAAAAATGGAAAGCTCAAAGTTGAAGTAGCCAACTACTGGAAAGAGTTGGCACCTGGCACTTTAATTTTTAAACATCGGGGTTTTTTCGTGTAATGAGGTTATAAAGTAGGAGTCTGACTTCAGGACCACAATCAAGAAGAATGAGCTCTTCAGGATGTCAGAACTGCTGATGTGAAGCTCAGTTAATCCAAACACCAGGTTTGGTTCAAATAAACACACAAAAGTTTGGATGCTCGTCTGGGTTTTCTACCTGCCTTGAGGCTAGAGATGTCATGAGAACAGATTCGCTCATCACAGCTGCAGCACTTCCAGTTCTGGCCATGGATGAAATATCCAGGAAAATAATCTTTCTTGTAGAGCTCTGGGGGTTGGGGGGAGTAAGGCAAAATGGGCAGAGTATTTCACACGTTTTCAACTTTGATTCCAAAACTGGGGGAAGATTCAGAGGCTAGAAAGGATAACACATTTGGCTGTACTCTTAAGTGCAACTCTTTACTGTAACTGTCAGAACATGTGGCTGCTCAGACAGTCAGTAACCACGGAAAGAAAGGCACAACTGTTTTGGAAGTAGAGCTGTATTGAGTACTGTCCTAAAGAAACAAATATAAAATCATAGAATCATAGAATGCATGAGGTTGGAATAGACCTTTAAAAGCCATCTAGTCCAACCCCCCACTGCAGTGAGCAGGGGCATCTTCACTACATCATGTGGCTCAGAGCCCCATCAACCCTGACCTTAAATATCTCCAGGGATGGGGCCTCCACCACCACTCTTGGGAAATGTGTTCCCGTGATCTATCACCCTCATATTGAAGAATCTTTTTCTAATATCCAACCTAAATTTACCCTTCTCTACTTTAAAAGAACTATTACACCTCATCCTATTGCTGCATGCCCTTGTGAGCAGTTCTTCCCCAGCTTTCTTGTACCTTTCAGGTACTGGAAGGCCACTGGAGCCCTAAGTATTGGTCTCTGAAATACAAATTATTTGCTGTGTGTGCATGCATGTACACCCATAAAGACAAAATCACCGCTGATCCAGACTATTTCCATTAAGGCTATGAACCTCACCAACCAAGAAATCAAACAGAAAATAAAATATCACCATGTTAACATGACTGGATCAGACCCTGACAAAAATAAAAAGGGCCAACTTCAAAGGGAATTTGATCTGATTTAAGGCAGGAGAATCCTGCTGTCAACTATTTGCCTAAGAATAGGCACATTTCCTAACAAGGAAACTCTACTGCCTGTTTTAAAACCTCTTCTCAGTGCATTAAGCAACGTTTAGCAAGCGTGTCACTGTGTTGTGCAACAGCACATGTATTTAGGGCACGCACAAAATAATTTGTTCCCTATTTTGTCGCATCAGTGGTGCAATTATTTCACTGCAGGAATAAAACAAACAAGAAAAAAAAAAAAAAAACCAAACAATCCCTGGTTCTTTACCTCTCCTGTCATGTTGCATTGGGTCACTTTGTGTCACATGATGTGATATAATGCAACTCAATGCAAGGAGACACATGTCCCTTCTCATTGGAAATTTAAAGAAATGGAGCTTACTTTTCCCCTGTGGGAAACTATGCAGGTCAGGTGCCCAAGACTAGCTACGGGAAGTTTGATATCATCTCAGTTTCAGTACCTACATATTTCAGATCTTATGGCATTTTGAAAGGAAACGTGTTAGATGCCACAATTTAGCCGTAATACAGTACTTAATAAAGATAGCGTAAAAGGAATATAATTCCACAACTTATGTTCCTTGTCACGGTGTGCCCTGATGCCTATTGCCAAAGAGACTCTCTTAAACAATACTTTTAAGCATACTTTTTGAAATATACACTATAAAACATGAAAGCCCTCAGAGAAACCTAATGCCACTAGAAAGCGTATGGGTAGAGAATCAAGGGGACAGAGTTGATTAATGACAAAGCCAAAACAAGACCTTTCTTTTTTTGATGGAAAACAGTGAAATAGTTAAGCATGAAGTATATAGAGAAGGAAAATGTACAGGACCTGGGGCCAAGATCCCCTCTGAGTTACACTAGCATAATTGTGGAATAATTTTATTTCAATTAATAGAGTTAATATGATGAGAATAAAATTGTCTGTGTAATGAGCATAATTGAAATGTAACCATGAACCCAGTTCAGAGGCAGGGTCTGTAATGTGTGCAAAGGAGATGTGCATCCTCCTCAGACCCAGTTTACAGGTAGAGAAACAGAAGAAAGGACTAAAATTCTCTTGGCAGGTCAATGTCTAATCTGGGACCAGGGAAACATGGTAAATTCTAGTCCAGCTTCTTCTCCACTTGGTTGCAATAAATACATGCAACAGAAGGCTATCATGGAAGCCAACTGAAATATTACATATATAAAATATTATCTATCATCATGGCATGTTGCTGCCTCACTCCTGGAGCAGAGATGCAGCTTTATAGTGCGTTGGGACATTTCACATCCGATAGTAACTTCAGCGTCATTAACAGGTCTGTATATTTGAATGCCACTGTTTACAGGATAAAATAGCAGAAAAATTAGAAGCCTGAGAAGCTCATTCAGAACAGATGCAGGAAATAAGTTTTTCCTATTAGCAAAAAAATTAAAAAAAAACCCTAAGACCCAAGGATGTAAGGAATGAACTATGAAATCATGAAGATGATACAAAAGAACTGGGATCATTTCCATTTGAATTAGATGTTCAATTACAGAAAATAATACTGTTCCATGGGTTCTGTTTAGTTAAAGCCTGATGTTTAGGTTTTCTTTGGCTGCTCTGTTGCCCTACCAGAACGGCTCAAGGCTTTGTTTTGCAGAGGTTTGGAAGAAAGTTTTGAGCTGCAAGATCTTGATCCAAGCCCATGATTTTCCCTTGACTTTGAACAGGCAAAGACAAAGGAGAGAAACCTTTGCAGTTCTTAGAATTCACCTCATTTACAACAAATTATTCATTTTTGCACATTTTGGATGGAAAGAACGAACAGGGTGTGGGTCTTTTTTTTTCTCTCCTTTTTCCTTCTGAACTCTTGCTGGTTACACAGCCCCAGTCACCAGTTCTCACTGAGAAACTAAAAACTCAGTCTGCACCTGTACCGTGCTCTTAAACTAGATATCACACTGCACATAATGTTCCCAAAAACTGATATTACCATAAGTTTTCACTGGTATTCCATAGATTACAGTAAATTGAGCAATTCCAACAGAAGAAACACATATTTACCCCTTGCATTTCTCTGAGTACACATATTTACCCCTTGCATTTCTCTGAGTTTTCTGAAGAACTACTAACACTACCCTAGCAGATATTTTCTGAGTGTTTCCTTATCTTCTTTTCCATCAGTTTGGGAAGCAAAGTTTACTTTCCAAAGTGACTTGTAGAAAAACAATAATTCACTGGTGGAAAAAAGAAATGCAGTAATATTTTCCTTTTCCAAAAATACCTAACAAGGCAAGTGAACAGTAGGTAGCATTAGGGTGAAGGGGAGAATGTTCAAACCACCCTGTACCACAGCACCTGATATTCCCTTGATGGAAAGGATCACATTTTAAAGGGAGCCAGAAACTAGATATGCAGAAGATCGAGGTTGGACTGCCCATGTTCATCATGTACATTTGGTGTCCACCAAATGTAGGTGGAAACTATGCTCAGACACCTTACAGGGTGAGTAGAGGGTTCCTGGTCCTGCCCCAAGCTCTTGCACCAAGTGGTGACACACTAAAGCACCAGATCCTTGACAAGAGGCAGCACTGGCATCTCATGTCTCCACAGCTACTGCCAACAATGGAAATAAAGAGAGCTGCAAAGAGACAAGCACAGATGAAAAAAACCATGAAACAAAAGAAGTGGAGCATGGTTGTTAGATGGTAAATGAAATAATATTTTCACAACTAAGTTTTCTTCTCTTTCTCCTCAGGATACATATTACAGCAGGGAGAAAAGCCATAGCTGAAGAAAAAAAAAGAAAGAATAAAGGACTCTTTAATTACTGTGCCAGTTTTCAGTCTGTCCTATCAGCTCAAAATATATTTTAAAATATTTACATTGTGTTTTCTATAAACCCCAAAAGGATTTGCAGGCTTTGAGGAATGCATTGATTTTGTCAAAGATCCCCCAAATCGTAGATAACTTTATTAATGATAATACAAATTCTTCATTCTTGCATTAGATGCTTGAAAAGTGATGGTGAGATATTCATAGGGAGGATGCAGAACTTCCTAGCAATGCATTTGATTAGGTAGGCATTTTGATATTAAATAGCATAGAATCACGGTGTGAATTGAAAGGGACCTCAAAACCCATCTAGTCCCACCCCCTGACATGGGCAGGGACACCCCTCACCAGCTCAGGGTGCCCAAAACCCCATCCAACCCAGCCTTGAACCCTGCCAGGGATCCAGGGGCAGCCCCAACTTCTCTGGACACTGTGTGCCAGAGCCTTACCCCCCTCACAGGGAAGGATTTCTACTGAATATCAAACCTAGATCTACTCCTATTCAGCTTAAAGCCATTCCCTCCTTGTCCTATCACTACATGCCCTTTGTAACAAGTTCCTCTCCATCTTCAAATAACCATATTTTAATGAAGCAAATGATGACCTGATCACTCTCTCCTGAAAGGAGGGTGTGGAGAGGTGGGGGGTTGATCTCTTCTCTCAGGTAACAAGTGATAGGATGAGAGGAAATGGTTTCAACTTGCACCAGGGGAGATTTAGGTTAGATGTCAGGGAGAAACTCTTTACTGAAAAGGTGGTCAAGTACTGGAACAGGCTGCCCAGGGAGGTGGTGGAATCACCATCTCTGGAGGTATTTAAAAGGCATGCAGATGTTGTGCTTGAGGACATGGTCTAGAGGTGGGCTAGGCAGGGTTAGGCTGTGTTTGGACTTGATGATCTTGAAAGTCCCTTCCAACCCCAGTGACTCTACACATGGGAAGGTGTCAAGATTTTGGAGGTCAGAATCTCTTCCAGCTAGCATCCCCCCCACATTTTAAAAGAGGAATCAAGGGAAAAAAAAAAAAAATGAAAAAAAAGAGGGATCCCAGCAGCCTGACTTCCACGCTCCTGCTCCGCAGCATCACCGGCTGCCTCACCTGTAATCTCTAGTGCTGCTCTGCCCCCTTGTGCTGCTGCCGCCGCAGAGCAGCCGCCGCGCAGCACCGGGACCGCAACCCCCCACTGTCACTCCTCGCTTTTCTGGCAAGTTCAAGGTCAGTGCCTAGCTATTTTCAGCTCGTCTCTTCTTGATCCGTGCAGAGAAATGACAAGGTAACGTGATTTGGGGGTCAGCTGTATTACAGGAACCGTTACATAAACGGAGAAAGTGGAAATCAATCCTAGCTGACAGTGTCTTCAGGATAATCAGCGCTCACTCCATGCCGCTGTCAGCTCTCCTGCATCAAACACCATGTTACTTCTGTCAGATCTCCTTAACAAAACCATATTCTCTGTTTTGGCAAAGTAAATAAATATTTCACTCGGGCTCGCATTTAATTCATTGTTCAGAGAACTTTAGCACTTCAGACTCGCAAAGAGTCCCTTGTTTATACAGGGAAAGACGTCTTCGGCTGTCATGTCCATTACTGCCTGCAAAGGGCGTTGGCAAAGATACAGTTGAGCCTTACGAAACACCCCGTTCTTCATATTTTGTGCTGGGTTTCTTCATGTGGACGATTGTCCTCCAATTCTCCGCTATCCAGCGGACCTCAGCGGACCTTCAGTGCCTACCCTAACCCAGGGTCATCCTCACCCTGGTTGTTTTCTCAGGGCTTTTCTTTTAACGTTTTAGGACACCTTCCTCAATTTGTTTGATTATTATTACTTTCTCTGAACCCTTCCCTCCCCTAACTAGACATCTTCCCTAACGCAGAATTATGAACATATCATTTCACAAGATGTGCCGCGTTAAGCCGCCTCTCGATGACAGCACATGGTATGTCAGTTTAGGGAAAGAACAGCGATTCTATCCCACCCACCTTGTGCTCCCATGAAACTGCCAAGCCCGCGGTACTCCACTGAAGAACAATTTACCATAATATTAGTTGTCAGTAAATTCAAAGACGGAACTCCTAAAGCTATAAAATGGATTAGAAGCAATTTAAAAAAGAATTAACAAACTAGAGTAAGAGTATACTGTCAACAAACAAATGCTTCATCATAGCACTGTAATTTGGAATTTTAATTACCCCTCTGCTTCTGTAACAAAACAATGTCTGAACTGGCAGCCATTTGAATCTCTCACAGGTCATTGAGCATTCTAGTTAATTACTCTATGAATAGCCTGTTTTTCTCCCCTCTGGAAACACGTTTCTAATGGCAGTCAAGGTCTGACAAATGTGTCATCTACATAATTAGCTAGGAAGCAACACAAAACATTAAACATGCTTTGTGCCGACAACTATCAAAACATTTCATTTGTTGTCAATTATTCATTACTTTGTAGGTTCTGAAGGGGTTGTTATTATGGAAATAAGTCCAGATGCTAACAAGGTTAGAGTTTTTTATTCAAATTAGTAATCAGAGGGACTAACTTTAAAAAATGTATCCCGTGTACGTTTATGGCAGCGTTCAATCAGTACTAAATTATAAACGAATTTAGTTAAGTTCAAGTTAAAATAGCCATGGCAGAGCACATACGCTAATTTGTGGAGTTGTGTCTCCCTTTGAAGTTTTAGGATCTAAGCTGAAGTAGCAAACTTTCAGAACCTTTGGCAAGACTAATTTGTGCTTGGTAAATAGAGTAAAGATTTTCACAGCATGAGATAATGTAAGATTGGGGGGAGGAAGAAAAAAAAAAAAAAAGAAAAAGAAAAAAAAACCTGGAGGTTTTTGAACCTTTTTTCTACCCTTCTGTCACACTGAGTAAAAGTCAAAATCAGCAATTCCGACTCGCATAATATCTCGTCTGAACTTCAGTTTGGTTTAACAAGGAAGCCAAACCAGCTACATTCACCACTCCTTTAATAGAGCTGAAATGAATTTATCCTTGCTTTTAAGAAGAAATAGGTGCTGGTTATTTCTTTTTTTTTTTTCTATGATCTCATTATGATGCTGCCTATCAAGCTACGCAGCTGAAATGCTACGGTGGAAATGTTTGGAGGAGAAATAAACGGGGAGTTGAACAATAAAATTAACTTCTTCCTTTTTAGCCAAGTTTATTTCACTTGAAGTGCTCTGATACAAAGACACGATAAAGAATACCTTCTCACAGGGTGTGCATAAGAAAGTAAAGGGCAAAAAATATCCAGTAAAACAAAAGGTTCATTCTGAGCCTGAAAAAAAATGCCTGCACACTGAATGCTGGTGTTGAAAAAGGGTTGGGAGGCAACTTGAATTTGTCCATTGGAAAGATTGCTTGTGGAAGGTAAACTGACCCCTAAAATATTCAAATGCATTCGTACTCTACTCGCAGCCTCTAAGTCAAATGAGTTTATGGTATGTAGGACATACATGAGCGTGTAGGGATGCATCTGGGAGCGGTGCCCGGCGCAGGCTGAGGGCCTCTGCCCTGGAGCAGGAGCAGCTCCTCAGGTGGGAACCACAGGGCATGCAGATGAAATGGCTGAAAAAACCTGGAGTCAAGGGCTGAATGAGTCAGTGTGCAAGCACGACACACACACATGAGAGCAGATCAAGGGTCTGAAAGCACAAAAACAGTGTGGATACAGTACAGGGACATATGACACGCTTCGTGTCTCATTCTCCTGCCCTAGAAAGGAGACTGACTAATGCTACTCAACAGATATATAGATATACGTATATTTGGGTTAATATTCATGTTCAAGAAGTAAAACTGGACTGTTTGTACAGACTCACTGCTTTCATACCTACCCCTGAAATATTTGGAGTGAACAAGGTGTGAGCTCACATTTATTAACAATTAACACACTTGTCATGAGAAGCTCATATATTTTTCTACATCTGCCCCAGTGCTGCTCCATGATTTGCATAACACCTTGAAGGGAACACAGCTACTTCCTTACAGCAATAAAAGTAGATGCATCTATAATGGACTAGTGTATGATGACAAAATTGGCAGCGAATAAAACCTGGGCAATCACTATTAGAACACAAGAAAGAGAATGGTTTTTTCTCCTTCCACCTCAAACATACACAACTATGACAGGAGAAGGTTTTCTGCTTTTAGAAATGTTTTGTCAAGATTGGGTTTTTTTTTTTCCTCCAGGGGAAAAAAAAAAGTAAACTGCAAAAGAGAAAAAAAAAGAAAGAAAAAAAAAGGAAAAAATAAAAAAGATTCCTCAAAAACTTTCTCTAAATAAAACATACTATAAAAGAAGCTCTGATGATCTCTCAGAGATTGAAATAATCCACTTTCAGCTAAAACTACCCATAGCAATGAAACTGAAAATACTCTAAAAGAGGGCTGGAGTCTGTCTTGTAATTAACATTAAACAGATAACATATTTATGAGGAAGTCAAAATATTTTGGAAGCCGATAATCCTGTAAGCCTTAACATGGTATAAAAACAACAAATAAATGCAAAGTGTTACTGTTACACATGCCTGCCTGATCAATGGTTTTCACATATTGATCTATAAATGGAGTTGACAGTCTGTGTTGGCTGCACATTTTCCAAGCAGCTCTATTTTTGTACAAAACCAATACGGGCAATTACCTTTGTTTGAGATGCCAAGTCTTATCAATTCAATGTGATTTAGTGTCATTTTAATTAAATATCAGGATCTACTTCAGGACAATCTATACAAACAAAGCCTCAAACTTGACTATAAGCTTGATTTGAAGTAAACATGTACAAGCCCTGCAATTTCAAAATATGGCTCAAAAACTCTGCTAAACAGAAGGCTTATATTTTTAGCAATTTTATTTCTGCCTTTTTGGCTAGCCATAACTTTGGCAAGTGTTCTATGATCACAGGAGTAAGAAACAAAAGAAGATTGCTTCCCGTTTCCCTGATAATGTATTAGACAGATAAATAAACCTACCAGTTTGTTTAACCTAATCAGAAAAAAGCTCTAATACATTAACATTTTTGAATGCCTAAATAGGTTCTAATTCTTAATATAGACACCAATAAAACCAGACATTTCATTGTTTGAAGTTGTTCTGAATGAAGCAAAATGCACTTCCCTGGGGTTTAACAGATGAAAATAGCAAATATTCATTTACATTGCAAGTTCAGATGCTAACATTAAGCACAGAAAGAGCCCTTGCTTACCACAGTCTGTGTCCAGCTTCGTGATTTGTGCTCTTTAAACTCTACATTAATATCAATTTCAAGCTTTGTGCAAAGTTCAAGCATTTCCATCGTAAATAAATAACATCACCCCCACCCAAGAATCTACATTTAGCTTTTGCATCAGTTAGCTTATGCCTTCCACATTTGCATCTTTACTACTATAAAATGCACAAGTGCATATGGCCGTTGTATGATGTATATCCTTCTTTGTCACACTACTAAAAATAATCTGTCCACCTTCAAAAGTATAGCCCCAGGTGTGCTTATAAGCATCCCAGCAAATGCTTGAGAATACAGAAAATCCCTTAGAGAAAATTATGTATTTTCTTCTCTATAAATCACCAGTGTTCCTTTTACTTTTGTTGCCTGGGTCTTGCCCTTTATGTTCCTGAACGTTTGGGATTTTTATCCAAATATCTTTTAGAAATATATATATATAAATATTTCTATTGATTGTTCAAAATGTGCCAAATGCCAATTGCCTTAATCCACTGAAGTCACTGGGTTTTGCATAAGTTAGGTAAAGAGGATTTGTCCCATTTATTAATAGAACACAGTGGATAGTGCACATGTGTATGCATATGGGTGGCAGAAAAGTAATATGGAGTCACCTTATTCAGCTATTCCTGGGTTTTAGAAAGGAAAATATTTCCAATGAGAGGATAAAAATATTTGCTCAATGTAAAATAGAAAATAAGCATAATCATCAGATACCTTATAGATTATATTTATCAACAACACAGAGGCAGATGGCTGAAAATAGAAAATTTCTAAATAGCAAGATGAGGATGAATCCTTTTTATCTTCTAGCACAAAATAATTAATTTTGCTTAACATACTGGTAATGTGCATCTTTTAGCAGGGATCCCTGTGCCTTTAAGTGCAAAAGTGAAGAGACTGTATAAGTGCAGTGGAATAGTGTGTCATAAATTTGATAAGATTACTAAATATACATATATATATTACATACATATATATACACATGCCCATGCATGTGTGTGTCAGTCACACCCTGCTTTTTCAAGACACTTGGACTTCTCCATCACTTTCCCCCCTAAATCCTTCGCAGGTCACATGCACAGATTCAGATATATCAGCATGAGGTTGACACATGCAATTGATATTTCACTGCTCTTTTAACTTGAATTTCCCCGTGTTTGAAAACGTTTGGATCCTTAGGAATCCTGCTTTCAGTTTGGGCTTCAGCAAACAACTTTAAGAGGCTTATTTAAGTAAATACGCCAAAACACTTTCAGTCTGTCAATATCTAGGCAGAAAATTCTGCATGGCAAAAAAAAAAAAGAGATGAAAAGAATTGAAATAGAAAGGAAATTAGTAGCATGGCAAGCTTTCAATCTATTATGTCGGAGCCAAGTTTGCTTGGTGAAATGACATATACTCAGTAAAATTCCGCTTTTATATAATTAGATACTAAACAAATGTAACACAAAGCAACTTTTCAGCTCCCAGCCAATGAAAATATATTGTACCTGCTATGGTTATTGGAATGCAGCAGTGAATATTTATGTCTAATTTAACTTTTTAGAGCCCTTGCTCTGTAACGGTCCAGCATACTATCCCCAAAACTAAAGTTATGTAACAAGGTAATATCAACAATGAGAAACTGCATGATAAAATCCTGCCCAAAAGTGAAAAATGCTAATTTTGTCTCATTTAGCAGCTGGATACAGAAATGCTCATTAGTTTTAAGAGGGTTAATCCTTTTAACTTTTGCATATTGATATGCCAATTATGCCTAATTGTACAAGAGGCATCAGTCAAGGTAATAGTGCATAAACACATGAAAGTTATTAAGTACATCCCAACATGTAATAAAGTAGGTGTTAATTGGTAGCTGAGTTCTGCAGGCTATTGAGGTGGATAATTCATTGAGAGATGGATCACTTGTAATTTCTCTACATAATTCCTTTTGCAGTCTCATGCTGTGATGTTTTCATGCTTGTCAAAAACAACTGCAGCCTAGTGCCTTTTGTTAAACACAGCCAATAAAATATGTTAGGCATCATTAAATATACTTAACTTTTAAACTTTTTCAAAGGTACAGTTCTTCCTGATAATACATTATAGTATTCCCAGTAAATTACTATAAGCATCGTTTCAGGTTTGCAATGGAGAAACGTTTCATGTCAGATAAAAAGGAAGAAACATGTACACCGTGTCTGAGGCAAACAATATTGTTTAAATGGGAGGTAAATGAGTGTCCTATCAGTTGCTAGGATCTAAATAGATTTATTTCTCTCCAGAAATACAAGGTGAAATGAGCTAAGATATACCAGAGAAATTAATAATTAAAATAAAGTATTTCTAAACAAGTTTGACTTTTGAGTTTGAACTTTGAATAAAAAAGGGAAGAAAATACGACTGTTATTGTAGGCTTCCTCCATTTAATAACTTTGTTAGAAAGCTGAATATTTCATAGGAATCCATTACATCAACAAAACAAAAAAATTAATGGCTGGCACGGCTGTGAGAAGTGACTGAGACCTGGGACTCTGTCCCTAGCTAACAGAGTTTTCTCCCTCATTTGCATTCTCGGAGAACAAAATGGATCTGGAGTCCAAAAAGTGGCTAACATTGCATAAATAATTTTGTAACATCATATGGCCTCAGCTGCAAGTTGCCACCATTACGGAAGAAAATTAACCAGGGGAGACTCATACCAATCAGTTTGTTTAGTAGCTCAGAAGGAGTACAGGGGCAGGGATGCAACTGGCAACAGAGTTCATCACTAACTATTTAATTTAAAAAAAAAATGGTAATGGGTAAAAAATGACACAACTCTTTCAACACTGTCAACTATTAAAATAATGAGAACTTCAGGGTCTGATTTTTATAATTCCTTCATTCTTACAGCAAGACTTACTTTTGTTACTTACAAAGTTGGCCTTTGTTTTCTGACTTGTCATTTCCATTTCTTTACTCTTCTCTGGTTTTAGCATTTCCCTTATGAGAAATTGCAGCGTATATCTGATACTGGAAGAACTATTCTCTACAGCATCCCTGTTTAAGGACTGTAACACTTGACAGTTGAACTGTCAAGTGAGTGGTAGATGTTATGATTCTGGCCACCAAGGCCAAATTTTCCCTTTCAGTGAAGGAAAACTGTTATTCCAATGCCTAGCCATAGTCCCAAAAACATATTAGTACCGTTAAATCCCTCCTTGAAAAGGATGAGCATGAAACCAGTATCTTATAACCACACTTAAGATAATTTTGTAGGTTTTAAAAAATTGGAAGACTTGGAAAAAAATAGTGGTATTTTACTTACAGGCTCAGCGACTTTCACATTCTCGGACAGAATCATAGATTTGCTTTGGCTCAGTCTATCATGGTGACTGCTGGCATTTTTGATCCTCATTTGAACAGCCCCCGTACTGTGGTGGGAAGGATTTGGCTTTTCAGAGGCCGTATCAGAAGTTGTAGACCTTTCCATGGTTACTGGGTTGACCTGAAGAACATAAGAGCATTAATCTGGGGACCCTTCACACAAAAATGTATCGATGCCAGTTATGAGCTACCGTAATCAGGAGAAGAAGCTGAGTTTTGCTGGCAAGATCTTGATCATCTTTGAACACCAGGATAACTATCAGCTGTGTCAGCCTGTAGTTTTATTACTGTCCTTATCACTCACTCATCCAAACTGCCTTGGAAGAGTTAGTTTATGTAAAAGATTATCCTTATCTCAAAAGCCATTCTCCTCTATGGTGTAATCTCCCTGCAAGCCTCTGTCAGGTCCAGCTGGCAGCCACTACACTTTGTCTTTGGCCCTGCTCACACTACACATTTTAAATCTTGCAAAGGAAAACAACATGCTGTGAAGCCAATTAACATATCTTACCTCCACAGTTCAATACAAGCATGTTACAAGCGCGTTACAGGACCATGCTGCAGCCCTGCTAGTGTCCTAGATTCAAACCCAGATCTAATACAATTTCCCTTCGTCTTAACAATACTACCAAGGGCACGGATGGGGTATTTGTTTCTCTGTTCTTATTTTAAATTCTGAAGTGAGGACATGCTTGAGCCCAGCAGCTCTGAAGACCCTGGAGGGATCAGGGAAAACATGTACCAAATGATCACCTTCTCTAGCAGTTCTGTTGCTCAACACCCTACCCCAGCAATAGTGCAACTCAACAAGCTGTTGTAGCTGTTCAAATTCCCAAAATATTTTCCATCAGCAAGAGCTGCTTCATATTCCCTTTACAAAATATCAGGACAGTGATGTACAAAATATCAGGACAGAGTATAACAGTTGCTCTGTTTTTCTCCCCCTAGTTGACCCTGGCACTAACATACATAAATCCTGGGTGAAGTGGCAAGAGTTACAAGCAATCTCACTATTTATATTGCTATGTAAACATGCAAGAAAATGCATAAGGAAGACATACTATGTAAGCTGGAATTGCTGGAGACAGGGAAACTGAAATCCATTTAGTGCAGTTATAAACTAGTGAAAATCATCATTTTCTAAATAGGTCTGAAAAGCAGAACTTTCTCCTGCACCATCTCCCCAACCTTTAAAGACTCTAAAAGATGAAAATCCCTGATTTCAGGGCAGTCTGTTTCTATGAAGGCATCAGAGCAGAGGAAGATACATTACTGGTGTGAATGTGGGAGAGGAACATAAAGGCACTGCTACATGTTTCTGGACAAGCCTGCAGCTGTTGTGTTGGTGGAAGGACACAGCTCTCGTGGCTGCACCATCTCTTAGCCCCAGTAAATCAATTTCTTACCAGGACAATAATGAGAGGTCACACAGTCACAGAATGGTTGAGGATGGATGAGGTGTCAGGAAATCAATTTGTCCAACCCCTCTTCTCAAACAGGACCAGCTAGAGCTGGTTGACCATGACCATGTCCAGATGTTTTTTTAATATCTTCAGGGGGATTTAAACACATACAGCCAGAGATATGGAAAAGTGAGGAAACACAGCACTCTTGAGGAAAGAAATTAGAAGAAGAAAGTGCTTCAATACTAGAATCATAGAATGCGTTAAGTTAGAAGGTAGCTTTAAAGGCCATCTACTCAAACCCCCCCTGCAGTAAGCAAGGACATCTTCACATCAGGTTGCTCAGAGACCCATCAAGCCTTGACCCTGAATATCTCCAGGGATGGGGCCTTCACTACATCTCTGGGCAACCTCTTCCAATGATCTACCACACTCATACCACCAGCCATTATTCACTCAATGTTACCTGCCATGATAGAAACACTAACTTCAGTAAAAGCAACACTAAAGCTTATACTCATCAGCTGTTTCCTCCATCAAATTAGTTACTCGAGGATCCTTGCAAAACTTGAACCACAGAACAGAGGAGAAAAAATTGGGTAAAGCAGCTTCCTGCTACTTGGTAGCATGCGTGTCTACTTCTGCAGCACTGGTATACAATGCTGGAGAAATCTCTTTTCTGTGGACCTTTGGTAGATGGCACTGTGTATTCTTCCTCACTGAGGTAGTTCTCACCACCCTTCAGAGCAGTCACAGCTCAAACCAATGTCACAAGGACACTTTGCCATTTTGGCAGTAAGGTCTGTAGCAGCACTAAGCCGTAAAGGATTTTTTCTCCTTCTAAACTTGGAGAGTCAAACCATTTTGTATTTCATGTTGGTATCAAACCAAAATCACTTCTCAACAGATTTTCAGTAGGCTCCAGGCTGGAGAGCTGATCAGACTCGAGAGACGAGAGCAACACTGGCTCTGTCACCGATCCAATGTTTGGCTGGAGCACATCTCAGATTTTCTTCTGAAATCTTCCACCTATAAAACTCTGACATATCTCTTCTTGGGAGCATTATGACTTTCAGTTAGGTAGTCTCTGGTGTTGTCAAGTACATGATGTGCTATAAAAAATAGTTTAGTAGTATGACAAAGTCATGCCCTGGATCTCAAGTAGGAGCACGCTCAGTAAATAACAAGTCTGCAAAGACTTCTGAAAATTTTTATTCTAATCTCATTGAACCTTTTTTCCCCAAAATTGGAACTAACCTAATTTTCCCAAAAACTGGAACTAATTCTCACACATCAGAGTATTACAAGGAGACTTTCTGAGGCACTAAAATTACAGGAACCCCCATAAAAGAAAAAAAACCAAACCCAAAACCATAGCATTTCCTCCCTCAGATTTTATTTCTCTTGGTGTAGACCATGTTGAGATCCTGCAGAATCTGAAGGAGATCTTGCATGATATGAAGAAAAGGTTCATGCTACAAAAGTTTCTCCGTAAGGATTTCCAGAGAAATCCTTTGCTGCCCAAACTCCATGGAGATCCTGCCAGCGTTGTCGGCTCTACATGCCAGTAGATGGCAGCCTGAATATGGGCTCCGCAAACGCAACCGGGTCGCATTTGATTTTTGCAAGGATGATTTGGTGGTACTTACACTTTACTCCCTTCCCTTTTTCTTCTTTCTTTTTTTCTCTGTTTAAAAACTTTTTAAAGAGTGTCAGAGGGGAAGACAGTCAGGAAACAGAAAAAAACTATTAACAGAAAAGAGAAAAAGGATCCTAACTGACACTTTTATGAGTTGATACTTCCAAACTCTGATTAGCAACATCAAGGCCAAGTTTGGGTTAGTTTTACAAGGGGATTCGTTTCACTTACTTTGGAAAACAGAGCTGCCAAGCCCTGTGCAACTGCTTGTGAGGCACTCCATGTTCATTATATAATTAGCTAATTTGCCTTTTGGCTAATAGTTAGCATCTGGATATAAATTTTTGTTTTGAAACCTCCTACGGTTGATTTGCTGGAGAAAGGCATTAAACCAAGACAGACTTTATCCCTCCTCCCTGTTCTTTACAGGGTTCCTGGAGCAAAGGGGCAGCATAATTCTAAGGTGTTCACCTAAGAGAAAGGGACTAGGGAAGACCCTGAAAAAACCTCATGGAAGTAGGCGGTTTGGGGCGCTGTGGAACAGAAGTGACAGGTTGTAGAGTAGTAGTAGAGGAAAGTCAGAGAACAGTAAAGGTAAAAGAATAATCCTTGAGATGAGGTTGGGAAGATGATAAAAGAAGGGGAAATTGTTTCATACGATGGGGAAATAAAAGATTACATTGGATGTGAGAAAAGAGATCTTTAATTTCTGGAGAATGGGTAGAACAATTTGCTGATGGGACAAGAAACACCGCTGAGGTGAAAGGACAAAATTCATCTTTCTGGCTGGGACAGCAAAACCACTTCAGCCATTTTTGGAGATATCCTCAGGAGTTCAAAAACCTTCAGAAAAGGAAAAAGTTGTTCACACTTCAAATTAAATTCTTGACTAGTCCTGGTTTCAGCTGAGATAGGCTTAATTTTCCTTCTTCTTAGTAGCTGTGGTTTGGATTTAGTACAAGAATCATGATAACACACAGATGTTTTAGTTGTCACAAGGTAGTTGTAACGTCTACCCTAAGTCAGGGACCTTCCAACTTCTCATGCCCTGCCAGGTGCCCAAGGTGCCAGGTGCACCCTGCCAGGTGCTTGGGAGAGCACAGCCAGGACAGCTGACCCAATGGGACAGAGCAATATTCCCCGTCGTATATAAAATGCTCTGGATATAACTGGGGAAGTGAGCTGGGAGGAGGGATCACTGCTCTGAAACAGCCTGGGCAGTGGGTTGGTTTGGTTATTTCTCTTCCACACATGGTGAGCAATTGCATTTGTGCATCACTTGTTTTGTATTTGTTCCTTTGTTATCTTATTAAGCTGCCTTTAGCTCAACCCAAGAGTTGTTTTTCCCATTCTCCCCTCCATCCCCTTGGGGGAAAGGAATGAACAAACTGGTTATGTATTAGTTACTGGCTGGGGCTAAACCACAGTGCAGCCTCAGTGGGCCAACACTTACAGTCACGTCACACAAATTGATCCATGTGTTTGGGATGCTCAGAGAGGAGACAAGCCTGCTCCAGCAAGTAGCACAGCATCTCCCAGGTGAATCAGGTTGAACAGAAGCCAGAGCTCAGACATCAGATAAAGGTGTGAGGTGGCTGCTAAAGAGTCAAGGGACATTTTATATGTCTGGCAGATCAGCGGTTAGATCCTAAAACCCCAAATGTTAGATGTACAGTTAACTTTCCAGCTCATGGTGTGAAAACAATGAGTATTACAGGGGAAAAATGGCATGAGTATTGCAGATGCAAATTTTTGCACACAGTAAAGTCATCTCATTTCTGAGAATCAGGCCCAGGCTAAAAGAATAACACAGCAAATTGTGGAGATCAGATCTCATTCTTCCTCACAAAGTTCTGGGTGTTCGTAAAACTATTTTCAAGAACATTTTTTGTTGGTGGCATTTCTTTTAAAAGCAGTGTTTTCACTAAGCCTTGATGTTTGATAAGAGTGAAACTATTTAAATTAGTTCCATTTTTCCTTTGATGGCAAAAAAAATACTTTTCTGCCCTTTCTCTACAAAAAGAGAAAGGGGATGATAAAGGAAAGGAAGTCATATTGTTAAGTTTCCAATGAAAAACAATCCACACCTCCCTTCCTTTTGCTATTATAATTTTCATGAAAGAAAAAAAAAGATAAATTTTAGCTTTTTGCAAAAAAAAAAGTAGTTATAAAGTGAATTGTTCATGTCACTGCTAACAATGACAGCCAGTCATTCCCCTCCTACAGCAGCCCATGGAGTTCCAGGAAGTTTCATATCCCATTTCTCAGGTTTTCAATCCCCGTTGGCGTGTTGCTTTGTCTAGAAAGTGGTCATATAACAAGTGGATTGATTGGCATTCCCCAAGAAGTTTATTTTGTGTGTTTTGCTAGTATTGTTAGTGTATAGGTTTCCTACAAAGCAAAGAATGAATTCTTCAAGAAACAAGAGGATAGCAGTATTTCCAAATTTGGGCTTGAGCTATGCCTACATTTCCTACAGCTACATACAGTGAAAGACACAATGCAAATGTTAGTTTGGTAGCAGCTTGTACCAAGTGGAAGTTGTAGCCAGTACTTTTATCCAAGAAAGGGAAAATAATCTGTCCATGATTAATATAATTTGTTACACTTGGATTTCAAGACCATGAGGTCAAGCACATATATATAACTTTCAGTATTTATCAGAATAATCTTTTGATTTCTACTTTCATTCCTTACAACATATCATCCACCACTATCAAGTCAGAAGTAAATTGAACACGAAAGCATTCAACACAGCAAAGTGAAAACACTGCAAAAAGTAAAGTGCATCTCATTATATTCACTAATTGCATCCTTCTGCTGAAGATGATGCTGTATATGAAGAGCATCCATTGAAACCTAGATCAACAATATTATGGAAGAATAAAAACCTGCAGTAAGTTCACCATTACACTAGACCTGGGAGCCTGAAAAACCATAAAAAAGGAAGAGGAACTAAGAGTTAACAAATGAAAAAACAAGCTAATGCCACACACGTGGTGAGTCAGAGCATTCTTGTAAAGGAGAAAACACACCGCTCTGCCTGTGAAAGAAGTGTTTAAAATCAACACACCTATGTAAACACTTCTGCTGTTGGGTTTTGCTCTTAGCCTTTGCTACTCTGTTTGTTATCTCTGCTGAAGTACAGCTCAGGGGTGGTAAGTCCTGAGCACACAACCGATGGAACTAAAGGGGGACAGATGGAAAAAGCTGTGTGTAAAGAGAGGGAATTACAAGCAAACTGCCACATAGCTTTTTTCAATTATTCTTATCTGCACTCTACTGTGTCTTCATTTTTTTTCCAGCCATCCTTGCTATGCTGGTCTCATAGCTAACATGTCACACATCTGCACCCAGGGCATGGGTACAAACAGCAAAGGCTGCTGAGGGACACAGCATCCTGACTTGGTGCCCACAAGAGTCCTGAAGCCAGTTTATCTGATTACTAGAAGAACAGAAGAACCCATTGTAATGGAAATGCAAAGCAGATGTAATATTCTTATGCCTTCTTTGCAGAAAGGTATCATCTAGCCTGGAATAACTTGTACTTAGGATATAGTATTAGTTTCAACCATTGGTCCTATCTCTAGTCAGAGTAGGAGATGAGAATTGATGCTACATCGCTATCGCCTGGGTGATAAAACAGAATTTCATGTTGAGTTCAGTCTGCTGTAAAACGTTAAATGTCCTAAACCCAACAGCACAGTTTCCCTTATCAAGAAAACTCCCAAACTCATCAGCAAACATTAGTGAGTCCCAAGTGCCACGAAATCCATGCTCATCAGCATTATCACACCTCATCTTAATTTTTCCACCTCTTACAGCCATATTAAGACTTTTGGTGGTGTGTCACTGAACAGACAACACTAACAAGGATCGTGGAGGCTGTCTTACCTCACATGCCTAAAGGCTGGCTTTGTAGTCACTGTCTTCTAGTCCAGCACTTGAGGACTTGTTGCATGTAAAAGCAGAAATGCCCCTCAGACTTCCTCAGGCATCTCTGATTTACGTGTACAATTACCCATGCCTCTCCTGTGGCCAAAAAGAAGCGTAAAACATCTTTCCTCTTTTGCTTGTAGAAATAACTCACTGCCCAGAATTTCCCTGTTACCACATGTGGAACAGTATTCACAATTTTATTTATGCTCTCAGGTATGCAAACCCAGCCTGTGAAGGATGCACATAATGGCTAATCTCTTGACACAATTTGGCCCAAATCGCAGTAGACTTCCCAGTGCAATACAAGTAAAGCATTTTCAAACTTTACTTGTGTTAAACAGCTATTGAATCTTTTACCCCTGATATTTTAACTTGGTCCGTGATATAAAGGCCATTTCAAACTTTTTGGCTTATTCTCCTATCAAAACACAGTTATATTTTAAAACAACTCTTCGTTAATAACTGCCTAATTCTCACACTTGAAATGTCACTGCTTAATAACCAGCAGGAACAAAGTGTGTTATCATCAAAAATATTTTTTCCTAGTCTGTAGAACACAGGACATGCAGGTCCAGACAGTTCTTTAAGTCCTGATCCTCATCTCAGGTTTGCAGTGAATCCACTGAAGTTAATGGAGGTACAGCAAAGCAAAAGGAACATCAAACAAACCCAAGGAGAAAAGCCAAAGCATTGCTTGTCCTAGGGAGCCAGGTATGGAAATACACAGGCTGCAGGGGGAAGGACACAAACTTGCACCATTGTACAGCAGTAATTAAGTTGGATGTTCATAGACCCAAAATTAAACTTGAAGGTTGTTTTGGTGACTGAATTCCTAAGAATAAAAGTATTTAAAATACAGTACTTCATTTCTCATTCTTGGCAGCCACCACACATATTAAGGAACACGTGATTCTCAACTTAGGGTACGTCAACAGACCCACACGGGTTGCCTACACTGCCTGATACCTTGCAGCCTGTTGAAGTGAGATGTTTCAGTGATTTCCTGCACACTGACTGCAGAGCTAAAAATAGGTGTGTCTTAATGCTCTGAATATTCACTGTGTTTTTTGGTTTGTGTTTTTTTCCTTTTCACTAATCTAGAAATAACACCTTACACACTAAAAATATCAGAAGGATGAAATAAAATAATAGACAGCTGATAGAGTCCATCTACTTTCTAGTAGATGGCAGCAAAATACCTTAACCAAATAAACAGTTGCAATGAAAATACTATTAATCCTTACAAATTGCTGATTGATTTGTCTCATGGATTAGATGATGAGAGACACAAAGGCAAAAAATTTAACTCTCTCTGCTAGACAGGCAGTGGCCATCAATGAGGATTTAAACAGGTACCTTCAGGTCCTCCTTTGCGTCATTCTGAAATTCTGTAGAGGATGATAACTGAGAGGACCAGTGTCTGTTCCCTGCTTAATGTAGTAATTTTAAAAATAGCAGAATAGGATGAAAAATAGGGATCTAGAAAAGCTACTTGTGCCCTATGGGGCAGAGATGTTTTCCTACAAGGATAGAAACGGCCTGAGAATTAGAAAGGGAAGAGAATGGGAGACAGTTACGACTCCAAAGTTGTGCAGATACAATGACAAACTCCTCACATCCATACTTAATGACTACAGATACAACTCTAATCCTGTAAAACTCCATGCCCTGTTATCTACAGGACTTCCCTGCAGAAATAAGATCTTGCTAGGTAATATCGTGAGGATGTTACTTGAAACGACAAAAAACACGTGCAATAGAGTAAAAGAGCTTCTTCAAAACAGCAAGTAACTACATATGGTCACGTCTCTTTTTGCATCATTTAGTTTCTTAATCATATTACAAATGAAGGTCTCAGGAAAGGTAACAGTTGTTTCAAAAGTTCGTCTGTCCCAATATATCATATGGGATAGCATAATGGAGTCTATTTTCACCACTCCTGTGTCAATTTAATATCTCAGTTTCAAGTAGAACTTGAAGCTAAAAGTATCCTTTGTGTACAGTTTGGCCTGCATATGTTCTAGGAACAGTCGTCCATAGTAGAAATTCAGTTGAATATGTAAAAGAACATGCCTGGGAAAAAATTGCTACTTCTAGGTCTTCCTGCTGGCAGCGCATTTCATTTCATTTCTTTCTGGAGTGCATCTGATCCACGACACCTGCCTCCATTTTCCATGCTGTGCAAGCTAGACTACAATCCTTCAAGTGATGAATATTGGTCATATATACACAGTATTATAAAAAAGACAAACTAGGAATGTCATCTGATATGTAACACTCCAAACGCATACTGCAACACTGAATATCAGAGCCACTATGGTTTAGACTTTGGATTAGACCAATGACAGAGAGTACTTTACAGCATCGTAAAACATCATACCAGTTTAATTGATTTGGCACCAAATAGGACCTGAGAAGTGTGGAATAGAATGCTTGGTTACTCCTGACCTGCCCTCACCAAACACATGAGGAGAAGACAATTTTCTTCTACTTACTTCCTTTCTGCTATAAATCTATACACTGCAGATAAGTACAGAGTAAAGGCACGGCTTTCCAACCACCCCAGGTAAGACTGACCAGCTCTAAACTCATTTTACACCTGTATCTGATGCTTGTTGCATGATAACTTTTCAGTTTAAAGCTGTCTAATTCTGAATTAAAAAAAAAAAAAATTAAAAAATCTAATGTTTTCTCTAGGAAGATCACATAAGAATCACAAATTTTCTCCGGTGCTTGAAAGAAATCTGTTCCTATAGCCTAAATGTTCAGAAAAGTGTTGTTACTTTTAATGTTGCCAGATCTGAAGTGATGAGATACTATGGGAAAGGTTATTCTTGCAGTATTTACAGATACAAGCAGAAGCAGAAGTGACAGAAATTTCAAAGTAAGACTGCTTGAAATACTTCCAGCTCAATTTTACAGAACTTCTCCTCACAGAGATTCAGATATTCATCCAAACTTTCTATGCTTACCTGAACTAGACATGTGGTGATGGTAATTTTGGAACAGCCCAAACTCTCTGGAGAAGTAGAAGAGTTAGTACCATAAAGCAAACTGTTGTATTAGAAAAAATATTTTTTAAACACCTAAAAACTTGCTGCAAGTAGCCAAAGAAATAAACTTCCTGTAAGTTCTGAATTTCAGAGCTTTGCCAACAGAAATTTCAGTTTCATTTTGACAGTGGCTGTACAAACAAGCTGTTACAAAGGCCAGCTCAGGTAGGGTGTTACAGCACATGTCTGACCTGCATCACATTCTTCTACAACCACATGTTCCACTGGTTGAGCTGTGGTAGACGAGACCCTCATGTTTATCACTGAGTAAGATTACACACAAGTTTTATCCCACTCTACCTCTAAGTCAGTTGTGCACTACTGAACACGTGGAGCTGTTACAAGACATGTCTCGGTTGGCCTCCTGGTCCTTAGTTTTTGCAGCAGCAGCAGCAGCATCCCCTTCACTAGGAAAAAGCCCCTCTTCAGCTCTGTTAAGCCTTTGGAGAAGCAGTGGCACTTGGTTTAATCTCTACCACTTTTGCTGAGAGCTATTTTAAAGATCTCCCACAACTTAGTAGCTTAAATACACATGCCATGTCTTAATCGATTTTGCAGTTCTTTACATCCATCATCCTACAGAAGACGTGTCTGTCAAACTGAGACATTAAAGTTATTGAGCAGGGAAGGCTTTAAAGCCTCTCAGACTTTAAAAAAAAAAAGTAAACTTATAAAACTATTTCTTTAAAAAAAACCCAAAACAAACAAAAAACCCCCACCAAACCTGTAATAAGGATATTTATTTCTGACACTGGCTGCCCCAATAGCATCTACAACAAGAGACTTGTTCCTTATTTGGTCAGTAAAACACCTTCCTTCCCAACTGCCAGGGATCATGTTCAACTCCCCGTGCTGTGCACATGAAACAGCCCCTGCTACCCTCTCTCAATCTTCCCCCGTACATATCTGCAGCAGTTTTTGTGCTGTGATCCTGCAGCTGCTCCCTTACTACTTCTCACTGCTCCCACTTCCCATCTGAGGGGGGAAAAAAAAAAAGCTACAGACACTTTTAATCTGTTCCCACACTCCATCTCCACTTTCCTTTGCAGAGCTCCCAGCGCTGCTCTTCTAAGAGACGCTGCTGTGAAACGCAGCAGAGCCAGCACCTAAGATTTTAGGAGAAAACTTTTAAGCTACAGCAGGAACTAGAAGGGGAAATTCTTTGTGGCTTGCCTCAAGCAAGCCCCTCTTCTGCATTTCCTGGGGCCCCCAGTTGGCTTTCTTCTCCGGCAGCTTCTGCTGTGGCCCAGAGTAGAGCATAAGGCAGCAGGATTGCCTGCCCCACCACGCCGCGCCTCAGCATCACACAGCAAAGCGGGGAGAAGACAAAAGCATTTGCTTTATGTGATAGTATCTCATATCACATTGTGTAGGTAAGATGTCTGCTTTCAGCAAAAGGGAAATACCAAGGGTATTGCGGTGCCAAAAAACCCCAACCCCAACTTTATTTGATTATGCAAGTAGTTTGGGCACCAGCTCTGCAAATTACATCTAAAATTACTACTGCAAAGCTACATTATTTTGTGGGGGACCAACAAAAACTGGTCATGATGACCATGAAAACTGGTGATGAGTCCAGGAACCTTGCATGCATGCTTTTTGTGGACCAGGGAACTGGAGCCTACCTGCACCACCAATCCCATCGCAGATGTGCTGCACTTAGTAGGAGAAGTCAGAGTCAGCAGCAGCGACAGCAGGAGTGCGATGGGGCCAGGTCTGTGTGCAGACACCAACAGTCGTAGAGAAGTGGCAGCCATTCATCTGCCCCCAACATTGTTGAGAGTAAAAATACTTAATAAGTGTTACATCTGCTGTCAGCTGTGGGTTTATTAGGTAGCGTGGTAACATGCAGAGATGATGGACTCCACAAATCCCTTGTTGGCTGAAATTGCTGCGCCCAGCTCGAGTGAACCCTTGCAGTCCTACGTGCCCAAGTTAAAATGTCCTTACATTGTTCCCTAAACATCTGTATTTTGGTGCATGATACAAGCTGGTAAGAAATCTCTGCTTCTAACTTTTTCCATTCTTCTATTTTATACCTTCTTTTTTTCCTCCACATCTTAATAGATTCCTTCACTTACACTTGAGGAAAGAGTTTTATAAAAAAGACCAAAACTTTAGATGAAGATTAAAACTAGAAAAGAAGCTTTCCAATTAAAACCTCTGCAGCAATTCTGAACACCTCAGGTCTATCCAGCTACATGCTACTCAATCCAGAGCCAGTGCTAGAGTTTCCAAAGGAAACTCAAGAATGGTTCAAAGGGATGAGTTTCACTAAACATCTGCTAAGAGTGGGGGGACAAGTTGCCTTTACCAGGACCTAGGGATTAATGAACAAGGAAGAACTGAGATGTTTTTACTTGGGCTGTTTCTGCTTCCTTTGGCACTCCAGAAAGACTAGATGGATTAGTGCCACCTCCTAGTCCAAAAAACCCCCCAAAAAAACCCCAAGAATGTGATTATTCATTACTACTTGTGATATTTCATGCTTTTTTTCCTAATGAAGTGGCTAAGCATGCAACACACTGTTGATATGAGAAACATCGGTCTTGCTAGATCAAGCCTCAGTAGTGCTTGGCCCGAACTACGAAGGCAGCGCATGTCAGAACAGCTCGGCCAGTTGGAAAGTCTGATGTTAGACTTCCCTAATGTCAATTTATTTGTAGCAAAACCATTTGCTAGAAATATTATTTTCTCTGAGAGGGCCCAAGGAAGCTCCTGCTGGTGTTTGCCATGGGTACCCATGGTGTTACCACCAGGCTCTCCTGTAATACTCCAGCCAGCATCAACACATGGGCTCGGTATCCCCCGATCAGTTGGACATGGTGTCGCTCTTGGGTCCATTCTCACACTGTGGAGTGCTCCGTTCCTCCAAATGCACTGCCTCAAGCAGACACCTGGCTAGCCAGGCAGCAGGTGCTTCCTGACCCACAGCTGCTCAGAGATACTAGAAATCCTGAGAACTTCCTGACACCCAGCGAACTGGTGATGAACCCACCAGCCACGGAGGGGACTCTTGGAGGTAAAACTCCAGAACTTTCAAATTTCTTCAAAAAACATCTATGTCACTTCCCTCCTCACCCTCAAAGGAAGAGAGTTTAGTAACATCCTGAGCAGCAGGCAAACAAGTACACATGCTAAGCACCACGTCTTGCCTAGGAGGAGCTTCTGTGCAGGGTTCAGAGAGGAGCTTCGGTGTCTGATTCAGCAGCACCAAATACAGTGGTGGCTTTGCTCAGGGTGTGGCAGGAAAAGAAATAAGAAACAAAGAGCAAAAACACACTTAAAACAGGTCTCTTGAGTTATCAGCCACATTCACTTCTGTTTTTCCTTCCTCCTTTTTCTCCCTCTCCCCTCTTACCACATTGCAGTTCTGCTGAAAACTGATGGATGTCTTGAAGAAGGAATCAAAAGTCACTTTGAGTTGATCTGCTCAAGGGCTGTGCCTGTTTAGCATATCAGTTTTCCTTCTCATGTTATGTAAGATAGCATGAAAACTAAGTTAGGATGAAAATAAAGAAAAATGAAGACAAAACAGGCCAAAATTTTCAAGCATATATGAATTTTGGGTTCTTGCTTTCTGGCAAACAGGACTCGCTTTTATACATGTCAGACCTCAACACTTCTGGGTCACTTCTGCATGACCTAATAATGCACTGACAATCAGCTCCAGCACAACCTGGCCATGTCCAAAGACTGAGCTTTAGCATCAGTTAGCTTTGCTCCATGGTCAGTTTGCAGCATCTAGAGATCCATGCCCAGAAAATTAATGCCAATGCCAGCTTTTCTTATTCAGAGAACCTTCTTAAAATACTTCTACTAATAATAATAATATAATGCATTGAATAGCATTTCTTTTGCTCCTATTTCACTCTGACAGGAAGTTTGCACCCCACAATTCTTCAAGTTATAATAAAGGTGATGGGACTCCACAGACTCTGCAAGAGGAGGTCTCACTCTTAAAAATAGATCTGCATTGAGGAAGTACCCGTGCAAATGAGAACCTAGCAGTGTTTGTTTGTAGTCAGTCTCTGTGACACCCTCTTTATAGTATTTCTCAGAGCAGGGAAGACTGACATGTCAAGTGAGTGAAGGCACAAACTTAACATGTAATACAGCAAAAGAACAACCTCCTCTGTCCTTCAGTTGTTGATGAGAAACAGGAAAATCAGTGAAATTAAGATTCAAGAGTGCTTTGTTGAAGTAAACCAACTTTATGGCAAGTTTTCAGATGCAGGTAACAGTGGTGCCAACTGACTTAGACCAAGCTCACAGGTTCCCCAATGCACACCCAACAGGAAAGTGTGCTATTGTGAGGAAGGTGAAGGCACCAGGGCCTTCAGCCTGCTCAGAGACTGGAAGGGCGTTACAGCAGTTAGTTTCATGGCAGCAAAAGGTTGAAAGCCACCACAGGATGTAAAAAGGGACCGTTTTGTGCAGGTTGTGTAACCAGGTAAAGAAATCTGCTGTTATGCTCTGAACGGCACTTAAATTATCAAGTTAGATATGGGATCAAAAGCTGTCCTAAAATTATATCCTATTCCTTTTCTTCAGGACTAATGCTATCAACAAATGAAGCTAGGAAAATGATCAAAGCAGCTTTATAAAGATGGTATCCACCCATACCAGCTTCTGTCTTTGTAGCACCAACAAATAGGTTTGCCGCATCTGCGTGGAAAAGTGAACATAGAGGCTTCAGCTAGACCTCAAGTGATGCTTTGCTTTGCCTTCAAAACCTCAAGTGATGCTTTGTTTTGCCTTCAAAAGAGATCAGCCCAAACAACACCTACATATACAGGATAAGGATACATTCTGTACAAATGCCGCATTTCAGGTTCCGAGTTCAGAACACGCGTAAGCACTAACAGACTTCTCCAACATCAAAGACAGTTTTTAGCAGCTTTAACAACTCATTAAATGGTTAGCAGCTCACACTGATTGAGCTGACACAGCAGAGAGGCATATAAGAAAAAAAAGTCAAGAAAAACAGGCAGGTTTCAGTATTGCTTGTCATGAGCTTCAAAAAAATTCAGAAGACACTGCCTATAACCTACTGAGCCCCAAATGGCTCAGTAGAAACAGTAGAAACATGAGAAGACAGCAGTTCCCATCACTGTAAATCTGTGGGATTTGCTAGCAGAGAACAAATCTATACTCACTGAAGCGCTAGCTACCACGATGGGCACTCCAAGCTCAACACGTGACACTACACTGTAGGGCCTGGCCTGAGACTCACCTCATTTGTACCTCTCACTGCAAAGCAGCAATAACTTCTGGGACCAGAAAGGAAACAGAGACATCAAACCACAGCTACATACAACTATTTTAATTAAGCTAGCTCCACACGAGTTCGTGGTGGTGGTGCCACCCAAACATCAGAACAACCAAGATGTGTCCCTCACAATTTCAGTTTCTGGTTCCTGCCCCACTCCAGGTGGGAAGGAACATGCCCAAGCCCCATGGTCTGATGCAGACACCTCTGCTGCCCTGGCAATCCCAGCCCTGGTGAGAGGGGCTGTCAAGGGGCCACAACCCCATGCTTGGTCAGAAGATGGAATACCTCTTCCGAGGTGTCTCTTTGCATGAAAGCAAAAGGAAGTTTCTACAACAAATACTGCCAAAAAGGCAAAGTTTGGGTGTTTTTTGTAATTCGATAATAGTGTGCAGCAGGAGTTTTAAAATATGGAGTGCTTCAGCTGTTCACTCTATTTGGAAAAGAAAACGAACAAATGTATGTTCCAGATGTAATTGGATTGAGAGGTAAAGTGAACAAGAGATGCCGCTTTTAAATGAATTTCCTTTGGACACAAAGAGGTACGTTGCAGGGAAGGGAGAAAATAAAGAAAAATAAGTCTGAGAATTCAAACTACTTTACCAAATCTCACAGCTCTGTGGAAAATGCATTTCAAATGACTCTAAGACACTGCAGCAGTAACATAAAACCCACTACAAATCCAGCCCAGCTAGAGAACATGTTCTTTTTATACAATTTCCCTGTCTGTGCTGATTTCTGAATGCAGGCAGGACAGCTTTTTCTTCTTTTTTCTCCACAAAGTATACAAAATTTGGAATGTAGGCTTACAACACTAGGCTAAAAATCTGTCTCCAATTAGTATGCACAATTTCAAAATAAGCTTCAAGCCCTGTGCGATATCTTTCAACTCTGACCCATATTTCCAAAAGAAAACAAGTTGCTTCTTACGATAAGCCTATCAGTTACAAACACGAGTAGGTGTCACAAAGTTTGCCACAGACTACACTTTACTGGGAAAACAAATCTTCACTGTAGAACAAATCTTGCTAATTCCAGCCCTCCTATGTGGCCTATAATGAAAGTGTTATTTTGTGCTATTCAAGCATCTTCCTAAGTTGTTATTTCCTTGTAAGGCTCGGAGGCCAGAGTGCAGTGCCTGCCTACCGTCTGCAGCACAGGTCTATCTTTCCTCAGAGAAATTTCAAGTGAGATGGGGGCCTAGGACAACTTAACTACCTTTTTCATGGGTAACTCTGAAGCAAGGGAGAAATCAGTCTGGATCTACACAGCCTCATGCAGGAAACTCGCTACCATGACATCTTCATTGAACCAGGCCATGAGGTACAGCATGAAAAGTGCCCATAGACAAACCATGGATAGGTTTTGTACAATGTCCTTTATCCCACCCTGTGTCCCATTCCAAGTCACATCAGCGATGACTAGTGGTACCAAGTTTTTTTGATACCAAACAGGGCAAGAGATCTTTTGTTCTCTTCAATCTCCAGCGATACCGAGTACGAACTAGACACGTACCCTTACCACTCACTAACTCTTACAGTATCCACTGCTACGAATCACCTCCCTCGTGGCCACCAGCAGGAAAGACAGTTAATCAAACAGGGCTGAATTGCATCTGGCAAAGGCAAATGCTGGGAAACATCATCTAACCTCGTTCCCCAGTCAGTGCCACCAGCCTTTTCTACCTTTTGGGGACAACTAGTTAGTAACAGCAGGGATAAGAGAAGTGGTTAATGGTTTAGGATACTGGAGGTCAGGTATAGTTGCTTCTTGCACAGGATGCAAGAGATTTGCTAGATTCTGAATGCTAATTTTAACTTTAAAACATCATTTCGCATCTGTACCCTCTACACTGTTGCACATTGCTTTCAAATTCACAAATACCAACAGAAACAAAACAATTTGTAATTAACAGAAACCCTACTGAACACATACAAAACACATGCAGTTACGATTATTTTTAATAATCTTTAGCAACAGCATTCCTAAACTGCATTAAGATGAATTTAAGGCTCCTTACCTACAGCCTCACAGACGTCGTTGTCTCATCTCAAACTGCCATCAACCAGCAACAGTTTTAGTATTTCAAAAAAACGGAAAACATCTAGGTCACGTGTCTAAAGACAGCATTGGGGTTAAGCTCATAAAGACAGAAAGAAAGCAGGAAAATAAAACCACTTCCTGCAAAAGCAGAAGCTGAGCATCTCACTAGTGTGTTACACCCAGGTTTAGTGCAAAACTCTTCTGGATTGGATAAAAAGCCAAATTTTAAAAGTATGGAAGCAAGTAATTGCAACAAACAGGGAGGGTTAGTTTTTGCAGAAGGTAAACATGAGGTTTAAAAGGAAATGCTGAAAGGAATTACAATTCTAAGCCTCAAGACAACTTCCCTTTTCTTACCTTCAATGAAACCCTTTGAGAACTGAAATAAATAGCTTGTAACAAATCTGCTTTGCTATTTTGAAATGTGGCTTTAGCTAACGTGACACTAGCTTCAAACTTATAAAATAGCAAGTTCTAGCCAAACAGAGAGTTTGCTAGTCAAAAAAAAAGGTAAAAAGTCGCTTGTGCTCTTGCCTGGTGAAGGTCGCCTGATAAACACTTCTGTTTCTTGGATTTTCTGTTTTAACACTTCTCCATGAAGCAGCCCATGGAGAAGCACAGGCGCACACAGCTGCTGCCCCGCTTCACTTCCCGCAGCATCTCACACCATAACGGTCCCGCTCAGGCAGGGGCAACCCAGAGAACCAATGGGTTCAGACACAGCTCTGCCCCTCCACACCTCTAGAAGAGTCCATTGCATGGACCTTCACCAGCATCTTCCCCCATGGCCTTTTTTCAGCAATGGCAGTATCTTTCTGGTGTTTCTAGCTTGACTTACAAAATGAGGGCTCATGTCCCTGGAGCAGCAGGGGTTCCCTCGCAGAGCAGTGTGGTCATGCTGCATGTGAGTGGACCACCATGGTGCTGCTCAGGCTGCAGAGCCCTCTGTTAATGCTTTGGCAAAATAGAGGGGTTTTTTTGTTGTTGTCTCCCACAATCAAAGAGCTGCCATACAACTTGAGAAAACTCAAGGTCATCCTGAAGTAAAAGGTTTTGCCCCAAACAACACAGAAAAAGGAACCCCATTGACTACTGTCACCAGCAGAGTTCTTCAAGAAGATTTGTTCTGCCTGGGCAGCAAGCAACTAACTGAGCACCCTAAAGGAGGAATCTGCAGAATATCCCATGGAGAAAAGGCAGAGATAGTTAGGAAACAAAATCTGGGGCTGAGGCTGGAGTCGAATTTTGGAAGACCCAGAAAAGGATTGTGACAAACTTTACAAGGCTGCAAAGAAAACTGATTTGCAATGAGATCATTTGCTATTGCAGGGAAAAAAAAAAAAAGTTGCTAGAAAGTTCCTGTAAGGAACAGCTTTAGTACACTGTGCACTTACCAAAGCACATGGGAAACAAGACCTTCAGGGACTCAAGAAAAATACCAGCTAGAAAAAGGGGTGTAATAGTGCTGCCAAAGGAATGGCAAAGCTGTTCAGTTACAGAGTGACTCTTACATTATTATTGATTTTGTAATAACTCCTCCAAGTTCTGTTTCATGGCCAAAGATCCAATTATGCTAAAGGCCACACAAAGTCAGAACCAAGACTGTCCTTGTGCCCCAACACTTGCTATGTATGCCAAGAGGTAATGCACACACATACTCCCAGAGAGGGAGTTGAACAGCATGAAAGCTAGACTTCACCATTCTAAACCAAAATCCCATTTCTTTTGTAGGCACAGTGTTTTGGGGATGTTTTTTAGAAGTGGGATTTTGGAAAGAAAAAGCAGTTGCTGATACAAATGGTGATGGGCCATTTCTCCCAGGTGTGAGGATGTGTGAAAGCAGTACCATGTTTTTCTGCAAACCAACTGTCAGTGGCTGAAGAACCTGTGGCAGCACTAGTTAATTGCAAGCTCTTTTCAAAACAGTGTGTGTTTCAACTAATTTTGTCATGAGGAGTAAATTTTAGAGAACCACTAATTGAAAAGATCTATTGCAGCCAGGTAGATCTTAAGATTTTCCTCAGATAAAACCATCTAAAGCACTTTGACAATTAGAAAATGTTTGCAAATGGTGTGGCCAAGACCTTCATCACTAAAATAGGAAGAAAACATCAGCAAACCTGTAAAATACTCCAGCAAAACTTGTCTGTGTTGCCTTGTCCGAAACCTAAATTATTGGGGACATGACATTTTTCATGAAAATGTCTTCCACTGCACACCTAACATTTCAAGACAAGTTGCATACTTCTCCTGATTTCTTTTGCATCCATTTGACAGTATGTCAGCAGTGACAAAATTCTATAAAAGGGTGGCAGCTTTGCATACTGCTCAAACTTATGCAGCACCAGCTTCCTGTGTGATCTCTGGAAGGCTGAAAATACTTCAGATGTGCAAGAAAAACAGTTTAGTGGAATCTAAGAGCTCATTTAATCAAAGTACAACTAAACAGGAAATAGAAACTGTACAGACATTACCTGGAACCGGCTGCTGCTCAACAGGTAGAGTGTGTTTGCTGTGCAATTTAGAGATGGAGCACTGTTTCTGAAGCTCAGATTTCTTGTCCCTCTTTCAGTGATTGATGGTGTCATTGCTTCAGGGCATGTGATCAGGTTGGGGAACATCCAGATTTCCATAACTCATAACCGAGGCCGTAGAGCATTAAGGCTAAACCAGTGGTTTTAAACATCACTCCTGAGGGGTTTGCAGCTGTTACCAACTCTGTTATAGTAAATTCAAGTAATATCAGAAGTTTCATCAGGTGCTTAAGCAATGATTCCAAGACTTATTCTGGAGCAGTTGTCTCATTAGTGGGACAGAAAACTCGACTTTCATTCTTTTTGCTTACTTTAGCCTTTACTCTGTCAAGATGACTGACAGGCAGCCCATAGCCTGGCTCGTACAGCAGACACCCAGTGCCAAACCTAGTTCAGTGGGTAAATCAAGCCATAACAGACAATACAAACCTGGACAGCATGCAGGCACAAGCCTGGAAGAACAACTGTGCATGCAATATCTGGTTCCAAAAGAAAATTTTTTATTAATGAAAATGGATAAAGTTCCAAAACTTTGCAATTCACTGAGAAAAACCAGATGAAACTGGTAGGCTATGTGACAATGAAGAGCTAACATATTGTTTCCCACATTCTTCACCAGAGAAATTATATTTTTTCATATTTGTAGCATGTTTTTAAATGTTTAAATTAAAAGGGAGAACAAAGAAGTAAGTCTACATGGACAGTAATTCCTGCTCTTGGTCCTAGCAACTGTTTGCTCAGACAGCTGAAGTCCAGTCAGTAGCTGTTGTTTTATTTGCTATAAGGGCTTTGAATATCTAATCCCAGGAAAAACATTTCTAGGACCACATTCTTATATATTGAGAAGGCCATGCATGTGGACATGTAACAGCTCCAGTAGTTTATAATCCACGTTAACAACAGTCTCTAATATTACCTGCTCAGGCAATAAACGCTTATTACATAGGAGCTTGCATGTAAATGTTGATGTCAATTTACAGTAATGGTTGAATTCATACAACCCTCTCAAATATAACATGTATTATAAACACTCTGGTATCATCTTCCAAAACCTTTTGCTCTGAGTTGTTTTTTCTCTTAAATAATCCCTTTTACTTACCTCAGTCTTAAAAGCACTGAAGATTTTTAATTTTTTAAAAAAATTCTCACAGGTGGTAGAAAACAGATCTGTAGAGCTTTTCCTGCTCTTTAATGTTGGCTGTATGGAAAAAAAAACATATGACCTGTGACTTGAGGTCTAATACCCACAACATTCAAATTTCAGCAGACAAACAATCTTGCATTAAAACATCTCTTAATAGCTGAGCTGCTAAAGTTTTGATAACAGCTATACTTTTCAAAACAGTGAAGATATTTGGAAAAGACTTCTCTGGACACTTCCTAATAGATCAAGTTGCCTTAGAATGAGGTTTGGATTTAGACATATTCAGATATAAGAAAACAATGTGTTTTAACACTCACCATTTTTCAAGTTTACTTAATGTCATTTTTCACTGTTAAAAAATAATAATAATTAGGATACTAAAGTTAATGAGTAAGAAAGTTTTACCTACATCCAAGCTGGTCCCTTTCTTTCTCTTTCTCAGGTGTTTTAGTGATCTCAACACTTATTTTAAAGGCCAGCTTTGCCTAGGGCTATTTTTAACAACTTAGCAAAGTCATTCCAACCCATTGTATAGCTACACTGCACTAAAAAAGAGACAAAACCACAGCATATGTTGATGCATTATGTAAAGACTTTCCTTGACAGGATTTAGTTACATGCAAGCTTTAAATGCAGTGTAAATGCATTTTCTGGAGTGTTAGGCCTCAGAGTGCTAAAAGTGCTACAATACCAAACTGCCAAAAAGGTGGTTTTACATCACACAATAACGGACCTTAAAGAGACAAATGAGTCAACCCGCTTTGGCTGACAATATCTTAATCTGTGCACCCATGATCAAGGCAGAGTTACAAACTGGCGCTAGGAAAATCCTCTCCAAAGCCCTTCTCTTCTGCCTGGTGTTCACCACTGGCTTCAGGTATGACCTAGACTATCCAATGCCAATAGTTTGTTGACTGGAGACGGTCCAAAGACTGTCAATGTTTTTTTCACAGTATGAAATGGCTGTCCTTGATATATCAAAATGATACTCCAGCCAGTGTTGGTTCTACCTCTATTAAAAAAGCTTCAGCTACATGGTGAGTAACAGCAGGGAAAGTACGGAGCCCTGTAAAATCCTACGCTGTGGATGAATGCAGAAGAAAGCTGAGATGTTCTGGGATACTGTCTTCTTTTCTCTTCAGCCTTTAAGGAAGAAGAGGCTCACTGCTACCATATATCAAGTCCCATAATCATAAAAATATGAACGCAAGCATACAGCAACACAAGGCACTCACAAAAATAATGTGGCCCCCCATCAAATCTAAAGGGAAATAAGGCTGTAGACATTGCTTGCCTCTTCGTAATACAGCTTTTAACCGTGTGGCAGGCTCTGTCCTTGCTCTGCTCCCTCCCACACTGCCATCGTCAGCAAGAGTCGGGCAGTTGTGGCAGAAGAAGTCAATATAAACAAGAGAAAGTCAGATGCAGAAAGTAAAACTCTTCTGCAGACTGATGATTGTCCTCGCTTGTGTCCACCTCCGGAAGCTTCTGACTATGCTGCCTGAAATGGACCAGGAAACAAAAAAATAAATCAGTTTATCAACGACTTGAAGCAGTTCCTTGAATTAAATAATTCAGTACATCAGTTCCAATCACTTCCTATGATTTGATTTGAACCCACGACACAAGGATACTTTTAGTTTTTGTACGTGGCTGTACTCTGTTACCCTTCTCCTTCAGCTTCCTCCTTCTAACAGGCAATCACTACTGTACTTTCTCATACGATCTGGGAGATGTCAGCTAAGCTTACTGGTTATTGGGGAAAGGGAATATCCAGATTTGGGGGGTGGGAGGGGAGAGTAAAAAGAAATTCACCGCCAGTGCAAGTAATAGTCACCAGGTTTCATATTGGGTTTCATATGGTGGCTGTTTGCACTTCTTGGAAGACTTCTTCACAGCAGCCACCTACAGAAGATAAGGAAATCTTTACTCAGACCACTCTGGCACGTCCACACAAAGACATTTAATTTCAGCTTGCTTCAAGCAGACAAAAATAGAAAACTGGCAGCCTTCACTCGACAGCTTTTGAGATTGTTCCAGTTTTTCGGTTCCTTCTAAACTGAGTAGTGTGTGGTCTCTGAAGTCATATACTTCCTTTTCCCTTGTTTCTCAAGACCACTCTGTCCTCCCTTTTCCTCCGATTCACACTTGCAATCTTACTTTTCTGAGCCCCTTATTCTGTATCTGCCAAACTTAAGGGGGACACAGCACTGCCCTATTCTGACGCTGCTGTTACCTGTGTAGGTTATCACAGAGGAATCACCTTTACACTACGATAACAAGTCCCTAGTGACAGTTTACATCATCTCCACTCTTGCCTGATGTCAGGGGTGCATCTAGCAAAAATGTTACAAAAATATTCTTATCAGCTGGAATTACACCTTCTGAGCTGTGAAAAACATTCATCCAGATCCATTGGTTCTATTAGCCCAGATGGGCTCTGCAGCAGGAGAGAACGCATCATTAGCAAGCAGTTCAAAAGGCAAGTGGTATTTAGGGTTAGGGAATGTTTTCAGTGTTTTTTAGTATTTTGGATGTAGAAAAGAGGGAGTTTTAAGATGTTAGGTGTAGCACTGCGGGTAGCAGCCCCCACTCCTTTGCCTTGCACTTGGATGGGAGTCTCAGCAGCACCACCAGCACCACATCTCCACTGTGGCCTCTGTGCATTTATAAAGACTCTAATAAATTAAGAGTCCCTTCAGTCCACCCTCCCACCTGTGTTATATCAGTTCACTTTTGTTTCAGGTCTATCTTGACACTTCTAGTTCTGAGCAAACAAGTGTTGAACATTAGGCGTGTCAGGGTCCGGGGAAACACTCTCCACAAGACTTGTTTTAATCCTGGTTTATTCTACCCTTGGAACAGGGTCTGCAAACCCAACTGGCACCCATTAGTCATTTTCTTCACAGTGCCAAAAGTTCTTTTTTATCACCTTTTGCAGCAACGGCTTGAAGGAGGCATCAGCCTTTCTCCCCTCATGCACAAGTTTGCAAATCGAAAATAGGACCTCAATGAAAAAAACTTAAACATTATAACTCCACAGTGTATGTTATTATGATATACTGAATGCAAAGCAGCTGTTCTTAACAGATTTGGCATATAACAGGGGTAACGTAATTTTACACAAATCATTATGTTGATTATATTAAATTAATAGATTAAAATTAGTCAGTGATGTTTTTTAAGACCCATATATCCCTTTATCCTTGCATTCTAAGGGTGGTTTTTTTTTGTCTCCTCAATAATCTGTGCAGAGAGGACATAAAATGCCCAGATCAGCATGAGCAGAAGCCCTAAAATTCACAGCTGTTGAGCCTCTTCCAATATAGGCATCTGAAGGAAAGGTACTTAAGGGAAATAGAAAATGACATCATTTTTTTCCTCATCTTTTGAAGAGTGAATTTTTATTTTTTCTTTTTCCCATCATACAGGAAAATATTCTGGACTAATTTTTCCTTCTAACAGCTTTAAAGTCTAAAATTCATCAAACATCTTGTCCTCAGAGACAATGTCATCCAAGTTCAAAGGATCTATAGCCCTGCAAAACTGATGTCTTATTTCAGAGCTAATGCCTTTGTTTTCATTGAATGTTTGATTTCATCAAATTAAACCACTTCTTATACTTCTATAAATGTGAAAAAGTAGGAGACTGAACCAAACCTCTTGATTCTCTGAAGAAAAGTGCACATATGCACACTTATAGATGTACATAGATATCATATACATTCAGTTGGCATGTTTTTCTGTCTAATATTTTTCCAGGATAGATTTACTGTAGATTATGGGGTTTTTTTCAGATTTTTTTTTTTAAGAGCCTTTGAATTGAAAATGGTAGTCTTTCAAGGCATTTTTTTAAATGAACATCATTATAATTAAGAGCATGCTTTTCATAACTAAATATAAAAAGAATTTTTTTTCCAGTGAAGTCTGGGTCTGATTACTGATGGAGGAACTTCAAGATCTTTTTTTGCTAAGCATTTCAATATTCATTCAGAAAAATGTCAAGATAACAGACTTTAGCATGCAATTTTGGTGATTCATACTTTTTCTGGTATTTTATCACTTCAGTTTTAATATCCAGTTAAGGCAAGAAAGTTTGAATAAAATAAGAATACTAATGGAAATGAAGCAGTCATATGCTACATCCATACCTCCCAAAAACTTAGAATCTTCAAAAAAATTGTCCCATAACATTATCCTTCATCCACATCTGATTCAAAGCCATATCCTGATAAACATATCCTTCATCCATATCTGATACGGAGCCATAGTATTTGATATATTAGTTAAATTTGAGAAGTAGGGAGCCAAAATTCAGTGTATTGTCATCCCTGCTTTGGTCCAGAAGGAGTTCACCTTATCTAAATTCAGCAGATAAAACTTAGGTACTATAAAGAGGTTAATAAATTCATTACAATTAACCTGCCACTGAACTATGTTCAAACTAGAAGTCATAAATAATTATAACAAATGGATTTTCACATCAATTTAAGAGTCAATTTTCAGTAGTTTTTAGTATTCCACTCTACATTGTCTTAATAAGTCCTTTTTGCCAACTGCATATGAACCAGGATATGACCTAGGAGAGCAGGAAGCATTATCAACCATTAGATTCCAGAAACCTTTCAGAGGTGATTAAGTGAACTCAAAAGCAGGTGAATCTGGACTTTCACTCATAGATAATTTTGCTAAGGAGACCTTCACCACACTTCACTGTAGGAAGCAGCAGTATAGAAAAGCCTTGGAGCATCCTTAGAAAGAAATGTCCACACATTCAAAAGTTACCTGTTCACAAGGTGTTATTCTGTCTAAGAAGGTAGGAATGGCAGAATCTGTTGCCTCTTGACCACACTGGTTTAAATTTAGTATAGCACACAAGAGCATTTAAGCACTTTGCATAAAGTTTCAGCTAAGGCATTAAAACTGCATCTACGCCCTATCTGAAATATGAATATTTCAGAAAGTTGCCTTTACCTCACAGGTGGAAATTTGAATAAAACACTCATTAAAAACACAGTGTCAATATGCATGAGGTATGTCAGACATACCTCCCTGCTAAAATAAATAATATATTATATGCCAGTAATTACAGAATTCATTTTAATAGTTCCTAGTTCCTAATATCTTATGCTTAAGCATCAGTGTGAATCTGCAGATGTCCTGGACGGTAAACCGAGGCACCAAGAAAATCTGCACAAAGTAGCAAAGCTGCAAATTGGACCCATGAGGCTCGATTCATACTCTATTACAGCAAACATGACAACATCTATCCCTCTAAATACAGTCTCTCCAGCAGCAGGGAACTTGCTCTGTGTTACAATAGGTGAGACCATGAGCTACGCTGGAGTCTATATGGGTATCTACTCAATCTATACTCTACTGGGCAAGTGGCATCCCAGAAAGAGTAATTCCTTTCAAGTAGCAGTGGTATTTCTTGTGGTTAGATCCTTTCTTTCATTCAGAATGTGCTTTGTTATGAAGAAAGAACTGGAGAAGTTTTCCTATTTATATCTTCATATTTCTACCTGGCACTGTGGTGATAAGACTGCCATTTGGTTTTATTTCAAATGAAGGGCTTGCAGTGCTGTTTGCCCCCATGCTTGTTTCAGAAGCCACCACAAATCTTGCCCCCTACATGGGAGACATTTTAAACATATGAAATAATGATTTTTCTATGTCTCTCCCACTTTGATGCAGCTTCCAAGGAGAAAGAGCTATTCTGGATGTACAGCTTGGTCATGTTCTAGCAGTGTTGATGATCTCTTCAAAATCCTTCAATAAAATGTAAGTCTAAAAAAATATATATTTTTTTAAAACAAAAGAACTTTGGCACTTAGCTCAGTTGAAAAGAGGCCCTGTTCCCTCCCCCCCAAATTATAATGTAGCAACTTTTGAACACATACTTTAAATTCACAATTCGTTCCTTACTTTTAAAGCTATTTTTTTATCATTTGATTAATTGCTTAAAACTGTACACAAAGATAAAGGGAACTTTGAAATTCATACCTTGGAGTATTAACATGTACTCAGGACTGGATGTAAACGTCAGAGAGAAAAAAGATCTAATGAACTCTTTATTGGTGAAATACAGTATTGCAGCTGCCTAGAATTTTAAATGGCTTGTAGCTAGTTCTGAAGCAAAATAACTACAGAAGTTTACTTACAGCATGGACTCTCATTCAGCATTTCTAAGGTCTTCTTCCAGGCTGGATGGAACCATTTGTTTTGCTCAAAGTTGTAGCTCCTTCATTTTACTGAAGTTTAGTGGATCTTCTTAATGTTAGCAAAATATCCAGGGGAAAAAAAAAGAAGGGAGAAAAAAAAAAAAAAGAGAAAAAAAGTGCAACTGCCAAAGTATTTTTCTGTCTAGAAAATTGCACCACCGTAAGTTTTCCTTTTCCCTGATGTCTTCTCTGCCATAATAATGGCTTCAGGATTTAAATCCTTTGCTGCTATTGTGACTTCAAAGCCTTAAAACTGCAATTGAATGAAGTAGTTCATCTGTCATTATTCAAATATGAAGCAATTATGATGAAATAAAGATAGAATTCCATTGAGAAATACCCCAATCAATTCTCACTTATATTTAACTAGAAACATAAAATGATGCTTAGAAGAGTAAGTTTAGGTAATAAAAACTTGGAATATAAAAAGTATGAGTTACTGATCTATAACTTATTCATTTCTGAATAAGCTTTTTAAGTATATTTCACAAATATTGACAAAAGTTTAAACTTACAATGAAAAACTGTCTCGGCCAGTAATAAAGAGGGACCAGCTTTCCAGAAACTTTTGTTTATCTGTTTGGGTGCCCAGAGGTTAGATGGGAACCTGCTGAGGTTTTTAACTGTTCCTGAGCAGGTCAGGTCCCTCCGACACACCTTAGATCTTGAGATGTTAGTTGCATCTGGAATGAGTTGGTTTTATAAGTGAGTATATGAAATATCACACTTACCAAGACATCTTCATTTTCTTGCTGCCAGGGCTTTGATGTCTACACATCCTGTAAAGCTCTTCTGTGGGTTCAGCCCTAGATGCTTGTTCTCACCTTTCTGAACAAAACCAAGGCCCATCCCTAACATGGGGCTTGAATTTGACACCTGTACCCACTTGTCTGTTGGAACAGTTAATTATTTTATTTAATTATCTTCCATCCTTTCTTTTTCTAGAATTTAACATATTACAGGGCCAGATTACTTCGGGTTTTTCTTTCCTTACTTTCACTTTTCATCTTTCTTTCTTAATCTACCCTCATATACTGCTCTACAAGGTGGATTCTGCGGTTGTCAGACCAAGGGCTCCCTAAACTTTCCATCTTAAGCTCTCCAAATGGGTCATGTCTTTCCCATTCTCAACCACGCAATGAGCTCACATGGTAAAATAACCATATGTCATAAGGTTTCCCTCATTATTGGTGTACTGTTCCTTTGGAAAACAAAATAATCCTTTTCTGCTTATGGAAGACAACTTTACCTTCTCTTGAGTCTTCCCATTGCAAAACAGGATTAAAAAAAGAATGCACAAATGGATCCTATAGTATTTTCCCCTGATGTTTTCAACAGTTAATATGAGTTTGAGAGTTCTGTACAGTATTAAACTGTGTGGAGAAAAATCATGTACAACCAGGGATCTACACATTCGCATTTATCTTCCTTCACTTTATAGGCATTTTATCATTCCACCTGGATAGCAATTTGCTGTCATCTGCAGACAGTGACATCCTGCATTTTTAATTTAAAAAATATAATTTCTTCAGACAATCCAAGAACTAAATGTTATTGCAATTAAAAAGCAGTAGTACTTAACACTGAATTTTAAATCAGAGATGTAACTAGCAAGAAGCATTCAGGGTATATACAATTAATTATTTCATGCATAATTATTCTTTATATTACTCTAACCGTAATAACTTTATATAACTTCAATAATTTGAAAAAGCAGACTGTAATACTTTATTATTTATTTTCACAGAAGCTCTTTTGCTTGATATTCTGTCACTAAATAATATGTAAAATACTGACACCTAATGTTAACTTTCAGTATTATTCATTTTGCAAAACTTTTACAAGTAAGGAAAGACCATGTGAAACTGATGGTTATGCTATAATTTTATTTCAGTAAAGTGCAATATAACCATCCCTTGCTTTTTGGAAATAATTTTCTGAATGTATATGTATGCCTATAAAAGCAAGGAGCTTCAGTGTTTGTCTTCACAGCTCAAAGGTGAAAGAAAGTAATTCAGAAAGGTTGAAATAAGTGAGTTTGGACTCACTGAATTTAATCAAATCCATCAAATGGAATACACACACTTGTTCATAGAGTGAAAAATTGAACCTGTAGCTTGAACTATTAGTAAAAGACAAACATTAGTAAAAAAGTATTAACAATCTGTTATCTTTCAAAACCTGGACTGTATAGATTCAGTACTTTAGCTACCCTACAAGCTTCACTTTCCTCAGAGACACAATGAATTGTTTTCACAGCTCCTGAATTTAATGCAGGTGCAAAACTATGACCTCAAAATCCACCATTTATCTCCCTGTGATTCCCATGAGAGCTAGCCCAAACTTGATGTATAGGTGCTATTTAGAAAAAGATTTTGAGGTTCTTACTCTTCCTGGGTTTGTCTCACAACCAAGGTTCAGCTGATATCAAAATAAGGTGTATTCTACTATGACCTTCTGTCATATCTTGATTTATATTAAGCTTGCCTAACTTTATAGGGAAACCATCAGTGACTCTTAGAGCTGTATAGTAGCACAAGTGCCTCAAAGGTACTGGCAGTGAATTCAAACCCTTTTTGACACCGTAGACCATCACAGCTTTATATTCTGGGCTTTTTCTATCAACAGTCACTTCATGGAAAATGGTCCTTCTCTAAGACCATGTCACTTGACAGATGAAAGTAGCTGTCCTGCAGATGCAAGTAGAAAAACAAAGCCACAGTCACTGCAATAGAGATACCTGGTCTGCTGTACAATTATCCAGCCCCTGCTGAATTAAAAAGCAATGACGTCAGTGTAATCAAAACCTCTTGAGTGAGACAGAGCTTTCCAACTGATTAAGATTCTGGTGCTATTCTTTCTAACAATATTCTAGTTAAAGAAACTGCTCTTACCCTTCACAGGTGCTAAAAATAATAACAAATGCTTTACTTGCAGTTCTTTCAGCTTTCCCCTACACATTGCAACCAGTGGAATAGCTTTTACTGCAGCAAGGACTTCAAAAACTACCCATCTTCAGGGAATTTTAGAGCACAGGTAGACACTGTGAAGGCCTTTGGGTTTCCCTGAGCAGCAGGAAATGCTCAAAGAGTGTGAAAATTCAGACCAGCAAAAAAGCCTTTGAGCCAAAATGGAGGAGGCCTCACTTCTTCCTTCAAATCTTTTCTCACCCTTGGAGTAGAATAAAAAGAAGTGCTACCAGGAGTCATTTTCTATGTATTTCATACCAAAAATCAGACACATTGAGTATCATCACAGAGAAAGTTTTAGTTGATCATTGAAAAAGATTATGTGCTGAACAGCTAAAGACTTAGGCTCTTAGTTGCCATTTAGGCCAAGGTGTTATTTATGTCTTAAAACAACTCCAGGTGAAGTACTGTTTAAATGTAAGCAGTTTTTCTTCATTGCTTTTAGCTATCTGGGGCAAATCTCTAAAAATCTGGGCCACACTAATTTAACAATGAAATATTTTTCCTGCTGCTTTAACAGTTCAGAGTTCATTTTGCCTGATCCAAACTAAGCCGCGTTAAAACTGCCGTAAATGCTCACACAGCCCTTGACACTGGCTCACACGAATTTAAAACTGTTCCCGGCTTTCTCAAGCATATCACCTCCAAGATGACTACCTTGAAAGATAAACAGTAACCTTTTTGGTTTAGCCCACTGTATCACACCAGAGAAGGTATCTGCAATGTAAATCCAGTTAATTAAACAGTTAACGAAACTAGAACTTCAAAATTTTGGACCCTTTGGAAAATTCAGTATGCAGCAGTTAACAGGTTTTAAACAGCTAATTGTTCAACTTTTACTTTTCAAGTACACCATGTATTTTAAATAGAATTAATAAATTTTAAAAGTAAATTGGACTGTATCTTTTAACTGTTGGTGATTTGTCTACTTTCTACTTTTTATTATGCTTCATTTTTTATAATAAAGAAGGGATTTTTTTTTTTCATTCCTGTTCTAGTTGATAGCAGTTCTTCCATGCTTCTCAAAGCTAATGTAATAAAACTACATAAAATGTTTAAGAAAAGCCCCATTAAAATATACAAAGCATATTAATTCATGAAGTCAAAGTCAAAGCAGAGTGGAAATATGAGCTTTAATAAAACTACGTCCGTTGTAAATAACTATTCAAGCACAGTCGTTTTTTTGCAAATTGCATGGGATATAGCTCAGTCTACTCGAAGCAAAGAATCGCTCAGCGGGATAAATGCATCTTAGTCAGAAATAGATTAAAAGATACAGCTGAGCCATCAATAAGAACCAGATAGCACGGTATTGTTTGCTGTTTGTTTTGAAGATGTAATTGCAGATCCCAGTATTTCAATAAATCTGTGCACATCATGGAAAGAATTGTAGAGAGGAACTGGGGCAATGCGAAGAGCATTTGGTTCTCGCATGTCACACTGCAAAACAGAAAAGGAATGCTTGGTAAATTCAGGTCACTTCAGATTTACCTCAGATTACATTACATGGCCTCTTGCTCTATAAAGAAGAATGATTAGATCAACAAGGAGACACATGTAAAAACTTTGAGACCCTCAAGAAACTACTGTGCGTTATTGTGAAGAACAGAGCAAGAAGAATAGTGGGTTGTCTAAAAAAATGTATGCAAGGGGCTCAGGATGGGCAGGACTCTAGCAGTGCCACTGAGGGGCTCCAAACCAGCTATGTATCTCCACAATTCACCTTAGTGCCAATAGCAATGCACAGCCAAAGAGGTACATAGGTGACAACAAAGCTACCAGAGGACAGAAACATGCCAGTATGACAGAGTGCCTTGCACTACAGGTACAAGTAATGTTGGAGGGCTGGCAGTATTTTTCTTCCTGCCTCTTGTGAATTTGAACATTCAGCTGAATAGAATAATCTCTCATATTTGAAGCACATTACAGCATCACTAGAGACAAGCCAACAGGCCTCGTGCCCTCTTAAAAGCAGCAGTTCCTGGAATTCCCTGGCAGCACCAAAACAGCAGCATATTTAGCCTAGAAGAGTCGCCCCTTGGGGACACAAGTCACCAGCAGAAATAAAACTCATATATCATTTATATGGCATTACGCTATCAGCCTCACCTCCCAGTACTTCTAAATCACGAGACAGAGAGACTTAAATTTAGCTTTTATTCTTTTTGAACAGTGCTCACTGGTAGCGGTGCCATCACATGGCACTGCCGTTCAGTGGCCTCTTATCTCTGAGTCCTGTAACACCTCTCTAAAGAAATTCCATCTTTTTCATTTTCCTACCCCAATACCTCGCAACAAGCAAGGGTTTAGCCATTTACAGATCAGAAACGGGTCTGGTGAAGATTCACAGCTCCTTGTCACTGCCAGGTGATGGGTGTATGAGCTGTCATGGTGAGCACTGCCTGAGCACTGCTGACTGCCAGCACCCCAGGGTGGCAGAAACCTCCTCTTTGTGGTCTCTGGCCTCACGCCTGGACCCAGGCCAGGCAACCTGGACAACCACACTGAACAGGAAATGCTTGTGCAGGCATTATATTGCACTGAATGGCTCCAACACACTTGCATTTGTGGTTTCACAGTAATTTGCTGTGTTTAGGGTTTTTTTTTTCTGCCTGCCTTTCCTATTCAGATCATCAGCTTCAAATCCATAATGTCTCCCACCATAGTGCACCCATGAAGCAGCTTTGACCTCAGTAGCTCTTTAAACACAGCTCTGACTCCTGGGTGCTACTCACAGATATATTGGAAATAAAACCATAAAGGATAATCTACAGACTAACAAATAACTTATAAAATTACTTACTAGATTGAAGATGCTAAGTAAGCAAATTTCATCATTCCCACTCTTTTTTGGCCTTATACAAGACTGCAAAAATTATTACTTTGGTGTGGTATAGGTTTACAAAACCGTGAATAAGAAGGTTTGCTTTACTCACAGCTACTCCTCTCTTCTCCAGCTCTTTAAACACGGATTTGATGGGAAGGGAAAAGGATAGTGTGAGTTGGCATCCTCTTTCCTCAATCTGAGATGGTGTTATTATTTTCACAAAGGGCTTCTCCAGATTTGTTTTATCCTCACTGTAGTAATGCTTTATCAGGTATTCCAAGTAACCAGTGAGTAGAACAGATTTTTTTCTCAATGCTTTCATTGTAGTTTGAGCAAAAACCTGTAAGAATTTAAAGCATTGGAGTGATTAAATAAAAAGGGAGTGAAGATGACTAAGGCTATTTCAGAACATTTTAATAATTTTGGTTATACAGGGACCAAGCTCTGTCATTCTTACTTTGCTAGGCAGATTTCTCTATAAATATTATCAATGGAATCAAGTAATAATATTGGATAGATGAGATCATTATATATAATGTCTTTAAATAACAAAAGACATTTCTGTCTACTGTTGAATTTTTACTCACGTCATATCTGCATAAATGAATTTGCACACAAAAACAGTTTGCTAAGAGACTATTCTTTCACATATCTGAAGAGGATCTATTAATTCTCTATACATTTGGTAAGTTTGCATGAAACTCAAAATCAAATACAAGCTTTTCCTGGTACGTACCTTGAGTAACACATGCCAAGGGTCAAGAATGAAACATCATGACAGATCTACAGACTCTTTGAAAACACAAAACACTTACTAATGTATGGACTTTACCATTTTAAGTCCTGTACAGGCAGAGTTGCAGGCTCTGTCTCCACTAGCCCATAAGAAGGGAAAAAAATTAATATTTACTGGATTCCGGTTTAACATCTCCATGCTCCTGCACAGCTACAAGGGCTGGTGAGCTGCAGAAACTCAAGCTGTTGTAAGGCATGCAAAAGTGATAGCTTAAAATCGGCTGTACTGCTTTGCCACACAAAGGGCAACAAACAATGTGGCAGAAGAGCTTGGGAGAAGGTACACGACACTTTCTGCTTGTGCTCTGGAAAGGCTCAGTTATAGGGAACAATACAAAATATGACTCCAGAAACAATTCATCCCTGCCTTGCCCAAAACCTTCCTTCTCCCTGTGCAAGTAGCTTCAGGGAAAGATGATGTGATATATATATGAAAGAATCCTGTAGTCCCTTCAAATCAGATTCTGGCACAGAAACACCATACAGTTGCTCATGGACAATTATGCCTCCACTGACCACAGCTACAAAACCAGAGGCAAGGCAGGTAAAATCCATGACCTTCACCCTCAAGAACTCAATGCTCCACACTGAAAGAGTAGCACAATTAAGATTACTTTTAACCTGGAAGAGTGTATAAAGAAGTAACCAAGAATTTCTCCTTAAAAAACAACAAAGCCTGGTTCCCAACAGCACCTGGGAATGACTCTCTTGTAGAAGATCCCAAGTATTACTCTGTGATGCTGTTGCAGTCAAAAGACACTGCACAAAACCAAAAGTCCCTCTGTGATTTCTCTGTGAGAACGAACATGGCTGCTGTAAAATGGTCTTTGCACAGAGACAGTGCTGTCACAGAAATGAATGTGACAGGGACCAGAGCCACCAGCAGCCAGGACTTGTACAGGTCACCAGAATCTGTAGGTGCTTCCCTCACCACACAGTCAAGCAGAGCGTAACCACGACTACTCAGCACGTTATTGAGGGTAAAACAGAGAGCTGCCTCCTGTCCCTCTGGGCATGCACGAGGGATGGATCTCCTTAGGCTGCATGCAAAAATCTGTCTGCTCAGGCTTTGTACAAGAAATATTTGGTCTCCTGGGTGAAATTTTTTGGAAGAGATGTTTTAAACGTGGTCATATATCGCTCCCCTTTTTTCCTTAAAAGGGAGCAGCTACCAGTGTAACAGTCACTTTAAGCATTATTGAGGAATAACATGCATTAACACTTGCAGTTTTCATTGTTTCCATTGGAAACACTGCCTTCTGCTTAATGTGTCCCAGTGAAGGTGGCATGCAATTTCACTAGCCATCTCTTGCCAGACATGAGAACTATTTTGTTTTCCACTGTATTAGAGCAATTAGCACTGGGAAATCCTGGCTGTGCCAAAAGGTAATGCAGGCACAGAAAGGGGAAGCGATGGAAACTGCTCAGCCCTCATTGTTCGAGGCTCCCTGCAGTGGGCTAAATGACATCAACCCACACAAACTGGAGCACTGACAATCTGGGTCATAGCAGAATAGCTTTCAGCTTATCTCGAAGGTCATATAAAGTTTAAAAAAATATATTGGATGTTTAAGGGCTAACAAAATAAATTGTCAGGCAGAACGAGAAGCATCGCTGTGCCCTTTGCAGTCCTTCAGCATTACATGTAAGCTAGAGAGAACACAACTGGTGATTTTCTGAGTTTGTTTGCTTAAGACACTGGGTTTTTTTTCAGTAAATAAAGACAAGGGACATACAGTGTATGGACACTGCTCTTTGTTCCAGCACCAGCATTGCTGTTACACTAGCACTGATGGAACACTAGCAGAAATAATATTCTCTCATTTATGCCGATGGCAAAACCTTGTTAACCAAGGCTGGCTTGAAAAGCAGCTTAGGCAGATTTTTAGCATATGTAGCACATAGTAGGGAAACCTCTGTAAGCCCATCCTTTTTAGCTGCAAAGATCTGGAATCCTGTATTTCAGGGGTGAACCATCCATAAGAGAAAGGCTGCTTTAAATTGATACGAAACACAGCACGATGCGAGGTGCTTTGAGGACAGCTGCGTGCCTTCAGACAGGGCTGGACTGTGCTCTCCAAGATGGACCAGAGGGCCTCCCTAGGCCAGCAGGGATTAGCTCTGCATGGCAGGATGGCCCTTTCCACAGCCACGGTCTCAGTGATTCACATGGAGATGGGTCAGAAATGTGGCTTTGCTTTGGCCACCAAAAAACTAACAGAGAGAGGTAACAACCCATTCTGATGCTGTACCACACACATGAATTCCCCTTCTAGGGACTATTCCCCAACAGCTTCTGTCTTTTCTGTTTGCAATAAAAGGAGCTCCTTGAGCTGCTGGTTCGATTTAGATGCCAGGACACCCAATGGCCACATCTATTTTCTTTCATGAAGAAGTCTGAAATATATGTAGATGCAACTCCGGATGCAAATTTTTAGATTTATGTGATTCTTTCCCAGAAAGACCTTAAACAGCATCTTTTGTTGAGTTGTACCTGGGCCAAATTCGAGTATCTCTGTGGGAAAAGCTGCTGTTTGTACTGAGCCCCTAAAAACCAGCTTGGAGGTGCAAACCTCAAGTACACTGGGTGTGACAACAAAGTTTGTAAGAGCAATGAAGGGATGAGTATATTTAAAGGCCTTGGTCTTTCAGGGTTGTGGAGTTATTTCAGTTGGCTTCCATTTTTTTTTAAGGGAGACAGCAATAATAAGCGTAACATTCATTTAACATTTTTATACTCCTAAATTCAGGCTCAAAGTAAAGCAATTACTTACCTCTAAACTAGCTTGCAGAGCACAGACCAGTAAAATTGGAGGATTCGATAACCGAAATCCATTAATTCCTTCACTTAGTTGTAATTCTGGAAAATGAATAACTTATATTAGTGTTTTTGATTTCTGCCTTTTAATGGATTGAACCTTATCTTGAAGTCCGTCCTTATGCAATAAAATATTTCACTAATGTGGCCTGTAGGAATCAGTCATTAAAGGGAAATAGTAATCTATTCACAGCTAATACTTTTAACTTCGAGAGAAGCCCAATTTTATCCAGCAGAAGACTTCATTAGCAGCTTCATGGCGACTAGAGAACCGCAATTAATTTGTTTAAATGGTGTGTGTTAAAACCACCTTTACACTTGAATCTCTTTTAACACTGGCACAAACCAGAGAAATTCCAAGTCAGCAGAGGCACGCTCATGCGGAGCCGCAGTGCTGCCACGAGCAGGGAATCACGTTCCTTAACTTTATTAAGCTGACGAGACACGTGGGAGACTGCATATGCAGCTAAGTGTAGCTTCGGGCCACGTAGAGAAGTTGCATAGACTTCAGGGCTGTGAAATTTCTCAAAATCTATTTAATAAATCTATAAAGCCTCGCTGTAAGTTCTGTGTCAACGTTTATATTTCATGCTCCAACACCAGAACAAGAGGATGCTGCGGAAGAAATGCCTTTCGTGCACAGCAGACTGGCTAATTTCATCATGATCACGGCCCCAGCTTCCCTAAAAACTGCCCATGGAAATGAATAAACAACGTTTTTCTTCTTCCAACGGTAGCTCAAGGCAATTTGTGTCTCCTGATGGCTTTCCATAGTGCTACTCTTTTACATTTGGTCAGAAAACAAAGAGGAAGAGGAGAAGACAAGGCTATTAGAGCAGTGTTCTCCAGCCAAAGTCACATCAATAGGTGCTGCAACAGGAAAATTAAAGATATAGTAAAAACAAAGCAACCAATCACACCAAAAAGCTCCTTTTCCCTGCTGATCCCTCAGGATACTCTCTGCTGTACTTGAAAGCGGAGCTGAACAGCCTCGCTGGAAAGGAGTCCTCGTTTCATGGTGGTGCAATGAATTGGGGGTTGGACCCAATGATCTCTTGAGATCCCTTCCAATCCCTACGATTCTGTGATTCTGTGAATACTTAGCTATTTCAGAGCAGGTTTGGTTTTAACTTATAACCCATCCTTCACTAGTGCAAGGGATTTCGAGATGCTGAAACACTAGTGGCAATTCATGACTTATGTCAGGTTGCCTTACCTTGCCTTTATTTCTACAATTTCTCATTAATTCCAGTGGAACTAATCCTAAAGGTAAGATATGTCCCATGGGAATGACAGCAGGTCCTCGATCCTCAGAGTCTTACGTGTTTAATTCTCTGAGACAGTGTGAAAGTTTCATCCACATTCCATATCTGCATTTTAAAGATATTTCAGCAAAATGTCTAGAAGCAGCAAGGCAGACCCATATACCTAGAGACCATATTTATTCCCACATTTATTTTAATTCCATTGCATTACATAATAGGGTGAGTTTAGCTTAATGCCTTTAACATAAGCAAGGAAATACAAAATTCTAAACTTTCTCCTCAAACCACTATGAAAGTGAAGCTGGGTATATATAAATGTATCAAATAAAGTACAATTTAAAGAGGAAAAGTACATACTATTTTCCATGAGGAATCGTGTTTTGAAGTCATGTCCCCACCAGCCGATTAGCCTAGGATTTTGTAACAGAAGTAAATTAATTCCAATCTTGGTAACATATCTTTTAATTTAGATTTGAGAATTAAGAAGTAAGATTAATACATACATACATTTCTAATAACACACTGTATTTCTAACAATGGCTTAAAAATGCAATAAATCCTATGAATAGCTAGCAGTAAAAACTTAATATTACTATTTAGGAATTTCTCTCTAATGATAAAGTGTACCACATAGTTCAATTAACTAACGATTTCTAAAAATGTCCATTTTGTCTGAATTCATTTCACAAAATGAAAAATAGAACAGAAATATTGCCACTGTTTTGTTCCAGGGCATTAAATCCAACCTTCCCTTATTAAACTTAGTTTAATAAATATTGTACACTAAAAGGTGTTATAAAATCTGTCTCTAGTTACACCAAGAAAAGGAGTTAGAGATGGACTAACAGACAACAGGACCTCAGGAGGAGGATTGTGCAGGCATTGCCTTTTCCTTACTTTGAGACATCAGTGTGAACTCTGAGATTATTTTAATATTCAGTTCAGGAGAACTTCAAATTAAGAGCCAAACAAGTTTAATTCAAAAATAATTTTTAAGATTGCTTCCAGAAAAAAAGCCAATGTCAATTACTCAGAAAATCATTTATCCAAGCTCATACCTTAAGATCATGCTACATTTCTAACTCCTATTTGCTCAAAAATGAGCTCAAGGACAATCAATAAGAGTTTTGCAAAGGAGCTGGATACAGTGGATCATCTAATTCCCAAGACACTGCAAATAAAGCCAATATTGCAAAATCAAGGAGCATCTCCCCACCTCCCCTGGGTTCTCCACTTCATAATGTGGTAATATCAGTGACTTAAAAAGTCAGTGCTGTCCGAAATTTCCCAGGTATCAATGCTATTACAGTATTAGGAAGTCATCACCACATATTCCTTCCTGATCTTCTAAGGTCTCCAGGACTGGACATATTGGACATCGTTTCTTCCAAGGCTTTGCTCAGTTTTGTCTATGCCAGGCAGCAGAGGTGGTAGTAGTGAAGCCTGGCAAGTACTGAAAGTACTTAATAGTGAAAAGAAAAATCTTTAAGTGGAACCTGTGGTAGATCAGCCTTCCTGGAGGTAAAGGAGGAAAAAACAAAGGCATTGACCCTCTCTAAAGCAGGAGCACTTCTTTGCACAATGCTTGGAAGAGCTTAGCTCTGCAGAGTTAAGACGACATTTGAGTTAAAGACTTGTTATATGAATACTGCATAGTGTAAAATAAAGCACTTCGTATTTCTGTATAACAACATGGGTTTTATGTTTAGCTCTATGAAAGGCTCTGAGCTACATCCAAACATAGTGTATACAGAAAAAAAAAAGAGTATGTTTTTTTCTTTACTGCAGCATGAAGTTTTTATTATTATAAGACCCATGAAAATCAATAGTGCAATATACATTCATTTCAAATGAGATATTACGCTGCCATAATGAATATACCCCAAATAAAGCATAATGCGGCTTCTGCCCAAGCGACTCAGTTACTGACGCTTGGAATCGTAAAAGATATTCCAGCTATTTAATACGGACTGTGTAATATACATAGAACATTTTAGCATAAAGCCTGAATATTATGCTCTACTCCAACATACTACTAATGCCAATGGGCACACCAATTCCAAAAGTTTTTAACAGGGGGAAGAAAAAAATCCATGGGAAAATAGAACATTTGGACTATTACCCTGTAGCAAGGAGGAAACAATACTACGTTCTGTTTGGACCATATCCTAAAGTCAAAGGCAAAATAAACCTCAATGAGAACATTAGTCGGATAGAGCCTGATGAAAAGCACTCTCTGGATGCATTTCGAGAGCTCAAAACTTGCTAACTCTGAAGCTGGCTTCAAACCAGACCTCTGCTGCAGCACCATGTTTGCAACTTGGAAAGTGAAATTTCAGAACTTTTCCAACATGACAGAATGAAGGATTTTCTTAAAGACAGTTTTAGCTGTCTCGCCCTTTCTTACCATAACTTTGACAATTTGTTTTTTTTTTTTTTCTTTATCTTCTTGGCTGTTCTAGAACTTCAGAGGTGTCACTGCAGGATGTGCACTTTGAGGCAGCTCTGGTCCTACACTCTCATTGATCTAATGGTCCATATGGATGTCAGAGTATTTGACATTTAAGTTGACAGGCTTCAAAGCGTGGAAGTTAACAAAATCTTTACAAATTAGCAATTTACTGTTTACAATTTTCTGTGAAAATTTTGAAATGAGGGTTGCCACTGCTATGCCAAATTTCAACCTGTTATGATGGGAAATAGCTAAGGTGTTAAACCCCAAACATAAGGCTTTATAAATGCTCGCTAAAAATAATAGGCAATAAACCCCCACATTAAGATACTGCAGTAAAATTTCTTATTAAAGAGTTGTTACTCTGCATGCAAAATGAGTATTTTGAAATGCAGACACCATTTTGATTGTTCCTGCTTCAAAACCACCAAGATCTAAACTTGTTTTGAATTCCAAACCATAATCTTTGCAAAACACATAACATAGAAGGCTCTGAAAAGCCTTATACGATGTGCTTGTGTTTAGAAACACCTTAAACTTGTTAGTAACAGGACTCCAGAGTTATATCCTTTTCACCACAGATAAGACCCATTTTGTGAAGTGTGTAAAAAATCAGCAGCTGGGGAGAAAAGGGTCTGATTTTGGAAATGTTCCACTATAAACCTGGAGAACGATGTTTGACTTGTCCCTGCTCTTCACATGTAAGTATTTCCAAACTGAACATTAGCCTTGTTTTAACACAGCACTAATAAAAATTACAGTTGGACTTGACTGACCTCAAAGGTCTTTTCCAACCTAGTGATTCTGTCAAAACAGTTATCCCAGTGATAACAGACTTGCAGTGTGCCCAGGTGGCATCCTCCTGCCAATCCCAAGTACCCACAACCCCCCAAAGCTGTTCAGCAGTGGTGTTCCTGGAGCACCTCTGTGGCTAACATCTCTTCATCCAGCAGCAAAAGCTAACATGAAACTCAATGCCACCATACCAAAGAGGAGAATAAGCTAATGCCAAATCAGCTGTGGGTTTTTATGAGATTTGTGCATGTTCTTATGAAATCAATGCTATCAGAGAATAACTTTGATAATAGATCATTCATTCTTCTATTTCATTTCTCAAATAAAGGGTATGTCCTCATGGTTTCACAGCATTGAGACTTTCCCAGGGAATTCTGCAGCTTTCCAGTCCATGCACCAAAGTAGTAGTTTCTAAATGTGCCACATAACATTTAAAGCAAACTGCTACTAGCTGGATTCCATGAAACAAGTAGGCATATAATGAAATATTGCCGAAAGGTTTTCAAATTCCTTATTTTTACCCCAAAATGTTCTCTTATTTTTACAAATCAATGAACAAAGATTTGCTGGGTCGGAAAATTATTCCAGAAAGGAACAGTATCTTCTCATTTAGTCATACTTTCTTTAAGCACATTTACACCAGGGAACAATCCCTTCAATAAGTATTTTTATCTAGCTCATTTTCCTCCTTCATATCTGTCTGCGTTAAGACTGGAGCACTGATTGTTCATAACTTGAGTCATCTCGTTTGTAGTCACATTAATGATGCAAGAGTGCAGGATATAATGATCATGATGTATGCACAGTGCAACATCAAAGAAGATCCAGATAAAGAACACAGGGAAAAAAATACTAAAAAAAAAGATTTCCTTTGACCTTTGCTTCCAAGTTACAGCTGATCATGCTACTCATTTATAATTTACAGGCTGAAGCTACGTGGGTCTTGTTTCCCTTCTTGGGGGGGGAAAGTAAAAAATAAAATAAGAGAAAGAAACGCTTGAGTGGTCATAAGAAAACAGGGAAAGACCATTAATGCAGCCCAACTTTTACAATACAGGGTGTAATGTGCTGGAAGTATCCTGTCATTCTACTGTGTGAGAAGTCATTTTACGTCCATGAGAAAGCACGTTGAAAAGCTACAACGGGAATGCAGTGTGAAATTAGTAATACTTTACATTACACTTGCCAGCTTCTCTGGGCACAGAACAGTTTGCCTTCTCTCTCTTATCTAGAAAATTCATAAGCATTACTTAGATTGCATCTATATTAGGAGCAAATACCAGCAAAGCGTGCTATGTTTATGAAACTGTGGATTAAGCTTAATCATAACCAGGCAGTTTTGGGGCAGGCTGTGTCCATGAAGCAGCCGATGTGGCTGCTGGGTGGGCAGCTCAGCTCTTCATTCACACGCTGCTTTAGTTTTGCAAAATAACTTCTAGGCATTGGCTAAGATTTCTTTTGAGTTTTCCTGCTATTCTTCTAGCTATGAGTGAGAATCAGCACTGAGGAGTTAATGAGATGTCTCCTTGCTTCCAGAGTTTATTACACAGAACCGAGGAGGATATTATGCCACGGCTGCAAAAGCAACCTCACGCAGGAAAAGGAATGAAGTGGCCAATAATAACCATTATGTTCAGTTTCTCGTGGTCCCTACATGTCCATGACACAATTGGCTGGTTGAAGAGCACATCCATTCCCTGTGCTTATTCCTCACAACACCCTGAAGACCTATAACAGACAACCAAGAGGCACGGTGCAGTGTGACATGGGCTTAGAGAATGGAGGTTAACTCTGTCTCCAATATCACTCCATTAGCAGGAAATGAAGAAAATAAACTGCCCATGAGGTCTTAGGAATTAGCTACAAATGGGTGCAGAAAGTCTGGAGGCTGAAGCCAGCCTGGAGCTAGGAACAAACTGTGTCTGACCTATGTCACACAGATTTGAACGCATTTGACCATCATTCTGCTGCCTAGGAACATGGTGGTACCATGTCACTGGTGTCACATCCAGAGTACAGCTCTGCCCAGCTTTCATGCTTCAAATGGCAGGTTGAAAAAAATTTGTTAAAAACATACAGACAGTTCTCTCAAACAAAATGTATTCCTTAATGCATCTCATATTCATCTATGAATATCCAGCTCAACTGAAAGTTCAGTTCCAATCCCTGAAGTACATGCCTCCAGTGTCCTGGGCTCCATACAGCACAATGCAGACAGAAAAAGCTGCCAGGACTTGAGTCCTGAACAAGAGCATCTCCTGATGCAGCCACACACAGACAAAAAAGTCAATCCCAGAAGGCAAACTCATACAAACTGTTGTATCATCTCCTCCAAGACACCTTACTCTCACTCAGACTTACAGAAAGTTCTCCACAAACTCTCAGCACGGAGAAGATCCTCAGGCTCAACAGCAGGGGCACAGTATTTGCCTTTTACTCTGCTTTAATTGGATTCCAGTTTTCTAATTGCAATTTTGTTTACATATATATTTTCATTTCATTTCTATTGCAATAATTTTATTGCAACCACAGGAAGATGCTTTTCTTTTTTGGATTCAATGCCAACATCCCAAATAAATAGCAAGAACGACACCATGCACACACCCCCCCAAAAAGAAACAGAAAGGAAAAAAACCCACCCAAACTATTCACTGCTTTATGTAGCAAATTTTTGGCTCACTAACTAGAGTTTGAGCAGTTTCAGTTCTCTTTGCTACCACAGACTTGTCTGATCATGGATGAGTCATTCAGTCTTTCTGTGCCATGAGCCCTTATCTCTAGAAATGCTGCCCAGTACCACCCTAACTCTGTGAGTGGAGAGAATATAGTTGTTAATGTGTTTGTGTATTTAGTAACAAGGAACATGTAAGAACAGAGGAAAAATATTTCCTTGGGAGTATCTTAAACCAGATTTTTTGAAATACAGACAGGGAAAGGGGATTTGGAGGCAGTGGCTGATGCCACTGTTTTCTTTTTTGCTTCTCTCAGCCTTTCCTCAAATTATTCTGTCAGGCTCAAAAACTGTTTCCAGTGTCAGGCTTCTGCTGAGTTCAGAATTTAATATATTTTTCCTTGATCCGTGTCACCCAGCTGGCACTTACATCAAGAAAATATAAAACTTTCTACTGCTTAATTCCACATGGTGTTTTTACAGCTCTGCTGAAACAAACCTGAAGCCCAAGCAGATGGACAGTGTTATTCCACTGCAACTCCATCCTCTCCATCCTGGGCACCACAGTAAGGTCCTGCTCTGACCAGGGACTCCTCTGCTGAGAGCTTACTGGAAAGGATAACTATTTCAAACAATATTTGATGTGGTGATGAGGGGTCTTGTTTAATCAAAACAAAGGGTAATTGGAGAGTGACTCCTGGTTTCATCACCAAAACGCAGAATTCACAAGTTTTTAACCCTTCTGTGGAGATTAAATTCTTCATATACTGTGAATCTGCCAGTTATGAGGTATACTTCAGAGTACATAGCTCATTTATACATATAAATATATACCCACACACATGTGTATTTATATGTATGGGCTATGATTTGTATGGGGGATTAAGGGACCTAGCAGCTAGCTATAGTGAGCTAGACTCTAGCAATACTTGGAAACCAAACTCTCACTGTCTCCTTCAGAAAACCTTGCCAACACTGCCAGAAGCTATATTTAAACCTTTTTTATTCCCCCCCCCCCCCTCCCTTCTATCTACTTCGATATCCTTTATTCCAAATGGTAAGAAGGGACTTCTTTCATTATCCTGTTCCATACAATGCCTGTTGTTAATTTTAAGTAGGATCTGTTGTTAGAATTAGAACAGCTTTTGAAGCCCAGGTAATTATTAGCCTCAGACTTCTGTAGGTCTGGACTTGCACATACTCTGATGCCTTCCTTACCCTTTTCAACTCATTACAAGTATTTCCTAATTATTAAGCATATGTGACTGGTGAGCAATTCCATACATTATTAATGGGCCAGTCTCTTAGAACTCAGTAGAAAAAAAAAATATCAAAACTCCTTATGAAAAGTTGTGACTGCGAAAGTGGTAACTTTTCATATTTAATATCATTTAGGCTTTTCTTTGTCAAAAGACCAAAGTAATATGATTGTATTAGAGGCTAATAGCATGACATTTTTCTTCTGTTAAGTAGCTTGCATTTTCAGTACCATCTAAAGGGAGACAATTTTTCTCCTCTATTTTGAGGCTTGCCTTGGTTAAGAAATAGCTAAATTCCCTTTCTGCCTAGCAGCAAATTTTTAACAGCAAAGACTGAAATCCTGAGAAACAGTTTCATAGCCTAAACAATGACACTTACTTCACTATGCAACTGTGATGGGTGAACTTAAGAGCAACCATCCCTTTCCCAAAAGTATCTGGGCAGCACTCCACTCCCTGAGCTTTGCTGTTCTATGAGGTGGGGAATTTAATGCAACTGTTGCCCCAATTAGAGAGACTCTTGGGTGAAAAACCTGGGCTGTTTGGTCAATCAAGTGCAAGGTGATTTACAGCTGATAGGTATGGGAAGATAGAGGGTGCACACGCTCCTCTTGAATTGATTTTTTCCTTGTTAGTCTTTTAGACTCAACACAAGTGGGAATATACCAATTTCTACATGTCCCTCCGTATTACCCCTCCAGGTCAAAACAAAAGGAGATGGAGTTCACTTTTGTAGCAGGAAACAAGTTGGTGTGATCAGGGCATGAGAAAGAGAAATGGCTGCAATGCTGCGAATCCAATCAGGGCCCCTTGGAGTCGCGCGGAGCTCTCTACCAAACCTCTAAGGCGCTTGCGATGAGGGATGATAATTCCATTCGCTGTGATCAGGCAAAAGAAAGGTATGATCAAGCAGCAGACAAAAATCGGGAGCCTAAATTAAATCCCAGGAAAAGATCTCACAAAAAAACAACCCCTCTAAGGCTAATGAAGTTGAATTAAAAACTGTTAAATCAGCTTACGAACAACTATTATCACAAAGCACTCATCTATCACTTCCACTAGCCAAATCTCAGACATGTGAAACGGGGGAATACAGCCAACAGTATGTTAGCACATTTAGTAAAGGGAAATCAAATATTCTGCCTAACACCTGAAATTAAAAATCAATCAGGGAGCCAATTTACTCATGGAGATATTAATAAAGTTCTCGGTGATTTTTACAAAGTATTGAATAGCTCCCAATTATATTATGGTGATAAAAAAAAGCATATTACATTCTTTAAGAATTCAGCAATTTTTCTCTAGGCCGTTTCAAATAGATTAAATTATACAAGCAGGAAAAGCAACAATCCTTCCTAGAGGTACTCTTAAATGTGAGACTTAAAGGAGACTTGGATGGTTTTGATTATTATGATGCGTTTACTGAACTATACTGTGTCCTCAATCCCTCGAATGAATCTTTGAGGGGATGATATCTAGATAGATTTCTGAATAATACATGCATCTGACTGAGCTATAAGATAAAAATTTTAAGATCTGGGAAGCTGCACTTCCTCGGGACTTTGTTGTGATTACTGTATTTCAAAAACAATGTTAAAGCAAGACCTTGATCATACTAGAATTCTTATTTAGCTAGAATATAAGAGTTATCACCTCTGCTCTTTGCCTGAAACAAGAAGCAATCCAGATCAGATGAGGTTTTGGTTTCTTTGGTTTGGGTTTTGTAGGGTTTTTTTCTAATGTCAGTGGCTGGAACTTATTGAATTAAAAGTTTTAAGCACCAGCAGAGTTGCCACAAAACTCAGTATGTTTTGTTACATAACATTTACTAACACTAAGTAATACTTGAGGAGAAAAGAACTCAAACTGAGTTTATGGAGCTGGTCACTAAATCAATAAGGAGGGCAGGAATTGGCATCTTCAGCATTATTTTAGAGGGTGCTTTCTCAAAAAGCTGAAATTTCCACCAGCACTAGAGAACATGAGAGCAATGTGACTTAGGGAACTTTTTCTTTACAGAGCCATAGTTGCCCCATTTTTCAGTACACATAAGCCACCAGTATTTTGGGCCCTAAAATAAGCTTGACATGAGGTCCAACAGTGGATTCAGGAGCCCCCAAGCCCTTCTCACAGTGGAAGCTTATAATAGCTTGCTAGAAACTCCAATCAGAAAACTGTCAATGAAAACAGAAGGATGCTGAAAAGTTAGATTAGGAAATTATCAGAATTTTGCTCAATAAACTGTAGGCAGTGAAATGAAATAGTAACTTGGTGAGCTTTGATGAGCTGTTTTGCATGCCATGGGACAGAAAAAACGTAAGTGTCTCCCAAAACAGTTGCAGTGATGTGACTAAGTCCCCAGTATCATGCCCTGCTGACTGAGAAACTAGGAAAAGGAAGGGGAAGAGAGAGGGATACGGTCTCCCTCACAGCATCACACTGGAAACTGTTCCTCAGACACTTGAGCAAGCACTACATTGCTGTAGATTCCCTATAGATTCCACACAGTAGAAGGCAGCAAGAAGCAACTGCCAGCAAGCACTGCAAGTGACTTCAAAGCCACATGAAAAGCAGTGACTGCAATAGCAAGAATTTATTACAGAATCTTAGGGGTTGGAAGGGACCTCAAGAGATCATCGGGTCCAACCCCCCTGCCAAAGCAGGCTCGCTATCTCATATTACACATATTTACCCTCAGCCCCAAACAGGTCTGAAAATAAATATTTTCCAGACAGAAAATGAGAAGGATAGCTTAAAACAAGTAGGCAAGAAGGAACAATATATGCCCAAGAAGCTCCTGACTCAAAGTTGTGTGAAGAAAGGGTTGTCAGACAGGACAGGCTGCCCAGGGAGATGGTAGAGTCACCATCCCTGGAGATACTTAAAAGGCATGCGGATGAAGTGCTTAAGGACATGATCTAGAGGTGGACTAGGCAGGGTTAGGCTGTGGTTGGACTCGATCTTAAGGGTCTTTTCCAACCCAGGTGATTCTATGGGCAAGAAGTAGAGGACACCAGACTTGCCTTGCTGGACTTACCTAACAGTTGGCGTGGGGACAAAAGAAATTATCTAGTTTGCCCACAGCAGCAGTGAAGATAAACGAGATATGACTAAGAGGTATGACTAAACTAGATATGACTAAGAGGTATGACTAAACTAGATATGACTAAAAAGAAGATGATGTATGTCCTGGTAAGAGCATCTTCTACTGGCTGTGTGCTGGAGAGATGAAGGTTCAGCCAGGTGAGAGGGTATGAGGACCAGAAACCCCATGAACAGGTGGAAACAAATAAGCACAAGTACTAAACCAAGCAAAAAAGACCACCACACCCCCACCATTCCCCCATCTCCCCAGTGCACACACGCAGAATATCAACTTCACAAGAAATAGATCCTGAATTATTACCTTAACCTGGACAATGACCTCCCAATTACCTTTAAAAATGCTTACAGTTCGAATCAGGTGTTGGCTGTGGCATGAATCACAATATGAGCTGTGTGCATGATCACAGAGCTGTGGCTCAAGCCTGGACAGGGACACAAATAGCTCTGGGAGCCATGCAGTGCAGGAGACCCCAGCTGAACCCATAACTGACAATTACAGGGATATACTCCAGGGGACATAAATGGGGAGGGAAAAAGGTAACTGTATTAATGGCACAAAAGCATAATGACTATTGCTGGTACTTTAAGCTTAGAGCAATTTCAAAGCATACCGTGATCTCAAAGTACATTCAGTAAGAAAGAATTAGAAACAATTCCCCACTGTTGGCTAATGAACTAATACAGAAGCATGAACAAATCCAATTTTTAAAGGATAGGTGTAGACCACAGCTTTAAATGAGAATCTTAGGAGGAAAGCTTCATAGAAAGTACCAACAGTGAAAATATGAAGTAGAAAAAGTGAAAAATGATCAAATACAGAGACAACATCTAGAAGGAAATCCCAAATGCAAAATTGCATTAGTTCTAGCACATTTCTGCACAGAGGTAAGAGAACTCTTAAGGGAAACAGAAGATTTACTTGACATGTTTTTTTGAAAATAAACTTTTTCTTCCCTAAGAGAGAAAGGTTCTGTGAGATGGATATAGGACCATACAAATTGAGGTAATCATAAGAAGGGAGATAACTAGTGTCTCTCTCTGTGACTTACTATAAAAAAACAGGGACAAAGGAGATTTTTCTTTCCATTTTGTTAGGGCGTGTGACACTAGCTCGAGTGTTACATCCCTGGAAGCTCATTCAGCAGGAAGGAAACTTAACTTGCTGCCTTCTTTTATTGAGCAAAAACAAGACACAGCAGAAAAGGGTTTTCAAAACTACCGGTCTCAATGTGGAGAAAGGAGGCACAGAGAGCAGGCAGCTTACAACACAAATCCTTTGAAGTAGGGGGGAAAAAATATTAAAAAAAAAGAATCACAGCCACCATACAGACTCAGAGGAGAGCCCCAGGATCTCTTCCTTGCTAGTTAACAGGATGCTAGAGTTGCCCCTAGGCTACATTCACCTTTTCCATCAGGCTAAGCCTGTTGGATTCCTTTCATCTGTTCAAGCAGTTGTGTCTTACACCATCTGATGAGGAAAGTTAGAGGCAGCAGATGGGAAGCCACATCCACAAGGAACAGGGCCACCTCCCTCTCATTTCCCAGTCTGGGTGTGGGAAAGGGCCATGACGGAGCAGATTAACTGGTGTATGTCCCATCAGTCTGGTGGAGGAGGAGAGATGCATGAGAACTTTGATGCTACTCAGATCTCACATATAAACTCACTAGTTTACCAAGTGATTGCTAAAGAATGAATACCATTAATCACATATTATAAGAATTTGACCAGGCTCAGCATTGTAATAAAGAGTTATTTTTAAAAAGGCTATGACAAGCATCATGCTGTAAATTACATTTCCTCACATTGTTGGTGGAGTTTTGGACAAAAGAGAGAGCAAGTTGTCAGGAAAAGTTTTAAACATACATAAAATCCGTAAATATGCTGTAAATACTATTTTGGAGAAGATGACTCACAGAAGCAAAGTTCTTCTGTTTACTTGTTTATTTCCACTTCTCCCAGCATTTTAATGGCTTGATAACAGGGAGCAAAATTTTCCACATGTTCCATTTTAAGGTTTGAGCTTTCAAAACTTAGAGTAAGGGTCTAAATAGCCTGTGAGTACACACAGGGAATGAAAACAGCACACTCCTTTCATGCTCCAGCTGTTCTATAGGTAACACAGACTTGATATACAGCACATTTACTTGTGCAGGGACCCGTGAGTTTACAAGAAGGCGTAGTGCTCCTCTCCCAAACACCTTAAAATCTAACCAGGACAATGATGATAAAACATAGGGGAAGACTTTTCAGGGAGGAAAGAATAAGATTATTTATAATGAGAAAAGAAGCAAGATTGCTTGAAGATACGGCTTAATTACAAGGGAGGATTTGAAGGAAGTTAGCAAGAAAATGCTTGACAGAGAACAAGGAGACAATCATGGGAGCCACATAAAAGGATGTACAGAGCTGCAGAAATGAGAATGGGAATAGATGATGTGAATGCACATTAACCTTTCCCTTTTTTTTCCCCTCCCAGAGACTCAGTCCAAAGTTAAAAGATGCTCTTGGATATTTGCCACTGAGTTGGTGAATCCGAGAACACACCCCTGCAGGCCCATCATGGGTCTAGATTGGCCTAATAAATCACTTGTCCCAAGACAATGCAATTAAGCCTAATTAGCCGATGCCTTTATTCCTAAACAGTTTCTTCCCAAGGGAGGTTTTAACTTTTGGTTTCTAAATTATCTCAAGGAGCTAAATTGTTCTCATCTCCTTGGCAAAGAAACAGTCCATTTCTACCTTAGAAGACAATGCTTTGTGCACTCAAGGGACACACATTGCACTCCACAAAGAGTTTATCCATACATCAGGCCACAGTTTGATTCCACTAGGACCAGTGACCAGCAGTGAGTAAACTTCCCTCTGTGACCAGTGACTTTCCCCCTTGCTGCGTTCAGCACAGCTCCCTGGAAGTCTTGACATTGCTCCTCCAGATCCTCCCCTTGGCTGGGCCAGGGTGCTCTGTTCTGCTAAAACTTTTCAGTAGTGATGAGATACACAGAGCTGATGATAAAGAGTCCCAGGGTCAGCTAGAACTGGGCCATCTTAGTCTATTATTCCTAGAAGCATTTTAAACAAGAGCAGCTTTAGCTGGTTCCAATACAGTAGATATAAAACAACCTTTCCAATCCTTTTATGACTATCCTTTGCTCCCAACTCACATTGTTCCAAAGCTATGTTACTTCCAGCAGTTTCACAGAAGCTTCAGCTATTCAGTTGTTGGATTACGTGGCTCTAATTCAAAAGGGAAGAATGGGGTATTTCCTCACAGATCAAGAAAATAACCAAAGAAAAATGAGGCTAGAGCTGGCCACCCTGGAAGAGGTCAAGCAACCTCTTGCAAGACAGTTACTGGGCAGAGAGGGGCTGCACTGGAGCAGGGTGGGGGCACAGACCCCCTGGGTAAAACGGGAAGGGGAGCTCTGTGGAGACAGAACAGCGTATTTTTGGTTTTCTCATACCAGGATAAACAGTGTATACACCAAAAAAGCTCTGCAGGTCTCTATAGAGAAGCAGAGAGAAGCCATTTGTGCTCTGGTGTTTTCATTGGAATCAAGGTGCCAAAAGGGAAAGTGATCTAAGAGAAAGTATTGCTATCTCCCCTCTGTCTATGAAGAGCTTGTCTAAAGACACCATGTGTTTCTCAAAGGTAATATGAAATAGTTACCTTTCTCTTTCTCATTCTTTGATACTTTTTTTCAACTTATACTAAAAGCCAACAGTCTCCTTGGCCATCAGCTGCTTCCTGCACATACAGCATTTCTTTACATCACACAAACTTCTTATTTTTAAAGTCTACCTGCTACTAGTCTGGGCTAAAGTTAAGTCTTGATAAATCCTTTCATTTTAAACATTAGACTGTGTACAATTTTCATTTAATCCTCTGCCAACGCTTATCTATTCTTCTCCTGCCCGCTTTACATACATTTATTTCCCTTTCATCTTTTTAAATTGTGCCTTACTTTTTCCTTAGAGGGATTTGACTAGGACTTTTTTCTTCTGCTATCTTGAGACTCAGTGAGTTTGTCCCTCCTGTCCCTCGTGCCAGCTGACAGCAGAGTTGAACTAACTGTGAAGTTACAGCTGCAGGTACTCTGCTGTGAACACCCAACTTCTGGACCTTCTATCCCAGATGCTAGCATTTCACTATAGCTAACTTGGTTTGCAGATTTAACTTATCCTTCTCTTTCTAAGTGGAGAAATTGAGAAACAGGGGAAGGAGAGAGAAAAAAAAAAAGAAAAAGGAAAAAAAAAATCACTTTTCTGGAATTCAAAAAGCTGGCCAAGCAAAATTTCAGCATTAGTAGGTCACCTTAGTGCTCTCTGTGTCTTGGAAACCTCCTTTCTGTAACTGCATTTATGGGGACACTTGATGGCACAGGATCAGCCTGCACTAACTGAACAGTTTCAGCAGTGTTTCATAGCCCTGCTCTGTCCAGGTCCTTCTTTATTTGAAACCTTCCCTTGGAGAAATCGTGCTAGCACAATTAGCCAAGAATATATTGCATTGTGATATATAGAGCAGGTATTAAAAAAGCTATTTGAGTATTAAAAGAGACTTCAGGGGAGGTGAGATCATGAGAGAAGAAGGATATATTAGACCTGTATGTGTCAGATTGCTTCAGTTTTACTGTCCTGGGAAGAAATATTGGGGACTAGCAAAGGACTGCTCACCATACTCAGGTACAGATGTTAATTAGGATGGTTACAATATGTAACTTTTAAACTCATGGACCTTGCAGTGAATTAGAGAACTATGCCTAACTGAGGCAGGGAGTGTAGGATGGTGTTGACAGTGACACAAAACAAGGAGGGGCCATATGACTCTATTGTCCATTGCCTCCACCTGCCAGCCAAAGATCAAACTTCAGCCTTGGGCATAGATCCTTTGCCATGGTTTTAAAATGTCACAGGAAGCTTGCACAGCCATAAAGGAGAGGAGTGGGATTGGCATTACCCTTTGTCTGCTGGGGTGTGAGTCAGTGGTATTGAGCAGCACTGGCTTTGGGTAAGATTGCAGTTAGGCTGCCACAACCTCTGTCTGCAGAGTTAAAGCAGAAAGCAATTTTGGCATGGCCCTAGCTGCTGGTGGTGAGGTTATTACCTAAATTAATTACACTTTTTGCACATTGTGTTTTAAAAGAAAGCAGTGGCAATTTAAGTGTTTTGCTGTCCATGGAGCAGCACCCATGGGGAGCAGCTAGAGGGAATCCAGTTTCTTAAGCAGGGCAGAATGCACTGACAGCACCCCTTTGCTTACTCTGCTCTTACAAGCAAGACTGAGCATGCACTAAAGCATACTCCTGAGATAATGCAAAGTTAAAACACCTACATGCCTTTGGTGATGGACAGTACCTGGACTTAGGGAGTTTAAATTCAAAGTTTGGATTGAGTTCAGTAGTTTTCAGCAAGTACCTAAATCCTCTTTGCCCCAGCAGCAGTCAGTGACTGGCAAAGGCATTTGGGAAACATTCTGGGTCTCCCTCTCTGAATTATGGTCAGAACATACATTTTATATTAAACTACAATATGCTATTTCAATATGAAAATAACTACTTAGTCAATAGCTTGCAGAAGATATGAAGGATGAGACAAATTAAAGAAATCTATGCAGGTGGGAAAAGTGACTTTCATAACACTGGCCATGAGTTAAAACAATATTTCAGGCAGTTTAAGTGACAAAAAGATATCAGCTGGATTGGAATTTAATTGCTCTCTCCTGCCTGGGCTGAGAGGCAAAGAAACAGCGTTTGGTGCCTCAGTTTTGGAATGAAGTTGTCTGGCCACAGGGTGTCATCCTTGATTCAGATGACAGCCAGAGACTTTTCAGCTAACAACATAAACCCTGCAACTTCCTGAGCAGTTAAATTCCACTCTATCTGATTGTACAACACACAGCAAATTGCTCTGCATTTAAATCAGCTATAAAATTGAATACTTTGACATAGACAAATTCTCCTTTGTCTCACTGCCTTGTTTGGAGGCCTGAAACGGCTGGTTGATATGGAAAAGAAAGAAAAGTAATGCAACTGGGGCATATTAACTACAACCAACCTGATGAGTGATTATCAAATCTCAGGAAATAAGAAAAAAAAAAAAAAAACCTATGATTGAATAATGCAAAGGACCTCTGCAGGAAGTTTGGAATTATATTCTTAATTGGGCCCCAGGCTGAAAAAAGCCATCTATTTCATATGGGCAATTTTATTTAAGACATCTCATATCCAGATTCAGTACACAAGTTAATGACTATGTATGAAGAAGCTGTTTCAGGAAAAAAAAATAATATAAGCTTTTAGCTACAATAGCAAGCTAGCAGCCTGGCAGAAGTTTCAAAGTTTCATCAAGGAGGAAAAAAAACCCACCCCAAAACTCAAATGTCCTTGAGATTTTGTCCATTCCTCCTATTGCTATTCTGTGATTTCTAGCTGGCCCACATTCTTTCACTGCTCAGCATCTTCCCAGCTCCCCACAGCCAGGGTCCAGAGGTTTGGCCACAAGATCAATGACTGCACCTGGCTAACAGGGAAGCAGGGAAAAAAGGAAAAGAAAGGAAGAAAAAAGAAAAAAAAAAAAAAAAGGAAAAGAACCCCAAACCTCACACAAAAAACCCAAAGCACTTTCCAGAAGAAATATCCAGATATTCCAACTATTTTGCCAGTTCACATGTGAGGATCGAATCAATTCACAACAGGTCATATGTCATCCTAATGAGTTTTCTGTTATGGGTGACAGAGAAAAACTTATCAGCCTTATTTTGTTATCTCCTGGGAGTCTAGACAGTCTGAAACCAGCACACAGTACAGCGAAGCTGCTTATTATAATATTATTTCTCTCTGAAACCTGATTTAGTTTGCCTTCTTCAAGCTAAAATAAAAGTAAGTGCCAACAATTTCTCCAAGCATTATAGCCAGAAAGAAATGTTTACATTTGTCAGTGCATTAAAAGTACTAATCCTACTGTTCTTAATATACATACACAGAGTGCAGTCATATAACATTTTAAATAACAGGTATTTTTTTTTAATGCAGCTAACCTCAGTTGATAGCACAGCTTTTCATGGATTATACAGTCTTTGAGAACACAGATCTCCATGTAATGCTTCCTAGCTTTACCAGTGGATATAATTTTAATGAAAACATGCCAGTACTAAAGAGCTATTAGGCACAGAGTTGAAATTGTCTTTGATTTTGTTCACCAACCAAAAGACTTCAATGATTTAAAAATCATTGAAGGAATGAAGGAATCCTTTAAAAGGAAGCTGTTAAATATTCTCTTTACATTAAACAGTCTCATAGGCATGATCTAGGTTACTTGTTTTTAATAATATAAGCATTCCCTTTCATTATTATATTTAGTTTAGAATTAATAGCAGATTTCAAGGAGGAAATGCGTTTAAGAGATGAGCATATACATTAACAGTGGCAAAATATACTAAAATTAACCTAAACCAGCCCATCTGATGTGACAAACAACCAAGTTATCCAAACTTGTATTACTCTTTTGATTGATGCAATAAATGGGTAACAAGTGTTATAGCCCAATGAGGTTTTTTTCTGAAGCAGGGAATTTCTTCTGCATCTATGCATGTGACTAGGAATCTATGAACTTTGTCACTTTAAAATCTCAAGTCAAAGGGAAGATAATTCCCATCTAAACTTCGCAGCACCATTGATTTGGGCACCAAAATATACTTACGCTGGCTTAATACTCTGGGAATGCTTCTCATGGATGTAGGCACCAGCAAGGCCTCCTGCTCCAGAATTTAAATACTGTAAAGAATAAAGAAACACTCACACATCATGCTTGTTATCTGTAAAGTCTATGGTTTTTTTTTCTTCCCTATAAACCAGATGATTTTTAACATTTCTAATGGTTTTTAACTGGAGATCTCAGTACTTGTCTCAAAATGCAGATGGGGGTACAAGCAGGGTTTTTCAGATTAGTTATGAAAACGTCTTTCTTGGTTTACAGATAATGTTTGAAGTCTAACAGAACACAGGCTAGAAAATTGAAATACAACTGAAACAGTCCCACATGATAATACATATAGCAAAGTCATCAAAAAATTCATCTGACTGTATCTGTTGGTTCTTAAGTCTCACAAGAATTCAGATTTACTAAAAGTACTGTGATCTGAAATTATTTAAGTTTAGGTAAGAATATTCTCTTGTCTTAGAGTGACTTAAGAAACTCCTATAATCTCAAGATCTCTGTGTGGGAAATAAGAGAAGTGCCCCTGATACTGTGACCACAGAGCAGAGGGTGGCTCAGAGCAGATGTTTTACCATCACTAGTATCCATCTCACATGCACAAGACCTTGCAGGTCATTGCCACTGTTATATTTTGGAACATCTTGTAACAAAGCCACCAGTAAAGTCAGTGTTCACCTCCTTGTTGTGACTGGTTCAAAGACTCAGCCAAGTCTTGATCAACAGTTCAGGTGCTGTTCTTACTCAGCTGACCTGCTTGCTGACCCATCATGTAAGTGACATTATGGAAAACAGTCTCAAACAATGAATCTATTTTACCTTGTAGGAGCACCAGCAGGCAAAATCTACTCCCCAGTCATGCAAATGAAGCTCTACATTCCCAACAGCATGAGCTAGGTCAAATCCAACAAAGCAACCCTGCAGGAAATGGATAATTAATATATTACTCATCAGGATAATCAGCACCATAAAATTATTCTCAAAAGCAATCTTTAGAGCTTTACTTGTTCTCTGTGTAGCCTATCGAGTCCCATCTGTTTTATTACTGGAAACAAGTTTTCTGTAACACACATACACCTAGAAAACATGAAATTGGGTTTTGGGCTTGTCTTCAAGGACACTTGGGTATGGTTTAGATACCAGAGCGTTTTCTCATGCAGCAAAGTGGGATCACTTGAAAGAAGAACAAATCATTTCAAACTGCAAAATAGTAATGTATGTAACGATGCCAGTCAATCATGAACAATTGCATTCCACTATATACCTGTACTTAAGGTCCCTCTGAAAGTTAAACTATGAGGATCTTGCTCTTTGGAAATCCAGATGGGCAAGATAGCAGCCTACACAACACATTGATCCTTAAGAACTTCTGTGCTTGTCCCTAAAACGTTATAAAATTCTTCTGCCCTCTCTTCCTGAGAAGTGTTGCATTCCACATAACCACAATTTGTGAAGGGCACTGGGGGAAAAAGAACCAAAATAATAAGACACGAGTATCCCAGATGTGTCTAGATCAAAAAGCAGCGTTTTACACCCAAAATGACCGCTGGATGGCAGCCTTTTTAAGCTAAAAAAGTTCTTCCAAGCTTCGCTATTTATCTAAGCGCAGAGAAGTAAAACTGCCTTTTGTGTCTGGACTGCAAATTAAATGCTGTTTTGCATTTTGCTTTTAAAACACAAACAGCCTGCTCACAAGCAGCACGGTAGGAATAAGAGCAAGAGCACAGGCTCCTAGAAAAATCAGCATCCAATAATAAACCAAAGGATTTTATTTATTTATTTATTTTTAAGAATCTCTTGCTGTTTCTGGCAGGAAGGGAGCCTTATTTTAATGGTACTTTAGTATATTTAATCCTCTGTATAAACTAGATAACAAATTGAATGAAGGGGCATCTTAAGAAGAGGTGACACTAATTCTAATGGAGGCGTTAATGAAATTAGCAGCTTGAGAAGTCACTCCAAAGCTACAGCAGGAAAACTCTCTGCCATAACATTTGCACTTAAGCAGCACCAAAGTTCCAATAAACAGCCTACCCTTCACACCCTCTGTGGCTTGTCTTCACAGGGATCCTCAGAAGTGAGTTAAGATAAATCAACTGAAACAGCGAGGCTGGGGCAGAAGAGCTGAAGCACACCGAATGCCCATGGGGACACTCTCATTCAGAGATGAAATGGCCTGGGTTCAGAGAAATAAGCTACAGCAAGCTAAAGCCAATCTGCAATTGAACCAGAAGGGTTTTGGAGGGTTTTAAGGCATTAACTTCAAAACTTCAGTTGATTAGGTTTAAATGTTTCCAAGCATCCCTCAGCACACGTGTCCCACAAGCTCTTCTGAAGAACTGCTATGAGAGATTCAGTGGTTGCAGTGAAGACCAGGGGTGACACAATATGCTGAGAGTCTTGCAGAACATGCATCTGACAGCATATTTAAACATTAAAAGGAACAGAAAATTGGTAAGAAATTTAGTTCTATGGTAGGTCTTGTGTTAAAATCAGTTGTCCTTTCCCTGTCAGTACCTGATAAACTCTATAAAAACACATGCTCAAACACAAAATGACAAATTAGGAAAAGACAGGGGATGGAAGGTAGGACAAGGCTCCTCAGGACACCAGCAGGTTTGATGCCCTCAAAGCCTCAGTAGTTTAACGAGGCTCCAAAGCCACATTTATACCTGTAACCTCAAGACTGAGGCTGGCTGGAACAGCTCAGCCTGCACCCACGCCATGTTCTCATGGCCCACAAACAAGATGGCCGCTGCCATGCCACCCACAGGTCATCTTTCTGAACTGCTTTCACGGCTCCCCAACCCTTTGAGATCGGTTGGTAAGCCCCACTGTGTGCTATTTAGCTCCTGAACGAGGCACAGCCTGAAAAATCTGGGTTCAGCGGTTGGCAGGTTTCCGGCATCACCTCGGAAACACCCACTCGTAGCATTTTTCAAGGCGTCATCTGCGAGATGGGTGGTGCTGGTTTGCTTTCCCGGAGGAGGTGTCTGGCACTCGAGTCGCACAAACAGCAAATGTTTAGCCACACAGATTGCAAGGAGAAAGTAAAACAAACTGAAGCAGCTCTCCCTGCAACGAGCCACGCAGAAGAAGGGCTGCGTGGGAACGTCGCTTCCTCAGACTAGGGGGAAAACAGAGCTTTCCATCTGCTCTGGGCAGAGAAGGGGACATGTGCTCTCCCCTGCCTCTTCCGTTTTATTCTAACATCTAAAAGTCATTTCTGCAGAGTGTCTGGGTAGCTGCTGATAACCAGCAGGTAACAACTCAGCATGGACAATGACATTTGGAGAGAGGGAGAGAAATGACAGCTTCACACCAGCAAAGCTGGGACATTTAGAAAGAGAGACAGGAAAAGAAATGAAGATGAAGGATCTTAAAGCTCTTCCTACTGGGACTCAGGAGATTAAAATACTTTACATACGGTACGGAGTCAGTGGAAAGTACAATATAACTCATGAAATGAAAATTGTATTTGAAAGCTGGAGTCTCCAAAAAGTCAGACATTTCTTTGCCTGTGAAAGAATAAAATGACTCAACCCCACTCCATCCTCTAGAGCAAGCTCAAAAGTATGAAACAAGGAAAACTGTTACATCCTCTTCAGCCTGCTGATGAGTCTCTTGCACAATACGTAGTAATTTTGATTTATCTGAGAGACCTAAGATGGAAAAATAGCCTGAGGTAATTTTTCAAGCTTAATTTAGTTCATTTAATATTTAATGACTTAATAAAGCTGTCTATGCGCAGAGCTTTCACTCTGGGAGGAATCTTAACGTACGTAGAGAACTTAGGAAATTGGCTTAAAAAATGTAAGAGGAAATCAGTAACTTAATTCAAAAATGATTGACCTCAAGAATCCTAGGACATTTTCCAGACCTCCTGAGCTTGCAGCTCAAATCTCTAGCCAAGCCCTGATAGGGCACAACATCGCAGGATTTTATTTCAATTGTACATTAAAAGAATTAAGGCCATCTGTGTAGGACTTTTCTCTCTACTACACTGGCTGACAAGTGATTTTTTTCTTCTTTCTCCTCTTCTCAAATGACACTTCCACCTTGTGTTTTCCCCTTCCAACTTTCTAGCTTGTCAGTTCTCCTCAGACTATTTTCTGCTTAGGATCACAGGGTCATTCACCACCCTTCATCACCAGGAAGGGGAGCCTTGCACTTTTCCTATGAACATGACTTCTCGGGCTTATCCTCTTTTGACATACATTCAAAAGGACTCCAGCCTTGTATGTGATCATATGTTGCATGTAGAAACAGGTCGTTCTAGCCACTGCTGGTTTCACAAGGTCCACAAGCTCTTGAAGGAGATGTGGGCTTTAAGTCCACACATTTACTGTCCCAACAGCTTGTCATCCTGGGTGAGGGACTTGCTGGATGCCACCAAACAGAAATTAAGCCAGTACACATTACACAGATGTTAAAAGATTTTGGCTCAGCAGTCATTTTTTTGTTTTCTTCTAAGAAGTGGCAGCTCCTTATATCAGCTCTGACCCAGGAAAGAGGAGAGGAGCCAATTCCTTTTGACGATGCAACATTGTGGGCTTTCTGGTAGCCAGCAGCCCCAAAGCTAAGGGAAGCAGCAGGATACAGGTCCTTACCCACATTAGGACAGCAAACTCTTCACGGATCACTAATTTCATAGCTCTTAGAGTAAATATTTGCTATGTGCTGCTGTTTAAGTACTGAGTAGCAGTATATGTTACACAGTGGTTTTGTATAAACACACAAACATCACTTAACCCAGGCAGCAGAGTCTGTGAAGACACTGAGCTGAGCGCGTCTGGCAGTAGGGAAATGAAAACTGGGTGGGCTCGTGCTTTTCAAGCCTTGTGGGTATTCAAGCAGCTCTTTGGGCTGAATTAATTTTACTTTTTAAATACACTAATGACATTTCAGGCCATGCATCTACCGGCACACCAGTGCCACAGACTCTAACCACAAAGTGGTTGGCAATTAATTTCTTGGGGTTTTTTTTTTAGCTTTCTCCTCTTGTGAAAAAAACACCTCTGGAAGAAGAGATTCACTCCTCCTTCCTGGCATTTCTAGCAGGCATGCAGGTGGAAATGGGCCTTTGACATCTATCTGTGCCAGCTGGAGCAGGGAACTGCTGTCAGGAATTGCTCTCCTCTTCAGTAAGGTGATGCAGTCTCTGTATAGAGTGTGGAGTGCTTTTGTGTATATCCATATTGGGAGCCCATACACCTGAGTTAATATTATGATTTGCGCTGCCTTATAGAAATTTTAAGCTCTCCCCACCAAGTCCTTGTTATCTCCTCAAATTCATTTTTGCTCCACACTGGTGACTGCTTTTCCCCAGAACACAGGTTCTCAGCCACTTTGCTGTAGTTTGTAGCTTTCAGTGAAAGTGCATCACTTCCACTCATGCAAACACACGTCCCACAGCCCAAAGAGCACCTTTAGAGAGGTGGTAAAGTGATAGGCTTTTCCCCAGATTGTTCATGTTTACAGCAGAGAAGAAAGATTTCTCTTCTCACAGACACCTTTCAGACACACCACAGAGCAGATTTTGGGGAAGAAGCGCTGGAGGCGCGTAGGCGTTGGCGGCTGAACAAAAGCTTTGCTGCCACCAGGAGTGAGAGCGAGTAGAGCAGTGGGTGGCATCATCCTATTAATAACCCATATTCAAACATTGCAGCATAGCCTTTTGACTAATTGCAGTCAGCAAAGGCATGGAAGACCCTCAAGGAAAGCACCATGAAGGTCTTGCTATTAGAGCTGCGTGGAGCAGATACACAGTTTCCCCCAGCAGCTGACTTCCCCCTCTCCCCACTTCCTTTCTTTTTCCCTTGCTTTTCTGCATCCCTGTCAGAAGTCAGTCTTGTTTTGTATTGTGTTCAGGACCAATTTTGTCGCCAGGTGCTGCTCTGTGAGAACATTCCCTCTCTATATCCCATGGGCCCTGCACTACCTCTCACACCTGCTATGTTCTCCCAGGGGAGACTTTACCATCACTTTCCAGCAGCATAACTTACTCCCTGACCTGCAGAAAAATTTCCACTGCCAAACCTACAGCAGCAGAAGACATATAGCCTGATGTGAGCCAGGAACCTCTCCAGAGAGTTAAAACATCAAAAATAAATAGCTGGTTTGCCAAAATCCAGCGATACTAACTAAGGTTATACTTGAGTGGTTTCATCTCGTATGAGACAAGGTACATCCAGTAAAAGACTGCCCCTATGGAAAGTCTGGTGACCTCCTGTTGGTAAGAAGACTTAATTAAAAACTATTTTCTCCTGGATTCCTGAGGCAATCGAGATGCTTAAAGAAGTTTTACAGCTATGTCCACAAAGTATACTGCCTGCAAGCTGAGTCATCGTTGAAATACAGCCTCTTGTGATGTTGATGTGCCCCACATTGTGCCTGTCTCCAGAAAACTGAATAGCCAAGTCTGGTTCCACAGGGAGCTCACCTCTACCCTCACTGGGGGCAAAACCTGCCACAACAGGGCTGTAAGTAAGGAAGAAAATCATGGAAGTCTACCCAAAAAAGCAGAAATCTTACACAAGCTAACTTTTAAAGAGGGATTAGAGCTGTGATTACCTCCTCCTCCTCCACTGAACCTCTTGAAAAATCCATCCTTCAAGAACAGCCCTCTAGAAGTTAATAGGCATGAATTATCTCTCCATAGAATTTAAGTCACACCTGCAGGATTGCCTTTGCAGGGCTATTTCTTCATGTAGCACAGTGCACCCAGATCCCTGAGGAGATGAGTGCTTTTCCTTTGTATTAGAGCCCCACAGGTTCCCACATGTGCTCCGTATCATTCCACAAAAAGTAGAAATTAAAAATACTTCACAAGGAAAATTGATCTTCACAAGGAAAACTGACCCCCAAAACAATGGGGTTGGAGCATCCTTACCTTTTTTTGGCCAGCCTTTGTTATTCTAGGGATGTCAAACAGCTGTCCTGTGTAGTACTGCACCCCACTGAACAGAATGACAGCAATAGAGTCCCCTTCCTTCTCAATTACAGCAAGGATATCTTCAGTCCTCAAGGTCTCCTCCCCCTAAACCAAAGTTAAAGCACACATTTTACATCAACTCTGGCAGTAATGAAACTGTCATTTCTTATTTCATAATCTATATTTTACCACGAGCCGTGCTGCTTGCATAAGGAGATCAAAAGCAAATCCTTAGCACGGTAATGATATACAAAGGTAGCGCTCTGAAGTAGCCTATAAGTTACCTCAAAAAAAACCCCAAATCATTAGCAAACTTATCTTGAAGGTGCCAGTTATAAAAAGTCTATTCACTTCATATTCCAGCATATTTCATACTCTTTAATATTTCAGACAGTTTTAATTTACAGTGAAAAAAAAAATCCTGGTGCAAACAGCATATATAATGATTTTTATACAGCATCTGAAATTTGTGACACCCACAAGACTTGAAAGTTGTCTATCAGCTTCACTCTGTACTTTTCTGATAAACTTCATATCCCACAGGAAGCTATTATAAACCTGCCATATTTATATTTCAAAAACAATAAGTCTCACATCATCAAAAGTACAAAAATCCCCAAACTTGGGGTCATTAAATATAGAGGAATTTAAAAAAAAAATAAAATAAAAATGAAAAAAAAATCCCACTTCATTCTTGATTCTTTATAGGAAAATTACTGCCCCATCCTCCTCCTGTCTTCCTAGCAAGGGATCATGTAAAACATACCACCACCTAGGGATCAATTAGGCAGTGAAAACCTAGAATTAAATTAGACTTGTTACTGAAAAGAGCTTGGGCAAGATCGTTGAATTGCAAGTAACTGTTATTATCTCAACAATCCTTGCAAATCTATCAAGCGTTCAGGAGTGGGCTCTTTACTCACAAGATGACTCAGATTTCTGAAGCAAAAGGTCACCATCAGTTTATAGTCGTGGCAAAGTTCTTAATACTGCAAAAGTGAAGCAAGGCAGTCTTTCAAATTAATCTGAATTGCATATCACTGAAAGGAGACCTTTCCCTTTGTCTGCGCTGCTTCGGGAGCGGCGTTGTTTGTGTTATGGCAATCTTTTACCTCAGGACATTAAAAGGACGTTGGGGTTTCTCAATGAGCTACTGTATTTTGCAGGTGGTGCAGGATGCTGTCTGGTTTTGCAAGCAGGAGAAAGAGGGGAAAATAACATTTTTGTTCTTCTTCCAGGCAAATGCATTAATTGAATCAGATAACTATAACACGGGTTCTAATAAACAAATATAAAAAACCCCCAAACCCCTACAAAAAGCCAACACAGGAACAGAATACACAATTCTTAAACTTTACCTAAAATTATTGGTAGAAACTGATTATTCCTTCTATAGGCAGACATTAGAATATTTAGAATATTTGAGAATGTATGGCTCCTCTCCTATGAGATATGTTTCTGCCCCTGGCAATAGCAAGCAGAAGTGATGTATTTCTCACCAACCTCCCGTGGCTGCATCATGAGCATGCATTTCTCCACATCAAGTCCGTGAAGTCGAAGTTGGGACTCAACAGCATACTGGGAGAGATTTCCATGCAGAGCACATTAGCACAATTAGATAATAAAGCTTGTAAAAGGAGAACATGTCAGAAAAGGGATACAGGTGCCTGCCTTTCACTAAAATTTAGGCTTTGAAGCCTAATCCATCTCCATTGAAAACTTTCTGGATTTCCTTTAGTTTGAAAAAGATCAGAACTGAATTCACATCATCAGACAGGAAGGATAAAGTCAAAGCCTAAATCCTACAGGATGAGTTCATAGAGCAGAGTGGGGGTGGAAGTGTGCTTTACCTAATGCCAGCAAGAAAAGCCCACACAGATAGCAGCCATGGAGAAGACTGAATATCACCTCTCCAGGGGCACTGGGTACCCACTTTTCTTGGTAGCACATAGAATTGTAGGAACATAGAATGGTCTGGGTTGGAAGGGACCCCAAGGATCACAGAGTACCAACCCCCACCACCACAGGCAGGGCTACCAACCTCCAGGCATGATTTAGAAAAAGTTGTCCAAGGGCCCCATCCAACCTGGCTTGAACACCTCCAGGGACAGTGCATCCACCACCTCTCTGGGCAACCTGTTTCAGCACCTCCCCACTCTCTGTAAAAATCTTCCCCCGTAATATCTAATCTAAACCTTTCTTCCTTTACTTTAGTCCATCCTCCCTTGTCTACCCTTTTAAAAAGTTGATTCCCCTGCTGTTTCTCTGCTCCCTTCAAGTACTGGAAGGCTGCAATGAGGTCCCCCTGCAGCCTTCTCTTCTCTTCTCTAGGCTGAACATGGCCCTCCTCTGAACCCTCTCCAACAGTGCTACATCTTTCTTGTATTGAGGGCCCCCAGATCTGGACACATGACTCCAGATGGGGCTTCATGAGGGCAGAGCAGCGAGGGACAATCACCTTCCTGTCCCTGTTGAACACCCCTGATGGAGCCCAGGATATCATTGACCTTCCGAGCTGCAAGAGCAACGTGCTAGATCCCAGCCTGTCACATACACACCAGTGTCAGTGCAAACAAGGCTTGGCCAGCACACATGTGCTGTCCCCTGCTAGTCTCACATCTTACTGCATAGCTGGGAAGGAAGTAAAGGGTCTAAATTCTCAGGCTATTTTGAAAATCCTACCCATCAATTTAATCAATAAAAAATGGTTCTGGGATAGGATAAAAAAAAAAATCATGGAGTAAAGCTATTAAATAGTTGAAAATTCCATGGCAGGAAGCAAAGTGATGGACGTTGCACAAGTCATTACTGATGTGCTACAGAAATTTAAGACGACCAAATGTAGACGCAGGCCTGGAATGGACATGGGATTAGTATGAACATTACTTAAAATAAAGGCAATTGAAGGTTTATAAATCTGTGTCGCCATCTTCATTACGAATAAACCTGTTAGGAGCCTGACTCATTTTTATCACACCATAGAGATCAAATTTGTTATCAATTTCCAGGAGTTTACGGAGTTGACGATAAAGTAGCAGTGGGCCGCAAACTTAAAGACTCATTTGCTCTAAGCTGTGATGCACGGGCTATTGTCTCCTGTTTTATAGCAGACAAATTATGTTTGAACTAGTAATCTGAAGTGCTAAGAACAAACATTTCCATCTCTGTCTGGGGATATATAAGTCTTAATGTTGTGAGTTTGTATTGATTTGGTTTCATAAAGTAAAACAGCAACAAGAATTAATAAAACATTTACAACTTCAGTTGATTTAGGCCAGTAGTTTGCTCAATGTCTTTAAAAAGACTAATAAATCAATGTACCCATTCAATCTTTTCCTCTTGTAAAATTTTTTATTTGAACGAAAGGAATAAAGCTACGATCTGTAAAATATGCTGAGCTCAAAAGCTTCTGACAGATTTTTTTATTGTAATGCTACTTGGACAAGATGAGCTAATAAATATTCAAATCAGGCTACTGATATGCTTTGGAAAAATATGATTAATAATACAAATATGGTGAAATATTAATTTCTTACATGGTCAGAGGGAAAGGCTCTGGCTTCTAGAAGAATTTTATAGCGTCTTGCAGTAGGCTTAAAGAAAGACAGCTGTTAAGAACAACAAAAAACAAGAGAGATCTGTTGAAATGTATCTAAGCAGAGATGAGAGAGAGATGCTCCCAGTATATAACTTAATAAAGAATGCTTTACTTTCATGCAGGCTACAGAGTATCCCCTAGAAATTACAAATATATGCTTTGATAAATGTTATATGTCCAAAGAAGAAAGCATTATAATACTGGTTTTCATATATCCATAACAAAGGCCATGAAGATCCAGCAGTGAAAACTTGCACTTACAAGAATCCATGCCAAAGCTTTAACAGCGGCCGGTTTCACCCAGCTCCCTCTCATGAGCAAAAGCTGCAGCTGGAGAGTAGCTAACAGTCAAAAAAAGCTGCATATCCATTCCTGCCCTAAAAATAAGTTATTAAATCTTCCCCTTCTCTGAAATAAGCCTGACCAAAGAACTAAGCCTTCTGCAAAGACTTCACTCTCATCCATCTCACTACCTGCAGGTCACTTAAATGTAAGTTGAGCTTCTCACCATCCTGAGAGGACTAGGAGATAGACAACTTACAAGCCCTCCTGTTTATGCTAGTAGTGGTTACACAGAGCTCAGCACAGGCTGTGTAACCGAATAGTTAAGCACAAGTCCGGCTGCACTGAACCTAATTCAGGGCAGAGGAACCAGGTAAATTGTCTTGTACTTAGCCTTATCCTTCTTTGCTTCAGGTTTCTTGATTTAGCCAAGGTCAGAGACACGTTACAGAGCAGATCTGAGTGATAAATCTTTTTGCATGAGCCATGCAATATGAAGGTTCATGTCTTCTTTGACTTGTCCCAAATCTTTGGAAATACTAGAGAACCAGAGACAGGTCAGCATAAGGCAGTCACATTTATGGCCTCTGTGGCATAAACATCAAGATCAGATTCTTTGCCACCTTTTAGGCATAGATAAAAGAGCACAATTCAAAATGCCATCTCTTGTGTGCAGTTGTATTTTAAGCTTAACTGAAATTATAGCTTTATCTTGCTCCAGGTGAGCTCTTGTTTCTTAGACGTTGAAATTTGGTATGAAATTCAAGTATAAGAAGTTATTTTTAAATTTTTCTCAACTAAAAGGGACTCTCTAAGGACTGATGTGCAGCACATGCAAGAACAGCTCAAACTTACCCTACTGAGTTCTTAAAAATATATTCTTTGCAGCATTTCTGCTGAAGGGGAGCTGGGTCTTGCACAAGCCAAAGCATCATACAAGGTACAATGCCAACAGCTTAAGAAAAATTAAGCTATAATGCAGTCTTTGAGGTCCTCAGTAAAGGTTTTGCTTACATTTACAAACAAAGGAAAGAAGTAATTGTCAGCATAACCATTGTAAAGACATACCATCTGGAGGTGCAAGTTAACGGTTAGCCCATTCATTAAGGCTACTTCGTGTCTTTGGGCCCCTGAAACAATAATAATAATAATTTTAGAACCTGATTTGGTGTTATCTTTATAATTTCAGAGAAATCTAGTACAGTGTTGAGAAAGCAAAAGTATATTTTCAGCTGCTGTCTCTCTAGAGACCAGAAAGCAAACAAACATCTGAGGTGTCATCACAGTGAAGTAAAAAGATTTCATGTCTGACTCACTACACCACACTGGCAGGAAAATATTTATTTTTTCAGGTCAGCCACAGAAGACAAAACACAGTGAAGTATTTCCACTTCCCAGCAAACCACCATCGGATTTATTGTGATTAATACCTCAGACAAAAAATCAGGTCAGAAGACTATACGTAAGGCAAGACTTGCAGACTTATTTGTGTCATAAGTTTATATGTAAAGCAAGGCAGAAAACATATTGAGACAATCAAGTATTGTAAGTGGTTACTGTAATGTCAAGCTAAATCTCATCCCTAATAAAAAAACCCAAGCAAAATTGGCCTATTGAATATAACAGGCTATTATTAACATAGCAACTTAACAGCAGCCATACCCACATAGCTTCCAGGATACTACCACCAGATGCCTTTTGGCTATAGCTAATCACAGGCAGAGCTAATGGAGTAACAACTAATTGTTATTACGAAGTATTTAGTAACAAATTCTCAAACCCTTATCAACCACTGGTGAAAGGTTTTAGGCAGGACCAGGGACTGCACATTTGGGCAGGGTGCCACTGAGATAGGAAGAAAATCAATTCCTGTTTCTTCCCTTTTTGCCTGATGTCTGTCTGTTGAAAAGCAGTGATTCACCCTTGACACAAATCAGCGCTTTGAGAGTCTTCTTCAGCTGGATGATGGGCTCACATGCCTTGCCCTAGTCATCGCCCCAGCAGTGGAGTTCACCAAAGATGGAAAGAGGTAGAAGAAAGGGAAGGAGGAAGACAAATTTAAGCAGGCAGGGAGGGAGGGAAACAACCACCCCTGAGATCGATAAAGAAGAAAGTCATCACGTTGGGGTAAAACGGATAAGGGAAGTGATCAGAAATGGAAGGGTGAATCCTGGTTGTCTCCTGACCCTTCTTTGACAGGGAAGAGGCAGGAAGAGCACCAAGACACTCCTACAGAGGTTAGTTTCACAGAGTTATACCTTTGCCAGACTAGGAAAGACAGCCATGAGTGGAACTCGATACAAGAAAATACAGCAAAAGAACATGGAAACCTGTAAGGACTTATCCCTAAAGCCTTGCTGAGCAGGCCTCAGCTCCTGTACCACAGGAAAAGCCAAGAACTGTTCTGATTGAGGTAATTCAAAGGCCTTTCTTTTTGTTGATAAAATCTGTAAGTGTTGGACAAAAAGATCTGTCAATAGCTGTCAGACACTCCAGAAGCCCTGTCCAGGGGTTGAGCCAGGAGGAAAGAGAGATGTGGAGAATAAGTTCCTTCCTTCAGATACTCGGAACATCATCAAGTTTGTGGGAAGAAATTTAAGTAGACCTAGAAAAATACACTCTTTTCCTCACTTAAATTCTTCTCCTTTGCTTTCTTTTCTTCCCTCTGATACCATTGCATCTGCAGGCTCCATGCTGCTGGAAGAGGTCACCTTGTGGCTGCTCTATTGCAGATACAGAAGACAGCCAGAGAGAGTGATTGCAGCTCAAAACAGTATTATTTGCAGTCTTAATATTTCTATGGAACTCTTGAGGCTGAAAAAAGGGGTAGCATCAAGAAATGGTATTGTTCTTATTTCTCCCTCTGCTCCCTCCATGAAGCCTGTGGCTTTCACAGCAAATTCGGCACGAGCAACCCTCTGCCTGCTGTACCGTATCCCTATAAAACAAACGGTTAATCTGTAGATCACTTTTAGCTGCATGCTAGCATCCCAAATTAAATATGACACTACATTTGTCATGTAAGTCTTGGTCTTCTGTAAATTATATATTTATTAAAAGCTTTCCATTATTGAATTTCATGCCCACAAAACAAACCTCATCCGTGTCATTGGAAAACTGTTATCCTTTATAACCTGCACTGCATTTCAGAAAACAACCTTTCTATGATCCAATTAACCTATTACAATATTCAAAGACCCAGCACACAGGAGACAAAATTATGTTTGCTTTCTTTATTTCCTAACTTTATACCATATCTCTGAGACAGGCTAAAACCTGTATGTTCTGCTTGATAAATCTCCTCTTTAATAAAAGGAAGCAGCATTTACAAAGTACAACTTCAGAGACAATTATGATTGTGTTAGGCAGACACTGCCATCCTTCTCCTCTCTGACTGCAGCGGGAGCCTGATCCTCACTTGAGTAAGGGAAAAAGCATTTTGTAAAATGATTGGGAAAAAAGAAGAGAGAAAAAAAAAAAAGGCTAAGGACCCCAATTCTGAAAACAGTTTGGTTATTTCAAATAATCCTTATCACTCAAAGTCACTACAAATCTACTAAGCATTCAGTCTTCCCTCAACAGAGACCTGCCTGAGCGCATTGTACAGCAGCAGCCATACAGTTAATCTTGTTCCATCAGAAGGTGATCCTGCCAAGGTTGTAATGTTTTAATAAAGTCTGGTAGGAGAAGCAGAGATTACCGTCACTGCATTATGCCACTCAGAGCAAGCACAGGAGCAAAGAAAAAAAAAAAGCTTTGGCCTCCATTGACCTTGACTCTGAATTTCACAACGTATTTACTACTGTAACTTTCATTGAACAAGAAAATGTGACTGCATTTAATAAGCAAGGTGTTATAGCACCATAAACCATTAAATGGACAAAGATATTTTACAGTCTTTAGTCCATTCCTGAATGTCTTACCAAATTATTTTTGCTTTCTGCTACTGCTTAGAGTGAGAACTGACAATTCATCCCCCTCCATAATATGTTAGATACTGAATTAAAAACCAAGGTAAAATTCTGTTTGTTCTTACATTAAATTCACTAAAAAAGGAAATTCAAAATTCCCTCCACTCATACATGCTCAGTATTAAACCTCACTGGAAAACAGTACTTGTAAATAACACACTGGAATAGAGTATTTTAACATGATTTACTTCCTGCATTTTTTCTCTTAGCATTTTCATTATTGCCTACAATTATAAAACCCAGGATTTAACACAACACATCCATTATTTGAGAATTATTCATTCACTTCTAAGAATTGCTCACCTAGGTCCTGAAAAGAACTTTGAGAATATTATATAAATAAACCCCTGCTGGCATTCACATCTGAGGGCTAGATTTGAGCTAAAACCACATTTTTATAGTACAATTAAATGCAGTCCAGAAATCCAGAGAACAAAATCCAAATTAATAACGTTGACATGCTCTTCACTGCTGAGGAAAACAACAGGACTACAAAACCCTTCCCAACAAAGAATTTTAAAAACAAAAGAAGGTTAACAGCAGCATGACTTCAGTCATCTGCATTTTTTAATAGAAAGCTTTAAAACCCACATTTAAAATTAACATCACTGTAGTCTAGCTATTCTCAGAGAAAATTCACCTGTGTGATACAGAGTTTGGAAAAGAAAAATAAGAGAGACTGATAAGAAATTTAATGAAGTTCAAGCAAAGCTCTCATTTCCCAGTCCTTACAACCCAGAATACTTTTAGTCAAACAGATATCATAACACACACTGAGCTGGCAGCCTCTACAAGACAGATGGTTAAGGGGAAAAAGTCCCAGCCTGGCTCCCTGCTTTCCTCCATGGCTCTTAACCTAAAACTGAGACCAAACTGATCCTGGCACCAGCACTGGCAGGAGGTCAGCACTCAGCCAACCCCAACACCCTGCAGGGAGTTCACAGGGGCCTGGATTTTGCAAACAGAGCAGTGACAAACATTTGCAGAAGGGATGCTGAGAAGGGTGATAATTCACCTGCTTCAAGCTGCCCCTTGGGGGATCTTTGCTCTCCCTCTTGGTTATGTGAAGGGCACCAATGGATTACCTTGTTATTTTTAATTTAAGTTTCCCAAAGTACGTAGTGTGACTGTTCTCCGTTTTCATAAGGTGTAGGATAAATTCTCCACCCCCCAGTTAATTAAGTTCAAGGTTTCCAATTTAAAAGCCCTTACCATGCATCAGGCTGGTTGTGAGACAGGTCACCTTTCCCTTCCTGCCCACAGCTTCCCACTTACTCCTTACTTCCAAGGCAGTTCTTGGTCTGGGGTAAGGTGTCAAACTTGAAAAATCCCTAAATCAGCTGCGTTCAGCATTTTAACACCCTTCACCCCTTTATGTTCTCACATTTTTATGTTCTATGCTAGTTAACAGATTAATGTACTGAGTTTGCCCTTGAACATAGAGGAAGCAAGAAAAACAAATTCTTAACCTCCTGAACAACACCAAGTACTACAGGAGCAACTTCCAAAATCAGAACAGCCAAAGAGTATTTTGCTATTTATTTCATTCTGCAGATGGGATCACTCGACATAGTCCAGTGATGACCAGTGTAGCCACACTCATATTTTTTTATTTAATCTTAGTGTTTACATACATAGACCAACTATAACAACACTTTATGTTCATCCTGATGCAGTAATAATGGCCAGTAGACATGCACTTCATTAAGAAGCTTCATGAAGAAATCAGGAAGCTACTTTATTTATAAACATATAAACTTGTGTATTACATTGGGCTGAGATGGAGTTAATTTCCCCTCCCGGTGCTGTGCTTTGTGTTGGCAGCCAACAAGGAGTTGGTAAGACAGGATGCTTTGGGTCTAGCACCAAGGCTGTCTCTCCAACATTCCCCCTCACCAGCTGGCTGGGCAAAACCTTGGGAGGGGACACAGCCAGGACAGCTGACCCACAGTGCCTAAAGGGATGTCCCACACCGTATTCCTTAATATCTCTATTTCCAATCATTCAAGACCCCACTTGCTTCTCTTGAAGGAGAAAGAACATCACTTTCTCATTGAACACTTGTCTATTGGAGAACTGCAAGATGATAGCTAGTGCACAGGAGGTCAACTTAACTGTAATATTTTTCCTTCGTGACAGCATAAATGAACACATGATAGTTCAGTTCAGACAGTCGGTATTGACAGTTGCCTTCAACAACTAAACTGAAACACCAACCAAATCTCACTGATGTCTACTAACCTAGCCTTGACAATGACTCTAAGGGTCGGGGTGAAAAAGGTCTGTGAGCAACCCAGCCAAGATCATTTCTCTACTCCCTTCTGACAGCAACAACTCGGAAGGAAATCCCAGTGAAAGATTATTTCAGCAACTACACACAGGATACAGGAAGAGGTGATAAAGGAAATTTGCATTCAGACTCAACCAACCATTTTCATGGCTGGCAAACGCACCAGGACAAGTCTCCAGGGCTCCTTCTCAATCTCTGGAATAACCAGATACATTTACTGCCAGGGTCCTGAAGCACCGCGGACTCCTCGAGGGGTACGGCAGGGTAATGGGAACTTACAAATAGCAGGTCCTGCCCCAATTATCTGCTTCATTGACATAAGCAGTTCTCAAATATGAGGCTGGATTTAGTGGCAGGGAAAGGAGCAAAAGCAGAAAATGTCTAGATAGAAATAAATTTGCAAAGGGGAAAGTTCATTGGTTTATTTCAAGGAAAAAGACTGAGAATCTGTAATGCCAAGTGCCCTTTAAAAGGGCTTCACGTGTTAGACCAAGTAGTTTATGATACTCCAAGAAACCCTCTGCTGCAATTAATTTCATTATATGCATACGCTCATATATTACTGCATACATTCCCCTCTTAAATCACTTGCAGCCATAAAATGAAGTGTTTGTCCGTGCACAAGGCAGTCAGAAAAACTACTTGAAAACAAAAGAATGCAAGGAACTACATTCTGGTTATAGAGTATCAGGACTTTCAGTCTTAAAAGAAATCAATTTTGTTTTCATTTCTAGAGGAAGACTTTTTTTCCCCCCCCTGCAGTTCACACCTACCAACCAGCTCAGCCATCAGGTCCAGGATGCACTCGTCTGCCAAAGCCCACGGGCGCTGACCGTTGAAATGACCATGAACACCTCTGAAAAGAAAGATGCAAATGATAAAAACATATGCTGCTCCTAAAAAATGCACCTAATTTGTAGAGCCCACATTTGGAGGGGGGAGATGGAGGACACAACTCACCCCAGGTGAGCACGGCACTTTTATCACACCACTAAAGCTCATTGCAAATGCAGATCATTTGTTGGTTTCCCACAGGTTTTAAATTGATTGAAAACCACTTATTTTTGCCCTCAAAATTCTTCTAGGAACCCCTCAAAACTAGAGAGGATAGATTTTTCAAAAGCCCCCTGGAACTGGCTGCACAGGTACAAGAAGAGAAGGGTACACCAAGGAAAGTAAGGGCTTGATGGTGCCCCGGGACAGGATGGCACCCTGCTAGCCCCAGCCCACAGAAGCTACTCAGAGAGCAGAAACCACCCCACAGTTACTCCACCTGCACTTCTAGCTGAAGATGGTACGGTGCAGAGGATGGTAGACTTGAATACTGCCTGGCTCCCAGGCAGAAATATTTCTTGTCAGAAACAATTTCCATCCTCCTGAATCTCCCATCTGAACTCACCCTTCTGCAGAAACCAGCAGGTACTTAATGTATATGCAGGGAAGCACCTGCCCAAACAGAGCTGCTTGCTAATTTTTATTGCTTCCCTTCTCCCTGCCAAATTGTTCCAGGTCTAAGCACACAGAAAGCTTTTTTGGTTTGACAGAGGACGTTTAAAAACTTTATTTCACAAACTGCTCCTGTCCACAGTGGATCACATCCAGGCACCTGAAACCTGAACTCATTGCTACTCTGAAGTGACAGGTATGTACAATTCAATTCTGGATTAAGCACTCTGAACTAGCTTTTGCTTCAGAAGTGACAGGAAAGTAAACTTAAGGTAGCCACCATGCATATATGAATAAAGAGATGCAGTGTTTCTTACACAAGCAGTGTGTAGCGCACAGATTTAAATACCAATGAAGGCAGATTGAGGGAAGTAATAACAGTGCTAATCCAGAGGAACGTTGCTCTGGGCTTCCATCTCACACTGGATGATTTTCATATTTGCTGAGCTCTACAGGATACTTGTGGAGTCAGAAATGCCAGGCTGGCTGCATGTGGCTGAGGCAAACCAAGTAGAAAGCTGTTGTAAAACAGGGAAAAGAAACAGTGGGAAACTGGGTAGAGAGAAGAGCACCCTAAAAGTTGTGATGAGAGGAAGGGAAAAGAAAAAGCAAGACACAGCAACAAAAACAGAGTAAAAAAACCTTTTGAAGAAGAACAGGCACGCAATGTTCACTCAAAATTATGAGAAGGTGTTTGGCAGATTAAGACATGAGAAAGGAGGCAATATGAGACACGAACAACTAGTCCCCCGTGCTTAAGGCTATTTAAAAGATTTGTTTTCCCTGTCCACCTCCTACTTTCCCTTCTCAGGTAGAATTTTGTTCTGTCTCCCACACGAATTACCATGATGTTTTACAGTCAGAATCTCTCTGACTGACTTGGGTCTAATTCACTCCTCCTAGGAATATTTCCGCATCCTAAAGAAAAGCACTCTTGCAATAGACACGATTTGTATTAACCACTTCTTGCCCCTCATCCTCATAAAATGATGTTTGCTTTTAGACTAGTTTAGGTTAGTAGCTGAAGGAAGGCATAGGCACCATTGAACATCTCACAGATAAAATGAACTCCCTACGTTTAACACGTCCAACCCCACACAGGCAAAGAGAAGCACTCTGATCCCTAATTCGGATAAGGTCGCGGTAGACTGGCTGACCGCTTCTCTCCATTCCAGAATCGCTCTCTGATGAGAGGTTGATAGCAGAAAGCGGGCAGTGTGAAATAGCACTCGTTTCCAAGAACATTTCATCGATGAGGAATAAAGGCAGTAGGTGGGTAGAGGAGAAAGATGCAGTAAGGGGCAGGATTAGCACTAGAAGTTCCTCCCCTCTATCAGACCGTAATGCAGCTGCGCTCCCTGAAGACAGCGGTATGTGTTCCACAAACAGCAAGACATTTATTCCTAATTTCCCTACTTATTTTTAACTGTAATATAGCAATCAAGGGACTTTGGGGTAATACAAACTATTAAAATGAAAAAAAACCCAAAGAAGTGGTCCCAGCCTGAGGGGATCTGCATTTCTGAAAGAGGATAGCAAACATAATAAGATGGGAAAAAGAAGTCCTAACTACCTATGGGATTCTCTTTCATTAGCTTACTCTGATTTTTATAGCCATTAGTGCCCTTCTAATGGGAATTTACTGATGAAAGCCTTCTCTCTCTCTCCCCCAGCATGCAGAGCTAACAAAATTTCAGAATACATTTCCAAGATATCACCAAAACAGATATGATATTTTGGGCATGAGAACATTGTATTTTTTGAGATGAAAACATGGAAAGTTGAGTATATTGAAAGAGGGGAGAACCAGCATTAATTATTATTCATATTATTATTATTATAGCCCAGCTTACAGCTTGCCTCCCTCTTCATGGCCAATATAAATGCCAAGAGACAAAAATTATTGCAGCTAAAATGGTAGTTAAAGGCATATTCTTGGACCCTTTTTTTTAAATTTTAATCACATGAAACTCTGTAGCCTTTGCTGATGGCACAATACATCCTATTACACTTAGGTTGTAAAATTCTATGCTCTGCCTCAGAGAATTTATATCTCTGTATATTATGCCACCTCTCTCTCAGCTCTGGTAGGCACAGGGGGTAATAATCTTTAAGGACACAACTGCAGTGCTTCTGGCATTCCCCTCAGACACGGATAGCCTAGAGTCTCATTTTGTTTCCGCTGCACCCTAGGTAGCAAGAGAGATTTAAATCAAGGTCCCCAAATTAATGAATACAAAACGGTGGCCCATCACATCATAAAGCATCATAGAAACAGAACTATTCCTTAAACTACTGTGAGAGTTTCTCATTGAGCAAATTAATTTTTCGTCGGTTACCATTTTATTTTCAATTTGGCAAGAAATCACAATGCCACATTTTATTCGCTGAGGTCTGGTTGATTTAAAGCTCGCTAGGGGAGCTAGAAATACATTTTCTGATATGATCCCAGAGTTTCAAAGGCGGTAACAAAAGGGATTTAAATTAATTGCCAGCTTCAGGAATCTTCTGCGGTCATCCAAATCTTATTCAAGTGGAAATTTCCTTCCTGCTGCTTTGCCAAAAATGATGCAAGGTATTTAATGAGCCAATACAGATTCTTGACAATGGTTTCAAGCAAAGAACTAGCCAAAAGAAAGGAAGATATTTCCAAAGGAACAGAACTGTGTGAAGCGGTGGACTGAAGGCAAAGCTAAGGTCCCTCAAGATATTAAATCAGGTATTTATGGCTCTGCCATGCAACCTGCTCAAAGGCACAGCTCAGAGATGAGTCCTGCTGAATGGCAGGAGAAGTGGGTCCATCAAACAGATCATGACCAAGCTTCACTCCTGCTTGAAAGACTGCTGTACCTTGCAGGATTGGCTCAGCACATAGAACCAAAGACACTTTTCGACTCTCTGAAGAGTCCTTTGCTTCCCCAGGTGGTGTGTTATAAAGCCTTCCATAGACTTCAGTGGGGGGTTTTTTTTGTCTACTGTATTTGTGTCAGAAGCTTGTTGCCAGACTGCTCCAATGCTTAGAAGTACACATACATATTTAGTTTCTAGCTTCAACTTGTTAATTCCTAGTTCGTGTTTACTGTGCCAACATGTGATTTCACATAAGTGGCTCCTTTTTCCCCTCCCTACATTTTACCCCCACATCCATTCGCATAGAACGGCCTTTTTTCTTCTCAGTCTTTATTCTGCTTGACTAAACGACTCTAAACCTCAAGACTTCCATTCAGCAAGTGCTCCACTCCCCAACCACCCTGTTTGCAAGAGCATAACAACTGGCTAAGGCAAACTCCCTTCTGTTTTAATAGTTCCACTTTAATGAGTTACTCCAATGTGAGAGACCTTGCCCACTGCACTGAGTATGTTTTATGCAATAACCATTCTTAAAATACATTAATTGCTTAAACTGTTGTGACAAGGGAAAAGGAAAACAAGACACTGCAAAACCCCTATTGGTCTTTGTCCCATGAAAAAGTCACTTCAACCTTAGTCTTTCAGATTCAAAAACCAGGATTACTGGTTACTCCAGGCTAACTACAGGAGACAATTCTTCACCCCTTATTGCCCCTCATTCAATAAATCTTGGATTTAGCTGAAATCAAAAGAGAAAGAAAGATGAAGTCTCAGAGTCTCTTTTTTAATCCATACTAAAAATGCCCATGGCTTGAATTTGTAGTCTTTACACATTAGCATAAAAAAAGACAACTGAAGAACATGGAAAGAACAAACACAGAACCAGAACAGGTATATGGGAAACAAATGTAAGAGCAGAAAACTATAACCTACCCCGTAAAAGCAGGGGGAAGACAAAAGGGACAGTGACACTGTAAGACACAATAAGAAAGAAATGTATGTAAAGGTCTCTCTCTCTCCAGGCCCTATTCCAATGAGATGCCATCACCACAGAGAGCTAAAGCTATGAACTTCCCTGCCCTTCAAAACAGCCACCAGATAGTCCTCCTGTTCACTCCAACCATCATCTATAAGCAGTGAAAACCATTTAAATAGACAAGTGAAGTGGCTATTTGAGATGAGTGCTAAGACACAACAAACAGGAAATATGATAAACCAATTCACAAGACAGCCAGGATCTATATCATTGCTGACTTGAAGGATATATCTAATTTGTGTGCCATTCCTTTCTCACTACTTATTTATCTAAGCCACAGCCACTAAATTCCACCCTGCCAACACATGAGCCATTGACCAGGCCTCAACTGCTACAGCTACTACTGTAGACCAGATTTTGCTAAGCTGTCCTTGGTGACTGGAATGAAAACTTCCATTTGTGCTTCTCCAACCATCTAGTCCTTTCCAGCCCCCTGCACCCAATCCCACCCATCAACTTCTTTCTACATTGCTCTACTCAAGTTTAGTTTCACTTTGCTATTCTCCATGTTGCCTTGGGTGTATCTGCAGCTAGCAGGATTTTATTCTGGGGCTCTGTTGGGTTTAGTTCAGGGTTTTTTTGTTGGGTTTTGGTTGTGGTTTTTTGTGGCTGGGTTTTGCTTTCTTTAAAGCTTTCCATGTTATTCTGGATAAGGTGCTTGAGGCCAAGATGTATTTTTGGTTAACAGCCCTTCTAGATTTGCTCTCTCTCTTGCCATGGCTTAAGGTCATGTTCAGCCCTATTTCTCCCTTAGATAGGGCTCCTGAAGGCACTTTTGATCTTCTGGAGTAGCATGCTACCTACTACCCTTTTCTTTCAGGTTTTATCATCACCAAGGGGTGAAAACGAACACAGAAACAAAACAAAACAACCAAAACAGAACCAAAAAAACCCCCCACACATCCTGCATTGTAGCAAAAGACAAACACAAGAAGAGAAGTGAACCAATGAAAAGGCACAGTGAAGGAGCTGAAATATGTTTGCACTCCCAGCGCATTGCTCTAACAGATAAGAATGCTATCTGATTTTTACCTTTTGAAAGAGCTCAGCTGTTTCCCTGATAAGGCACGATAATCATACAGAAATGGACAAGGTTGCAATTTTTTCAAATGACTGGAGAAACCGCAGCGCTGTGCGGAATGAATAACCAGGAGCAACGAGTGCTTCCCAAAGTTCACACTCCTTCCCATTCACTCCCAACCTCCTCCTCGCTTACATGAATACAAATAATAAATAGGAAGCAGTAAACCATTTTAATTAGCCCACAGCTTTTATACCTCAACAGGTAAAACCAGCTACATTGTGAAGCCTCCACCTAGACGGTTTCTATTGAACCAAAGCTGCCCAGTTAGCAGAATTAGTTTTTCCTCTTCTGCCTCTTATTTCCTCTGCTCTCTCACCATGAAATCACATCTGTTCCCCTCATATCCCACACCCTATAAATGTGTTCATCTCTCTCCCAGCTCACTCACTCATCTGGAGGTTATTTTCCTTGCCTGCTTTCAGCATCCTAGTTTTTACTTCTTTTACTTTGCTCATCCCTGCTCCAGCTGCTGGGGCAGGTGTTGGACACCTTTAAGCACAGACCCTTCATGGAAGTAAGATGCAATATGTATTTAAAAAGCCTCCACCCCCCATTATATCTAAAAGTTTCCCATTTGCTATGATAATGTCCCTTTCCTGTGATACTGAAAGTCATCCCTCTCTTGGGCTCCTGTCTTTCCTACATCACCTCCATTTGGCAGAGCTCATTGCGATCCACTGTCAGTTCCTCACCAAGATGCTCCTGAGAAGACAGGAATGCTTCTTTCTAAACAAAATGAACTTGTCAGGCAGAGACCTGGTTTAAGAGGAGCCAAAAACCTGCCAGAGCTGGCAGCAGCACCACCTGCGCTCGGTGCTATTTCAAGGGGAACTGCCTGTTGCAAGGCCTGCAGGCTGAATCACACGCAGTTAAATACACTAATTAGAAAATTCCAGGGACTGAAACTGAATCACGTTCCCCAGCAAAGCAGCAGTAAGCAAATGAGTTTGTGTGTCTTGTGTATAAACACACAGAGCAGCCGGATGGGGATGGTTAAAACAGTGCAGGTCCTCTGGAGGAGTCAAAGCAGAGCCACCGCATGCAGCATGGATTATCACAGCTGGAAGTTTCTCTTTGCCTGTTTTACTGTTCATACCTTTAAAGGAGGTTTAAATAGTGTTGGGGAAACACCGAACATGTTTTACTCCCAAAACAAGACCATCTGAAGCATGGGTCAGCATCTCGCCTACCCTGCTCTGCACTCACGTTCGAGCCCACTTGTCCAGTTCTTCATCCAAGTGAGTTTTAACCTTTCTTGGCTGGAGCCCAAGAGAATTCCCAGAGAAGTACACGCAGCTTTCCTCTCCGTTCACCAGGCTCAGGTCAGCTGTGGAGGGAAACAGAAATACACACGTGGGAGTGAGCATGGGAGGAACAGTTCACACACACACGTGCCACTCCCCAGGGCTCTGACCATTCTGGAGCTGCCTCAGGCACCATGGTGCCCACACACATACGGAGGTGCCACATCCTGAACATCACACAGTTGACCCTGCAAAGGGAGATAGGGAGATGGGTAATTTTTTGGCTGAGACTATCTATACTTGCTCTGGAGCTAATTCAGGCAGCATGAAATTCCTGTGGGTGCAGCCATTGATTTTGTCAGGTCTGTAACCAATGGTGAGTAAAGAGGGAGAGTTTTCCTGACCAGGCTATCAACTTTTCTTCCATCACCAATGTATTCCTATCCCCAGTCATGAAACTCCTTGAATCGTGCATTTAATAAAAGTTACGACTAGGTAAATCTGTATCTTTCATGTAAGTTTTCCCTGCATTATTAAATTGCTATTTGGGAAAAACGTAGTCATAGCCCAGAATATTTTAAGGCAGTCTCAAAAGTTCTTGTCTTGTCAGCATATATTGTGGGCTGCACTTCATGTCATCATCTGAAGAGGAGGAGGAAATCTATGTTGACAAATCCTTTCAATGATTAGGAGAAAAGCAAGGCGGTAGAAATTTATAAATAATAGCTCTAGTGAGGTTCTGAACAATCTAATTACCCCATGTCATCATCTATCAATCCAAACAGTGCCTTTTTCCATTATTTCTCATGTTAGAGATTCTTGGAGAGACAAGCGATGGTGACCTTCTGGAAGCAGAAAGTAATTTAATATTCATCTATACATATACTTACAATGCCCCAGAAGCTAATATTACATGTATTTTTGGTAAATATAGTTGATATACCTCAAAAAAAAAAAAAAGCCCCATCAAATGAATGAAGATGTTAAGACACATGCTAGAAACAAATGATAAGATTGCATTTCTGTCTGTGAACATTTTATGCAGGGTTGTAGAATAAAATAATTAGATGCCTGGAAAAGGTCTCTTACTACCTTTTGCACTAACAATTATCAACTTCATTGAACTTCACCACAAACACATTTTTCAGGAGTATAGACAACTTGGATAATTCCTTAATTAAAGCTTTAGAAGCTTTTAAAAAGCATAAGTCAGAGAGCAATTTCAGCCTAATCTGTTTTACAGATACTACGTCTGTTTTTCATCTCTATTCTAATATGAATGAAAACAGAGAGGCATAAATATTAGCCATGGTCCTAAATTGGTTCTATTAACAGGTTTTTTCCTCTCAAGAAACAAGTTTTTTTCCCCTCAAGAAACACAGTGACACTGCCTCATCCGGAACAGAGAAGCTCTTTGCTCAAGAATTCTGAGTTCAACCTCCCTAATACTCTTTATGCTCCAATCAAGCACTGAACAAGGAAGGAATTAGAAGCAAGTTAGCTTTTCTTCCACCACTGTCCTCTCTAAATAAAAATGTCTGTTTTTCTTCTTCTATAACTGTTGCTTTGGATATACCTTTTTTAGCATGGTATCAACTCTGCATTGGGCTGTACTCTTTTTCTTTTCACAAAAAGCCATTTACCACCCTCCCCACCCCTGACATCATCAAATAACTCATTTTGGACCACTATAGCTTCCCCAGCTAGGTTTGTTTTTTTGGAGCATCTATGTTATTTTACAGCTTCTCCTGACTAGAAGGCCACTGTGCTCCGAAATCTCCTCAGTTTCTGCAGTATTCTGTACAGTAAGATACTTGATTTCTTAAGACTATCCCTTATCTTTCCCCAAATGACTCCACCCTTGGTTTTTTCAGAGTATTGGCCCTTTTTATTTCTGCAGGAGCTGTTGTTGACATGTAACGTGTATTGAAATAATCAAATAGGAAATAAGCACAATTGATGAAATAAAGGCTGGTGCAAATCAAACAGGAGATAATGATTGTATTGAAATGTGTCCTCAGAGTAGCCTGAATAATCTTAATGCAAATTATTGTTCATATATTTTGGTTTTAATTAGATACATTATATTCTCACACCTACTCAGATTCATGCAGACTAGTCAGATCTAACAACGTACATTATTTTGCATACTAAGTATTCCCACTCTTCTACACTGAAGATGTATTTGTACACCTTTTAAACCTCAAAGAAAAAGCAAGAGTTTATTTTCAGGCATATTCAGTCCAAAGGAAAGGGAAAAATATGTCTTTATTAACCCGAAAGGAATGACTAAACCTGTTTATACATTACCTGAGTCCTATCCCTCGTTGAAGGATAAAAGATCACCTCTTTCACATCTTCCTATACCCTCTTCACAAGCCCTCCAAACAAAGGGCCTGATATATATGATTAACCACTACCTTTAACCATCTCTTCAGGGAAATATAGCTCAACACTTTCACTCTGGGGCACCTTTTTATTCCCAAGAAACCCAAACGTTGCTCTACTCCTTTACAAGATGACAAAGCACAAGCCATCTCCCTAATCAGATTGGTGATTTGATGTCCTGAATGCCAACTGCAATCCAGTCATTCCTGCCTCCCCTCGGCACACACAAAAAAAAAGCCTTAGAGAGACTTTGTTATCAGCCTGGAGAAAAGCAAAGAGATCCAAACATTTCTTTAAATCTTCTGCTGTCAGCTTTTGCTATTTGCTCACCTGAGCCTCGTCCTTCACGCTTAAAGATAAAAACTCCAACACAGATTTGCCAGGGAGTTAGTCTGTTAAGTGGTTGCCACTTGATCAATATGACAAATAAAGAGCTGTGACAGTTTCTAAGTCGATAACTAAATTAAACTATTATAATGACTTTCTAAATAATTTGTACGTGTGTTATCTACAGTTGCCTCCTATGGATGTTCTCATCTGCTTCTTGTAAGGCTGCATTCTAACACCTCATTGTAACGTTTTATGTAAATATATAAAGAATATTTGATGGCTAATATCTGTAATGACGTTTATCTTCAGAAGCATGGTATCTAGGATCCGCTCCTGTGCTCAGATAAATGTCATGGGAGATCTGCCTCTATGCTATAGACACACAATGTAAATATATATATATATATGTATGTTTACACCCCTGCTGTTTTTCAGCAGGGAAGCTCTTCCTGAGGACAGACAAAGCACAGAAAAGAGATGGGGGGGTGGGTAGGGTGTGGAGGGGGAAGGAGGGAAACCCCTCAATTTGGGAACACAGGAATGATGGGTTCTCTGTGCTGTTCAACTTGTACTACTTTTTTAGTCTGTTTATCATAGAATCATAGAATGGTCTGGGTTAGAAGGGACCCCAAGGATCATAGAGCTCCAACCCCCCTGCCACAGGGACACCAACCTCCAGGCCTGGTTCTACACAAGGCTGACCAGGGCCCCATCCAACCTGGCCTTGAACACCTCCAGGGATGGGGAATCCACTACCTCTCTGGGCAGCCTATTCCAGCACCTCACCATTCTTTCTGTAAAAAACTTCCCCCTAATATCTAATCTAAACCTTCCCTCCTTTAGCTTTAGTCCATTCCCCCTTGTCCTGCCATTATCTGCTCTTTTAAAAAGTCGAATCCCCTCCTGCCTATAAGCTCCCTTCAGGTACTGGAAGGCTGCAATGAGGTCCCCCCGCAGCCTTCTCTTATCTTCACTTAAACATATAAATCCAGAGGTTTGGGACTAGATGTTTTAAGTGACTGGCAAAAGCCAAAAAACATATTAGCAGGGCTTGGGTTTAAATATTATGGCAATTGAAAACCAGACAATAATGGAGTTTGGAAGGGAAGCAGTGAAAACAGTCACAGGCAGACTGAAACCTCTTCAGGCTTCTCAGAGGAAATTTTTTTCATCTGAAGCTGCTGAGACACTACACTGAAAAAAGACCTCTCATCCTCAAGAGCTGTTTCATACACTGGAGTTGATGACACAGCTGCAGTTCAGGTGCCCCAGTTGAGCTGGATTTCAATGGCACAGCCAGATTAAGCACAACAGCCACGTAAGCTTCCTTCCAGCATCTTTCCACCCATGGAGGGACCTTTTGCAGCTCCTGTACCTATGCTGCACTTGAAATTGTGCACCAACCACAGTGGCAGCTGAACTGACTTTTGGGACAAAATAGTTATACCCAAAGGAACAGATGGGTTTAGGAAACAACCAGAGAGAAGAAAAAGAAAATGACTTCTTGGCAGACAGGCTAAGAACACCTCCTCCATGCAGAGGAAGCACCTAGTTCAAATATTTGTAAAGTGTCCAGTTCTGCTCAGAATAAAATAAATAGCAAAACTCAAGGATTTAAATGCGGGGAAAGATAACCCAGTACCACCAGTACATAGAGAACTAAGATTTATCATCCTCAAGTTCTAAGGACATGGACGTGAGCAGACTGCATCCCCAATGTTCATCAATGCTAGGCAGAAAGATACTGAAGATAAAAATTGTTTCAAATGATGTCCAGGAATTGAGACAGCTGATACCATTTTCTATTGCGGATCTTTACTGGATATGATGTGGTAAATGTACTTGTGATTTCTCATGTACCACTCTTTTCAGAAAAAGACCTGCAGGAAATTGAATCTGCATTTCTTAGAAAATGAAAACATTCTGCAAGGAATTTCTATAACATTTTTGTCATTTAATTTTTAATAGACAGGACTTGGGAATCAGGAGAAGAGCCCAGGACCACGCTGCTTCCGTAGGTGGGTGCTTCCACCAGGCTTCCCTGCATGATTTTAGCCAGACACAGTGCCAGTGGATTAAAAAAACCAAACAAACGAAAAATAAAACCCTCATAACATGGAAATGTTTTGCAGTTTTGGCAGGCTAGGAGTACTAACCTGAAGAAAATGTTTCCCTTTCAGCTTTCCAGCCCTTCTGCACCCCCCTCTTGCCTCTCTGCCTACACCCCAGGTCCTCTTTTAATAAGACAAAGATATCCCTGCCATGCCACAGGCACCTCATAACAACACAGGTCAGGAATGAGTCAGAAAAAAAACCTGAGAGCCATTTTGCATGGCTACACTGAAGCCATGCACAGTTATCTATTTGTAGGCAATTCATGAGGAAAGTAGGAAAGATCTTCAAATAAAAGGTTTCATTATGAATTATTTGCTCAGATCAATTATTTGTTCTAAGGCACAGTCTTCCATTTGCCCTCGGGAAGAAAATCATCTCTACTACTATCAGTAAGGCATAAATGTTAATATATGTACCATCTCTTTCATTAACTAAAATAATTGTAACTAGATAGATAACACCAAACTATATTATACCAAGGAAGAAACTACTCTGAACTATTGTAAGCTACGTTGCTGTTTCAGACCATTAGACAGAAATGCTTCTGCCTATAATTTTCAATCAGTCACTATATTGTTCAAAGCAGCTGACTGACAGCATAAGCACCGTGTAAGTACTGTACCCTCCTGCTTTATTCAGGATGGGAACGAGAGCATAAAGCTCTCGGTGCTAGAATAAGTTGATGGATTGATTTAGCAACATCAGGGACATACTGTGCTCAGATATGAGTGCAATTGCTCAATTATCTCATAAGTGACAATGATTTCCAAAAGATTTGTGATGAACACACGCAGAAGATGCGAAACCCCACCCTTCTTCCCCCAACCACCCCTCTGGTAATTATAGTTCTCACTTGGAGGCAGATCCTTGACTTTTGGGATACAGAAACATTCACGAAGATGCTTTAGCTCATCTTCTTCATCCAAGTGAAGCGCAAGTTTCTCATCTGCTGGACTGCACCCGAGCCGCAAGGCGGTTTGTTCTAAAATGGTTGCTGGTAACATGGGAGAAGATGGATCCATTTTCAGGTCATCCAATTTCACCTTAAAATGAAAAAGGCCACAGTTTAGCGGCTGCAGGATTCATATTCATGTGTGGCTGATAAGCAGCCACTAAAGCTGCATCATTCAAGACCCAAATTTATTTGATTTAAAGCTTTGAAAAGTGAAGTATTTAATAGAATGGTAAAAACTGATCAATTCGAGTATTTCCAAGGCAACATATTGCTGTTACCCCCAAAGGTGCTTTTTTTACTCCTCCTCTACAGATACAATGCCGTTCCCTTTTCAAACTACATCAGCAGCTTCTAAGTTCTCCCACCAGAGCGATAGCAGCTACAAATGCTGAAGTCATTCACAATTTTGAGCTCTGGAAGCCAGAGGAAGCGTTATTGTTTCTGCAGCCTGTGCTCCCAGGAACAGCAGGAGCACAGCTACACTGAAGTCGTTTCCAGGCTGCGCGACGTTCAGCCGCATTCAGCTTCTCTTTCCTAAAAACAGGAGGGGGGGCTGCTTGTGTACGGCCACGCTCGAGTACAAGGACAGATGGGATACAGGCAACAAAGGCCATGATACAAACACAGCTTTCAAGACCAGGACCTTGAATTAATATTTCCTCCTTAGCTACAATGAATATCCCAGTGCTACAGCTTCAATTGTCCTGGGAGAAAAGAGAGGAACCCAAGTCAAGCTGCAAACAAGACAGACCATGGATTCTAACAGAACGTCCAAAAACTGTAACTGCAAACTTTACAAGCCCATTGATCTTTTTAAGAAGAACAGTTCTTTAACTGTAACGCTCAGAGACACCATTGTGCTCAAGATAACATCTGTGCACTTGGCTTTCCAGATCTATTGGCAAAGAAAATTTATGACACTTAACTCTGTACTTCAGGGCAAAAACTTCGCCCGTGCTGCCTGCTGTGTTCTGTTGCAGAAGGCAGTCAAGAGGCTGACCAAGGTGCTTGGTGGAAACTATATAGTTAGACCACACAACATTCTCTGCCTTTTTAACATCCCCAAGAGTTCTGGGGCAGCAGGAAAAAAAAAAAAGCAACCCTTTAGAACATAGATAGAAGTAGGAAAGATAAGCACACAACACATAGCATAGAGCCACAGGAGAATACAGCTTTTTCCCCTCTGTTTGAGACAGAAAACTCTTTAAGTATGTATTCTCTATAAGTATCAGCTCTTTTCTTAAAGCCCAACAGTATAGACAGTTATCCAGAAACAAGCTGCAGGGAGAACAGGTGATTGTATGAGTTGTACCCAGCTGAGAGCATCACATCCATCGGCACTTCACAGAATCACAAGGTTGGAAAAGACCTTTGAGATCAAGTCCAACCTTTCCTGTCCTATGCTAAACCATATGCCTAAGTAACTGATCTACCCTTTTATTAAGCACATCCAGGGATGGTGACTCAGCCCCCTCCCTGGGCAGCCTGACCCTCCCCTGGCACAGCTTGAGGCCATTTCCCCTTGTCCTATCTCCTGTTACTTGGCTGAACAGACCATCGCCCAAGTCTCTTTCAAGTAGTTGTAGGTGGTTCTTAACCACTTAACCTAGCTCAGATTTTTGTGGAAGGGGGACTCTGAAAGTCAGCATAGTGGTGTCTTCCAAGTTACAGATATTTTTAAACAATCAAATCCCTTACAACATATTTGCCTTTACAGTTTTTGGTATAAATACATAAACACAGATTAGTTCGGGTTGTTTTTTTTTTTTTGATATCTGAAAACCATCAAGAATAGTTTCATCAGCACATATGGAGAGGACAACAGTTGGTATTTAAATATAACCCTCTAAACAGCACCACCTCATTAGCGACAATTAATCCAAACCTGTTTAGCCAAATGGCCATCATGATGTTAGTTACCTGGTTTACATTGCTATCATCAACTTTACAATGAGAAAGTTTCTTGTTCCCCCTCCAGACTTGATATCTTCAAGAGTAGCAATTTTTCCTTTCCCACTAACACACAGAATTTAAAAAAAAAAGTCAGTAGAACAGCAGTTTTCACTTAGCTAATGTGTACCCTCTCCTGGGAGGTACTGGAGACACCCTATTTTTGTGCTGTCTCCACACAGGTTGTTCAGACCTCCCCATTGTCACCAAATTTGTCCTTCTCACTCATTGATCCTAATCATCTCTTAGCTGATAAAAAGGAAAATAAAACAGCAAAAATGGTTGAAAGAAAATTATTTTAACATCTTGGCTCTCAGAGTGTTTTTCCAAGGCTTCTAGGAGGCTACACCTAGCCACGTAGCTGGCTGTGATATTTAAGTGGCTGAGCAGGCTGAAATCAATACACCCAACCAACTACCACCTGAAGAGTCACCACTCCAATGAAAGTCTCACTGGACATATGACCAGGCTCCCTATTCCCCAGGGAACCACTTCTCAGTTCATCTGCAGCTCACCTGCTGGGGTATTGGTAACAACATGTATGTGCTTCTGAAGGTCAGAAGCAGATTGGCCTTCTGGACCTATTTTGGCAGTCATCAGGGAGGATGGGTTAGAGATCTTTTCTTTCCTCCAGTAGATTTTCCCTGATCCCACAGGGATTAGCAAACATGCCCAGTAGATACTCACATAATCAAGATTGATCCCCTATTTTTAATAAGGAATATATCAAATGCAAATTATTGTGACAATCCTTGAAGAAGTTAAAAATCAGGTCTCCTGGACTGTCTCCTTCCAGATACAGGACTGTGAAGTGGTCTGCTTAGTCTTTTCTGCCCAATCAATCTCCTTCCCTCTCACTTTAGTGCCTGAATTTTTGTCACTCCCCAGTGATACAGGTGCTGAAGTAAGGGAAGGGGCCTTTTAATATCTCTAAACAGATTACTCACTTGAGTTAGAGACATTTGTTCCATGATGCTCAGTTTCCCCGGTCCCTAGGTAATAGCAATATCACCTACATCCTTTCCTGCGTACAGCCTATGAGGAAGGTTTGGGATTCTCCAACATTTATCTCCTGGGGCCCACACAGATAACACTAGCTAATTCCATTGCAATTCATGATCAAGAGGTGGATGATAAGGATGCTTGAAGGACAGATCAGTTTTATACACCAGATCCCTCTCATCTGGTTTGTAGATTCTCCGCTTTACAGCATAAGAACACAGCACAGCTTCCTCCCATTTGTCTTACTAGTCACCATTTTTCACTAAAGACACACAGTTATTACAGTGGATTAATGACTATCATATTCCAGGTCATCCACTGACCTGTCTGGCAAGCATAGATGGGTTTTGTTTCCATTTGAGGCCTGACCCAAAACCTGCTGAAGTCAATAGGTGTGTCTATTACAGACTGAGATTTCTGGAGCAGGCTTTGGGTTCGCTGTCATTGCTGTAGTTTGCTGCATCTGATCAATGGCTTACGTTTATTGTGATTCTTATTTATATTAAATTTTGACAGCAAATATATTATTAAATACAAAGATCTAGAAGCTAAAAATGATTAAGTGCTCAGAGGTATCTGATTTAATACAAACGTTATGAAATAAGATAAAAACTACTAAAATCAAATCAATCAAAATCCTATTGAGGAATGAAATCCCAGAGATCCAATTCTGAGACCAGAATAAGAAAGTACTTTTGTCCTTCAAATGGGAATTAGGCTTCGTAGCAAAGGAATCCCACAATTGCTTGTGGTGGGTTTGTTTGTCTTGGGGTTTTTTAAACCTCTGACATTATTGCATTTTCTAATTACTGCAGAATACAGTCCAATGTAGTTATTTTACATTAATTCATAACTCATTTGTTGTTTTCTTCATGCAGAGCAAATACATTTGTATAACAGCAGCACACCTTTATTCCATCCAATTAGCTTCATTTAACTGAAAATTATATTCGGTATCCTCTGGAAATTAAAACACAGGCTCATCAGTGCAAAATGCCATTCCCAACAGGATAAACATGGTTCCTTCTCAGGGTTTGTTTTTTTTTTTTTTCCCCTTCATACAACTAAGAATAAAAGTAATCAATGTTTTGAGAAAGAACTTGCCCCCACCACCTGCCCTGAAGAAAGCATTCCAGTGCTGTCTTTTCCCTTACCTTAAAACTTCATTAAACTTTTTGACTTACTAATTATACATGACCTAAAGTCAAAATACTATTTTTTTTGCCTTTTTCTTTGTTCTTTTGTCTCTTCTGAAGAAGTCACCGGTGCTACACACTGATCCAATGTAAAGAGCTCACCTGTGACTGCTGGCAACAGTTTTAAAAAAGTATATGGGATGTAAATTAAGAAAACAATCATTGCTACATGTTTTATCAGCACAGATCTCAGCCCTGCTACTTCATCTCCCATTTTAAAACTATAAAATACAACGGACAAGAATTAGTCAGACACAAGTGACATGGATGTCTGGGTGATTATTTCTGTTTTGTCCTTTATGCATAATTGACTGACTAAATAGAAAAAAAATATGTAATGTGTGAATATTAGCAAGCCATCTTATCAAACTTACACAGGAAGGTCGATTAGGCTTAATTATAAGAATGATAATTTGTCCTATTTTTAGATCCCCTTGTGATATTTTTATAGATCTACCCTCTGTCTATGATTATATCTGGCTTAGTTTTTTTTTTTTTTAAACTCAAGACAAGTCCCCTCTCCTTCCCCCCCTTAAACATTTTCTTTAAATATTCCAAGATGTTACTCACAGTCTTTCTACCCAGCACAGTGCTGACAGGTGCACAATGAATCCCCACTTAAAAAGCTGTAACAATATACTCAAGGAAAAAAAAAAGAGTTTATCATGGAAATAGCATGTCCTGCACTTTCTGCCCTCCAATAGCTGTTTACCAGGTTGCTAAACACAGCTCAGCCCACAGACCTTTGACACTTTGAGGTTAGCATCCAAGTGAACTCTTTGGAAGGAAAACCAGGGGTACACGAATTCATAGTACAGGTCCAACGCTGTCAAAATAACACCCACACAGAACACCAATAGCACTGTGAACTGGATTAAAAACAAGCAAAGAAAAACTACCTAAATGTGCAGCACACATAAGGGCTGCTGCATCTCCTGCCCATCTTCCCACGAGCAAAAATTGCTTCTGCAAAAGCAGCTTCGCAGAAGGAAGCGCCTAAAAAAGAAAGAGGAAAAGCACAGCCCACAGCGACACGAGTTCTAGATTACTTCAGGTTAAATACACTTCAGTGAATTTGCTTAAATTACTGAACTGCAGAGAAAGGAAAATCTAAATATTCATAGCAGAGCCCACAACAGACACACAACTGTATAATTAAATAAGTTACACAGCGGAGTGTCACAGCTGCAGCAAGGGGATGTGACAGAGAGGAATTATAATAAACTCGGTTACTTAGAGCAATTTAGGCACATATTGACCTTCATGTCAAGCAGTGTTTCGGTGTTAAAAGTAATTTTACATATAAAACATCTTTTTTTCCTTTCCCCCTCCACAGTGAAACCACATTACCCTGCAGTTGGCAGCCCGTTTCTGAGCACGGATGATGAAATTCTTGGGCAAATACTCAGCGTCGCATGAGGAAACAGCCAGGGTCACGTGCCTGCCCTTCCAGACTCTGACCCCAACACATGACCTCAGAGTTAACCAAAAACCAGGTGGGGATGTACAGATATCTCTTTTTTTAAAAAAAAAGAAAAAAAAAAAAAAGCAGTATTTATTTTTTCCTCTGTAGCGAAATTTAAAGCTCTAATTGTGGGTTTCCCAATCACCAGTCAGAAACCAGTTAATTCAGTTACAAAGTTATTTTTATTAATTTAGCAGGCGACAATAAGCAAAGCAGCGCTGGGCGGCCGGAGAGTCTCAGCTCTACCAACAGTGCGCGTGGTCCCCATCCGAATTTAGGTTTTTATAGTCTTTTAGTTCCGGGTCCCAATTGTTTCACTGAGGCTTCCGCTTGGTTTTCTGCCCATGTGCCAGTTGTTGTTAGGGGGTCATTTTCTACCTCCTGATGGTTGAGGGGATGAAGTCGCTCCTCTTCCTCACTTGTCCCTTAGTTGACCCCTCTCCCATACTTGGTCATCTTTAACAGCAAGCTCGTTTATTGGCTACTTGATTTCTATGGTTTCTACTTCTAAGTTACCTATAACTCAATTCTATGCTTCGTTAGCAACTTACAATATACATTACACATTTATTCTTACAAAATCAGAATGTTAGGGCCTGTTTCAAGGTACATGCGGTTTACTGAACAAAGGCTCATCTATCACAGATCACATTAAGGCAGCGCCTTTCTCCACAGAGCTGTAACGTTAAACTCTTTCACCCCAGCAAAGGAGCAGCTCGATAGCATGACAGCTAGATGCCAGCCATGCCAGCAGTCACATGGCAGAGGGAGGGGGGTGGAATTTACACAGAGCATGGCTTTGCCAGGGTGGAAAACAGAAGAATTAGATGTGAAGTTAGAGAAGAATGGGGTTGATATCTCACTTCATAAACGTTATCTCAAGCCAGCCATGTGTTAGTCCAGTCCCCTCCTTTCGAGCTTGAAAGGCGGCCACTCCTACCCATAGCTGGAACATAGTAATCTGTAAGCAGCAGGAACAGCTTCTCTCTATTCAGCCTCTGAAGTTTTGGGAAGGACAGATCATAGAATCATAGAACAGTCTGGGTTGGAAGGGACCCCAAGGATCATAGAGCTCCAACCCCCCTTCTACAGGCAGGGACACATGACCACACAACAACAAAAAGAAACAAATACACAGCAAGGAGAGATGCAGGGACTATTCTGGACTAAATGTAATTTAGAGATACAACTCTCTGCTGGTGTTCTGCCTACACACATCGCTGCAGTAAATGCTATATTAGCTGTATTGCCATTTTCAGAAAGCATCAACATATTTGATGCTCTTGAATTTAACTTTTAATCTCTTTTGTTAGGAAAATAATCCAGCACAACAACCACACAAAGCACTACTACTGACCCAAAATAAATCTAACCTCTATCCACCAGTTCTTGCAGCATCCTTACTCAATTTTGCACTGTTGACTGATTTTTTTTTGGACTTCTTGTTTACTTCACCAGCAAAACAACTTGACCACCACTCAAGAAACTTTATACCACAAGGAACTTGGGCCAAGAAAGAGAAGCAGAAGGTTGAAGCACTTCAGTGAGCAAGGCAAGAAGGAACTAATGTCAAACCTACACCAAAAAGGTATTTATTTCTTGGTTAGTTTGCCCATTCAGGTCAAACCAAGTTGAAATACATTGCAACTTTTCATCCTGCCCTTGAAAATACGTTCTACTGTTTCGTGTAGTTTTAAGTTCTCCTACTGCATTTTCCTTTGAAAAAGCATCTTGAGTTTTACCCTTGATTGTCAATGGTGGCAGGAAAGCTGATGTCCTGGCAAAGGCCATCTGTTTGTAGACTTTAATGTGAGTACCAATGCTGACCTCTTCTTCCCAGCTCTTCTTCTCAACTCTTCAGATGGAACGAGAGAAAAAACAAACCTTTGCCCTTAAATTCCAGGCTCAAAAATCAGCAAACCTGTCTCCTTGGTACCTTTTATTTTAGCTGCAGAACTAATCTGATAGCCTGTATTTCTTTTTCCCCTCAGTGACACTGCAAGTAACCAAATGGCAGGAAAAGAAGGAGCCACTGCAAGACCAACATGCAAGTGAGTGATGCCATGTAAAGCCAAAACCAAACTCAAAAGTCTTGGTGACTATGAAGCAGGTACTCTTTAGTGCAGCACTGGCCAGCATAGGGGGATCCCTCCCCCAAATGCATATGCCAGTTACACAGCTTTTATACAAGACATATATGCATATTCATAGGATTTCTAATAAATAGTTACTTTTTCCATTACCTGTTATCACCCACTCCCGCATACTTATGGTGGGTTTCAGAGATACTCGATGGTTGTTTACTTCATTTATTCCTATTCATTACAGGTCCTTTTGGTGAGCTTAAACTTTTCTGCAGACTTGAGGAGCCATCCTGTTCTTCTTTGCCCCTCTTCCTCTTTATCACTCCCTTCTCATGTATCACACAATGTACACAAATTGTTAACATTGTGGTCCTTTAGGCAGAACTTTGCAAATCCTTTACATAGTTCATTGCTGACCAACTAATATTTATCACGTTCCCTGCTTCAGGAGCAAGGCCACATGAGATGGCCAAGGTCATAGTGGGCACTGGCTGATCTGGCATAGAGAAGGCAGAAAATGCAACAGAGGGAAAGCATGTCACCGTCTCAAAGGAGCTGATACAAGAGCAATAGGATGATAGTGACGTTTGACAGATGGTTTAGAGAAGAGAAAAAAAAGTACTCGCAGCTTTGTGGGAAGTCAAGCTCTGCAGATCTGCAACTATGGCATACAAGAGGTGGAGAAGGAATTACAGGGTGCACAGACAAACACATTTCTCATACCAATAGCTTCCCTGGCTCAGAGGTGCTTGACCACATAAGCTACACTCTTCCAGACACATCCACAAACACGCTGATACCACTTCATCTCATTCTTCACCCTAGCCACTTGCAGTACCCACCTGCCACACATCACTGCTGGCCTCAGGCTCACCAGAGGACATTAAAACCCTTGGTGTGAGACCCTTGTCCCTTGACTGAAAATAAGTCCAGGACTCTACAGGAACACCAACAAAGCTGATAATAAATTAGTTTGACAAAACATACACATTCTTCTCAAGACATGCGAGACAACAAATCACCCAGGCTTCCCTGAAGCACACCCACCTCATACCAGATGGGATGCCAGGATGCTTGGTCCGTCAGGTCAAAAAGTCATGCCTTTTAGCACTGCTAGCCCAGAACACTCTTGCGGTTGAGAGGATAAAATGATCCAGTAAACAAAGAAGAATTCTCTTTAACAGAAAAAGGCAGGTCTTTCTCAAGATGAGATGGCCTGGAAGACCCTTAGGCAGGAAAACACTGTGTTTGCTACAGTCAGAAATGGAGCAGCAAGGCAATGATTTATCCAGCAGCACACACTGCACCTGAAGCACAAAACTCCACTCTGTACACAGCTGCTTAGAAAAGCTAAGGTTGTCTGTATTTATAAGGCAAGCCCCACAGCTAATTCTTAAAGCAGGCCATCTGCACCTTATGATGGCATGATGCATTTCACCTCAGGCCTAACAGCAAGGACTTGGTAAACAACAGCATAAAAACCTTTGGTCTTCTTTCTTCTGAACTCCCTGTGTTCACAATAGACTTGCTCCTGTTTTCTCCTCACCCCATCAACACTTCTGCTCCACCTGAAAAGGCTCACCTTTCCCCTCAGGACACATTTAAACCCCATTGATCACGATATCCTACACCTGAAAACACTCACCTTGTTTTTTGCCTTCCCAGACCATAGAGAACCGTATTTTCCTTCTGATGTGAGGAGAAGATGCCGGTACTTGGCTTGTTTGCAGCAGCAGATCACTCCGGTTGTTTCTGCCTTTCGGTCTTCTGGTTAAAACTGAGAAAAACTCGTTTAACCCGCTCAGCTTCATCTTACACAGCTGATTGTGTTGATGCCATGAAAAGCCAAAATCTAAACTCACTAGCCTGAAGCAGGTATTCTTTGTTGCAGCGCTGGGCAGCACGGGGGACCCCTGCTCCAAATTAGAGCTCCCTAATGGGTGGGTTGCATCAGCCTTTATACAAGACAACGTGCATATTCATAATATATGCATATTCGTAGTATTTTCCAGGAATGGTTAGTTTTCCCATTAGGAGAGCTCGTTATCGCCCATCCATCTGCCCCACTCCAGATAACATCTTGGTGGGCTTCAAAGACATTTGATGGCCATTTACTTCATTCACTCCTTTTCATTACAGGTCTTTTTGGTGAGCTTTAGCTTTTGTCTTGCAGTCAAAGCCAGGAGCTGGTTCTGCAGACTTGAGGAGCCCTCTTGTTCTTTCTCCCTCTTCGTCTTTATCACTCCTTTTTCAGAGACAAGTTGTTTCTCCAGAGGTATCACAATAAACACAATTGTAGTGCTTTAGGCAGAACTTTGCACATCCTTTACATACTTCATTGCTGACCAACTAATACTTACCCCCTTACACAGTCACACAGTGTAACTATGATCCAGGGTTGGGTTCTTTAAGGTTGGGGTTTATTTAAATATATGAAGCAGCTATTAGTAGCTCCTGCTAAATTACCGGCTGCCTTTTGAGCTCCTGAAATCTTCTTGCTTGTCTGAAGCACTTTTCCCTATTTTCTTTTCAGCTGGACTGTTAGGCACACCTCCTCAAATACAGATGGATTTTTCCCTGTTATGTGACCTGCCCCTAATACTGGGTTTTTGCAGGCTCTGTATCAGTTACTATTTTCATTTCTTTTGGAGTCTTTAAACATAGTATTTGTCCTTTAAAGTCTATTCTTAAAATAGAGACTCTATAGAAAAAAACACATGAATAGAAATAAGAAATTCTTTACTTTTCTGCAATAACATTTAGGGAGAAATATTCCACTACTGCACCAATAATAAGAATACCCAGAGAGGGACAATAAGGGAACTGGGGTCAGGGGATTTCCACGTAAAGAAAAACAAGAGCCGTTAACTCCCCTCGGCTTTGATAATGCTTTTGCGACAGCAAAAGAACATATTTTGAATAGATGAAACCTCCTTGTACCTCAGGAGGTCAGCAGCAAGTCAGGTGCTACTAATAAAAGATGACTGTACTTCTGATGCCCCCACCCGAATTTCCAGGTGCAGTGTGCATACACATACACTTATTACTGGTTGATCACTGGTGTTTATCTTAATGTTTTGCAAAGGAGAAGTTTGGTGGGTTTTTTTCCCCTTCTGGTCAAATACTGGGTCTTAATGTTTGCTTTGGGCAGCAAGGTCTTTTTAAGCTGTTATTACCAAAGGCATGGACAGGAGTGGGGATGTTTCCATCCCTTCCCCAGGGAGCAGTGGTATGAGGGCCAAAGGTGCACTTGAGAGACTGAAAGCTGAAGGGGGGCACCTGGTACCCCCTTTTCACATGGCAGCTGCTTGCTATGTTTTGCATAACCTTCTTAAAAACAAATTTGTGTATCTTGGGGATACTCTTTCTCCAAGGCCCTCTCAAATCCAGGTGAAGGTGTCTATGCATCAGATACAGCTTCTTTCCATACAGGCACAGTTTCATCTGTGGGTCCTCACCCTCCAAACGTAAAGCTGTGTGCCTGGACTCTTCCTGTACAGGACAATTGTCAACTTCTTAATCAACTTGTAGCACGCTTCCTGCCTGTGGTCAAAGAGCTTCTGAGAAAGAGGAAATCAGAAATCAACTACAGGCCAGATGCAATGTGTAGAAATTTCTGAGGAATGTTGCTTTTACAGGATGAAGGATAAGTATAATATGTTTCTATACTGACTTGAGGAATAAAAGACTCAAGCTACCTCATCAAGAATCATTTACTAAAGACTTAAGTGGTCTTAGGGAACATTAAGGCCTAAAGCTAAGGCAGATAAAGGACAATTGTCAATCAAGATATCTTAATAAAGGGGCAACAGTTAAGGGCTACCTAAGATGAACAGTAGTAACTTAGGGAAATACTGCATTTTGATCAGTAAACTCATGAATATTATTTTCTTCACCAAGGGGGAGCAGGAACCTGCCCAGCACACAATGTGTGTTATGTTATGTACTGTTACAAAGAAGGTGTCACAGTTGAGCCGGTAAACCTTCGGAAGTACCTAATTCATAGGTAAACATGGGAGGGATTTGGGGTGGGAATAGGGTATAAAATGCTGAAAACTCTGACCACAGGTGTGCCTACTTCACTAGGACACCCACTCTTGCAAGAACTTATAATAAATTGCTGTTTCACTAGCACATCTATGAGTCCTTTCTTAGGACCACTGGCATTTCTAACACAGTAAGAACACATGGGATAACAACAGCTCCTCACAATACCAGAGCTTTCTTTTCTTTTTTTTTTTCTTAAATATTTATATACTGTGTCTTTTATGATGCACTTCATACCACTGCAGGGTGACTAATGGCTGAGGACATTAATTGAACTGAGGTAGAGAAATGATACCAGCGGATTTTCCCTCCTTCTTCTACCCCCCAGTTCCCAGCTCCATAAAATCGAATACACTCCACGCTTTCATTTTTATTTTTAAGCTCTTGCAGCAGTTACCATCTGGAGCAAGACTCAGGGAGGCAAGAAGGAAGAAAAAACAGGGCAGAAAATAACAAGCTGAGCTTGTAGTTGTATCAAAACCAGAAAAAAAAAGGAAAACAAAAAAAAGCATCTCACACACAGCATAGTGCTGATTAATGAGAAGCACCATGTGGATCTGGATCCTCCAAGAGCTGAAATTGCAAAGATGGGCTATGCCCAATTTAAATAGCGCTCTACTATTCTGGAGGGCCTGGAAGCAGGAGAGCAAGCAACAGTACACAAAGGATCATGACAAGCAGCAAAGCTGTGTGTGACACCCAGGGGGACACCACCATAAAAAGCCAACAGTGGCTTAGGAAGGGGATGTGTTCATTCTGGTTTGTGATAAAAGATTCATTCTGCAGCCTTCTGTCAGAGGGGGTTTAACAGCACATGTTCAAACAGTGGTAGAGCTTTTCAGCAAAGTTGAAAATCCTGGAAAATACTTAAATGCCAAATAACACAAGAAAACAAACCAGTGCCTGCATTAAGGCCACTGGGACATCACATTACTCTTGCAAGGGGACGGAGGGGAGAAGAAAACCTTTCCCTTTGTTCATAAACCCAGCAGGTTCTTTGGGAATGACAGGTGAGTACCAAACTCCTCTGAGAAGAACAAACACGCATCCTTGTGGTGCTCAGAGTAACCTTTTGCTATGCATACACTCACAGCTCCCCTTCCTATCCCCAGATTTGAACCTCCCAGCCTTTCCTAACTGTATTTTTTATCTTTCTTTGATCCCCTAATGAACTGATTATGGAACAAATCGGGCCACAAGCTGGACAAGGTCTAAACGAAGCTTTGCCAATACCCAACTTCCTACCAATATTTACAGTCCTGGAATAACCCTTTGCTTGAACCTCGGGTGGCAGGCAGTGAGTCAGCAGTCGCCGGGATCCTATTAGTATTCTCAGAGCATTTCCAGAGCGTTTTAAACCGGCTGTCTCACTTGTGCCATGATCAGACCTATCAGTTTGTGGTGAATTGCTCTGAGGAAGGTTACAGATCTCCACAGGGACTGCACATGATCTTTGAAAAGTGCATTTCCCCCCAGCATGTCATAAATGCACAGGAGAGTTGCTAAAGATCACTCAAAATATATTATTGAATACTTTGATGCCGTAGCCTCCTTCTCTGTTATCATATACTTAAAGTATATGAAAAGGTTCCCTAAATACCAAGCGCATTTGTGTGGAATAGATTTGTGTTTTCCAAAGCCAGAAGAAAATAGCTTTTCATTGTTACAGGATATGTAACACTGCTTCTGCAATTCTGCAGAATGGATTGGAAGCATTCAACAGTGGGGTTTTTAATTATCCCCCCACCCCCCAGCTCCAATGACTAGTGTGATAGACTTTAGTTAACTTCTTTGGATTGTTTTTTTTTTCCTTGCTAACATTTTGCAGTCAAAATGAAAAATAAGAACTTTCTGGATCCTGTCCTGATAAGGTCAGATTGTAGAATTTTTCTTTCCAACAATTTAGCCAGGCTCTATCCTTCCAGAATACATTTACTCAGTAATAAACATCTCCAGACAGCCGGGCTGTACAGACTGGAAACAATTAAGGCAAAATTGGGGAAAGCAGCACACGAATGAGTATTCCATTTTAATGAAATTAGACTGAAAAATTCAGGACCAAAGGAAGTAAAAGCATTTCCAAATTGTATTATTTAGACGTATTTGTAAAAAATCTGTGCTTATGCAAGTACCTTGTGCATTTCAGAGTATCAAATCACACGGAAAACGCGCTGGGTAATTACGAGGCTTTGGCACTGTAATGCCATGGTCAAACACCATCAACAAGCCAACATTTGGGGCACAGAATTCAATATCTAGTAGGAAAAACAGGGAAACTTAGCCAGTTGCCTTTCAGCTGTTTAAAAGGAAGCCCTCCAAGCAACTGGTTAAGTTTAAAGCCCAGCTTATTCCAGAAATGAGTTAACAGCTTATGCTATAAAGAAGCCTCACGTGTCCATTAGGTATGAAATGAAGTAAATATGTTTAGCTCCCCCATCTTGTTAGAGATCCAAGTAAAACCCCTCTGAAACACCTAGACTTTTTCTATCATCACAAACAATTCTATAGCTTTTCAATTTTTGCATAGATGCATTTACCTCCAGGCATCACACACTTAATTGCAAACCCATCACCTGTTTACCTGCAATAAGAGAACAAAAACCACCTGTGCCATTATTTGTAATTAAGTCATCCTCCTAAACCTCTTCTGTCCAACATCCTCAAACAGTTTGTACATAAATTCTAAAATAATTTAGAGCTGAATAATTGCCCATCATGGTGGTGACATCTCTTGGTGCAGTTTTCTCAAGAGACTAGTACAAAACTAAACTTGGTTTTATAAAGCACTATTTCAATTTGGAAAGTTCACAGCATTTTCAAGAGGAATTAATGAACTTTGCTAATAGCTGGATCTGAGTTAGAAGGCATTAGGACACAATCATGAGGAAAGGCAATATATAACCTTTAGATGGGACAATTAGAGATCAATTATTAGAGCCAGAGAAGAGCATTCGAAGGCAGCTTCTTCATTAATCAAAGATTATCTCAAATTAGAATGTTTAATTATTTGCCAAGGTTCTTTGTATATTCTTCTGTGTGCACACATTTAAAAAGAAAAAAAAAAGCCAGAGGCTTTTGGAAAACCACTACCTTGGTGAACATTTCATTTGAACATGGTTTTAATGCTAAAATACTAAATATTTTAAAGAACTTGTAACACAGTGAAAGTAACATAACTTGGAAAATTTCATGAAAAGATGCTGCAGATGCTGGTGGATTTTAGTACACTAAGTCTGGTGGGGATTGTTAACTGTTTGGATATCTGGCCACATGGAAACAATGCTTTAATAGAAAAAGCAAGAAAGAAGAAGTGAAAGTCCTATGCACTGTAATGATTCAGGGCAGGATCCTAAGGTTTAATGCTAGATTTAGATCCAAGTTATAGGCACCTGAGTTTTAGGCTCCCAAACCACTGAGCCTATGCAAAATTTATAGTGGGAGGCAGCATAATGAACAGGCACAGAAAGGGTGAGTAGACCCAGATGGTGCCCAGAAAATGCTGGCCACCAGCATCTGCAACCCTGCGACCGCATAGAGAGCACCATCTCTCATGTCAGAGGCAGCCCTCCAAATGCAAGCTGCAAAATGCACTGGAGGTCTGTTCTTCTTTAGCTTTCCTGGGCTAGTAACCATCAACGACTAAATCACCATGTGTATTTGTATATAGTTTAGATGATAGCTGGGGAAAGATACACCTGGATTGCAGGAAAAGCCTCTTACAAACAGGAATTTTTAAGAAACACAAGGGAAGGAGAGCTTTGCTGAGACCTCTCTGTGGTTTAGGCAGGTGCAAAGTATGCAGCTCAGGAGGAATGATAACTTCTACTCATCCTTACAAGAGCTGAAGCACTTGGGCAGGTCCCCTCTGATATGTCCCTAAAAGCTACCAGCTTTAGGGAGCACATCCTCAGCTGTGGCAGCATGGACAGGAGCAGGAGCAGCCAAGCTGTCCTGCAAAGGCACCGTGGCCATCCCAGGGCACGGTTCTCATGCCCCTAGGGAAGTGCCATCCACCAGATGCTCATGATGTAAAGTGTGTTCAACCTGTCCTTGGCACACTCGCCGTCTATCTCCTACAAGGGAGATAAATGCTTAGCAGGCACAGCGTGAGCTGTCCATGGGACCATGGGCACCTGACTACCTGCTCATGGATCTTCTTAGGAAGTGTGTCCTAGCACGACACCTGGGTAGTTATTCTTCAGTGACAGCCAGACACAGATAAAGATGCAGTCTGGGGAACCAAGCTGTTCCCATTATGAGATTCCTTTCTTACACTATTATGCTTTGTCTCGTGTCTAACTTTATATTCAAGCCACAATGAAACTCTTTTACAACTTTGTTCCATGGTGAGGTGCATCCTGAAAGTGAATACAGACCTTCTTCTCATCAATGACCTTCTTTCCTTGCAAGGCCCCATCCTTGGTGAGCGAGATCAGGATGATCCCAGGTATGTTCAGAGTCATTTGAATTAGACTTTGTACCTTTGGTATAGCATAAGATCCCCGAGATATTCTGATTAAAACCTGACACTGTTTGTGAGAAATGATGCTAGCAACCCAGGACAAACAAATGGTGCTCAGTCTTCGTCACTCACCAAGACTCTCTCCTACCAGTTGTTATTTTTCCTGCTGTTACAATGAAAATTTGTCAAACATGCACACTCTGATGCAGCAGTCTACTTAGTCACCAGTAAAGAACACAGCAGTGATAGCTGCAACACATGACAGTTGCTGCTGCTGAAGTATAACCTTGTGCAGCATATGCATGGTGCAGTGTGAATTCAGGGGCAGAAGGGCTTCCCTCCCATAGAGGGCTTAACAGGAGATCAGAGAGGAGCTCTCCACAGCCAGCTGTAAGAGACAGCGGTGTAGGGGATACTGAGGGGATCCTTGCTGATAAAGGAAGGTGAGGTGAATGCAAAAAAAAACCCCAAAACCCTGGAAAAATCCATGTGATCATCATGAACAGTCTAGAACTTGTCTTCATTGAGTCCAGAGGTCAAGGTCCTGCAACATCTGCTGGCTCTGTCACCAGAACAAAGCAAAATGTTTGACACTTTCCACACCAAGTTGTGATGGGGGAAGGGGTACCAAATGTACCATCACTCTTCTATTTAATCACTACCTTTTCCCTACTTCGACTCCTTGACACCCTGCTAAATAAAAGGTAAAACAATGGACACCTACTTGTGCCGCGTGCTCTTTGCTGAAATTAAAGTCAGTTCTCCGAACTACTTGCTCTGTTTTTTTCTAAGACTGCAGGAGAAAAGTTCTTTTCACACTTCCCACAGCTTCCTTAAATGCTTTAACTCTTCCAGTGGCAAGAACGTAACAAGATGAGGTGCTCTTTAGAATGACTCAAACCTTCAGCTAATAATAGCGTGTGATGTAATTACTATATGGACTTTATCAGAGAGGCTGTAGCCAAAATAGCTCTCTGTGGGAATATCATACAAACATAGGCACATCTTTGTTGTAAGTAGAATATAATACAGTTGTTCCCTCATCATTCCTATTTTCTGCAGTAGGAAAAGCTTCCAGGTCTGAGGAGACAGGACCGTGGCCACGGTGTGTCTGACACCTTACAGATTCTTGGCTGCTTTCTCTGCCCTTTGAATCAGCCACTAATGGCCTTGGTGAGAGCTGATTTCAGGATGCTCAAGGTCATTGCCACTCAACCCAACGATGCCAGACTCTACTCCATTTGTTAATTATTTATGCCTCTTTGCAGCATAAGTCACACACGCCATGGTGCCCTGCACTTCACTTGCCGTTCCATAAAGCTTTATAGGTAAAGATGCATCTCTCAGGTTGAAGAAAGGAGCTAAAAGGTTGCGGTTCCACAATCACTTTAAGTTGGTGCAAGACTTGGCCACTCCTGACAGGTTTGATCTCTTTCTGTCTCCACTGTGTGTTAATGCTTACCCCCTTTTTTGCTAACACTAGCACTTCTATAAGCAAATCATGGGCTGCAGCTATATATACTGAATTGCTGGATTAATTTTCAGCCATATATCTGCAAGGATGCTAGAACTCACACAGGGAAAACAGCAAGAATAAATAGCTACTCCCAAGTAGGGTCGAGCAGACTTCACTTGTCCATGGCATTGAAGTCTAAATCAACCACTACACCACCTAAGTGGGGGGCTACTGGATTATTCATCTCTGTTTCTTGAATGCATGGAGTTTGGCAACGCAATGCTGAGGTGTACGTAAATATCTGGCCCAACAAAGAATGAGTAAGTCACTAGTAGGGTGTGCACGTCTTTGAAAACTGTTAAACAAACAACTTGATTTTTTTCCAGTAGTAAATTAAGGAGGGTTTAGAGCAGAGAAGGAAAAGTGCAGGCTCCTTCACGGGTGGGTTCAGGGCTGTGGCAACTGAGTTGAAGGAGTCTCAAGTGATGGGCTGAATTTAAGGCACACGCTGTCCTTACTGTTCTCTACAGGCAAACTCTATGTTGTCCCTTTCTCAGTGCACTGGATCTTATTTGAAAAAAAAATATAGAAATTAACTCTCACACATATTATAGGAAGAACATAAAACTATTCTATAGAACAAAAAAATCCAGGTTAAACACTCGGTGAGTTAAATACATTCACAATGGGAAAAAAATAAAAGGAATAAACTGAATTATGCAGCAACCTCTCTGAAAGCAAAAAGATTCTCTGATAATAGATATTGCTCGGTTCCCTGACAGATCTTTTAATTTGTGGCAGAAAAGTCACCCCTTTTTTAGATGCCCATTGACTTCAGCCAGAATTTGAGGCAAAGAAGTGAGATCCCACTGGAAGTATTTTGTTACATCAGTGTGGGGAAAATGACTTGTCCCACGCTTTAAGAAAGCACACAATTTACTCGTAAATTACTAAAAAGTATATCAATTCTACCATTTATTGGCATGAAAATTGCTTGTTGATTCAAAGAAAATGCTAGAAACAGTTTACATAAAATTACTGTGCTAAAACTATATAGCAGTGAAGCAGTGAGAACTTTTGTGAAGAGTTGTTAAAGAAAGGAAATTAGTTTTATGATTCAAAGGATAAACCAGGTTTTTAAAATGTGTTGTGAAAAAATAAAGCAGAAGTTTTAGGGAGGGTTAAATAATGTTGTTCTTCTGGCTCATTTTAATCCATACCAACCAATGTTATCAGTATAGAAATGCAGAGGTTTGGGGTTTTTTCCCTTCAGAAAGCAGAATTATTTATAGCAAAGTAATATATTACATGAAATTATTATAACAAACAATTCAGGGTAAAGCATAAATATTGCTGTACCAGAGAGGTAACTCTCAACCTGTTTAATAATTCCCATCCTCAGCACCTCAGAAATGTGTGAGAGAGGGCAGGAGAACCAGGAGAGAGCTGGTACTCATACACTGGCACCGTCTGTCCCTTACTGGTGCTAAATGGAAGTGAGAGCCCTGCCTTGACTTCACAAAGTTATTCTTTAGGATTATTCACACACTTAGAATAAAATACCTGCTTAAGCATGGCTAGATCAAAGCCAGAGGTCCCCCCCCAGGAACACCCCTTCCCTGTTCTGCTCCTGGAAAATGTGTATTTCTGACTCAGTGAAACACTTAAGCATGAGGGTTGATTCCTCTCAGTCCCCATAAATCAACATAAATATACACACACTTCCAGTTGAGTACATGCACAATTGCTGTGCTGGAACCAGACCTGTATCAACAAGGGAGCTTCTTGCTGCTTTGTTAATCCTGGTTTAATGTACGTGACTCCTGCAGTGCCAAAAGCGTGTCCAAGACAGAGAGTAGGAAAGGAATTTGCAGATGTTTGGGCTTCTAAGAACAACCTGTGTCTCCTCACACTGCAGATCTAAAGGTGCTGGATTACCAGGATTACATCACCTTTAAAAAAGGAATCTGAGGAATAAAGGCTTTTGGAAGGAATTACTGCCTCGTGTACCATATTCCCACCCAAGCTAAGATGAGTATCTTGCTCTCCATGCAGTTAAATCCTCTTCTGCACAAGAAGTGGTAAAGAGGAGTTGGAGAGAGAGAAAACACAAACCCCCTTCACTGCAGCCCCCATTTTTGCCTCAGAAAGGTCATGCTATAATCTTACATTAATGTAAATAAAGGAGTTGCAATTTAACCTGGCAGGCAGCTAAAACAACCACTTGTTTTAGAAGTTTATAGAGCGAACATGATTACACATATCGTATGGAACATCCCTTTGGACAGCCTGGGTGGAATGACCTGGCCACATCCCTCCCAGCTCCTTGCACAGTATGAGAAGCTGAGGAGTCCTTGATTTAGTGTAAACACCACTTAGCAACAGCTGAAACATCAGCGTGTCGTCAACATTGTTCTCATCCCAAATCCAAAGCACAGCACTATAGCACCTACTAGGAAGAAAAATACCTCTGTCCCAGCTGAAACCTGGACGATAGGTATAATGTATTGGTGTAAGCTGAAGATGTCTACACCAGCCTGATATTTTGAGACACAGAGCCCATAAAAATTATGTTACCTGACAGCAGCATAGGCTGCACATTTCTGGCAGAGAGCAAGTTTCACTTCACCTCAGAGGAAACAGTTCCTAACAATTTAGAACCAAAGGCTCATCCACGTGTGCGTTTCCACCACCATTACCTGTGAGCTCCCCACCATCCTTCTCCCATATAGCATGGAAGAAATGAGGCCATAACTTTACAGCTAGTTGCAAAACCAAGTTTAAGATAACCATGTTGCAGCAGGGTCCATCATTTCGTTGTGGATGTTGGGAGCACGATATAGAAATATCCCAATATCTCACTGTGACCACTAAGAGAGAGAAAAAAAGAGAGAGAAAAAGATAATGATTGCATTAATACAGGTGCTGGAGCTCTGGTCAGCATTTCAAATTGCCCCAGCCTGTTAAAGATATTAACCTAGCTTTGAAAATAAAATACCTGCCTGGAGCAATTCTCAATGCATTTCCCATTAAAAAAAAAAATCCCAGTTCAGCTACTTGAAAATTGGTTGCATACGTGATGAGGTGTTTCTATGGTGTGCCAGGCTTAACCCCAAAATGCCCTGTGATTCCTCTACATGCTATTAAAGATGCCTGAAAATGGGATTTATTACAGAAGTGCTTGATCACAGCTTTACAAAAGACAACCCCGTAATTTCGATGTCTCAGGGGCTGATTGGAAAAGCTCTTCACTGCAGGTTAGCACAGGGTTTTTTATTAGCCGATATCTAATTTTGTTCTGTATCCCACGTAAAATATTACTATTTTCAAATCTCCCAGAGCAGAGCTAAGAGGCTGTATCTGCCAGGTAAGGGCCAGTCCTCCCAACCAAGCTCTCAGCTTCACTGCAGGCTTTTTCTACAGTTCCTGCAGTGCAGAAGGTCTATAAATACCATCAATAAAACCTCTTACAAGTCATCCCAGTACAATTCTTAGAAATTTCACTGCTGGAGTAGTACCCTTTCTCCCCCCCCCAGATGTACAGCTAAAAAAACCCTCTGTGCCACAGTAAACAGGAGTGGTGAAATCAGTCAGAAACTACCCAGAATTACAGCAATAGTGTCTGTGGTTGTGCTGGGGGTGAAGTGACTGCTCAGCACACAGCATAGGAGAGGTACAAGGCCAGGTTTCCTTCTTCTGCAGAAGGTATTGCCCTGAAGATGAGGTGGTTCCCATCAAGGATGGGCTCTGATCCCATACACAGAGCAATTACAACACAGAGTCCATTGGAAAGGGAATCCTGAATAAGAATGATAGCAATAATTAAGGAAATGGGAAAAATGTGGAAGAAAATTTTTGGTGGGAACAAACACATATACACACAGAAAAACACAAAGGTTTTTTTGGTTTAAAATTGGTGGTTTAACCAATTAGTGATTTAACCAATTAATGGTTTAACCATGAAGGAGTGGTCAGTTTTAAAATCTGGTATCAGATGCTGAGCTAATTAAGAGTGGGTTGTGAAAAATGACTATCTTTACTCCACTTTTCCCTCTGTCTTGAGAAGGACAAATGTGATTAGCAGGGAACACATCCACCTGCATAGGAAAATTTTCTAATTACCCTCTTTTTTTGGTTGTTTATAAAGTCTGTCTTCATTTTCAGCCATGTCAGACCCTGATCCAGCTGTCTGTAAGGTCAGAGAGAAGTAGAACTTGTAGCTTACATGGAGGACACCAAAATCTTTTCCACAGACAGAAGAAGTGATGAAGGGGTGATATATTCAATGTTACTATGTTCCTGGACCTGTCTAAACTGGCTGCAAAGTTGCAGCCTGATTCATCCTCATCTGAGATAGCACAGATGTCCATCTTACCTGAAGACCTGTGCAATCCTTCATGTTGTGTTTGTAACTATTAACCGCGGTACCAACACCCCACAATGTAATAAAACAAATTGGTTCTGTCTGAAAAAGGGGAGAGCCAAACTTATTAGGTAAGACAAAAGTCCCTGCATTTCACTCAGAAACAAGCTTTGCAGCTAAGTCGTAAATACTTAAAAATCTTGTTTTCTAATAGAAATCTGATACAAGTCGATGTATTTCATTTCTGGGTGGCACATAGAGCATCCAATGTGTCCCCGCAGCAAACCCATGACTGGAAGACACAAAGTTAGTTTTTCTCTAGAGCTTACCTACAGGAACCAAATTCAATCTAGCCCCAGCTGAGAGTTAATTCACTCACACTGTTTACTACAGCCACCCACAAAATACATTATCATCATACCAGTATTGCCATTAAATTATGGTCTATGGGTTTGAGATAACAATGTTAAATAAATATTTATGGATTTCTCAGTGCAGTTATCTTGCAGATTGGGTCACAATTTGCTTTGTCCAATAAGCAGATTAATTCACAGATGGAAATATTAAACTTTTTTCCCCCTATTATTTCTGTTTTCATAGAATATCCTTATTGTCTTACTCTATTTCACAATAATTAAGCTATACTGATCTACCTTTAACAATTCAGTAGGCAATTAAAGAAAAAAGCGCCTAAAATGCATGTAGTTATTAAAGTAACATTAAGTGCTTTAATAATCACTTTTGGTGGGGGCACACACGTTATAAATAAATCCAAATGCCTTATTAACCTTAAATTAAAAAACAGAAAAATTGCAGTCAGCAAGAAAATGAGATGTCTTACCAAACTTGGTGCTGCAACTTTTAAATTCCTTGAGAAGGTTTTACTGGAAGTGATACTTAACCTTTATATGTCATGATCTTGGAATGGCAAGGTCTACACTTCTATGGCCAGGCCAATTATCTTCAATTAAGCAATAAATGCGCAAGGCTTGTTCAGTGCTGGTATAAATTCCCTGGCTTTATACTCTACCTTCAGAAATACACTAAGAGTTAAAAAGCAGACTCACCTTCCGGTAACATTTTAATGAAACACACCTTTATGTAACTTCACCATTTAATACCTCTCATTTAGATAAGGTTTTACAGCAGCTTTAAAAGTATCAAACTGCTTGGCTACCCTGTTTTGAAATAGAAAGCATTTTGCCCTAGTGCCTTACAGGGGTGGCTTAACCATCCGACATGTATATTTCTTCTGGACAACGACCGTATAAAAGATTAACATGTTGAGGGTGCTCACTGTAAAACTGGAAATTTATTGGAGCAGTTCATTTTTTTTAAATTTACTATAAAAGATTACAATCAGCTACCCTGCTGGAAGAATGGCAATATATCTGTGGCATACCTTGCTCGTGCCATTCTTTTGTCTTTGTTATTGAAGAGGCACATGAAATACATCTGAGACACGTGCTGAGATTTATTTTTTTTTCCCAAAGATGGATAAAAACTTATATTTAAATTTTCCTTGAAACTAACCTATTCTACTGAAGTGCTTTTATTAGACAAAAGATATTCCTTACAAAGGTGCAACTAGGGGCTATATGGGCTACTCTGGCATTACATGGGCACAGTAGAAAAGATCCAAAGGTGGGGAGAAAAGTAAAGTAGAGCGTTCTCCTGATTTTCACTGAGTGTGTATGAGACACATCACATTTTTTGCTATAACAGAATCCCAGTGTGCACAGAAAGGCTGTTACGCTTTCCCTGACTCTCAAAAATACCAGAGAATTTTTATTATGCACTGAAATAAAACAATTAATAAAAAATAATTTTTAACCCCCCCCAAATTATTTTTACAAAATGCAGCACAACATTTACTACCATCTGACCTGCCTTTTAAACACACTCACTCACTTAGTCCTCCTGTATGTGTTTCCCAAAGCAAGTCTTGCAAATACTAGTGAAATATAAGACCCCAGTAACCATGTCCTGTCCTTACTAAATGGTGAGACCAATCACTTTTTACATCACTTATTCTGCACAGCCACTCGTTTTTAGCAATGCATTTCTTTACAAAGCCACAGGACCAGATTGGTCCTGCTGCATTAATGTCACATTCACCAGGGTGATGCTTTCCAGCCCAGAGACACCGAGTTAAATGACTGACAGGTTTGAGAGGAGAAGGCTTTGATGTAAAACAGGGTGCAGCAGCACAGAGAAGGTCACCAAGGAACCTCAGAGAAGCACAAAGCAGCTAGTGAATGGCAAGTATGTCCAACAAGGAGGCTGAGGATGCTCTTGTGCAGAGAGAGAAAAAGGAGAAGCAAAGCCCTGGGCAGGTCCAGCCTCCAAGAAATGTCATCAAGTGTTGGCAGGAGGTGGAGAAGAAATGCAAAACCCTGGTGCAGAGGACAGCCCATGGCTGCAACTCACTGTTGGGATTCACTTGGCCACACTTAGAGCAAACTCCTAGGTTTCTAAATTCACAGGGCCAATGCAGTGGGTAAGTCTCACCAAAAAGACACTGAGAGCTGGGTCTGCCAAGCTTGCAGGAGCCAAGATTAAAATATCAAAAATATACAATGCTGCTTCAAGTCCTCTGTTGTCTCACACATGGTTTTCTGGGTTTACATTGCTCTCTGCCTGCGAAACGAGCGCGTGGTGATTGGCACCAAGAAATCTGGGTTTAATCACTCAAAACAGGCAGAAAGGACTCCAAAGCACCAGACAGCTGGGCAAGGGATAACACAGATTGCTGGATGGAGCCACTAGCCACGTGTCCCTGCCCTCCAACTTACTGGCAGAAGGGAACTCACTGGGCTTAACATTAACCAAAAAAATAAAGCAAAAAATGGAAACAATAGTACCAGCTGCCAGGCAGCCTCAGAGAAAGTACCTTCTTATTTATTGCAGTGGAAAAATATTCAATTTGTACTTAAACATTTTCAGATGTTTAGGATTCATTCTTTACATTTTGTTAAATAAAGCTGTTAGGTTGTAAATCTTTGCTGTTAAAATGAAAACCTTTGCTGACATTACACATATTCCGCTGTGAGGTTCCAAAGCATAGATGCATATTTTACATCTAGCGTATTTGTGTAGATGTAATTATACTACAGATTCAGGTTTTTAAATTACCTTAAAAGAGCCTGTGTCTGGTAATTGAATTCCCCAGAGTCCAGAAACTCTTGTTTCTCCTCTAAGTCAGAATCCCATCAGGAAAGTCCCTCACCCTCAGTTGTTGCCTTGGTTTCTACAGGGAGAAGTGCTGTAATTCATACTTCAAGATACACAGGTCATTCATAGCCAGAGAGATGCACAGATTAGGCTGCAGTCTGCCCAGAAGACTTTTTTTAGTGGTGGATAATTGAAAAAGGAAGGGCTAACATCTATGCAACGGCTTTAATACACATACTGTAACTCTCCTCCTACCTCCACTTCTCACTGGTTCAGATGGTGAACCTGTGAGACTGCTCTCCTTTGTGGAAACTTTTTTGTAGAGTTTCAAAGGCAGCTATTGAACATGTCTAAAAACCACATTCCTCTCAGCATCTTTGAATCCCTCCAACAAATTGCTTTGCCTGTCTCTCCATAGAGATTAAAAAATATATATTAAAAATCAAGTAAAAATCTATGCTGTCTCATGCCTCATCTTTCCTGTTACCCTCTCTGTCTGTGGACTTTAAAAATGAAGTCAGTGCTGTAGCACAGGGGTGATTCTGGGATAGAAAGCTGGTCCTTAACTTCCAAACAAAGGAAGTGGAGGTGCTTCCTCCAACATAGTTAAGGACCAGTGGCAGTAGCTATAAAAAGCAATGTGTTTCTTAGGTTTACCCTTGTTTGGCTCTAGCCAAATTAATTTGACACTAATTTTTCTTTAGCTTTATAATGGGACTAAACAAAAAAACATGCAGCATCCATAGATTTAATCAGAGCTTTCTATATACTCTGATACATGCACTTTACTGATACATTTCTTGGACATAGAGGAGTAGCTATACAGTTAACACAGCCTTTATTTTGTATATGGTATTTCCTGATGGTCAGTTACTTGGCAATGTGGTGTTTTAATTGTTTATTAATTACTAGAACATGAAATGACACAAATGTATCTTTTTGACACCTTTGTTGAAAGCCCAATCATAACTTCAACAAGTCTGTCAGGAAGTGGTTGGAGGCTTCCATACCACCTTTTTCTCAAAAATAAATAATCATTATTCATGGGGGCAATCCTACAGAGCCTGTGTTAGGTAGAGCACGTCTCCTTGTACCTGGCCAGCACATACCACATAGCCTATGGCTACCTCTCCTCTACAAGTCACAGCAACAGCACTGCTCCATCAGAGTGCCACGATGCTTCAAAGCATGGTGAGCTGACACCTCTCATCTTATTGCTGCCTTTCTTAAACCAGCATTAATGCCCATCTGTTTCCAAGAAGAGACGATGTGAGCAATTATGAAACAACACTCTGAGTGAGAAGAGCAGCTATCTCAGTTTGCAGCAGCCACAGGGCTGGAGGAAACAAAATGCCTTGAGCCTGCACACTCTTGTGTACCCCTCATGCAGGCAGTGGCTTTGAGTATACAAGTCTTCAAGAAAACAGAGGTAAAAAAGATAAAAACCTTAAAATTTTGTCTAACAACCTTCTTTCCAGAGCTGAACCTAAGCATCCATAGAAGAGCTATAGATCTTGTCATCAGTGTGGGCCAAAATGCTTTGCTACCTCCCTCCAAAGACTGAGAGCATCTGTACAGAAGAAATACAAAAGCAGGGAGATGAAAAATCAGGCATAAGAGCACTTCCACAGAAATATTATCACCATTGCTTGAGACATTGAAATTAAGAAAAATAAATCTCATCTTTGAAATTTTATCAAGGAGGCCTCTCTGTCTTCATCTGAATAGGCTCTGAAATAGTAGCTGGTCATCTAGCACAGGCTACACTTTCAATCAGAATATTAACCCGTGGCTGCACTTAGAAAAGCCCTTGTGAAAATGTAAGACCTGTTTCTGTGTAGGGTGACAAAAAGGATGGTTGAGATATGGACAGAACAAGCCTCAGCGTGTTGTCCACACACGAGGGGACAGTCACATCCCACATGAGCACTCTGGCCACTGCACCCACAGCAGCTCCTGGGTGAGCAAGTTTAGGGCAAATCTGCAAAAAACAAAGGTAAAAGTTGCACAGACAATTACACACCCAGCATTTCTTAATCTGCAAGAGTTTAACTTCACAACTGAAATACTGCTTAGCTTATAGAAGTGTTTTGTATGTGGTATATGCTTTATGAATGTATATATGGAGCTGCTGTACTAAAACCAATGCAAGCATCCCAAAGACACTTTAAAATAGTTTTTATTAAATGACACCAGAGGATCTGCCAGTCTCTCTGTGTAAATCTACTAATTTCAATTCAATATCTTCCCTGGGTTATTTTTTATGTCTTTGTCCTGCTTCGATCAGGCTCACGACTGATTTCAAACTGTGAAGGAACTCCTTGCCAAGTGCCTATGCTGTGATGTCCATGTGTCTAAGAACATTAACATTAATAATAATTTGAAGTTTTTTTGCAAATAACTGTGGCAATCAAATTAGGATTATCTTCAGCAACTCAAGAATGAGTTTTTATTTCTGTGATGAGTACCTATTTCTCTCTCAAGATCAGATCGCTTGTAGAAGGCCTCCAAGTATAATTGGCCTCTTTTTTTTAGGAATTCACCATCGATAACATTTATAAATTTCAAGGACATTTTAGAATTGCCAGCATGAGGCCGCCAGTATTATGTCACTCAAACTAAAGGCCTTTTCCACAACACAGCATTTTCCCCCAATATTACTGGCAGGTGTCTCAAGAGCAAGTCACCTGTTTCATTCAGTGGTCTGTAGCTGACACTTCTCTTATTTTACATGCTAGAACGTTACTCCACAATAATTTAAAATGATTTTTCTCTTCAGTGGCTTTGAAACAGATAAAGCCATTTGTAACACAAGCCAGACAATTTTTACACTGCGGCGGCACATCACACATCCCACATTTCTCTCTACTGCAAGGGTTTCACTCACAGCAGGAACAAGACACCTATTTAATATCATCCAGGGTAAAACTCACCATTTTTTGTGTTCGATTTACCAAGAAATGCAACGAGGTTCTAAACATTTAAAGCAAAGGCACCCCATGTGGCTCTGTGTCTTGCTGAACAGTTTGCCAATTCAAGGCATGCCAGGAAGAAGCAATATCTAAGTAGCTGCTATATGCATTGATTTTATGAAGGATTAAGTTTTGCCAAATTGCAAGGAGGAAAAAAAAAATTAGGCTTCAGAAATCTGCTCGACATAAGGGAGCGAATGGTGGAAGTTCATTAATCAAAGTCTATAAGGGCTTTATTAATAACCTTACTTGATAGTTATAAAGGAAAACAATGATATACTAAAACATTTAGGGTACCTGCAGGAATTGCCTTTGTTAGAAACCGAATTCATACTTAAGCTCTACTAATAAGATGAAAATTGCTGATATCAGTCTGAGCAAAATAGGAAAGAGCAATTTGGGCAAAGATGTGCTTGCAAGAATGCATAGTTAATGAAAGCATCTGAGAGCAGTTAGGTGGAGCTTTCCCTGAACTATAGCTATTGACACAGCAGCATCTCAACATACCAGACCACATTAAAAAGTTGTAAAAGTGAAAAAAAGCAAAGAGCTGGCATTCATCTTGTTTGCTGTCTTCAGTGACTCAACAGAGGTGACAATTTGGGGTTTAGTACATAGGGTGCAAACCAATTCTTTACATTTTGCATAGCAAAACTATTAATATTTTCATGAGGCAATGAATACATGTAGTTAAACCCACCTATCTCATCTGAACTAATCTTGACACCAAACCCAGGATTTTCTGGGAGAATGTCAGGTTTTGTGGTCAAAGCTTAATTCTAGCCTGATTCTTAATGTACCAAAATGTTACTTGGAAAGCATTTGAAAAAGGTCATTCCCAGCTATAAAATGAATCAGGGAGAAAAAATTCCTGAAGCAAGTATACAAGACTGATAATCAGATAATTGCAGAATTACCCAAAGTTTCCATAGTGGAAACCTTATCATTAATTTTGATGTGTACAATCTAAAATTATTTTCACATTAAAAAATAAATATATAAATGAACACAGACTTTTTATGACTGTTCAACAGAATAGAAAATACGTACCTTTCCAGTTTACATAACCCTTATTTTCCAGCTCCCCAGATCTATTCCTTTTAAATTTTACTTTAAATCTTCCTCTTTCTCTCCAAGATTATTCTGCACAGCATCTGCTGAGGACTGCCACAAAGCGTATTATTTAAAAATAAATAATATCCTCTATTGCAGTGCTTTTGTTCTGGTGAATTTGTGTAGGTACAGGTAATAAAATTATGACTTTTTTGGGGAAAGACCTTGAAGTAGAACCACTAAATTATCCTTACTGTACTGTAACGTGCCTCTACAACAGTATTCAGTAAAAGCAATCAGGCCATATTTTCCACTCATGCTTATGTAAATTAAAAATAAATCATACAAAGCCAGCAGGCATGACCCAGTGAGAACAGGTTCCCAGCTGTTAAGTATGGACTTAGTCAGGAAAGATTTGTTGGCTTCTGTGGTTTATGCTAAACGCAAGTAAAGAGCAGATTTGTCTTTCCTCCTGGTTTATAGGACACGGCTGGGATTTGGGCTTTTGTAACTTGCATTATCACTTTGTTCTTCCCTGGATGTATACAGTATATTAACTGCTCTACGCAGGAGTTGTGATCCCATTCAAACTCTGATTGAGACCCAGATACTCACTGACACCCCACCGTCACTTGAACATCCTCTTCTTTACACTTGTCACACACAATAGAGGCAATTTACTGACACACTGCAGAGAAATAATGTGTCCCCTCTTACCATACTATTGGTTTCATTTCTTCAGGGCTTAAGCTAAAATTCCCAACCCTGAGCAGCTTCAAACACCCCATCCTTTTTTCCACCTCACTTATCCTACTGTCTGTCTCAGAGCTGCCCTTTGCAGGCTGTCCTGTGAACATGCAGAGCTTGGAGAAAAGGCATTGTGCCATGGGGTTGAAGGGTAGTATAACACCCCCCCCCCCCATTTTATACTTCTTGATGTCATGTTTATCTATTTCTAAAATAGATAAATTTTTACTTATACTATTTTATAGTTCTTGATGTCATATTTATCTATCTGTAAAATACGCTAATCACTCTCTATCTGATGTAACCTGGCTTGTGGCTATTCTGAACATAATGTTTTATATGTCTGAGAAGAAGCAAGACTGTCTGGGCTGGCTAAAAGTAGTTTATAGAGTTTCCCCACACAGTGACAGATGAATATATATTCATCCTCGTACAAACCGAGCACATGCACACTTCAAAATCATATTTCATTTCTTCTCTATCTAATAAGACAGAGCATACTGTATTCTTCAAGCAATCAGTATTATTATCTACTCAAGCACTGATATTTCTGATCTCCTTGTTAGTGTGGCCTTTGGAAGACCTTTCAGTGTGATTAGATAGCGGATGTGATGTGATCAGATGAACAGTTGTATCCGCTCACATACACAGCAGACAACATCTAGGCACTGATAATGGGGAAACCAGATCCCTTCTGGTTTGCATCCCAAAAATCTGTGGAGAAAGTAGCAGCCTGTTAAATAAAGTAACATCAAATTAGAGGGAACAGAATCTGCTTTCCCCAGGTATAAATTTACTAAAATTTACCTGAAGTTGCCCAGTACAAAAAGATGTGCAATATTGAATCCCACATGTAAAAGAAAAGATTCTCCCCAAAACCTGCTGAATCATTGGTTAACAGATTGAATTACACTACAGCATGATCATTGTCCTTAGCAGGGATCTTTCAGAGGAATAAAATACAACAGCTGCTTCCAAAACATATAAACCAAAACTAATGTTCCCTTTTAATAAAGCAGATGCATTAAGGGACCAAGGCCTTATTCAAACTAAGCATTTAAATCAATTAATGGAATGTAAACAAAAGCAATAAGTTAACCTGATGTCTATCAGCATCCCCGAGCTTGATCTGGTACCTGCTAGATACCATTCATCAGTCAAACCCAACTTGCAGGGCTCCACACCTGAAGAGGCGACGGAAAACTCAATGGCCAGCACTGTGCTGAGGTTCAGATCTAACAGTCCCACACAGACTTCAGAGCTCAGTTCCTGGGTGTTTAAGGGCTTTTTGTGATCTGCCAGGGTAATTGCACCCCATGAAACTCAGCCTTACCTGCTGCCTGTGCTGGATTCTGGTCTCTGCAGATCAGCTTTAAGCAGATGGGACCATTTCACCAGACCTTGTGCAGAACTGGGGCTTGACTCTCACTTCCACCACCATCAGCCTTTTTTCATTTACATGTCTGCCTTAATTTAAGAGCCACTTAATTAGGGCCCAGAGTTTGCCTTTATGAACAGATATTAGTATATATTTGTTTTTTTCTTATTAAACAGCTATGTCTTCCGATAAAAAGTAATAAAATTTACAGGTTTCTTTATATTATTAATTCCGTTTTTAAACAGACATAGCAATGGCAAGCAATAGTGAGAGTTCAGACCTTCAGTCCTGGAATCAGGAATCATTCAAGCAAGTAAACTCAAAACAGCTGCAGTAATTGGCTGAAATTGCCACTTTTAATGACACAAATTATACCAGAGTGATGTTTAATGAAAGCTACAATTCCCAGCTACTATAGACAAAATTTAAAACATTCTCCTAAATTGTGTTGACCTCTCTTGTTTAATACCCTGCTAATCTTTGAAAATTGGAAACAAATGCTTCAATTAAGAGACAATTAATTGACAATTAATTCAACAATAAGCAGATGGCCAGAAAGAGCATCCTGCTATTAAATGAGTCAAATGTGAGAGGGTGCATTTGACCTTTCTTATGTAAAGCCCCCCGCCCCCCTTCCACCCTGGAAATAAACACTTTTCTCTTAAAAAAAAAAAAGAAAGCATGTGGATTTTTTTCTGTCATACTGTGCAGAGCTATAACTTTGAAAAATGAAAATAAAAAGCTTATTTACATCAGTATTTTGGTCTAGGGGATAGGAACTGTGAATTAGGATATGAATAAAGAGGAATAGCATGCACAAGTGCAAGAGGATTTACAATAGCTCATGCACCCCAAGGCCTAATAGAAGAAAACAAAGCTGCCATTATCATCAAAACTGCAGATGATCTCATAAAGGGCTTGTCTACACGGGGAGGTCAGCAGAGAACAAGCTCTGTTATGAATTTAAAGTGCAGTTGCAACTTTGCCCAGCTCCCGGCGCAGGCACGGCGGCAGCTTTTCCAGGGCCACAGTGGATGAGGCTCATTAAGAGGCTCAGAGTAGGAATGTCCGCTCTGATCCCTGTGCATTAACCAAAACTGGAGAAAGGGGCTGAAAGCACAAAGCAAAGGTCATGCATGTGTCTTCTGCAGGGTACAGCCAGGGAGATATCTGATTTGCATCATGTCATCCCCTTCGCTGCTGCTCTGCAGGTGGGCAAGGGGCAGTTCGGTGCCTGGGGAGGGAAAAGACTTTTCAGATTCATCCTTCCACTCTTTCTCCAACAACAGCCCCATGCAGACTAGACAAAGGGTTTGTTATTATATCATAGGAAATATCTAACCATTTTGCAGGGGAGTATGAAGAGGAGCCTTGAATTCTATGGCAAAAGTACCTCAGCCAAGCCAAAACTTCAGTCTATATACCTTAAAAAGATCAAAACCAGGTTTTCAGAGACTTTGTGGATATTTCAATACTGGGGCTGTTCAGCCTTGAGAACAGAAGATCCATGTTTATAAATACCTGAAGTGTGGGAGACAAAGGGAAATGGCCAGCCTCTTTTCTATGGTCTGTGGGGACAGGACAAGGGCGGTGGCCTCAAGTCAGAGCACAGGGAGTTCCACACCCATCTGGAGAAGAACTTCTTCCTGGCGAGGGAGCCCTGGGACAGGCTGCTCAGAGGGTTGTGAAGTCTCCTTCTCTGGAGATATTCCAGCCCCCTCTGGAAGCCAACCTGTGCGACCTGTCCTAGGGACTCTGCTTTGGCAGGGGGATTGGACCCGATGAACTCTGGAGATCCTTTCCAACCCCAACAATTCTGTGATTCTGTAATTTTCAGATAACTTCAGAAAATGGTCTTTCTTCAGCTCTTTGCTTCTTAGAGAAGATAGGTAAAACTCTAATTGTTATCAGAGAGCTGTCATACGTGTAAATACAAATCTATGCTGAATTTCCAATGCCGTGCAAAGAACAGTGAAGGCATCCCATGCAAATAAAAAGATTTATAGTTATGGAATGCTAATAAATTAATTTTATTTCAGAAATAATTATTATGTCTCAGCTACATCCATGAAAAAAGATAGACTTGACCAAGGTGAGAGTTCCTGGCAAACAACCTGACCTACAGACAACCCCACGTTGCTGTTCTCCAAATTTTTATTTAGACTGTATGAAAAAAAAAGAAAGTGGTTAATGATTAGGACATATAAATAAAACATTTCAGCCATCCTACACACAGCATTTCAGGAGGTCTTACTGTGTTTCATTTGTTAGCGTATTTTATGCAGCCTGGCTATGACTTCATCAGCAATTTGTATCGCATAAACCTTGACACTGTGTGTGACAGAAGCAGTAAGCCGAGTTTTCTAGGGCTTTGGCACAGGCAAAGCAAGCAGAGTAATCATTGCTTATACCTGGGGCTGTCTGAGTTTTGTTAATATTCATCAGATACTTCTGCCCTTTATTTCAATGTATGTCTCTTAATCCCACCATGAGAACAACCTAATCCAAAAGCCGGAGCAGCAAGACCATTAAGCAAATTTATGAATACTTTCCTCATAATACTCATCTTTCCTATGTCAACATAATAGTGATGCTTTCTTCTTTTAATATTAATGATACCTTTGTACTTGGGGGGTGGAGGGAAAAAGTTTTCTTAGATATTCTAGAAGTTAAACAACCAAATAAAAGTTGCTGTATCAAACCAGATGCATTCCATGACTTCTCCTTGGACACAAAGGGGTCTCTCAAAAAGTAGCTCCTGAACTGAAGAGGCTCCAGGTAAAGGTTTGTGTGGTTTAGACAAGGAATGTGTAGACAGAATTAAGCTGGGTTTCTCCAGGTAGTTCCTGGAATGTAGAAGACACCATTGCAACTTGAACAATGTCAGGGCAAATATGTTTGTATCTGTCAGAGATCTGGGAACCCCAAGTATGTAATAACTCAAGTACAGTCTAGGACAGGTCAGACAGCAGCTTTGTTAGCTCTGATCATAGTGAGAACAGTCAGGAGTGTCTCTTCCTCTGCTGCACTGACTTCTCCCAAGTGTTTGCAGACATTCAGCCTAAATATTGTTTCAGAAATTAAAAGGTGAGAAAAAACCCAAACATTTTTATGTCAACAAAGCCAAACTCCTTAAGTAGATCCTAAGGTGGAACTGAACAGCAAATAATGTGATGATATGGAGAGATGGGTCTTGGTGGAGTCTGTAGGAATGGCCCACCCAGTATTACCTTAGCTCAGAATTTGGGAGTTGGAAACAATCACAGCTTTTAGTTGAAGGGAATATTCTTTTACTTCTGATAAACTTCTTAGCCAGACCTTTCAAATCTTAAATATTAATGATTTTACCCACATGCATCATTGATTCCTGTTCAGTTTCCTCCTGCTCAAGCTTAGGACTTGTGAAAGAACAATAGCAAATTGTAAATACATTTATGGTGTTCAGAGGCATAAAAGAATACTTTTTTCTCTCTCTTTTTACAATTGAATGGTGAAGATATGATTACCCAAGTCATTATCTCAGTTTTCATTTTCAATCATTACTGATTACAGAACTACCCTGCCTTTTGCCAAAGCTATCCATAGGTGTTTAGTCAAACTCCCTCTGTATAGTGAAGCCTAGAAACTCCTTCAAAATTGTAGCATTGGTTCCAGTTTCATTTTTTAATTAAACTTTAAGAGTCCCCCAGCAGTTTTATGCCTGTGTCCTATCTTGGAATATCTCAATTAATTCCCAGTTGGCATGCTGCACAGTGCTGAGTCTGTACACTCATTAGCAGATGTCATACAGGTGGGGGAAAAAAAACCCAAACAAACAAAAAGAAGAAGATACTGTAGATGATTCAGGAAAATTTGTATATAAAATTTGCTGAGTTTGTCTTCACAGCTCATTGGACTTTTAAAATCATTGTAATTGTTCTCCACTATGAAAGACATGAAAGCAAAAACATTTTTAACAGTTAATTTTTACTAACATCTTGACATAATTTGTTTTTAAACTTAAAATAAGGGGAAAATTATATATTTAGGGTTTTTTTCATTTTCAGTTTTCTATTTCAAATTGCCTTGTGACAAAGGAGTCTGAAAAGTAAAAAACAAACAACAAGCAAAGAAACAAACCACCAAAGCATTATCTAAAGCATGCAGGTTAAAGGTTTTGTTTAATATGAACTAAGTTTTTTTGGGAAATTTGCTATTTTTTATTTTCATCCCAAGAAGAAATTATGAAAAAAACCATAGATCAGCAAGAAAGAAAAACTCCCACTCATAGTCAAGCTGTATCATGGTATCATGTGAATTTGAGTAAAGCATTTAAAAAAAAAAAATCACATTTTCTAAATTTCATTAAAAGAGCTTTTGTTTTGAATGCTATTTTTTTTGTCTAATATTGCTGAGATTAAGCTGGGCTTTGATTTTCTGAAAACTGTATGCCAGTGTTTTCATTCCTGGAGCAATCAAGATAATTATGAAAAAAGGGAGCTTTATTAGTTGCATCCAATAATTTTTAAATGCCTGACAAAGGAGCTATCATAACCATCAATATATTCTATTTGTAAGTATTCAGTATTATATTAGTATAACATAAAATTAGAAAAATCCTGGGATATTCTAAAATGACCAGAAAAAATTCTAGACAAAACCACCTTGTCAATATTTCCACAAAGTGCACAAGAGCATCTGTGCAATTATATTCCTTAGCCTTTAGTTCCAAGCTTGATATACTTATCTAATGACACCAAAATTAAGGGTTTGCCTGATACAATACACCATGACTCCATAACAACCATTTACCATGAAGAAATTGATGAGTGCTCCTCCATTGCTACACTAAGATCAAATAGATACGTTGGATATTTAAACTGGCAAACTCAAGTATGGTTGATTTCTGCTGTCAGGGAAGGTATTTGAAATAATAACATATATAAATAAGGGTGTGTTAACTATTCCATCATTAGCAATATCTGAAGGTGAATTATTTCACTACTGCTAGTTGAAAAATTCATATAAACCCAATTCAATCCGGGGGTTGGGTATGGGAACAGAGGTCTAAAGGGAGCCATGCTCAGGGTTGTGTTCAGTTTTGCAAATTAAAATAAAAAAGAGAAAGAAATTAAGGGTTTTTCTAGTCTTTTGCCCTCATTTTCCATTGTTGCTACTGGAACACAGGCTTAACCGTATTTTTTTGTAGCTCTTCATCAAGCCTTGGCAGCTTATCACCAGCTCCAAGGCAGGATACGCATTAGCAAGAGTATTAGCTCTGTGTCATCTTCACTTGAGACCAAAAAAGCCATTCAGTCACCTAATGAAAGATGTAGTAGACCTGGCAGTTTATTGTAAATCCTGTGCACTCATAAAGGGTCCCAACAAGCAGGTAAATTTCTGCAGCTCTCTGATCCACAGTGAGGCATTTCAGGGATGTGCAGAGGATAATGTTCCCTTTAGATCCCACTGTCCTTTGCTAATCTCCTGTCAGCCAAATTCTCCTTGCTCCTCTCCATTTTGCATTGTGTTTTATTTTAGAAAGACTTAATTATACACTGAGAGGCAGGTTACAAAGGTGTGTGACATCACTGATGAGCCAGCATTTTAGCTAATAATTGCCAAAGTTTTTTGATTTCTTTTTTTTAAGTCCCAAACCCAAGAAGTGCCTGGCTCTGCAGCTCACTTTCTGGGTCTTTGAAATGCAAATAACTAAGTCCAGTAGACTGAAACTCAATCTGAATGACTCAGAAATACCAGAACAAGAAAGGCTTTGCAAGTGCAATGCCCTATTTAACAAACCTTTTTAGAAAGATCGTGGTGGAAACCATGGAGTTTGTCACTTGAAAGTCTGTAAAAAGTGGGCTGCCTCATCACAGTTATCAGACATTTTTCAGCAAGATTTTGATCATACAGGTTAAAATGTGCTCAAGTATACAGCTTGTATCCACTTTATCAAAGACCCCCTTGACGGTTTGCTATATAGTTTGGTGTAAATGCAGTGGTGCAAAGGCAAAGGGTGATAAGCTTGATAAGTTAAGGGTCAAGTCCTTAAAACCAGCTTTATTCATCCATGATTTCTACAATTCACATTATGCTTCAGTGATGCACATATGAAGTGACCTTAGTCCCAGTTAAGTCCCACTTCTGGGAGGAGAGGTGAGTAAATGTGTGAGAATCCCCTTGACTAGATGCTTCTCTGACAGAATGCTTCCTCCCATGCAATAATTAGTAGGAGCTAATTCAACACAAGAATTTGCTGCTATAAGATTTTTAAGAAGCTTGGGCCTTCAAAGCCCACACCAACTAGAAATATCCTACGCAGTCATTAGCTGGATGATTCACCAGGTTTAAATGCTACACAAAAATATCGATGTGGACATGTACTCCCAGACATCTGACATCTGATGTCCTCCTTTTCCTGAGTGTTAAATACACCAGTGAAATACTGTTATTTGCCTGGCTGTTGCCTTGTGCCCACACAGACATGGGGCCATCTCTGCTTTTCATAGAACCATAAAATCACAGGTTGGTTTGGAAGGGACCTTAAAGCCCATTTACTCCCAATCCCCTGCCATGGGCAAGAACACCCTCCACTAGCCAAGGGTGCCCAAAACCCCGTCCAACCTGGCGCTGAACCCTGACAGGGATCCAGGGGCAGCCACAGCTTCTCTGGGCACCCTGTGCCAGGGCTTCCCCATCCTCACAGTAAAGTATTTTTTCCTAATGTCCAAAATAATTCTCCCTTCTTTTAGTTTAAACCCATTCCCCCTTGTCCTATAACTACATTCCCTGATCTGATGGGATCCTTCTCCTCCACAGAAGGGGTGCTCCAGCCCTCTGAGCATCTTTGTAGCCCTCCTTTCCCAAACAGGGTGCTGTGGCTCATCCTCCCTCTCCGACTCTCTAAGCCTTTATGTAAGTTGTTGGCTACATTGGTCTACAAATAAAACATGTCACAGGACAGACACCTTTCCTTAGGTGAACAGAATAAAGGGGTAGAAAAGATGCATTGGTTGCTGCTTATAATTTACTCGCCTTTTACAAGGCAAATAGCCAAGGTTTCGCTATGAGAGCTGTTCAGAACAGACATTAATGTTAATCTCAAGGTAAATGCTTTGTAAAATGACTGTAAAAGCCTGTTTGTTTTCTAATCCACCAGTTACTTCTGGAGAGTACATCATGGCAGCAGAGCTCTGGGTGACAGCCACCTATCTGCTCTTCTGCTCCTCCTGGGGAATGGTACCTGGACAAAGAGCGGTTTGCCTCTCAAACAGAGCCCTTCTGTATTTTCATGTGGATTCACACAAGAGATCTCTGTAAAAACAGCCTGAAAGAGAAATGGATGCAATCACAAGCCCTACAGCAGTCTCTTGCAGAGCTGAGTTGATGTTGCCCACCAAGTTCTTCCACCTTACATTCCACAGATCAGTAAAGGCTGCCGGGTACCACCTGACTGCCCACCTGGTTGTACTCACTGGGGATCTCTGAACACAAGGGTTTTCCTACTAACACAGCCAAGAACTCATTTTCATATGACAAAAGCAAGTCCCAGCTTTATGGTGGGAGGTTAAGTCTCAGGTCAGCATTTTGCTGCTACGATACACAGATGAGCTCAGCAAAGGTCTTTAAGAAAACAGACCTTCTTAGACCTAATTTCAACCAGCAGTGAGCAGTTTGTATCATCATTCTTTGTTACCAGTCATCGCCTGTGAGCTCAGCCATTTCGCCTCACCCAGTAAGTTACTTCAGATCAGTGCTGTCAAGGACATAAATAACTTTTTTTATCTCATCCCATTGCCATTCCTTCTCCTCCAACAGATTCAGAGATTGAGCATCCCACTGGAACAACAGACAGAAATCCATTGTTTGAGTCCCAACACCCATGCACCATCTCACTGCTGCCCTCATGGCCCAACTACTGTATTTTCCACATTATTTGGCAATTTGTAAAAGTATCTGAGAAATTAATGCATGGATGCCACATGGCTGCCTCTTTACCCCCAGCTTCTGTTTGGCATCTCCCATATATTTGAAGAAAAACAACCAACCACACAACAAAACAAAACAAATTATAGGAATAATGAAAGACTATACCATGAGATACCTGCCCAGAATAGAGTGATTAATTCAAATTAGCATAGGGACTTTAGTGGGCTTCAGGGACACAATGATTAATGCGACAAATACTTCATGCTAGAATAACAAAGTAGACTTACTCACTTCCATATATTACTGCAATTAGAGGGAAAAAAATAAAAAACAACTGTGCAACATTTCCATGGAGGATAACCTAAAGGTACATCTGTATCAGTCCTTACTGTGCATGTCTTCAGCCTAAAATCTTATCCCCAGCACTTCCCAGCTCTTCTCAGTGGGGTCCTGCCATGCCCACCCTGCTGTGCCTCATCCCTGCAGGCACAAGCCAATCCCACCTCCCTCTTGCACGTTTCTGTTTGGCTCAAAGGGATGTAAAACAACTGCAGAAGGAAGTATAAACAAATAGGAGCTTCCATGATATTGCATTCTGGAAGAGCTTATTCCTGTGTGGGAAGGGTTAGAGTGTACAAAAGAACTTTTATGTCTGTCTAAGGATTAACATGTTGAGATCACAGATTTCACAGAATTGTAGGGGTTGGAAAGGACTACGAGGCATCCCAACCCCCCTGCCAAAGCAGAGTCACTAGGACAGGTCACACAGGTCGGCGTCCAGACGGGGCTGGAATCTCTCCAGAGAAGGAGACTCCACACCCCCTGAGCAGCCTGTTCCAGGGCTCCCTCACCCTCACTGGGAAGTTCTTCCCTAGATGGGTGTGGAACTCACAGAATCACAGAATCACACTGTGATCACTCCCTGTGCTCTGACTTGAAGCCACCGCCCTTGTCCTGTCTCCACAGACCCTGAGTAGAGGCTGACCATTTCCCTTTGTCTCCTACACTTCAGATATTTTATAAACATGGATCTTCTGTTCTCAAGGCTGAACAGCCCCAGTATTGAAATATCCACAAAGTCACTGAAACCTGGTTTTGATCTTTTTAAGGTATATAGACTGAAGATTTGCCATAGAATTCAAGGCTTCTCTTCATACTCCCCTGCAAAATGGTTAGATATTTCCTATGATATAATAAGAATAACAAACCCTTTGGTGCAGAACTTCCTATGCTCCAACTTGAGGCCATTGCACTTTGTCATCCCCCCACAGACCACTGAGAAGAGGCTAGCCATTTCCCTTTGTCTCCCACACTTCAGATATTTATAAACATTAATCAGATCCCCTCTCAGTCTTCATGTCAGCAGTGCTGAGGAATTCCCCACCCCTGGGTAATCTGACCATGAAAACTTCGTGCAGGCCAGAATTAGATTTTATTAACATTGTTCATTACTTACAGAACAACAACAACAAATAGGATGAGGAATGTGCACAACACAAATAGGATGAGGAATGCCCAACTTCCACTGCTTGAGCTGACAAACCACTGCAATAGCAGCCTGCACACGTGTGTTTTCAGTTACACCCTTCGTGGGCTACGTGGGAGTACTGTGACCCAGGGTGTGAGGCTCCTTGGTACCTGACAGATGAGCAAACACTCCATGAGATTTCTCCCTGCCCCTGCATCTGGAAAGACTCTGATTTAAAGTACCATGTGCAGTCGTGTGGTTTTTTAACATGTATTTTTAATGAGCGGGGAAACGTCCTGACTAAAACTTAGCAATTTCTATTAATAAGGATCAATCGGTAAATAAAAGCATTGAAATGCAATGTTGTCCCCTATGGCCAAAGACAACACCTTTTATTTGCCTTAGCATAGTGGAGTCACTGAACTGATAAATAAATAATAACAGCTAGCACAGAAACTCCTGTCTGTGCTGTGTGCCAAAGGAAACAACACACTACACTTGTCAGGAACAAAGACAAAAACAATACCTTGCATAATGTGGTTAGCAAAGTAAAATTTAACTATCCTCTGAAGTAATTAGCAAGTACATGGAACACGTAAACAGAGAAAAAGGGACATCTCCTGTTTCTGCATCTCAGACTGTCAGCCAGGGATGGGGAGTGTGAACCCGTTTGACAGTGACAAGGCAGCAGCAGGAAGCGTGGCACTGCTTGGCTGGCAGGATCTCACAAAACCACAGCTCTTTGGGAAGGGCAAATGAGCTGTTCTTGTTCAGCTTTCTGCCCCTCCGAAAAGACGCTGTCTGCAGTCAAATAGAGACACAGGGATGCAAGACAGCTGGGCTGTCAGGGATCCCGCTAACCCAGATCTGTCAAGGTGAACATGTGAAAGACTTCAATTTGCCATAGACCGGTTGGAGGAGAAAAATGATGTGCTGTCCCTACCAAGCTGCTGCAGTCAGGGAGTCAGTAAACTTAACAGCACCCCTCGCTTGTGTTGGAAAACACAACCTATGCCACTTCCTATGCACAGGGTGAGGATGCAACCCTTGGGTGCCCACGTGGAGGGGCTGTTGCTAAGGCAAGACATTGGGAAAAGGCACAGAGGGAAGGGACAGGGTTGTTTTGTATTTTGCTGGGTTTTTTTACCTGTGGCCCAGGCACCTAGACTCCCTGAGACCAAAAAGTTAGCAGCCCCAGCAGCGCTTGACTCAGGTTTTAATCTTTCTGCAGCATAAATACTTTAAGGCTGTGTATTACAGGCACTGGCATCCTTTGGGGTGAAATGTTCAAGTGGAGAATCACATCTGTTCCATCTGGGTATTTAAGAGCTGGTGACATTTTGGCTGCAAGCTGGAATTTACCACTGTCTTCCTCTCTTCTCCCAGATAGAATCATAGGGGTTGGAAGGGACCTCCAGAGATCATCGGGTCCAACCCCCCTGCCAAAGCAGGTTAATGCTTTAATATTTGATATTTTACTTCAAAATTCTGGGAATATTTTATAAGGGATATCTTTGAAGTTAAAGTTTTGCACGTTTTTCTAAGATTCACACACAGGCAGGAGCACAGTGGTACATGCACCGCTGTAGAAAAGACAAGAATTTTACTAAAACAAGAATTAGAGAACTTGGAATGAAGAAAAGGCTACACTGGTAAGTGCTATCCTGACAGCATGCTCAGCAGATATCTTTTCCAGATTAACCTAGTCAATACAAGGATGAGTTAAGAGAACAGTTAGAGAAAGCAATAGGTGTTTTCAAAATGGATGGGCCATTAAGAGCAGATAATTGAATCCTTGTGGTTAAGAAGTGCCACTGAATTCAATAGGAGCTGCCCATACATCTGAGCCAACACATGCTTTTGACAGACACCAGATAAGGTGATGGGGGAGCAGCACAGATCAGAGCAGCAACAACAAGAAGGATTAGTTTAAAGTAAAATTTGAAAATACATATTGCCGCTCGAATGTTTTTATCTTGGCCGAACTTCTCCCGAAGTATTGGAAAACTTGGATGGAAATACCGGAGTCCCTCCCTTTGGGGCTGCTTCATAAATAGACTTGAGCCTCCCTTCCCTTAGGTCTGGTGTGGGAAAAAGCAAAGCACTGGGCTGTTTGACCAGAGGTCTGAGATGGGGACTTGGAGTTATGGTCATCTACCACTTGTGTTAGGGAACATATATATATATATGTATATATATATATGTATGTGTTCAAAACCAGGTTGGATGTGGCCTTGAGCAGTCTGGTCTAGTGAGAGGTGTCCCTGCCCATGGCAGGGAATTGGAACTTGATGATCTTTGAGGTCCAACCCAAAGCATTCTGTGATTCTGTGTATACACACACACACTTCTAAAGAGTTTGGATTTGAATACAGCATCCTTTGGGTCACCTAACTTCTTGTCCTACAAACTGCAAGAAAGCTACTCCTACATCACAATATTCCTGCCTGTTTAAGGGTTCTGACATCCACCAGATGGATAAATGAGATGTGTCAAGGGTTTTAAACAAATGAGACAGTTCACATGAAACCTTAACTAACTGGTGGCTGCTACACACAACCCTCAGGCACACCTTCCAGCTGTATTCAAACCAAGCCGGTGTGATAACCCCTTTTATTTTAATGCCTTGAGAACACTTTATTGCATGTGAGCAACCTCAGGATAATGTCCTGATGGTATCTAACGGCAGTAATTATCCATCTATCTGTAATGAATGAGTACAGCGTTCACAGTGAACACAGAGCTTACACCAGCTTCCCATTGATTTACAGGGAAACATTCAGCCTGGTGGGTGCATGTAAGATCATAGCAGATAAAGCCAAAACCAAAACTTCATGAACTTCCCTCCTGTTTTAAGCCTCGATTCCCCTAATGCAGATATCCCAGAGCTGACCTGAATTCTTTGTCTACTTGTCTTTGACCTTCCCACCTCTGCTGGCTGTCTCTGCATTGTCACCTTGCCTGCTACATTGCTAAACTCACATTAGCATCATCTTATCCTATTGTAGGGATTTTTTGTTTGGTTGGGTTTTTTGGTTGGGTTTGTTTTTCCTCTGGCTTCAGCCGCTGTATATTTGATTATCTCCCTACTTAACTAAAATCAGCACTCCAAATATTTCTCTTGCTTCTGCTTCTCCTTTTGGAATTAATTATGCCCTGTTTTCATCTTTAATTTGGATTATGGCTGTACATTTGCAAAAATGCTTTGCTAGGAATGCATGCAGTATATATTGCCAGCGACTGTTCTCAAAATATGCCTACTGAAGAAACTCCTATGCCAGAAAAAAAATTGCAAAGTTTGAGAGTTGCACAGAACTTGCAAGACTTTTTCCTAATTAAAACTTTATTATTATTTGTATTAAGCATTTGAAATATGAGGTGGATTTATATAGCTTCAGAATATTATTTTCCTGTAAGTTTTTGTCAATCTGCAGCAGTATTTCTTTGCTATTTCCCAATATTTCTCCAGTACTTCTACATATCTTTGTAGGCCTCTGCTAATTATAGTTATAAAACACAAATTGGCTCACAATTCTCTTGAAGACAGTATTAGGACTAAATCTATAATGCTCTTCCCCATACATTTGAAGAAGGCAGAAGTGAGGAATTCAAACACACGATTCATACCAATGGGTGTGCTCTGTAGATACTTTACAGACATTTTTCCCCAAAATAAAAGCAGTTCATTTAGTCAAACCTTGGATTTGGAATCTGTAATCATATAGGTGGATGTTGCCACGATAGAAAATGACATTGCTCCACTGACATTGACATGGAAAACCCAAAAGGCGTTCCACCTCTTATCCTTGGCTGTGCTTGACCAATTGGGCTTAAAAAGCTGCTTTCAAGAGCAAAAAATAATCATAGACTAAAGTCAGTTTTTAGTACTTTTTTTTTTTTCTGAAGCAGAAACCTGATATATTTGCCAATTCCACCAGTTACACATTTGGGACAGAAAAGGGAATCTAGAGCTTGTCTCCATTGTACAAACCGTCCCAGTAATCTTAAAATCTAAGCAGTTTAAGGTAATGCCAGAATGACGTATCCATCTCCCAGAGGTGATTTACGGTCACACTTTTGTTGACAGATTATTCCTCTATAATCTCTAGATATTGTTTTATCATTGGTACTTTTCTCTCAGCTTGAGAGATGCTGAACGTAAAATTGCAACCTGCCACTGCTGTTGAGCCATTTACTGGCACCAAAACCTCTCTTTAGCCTGATAAATACCGGTGGAAGGCTCCATTTGTATCAAGAATTCGATAGACAACAAGGAACGCGACCGCTTGGAAATAATTTGTCCCTCACTTAGTCTTAGTCCTTTCCTAAGGAATCTTTAGCTATTGTGAAAAATGCTACAGGAATTCTGCACGTTTTACAGCAAAATTCACAGGTCTGTATCCTGGCAGCTGAAAAAAGAGTTACCATGAGCCATTATGTTTTGGTAGCTTGGGAATACCTTGTGCAAGCCAAACACGCTCTTGGGAGCAGCCAACCTTACAAAGAGCAGCAGCATTCAGCACCTTCCTTCCACACCTAAAAGCACTAATCCAGGAAGACAGACGAGAGATGCCACAAGCTCCTGGGACTAGTTGCTGAGAAGGTAGGCCATGAATATGAAAATCCTGCACACAGAGCTCCAGGAAGCTCTCTGGCTGGCAATGTCACCAAGAGCTGTGCCCTTCCAGTAGAGAGCATATAATTTTGAAGGTTTTTTTATTTTTTTAATTTTTTTTTTTTTTACCCCTACAGTCCTTTGGAATCTGTGCTTGTGCTCTGAGAATTCATCAGGCAGCTATAAAGGCATAACAATAGCTGGTCAAGGACAGAGCAGCACAATGCCTTTTCACACGGGGCAAAGGCAATCAAGAGATTTCACACATATTTGTGCTGCCTGAGAAACATCCTTAATGTGTGGGGACACAGACAAGGGTAAGAGCAAGAAAGATAAATTATCTTGCTCCTAGCTACAGTCAGCCTGTGGATAGAAGCAGATTGACACAGTTGAGTACAAGCACCACAAGCCAGAGAATGTAAATACCTGTTAGAGCACAAGCTGGGCTGAGCAAGGAAAAATACCTCTCTCCTCCTTCCTAACCCTTCTGCTCATCTTTATCCGTCTCTCCTGGTAATTTTATCATCCTTCTCAGAGAGCAGAGAGGGGCTGGAAAGGGTAAGTGGCATTTCTAACCCCAACCCTGGATATTAAGAGTGAGGTATTTAAATCTGTAAGATAGATTTAAGAGTCATCAACCCCCAGAGACGAGCTCTTAGATTAGCAGCTCTAAAAACTCTTCGGGAATTACAGCTAAAGCGACTCATGCAAAGCCTCCCAGTAATCCCATTTTTGCACATTTGCAAAAACGGATCGAGGAAGGTGAGAAATATTCAGTCCTTCTGAAACCTGGTAGCTTAAGTGGCTACCGATGCAGACTTGGGCTAATTACATTCTCGGGTGCAGATCTTACAGAAAGATTAGAACTGAGAAGAAATAGGGAAGAAAATGTTGAAAATGTCTTTGAAATATTCCTACCTGCTGTCTTCCTAAATCCTTCTGCATATGTTGTAAAAGTACTTCTGCTTTGTTACGGCTGAGGCTTTTACAGGGAATATTACACACTGGGACAACATCTCATTTGCTGGTTTCAGATCTGACAATGCACCCAAGAAGATTCAGGCCAGGACCTGGCCAGATACAGACCAGAAGATAAGGGCCAACCTTTAGGTTTCGTTGTATCTGTAGCATGCCAGTGTAGCACAAGCCTCTATTTTGGATCTGACCTAGGACAGAGCCTACCACACTGCTTTCTGAGGATGATCCCTGCAGATGTCACCTCTGGGTAGAGCAGAGAAAGCCTTAGCACAAGCTTGTGGAAACCCAGGACTAAGAAAAGGTTCATAGTGCCATAATTCCTGGCATACCCAAGGATCTGGCTTTCCTTATTATTTAAGCTACAGAACAGGATACCCTTTTACTCCCTTCCAAATTATGTGTGCTGGTTTCCTGTCATGGAAACTAAGACAGGGGAAGCAAAGCTGCTGAGTGTCTAACCTTGTCATACCCTTTGCAGGACGCAAGTAGGGAATGGAAACAGCAGCATTTCCACTTATAGCTATACCTACCCTAAAAAGTGATTGCACCTGGGAACATCCCAGAGAATCAGTCAAGAAAGCCCCAGCTCTCCAAGAAGATGTGGTTCAGAGCTTACTATAAATGTCTGTAATGGACAGGAAAGGTGGGATTCTGTGTAAGAGCTGCTGGTCACTTTGTCTTCATACACATTCCTGCTCTGGAAAAGATATAGGAGAGCTCTATGTATTGGTAAACTGATATCCTGAAATACTGACTGTGTCCAAGAGCAGCACAGCGATCATCTGGACACACGACCATATGGCAGGTCAGATGTGTCAGGTGAAGGTCCCAGGAGAGGAGTTTCCACCTTCAAAATAATACTGGTAATCACTCTCTTCCAGATTGTGACAGGAAAAAGGCACAAGACCCCACCAGACTCATAGAGAGGTCTGTAAATGAGCTAGTGTTTTCTGTAAGTAGCAAACATATCACAATATCGAAATACGAATAAAAATGGAATACATTGGAATAATATTAATAGATCTTTTTGAAATACAGCAGTAATATCTTTTTATGATCTCCAGTCGAATCTTCTTGTTTTGCTTCACTTCAACTTTTGCATTTTGTTTTTTCACTTTGATTTGGAACTTAGCTCATGTACAAAGGATTTACCAGAAAACAGGTGGGGAGGGAAAGTACTGCTCATCACTCAAAAGCAAACACTTTGCATTTAACATGGAAACACAACTCCTTAGAACAGCACAAATCCCTGATCAAAAGAGAAACTTCCTTGTTTTTCAAAGTCAAATATTAGTGATTATTGTAAGGATCACTGTAAATACCATCTACAGGAGTGCTCCAGGAGCCCATCAAACTCAGGATCTATTCACAAAAGCAGCTATGCTAATAACCATAAATTAGCGTAGAGTTTACTTAATGTTAAGATTGCTGAAAGTTAAATAAGAAACTTGTAAATTCCAGCACAGCTGATCATCCTCTAGATGAGCCAGCGAGTCAAATCATCCCTGAAGTGCTCAAACCCATGTACTGTTGAATCACATTTTTCATTTCAGATTGAAAAGCAGAACGACTTCATGTTATCTTAGTTTTATCTCCATGGAGAGCTAACGACAGCTACTGTCATCTTGTATGCCAGGATTGTCACGCTTGGGACATCTTGCTTTGGGAGCCTCAGAATACCACAGTTTTAAAGTAGAGTTTTCTCAAAAGCAAGATACAAGCTCTGGAAAATCCTTACCAAAAGGGCAAATAAGAAGATAATTCCTCCAGTTGCGAGTCAGATGGGAAGGCACATTTCTTTGCCATTTCCTATCAGGAGAGAAGAAAAACAAAAACCATAATCACATGCAACAGGTCCTGATTAAAACCACAGTTAAAACTAAACATCACAACTAACGCTTTAACTGCACCAGGCACACAACTGGCTGCAGCTGAGGCAGCTCTCACTGGCTGCTGGGCTCCATATGCTTGCTTAGATACTGAGTAGTTATCTGCTGAAGGGATTAGGATGGTTGAAATGTTATTGGGCAGCTGTAAAATAGCAACAAAAGCTTTTAACTTGTGAAAACAGAGACGTTAAAGACAATCCTAAGAAAGCTATGTTTTTTGTTATTATGATGAAGCGTGACCTGGAGTCAATTGCCATAAACGAGCTACAACAATTCCAGTAAAGGAGGTTTTTGTGTGGCATCTGAAAACCCAGCACCCCACCCTTCACAGAACAACTAGGTTGGAAAAGACCTTTAAAGATCATCAAGTCCAACCATTCCTGTCCAAAGCTAAACCATATCCCTAAGTACCTCACCTACCTTTTATAAAACACATCCGGGGAAGGTGACTCAACCCCCTCCCTGGGCAGCCTGTTCCAGGCCCTGAGAACTCTTTCAGTAAAAATTTTTTTCTAATATCTAATATTCTAATTTCTAATATATAAACTAACCCTAATATCTAAACTAACCCTGCCCTGGCACAGCTTTGTGCCATTCCCCCTTGTCCTATCTCCTGTTACTTGGCTAAAGAGACCAAAGCCCACCTCTCTACAACCTCCTTTCAAATAGTTGTAGGTGGTGATAAAATCTCTCCTCAGCCTCCTCTTCTCCAGACTAAACATCCCCAGCTCCCTCAGTCGCTCCTCATATGATTTGCCCTCCTCTTCTGTTGGTGTTCTCTGTAAAGAAAAGAGACTCAACAATCATCTTAAGGCTCTGAGTAAACCATTGCATCAATTTGGGTGTAATTCCCCAATTATCTGAGTCTACAGGTGTTTCCCAGGCCCCCAGGGACAGAGCTCAGTGCAGCTGATGAAGGATTTAAGGTAGTTTTTGTTTGTGTGATGCCCCAAAAGCCCTGTGCATGACATACAGAGCTTGCAGCCCAACACAGAGCAGATGAGGATGTACTGATGGAGCCCATGAGCTAAAGCACTAGGCCAGCAAGATCTTTATTTTCATACTGGAGGAAATGTATCAAAACCAATACCATTCCTATTAAAAATGAATTGTCTTAAGCAGTATATGACATTAAAATGTAAGTTTAAAGCTCAATCTTTTAAGGTGCTGAACCATATGGCTTTAATCCACGGAGGCATTAATGAAGGTGCTTAGACTTTGTGTGGGTGCAGTCTTAGTGATGTAAGCACTTCACTAAAGGGGCCAGATTACAAAGCCTCTTTGAGGATCTAGCCCTCCGCAGTGAAAAGTACTTTAGGCCAAAGACATCGGAGTGGGCTAGAGCCCACATGTGTTATTTGCATTTTGAATGAAAGCATTTTAATAATTTAATCACTTTTGAAAACCATTGTAGGGAGAGGATCCCTAGTCATTTTGAGGAAATAAGTCCTCTTAAATTCTAATTCTTACCCTTCTGCTTATTCACAAAATAGCTTTAAGAAATATCCTGCCATGTCTCAGCTTTTCCATCTCTACAATGCTTACCTCAAAGGGCTATTGTGCATGTCATTAAATAATGCTGGTAAAGCACTCTGAAGATCTGCACTGCTGTATATATATATATTCTAAGAGAAATCATTATTGTAGCGTTACTACCGAATGAAGTTTGATACAAATCCATGAACTATACCATTGGTTACAATTCTTTAAACACAATCTCTGGCATAAAGACATTAAGCGTAAGAAATAGTTGACTACTTTAGAACACAGTTCTGTAAAACCCTTATTCTTATAGCTATATTATATTCAAATGTCAGAATCTATCCAAACCCCTATTTTTATTTTAAGCTTGGCTGATTTATTGATGGCTGTGCTTAATTTTTAAAACATTTTCTCCTTTAGAAATTAGTCTTCTGTCAACCTTTCTAATGTACACAGTCTGGAGTCCCAGCGTTCATCTTAAGCAGCTTAGCATTAATGTTTAATTCTGCAGTCTTTACCCTGGCTGTGCAGAACAGTTTGATAGTTTATGTCTTTTGCAATCAGTAGCTAACACATACTCCTGTATTCTCAACTGTACTGAGGGTAAGTTGCCAGTCTCTCCCACCCTACTTTCCCTGATTCCCCCCTCACCGCCCCCTCCCCCCTCACAATTTCTACCTAGTTTAATGCCCACGTAAGTTTTCAATAGCAGGTAATTTTGAAAGGCAGCAATGGGAATGCTGAAGTACACAGGCTCTCTCTTACCCCTTTGGATGCTGTAATTCATGATATGCTTTTGAATCAGATTGTGTAAGCACCTGTGGACGTGGTCTGCTTATCTATTTCCATGGGTCGCCCCTTTGTCACCAAGGATTTTATCCACATCAGTACTTACTGCTCTGAGTAGCTCCATTCCCACAGGGCAGACCTTCACACCAGTAAATTTTAGCAAGCACTAAAAGTACCTTAACCCTCTCTCACAATTCATATAGGACAAAATAAAGCGTGGGGTGCCTTATGCACGGATGTGTGCTCTCTAGGGGAATTCGGGTTAGCTTAAACGCATTGCTTTCCCTCATTTGTCATATCATAGAATCATAGAATTGTAGGGGTTGGAAGGGACCTCAAGAGATGATTGGGTCCAACCCCCCTGCCAAAGCAGCTCCCCAGCTCATATTGCACAGATAGGCGTCCAGACAGGTCTTGAATATCTCCAGAGATGGAGACTCCACCACCTCCCTGGGCAGCCTGTCCCAGGGCTCTGTCACCCTCACTGTGTGAAAGTTCTTCCATCTACATCAATACATTACACACACACATTTCTTACAGACCCCAGGTTTTGCCATCTGCTAGCGTCCACACAAAAGCAAGCCCCTTTTTTGCTCTACAAGTCTCAAGCCTGCTGCTCTGAAGTATATGGAGGCCAGGTTGGTCCCAATTCAACAAAGTCTATGCTGAACATTAGCCTGTGCTTATCTTCTATTAAACCTAATAAGACCAGACACTTGTTTAATGTTAATTATACACTTACGTGTTTTATGGATTGGGGCCTGGATTACTTATTTGATTACAATTAGGCCTGTGATTGCATGTTCACTGAGCTGAGACTATTCAGCAATGAGCGACTGCTTGCCCACCTACCCCAGTTCTGAGTAACAGAAGCTGCAACATCTGCAGTGCCGAGGGGTTTCTGTTAGCCTTGTGGTAAGGATGGATTCTGTCCTTTTTATGCATCCAACTACAAAAATAAAGCCATTTTTGAATCCATGTACAGAGAGAAAGGTTGCACAATGAGAGAGCTAGCAAACTACCCCCACCACCCAAACCTTTTACATCTTTAGGACACGAATATACACATACATTACTTTTACCCAGAGAAGCTGTAAACAAGATGAACCCGTCTAACCTCGCTCAAAACTGTCAAGCTAAAACCAAGAGAGCAAATGCTCTAGGGAAAAAGAAGAGGTAGAGCAACCTTTAGTAGAGCGACAAGAACATCTCACCTCTTCCGCTGTAAATGCAGAAACTTCAGGGGAGAAACTCCTGCCTGTGAAACACTAACAAGCTTAAAGCTTAGCGTGACTGCAGCAATTTAACAGTTGACCTTGCAGAGTCAAAAGCGACCGTCAGCTGGAAACAATATTAATTATAGTGGTACAAGAATGATGCATTTAAAAATCGTTCCATACAAGGTAATGACTATCAAGTTTTTTTAAATAGTTCATTTCTTTATGCAAAGTGTCTTCTCTAGACAAACACATTAAGAAATGCTGATATCCTCGTCAGAATGGTCTTGTGGTTAAGGTAACAGATTGGGAGTAATTTCCGAGGTCTATGTCCTTTGCGTGTCTTATCTTTGAGAGACAGATTGTGCACCAGTTATTCTCATTGATGAGTAGTACTCACAATAGTTGTCCCATACAAAATAATGATACAGCTTGTGCAGGCAGTCATCCATCACTGCAAAAGAGACATTCTCAATGTAACCTTTAGATTGCATGAGATGTTCAGGGAAGTTACTATCTCCTCCTGCATTTAGCACAAAGGTCTCCCCACAGCTGGTGTGTCAAAGTATCTGCAGAATAGGCAAAGACAGTCTCAACTGCAGCCAAACAATATCTTTTGAGAATATTTAAGTAAATCTTACCACAGGCAAAATATTAAATTCCGAATATTTCCCACTGCAAAATCATTATAGTTCACATCCCTATGTTTATTTGAGGCCTCAAGAATGAATTTGAGGTTGAAGTATAAAAGAAAAGGAATAGTTAAATACTGATTCATAGATAAAAGCTTGGCTTCTTTTTTTCATAAATGACAATCATTCAAACTATCAATCATCTGGAGAGGAAGAATCAGCAGGCAATCTAATTCAAGGAATTAGATTGTAATGCCTGATGTAGATCTACCAGTTAATTTAAATAATGAGTCACCTGGTAGGCAATCAAATCTAGGTCAGGACATTTAGCAGGCTGAAAATAATGAGTCTAACAGCAACAGAGCTAACAAAACAATCCAGATAATAATGACAGCACAGAATGACAGTCCTAACATAACCAGACAGCATGCACAAACTGTAAATAGACAGAGTAAAGAGAATGAACTTGCGTAGGGAGGCAAAACATATTCTCCAATGAAACTATTATAGAAGAATTATGTTTGGTTAAAAGGAAGCACAGTGACAATCACAGAGAGGAGATACAATATTTATGTACTCTTACTGCAGCTACGATATCTGAAGCGTTCTGTTCTGCCTTTTTGCTTTGTTTTGCATGTAAAGCAAACATAGTAAAATGTGATTGTTGTTGGTCTTCGGAATTGAGGCACAAAGGCCAAACTTTCCCTCTGTCTTTTCCTGACTTCTTGCTTGCAGTGATTGATGGTCTTGATATTAGAAATTGCTTCTGGGTTCAAGAAAATAAGACTGGTGGCAAAAAAAGAAAGTGAATGTTCAAATGTAGCCCCTTCCCTGCAGACCTCCTTGGCTCGGTGTGCAAACGGGTAGGTATATTAGAAGCACAGCCACCACGGACAGGGGATTTCATGCCTGAATCCTCGGCAGCCCCCTCACTAAATTGGTGTCACGAAGCCCCGCGGCCTGTGCTCTCTGGGCATCCGTGGGGCCATAATCAAATGCACACACTTCTGCTCCTGAAGAGTGTAAGCACATGATTTGTTTAAGTAGAAAACACTAGATGTCAGCAGTCCTCCTCACTCCCTGACGTGGGCTCCTCGCTCAGGAACACAGCATTTGAAGCTAACCTGGCTGTTCCAGGCCAGGGGCAGGGCTACGGTTTTATGGGGGGTTTTATCTCCACGTAGTCCTGCCTGTGTCTGGCTGCTGCAGGGTGTTTTCCTCTTGTGTTGGATTTCAACCTCGTTCCTTTTCACAAGCAGAACACAACTCGTTGGGTTGATGTGCTGGGGAGCTGGGGCCTGAAAATCCTCATACATATAGTCCACTGGGTAAAACATGTCACATACAGCAAGGGGAGGCCAGCTACACCTCCCATCCTTCCCCAGTGGTCTGGGACAGCATTTTTAATTGGGTTTTCAGTTGGTTTTTATTTTCCTATTTTGTATTAAGAACAGCTTTGGCTTACCAACAGCATTACTAAGTTATTCAGATAAAATGTGGAATGGCAACAGATTTACCTATTGAGATGCATTTTATAATCCATTACCCACATGATGCTCCAGGCAACTGGCGCTCTGTTGGCTTGTTACTAATGCTGGTCTGTTGAGTTTATTCTGCTTAAACTAATAGAGAAGCATATAGGAGATGACTACCAAATAAATCTGCTTCGACTTTGGCATCTCATTATGCCTTCAACTTTGGCATCTCATTTACATCTTAAAACGAATGATGGCACTTCTTTCCATAACTTCAGGTAGCTAATGTTGAACAATTCATTTTTTCCCCTTTGTGGGCTGTTTTTTTAGTTTATAATTACAATTTCAGTTTTAAAAGGACTGTTGAGTTACATCCACAGGTTTAAAAAAGGATAGAGCTTTGTAGCTTAGCTTCACATTTCCAAACGTGTCACCAACTTCTTTGCTACTTCAAGAGATCTGTGGGAGCTCTGGTGATTCCTTACATCATGCCTTTTTTTTTGTTTCTTTGAAAGTCAAAAGGGAATGATCAGACTTTATTCTTACTTATATCAGTGCAAATTATATTTGCCTATGGGCTGGATCTACTGCAGTGATAAAAGACTATGTGGTATCTACTTGCAAAAACTTCATCAGGTTTCAGAAATGTAAAATGGGTGACACAGAGTCTAAGCTGGATTTTATAAAGATGTAAAAATTTCATCTTCTAAGACAACCAACCATTGGCTTGAGAGTTAGCTGTAATATTTCAACTTTGCCTACCTTTTCACTTCATTTTCACATACACAAAAAACAGTGAAAGCAATTTCTAAAGCATTCAGTATCGCAGAGCAATAACTCCATGTTCCTTCAGCAGCACAAGTTAAATCACACCTGGATGATGGTACCCATGACCAAGGGGGCCTGGCACAGTGCTCAAGGCAATAGATGCTGAATGAAAAGATCTCAGCTATTTCTTCATTTTTGCTAATGACCTTCTGTCTGTCCTTGCTGAAATATTTTTGTGTGTGTGTGTGTTAATTCCTCTCCCACCCTCTGTTTCTACTGGAGATTTCTTTAAGGACTTCTGAGCTCTACTGCAATGCAAATGGTAAGAGGAACAAGAAATTTCAGAGACATTACTCCATCTTGCATACTCTGTGCTAGAGTAGGCTCTTTTCAGCATCACAAACTCAGATGTCTTTGTTCTTGTTATTTAATTCTATTTTATGTTAATCTGTTTTATGTGTGCTCAAAGATAACAGGAACTTCCTAATACATCAAGAAATTAGAGTTCGTTGCACAAAGTACGTTGTGGAGTGTTTTGAGGTCCACTTAACTGAAGGTGGACTTGTAAATGAGAAATTATACCCAAAGAGTAGGCTGAAAGTTTTAAAATATGCAAGAAAGCACCAGCCTGTGCATGCAAGGTGGAAATCACAATGCTATACCTAAAGCCTGTATTTAATTTGTATGATTCTTGTTTCACAGACATTGAAACCTGTCACAACTCAAATGTTTTTCACAACTTCAGAGCAGCCCATTTAAGTTATAAAGTAATAAAAACATTTGGCTAGGTGACCTGCTAAGATAGTAATTCTTGAAGTAGTAATTTTCCTCTTTCTACTTATATTTTACAGTTTATAGATGCCTCAACTAGTAATGCCATGTGTAATTCTCTTTCTAGTCAGGCCTACTTAAAATGCTCGTTCAAAAGTAATAAGAGCAATATTTTTTCTAATCAGGTCCCCTTGGAATGAAATCATGGAAAAAATGTTCCTGCCAGTTCATGCTGATTACCTGTGTGTCTCATTATTCTAAACCCTATCTGACAGCTGCACAGTCATAACTGTCTTTCAACAGGAACTACCACCGAGTCTTTTAAAAATAATTTTATTTCAATTTCTAGCTAGTTCTAGCTTAAGCAGCACATATAATTGCCTAATAAGCAGTTCATAAGAAGAACATAATTTCAAAGTAAAATGTTGAACCTATCCAGTCTTTGACAGTAACAGAAATTAGAGATGCCTTTTAAGTCCTCCAGTGCAAGTTATTCTGCAACAGAGGAATCAGCAACCTGGAAACTCATTAGAATACTGATGAAACTTTCAAAACATGCACAGATTTTTTTTTTTTAAGTTTTTTTTTTTAAATATTGTTAATATTAAGCAACCACAGAACTTAAAAGATAAAAAATCTGTTCACTGCTTCAGAAGTAGCAGTAAGCTTTAAAATAATTTAAAAATAAAAACCCCCCAACCCAACAGGTTTTACATGTGGACAGGGAAAACTTTCCACACTACTGGAAACTGCTGTTATTTTATCACAGTCAATATGTGTCCAAATGTACCATGGACCATATGCAGGGTCTAATTTTGTCTGATTGCCCATTTAACAAAGGACACGGTGCTTAATGAATGTATTTACCTCTTTTAGCTCAATGATGTGTGCCTGACTCCCAGTTTCAAAAAGCCACGTTACCTTGAGTGGTCCAAGATACGATGGTCTGGACAAAGTTCTGTTAGGTCCTTGAGGTTCTTTGGACAATTTCCTTAGGGTTTATTGCAGATTGACTTCAGTCACTGGTGTCAGAATATCTCAACACCATCATTTTGTCCACATGTGTCTCTGTGTCCAGGCATATGTAACGGATTCCCTGCGAGCCCAAGTCTGGCTGAGAAAAGCCAGGTTGCAAGGGGAAAGAGGCAGGGAGGAGGAGACAAGGCCCAGAATCCTTCAACAGGGAGCTAGGATGTAGCTGCAAAATATTTTGAGTTAAACATATCTAAACAAGATGTGGTCACAGATCTAAAATCTTAATTCACTAGGTTATAGGTGACAGAGTAAGTCCCTCACCCTCTGAACGTTTATCATGTCTTCATTCCTCAAATAACAAAATGTTACAGTCCAAAGGCTGAAACAGAGACAATGGCTGAAGAAGCTACTCCCTACTCTTCTTTTTTGAACTGCAGAGGTGCTGAGTACTCAAGAAAACTTGTTTCCTTCCATTGTGAATTATCTTAGGATGATTCAAGTACCAAGAGAATCAAAAGCAGCTGGCAGATCTACCAACCTGGGCATTTATTTAACATCCAAGAGTGTTTTCTGTGTCTGGAAGACAATTAAGTCAGTTACTACAGGAGACACACTATAGGAAGTCAGTAAAATCAGTTGAATTTTTAATGGGAATGTTTTTCTGTTGAAAAAATATTAAATTCTGGAAATATATATTTTGTCAAAATATCTTGACTCTGATAAAACAATGCAAATAAAATAACCCCAAACAAAATAACAAACAAACAAGAAAATAATTAAACCCCAATGATTTTCATAAGGTCAAGTGTACTGGGATATCTCTATCCATTATTTTAAATTACTTTTGTTTTTAAAGATACTATTACAAATTGCATGAGCACGATGGAAAACTTCTAAGATTTCTATATTCTGCTTTGACTTCAATCAAATGGGAGATTCTTGGCTTCATTTTAAAAGAAAATAATATGTTCTTAAGACACTGCAAATGTTTCATGAGTTCTTTGGTAAAAAAAATTCAAAAAACTGTAGCTGTATAGAACAAATATCATACAAAGTGAAATAAGATTGCATAATCAAAAAATAGAGGACATTGGTTATTACAGGAATCACTTCTGAAGAAGAAATTTCCGTCTCCCATCAGCTCAAGATGGAATTGTCTGTGGTTTTAGTCCCAGAAAATGAGAAAATAATTTTGTCTATGAGCATAAACTAATAAACTGAAATTTTAAACTATAAAGTCATAAATCAAATGTAAGAAAAAGTTCGGAAATTATCAAATAAGAATGCATTTTTTGCTATAGATCTGTCCATAGCTATACCTTTGAATTTCCCCTTTAATTTTCCCCATGATTTTTTAAAAGTGTGGCATATTCAGTTCCTCAACAAAATTCTTATTAGTTAAACCATTAATCACTGGTTAATTGTAATTACTTGCCTGTGGAAAATTTGGGAATGGAATTAGACTGTGACTACAAGTCAAATAAAGTTTGCTTTTACTATTGATTCAAACATTTTTGAGACAGATGTTCGATATGGTTTGCTTAGCGTTTTCGTTTTGGTAATGCTTGGTCAATGTGCTGAATAACAATTGAACTCAGTCTTTACACAAATTTTTGTATCACATATAAGTTAGCTTGTAATCACCAATGTTCTTAATAATAGAGGAGAGCACATATATTGCTTTTCCAATATACCTGCACAAAATTACAAACGAAGGTATTTTTGAACTTCTATACATTTTGTTGTTCAATTGCATGTACCTGACAACACTGAGAATGATTTAAAGCCTGCTGTGCTGATGCATTCTGTAAACACTTTTAAACTTTCTCAGCGTCACAGTCCAATGCCCCTTTCTTAGTCTTGCAAAATTTTAATTATGCTCAGAAAGCCCCATCCTCACCATCCTTTCAGTGTGGCAGAGCACCGGCTGAGGGTGGAGATCTGCCTACATCTAGGACTGGATTTTCTTCAGCTATTCAGGGCAAGGCTGGATTTGTTGGAAACTGGATGAGATTACTTTCAGAGCAAGTCTAACGCCTTCTCCTTTGCCCTTCCACCTAAGCCAACAGAGTCCCTCTACATCTTGGGGCTCCCAAAGTTTCCTCTGCCTCTGGTAGATCATCTGTAATGCAGGAAGTTAATGAGACCCTGAAGGAAAGGATTGGTGTCTTGCAAGGCATTGACTTTTTAACTGAATCACAACAATGGTTGACCTCTTTGTGTCTGAACATGCAAGGGGACAGACATCAGGCTGCCTTGCTCACAGACACAAATCAGTGCCAGTCACCAGGGAATGCGGGTGGGGAGAAATTAAATGGTGGAGATGGTATCTGGTAAAGGTGCTTCACTATGCCATGTCTCTCTCTTGCTTATGCACCTGCCTATTTCACAAAAACCCATGGGAAATTCCTACTACCCTCGAGGCTCAACACCTCTGTAGGAACTGGATGAAATAAGCCCAGTGGTCAAAAAGTCCATCCACTTGAAAAAACAAAGCAGCAAATAAGAACTTCAGAATAACTGTTCCTGTAAAACGATACCTTCCCAGTTTGAGAGCTTGAGATTCGTGATGCAGACATTTACTGCATCTATCACAGTTTGAGCTGCCAAAAATTATGCACAGCTTCCAGAGGAAACTAATCCCAAAAAAAAAAAGAAAACTGAAATGTACTATATTTCAAAAGAGATAAGTTTGAGATATTGGTTCTTCCATTTTTTCTTCTGTTCTCTCTTTTTTCTATTTTTGTTTTTAATAGATATATAAAAGTAGTGAGAAAAAAATAAATCTGGGGAAAGGAGGCAATGAAAAATAATTTTTTCCCCACAACTTTAAAATGGTAGCAAAGAAAATTATTTAGCAATATTTATTTAAGAATATTTAATTATTTAACAATATTTATTTTTAGAGCAAATAATTGATTCCCTAGAATTTAAAGTTACTATGGAAGTTTTTCACCAATCACACAGTACCACTCCTAGTAGAAGATTGTTTTGCTTTTCTAAATTCTATTTTTCTAAGCTGAAGTCTGAATAATAGCAGCTTTATTTTCTCTATTCCATTCAGATATCAAATATAAATTTAATGATATTTTATTGTTAAATTTTACTTATTAATGCAGTTTAAGTCTTGTAAAATACTTGCTTTTAAGATTATATCTGAAAATATTCCCAAATGGAGGAAAAAAGAATTATGTAGAATAACTGGAGTTGTTTTATTTTAATTTCCATACTGAATTGATGCTGCTTCTTCAGTTCCCACCATGACCACCCATAACATGACTCATCTAAGATAGCTATGTCTATTATTATGCAGCAAAAAGGTAGGAGGTATTATTTTTCTCAAATGCTTTTAGCTAACTTTTCCCTCATTTCCAGTGAAGGCTAAGGTAATAATTTATTGCTTAGCAGAAAATTATAAGACTTCCACACTGACTCATCTATGTTGGTTGGCTTGTATGCGAAAGCAGACGTATAGCTCATCTTTTCCCCCACTCTTTCTAGCCTGTTTTATTCTTAGGTTTAAGATTTGGATATTTCTGAATAACAAGATGAGTAACAAAATGAAAAGATCTTGACACCTTAAAATTTTTATGCTCTTCAGCTCTAAGTTTCTAAAGCAAGAGCAGGCAGACAAACCAGGCTGCCTTCCTAGCTTCACTCTCAACCCTACCTTCTCCAGAAACCCGTGCTGGTCAACAAGCTGTATTTGCATTCCTTACACCAAAGAACCATCATTTACAGTAATACCAGGAGATGCATGCTTTTTCTTCTCTATCATCTTTCTTTTTTAACAGAGGTGATACAATAAAACCTGTTAACAAGGATGCAAAGTCCTTCTGATACTCATAGAATTCCTCATATTACCCTGATCCACAAGAGGAGTCCTGGATACAAGTCATGAGCCAAAGTTCATCATGTCATGGGGGTCTTTCTATGGGAGAAAAAGCTCTTGTTATGAATAATACATCCATAAATGAAAGTGTGTTTCCTTTCTGAGAACTCTTTTCTACAAAGGAGTATAGTAATCATGAGTGTTAAAGACTCACAGATATTTTTACATACACAAATAAAGACAACAATTCAAAGCAAAAACTTGAAGAGAGGAAAAATTCAGAGCAGCAGAAGTCAAGAGTTACAATATAACTATAAAGCACAATATCAGCAAAACATTGCATTGGCCTCTCTGCATTTGGTCATGATATAATTAATCCAGTCCAAATCCTTTTGTAAAAGAAATAACTAGTAAGATAATTTTAATGAGTTTTAAATTGCATGTTATACTTCACATTCTTTCTAAATTCAAATATTGGCAATAATTTCTCCACCGAAATATTTTCTTCTGTTATAATTCCAATAACTTCAGTGCATGTAAGCCAAGATATGCTTTAGTGGAAGAAAAGAAACTTTGGATAATATATCATTAACCTTAGGCCATATTTTAATCTTCACTCTAAAGATTTCCCTTTCTGTACAGTTTATTCATTACACATTGCCCGCTTACAACAAGCAAATTCAGCAAACATTATTTATCAGGCTTCTTTTGTAGGCTAAGGGCTGCCTGGGTTTCCTGTTGTGTTGTGGAGGACAATCCAAGGAGGCAGATTCAACCAAAAATAAATGGTCGATGCCCAGGTTGGCACTCTATTTCTTTAAACGTAGTGGGGATGTCCTTAAAAGCTGCAAGGACACAGAGCAAAGTGTCCCAAGAGGAGACTAATTCATGGCCTGACCTTTTATACCAGTTTGGCTGTACCATATGTTCAATTACACAATTAAAAAATAATAATTATAGATATGAAGGAAACAAGTATAATCCATAGCAATATCATCTTGATGCCTCTGATTCTTCAGCTGAGTTATCCCTTACTCATGCACTGCAGCAAGGCCCTCAAAAACTAATAACCTGTGGACAATATTCTAAACTGAATTAAACTTTTTTGATCAAGAGCTCTTTTTCTGAAACTGACAACTTTTTCTCCTATGTAATATCTGATTTTTTCTGCCCACTCCTTACTTTCCTGTCTTCAGAAACCTGGAAATAAAAAATACATCCTCATTTGAAAGGAGGAGGAGATTCTTTACATCAAAGGGTAAGCAGTGCATTTCTACCTCAGTAAATGAGGTCATTTGGTTATTACTCCACTTTGCTTTTTTCTTTCTTTCCCTTGCCACTGAAGTCTGAAAGTAGATTATCCATATTTCCTCTTCTTAGAAACTGAAAAGGCAACTTTTGTCTACATTATAATATTTTTAATAACCACAGGGGTTTAAATTTTGTTGTTTGTAGATAAGTGTAGCACTTGCTTTTAGTTAAAATAATATATTGGGTTTTTTCTAGTATTTCAGTGTGTTATTTAATTGCATTGTTTATTCCATTTCTTATTTGCATGAAAGTTGCAAAGTCACATGAATTATAATAAAATGTAATGAGTTTTTCACATGATACCCACAGGAATATTGTCATAAAATTTGGCTATATTCTAAGAAGAATATATTTAAAATATCTGCTTATTTTGGTTTAAATTTGCCATTGTATGATTACTAAAGTTGCTGGATCTGTGGAGGATATTGGTTGGTCTTATTTAAAATTGTATGTGTCCTCCAATTTTCAGAATCCAAACTTCTATAACAGGTTTTTTTCTAAGTGTCACTGATGTCAACCTTCTAAGTTCTACTGATGAGTCAGTGCTACCATATTCAAGACTGTGAATTCATGTGACACTTGGAAAGTTTAAGTTCCATCAATACCATCAATCACCAACACCATATAGTAACAGAAATACCTATCAAGGAGTTATCCACAAGATTTTGCTGTAAAAGAAGCACAAAATCATCTCAAAGAGTGATGTTAATTCACATTCAGTGAGATACTTGAGTAAGAATTACTCATGTGACTAAAAAATACTTTGAAGGAGAGGCAGTCGTATTTGTTAAAATTAGTCTCATAACTGAGAAATCATTGATCAGTTTTATTTTTAAAGAGAAATCATTATATTCTTTAAAATAAATCCATTGCTAATGAATTTAAAGAATGGCTGAAGACCAAATAGAATTACAATATTCTTCTGGGGAATAGAAAGATTAGATTACATTTTATACTTTATGTGGGGGAAGAAAAGGGGGAACTACTTTAGCCATAAAGATAGACTGTAAGAAAAAAAAATAAAATACTGAATTCAGATTGCCAGGGCAATGCTATTATACCAGAGTAATATAATATCCCTGTGGATATGATAGGTGCTTTCAAAACAGTACAGATATGTAACATGATGCAGTACACTCCATAGATGAAACGTTCTCTCTTAATAAATACCCTGCATAATAATTTCAGGATAATAAATGGTGGGTGGATTTCTTACTATTGATTTACTGTCTCTCATGGTTGGAGGTCAGCATACATTTACAGAGGAGAAACTACAAATCCCAGTAGTCATAAGTACACTGCCTCAGCCTTTTTTAACTTTTTTTGTTTCATATAGATGGTACAACAGTAAACACAGAAAATAATAATCCTTAGTGCTTAGCAATTTCTTTTATTGTCCTTTATATTATATACAATCTTTTGGTGAGAAAGCCCTTAAGAGAAACAAAATCAATAAGACACTAAGAAACTCTAACAGGAGTCTACAGAAATCACTCTAAGAACCATCAGATATAATAGAAAGTGATAATATCTCCATAGGGCTTTTCTTTCTAGGGCAAAGAATCTAATAATTACCAAAAAAAGCTAAAGAGCTTGTTTGCTTTTTCCTAGTAGATTGTCTTATATTCTACAAGGGCTGACAGAGGAAAGGTGTCACTGCAGCTCTGAACGTACCCTTGAAGTGTAAATGCAGAGGAGAAGCTGAGCCCTCAGAGGAGTTCCTTCCTTCCTGAAGGACTCAGAGAAGACTCTCCCAGAGTGTCCATCACATTTCAAAAGAGAAAATGATCTAAACATGATAGGAAAGACTGGAATGTTCAGGGGTTTATTTCTCCAGGTAGTTTGAGATCAGTGGGTGATAAATTCCAAAGTGGTTGCTCAGGTACTAGGCTGCATCAAGCCCATTTAGAGAACAAGCAGATGTATCTCTTGGAAGGAAATCTCAGAGCAAAGTGGTTGAGATTTTTGCACAACTTTGTTGGGTTTTTCTCATATCAGACTGCACAATTCTGTCACAGTTAGAAAGCTTTAGCTGTGTAGTGCCATATTCTGATGAGCTGATGACTCATAAAAGACAGAACAGTAACAGCACTAAGAGCACCACAAAGTTATTCTTACTTCATTTCTACGTTTAGTGATATTCTTAAAACCTTTCAAGAGGTTTGAGTGGTGACGACAGTGTAGACCCTGATCCAAACTTACCTACAGCCAGTCAGAACCTAGTCTTTGATATATTTAATCCTGATTTAGCTAGATACTAAAGCCAAGGCTGAATTTTAAGTATACCAATAGTTCTATTAAATCTTATGAGTTTAAAATTATGTATACAAATCCATTTCTAGATTGGGATATACATTAATCTATAAAACACAGATATAACTTCTCCAATAAGCTTCCTTTTCACATCTAATAAATTCACAATGGGAAGACTCAGAATGAGTACTTCAAAACTATATCCTGAGATAAGTAAAAGCTTCATCTGCTGCATGAGAGACCAGAATATTCCCTGTCAACCATCATACTTCTGAAACCTGTAACCACAGCCTTTTCAAACAGTTTAACTTCTAGTATCTCATATGCTCTTCTTTATACATTTTAACTTGTATTTCATGGAGATATTTTGAGTCATCATCTGCAGATGTCTACCTTGTATGGCCTACTTAATGTCCTGCCTTTGGACAGCTAAAATACCTAAGTCAAATGCCTACAGAATCTGAAGTACACAGTGAACAACTCCTCCTCAGTCAACAACAAAAGATCATGTCAAACCCTACGCTCTTCCACAAATCTATGAAGCAAATGGAGTTAAGACCCATTTGCACTGCATAGGTATTTGGTTCTGTATTAATCATCAGATCACTTGTGTAGCTGTATAATAACAATGGAAACAATTATTTTTGGCAATGTAACCTTTTTTCACTAAGTACCTAAACCAATACACACTGAGGGCTGAACTGACTCATAGCAACAGCAATACCCACAGCATTAGCGTCCTGTTTTCCCTCAGTATCCCAACCACAGTAGCTCCACTCAGCCCATATATTCATCAGAGTGTTTTAGTGTGCCTTTTAAATTTTTGTCATTCTCTTTGCTCCATTAATAGAACTATTTGCATGAAAGAAAGAACAAATTGTCTTCTAACTGGTCTATTACAAGGTACATTAATGAATATAGGGGAACTTTATTAGTACTTTTATGGTGTACCCGTTCACTTCAGGCAGTCATAGGTGCTTTAACGGGTTGCTTCACAGATGTCTTGAAGTGCTGCTAGGTACAACAAACAATGTATTAAAAACAACTTTTACACTTGTACTCCTCTTTTTCATTGTAAAAGAAGCATTTTCTGAGCAACATTTACCACCAGTCATTTGATGGCACCTTAAATGTGTTTGCCAAGCCAGGCACTTCAAGTTCCATATGACTTTGTCCCTGCAAAGTGACTTTTTTATTTTTTTAAACAAAAACCAGTTGTAAAATAAATCTTGAAGAGCAGAGTATTAACTTAATGGTTTATCACATTAACTAAACAATGTCCTGTAAAAAAACTTTACCATAAAACACCGCATTAAAGTTAATGCAAGATTGAATATTACACACATGGACACATTCACTGCAACTTAAATCCTCTCTGGGAGTAAGCTTCCATGGACACCTTTGAGAGCTTGGCTTGAATGGGAAAATTTAACCTTACATTAGGAAAGAAAATGATCTTCTGACACATGGGTCATATGTCACCTTTTTTGACTTACTGTTTTTTAAGGCAACAATCACCATGAAAAGGCAAATTAAAATGCCTTGTTACTTGCTAGAGTTTTTATTAGCAAAGGCTACAGGCCACTATGGGATGAGATAGATACAAACCTCATACACAGGATATAAAATGTGTTCATTCCATAGCCGTTTTTCACACTGTCCCAAAGTACCATGATTGTGGTTTCTTTTGTTACAAATATTTTTAGCCATTTCCTGTTACTGCCAGTAACTATTTATGCTTTGGAAAAGTATTACATAGTAGGAAAATATTATACAACCACAGTACTTACTTTGTAAATTTAAAGAGAGATGTATTGTTACTCATGTGACTGGTGTATATTTCAATGCTATAAATACCATATATGTGTACAAATGATACATATGTGTATTTGCTCCATGCTGGCTAAGGTTGCAGTACTTTCATAAATAGTCCAAAATAACAAATGAAGTAAAAACCTTACAATAAAATGATATTAAAAGGGGATAACTTAAGACTATTATATATAAGGAGACTTTTATATATATATAAACATAAGACTTTTCACATGTGAATTTTCTATCACAGTGTCACTTTTCAATGACTTAAGATATATTTTTCATTTACAAAGCAAGTTGATTTTATTTTGACTTTTTTCCTCTATAAAGCACTATTTAAAACTGTAAATAATATGTTCTCTTTTTCTTTTCTGGAAGAACTACAGAAAGACTCCCATACTGAAAAATATGGTTAAAAAAAAAGCATTTTCCAAAATTACATCTTGCTCTTTATCTGGTTTAAGACAAAGGACTGCAAGAACAGGCAGGAAGATCAGGAGTCACCTTGTTCGGTGGGACCTACCAGTGACAGTGATGGGATTATGATAAATATTTACAATGGTACAGATATCTTTAGCCTGACCTAATTTCACTCCATATTCATAATCTGTTTGTTCATAATCATTTATCAAGTCGTGGGCTTTTTTTCTTTTTTAATGGAGTACTGTTTGTCAAAAAGGTTTGAAGAAAACTTAATCTGGTGAAAGGGTTTAAACACCTCAGAAAAAGTACAATAAGGTTGAAGTTAGCATTAAAGTTTATATTCATGAAAATCATTATTGTCTCAGCATTTTTATGCTGCTTTTTTTTATCCAAGCTGATAACATAGGCTGACGTACCATGATGCATTTTTTATTAAGTGTTTGATTATTCAGTTTGATTTCCTGAAGGCTTTAGTGTCTGATTTACTGAGGAGGGAGGGGATCACCTTAAACTATAGGCAGAAAAATGAGAATGACACATCTCATGCAGAATTGTTATGGTGTGGCACGATTCTACGAAGTCTTTGGGACACTATAGAAACAACATCAATTGATGGGAACTACCAGTGTGACAGAGCATATTGTCACTGGGAGTATTTAAAAAAGAATACAAACTTTATGTAATAGACCTCAAAATTTAGGTTTGAAGAAAAAGAAGAAAAAGAAAAAAAAATACTCTTCTAACAGACTTAAGTCCCATTTTGGTGTTGATTTTGTAACATCTACATTGGAAAGGCTAAAGCATTGCACAACTGTAATTCTGTAACTTTTCATTCCAGAGTTCAGCCCTATTCACAGCATCACAGAATGGTTTGAGGTGAAAGAGACCTCAAAGCCCATCTAGTCCCACCCTCTGCCACGGGCAGGGACACCCCCCACCAGCCCAGGGTGCCCAAACCCCCATCCAACCTGGCCTTCAACCCTGCCAGGGATCCAGAGGCAGCCACAGCTTCTCTGGGAACCCTGTGCCAGGGCCTCTCCCTTCCCCAAGAAGGATTTCTGCTTAATATCTCATCTAAATCTACCCTCTCTCAGTTTCTATTGATATTTTCCAGTCTAGACAGAGAACTATTAACTGGTCAAATTTTACAACAGGTGAAAATTATCTCAATAACCCTTCTCTGATGCTACATTTAAAATTTTAAAAGAAAAAGAAAAAAGGATTTCCCACTTTCCTAAGGTTTCTAGAGACATAATCTAGTTTAAGTACTGTCTCAGATATTTTGCACTCTACTGCAATATACGGCATGTAAATTGAATATAATTTACATGTTGCTTAACATCATATTAAAATTTATATGCAGAAAAATTTTGGGCTGGAGTGGATAACTGCCATTGAAAGGTTCCCCCAGAAGTAAGAGAAAGGTTGTATGTAAGGAAATAGAATGTCAAACCTTCAGGTTCTTTGACTTAATCTTGACTAATGTTCAGACATTAGGATATTAATTATCAGAATTGCAGAGATATCTTCCCCTCTATTTTAACTTTCACATCTTGGTTTAAATCCAGCTTATCCAATGTAGTGTTTGTATATCAGAGGAGATGGAGCTAAATGCAGCATCGTTTCTCATTTACTTTTGTTTTACATCATGTATACTTGCTGTGATAGATATACTTTCATTGTTACAGGCACTTAGAGCATCAAAGTATATATTTCAAGCAGCATATGTGTAAGAAAAAAATAATGTGATACAAAATAAAGGCTTTAAGGCTTTATGGGGTTTTGAGTTAGACAAATTTATGGGGAAAGTAGCCAGAAACAGGTAAATTACATCAACATAGATTTATCCATGTATTTAGCTCAATGTTTTATAACACTGATACAAATACTTGCACGGGTTATTTTAAAGCACAAAGCACAGCAAGCATAAATGGTGTGATAGAAGGACTCAAACTTTTTTTCCCCCCCAGTTATTAAGCCTCTGACATTCATAAATCACCAGGAAGGCTGACCAGATATTTTGAAGCCCATCCAATTTATCATTGCACTGATAGGTTACACTTTCTAAACTTGCTTGTTCATTCTGATCATTATACTAATTTGAAATGGCAAGATAAATGCTTATATTGATTTAATCAAGACAGTATTTTTTGCCATTAGAAGCACTGTTTAATTTTTTTTCCCCCTCAGGTTTAGGCACAAGCTCAGGAGAGCATCTGTGCATCGAGTTAAACATGTAGTTACTTTACTCTGAGTTTAAGCACCTACTGAAAGCATGAAAGCATTTAAATAATGCACTTAAATGCCTTCTGCACAGAAACCTTAATATCAGCATTTTTTTATAGACAGCTATTGATTGCTGCTGGCCTTGTTGTCACCCACAGCTCCTGGCTCCCCTGTGCTGGCAGAGCAGCCTGATCCCTGCTCCCAGCCACAGTCCACCCTCTCCAGGGTTGTGTTATCCCTCCCCTCAGAAAAACGTGCATACTTTATCAAAATACGTATTTCACTGGCTTCAACACCTTCATGTTGCAGGCCAAGTTATAAAACTGAAGCCTCATTTTGCAAAACAGAAAAATAATGGGGAAAATCCAAACTGGAATGTCAATCAAATGAAGAGGATTGGTTGCTTTGTGAAGTGCCCAGAGCCCCTCTCCCCAGCTTTAATGGATAACATGTGCCTCCAGCTACATGTTAGAATGATGCTATAAATGTTCTTCATCCTAATTAAACAGTTGTTTAAAGGATATGTGGCATTTATAGAGATGTGGCTTCTTCAAAGTTAGAAGTGATGCCTCTGACAATATGTCAACCTCCAGCATATACCCATCTAAACATTGCCATAAATGGCAGAGGAAAAGGGGAAAACTCTGCTATTTACCAAGGGGTAAAGTTCATTTAAATAATATTCCTGATCTCACAGCTGCCTGTTCTCCTTTCCAAGCTCTACTTTTTGGTTTTTAACACTTTTCCTCTGGGATTCAGAGAGCCAACTGCTCTTCACAAAAGTCCTCAGAGAATTCTCTCATATAATGCACTAAGGAAAAAGACTGCTCCAAGAGTTGACTGCTGAATTGGTGGGAGTCCTCAGTTTGATGTGTGCATCTCTCTGCTTTCCCTGACTTTTTGAGTCAACAGTCTCATCACCATATCTTCACAGTTCAGTGGGGTGGGTTTTTTTTCCTTTTTCATAGTTCATTATCACTCTTGCCATTAAAATATTAAGGATGAATCTTCAGCACGCATCCAGCGCTGTTTAAAAGCTCTATTGACTTTCATTAGTAATGAGCAGCTTGAAGCAAATCTGACTCTAAGCCTTTGGAGAAAAAAACTATAGGAAAACATATCATAATAGGGCTTAAAATCATTTATTTATAATACAGAAGCACCCTGGACAACCAGTGAATAACCTGATTTCCATTGTGCTAGGCACTATGCTGACACAAAATTAAAGGATGATTTTCTTGTACAGAACTTTTAAGGTGGTTGAAGTAATCAGAATATCTTTAAACAGTATTTAAACTTAAGCTTTTTCCTGTCTGCTGACGGCTTGTTAGTTCTACTGTTTTCCTAGGAAACTTCTTAAGCAAAACCTTAATTTTAATATATTTGACTTGCTTTGTCTTCAGCTTCTACTTAATTACTTGAATCAGGTCCTATTATATAGCTCCCCAAATATTGATAAACCGGGTGATCTTTCTATACAAGAAATGTGATCACAGAAAATACAACAACAAATGAGAGTCAACATTGCAGTGAGACAAATACATTGGCTGTCCTGGTATTAGATGCTCTCTAAATAGTGGTCCATCTAGAAAAGTCAGTATCTGAAAGACAGCGTCACTTTACTAAGTAAAGAGACAGTCCAAATACGTTAATCTCAAAGGATTACAACCAGTACAAATGGAAACAAACTTTCTAGCTCTTTTCTAAATTAAACAATTAACTCTAATATTCAGACCCTCAGAGACATTTCAGTTGAGCTAGCATGTCTAATTTATAATCAATGATTAACAGAAGATGCAACTAATTTGTCTTTGTTATTTGATTTTGCCACAGTCAAATTTACTCAGTACAATGGATTGAAACAGTGTTCTAAAGACTAGTAAGCATGGAATTAGAAATCTGCTATGTGCCTTCTTTGTAGGCTAGCATTAAATAGATGTAGTACAGGACAATATCACTTGCATTAGGTAGTTATAACAAATTAATTTTGACCCATGAGCTTAATAAAGTCTGTTAAGTAGGCCCAACATCTCTGTTAAGTCAAACGGAGACTGAATATTTAATTATTTTAATTGTCTGATAAATTTGAAATTGAGAAAGTAACAGCCCTGCAAATCTTAAAATATATTTTCAGCCCCGTGTGTCATTAAGCATTACTCTAGTGATTTTACTGCATTCAAGAGGTTACAAAGTCAAGCCCAGCCACCCCTGATTGAATGAGAATTGCACATTAGTTAAAGAAAAATAGTTTTCCAGAGGTTAAAGTACCAGTCCAGGGAAGCCAAGACACATTTGCAGGAATATTTAGAATGGCAATTAGGCCGTAGAAGAACTAACAAGGATGGGCAGCCTTAATAATGATAAAATATATTGCACTGAAGTCAATTGCAATGATTCTTATAGTAAAGGACATGAAATTTTAGTAGTTTGTGTGTGAAGAACTACCAGTTTCGTAGTCCTATGCTAAACACAGAGATGTGAACATTACAGGACAAGGTAGCTGCAACAGAGCTACACTGTTAGCTACAGCACAGCTGTGTGCATCCTCCCAGCTCTCCCAATTCCCATCCATACAAAGTCCCTGTAGGCAAGCAGCAGACAGCTCCCCTCTCCTCTTTTTGGGTTGAAGAGCTGGGGCTTTCCCCCCTCTCCTCAGCCTTCTTCCCCCCATTTGTGACAGCCATCCCCAAAGGGTCTGTTGAACTGGGTCAGTGTTGTCACAGAGCGAGAAGGTGCAAGGAATGGAGAAGTATCAGGGGGAGGGGTAACATGTAAAAATGCACCTAAACCTTTGGATAGCAGTATCTGGTTATTAAACTGCAGCTCAAGTATAAAGTTTTTGAGCAATCTGATCTCTGGGCAGCACTGCTGAAGTCAGTAATAATTGAGAGTGTGATATTTCCTAGAAAGAGATTTAAAAGAAAAAAGAATAGAAAAAGAAAAGAATGCCTAACAAGGATAATGACTGAACAGAAAAGTGACTTCACTACTGAGAGGTAGAAAAGTATTCCTTTCATGGGAATTAGCCTGTGCAAAGGTCTAGTTGAAGAGGGGTAGATAAGGAGGACACCAGAGAGAAGAAATGTGATGTGTTGGGAGGTGCCCTTGTTCATGCTGTACATGTATATTTGCATATTTACATGTAACAGGAAGACACGGATGACAGTGTTGCTAACACAGGAATTCATTAATTAACAAATATAAATTAGACATCCAACACCATAACTCAAATATTCTGAGGTGTACACTAGTTATAAAGAGTGACTTCTCCAGTTCACTGGCTCCAGGTGTTAGTTCCACCTCCAGACCAGCCGGTACGTTGCTTTTCTTGAGCAGCTTTCTCACTTTTGTGGAGTATCTATGCCACAACTTGATATTTTCTAGCCAGATTTTTGTCAAAATGGTCTGAAATGAAATCATTTACATTTTATAGCCATGCAGTACAACAGACCTCTTAGTAAAATCGGTGTGTGTATATATATATATATATATTAATTTTCCATAATAATCCAGTAAGGACACAAGATGACTCAACTGTAGTTAATAGGTCTAATCTCTTCAACTAATTATTTTACTAAGGAAAAAAAAAAGCATTTCTGAAAGCACTCTCTCCAGAGGATGGTTCTGTACTGGACATAGGACAGATACTAATCAGCCGCAGTAAAATCAAAAGGACAAAAAGCATCTACAGTCAGTATGCTGAGAAGTCATCCCAGTTAAAATCAATACTGTGATTAATGCTGAAACACAGGAGATCAGGATCCATCATGCAATATTTTTTTTCTGTCTGTACTGTTATTTTTATTGCTTTAACTTTGCTACACTGGTCTGCTTTACTTCTGAATAATTGCTGGAAACCAGCTCCAACCATTTAGTGAGGAACAAAGGGAGGATGAGGTTCATGCTTAGCTGAGAAGAAAGAGAATGAGAAAGAAAAAAACACGTGAAAGTAAATCTGTGTTATTTATATGAACTTCACAGCATAAACTAAAACATACAACCTGAAAGATAATTCTTCATGAAATTGCTGCAAAATATTTCAAGTTTTTCTGAGATGAGGTTGGCCATCCTCTGCCAGACACCCCAGACCTCTGTAGCTAGAGGCTGGTGGTTGCAGTATTTCTGCCCCTTCCCTTCTGCTGTTTTTTTCTGGATTCATTTTCCACTGCAAGAAAAGAATCCTCAATTTCTATCTCCTCAAAAGCAAACACTGCAAAGTAACCATGACGCACTGATATATAATTTTAAAAGACAGGATCAGGTTCGTATGATTAAAAAGTATCTGGTCAGAATATTCCAGTCTTACTTTTTTATTTTTAAAGTCTTTGATTGCTGCAATAAAGGATGACCTTGATATATAATAAATGCGTTGATTGTCTAGTAGTTTAACAGCAAAGTTGCAGCGTGGGGTAGACTTCTTCACAGGAAAGGAAAAAATGATATTTGCTTGGATTCTTGAAACTAAATAACTGGCCACATATCTGCAAAGTTTGGCTGGTAAGATACCAGTATTTATTGTGTGGCAGCAAATGACTGAGCACACTGTGAGATGACACAAATAACTTTCTACCCATAAAGGTCCAATGAAGAAAGCAGTCATTAATTCCAGCTACTCCTCATCTCCATGTACCTAAAGTACCTTAGCGTGCCTTAGTATGCCCTGGCACTGCTGCACTGGGGAGCAGAGTGGTGAGTATCCACAACTTCATAAGGTAGAAAAACTAACATTGGACTTAGTTATAGAGTGCTAACTTCAAAAAGCCTGCCCTGTACAGATAAACGCCTTACTCTAATCACACTACCAAGGAGTAACAGCGTTAGCTATGAAAAAAATACCAAACCAGGGTTCTTTTCTCAAAAAAATCAGCTATAAACAATCCCACTGAAGTCTACAGAATTACACTGATGTCAGGTGAATAAATGAGCTTGCATATCTTATTAAAAAATAAAAAAGAAGAAAGAAAAAGGAGAAAACCCGAGTCATTCCCACATTTTCTGCCTAGTCAGGCTCTCTGCAAACACCTCTGTTTGTAAGGGAACAGAAGCAGACCTCAGAGCCGTGGCAGCCTAATGCCTTGCTACCTCTTCCACAACAGTAACCCCTGTCGTTACTGGTTGCTAAACAATTAAAATGATTTGCATTTCCCTTACAGCTGACATGGGCTGAAAGTGTTTTTAAAACCCTCACTGACCTGTTGGTCTCATAACACTAATACATAACACCAGCAGAAGTGGTGGAAGCGAATATTTCACAGTTTTGCTAAAGAACATTATTTAACCATTGCTAATTATAACAATAGGCGATTTAGTGCTAATTACAAAGCCATACTGTACAGAAAAGGTACATCTATTTTATACACCTAGCAGACTTTATTAGACAGCTATATTGGGCTTTGCTTTTCATCATCTCATGCGAGTTTTTACATCAAAGGTTTTAGCTTGACACTGGCTTTTTTTTCCCCATTCCATTTTATAATATTATTGATGTATAATTTAATGATGGAAGATTTTGAATGCGTTTGTTGATAAATAGACAAGAAGCTTTGTTCTCCATAGGATCATTGCTTTTTATCTTTTCCTCATCGAATTGTCAAGGCTGCATACTTAATCACAGCTAGATGTTGGGCCTCGTCTCGAATGCCATAAAGTCAACGAGAGTTTTGCAACTGATTTTTATTGGAATGGGACCGAGCACACTATTGGTAATGTGCAACTTATAAATGCCATTTGCACACATATCAATTTTATTAACTCCCTTAGTATGGGATTTTCGGAATGTAATAGTTTGGCAGGCATTACTTTAGATTTATAGTGCTCCAAGATGACACTATTAAGCCACATTCACACCTCTGAAAATTGCTATAGCAACCGACTAGGACCAGTTCTTCCTCCACACTGGTAGGTGAGAACCATCTCAACTGAAGTTCTGCTGCCACATTTTGGAGGGGTGTCACTTGAGGAAAAGGTGTGTGAGATATGTTCATCAATATATGCACACACAAATAAACACAGACACAAATAGGATGAGCAGATGGTCACAAACTCTAATGTAAACCAGAGATAATGTGGGAAAACATGGGATGTGTGGGACTGTCAGATTTCTAACTGTTATGGTGGAGTCCAGTCTTTGGGAAGATGCCTTCTAAATCTTGTGTCTTCTACAGACCTGGAAGCCTGGGACAAAAACTGGAAAGATTGTTTGAGTATTTATTAAAAAACACCCAAAAAGACAAGGAAAAATTAAAATCAAGCTTCACTGAGGACACTGATGGTGAGAAACCTTGTGCCCCAAACCTCTGCTCTCCTTCACAGAAGAAGAGGGATAAACCCAGGTAGAAACAGAGCCAAGTCATCAGACTGGTTTCTCTGTAGAAGAAATGGAGATTCTCCCCTCATCTGAGAGCAGCTAACCAAAGAAAATCGGGATGAAAGGCACTTAGAGAGACAGGTTAGCATAGGACAGGAACGGTTGACTCGATCTTAAAGGTCTTTTCCAGCCTAGTGATCCTGATTCTGCAATGTACCATTGCTACTTCTGACACCTTGAGATCAGCCTTTAGCCCAGCTGGGAGGCCAACATCTTAAAATGTGAACCATTAAGGGACTGCTATTTGTTTATGAGGAGACTTTTAATTGTCCCTTCACACTTTCACCTAAACAGTTACATTTCTATCTGCCTGGGGAATGAAATGCAACTCTGACACCAAGGATTGTCAGAACATTGTACTATAAAATGGTATTTCAGAATTAGAGTATGGATCCATCTCTTCTCTAACTGTAATGTATGGTAGAACCTGACTCACTTCTTTTTGGCAATGGTGACCTTCCTGACTAATGCTGAATCATGCAGGCAATGCTATTTAATAACTGGCTAGCAGAAGAGTTACAAGCAGTACTTTCACAAAAAATATGAACTAAGATTCATTTTTCTAGAAAAAATTAAACTCATTATATATTTGTGAGTTTGAGATGTTCTCTGAAGAGTTATCTAATTCTGAATTAATGCCTTCTAAAGCGTTTCTGAACAACTGCTTTTTGATAAGATTATAGAGATATAGGTAGTTAGCAGATAATCTTTTGAAATAAAGAGACTTAAAAGCCAGGAGTAATCTTTCTCAGTGCCTGGAGATGGAGTGTAACCATCACGAAAAAAACCTCTTAATTTTTTATTCTTTAAAGATGATAAAAAGAACAAAAACCGAGGATCAAATTGATGCAATGCAGAGATGCTGGCAGAGAGCAAAATAAGGAGGCTGTGGCTACTTCACAGGTCCAGCATTGGTGGGCAGCACAGCGGTAGGTGCTTCCCTCATCCACAATAGCTGGTTGGAGGGCAAACACCTGATTGCTTCAAACCAGATGCTTGAACATGGGCGGTCTGCATTCCCTCTGTTTTCTAACCACTGGGCAACAGATTCTCTCTTTCTGCAGTAATATTAATTAGACAACACTCCAGCAGAAGACTCTTGTCCTCCAAGACATACTGAGACAAGAGCTGACGGGGGCATAAATCATACCATCTTAAATCAGCTGTGCTGGGTCTGGCCCAAAGCTCTTATTACTCATTGTGTTTAAAGGTTTTTATTAAAATGTCAGGCCATTGCCATGGCCACTGCCATTGGCTATGTCACCTTTCTGTATTCTCTGACTAGTCACTGTGTCGTGAGCACAGGAAGATACCAGCAGATAACTTCTGAAGAGGACTTGAGAGGAAGAAGAAAAGAAGTAAAGAGTTATTTCACAATTAGCAAGTGAAATGGTATTGTCCTTGCAAAACACCCACTGCATCAAACCTGAGATGCAGCTGTTTCATCCCTAATTCACCACATGTCTGCTTATGCCTATGCATAGTTTGAGTTCTCCTCTACGTGCTCATCTGCTGATAATGTGGCTATGAGTGAATTTTTAAAAGGTGGCTTAGCTTATCAGCTATGGAATTTATTATTCCCCTTTTTTAATTAAGCTGAGCATTTCCTTATAGAGAACACAGCCACTATACAACTTAAATATACTTATGTCTTCATAAATTCATTACATATTGATAATATAACCATAACTATATAACTATATATATAGATATAACTATAATATTATTATAATTATGACAGATCACTTGTCTTAAAAGGCTCCATATTTAGAAAAAGAAGAAAAGAAGTGATGTTTAAAGACAGGGAAACTACTGTTGAGTGTTTAAAAGAACTGAGAGTCAAAGGACTAAAATAGGATTCCACTAAAACTACTCCTATGAAAATAATTTAAAAATCCTTGCCATTTGGTTCAACACTCTCCATGCCAGTGGTGAATAATGCACTTTCCAAGGACGTTCAGCCCCTGCCAGCTCAGTTCTGCCTACCTGTTTTCCACTTGCTTTGAGTTTCCTATGGATCAAGGTCTGGAGTATTATACGCCAGGTACATAAACTACGCATTACAATCTGAGACAATTCCATCAGTGCTTTTTCTCATTTACCATTCTCTTTTCTTTTCAGATCAGTTCCTCAGATCCACTTTCCTCTTATTTCCTCACTATTTTAGCTAGTCCCTTAAATCTTCTTTCCGTTTCCTCCAGGCTGATCTCTGACAAAGCTCTTCCCTCTGACAAAGCCATTCCAAGGATTACTAAACCTCGAATCACCACTGAAAAGAAACTAAGGTATTTCACACATAAAACTCCAAGTGAGCCAAACATGATTTATCTCAAAAAAAGCTACAAAACAACAGTCTTCAGATAGACACTGAAAGCACTCAGCAAAAAGTGGAATCATTCATTTAGATTAAAGGTAAGTCATGACACAGGTTACAAAGACCAGATATTTGCACTTGTGTTTTCCCAGGCTGTATTGTTGCTGTTAATCTTTTCATGTCAAAACTTAAGACCTGACTCTTTAATGTGTAGACAGGCTTGTAAAAATAGGTGTTGTTAACTGCTACTGTCTTTATAAAGACCTCCACAAAAAACACAAAACCATATAAGTGCAACATTTATCTATATTTTCTGTTTCTCCCCTCTAATGTATGTCAGCTGATTACCTCTTTTAACAAACAGATTGCTTATTCAAAGGAAGGATGAATCTATGCTATCTTAACAAAAAAGATTGCTTATTCAAAGGAAAGCTGAAACTATGCTATACTATTTCACTGTAAAAAAAGGAACCTGTTTCTTGATTTCTTTTAATCTATCTGTAAACTGTAAGGTCTGCCTTCAAGCAGTTACATATTAGTTGTGGGTGTTATAACCTGTCAATCACGGAAAATTATTTAAATTGGTAGGTTTCTTAGACAGTGATTTTCTCTCAGATATCAAGTTATTTCCTACTTAAAAAGGATACAATAACTTCAGACACCTATAAGAAAAAGCCACGCTAATCTCAGGGAACTTGTGGATTTCTTCCCATGTAATTTTGTGACATTCTTAAATTCCACGTAAAGTCTCCTTTCTATGAGTGATTTTCATCTCTGGTGACTAAAACTTCAGGACCACAGTTACAGATTTTCTAATAGAGGAAGGGGGGGTGGGAGCAGGGAAGTAAACCACCCTGTAATCAATTCTCTTCAACATAATCCTCCATTAAGGGCAAAGAAATTCCCTACTGGGTGAGACCCTTTGTTTATCTAGTTCAGCTGGGAGGGCGTGCATGACTCACCATGATCCACAGACTTCTCCATCATCCACATTTATTGTATTAGGGGTATTGGTGCAGACATCTCTGCCAGATCCCTTCCATCAGTATATTTTTGTGGACTGTTATCCACGGATTTGCCTAAGCCCTTTCTGAATAGGCTGATGCTGCCTGTCTCCACAACCTCCTGAGACAGTCAGTTCCAGAACTTCACTTCCACAGTGGGGAAAAAAGTACTTCTGTTTTGAACAGATTTCCTTCCAGTTCCAATGAGTTTCAGAACCAACAGGAGTTTGATATTAAAATGCTCCTTTGGTCTATCCAAAGCTCAGACCTCAGAGAGCACGGGGGCGACACACTTCTCTTTTCCCATGGTTTTCCAGCATGTGATTGTGCCTGCAAAATTCACTGTCCTGAGTTAAGCAAGCATACAGGCTCTTCCAGTCTCTCCAGCACTACCACATCACAGCTTACTGAATCCACAGATCTCCCCTTTCAGTTAGTCACTCCACTTCATTTACCTGCAGCCGTAGGGCAAAAAGTCTCCCTGTTGCATAGTCTACCCTTACTCCTTGCATGGACATCAATGGCAGCAGTGAGCCTGAACGCCAAGCAGAGACCCACGAAGCCACGCGTGGAGTGGATCAGAGGCTGGCATTTTGCCCTTGCTCAGATGCCAGCTGGGAGAATGGGACCCCTTAGCAGGGAAGCTCCATGAAAGCAAAGGAAAACACAATTTCCTCAAATAGACACTTCCCAGGAAATGCTGATGCCATGATATGCTGTTCCAATTAGCTTAATTCAACTATTAAAATCAATCTAAGAGTGACCGTTGCAACTGCAGGGATAACGACATCTCTCTAAGAGCACTGATTCAGCTTAAAGACCCTTCTCTTGTGTTTTCTTAATAACACATGGCAAGTCCCATTAACTAGCACACGTCTATAATGCTGTAAGGAATCAAATGGACTATGAGAAAAAAAATAAAAAAATGTAAGACCTGTTTAACTTTTTCTTTGCAAACGAATTCCTTAAGCCTGTTTCAACTTTTTCTTTGAAGTGGAATTTAGATAGGTGCCACTTGGAGGCACTCTTAGACTGTTCTCACTTCAAGTTTCCCAACATTTCATGCACGGAAACAGTAATTTTTTTTAATTTCTTTTTTTTTTCCCCCTAATAATCATCTAGAAATGGGTAATTAACAACGGTTTGGGTAGTTAAACTTTGACATTACTCGTATTTATTACCTTGTAATTTTGTCCGAGGTAAACAGTCCCCTATACTTTCAATAAAACTGACCTAATTCCCCTGTGTAACGCATGATAAAACATTGTCTGTGATGCAATACCGCTTCAAAGAAGCTGTTAGAGAGGATTACAAACTGCAAACTTACACAAATTATTCACTTTAAAACTGTGTGGGGTTTTATCACTTCAGATTTGAAATTAAACACCCAGCTTATAATTATTTTCTATATGTGTTGAATTATATATAATTACCTTTGAGAAGCATAGAAAAGTATTTCTGTTTTACAGGCACATATAATCTCTCCATTTTGACTGCATATTAGATAGGGAACTTTGGAATACATTTCATTGTATTAGGAGGAGAGTGTTTCTTATACAGATTCAAAACTCAAATAATTATTCTCAGCCTAAGCAGAGATGACATTTTGCAAAGCATTTGGGCACCACACCAGTACTTTTAAATTTTAAATGTAACTGGCTCGTTAGTATTTCCCCAGCTCACTAAAGAAAAAGTTAATCAGGGTAGAAAAAAAAAGCTCTCCCATCTTTTGCAAGGCAACATGTTGCACACCTGTGAAAGACCAGACTGGAGGGGAAAAAGAAAAGAGGACTTGGATCACAGCGTTGTCCTGAGTAAAGGGCACATAAAGGGAGCTGGTCTGCTAACAAGGGAGAAACAAAATCATGACTCAGAAAATTACAGGCTGTGTCCTTTTCACTCCAACCCAGAGCCTTACTACTTATTCTTCCACAGCACCTCCCACCTCCGCATTGCGTCCACTGACCAAGGCTTGTAAAGGAATGATGCAGCATCCTTCTTCCTGCCTGCCCTGCTGAGGATGTGCCACAGACAGCAGCAGCACAGACCTGCGCTGAGGTGCTGCTGGCAAATCCTTTCCCAACCGGTGCAGAGATAAGAGCTCGCCCTCTTGTACAAGCACAAATTAACGTCATCTCAGCTTCGAGCAAGCAGCAATATTACAAGTGGGTTCCTAGCGAGATCTTCACGTTTCAAATGACAGTTTCACAGCTAAACTGTGCCATTCAAAACACTTTCGAACGGCTCGTGTAGTTCAGAGCTCTACCTCGTGTTCATCTTCCTGAAGAAAACCTTGCATATGCTCCAGATATACATTAGGAATTCCTCAGAGTTAAGGAGATTAGCACAAACTATACTTGAGCACAGCGTAAGTCTAAGTACTGAGTGGTGAGAGATAATACCTGCCTGGGGAGCCATAAGGACAAAAGTGTACTTAAGGAGAATGATGGGTTTCAGCAATGTCATAAAGAAGGAGGCAAGTGGAAACTACCTCACTGAGAGGAAGGGAAGGAGCTAAAGGCCAGGTAAGTCCTGTGCCATGGAGAACAAAGGGAAATGAATATTAACCCTTTGGCTATCTTCTGGATCTGCTTGCACCCTTCTTTTTAAGTCTGCAAGCTTCCCTTGGCAGCATGCACTGATTGTGATTTCCTGGCAGGACTGCTTTCTTTTCCTGACATGGGAACAGCCCTGAAGGGCCAGAGTAGCAATGCCAGACCCCATTCCCCATCTCCAACAGCGAGCAAAAGCCAAAGCCTGTCCCTGCCCACAGCTCAGCACCTACCAGACATCCTTTCCACATCCTAAGCTACCCACAGGAGGTTTTTCTTCAATGACTGCCTAGCTTCTACCTGGACATAAAATCTCTTTACTACATCATTTTATTTTCTCCTGTCTCCTAGAGACATCTAAGCCAAACATGCACAGCCTATGGAAGTGATATTGACTGTGAAACAGCGATGGAGACAGAGCACAGATCTCCTCAACATCCTGTGCCATAAGTTTCAAAGCTTACCCCCACTTTATAGCTTGTTTTGAACCTGCTACCTCCTACTCATGACTATCTTCAATAACTTGATATGCTTCTTTTTTACCCTTTTCCCCTTTCCTTGCTATTTATTTACTGTTTCTTCTTTTCACTTTATCCTTACTCTTTCCTCCTTGTTCTTCTCCCATGCCTTTATTTTTCCCTCCAGGCATGTATCATTGGCACAAAATTATTCTTGCATAATTAAGCAGGAATCAGAAAGCTACATCCCTTAAGAGGCAGTGTTTCTTATAGGTCTTATTCTATTCACAGAAGCCTTCTGAAAGTATTCATAATCCAGACTTGTATTGAGTAAATAATATGTATATTTGGGGGCTTTTTCCCGAGGGAAGTAGTTGGTTTGCAGCATCTTCCCCCTCCCGTGCTGAAGACTTTCTACACATAGAGAAAACAAGACCTAACCAGAACATTACCCAAACCAGGCATTTGTTTATGTGAAAGTCAATTTTTCCTGAGGACAAAGTAGTGGAATAAGTACAAGGGGTCTGACAGCTGTTAGGTTTAGCAAACCTATGCATACTTGATTATGTTACTCCAGCATTCTCATCAGTTCAGTTAAACACGGCTTTCTGAACAGCCCTCCATTATGGATGGTCTGGAGCTAAAATTTCAGTTGTAGTGGGATCATGCAGCCATCAGACCTTGGCACAAGGGACTCACAAACATCCTTCCTTCATCCTCCTGTTATTTCATGGTAGAGCAGTAGGCACCTCCATGACTTCAGTGTAGAAGGACACACCCCCTGCACAAAAGAGGTCCAACTGGGCAATGTCCCTGCTTGATAATGTTGTCTGAGCACAGAGAAGGCTTTTCAAGTTAAAAGTTTCCTTTTAGCTAATACTTTATCCACCCTCAGGTCACCAATTTATGCTCATGATTTTACACCCAAACTGGTCGCTGATGCTAATTTGACAAGCCAACTGGTGAATCCTTAAAACACTTTCCTGTTAAAGTGACTAGACAGAGTTGAAACTGTGCATTAGGGCGTCAATCACAGAAACCATCTGTTCTAACAGGGTTTTTTGTGCTTTCCAAATTCAAGCTTTCTGAATGAGATGCTGACTGTTTTATAAAATACTGACAAGAATCAGTATACAAGAAATTACCTATTCAGCATCTCTTAGAGATGATAATTGACAGTAGTCAGTTAACAAGTAAAGATGTTTTGAATGATTAACATTAGGGAGGATGAGTTATAGTCTCTTCATTAATTCTGTATTAAATTAACCTTCATAACACTTACAGTTTGAAAATTGCTTTGCAAAACATTGCATACAAGCTTTAAGAGCAAGTTGTTGTTCCCCATGGCTAGTCACAACTGCCATAAAATAAACCTGGCATCTGGATGAGCTTTGCTGTCTTTCTTCAAGACAATATCTTAAAGTAATTTTATTTTTGGTCATGAATGACTCACTATCACCTTTTCATTTGTCACACTAATACTTCAAACTTAATGAACAATGATTCAGAACAGATGAGAGGAAAATCTTTTTCCCCCATTAGGGAAGTCAAGCAAGCTTGCCCAGCTATGTCATACCATCTCCAGCCTTGGAGATTTGCAGGACCCAAGTGGATCAAGCCCTAAGCAAGTGGGTCAGACCTTAGAGCTGACTGTGCTGGGGCAGGACGTCTGATCAGAGAGCTCTTCCCACCTGAATTACTCTGCAATCCTTGCATCCCAAAATAATCCACTTACTCCCAATATTCCACCATTAAAATTAAGCTAACCCAGCCTTGTCTCAGATACCACGATGCTTCCTGATGCTCCACGAGTTTAAAGCAGTGATTATACTGTTTCAATCACCACCTAACTACAACCCTGATTTCTGCTCTGTTCCCTTCAGCAGAGCTGACAGGGACCTACAACACCAGGCTTTTCTACAGAGATAAAATACTGCTTTCCTTTACAGACACTCTACAGGTACTTTGACTGATAGCAGTGTCATGTGGAGAAAACAGGTATTTTGACTGATAGCAGTGTCATGTGGAGAAAACCAAATATTTTACATACAATCACTTCAAATTTTGTGCCCTTCACTAGCTACACGGCATCGCCATCCCAAACCTCTGACAGCAAACTCTAACCAGTCTCTTTTGGGATATCCACAGCTGGTTGGGGAGACACTTTCTTTTTTTCTGAGGACACAATTTATATAGAGAGAACCAGATAATACTGAATTCAAAAGGAAAGAACAACATAACATAGCATCAGGCCCCTTGTTAATCTACAATATAAATAGTCTTAAGTTTATCTTGAAAGTAGCTGGCACCAACTTTCTTCATGCTGTATTTCCTATAGAACTTTTATAAAGACTTTTTATATCCTCTCCAATATATTCCTTTTTTTCCTTCAGGATACCAGAATGCTCTAAAAACAAGCCAGTGTTCACCTGTTGGTATGCAGCTGCAGAAGGCACAATTCCTTCCCAACACAGTGCACAACAGAAAAACAAAACCCCAACGTGAGGGCCAAACCAATCTGAAGAGAAAGCAATATATAAACTTTAGAGGAGAAGCAGCCACACCAAGTGCAAAGAACCTCTTCATTAATATCTTCCTTTCATGTGTTGATAGACAAAACAAGAAAAGGGGGGAGCCAACGTGACATTACAACTTATTTTTCTAAATTAAAAGATGTCTGATATAAATATATATGTACACACACATATTGCATTATAACACAGCATTCCTTTCTACCAGCAGCCTGTGAAGCTCATGATGCCCTAGGTGTTCTCAGAAGGGCTGCTGAACAGACTGCTGTAATAGAACAGACCTTCGCTCCGTGAAATCCTGCTGACAGCTAGGAGCTGAACGCTGCAGTTCCTTGTACCCTCACGGTAACACAATCGCTTGGATGCAGCAACATCTCACACGGTTTATGAGGGAGTGATCAATCTCTGATTGACAATTCTAATTAGCAGCTCTCTTATGTGCAACATTATGGCATTTTATAGCAACTTTCTGCTGCCTATTAAATCTCCGCAGCCATCTTACGTGAGGTAGAGTACAGATCCTTCGATACCCAACGTTGTCAATTAAGCTTATTTATACTGAAAGGCTTTATTGGTGTTGCAACATGCTGGTTTTGATGTAAAAATTCATCTCTGCAACACCTAGTGATATCTTCCAAAGCCTCAGCGTTTCTTCTCTGAAGAGCTACTGGCATTTGAGGCTGGCACAGGAGGACTACTGTGTCCTGTTATTACTGTTTCCAGAACACAGTGTATTTCAGGTATAAGGCTTTGTACATTTAGAGATGAATTTCCCCCCCCCTCCCCCAACGGAGGTGATTCATAATGGAATACAGTAATCACAAGAAAAATGACATCTGTTTAAAAATATGGTTCTCTGTTACAGTCACGATGACATATCACATTTTGCTTGGTTGAAAACACGCTAGAAAATAGTGTTCATATGAGATGTGTTATGAAATGTCTAAACAGATTCTTCTCCATGGAATAACATCTTTCCCAAAACCCCACCATAAACTAGACAATAATTACACAGCAGGGTCATAGCTTAGCATCCCCATTAGAAATTGTAACTAGCAGACCAAGGTCCATCAGAAACACAGGAAATAAGCTTGTCCTTTAGTCAACGAGTTTCTCACCTGTATCGAATATGAGTTTGTTTCAGGTTTTGGGTTTTTTTCCTCCCTGATATTTCTTTTGGAAAACTAGGCTTTCCATCATACAGAAGGTGATAAATTACTGAGAAAAAACAGTATCTTTTCTTGTCATGTGTGTGGATTGTACCAGAGATCTGTTTTCCCTGGTGTTCTTGGAGGTAGAGACAGCGTATAAAATAAAGTTTTCCTCCCTCTTCCTTGGAAATCCCAGTACAGCAATTTGAGCTTAAACGTTACCTTAAGCATACTTTAAATTAACCACTGAACACTTCCAAAACTAAATTTAAAGATGAGTGATCAGCAAAAATTCTGTAACACCACCAAAAAAAAAAAAGAGGGGAAAAAAAAAATGATTGTGAAGTACAGATAAGGAGGTCGATGATATATGCACTTGAAATACTAGATATCAGCAGACAGAATGCAAAGCACAGCAGGGCAGTTACAACTGAGTGTGATTCATCTTTTAAATGATAAGGTTTTTCTAATTTTATGAAGTATTTGTCATATCAAATGCTTCCTAGCTCCGTGAAAAATTTCTTTGATTTCCATCCCTTGGGATTTTGATGTACAGTATGGCATTGCCTTCCTGTAAGGATTAATGCTGGAATTATAAATAAGCCGCTCGATATTTAGGACTATTGATGGTGGTAAGTGGCACCCTGAAAGTCAAATTCCCTCACTTCACAGCAACTTTACAGTATCACACTAGGCTAGAAGCTGTACAAGGATGATGCTGTCTATTTTAATCAGAAGGGAGAGGGCCTGAAGATGCATTGATTTCAAACTTACTTTGCAAATTACCTTTTAAATAGTATATTATAAATCTTCCCTGTAACTCAAGAAAATATTTTTTTCCCTGGGAAATTAGTGAGGAAGTAATATATATGCATATATCTAACACAGAGACACACATACACATAAAAATGTTATTGGAGAGGAAAGATTGTATTGCATTGCATTAAAAAAGCAGAGATAAAAATTTAAATCATAGCTTCAGCATAACCAACCTCTCCTAGTCATATTGACTGTTCAGGAGTTAAGCCATCCAAGATACCCTTTGGCTTTCCCTACCTTCCTGCCAGGCCACCCTCCTCTACGCCCCAGGCATCTTCTGCTTTCTGGCTGAGGGATTTGTATTCCGGCTGCCAGTCCCGAGCGCTATTTGTGCTGCCAGGTGCTCTGCATATCCTCTGCTAACAAGACATTTCTTCTGCTCCACTGAAAAACTTGGTCTTTTGCTATTTTGGTAGGCTTCATTTGCTCCCAGCTCTTCCTTTTCACCCTCATCCCCCTTCTCTCCTGCCTAAATTCGCCTTCCTTCAACTTCCTTCTCCAACTCGCTTCCATAACGCTGGGGGGGCATATAGGGCAAATCCTCTGCGAGGTATCCCAATAAACCTGGTCCCCAGACAGTGGAGGGGAACCTCTGTCATCTACACACTCAGGGATGGCATGATTTAGCTTTAAATTGAATCTTTCTCTAACAGGAAGCAATTCGTGTTAATCACTCTCAGGTAACCTATTAAAGAATGAGACCTTGTTCAAATTTAAACAGGACCCTCTCTCCTCTGTTGTAAAAAAAAGAGCCAAATTTGCTTAATATGTTAAACAGCAATAATCAGGAGTGGCAAAGAATGCTAATCCCAAATGCCATTTGTACTTGGAAAGAGGGAAGGGATCAGCATCACCCACCCTGAAATCAGTGTTAAATTTGACATCACTAACAACTCCATAGACAAGGATAAATTGCCCCTCTCATCTGTGTTCAAGTGTGGTTTAGATCTCCGCTGTATGTTCTGTACTTTGCTATTCTCTACTCATTTTTGGTAGAGAGAGATGCATAAAATATGCAACACAGACCTGTGGTGCAAACTGGCAGATGTAAGTTTATTCCTGCTTTGATGAAAGGAAAATACACTTCTCTCAACATTCCCCTCGGACAACACAAGCAGGAAAATGGAATTCCATGGCACGCCTTTGGAAAGGAGAGTACTGTTAGCCCCAATAACTTGATCCAGTAATATAAAACCATTAAAAAAATAAAGCCACAGTTCTAATAGTTGACTAGAACGGTGTGACATTCCCCACGCTGCAGAAATACATCTACAATTTTCAAGGTGTTGAAATCGGAGTTAGAGTTTACATTTTACTGTATAATATAGCTGAGATCTCACCTAAGAATCAAATTTAATAAAAATCTATTGGAAAGCCTTAGGTGTATTTTAAACAACATCCACTGTTTTTATCCAGTATCTCAAGATCTATATCCAAAATGGAATTTGAATAATGTAGCATGCAAGCAACACTCATGCTTTTACTTTCTTATAAGTATCTTTCTTTGTATATATATATACACACACACATACACACACACACAAACACCATGAACTAACTTTTGTTGTGTATCTTAATATTTTTCAACTTCCACTCTTCATTTTCTTTCTATTTTTTTAGGGCACTACCCAAACAAAAAGTATTTGCTTAAATATAAGCCAATAGTTTGGGATTTTACCAGCAATTCTCTCTCAGATACTGTGTGCCAATTTAGAAAAGTTAAAGCTAATAAATTTTAAACTAAATCATAATTTATATTGAATTTTAGAGCTAGTCTTATTTAAAATAGATTTTCTGTATAGCAGCCTTTGTCTTTTACAAGGACCTAGGAAGCATACAGACAATGCACCTTCCCATATACATGTGCTCAACGCTGGGTCAATCTACTTGCAAGCCAGTTTTTGAGGGCTTGTCAGGAAACTACTTTAAAACTATTTTATTTTTTAATCATTGTATAGATAGGAAATAGGTTATAAAAAGATTAATTTGCTCAAGGTTATCTATTATCTAGGAATAGATAATTCCTAGACTATTTTCTAGGAATTCAGAGGTAAAGATGGGTATTTAACACGTGTCTTCCAGCTCTTCTAACACTGATGCCTTCTCAACAGACCATGTTATCTCCTATACCATACCACTAAAAAAATACCCAGAAGATAAATAGCAGATGGGTCATACTGCAGCCCCGACTGTTACTTTCCCTAGTTAGAAATGCAAACAGGAATTGACCTGTACCACTTCTAATCTCAAACAAGTTAGAGTGCATCTCTTCCAGAAGCCAGGCCAAGAGAACTCAAGTCAATGACCATGGATAAAAGCTTTTCCGATAAACTCTCAATTCATTAAATCAAATGGGGACTTTAAATTGATGAAGATTATAATAAATTATTTCTTAATCCTGCTGTATCAATCATAGATGATACTACAACGCAACGAGCAGTAACGCTAAAAGCTTTATGGAAGTCATCTCATCTTCATTCAGAGCTCAGCAGTGGCTGGGGTTGGGAGAGGAGTTAAAGTGGAGGATCTAGAGGAGCAGTGGGTCAACTTCTCTGTAAGTGGGAAAGAGGACCACATGTTGGCATCATGTTGTGAAAAACAACGCTCACAGAACGTCAGCAGTTGCAGTGGCTTGCAAGCCTTAGTTTGCTACAAGCTTCACCCACACTCTTCCCCATTGCCTGGGCTTGCAAAGGGCAGCCCAGCAGCTATATCTAAATATACAGTAGGCAGACAGGCTGGTCCAAGGAGGACAAGTAAGCCAAGTGAAAAATATCAGATTGACCTTGTAGTACAGAGGTTGACAGTGCCACAGGTTGGAACAATCCATTCTGGATCCTTTGAGTAGCATAAGGAACAGGATGTTTCCTCTAATTTAGGGAATATTTACAATTGTTACCTATTCCTATGCTATTATTATTAGCAAGATTGTGAAGCACAGAGCCCCATTAGTCTGGTCCTGACATCCTAGCTATTTTGAACTTTGCTAGCTTATGATTATCAATATTATTTTAGGAAGTTACAATACTGTTAACTTTTTTGAGCATGCTAACAAATATTTCTTAAACAATGAACAAATCAAAGTAGCAGCTGTTTTCAAAGCTCTTGGTATTAGTAAAAGGGGGAAGCAGTAACTGTGAAGAACTTTTATTTGCTTTGTTTTAAACAAAACCAGCCTGATCAAAGAAATACACCTTGAAAAAATTCAGATGTGGGTTGCATTCACCAGCTAGCTCAGAACCTGGCTATTTTATTACTTCTATGCATTTCTGTCTGATGTATTTCTCATTGGTACTTCTGGATTCAGGACATTACCTTAACATCTATTGCTAAAATACAGTGTTGATTCTGATCCATTACACTGGATCCTCGTTATCTGAAATTGTAGTACTTCTCTACCACAAAGGAATGAATCCAACGCTCCAAGTGAGCACCCTGAAGTTGGATGACATGAGGGGCTACACAGGTGGCCTAGTCCAAGTGTCTCAGGCTGTGTAACTTTCCCCTTGTTTCCTGTGGTTGGAAATGCCAACATGTGCTCATCTGGATGGTCCTCACTTGGGGTCCTTACACCATCATGGGAACCATGATTACTGATTACACCAATTCATGGGAACTTCCAAATGGTTTGTGTTTATTTGAGGACATATGGTTTTACATTAGGATAATGACATCATTACAGCCCCCCTCCCCCCCCCCCCCTTCCTTTCACACAAAACATTAGGTGTTGAAAAAGACCAAATGAATTTTCCTACGATCCTGCAATTCCCAAGGAGTTTGGTCCATCGAGTATCCAGAGGTTCTTTGTTTTATGGCCTGTGCTTCACAGGTCAGCTGAGCTTTCTGTCTACCCATTATATCTGCTCTGAGATGCAACATCAGAGATACCTAAAACCAAACCAAGAAAAGTCTGTCTTTGAGTTGCATTTCACTGCAGACATTTTCTATGCACCACAGCACGCTCACAAAAGGTAAATCTGATGGGAATACCACATGAAAGGGTGTTATAAGTTTTTGAGTCCGGTATTGAAGACTCTAGACTTCAGATAAAAATCCAAAGTTTTGAAGTTCTCCTTGTAATAGTGTTTTATATTTACACAGGCATACAAGCAACTCAAAACACTTTATATTTCTTATAGAAATAAAACTTGCAACATCCTTGTGAGAGAGAGAGAGATGTAGTATACTCATTTTACAGATGAAGAAACTTAAGCACAAAGCAAAAGTACACAACTATCAAATTGACATTTACTTTCAATACTTAAAATAGACTCTTAGGTATCTAAATGTTGCCTTAAATATTCGTGTTTGGAGGCGAGCATCTTACTCCAATTCAACAACAGGAGTTGGCAAACAGAAAATACAGAAAATACTAAAAATAACATAGCCAACATCTTGGGTTAATTAGCGGACTTATAACTAGACAACGTCCACCTGGTAAATTTTAAAATAGCAACCCTACAGGGAAAGCAGAGGTCTAAATATTAATAGCCGTTCTTTTAGCACTGGACCTAGCATTACTGCAACAGAAGCAATTATTTTTGGCTTAAGAGCGTGTGGTTGGGATGTTTATTTATCACCTTGGTAAATGAAGAAAATAATTCAATTCACAAATGGAAGCACAGTAGGATATTTAGAACCTACTATTGCCAAAAGTTGGTTCAGCTCAATAGAAAAAAATAATAAATGTCTCCTAGCTAAGTGCAGGCTTTGTAGTTTTTCTGGAGCAGGACAGTCTTCAGGAAATTTTTCTACATGAGGCAGCTTTATGTTTTCCCCAAGCTGTGAACTTAGGGCATGCATTTCATTTTGATATTTTTGTGCCTTTCGAGTTTGGTCATGCCACCTTCACCCACCTGCCACTTCCCAAACCTCTTTTCTTCTCTGTGTGCACAGAAGATGGCCCAGACAATGCAGAAATCATTCAAATCACTTTACATCTCCAGCACCCGCTCCTTCTGCGCACATGTTGGATCTGTGGTGGCTTGCACTGCTTCTATCCCCTGCAATAAATTTTAATCAGATACTTTGTACCCAGTTGTACTCTTGTCTGAAACCATCCAAAGTGCTGTTGTTGCTAAGGAAACCACTTCCCCGTTATCCTTGCACTCAGCTCCGCTGCCTCCTTCCCTCCCATCTCCCCTCCTTTTCCCTCTCCCCATATTTCCTCAACTCCAATGGGCAACTCTCACTACATTATAAGAGATGAACTATTTACCTCCCCCCAACCCCTCCCCACTTCTTGCACAAACTCACTCCGAACACACAACAAACCAGTAGAAGTAAAATTTGTGGCATTTAAGTTATGCCTGTCCTTGCACAAGCCCATTATGCTTAATTAGTCCCTATGTAGCAAGAGGCAAGCTGATCCCAATGGGATGGAAGAGTGAGGAGGAGCTCTAACCCACTCTGAAAAAAGGCAAGAACTCAGCTCTAGGCTCTTCTTGCTGAAGGAGAAAATAAATATATATGGAAGAGAGCAAGGATGGGCTGGATATGTGAGTACTTGAGTACTATTATTATTTTTGCTAAGTGTTAAACTTCCAACCCCATCACTCCCCTCCGTGGAACACTCCCCTCCATGCCAGCTCAGCCACAGGAAGAACTGTTTACCTCTTGCAGAGAAATAAAGTCCTCTGAGCCATTTGACTGCAGGATTGATTTCTGACCCTTTGCTTCCTTCCAGTCTCCTAATGCTTAAATTATGCAGCCAACAAGCAGACCGCAAGATCAGTCGGCATTTAGGGTTGTGTTCTCAAGGCTGGGAGCAGCACATGCAGAAAACTGCTCCATCACCACAAGCACATGGGAAAATAAAACAAACAAGCAGGGAAATTCAAGTTTTGCCACATCCCTCCTGTATGTCCAGACCCAGAAAGTAAAAACACAAGGCAAGCTGTTAATTACCAAAACCCTGGGGGGGGGGGAATAAGATCCACAAAATGAGGGTGCTTTCATCACTAGGAGTTTGAATAAAGCTTCAAGTTTTTGTAGATTTTTGGGGTTTTAGGTAAAAGAGAACAGGTTCAACATACACAACTCCCAGTGAAAGGGCCCCTTTATCGACTGTGCTTGTCAGCAATGGCAATTTTGACACATTTCAGCTTTTTCTACACTCATTACTCTTTACCTCCCCCTTGCTTTTGCTTTTTATCACATTCACCTTTGTATGGTGGGATGTAGAAGAGACAAAAGGCAAAATTCAGAACTGAAGAACAAGTTACCTATAATATTAGAGAAACTTCTCTGTGCTTTTGCTTTTCCAAACTAAGCCTCATTGCCATTAGTATTGAGTGTAAGGATCCTGCTGGGTCTGTTGCGGTTGTCCTATTGACTTTCTCTGGATGAATAAGTTCCTGTCAAGAGCACCACTAAATATCCACTTTAGAAAAGCACTTTTAGCCATAAAGAGCACATTTTCCCTTCCTTCCTAGAGTCAGAGCCAGCACTGCAAAGTAAAATGAAAATGCAGTCTTTGGAGACAGATATAATTATAAGTAAATACTTCATAGGTATTAATTAGCAACATTTTTTTCACCTGTGTTTTGTATAGGGAGTCAAACATCCCTCAACAGACTTTGCCAGAGCTCCTATACTTGCTACTACCACTTTACAAGTAATAATTACACCAAACACTTGTACCACACCAAGCTGCAGACGCTTGAATATTATGAATCTAAATTCTTCAGCTGAAGAATTCTTTTCTAGTCAAAAGAAGCTAAGATAGGGATTCAGAGTCAGTTGTATGACAGCTTCTTAGTGTTTCTTTGTAATCAGGAACCGAAGCAGGGATAGACTCATCGGACAAACACCCACAAATTCCAGTTAATTATCTGAAAATGGTCATTGAGAGGAGCAAAGCATTGTCTCATCTGCATGCAGCACCAGTGCCATAAGATGAAGGTTAAAGGAAAAAAAACCCTACAGAAATAGGACATCAGAAGAGATGAAAAATAAAGGTCACTATTGGTCTTCACACTTTTAGAAACAGCAGGGTAAATGCTCGCTGAGAGTATCAGGCTGTAGGTCTGCATTTGCCAGCACAGTGAACAGCCAATTTCTTTGGGCTGTTTATGTTCAAGGCTATGCAGGTTTTAATCAAGGGCTACTGCTCTTGCTGACACAGACAATGCTTTACCGATATTGTAAAGAGCCTTGAAGAATTTCTTAAATTATTTTTCATATGCTAAATTTAAACAATTCTTGACTCACTTGTCAGAGTTCTGCCCTTTTGTTAGACACAAGCCATGAGAGATGTTTGTTGCTGGGATGATGTTCAGAGTTTGGGCTCCTACACCAGCGCATCCAAGAGATGCTTATGCACATACTGCTAAATATTTACCAAGGTTTTATTCTAGTGAATATTATCATCAATAACCCTACATAGAAAGTTCAGAGGCAGATGGAAGCGAAACCTTGATGCATTCATCTGAAAAAAATAAAAGTGCTAGAAAGACTGGAAGTATTTTACAGAAGTTTTGAGATGCCTGCCATTGGCATGTCCCCATAGCAGCTAGAGGAAGTGCTGGCTCCTAAGGCAGACTAGTGGAAAAATAAACACAGCCACTTATGACTGTGACTCAGCATCATGATTGTCTTCTGACATACAGTCCACTGCTATCATGTACTCGAAGGGGTTCTTAACATCAAGTGGCAGATTCATTCCTAAATGCCTTCAGGTTTGCTTAACCCGGGGCTCATGAATGCCTGGTGCATCTCACCCCTCCGCTGGGCAGAGGGGAACATCCTTATAGCTGTCTTAAGATTTTCATCCAAGACGTAGAGTTCACTGTTTGAACATATGAATATGCAGCTAGGAGTCAGAAAGAAGCTGTCAGAAAATCATGCAGCTATTCACTGGAACAAACAAGAGAGGAGAAATGTCTTAATATCAGTGCTGTCTTGACATTTCCCAGCATAACCAGATCTGGATGTGGTCGGCAAGAAATCAATTCCCAGAGAAGCCACAAATATCAGCTAATGCCTCGATTCATAAACTTTTATCCGTGCTGGTATGAAAGTCCTGATAGAGTAAATAGGACCATCATCTCATATGCTCAGGTTGCAAGACCAGAGCAGGTTGAGCAGCCTGTCTGAAAGCTCCCTGGTGATAAGGGCTGGGGTGTCATTTGGAAACCAGCCCTAAACTTTTTCCTTCATACAGATTCACATCGTCCTCGTTTTACCTACCCTGGACAGTCTGAACTGATGAGATTGCTTAGTGCCTTAGTTTTGGTAAGGAGTACATAAATATCGATCCCTTCTGGAAGGGTTCCAGAAGTCTTTTAAAGTGACATTTTTGTTTTGCACTAATTAATTATTATTCACCTATTTTGTAAAGAAGAGTTCTTGGTTCTACTTAGTTGACAGATGCTTTGAGTGACTGTTGTGAATAAGAAGCTTTTACAGGACTAGGTAAATCGGGAGATTTTTGTTTTAAGGATTTCAGTTCACTCCTTTAGATCTGTTATTTTTGACAAGAGGGAAGAAAGGTTAGAGTGGTGTACAGCATAAATAATTTTCAACTAATGACCTACAACTTCAGGGTCAAGTCTTTTTTTATGGGTTTATTATTAATTTCTTGACTTCAACTGACTTAGAGTTTCATTTTGGGGAATTGTTTTTAAAGAAAATGAGAGAGTTTTTCTCTTTTTAGAAAAATAATATTAGGCTTTTTAATTTTTTCAGGCAGCTCTTTGTTAGCAGCCATATAAGCACTGACTGCAGAACCTTACAGAATTGTTTTAAACATGTAACATCTAATCACAAAGGTAGCATTTCTATATAATAATCAAAAATGCTACACTGTAAGAGATGAAGTCTATTTAAAATATACTTTGGCAGGAAGAGATCTGATTTCCTTTCTTGTGTCCTTTACTTGTAGCCCTGTTTAGTAACAGGCAGCGGTGGCTGAGAACAACAGCAAAACACCTGTTTAGAGACAGAGCAGGATCCCACAGCCCTTGTAAGAGCAGGAGCCCATCCAAATGGAAGGGACTGACCAGGCTAGAGCAAAAACCCTGCTCTGCAAGAAGCAACTCTGTCTCCTGTGTTACCAGACTCATGAACATGTAAATTAATTCCCATTTAGGTGAGAAGTATTAATATTTCTTCTATTAATACAATCTTCTTCCCAGAGAAGAGAAGGCTCCAGGGAGACCTGATTACAACCTACCAATACTTAAAGGGGTCCTACAAAGTGTGAGAGGGACTGTTCACCAGGGACTGTAGTGATAGGACAAGGGGCAATGGTTTCTACCTGGAAGAGGGAAGGCTTAGATTAGACATTAGGAATAAATTCTTTGCTATGAGGTGGTGAGGCACCAGAACAGGTTGCCCAGAGAGGTTGTGGAAGCCCCATCCCTGGAGGTGTTTAAGGCCAGGTTGGATGGAGCAACCTGATCTAGTGGAAGTGCCCCTGCCCATGGCAGAGTGGTTGGAACTGGATCTTTGTGGTCCCTTCCAACCCAAAGCATTGTATGAGTCTATGACAACTGCTTTAATGAAGTCACTTTTTTTTTTAAAGCATGAAGAGAAGTTAAGCCATCTATACCCTGAAGTTATCCTTCACAAATTTTGGGAAACACGCACTTGGCTACAGCTGAAGCGACCATGTGGTTGGCTGAACTGGCCTGGATGTCTCCCCACTGTTTTATCCTTGGGATAGGGAAGGAACTGGCTGAACAAACACCCCTACACCCTGTAGGCAGACTTTGGAGCTGATTAGTCAGCCGCGTGCTTAAGTCTATTAATATATAGTTCTATTGCCATGGCAGCAGGTTAAAGTTAGATGTAACTAGATTTGAATAATTTAAATATGCTAAAAATACCAACTTCTAGTCTTAAGTGGTTCTATTTGTCACTACATTTTGTCATCCATAATGACAATTGCCACCTATGTTAGAAAGCCTCCTTAGAAAACTCAGCCACTGCATATGCACATAGTTCTCCTGTTTATGTATTCATAATCCAAAATCCATCTTCTACAGTTACAGTTGCAGACAGTGAACCCAGTAGGGTTTTCTCCTAATGAATACATGCTTTATGATAGAAATCAAATTGCAATAGCCAGATATCAGAAGAAGGCTGAATAGATTTAGTTTGATTCTGTATGGCCCAGACAAGTGAGCCACCAGATGAACCTGAGAACAGTTTCATAAGTTTCTCTTCCTATATGCTTAACTACAAAGACCACACAAAACATTTAATAAATTTAGATTTTTAGAAATGATTTTGTAGCTCAAACCTACAAAAGATGCAGATGATACCAAACTGTATTGCTCTGTCAGCTCAAAGTAACAGCCATGCTTAAAAACCCCACAAACACACCACTTAGAAAGGTGGTAGAGAAGGTAGTTCCCCTACATCAGTTTGCTAAAGAGCAAACGAATGTAAGCTGAATTTTTTCCTGTTCCTAAGAACTCCTGGCTGAGTGCTCCAGAGCTTCCAAATTAATCCAGTGTCAATCCCAATCAATATAAACCACTCACCTTACTAAAATCCTTCAGGTGCATTAGTGTTTCCAAGACTGCTGGTTTGACAGCAATTGGAAAGAGATGTGGTTCACAATTAACAAAAAACACCAAAAACCAACCAAACAAAAAAAATCAAAATTAATTTTAATCTGTATTTAGCACAGATTCAGTATTCAAGATCATCTTGGCTTATCGTATTAATTTCTTAATTAAAAATCTGGGAACATTAAGAGTCTCCCCATCTCATCTTTCAGTATGTAAATTATGGCTACAAGCCCACCAGTAGCAGCCTACTGAAAGATATGGCTGTGTGCCATGCAGGTGCAAGAGGAAGAGAGATAATTTTAACATCAAGTGATTACAACTACAAATTTACCTATCAGTAACCCAGTTGGGAAGCTGGTCTAATGGACACTAGATTGAAGATTTTGAATGAGAAAGGAACATATTGCATAATACAGAAGAATACATGGTTAGTTCTATAATTTAACACACTTTAGGAATGGACAGTCTTTTACACCTTCTAGGGGGTGAAAAAACTCTGCTTTTTTCCTCATTTTTGCTGCAATCCTATGGAGTTTAAAACATTTTCTTTCCCAATTTACAAGTGTTTCTCTCCCCACATCCATCTGGTTCAACTCTTTCCTGCTGGTCAGACCACAAAGCTATGGATAGACATAACTGCATCCATTTCAGCTGTAAGACCAAAACCAATACTTGTACTCAGGTGATTTTTCTCCCTGTATGCCAAGTAGAACTGATCACGTGTTTCCTGCACCACATTGGCTTTCTGTCATGAGAAGGTGACCCTGCATGAGATGGGGAAAAGCTTTTGTGCACAAAAAGATGTGTAGACGTTACACACATTTCCAGCCTGCCTGAGGTGATCGTGCTCTAGCAGTATCTAGGTGATCTTTGGGGGTTGGACTCAATCTCTGGAGATCCCTTCCAACCCCTACAATTCTATGAATCTGTTAAATTACTTTCATCTGCAGCACCTTCTCTTCCATAAGACTCCAAAGACAGTAATAGTGCAGTATGACCAAAAGGAAGGGTTGACTCAGTCCCCATTTCTAGTTCCATGGGCATTCCTAACATGACAACCACCATGCAGCCTGTAAGATGCTGTCTCAAAGACAGTTCTCCTCCTCCTTACATCTCACACAGCTCAGTGAGAGTGGGGAACTAAATGTTTTGTTAATTTTGTCTTTTCTGGAGAGGCAGAAAGGAACGAGGCAGAATTATGACTTTCATGGTACAGACACACACTCAGCCAAGGTCAGTAGGGATGCAGATGTATCTACATCTCTCTCCCAGATCCCCAGGGGCAGAGGAATTCTATTTTGGTGGGGTAACAAACGACTGAACAACCCATGATGAAATGACTGCTTTGCCTCTAGCAGGCTGCCTGCAGTGTAGTCATGGGTGGGAGGCAGCAGAACCATGGTCCTGGCAGGCCAAAGACTCTGCTTGGGCATGAAAAGCACAGGGCAACTCATTCCCAAAGAAACAACAAGAGAGTACTGAGTTTTCCTAAAGTGATGTCGCTGCACACACCAGGAACATGAGGCTAAATGGCAAACAGTCCTGCAGCAAGGAGCTTCTGGGAGAGATTTTAAGAGCATCCAGATAAGCTTGCAGAACAAGCTGATACTGATAGCTGTTTGAAATGCAGATACAGGGAGCCAAAGATGTTTTAAATTTGAGCTGTTGTTGCAACCGTGGATTTCCAGCACTGCTTCATTTGCTGCCCCCACTAGATTGCCACTCTAAATTTCTGTTAGATTATGCTGTGCTGGGAGATCCTTCTCCTGGGATCATTAGGCATATCTCAATTTAGTTTTCCAATAAAAATCTGAAAGTTACAATTTAGTGACACAGCTGCTGTTATTGAAATAGCTCTGACTGAGGGCTCTGAGGTGGGGAAGGAAGGAGAGAGGAACAGCTGCAGCACAGAAGAGCTGGTTGGGGACAGACACAGAAAGGCACGGGAAGGACAAAGAGGCTTCATGTCAGCAGAAGCATCCAGGAGAAGGGGAGGTGATGCATGTCAGCTGAGACTTTATTTCATTGTGTTCCTATTTCATACTTTAATGAATTAAGAAATCTTGTTCAAACTAGGGCCAAGAGAGACAGTTCACCTCCCTGTTCCATCCTACTGTTTGACCTGTTCACACTCCTCCCAACGCTTGCTGGGTTTTACCTGCATACAACCAACACCTTGAGTATTTTATTAAAAAAAGCCAACCCAACACATCTACTGACAGTATGAAGTAAATATGTAGCATAACACTGCACAGGATGCTGAACTCATAGGATAGCTTTTGGTACTTTCTATATGCTGACCCATGGGTCAATTTTGTTCCCTAAGGAGCCAGGTTAAACATCTGAAAGGATGCTTTTTTACTTATATCAATGGAGAGGTATGACTGAATTGTAGAAGGACTTGCCCTTCAAAACAGGTCTTGAAGGACACCATCAGTACTTTCAGCTTCCATGAATTGGCACACATAGGTCTTTTGGCTTTGTCTATTTGCAGAACTAAGAAAATGAAGGTATGAGAATAAGAATTGTTGGCCAAAAATCTGACAGCAGGAGATATAATAGTCACACAACAATTATGTTCATAATCCCAAAGGAACAGAAGGAGGAAAATGTACAGTAAAAGGAAACGTCAGTAAGTTTGGAGGAATAGTCAGGAGAGTTCCTGGGGCTAAAAAATCCAACCAAAAGCACAAACTGGACAGCTGGTGTTAAAGGAGAGCCTATTAAGAGCACCATATCAAATAATCCCAATGCAGGGAAAATGGGAAAAATAAAGATACTTTGGACCTCAAAGAATCCAGATAAAAGTGAATTGTATTTAAAGAGTAACCATGTTCAAAGAGGAAATATAATTAAGAACAAGCATAAAAGTCTAGCACAGGTACTTAGGCATAGAGCTGAAAAACAGAGGCACAATGCAAGTTATAGCCAGCTATTAATTTAAATAAAACAAGAAAGAAGTTTAGAAATGCATCACCTAGAGCAGAAGACAATAATCACGTTCCCTTACTTTTGTCCAAAGGCCAAAAAGCTCAAATATCCAAATCTTGCCTTTCTTTAGTTTTCACTAAGGTTAATGACAGCCAGATACCTGAACAATTAATTTTAACTGGGAGATAAAAGTGCAGGACAGGAATACGAAAGGACAGGTTGAAGACTATTCAAGTTAGACACAGTCAAGTTTAGGGACAAATGAAATGCACTTTCAAGTACTCAAGGAATTAAAGTAAGCCATCTAAGAACCATTAGCAATTATCTTTGAGAACTCAGGGGACAGGGAAATCCTGGGAGACCACGGAAGGGCAAAGAGAGCATCAAGTCTTAAAAGAGAAGACGGAAGGAAGGTCTGAAGATTTAAAGATCAGTCAACCTTGCTTTTATACTTGGAAGTGTATTAGCACAGCGCTTAAAATGATGAGACAAAAATGTGAGCACAGACTGCATGAGTGTCTTGAGAACAAATTAACCCAATCACCGAAAAGAGGTATATCTGACAGTGATGAGCACAGGGAAAGTTGCAGATGCACTCCACTGAGTATCTATCTAGCAATAGCTACATTTGCTCTCACAAGTTTCATAAGTAAACTCAGGAAATATGGTCTAAATGAAGTTATTATGAGGTGCATAGATGGTTTAAAAATAGCACATAAATCTATTACCTTTGATCACACAACAAAAGGGGAAGATGCTTCCAGGGATCTTCTGTAGGAAGCCTTCCCTGGACTTCGCTCTGTTTTGTATTTTTATCTGGGGAGGTAGAATTGACTGCACTTCACAGGTCAGAGATAATGTGTTCTTTAGCAAGAGAGGTGTGTTTTCACAAAGACAGCTGTTTGTGTCACCCCAAAGTAGCAAACAGATAATAGAGTAGCACTTCGCTGGAGGACTGGGAACAGTTATTTTAAGTTGGAAGCATTTCTGGAAAGGTGGTCTTGTGTGAAACATTGCATGCAGCTACTGTGGTCAGCAAGTCTAAAGCTACCTCCACTTCTGAAAGAAACGCAGTAGCAGAGCCAAGTGCTCAAGTGACAGTGCTGAAGACAGATATAAGGAGATGAGGATTTATCAGCTGAGATAAGGGGCTTTGGCTTCCTCATTAGTTACAGTCACTGTGGTTGAGCAACTGCATAGCTTTCTTATCCCAACCAGGGGGGACAAAGCTAGCTACAAATTGCTGGGAATGCTGTGTTTATCATCAGCTCCAATTCATTTCCAGTCTAAGGTGTGTTTATACCTCATTCAGGGAAAAAAACATAATGGCCATAGAGACATTCTGGAGCACTTTGATCCAAAACCTCTTTCAGACTTTGGGAATACAAGTAGTTTATAGTCCCCACCAGAACAGAGCAAGCAATGAAGCACTACCCATACAAGAATATAGATTAAAAACAGATGGTACACCTCTTCTTCTTTCCAAGGGGCTCACAGATATTTTTCATGCATAATATGGCCTGACCCAGAAGAATATTAATTCAAGGAATACATGCCATGACAGCAGAACTGAAGATAAATCTAAGCACGATACAGTAAATTTAAATTGTTGATATGATAGTTGCATATTAATCAAAAAAGTTGCTGAGGTCTTGCATATTGAGCTAAATTAGACTCACAGATGGACATGAAGAACAGTGTGAAAGGAGCTCTTCCCTTGTGCTATTCCACATGCTTTGACTCTAAGCCTGAGGACCAGGAGCGAAGAAACAGCACAAAACCCCCCAGAAAACCATCAACAGATAAGATTAAGGCTATTACTTTTCCACCTACAGACTTCTCAGCAAGCCAGTGGGGGTATGAGCTCATGATATTTGGAAAGAGAACAGCAAGGGAGCAATTGAGCTTGTGCTGCTTTGCTTCTCTGAAAGAATTTCCTGTGATTTCTTTCCTTCATGTGGAATTAAGATTAGTCTTCCCAAGTTTGGCTGAACAATGAGAGTATTTAGCATGAATGCTCGTGTCTGAAAAAGACTGTCAGGTTCAGAGAGCAACCTTTAACAAGCTGCATTTCCTAGAAACTCATTGGACCTCTGACTCCACAGCAAAACCATTAAGTTATTTCCCTAACATGCTCCTCATGTCATTGGCGTTACTGCCTGCACCAATGATTTGGTCACTAAAGGATCTTTCACCCTTAATGAGACCAGACTTCTGATGTAAAACATGAGTGGAGTTCTCCCCCCTCTTCTTCACAAGCATTGCAACTCTAATACAAAGCATCCAGACAGGTCACCATCCTTTTTTGTCCAAGTAATAAAGTGTTTCAAAGCCAAGTCCCCCAGGCATTGTACACACAGACACACACACACAGATCCTTCTATGCACTGAGACTCAAAACTACAATGCAGCATTAAAAGGTATATTTTCCCTTCAAAGTCCATTTATAATTCCCACCAACACTTACAGGAGCTGTGCAAACCCATTAAGAAAGAGATGAATATACTTCCCTCCTGAGCATAGCCTAGAATTACAAACCAAGAGGAGCTACAGAGGTCTGACACCTAAAAGAAAACCTTGAAAATCTATATTTCTAATGGAGATGCATTTGTTTCTCTCACTCCAGCAGTGCTACAGCACAGCGTGCTACTCACCTCCGCTGCTGTTCTTATGCAGATATGCTCTCAATGGTAAAAGTTAAGACACACTAATGATATTTAAAATCCATTTCTAAATCAGCCCTTTTCTGCACCTCCCTCCCCATCTGTATCTGTTTACTTAGCTGAAAATCTGTCAGCAGCACTCATTTTTTTCTGCAGGTAACTCATATAGATGTTTATTCCAGGACCAGACTTCTCCAGCAGCTTTTCCAAGCTACTTTGGTATTTGTCATATCCAAAGTGTTCTTTTGCTTTCCATTAGGAGCAATAGTCATAACGCCACACACTTTGGGAAACCAGAAAAATAAGTCAGCTAAGAGCTGACATTGCCCCAGCCACCTTCTCAGGAGCTCTCACTAGTAGCTTTCATACCCAAAACCATTCTTAGAAGTGGTGGCGTTTCTCATCCCTCACAACTACAGATCACTCATCAAATCTGGGTTTGGATCTTCCTCAAACAGACCTTTGAAGTTCAGGCATGTCAAACACCTGCTGAAGCACAAGCACGGGCGCTGAGTAAGATTGGCAATTTGTCCTTCACAGGTAATATGGGAAGAAATAAGTCAAAGTTTCTCTATACAGAAGGAGCATATCATTTCACTGGTGTTCATATGTGTGAGAGAAATTCATTTATCAAAACCAGCTCCCCATTTGTCTTTAAGGGTTTCATGAAGTAGTTCTTGTCACCATCTTCCTGCACAGATTGAAAAAAAGCACACATTGAGTCAAGGGCAGAATTAGTTATAGAACTAGGTATTAGAACTAGTTATCCTGAACTAGCTCTAGAGAAATACCAGTCCTTTTCCATCCACTGACTGTGTACCCACAGACTAACCTGTTCATGTTGTTTTGTCTCTGTAACTCATTTCTTGTAAGAATTAGGTAATAATTTACAACTTGATTATTGCCAGATCAAATTGCCCTAAAAGCCAATGGTACATGCTAAATACTTTAGAATTTCCAAACTGCTACAGTCAGTCTGTAGGTGAGAGGGATCTGTGGGTCCTGGGGGACAGCAGGATGACCATGAGCCAGCAATGTGCCCTCATGACTAAGAAGGCCAATAGCATCCTGGGGTGTATCAGAAGGGGAATGTTTAGTAGGTCAAGAGATGCTCTTCTCCCCCTCTGCTCTGCCCTGGTGAGAACAAACCTGGAATAGTGTGTCCAGTTCTGGGTCCCTCAGTTCATGAAGGACATAGAACTCCTTGAAAGAGCCCAGTGCAGGGCTACCAAGATGATGAAGGGAGCAGAACAACATCCTTATTAGGAGAAGCTGAGGAAGTTGGCCCTCTTTAGCGTGGAGAAGAGGAGTCTGAGGGGTGACCTTATTAATGTTTGTAAATAGGTAAAGGGCAAGAGTCAGGAGGACAGAGACAGGCTCTTCTCAGTGATAGCCAGTGATACGACAAGAGGCAACTGGTACAAACTGAAGCTGAGGAAGTTCCATGTGAATATAAGGAGAAACATTTTCACTGTGAGGGTAATGGAGTCGTGGCACAGGCTGCCCAGAGAAGTTGAGTCTCCTTCTCTGGATTCGTTTCTGTGTGATTTAGTCTGGGTGATCCTGCTCTGGCAGGGGAGTTGGATTAGATGATCTTTCGAGGTCCCTTCCTACTCCTAACCTTCTGTGATTCTGTAATCCGGTGCCCATCACTGATGCTCCCCCCATATCACTGGAAATCTTTCCTTCCCCTCCTAATCAGGATTAAAAACTAACCCCTAAGAAATTCCCAACACACAGCAACTCCTTTGTTACTTCCAACACTTCACTGTCAAGATAACTTCTGAAATTAACCCATTGCACAAAGCACACTCGCTTACAGGTGGATGATCACTGAAAACACTCCAGGAGGTGATGGCACTTGTGGCATAACCAGAGAGGTTTGTGTCAGTAACACAACCTCAGGGAGCTCTTGGCTGTCCATAAGGATGGCTGGTGATTGTTTCTGTCCTTTAGAAATACACATTCCTTAAGTTCATTTAAGATGTCTGGACAGGGGCTGCCCAGAAACCTTTGTTTTCCACCACACACAAATCCACCTGTGCTCACTGCCACTGAGGAATGTCCAACCTACTGCTTACCTGCTTTAAAATTGATACTTATACCTTGGCAAATTTAAAACCCCAGAAACACAGGGTTTATCACATCTTTACTCTGCACCACAGACAGGGTGGACACTGCACATGACTTGCCAACATCTGAACACATGCTTCTGCCCAGAAACTCAAACAGATGCAACAGCTTCACCTTGCTACAAATACATCCCAAGTAAGCTGTCTGTCAGCAGCACTGACCTGCCTGAATTTCTGTAACCCCTGCTAGTCCAATGAGCCTGCCTTGCTCTTGCCACCAATGGATGCAGCAGCTGCAGCGCTGGCTCATTTTAGATTTCATCCTAAATTAGCCCACTGCACTAAATTGCTAAAGGAAGAAGCGTTATCACAGGTGACTAGACACAGCAAGGTGAATACAGACAGGTGTTCCTTTCCACTGGAAAAAAAAAAAATCCCCCAAATATATATGCTGTGCCTGGGGTTTCAAGCCTTCTCATCAAAATTCAACACAATACCAACACCTCTAGGTAGAACAAACGCTGCATAGGAAAGCAAGCCTTGGTGAAGAAACAGGTGAAGACAGGTGTTTTAAACACTGTTCTTAATTCATTCTCCCTTTTTCCTCAAATGTCCTTGCCTTTCACAGCTGCCCCCCCACTCTGCTCAAGAGGAGCTCCTACCTCATGGCTCTTCCAGAGCAGGTTAAGCCGTGCCTGTGTACCGCTGTGCGTGTCAGGGCATGCATGTGTCATGCTTTATTTGCTAGCTCACAGCATCACAACAAATGCCTTTTTTTTAGGGTATGGTGGGAAAAGGTGAAGGGTGCTGGAGCCTCAGGGAATCACTCAGAATTATTGCAAAGGAAAGGAGAAGAGTTTACTGAAACAAATCCCAGCAGCAACAGCAGACTGCAAAGTAGCCAGTTTGCAACTCCCCTTGTGTTGATGAACCAGGAAAGTCTGTATAGAACATCAGGAATGAGCAGGGCTCAGCTTTCTCACCAGCTTCCTTCTGCTATGAGTTCAACTTTTTGATAATTCCTGGTGGTTTAATGAAGAACTTTGTTCTAAACTATTAATCCATGGCAATGGGCTAAGCAGGTGATCCTTCTAATGGAAAATTGATTACACAGCAAAGTTTGGTGCAGAACTGAAATAGTATGGATATTAAATGGCTCTTAAGCAAGGAAAAATGATTAGTCATTGAAAGTTCTAAGTTCTGATTTGAAATAAAAGGTCAATGATTTGTAAAAAAAAATTTAGCCTTCTTGAAATATTGTTTTGACAACATTTGGGGGGGTTAGAGGTTTAAAAAACAGGGCATATTAGAAATGAAAAGCTTTTTCAGACATTTTAATCAAAGCACTGAAAATATAGCTTTCCTACCTTTTGTTATAGTTTGCTTCATAAGAATTATGAACCAACTGTATTCAAACACTCAAGCTGTCAAATCTGAACTTTGTCAAACATTCCATGGAGAAACCTCCCCATTGCTGTTATTAATCACTTTATTGGATTTTACTTTTTTACTTTTTTTTTTTACTTTTTTTTCTACTTTTTGAAGGGCTTTTTAATTTATTTTTAAAAATTTGAACCCTGCAATTCAGCAGCATTCAAGGCCAGTGCTAAGGCAATGTTTCTTCTCTGACCATCCTGGAGAAGAGGAGGCTCCAGGGAGACCCAATTACGCTGTACCAATACTAAAAGGGGTCCTACAGGAAAGTGGGACTGGTCACCAGGGAGTGCAGCGCTAGGACAAGGGGCAATGGCTTCAAGCTGAAAGAGGGCAGGGTTAGATTAGATGTTAGGAAGAAATTATTTATTGTGAGGGCAGTGAGGCCCTGGCACAGAGTGCACATAGAGGCTGTAGAAGCCCCACACCTGGCAGTGTTCAAGGACAGGTTGGATGGGGCTTTGGGCAACCTGACCTAGTGAAGGTGTCCCTGCCATGGCAGGGGGATTGGAACTAGTTGATCTTTGAGGTCCCTTCCAAGGCAAAGTCCTCTAAGTATCTCTGACCTCTATTAAGTCCACTTTTTCAGGCACATTCAGACACCTCTCCTCTCTCTTACACCTCAAGCACTTATATTAACTAAACTCTGTATTGCTGCCCAGAATCCACTGACAACAACCATTATTAGCATGGTTCAAGGAAACACTGCACTGAGTATATGGAATTTTCCCTCCTGATCAGACATGTGCAAGAAAACTTCATTTTGTGTCAGGTGCAAAACCCACTGCACATAGTGGCTGAGCAAAAGCAGCTCAGTTTTCACCCATCTTATGTGTAATTTGTCCTCTTCCACCAGTGAAATGCAAAAAAACCCTGCCATCTAAGAAGAGAAAGATGCTATACCTATTGCAAAGTCCTTTTACCCACATGTCCAACCTGCAGAACCGCTTTTGCACACTCAGCATCACTTAATTCATAAAGCTCTCTGGGGAGTTCAAGGGCAAAGTGGACTAATAGAGGAGGTGGGGGGAAAGTTAAAATGGGGAAGCAAGAGTAAGAACAAAGGTTGCTGGATATAATCTGGAAGAACAAGACTGAAAAAAGGCCTCTCAGATACTCATTCAATAAACATAACTATCCCAATGTGCAAACATAACACAGGGCAGCAGCAAATATTTATGTCTTAATATAATTTGAGACATTCATATTGCCCAATACAGAGGGAGAACAGTGACACTCATGATGAACAGATTTCAATGCCTTTGCTCAAAGAGACCATAAAACAAGAAAACAGTATGTACAAGCACATGCATGCTCTGGAAGGCAGAAGTTGAACATTGTAAGGTAACTTGCTGATCTAAGAGCCAGAAGTTCAGCGTGTTTCAGTTACTACAGGTAGCAGAGACCAACAGGATCATCCCAAATACAGTCTCACTTCTGATAGTGGTTTAACACATTGATGATAGTAGTATTTTCCATTACATTAATTTAATATTTGTCATTAAATTTACCAGCTAAGCAACTATAACCATTAATAACTTGAGAATTACCACCATATACCACAAAAACATAAGTGTATTATTCATTAGGCAACACAATGGGAAACTAAATTTTGAAGCCTATCAGCAGCTGAACAGAAACACCCTCCAGAACTCCATTAGGAGGGACAGAGGAATACAAAACCAAAAGTGGAATATGCTCACTGGTCATTGCAGGAAAGCAACTAGTTCATTTGTGCACAGGCACTGAAGAATAAGCAGTAGCAACCTTCAAAGGAGGCAAACACAGCTCCCCATTTTGTTTGAGGAGGTCTCATGCAACCAACAATGGTAACAAGCATCAACTTCTCACAGAGGACTGACAATTTCAAATGGTGCTTCAATGCATCTCACATGAATTAAGTGTAATGAACTTGGCTAATGGTTTGGTACGTGTTTGAAGTTATGTTAACTGTTGTTATTGTTAAGCTTGGATGCAAGAAGTACCATCAAGCTGTTGCCTGGGTGCAAATGACACCAAGGCACTTAATGAATGCTGGCAAAACATCTCTCAAACAACTCTGGAAGTCCCCATGCATGCAAATAGTCCAAAGGAGGCTTTCATTGCTGGCTCATGTCAAGCTCCTCATCAACCAGCACCAAGTACTTCTCAGGTCTGCTCTCCATTCTCTACCCAGTCTGTAGTTGTGGTTGGGATTGCCCAAACCCTGCTCAGGACCTTGCCCTTCTTCACATAGTTCTCATGGTCCCACCTCTCCAGCTTGTCCAGGTTCCTTTCGACAACATCCCTTCCCTCCAGCATGTTGATGCACCACACAGCTTGGTATCTCTGGCAAACTTGCTGAGGGGGCACTCAATCCCACTGCCCATGTTGCTGGCAAAGATGCTAAACACTTTCCCTTCCAGGAAAGCACTTTTCATCCTTTTCCTACCATTCCTCTGCATGACACACATGGCCCCCTGCATGCTGGCTTTGGGAAACATAACATGAAGCAAACCTTTTCTACTTTCACTTTTTCACCTGAGCTCACTAAATCGTTAACTGATGACTCCAGCACACCACCACAGACCTTAGGCCATGAACAAAATGAGCAAACCCTCCCTTTATTTGCCTAGCCAATATATTTCGGACTCCTGCATAATGAGTGCTCTACCTGGCTCTTGCCCAGGAGCCCTCTCACAGCCTACACATTTCTCAAGTCTCCTCTGTAACTACTACTTAAAATGGGAAGTTTCAAACTGAGAAATAACCAGCATGAGGTTTATAATTTTTTTTAAAAAACCATATTTACCTGCTACCATTAAACAGATACCTGGCTAAAAATAGACTCAAATTATGGCCAACAGCGTTCCTAAGCTTTCAGAAACCCTGTAAAATTAGAGAAGAAACAGTTCTTGACAGGATAAAAGGTAATTCACATTTACATTTTTCCCCTCACATATAGGGAAAAATATTATATGCCTTAACCACCAGTGTGCACATACCTATATGCACAGTAACATCTCTTACTCACCAATCTCAAAGTCACACTGGAACAGGGAGAGTCACATTTTCTAAAAGACAACAGATTATCCTTTGTAACTTGGAATGAGAGGGGTTTTTATATTATATCATATGGTTAGTACCATAGAGTGAAAATTATCCACTGCTTCTTTCTTGATATAATACCTGTCAGATTTTGTTTCTGACCTTCCATTGAAGGCTCAATACTAAGCTGTCAAAAAACTGTTTATTTTTTTGCACCAAAAAACTTAAAGGGTCATCATCTACCAAACAGTGCTGTGACAAAAAAAAAGTGCTTTAAAAAAAAAAAAGAAATTGCAATTTTGCACTCCAACATGATTTTCTATGTAGCAATAAATAGGATTCTTATAGTCTCCTATTGCCTATGATTTCCTGAAAGTAATCTGAGACAAATATATGCTGGAGTTCAATCACATATGGAGCTTGGGCACCTCACATTAGAAGTTCTTCAAAGCGTTTCTCCAGGTCTTGCTTTGTGATGTATGACATTAACACAGCTCTCAATGTGAAAAAAAAAAACCTGGTGGCCTTTCATGCCATTTCACAGAAACCTGGATTGCTGTGTCTCTTCAGCTTATGTATTCCCTCATTCCGAGGTTACGAGATGTAAACATTCCCTGTGGCTAAGTGCCTGTAATTAAATACAGTGCTGAAGAAGTAGCTAATTAAAAAATGTTTTGATGATAGCTGCATACTACTTAATAACCTCTGTAGTGGAACAGCTGTGCAGAAAATACTAGATTTGTTAACATTTCTGGGGGTCCTGCATCAGTGCTGTGTTTACATGACTGCAGGCAGTAAGGACCAGGGGGGACAAGCTCAGGTGGCTGCAGGGCTAATCATGGGGGCTAGGTGTTACCCACCCTACTGCCAGCACCTGGGCACGGGGGAACAGTACTCCCCAGTGCTGCTTTCTGTGGGTACCACTGCTGAGGCATCATTTAAATGCACATACACCCCTATGGCAGACTCAGGCTTGGACATCTTGGGTGCCAGTTAGAGAAAAGCAGATATACAAGCAAAAATCCACTTACCATATCATGGCAATGAGCTTTCCTTTCATGATCTGGGAGTGTTTTGGGGCTGTGCCAGTACTCTTTCCCCTTTTCTCCATAATAGACCTCAATGTCTGGAATTTCTGTACCCTGCTCTGCAGTAATGAAGTAAACAGTAGAGGATACAGAATATATAGCAACCATTTTCTTTCTTGAACTAGCTCACTTGCCCCAGTGTAGCTATTTTCTTTGGTACCAAATCATCACACACCCCCAACAGTTAGCAGGACTCAGCTCATAGAAGACACAAATGGTCTCTTATTAAAAAAAAAAATAAGATAAATAAATATATATGTTTTTAAAATCACTATTTTGCCATGCCTCAACAGTGCAATAAGTTTCCACAAGCCACAGAAGTCAGACAGATCACTGTAAGGGACAGATTGCAAACAAATATTTCAACTTCATATGCACATGGTAAAAAGGGGACAAAGCAAAATCAATAGCAATATGCTTGTTAATATGTGTCGTAGCCACAGGCTGCAGCATGGAATGCAATATACATAAGGTAAACATTTTCAATGCAACACAGTTCAATAAAGTGATAGATATTCTAAAAATAAAGTGTCCCCAAAGAAGCAGAAAACATAATATCTGCCCTAAAAAAAGAAAACCCTTCTAAGTCTCAGCAATCAGTTCACAATGATATATGCCTTCAAGCCTAACTTTGGAACAGAAAGGCCCTTTTTGGGGAAATAAAGGTAAAGCTTCACATATATTGCAGTCCTGCAGATAGGCCAGGCACCCCAGAGCTGCTCACTAGAAGGTGATGCTTGCATGGAGATGCGTGGCTGGAGGGGGGCTGCATTGGCCAGAAAGCTCAGAAACCATAAGCCACAGAGAGGGGAGAATGGATCTGAAGAGTGTCCTGTGGGCTCCTGCAAGTTGGCAACGAGCTTTCAAAGTGGAATAACATCCTCCTCATAGCACAATACCTTCCAAGAGTAAACAATGTGAGCATAAACCAAAAATTAACACTTTAAAAAGTGGAATTTCCATTTCCAAGAGCTTTGAAAGGTCCTTGTTCCTCCTGCACTTCTCACCTCTCATCGCTGTCACCGTGGGACTAATTTCGTACAACATTGCCAAGGTTTCATCAGATTGCTGTATGGAAAGAAAAAGCAAATCAATCCTAACTGTCTGCTTGGCAATCATTTAATTTTTAAAGCAATCCCCCTGTGCATGTGATTTGTAGGGGAGAATCTGAATTTGACAGCTGTAGCTCACAATATTGCACATAAATTTAAAACATATCATGGACTTCACAAAGAAAGTCTTTGAGGCACTTATCTGGACTGGTTGCATCAGAACAGACTGACTCCTTATCCAGTATCTTCCTATCCAAAACTGATCTTAATTTTTTTCTATCCAACTGGCCAGAAATAGAAATTGGAGGTATGACAAAGGAAGCATTTTATTATTATTTTTTTATACTGAGACATCTCAAAACATTGACTTGTAGTCCTGTTAAGTGCAGGTGTTAAGGGTTTGGTCTACTTTCTCCTGTTTTCATTTTGCCAGGTGATTTGCTTTAATCCTCTCACCACAGTGACTTCCACAACCTAATTATGCCTTGCAGAACCAAGTAAAAAAATAAAACAGAACATGGCCAAAGTTTCTTGAGTGCTGCTTTATGTCATTAATAAAAAAGAACAGTATCTTAGGAAAACAATAGTTCAACAGAAAGGGAAAGATGCTTCTTCATATGACTACTTGGCAAGAATAAGTACTTTTGTGGCAGCAAGATTTTTATTGTAAAAGCAAGTATTTCTGGATGGTGAACATTTCTTGAACCTTGAATGACTGAGCACCATTTTTCATTATGTTAAAATGGTAACAGGGTTTCCTGAGTGACACTAATTGATGGTCCCTCCTGGGGCTTAATTGACACAAGTTTGTCTCTATAAACCTGTAGCGTTAATCAGCTCCTTACCCACTTGGAAAAATGTTTGCAGTTGAAGAGTCAGTGGGGGTTACAGACAGACCATGGTGATTCGAAGTCAGGGTACTTTGGAGTTCTCAGCTTGGGGTATTTATTAAATGAAATGGGATATTTTCCTAATCTTGCTCTAAGGTAGAAAGAGACTGTCTTGGATTCCTTTACTGCTGGAATTATTTTTCTTGTTTTGTAAGCACTTCATTCAGATGTTAAGTGTTTCCTTTATCTATTGCAAATCAGCAGGCTTAGATAACTAGATGTTAAATACTGTTTGAAAACATATAGGATTAGCTAAGATATCAAGCTGTCCTATTCCTCAAGGAAAGTCATCTTTTTGATAGCTACAATGACAGTATTCCTGTAGTGATATCTGATTTATGAAATACAGGTAAAAATTCATTGTATGCCAGTGATCAGACAAATACCCTTTATTGTCATACACAACTTGCATTGGCCAGAGTGGCCACCAGGTCCAGGGAAGAGATTGTGCCCCTGAACTCTGCACTGGTGAGGCCATACCTCAAGTTCTGAGTCCAGTTCTGGGTCCCTCACCATAAGAAAGACATTGAGGTCCTGGGGTGTGTCCAGAGAAGGGCAACTAGGCAGGTAAGGGGGCTGGAAACCAAACCTTATGAGGAGCAGCTGAGGGAGCTGGGGGTGTTCAGCCTGGAGAAGAGGAGGCTGAAGGGAGACCTTATCACCACCTACAACTACCTGAAAGAAAATTGTAGAGAGGTGGGTGCTGGTCTCTTCACCCAAGCAACAGGTGATAGGACAAGGGGGAATGGCCTTAAGCTGTACCAGGGCAGGTTCAGATTAGACATAAGGGAAAATGTTCTTCACTGAAAGAGTTGTCAGGCATAGGAACAGGCTGCCCAGGGAGGCTGCTGAGTCACTGGACCCGGATGTATTTAAATGACAGGTAGATGATGTCCTCAGAAATATGGTTTAGTAAAGGACAGGTATGGTTGGACTCAGTCTCAAAGGTTTTTTCCAAGCTAGTGATTCTGAATTTTCTGTCAACTATTAAACCACACCAGTACTGAGTTACCCCAAAAACTCTGTCCCTTGGCCTGAGATCTTCATGTTTTTATTTAGGAAGACCTTCTAAAAATCAATGCTTATTCACCTAGGCTTAGTCCTTTCTCCTATACCAGCTGCTGAAACTATTTCTAGCTTCTCATTTTAGCACATCTTTTCCTTGCATCAGTTTTCTGATTTCCTAAGAAATCCTGTATGCTTACAACATAAGCCATTACCTATTAATAATTGTACAGTTCTTATAAACATCCAAGATACATAGGTGATAAATCTGAATTCCTATCATGTATATAAAGAAAGGGCAATTTCATAGCATTGTTTCTCACTAGAAATCAGGGTGTGTGTCAAGGTACCAATTTATGTTTGATTTACTTTACTGATTATAGTCTTCGTTCACTAAGAGTATCAGAAGACTGGTTAAAAGCAGTTTTAAAGAGTAAAAAGTGTGATTTATGAAGCATAACCAATTATTTTACTGCCCATTGCAGATGGCAGGGATGTTGTCAGAAACAGGAGCTCCCAAGCAATGGCACTGTCGGTGACTTGTACAAGGGCACCACTCCCCACATTAGGACTCTTTGGAGTTTAATTCTCAAAAGATGTTTGGAAAGATAAAGCAGAACAGCTATAAATAACCTTAAGTTATGTAGAACTGATCCAGTAAGGTATTTTAGGGATGCAACTTTTCCTCTTGCCTTAAGTCACTGGCCAGTCTCCCAGCTCTGGGGCTCAGGTAAGGTGCTGCCCTGCTGCAGCCCCAGTGAAAGCCATCCTGCCACACTGATCTACACCTGCAATGCTGACATAGACAGCATTTTACTGACCCATGGTGCTGACTACCCTGCTCCTCTCTATGCACTCCTCTCCCACTACCCTCCCTAAAAGAAACAGACCAATTGTTTGTCTACTTTCACAGCCCTTAAAATCAAGTCTGCTCTAACATCCCTCCTTCTGAGTCAAGAGCCCAGTCTTTCCCCATTCGCTCCACAACATTGGCTTTCATCACTCAGTTTTTTTAAACAATCATCTTCATGGTCTCTCTTACTCTGGGGAGGAACACTTTAGAAATACCTGTAAAGGTACCTCATTATTCCCCTTTACAACTCTACATAATTCATCAGCTGTGAAGCACTTTGGAACAGTAACTAGATTTTGGAGGAGGGAGGGGGGTGCCTTGTGTTTGTACAGTGCTTGCTATGAGGTCATAGAAGCTACAGATGAGCTGATAACAATGGTAATATTTGGTAGGTTCACAAAGATGCTGAACTACCTCCAATTTTATAATAGCTACCCAAGTGGGAAACACACAGCAGTAAACATGGCTAAATCCATTTTTATAGACGTGTATATAAATTATTGGGATAAACTCATCAAAAGCACAGCAGGTTAACAGGCATACCAAGAGGAAAAAAATATCTGATTATGTCCTAAAACCAGCAACACATGCATGGCCTTTAAATTGTTAAATTATTCGGAGAGGGAAAGTTCCATACATAAAGATAAATTATTCTGTGTGCATCCTATGCTTGTTTCAGTTCAAGTTTTTGTTTCTTAAGTCAAAGCTTGGGGGTTGCTTTGAATTTACTAGTCATAATGAGCTGACCCAGTTTAAACGGGCACATTGCAAGTCTCCAGAACAGTTTTTCACACTATCCATTTAACATCTTTTTCGTTTTGATTGCTGTATTGTTTAGCTGGTCATATGTCAAAGGGTACCATAGCCTGTCAGGATATTTTTCTGGAGTTACACCAAGCAAAAGAAAGACCAAAAAAGATTTTAAGACTGGTTCATGTAAACTTTTAATCCTATACAGTTCCACAACACAAATCAAAATTGTTGAGATACCAGCGCTCCGTGCGTGGTGACATACATCTGTTAGGCAAGCAGCTATCAAAGCCATTTCATATTTCTTCTGTTCTGCTGTACTTGCCTGCTTTATGCTGCCCAATGTTGTTTCTCCTCTTGCAGGAAATGTAATATATAAAGCACATAGATATAGCTTGCTGTTACAGTATCTCAGTTTTGTGACTGTTGAAAAACAAATCACTGAGAAATCATAATTATTAACTGCTCTTAAGTACAAGAACAGTGGTTATAAAGCAAATTCTAGGCTGGATAGTGAAAGTGTCATGTATTTTAGCAAGTTGTAGTCATATAGCCATGCTGCCATTGTAAAGTTCAAGCCCGTTATCTGTGTTTCTCACTCACAATCACCCCCAACACATTTTACCACTATCATAAGAAGTTTTTTTTCCCCTCCAAAGGATTCCTTGGCATACTCTGCTCCTATTGCTGCTTCTGAGATGCTGAATACCCAAGATAACATTAGCCATCACTCACTGTACTTTATAGCAATTAAAGACATTGATAAGCTCCAACATACCCATCTCTCAGCTCAATAGACCCCTGGCCCAGCCATATGGAGTTGCACCTTGGCTGTGTTACCTGAGCTGAAACACACATATAAAAACCATTTCATTTAAAAATTTTGTAGTGAGCAGAAATGCCTGCAGCAACTGAGAGCGTGGTACAGATGAAAACAAAGCCCCACAGTCAACCCTGACAAATTCCTCAATAAAACACTTTTTCGAAGTAGGTTACGTAAATAGTTTATGGCTCCAGCAGAGAGGCTGTGTGGCATGTTTGCCAGCTATTAGCTCAGGAATTGAGAAGGTTTTCTGAATCCCCTTGGGAAGCTTGAAGCTTGAGCATTTTCCCCTACTCCCCTGATGCTGTTGAGCATAAACGGCTGTACACCAGCCACTGGGAACTGCTGCTTCTGCTCCTGTGCCTGTGATACCAGCTCCTGAAGCATCCTCGCATTGAGAAGGATCTCTTACAAGTCCTATAGCTGCACTCCTGCCTTAGATATATTGTGTGCTAATATCAAACTACTTGAACAGCACTAAGTTTATTTATTCCTACCTTAACAAGGCTTGGATAAAGGAACACATCCTACTTCAGAAACTGCAAACAAAAACGGAGATGTGAAAGGATGCAGATGGGGAATACAAGTCTGATTGCACTTACACCAAGGTTAAGTCTAAAAAACCCTATTCTATTCTGAATCTAACAGCCAAGCTTCAGACTTCTATTTAACCAAAGGAGGAAGAAACCTAGTTTTAATGCACATCTGTGTGTCCAGTAGTGTTTCACAGGCACAAGCTTTGGGTTGGATATCACCTTCAGCCAGATTTGCTGTTTTCTCGGGGAGTCTCTCATACCTCATCTGCTCCACCCTTGGGCTTGTTCAGAAAGCTATATTTCCTTCAAAACTTCACCTCTTTGGAAATATAAATCTCCCTTTGACAGTCCATTATTTTTATATTTAAATAGCTAAAAAACTGGGAACCCACTGAGCCATGAAAAGCTCTCTCACCTGTTAATGTCATGCCCAACCCCAGTACTGAATATTTCCAGTCAGCCATGGACATAACACACATTTATATGCAAACAGACAATCATTCCATAAAGTTACAAATTTAATCTTTAATTCCAGTCACATTATTAATGTTTCTTGATTAATCACTTTGTGGGAAAAGAGGCTGATGCATGTAACCCTTGTCTATGGGTGTTACCAAACCAAAAAACTTGTTGTAAGAAACCTAGCCTGTGTAGTATCTTACCAGCAGGAGTCTTACTAAGTTTTTTGAGAGAGTGGGAATGTTTGCCCATTTACATGCCCTGAGTCACACTAGCAGGCTCTGGGGATCTTTTTATGCTAATAGCATTTAGAGTAGACCAAAATGGGTTTCTAGATAAAAATTCATAGAAGTCATAGTCTAGTAATTGTTGATAATGAACATATCAAAAAATAAAACTACAGAGGTGAAGAGTAACAGGGAATCCTTAAGTAAACTCTGGAGTATTATTAGGGTATTTTATAGAATCCTAAAACCCCATATGTCATGCATTTGTGTACGCATCATAGAAGTATCATGCAGTTGTACAGCCTTCAAGCATGCATGCAAGCAATCCCTTACTGATAACAAACGGATTTCAGTAGGAAATCAGGCTCATCTCCAAAGACTCATGTTATCAAAACAAGAAAAATTGGTAGCTCAGATTTTAAGCAAGCCATTTCATCATGTGAGCCCTAACATTAAATGTATAATTTATTGTCCTGGTTTCAGCCGAGATAGAGTTAATTTTCTTCCTATTACCTGATACTATGCTGTGGTTTGGATTTAGTAGGAGAATAATGTTGACAGCACACTGGTGTTTTAGTTGTCACTAGTTAGTTGCAGTGTCTACCCCAAGTCAGGGACCTTCTGGCTTCTCACACCCTGCCAGGTGCCCAAGGAGCTGGGAGAGCACAGCCAGGACAGCTGACCCAAGGAGACAGAGGGTTATTCCCCACGGTATAACACCATGCTCCAGATATGACTGAGGAAGCAAGCTAGGAGGCTGGATCACTGCTCCAAAACAGGCTGGGCAGAGGGTTGGCTTGGTTATTTCCCTTCCACATGTGGTGAGCAACTGCATTTGTGCATCACTTGTTTCATATTTGCCACTGTTATTATCTTCCTTTATCCTATTAAACTGTCAGTATCTCAATCCACAAGAGAGGGTTTTTTTTCTTCCATTCTCCTTCCCATCCCCTTGGCTGGGGAGAGTTGAATGAGCAGCTGTGTGGTGCTCAGACACCAGCTGGGGTTAGACTGCAACATTTAAAACAAGGAATGCACGTGCCTTTGCATTGACTGTAATAGCTAGTTACAGATCTACACTGCTTTCCTAGGTGTACTAGTTCCTGTTAGAAGAGTTAATCAACTGGCTGCTCTAATTAATTTGCTCTTTCTGCTCAGCTACTGTAGTTGTCAACTCAGTTATTAGGCATATGCAAACAGCCTTGTTCCAAGTCAGCATTTTCTGAATCAGTGTTGGTTTAACTATCAAGGCTTTCTCAAGATGAACACTTAATGCTTATATCCAAGCTGCTAGTCAGACACCCAGGCTTGGTTCACTGAGCAAACTAGTGGCATGTAATTGTAGCCTTGTGGAGGCATTTCAAGCCTATCTTGACATAATCAATAAACTATTCTCCACAGAGAACAAGTAGAGTATTGGAAATAAGCATCTGTGTCACTGAGTCAGGTCCACAGTTTCTTCCATTTGCTGTTCTGCATACATTTTTACAAGGACTTACTGCTCCTGAAGTCATGCTAACAAGAGGCAAATAAACCCTCACCATTCAACTCCTGTTACCAGCATGCTCACAGAACACCATTCTTCCAAAAAGCTGATGCTTTTATTAGCCAGAGACAGATTAAAAGAAAGTCAAGGAATGGGTTTCCCTCTGCAGTTTCACAGGGACTCACTCAGCTTGTCCCTGTATCTCTTCTCCTAATGCCCCCTCACTGTATTTTCTTAGAATCAAACTAGATAACACAGCAGCTGATAAACTGTTTGACCCTTCAGAGGTTACACCTATCTTCTGGATCTTTCTAGGAAATTAATCTTTCGGGGGTGTCAGGGGTACTGTGTAGGAACTCATACCTCTTTTAGCCTTCCACATGGTTTTATCTGCATCCACACACAGGTATTGCTCAGGTAATAGCTCTCACATGGTTTCTATGTTGAAAGGAAATCCCCCAAATTTAAAAACCCACAGAGAAGAGAAACTGAGAGCTAACATTAAGGGCTTTGCACTAAGCTCTCCATACACAATTACTGTGAAGTGTTGTGGGACAAAAATAAAGCATCCTTGCTAACTGCTGCTTTCAACCTGTCTCACCACGTTGCTTTATTATATTGCAGCTTTTAAAATACAAGCACTGACTCTTAACCCTGGTTTTGCCAGTTTTGAAAGTGACAGCTGTAATGAGTTGTCTTTTCTGATGACATTAGGAGTTGTCTGTATAAAATGCTGCTGAGGAAAACTTGTAATTTATGATTTTACTTTTTTTTAAGAAATAGACCCTTCCCTAAGTCTAAGGGAAGAAAGAAATAGAAGAAAAACTCCAAATACACTAATGAAAACCAAAACAGATGGAGTTAAATTCTACTGAGGAGGTGTTTTCACCAAGAGTAGCTTATGAATCTTTCAAGTTTAGACCAATGTAGAATAATTAACTCTAAGAAAAGACCACAACATAAAACTATGGGAGAGTAAAGAACACATTACTGACCATGCCATTTGATGGCTGTGCATGGTATCCCCACTCTTCCCACCAGATCCATTCAGTGTTTTCCTTGTTCTGGGTTGCTACAGTTAGTGAGACTGACAAGATAAATCAGTCAAAGAACCATCACACAAAAGCCCAGGTGATATTTCTTCTCTCAGTGACCTGAGCTTGCCTCGAGCAGCTTCAAGAGGAGGAAATAGAAGATGGCAGGAAGGAGTGCACTGAATTCTTGACCGTTTCAGTGGACGCTCTGGCTGATGTTAACCCCAGCTCCTCAAGAAAACATCACAGTAAAACCAGGGGGTTTAGCAAAGTGGACACGAATAAAGAGACTATTTTTGTTGCCAGACAGTTGAAAACCAAGACAGGAAGAATCACCTTTTGCAACCTACAAGCTCATGTGACAGTATTTTGAAGCACCAACTAGCACATATCTGGACACACAGCAAAGGCTACCTGAAATCAGCAGTCATCCCTGCCATTACACTGGCAGGAATCTCACTCATTAAAGCACCACTCCTGCACTCCTGGAAAACGTATTAACAACTCAGTTGAAAATTCTTTGGCTTATTCATCTATCTAAAAAAGGGTCTACACAGCCTGTTAGGAGACCAACCTGAAAAAACCCCACAGAACCTACTCCACAACACACCAGGCTCACCATCTCCATGGGAAGAGACCGTAGATGCTTTAAGCATGGAGTTGATGACTTCTTACACAAAAGGTCCTCACACTGGGGAAAACTTCTTTGCTTTAATATCAAGTTGCTCTTGAACATCTCTAACACCTTCCTATGTCTACAGCACCTCCAATAGATATAATGAAAGTAGTAATGCTGTGACATGCACTATGAGCTCAGAAACATCACGAGTGGGTGTAAAAGCTCCAGAATTTTACAAATGGGGTAAGCAATGCAAGAAGAAGGGTCCAGGGTGTGTGTTGGTGTGGAACATGCAACTGTAATTTAAGCACATCAAGGCAAAGAAAGGGACAAAATAAATCAATGTGGATTTCAAAAATAGGAGTCCCCATTAGGGACACCTAGGTTGGATGAAGAAAGGTAGAATTTAGGTGGCTGGTTTTAGCCCCTCTAAGGTGCTCTATATCTGCAGAGATATGGAGGAGTCAGAGGAGTTGAAATTAATCAATTGACTTTTAGTCACAAGCAGGCACTGCAATGATGCTACAAGAGAGACATACGACCTGACTCTCTTAATCAAAGCTGAAGAAGTGACTCCTCATGCTGGGGAGATTACATGTACTCTTCCCAAGTCTGCCCAGCCTCTTTTCCCACTTATTTAGTTTATGCTGTGTTCACGTGTGTATTTACAGAGTGAGATTTTCATAGCACTAAGCCACAAGTGTCAGAGGGAAGAGTTTCTGCCTGTTCATAAACAGCATGCCATAACTAAATAGGTGTCAAGGTTGCAATTTGACTGAGTGTCAATAGCTGACACTGAATTGTGATAATAGAGGCAGAATTGCATAAAGGAAGTTCTCCTCACTCTTAAATTAGATTATTTCACCTTTGTCTTATTCAAGGTTTCTTTCTTTATAGAAAGGAAAAGAAAACCTCAGAGTTCTGACTCATCTGAGAAGCGATGAGGAAAATACGAACATGTTGGACTGAGGATAAGGAAAAGCTTGGAACTCTGGCTCTGTCCCAAAAATCTGTATGATCTGGAGCAGCCTCTGTTTCCTCTTGTGCTTTTAGGGAGCCAACTCCCCTCACACATGTCCCAGATCAAGCAGCCATTCTGTGGCTATAAGCAAACACACAACAAAACTTCAAACTCCAAGTCTGCAAATAGAGCATAAGGCAATGCAAGTGATCCCACATCATAATATTTAAGATAGAAAAAAAACATAAATAATCAAGAATTACATCCAAGGGAGACTATGAAAAATAGCAGCACCCATCCTAAAAAGACATCAAACCTCTCAGAATACCATCCTCACCGGTATTTACCTTCACAGCATAAAGCTTCTGCACCTTTAACAGATTTTTTTGAGTGATCAGATTTCAATTCTGACAGTAACAGGCACAGTAAAATACAGCTTTCTGAAAAACAGAAAAAGCTTATAATAGTTCTGCCTTATTTTTCAGCGTGCCCTTGGAAAACACATCTTGGTAATTATGCTTGTGCTGTTTCATATTTCCTACGATGCTCAGACTCTCTTGTCTGAGCCAGGTGTCTACAGGAAGGGAACAGATCTTCAAAACCAGTTAATACCTCATAGCTTCACTTGATGAAGGTACTAACATCACAGAAAATCTGGTCAGTGTGTCTCAGGGTTTAACTATTAGTGCATTTTAAAAGGAATGAATGGAAATACAAATAATGTAGGCAGTCAGAAGCTACTAAAAGCTGCAGAAGACCTGCCAGTGTGACCAGGGGCATCCTGGAGACTCTCCATGAAGAGAGACTCTCCAATTCTTCTTCACCCCTGCCCCAGCTGGAGTGTCACAGCTTAGAAGAACCAGGCAGAGAACTTGGAAGAAATCCTATGCCAAATGCTGTTAAGATGCAGCAGGGCTTTGGAAGTGGGGGACCAGTAAGTAAATAGACCAGCAATAAAGAAAACTAGAAACATTCACATTTCAGTTGGCAAGTTCTTGCCAAGAAATAAATTTGGAACTATTTAAAGGATAAAACCACCTTTTTTTAAAAAAAAAGGATTAATCAGGAATTTCAAAGAGTTCTTGAGGGGTTTAAGCATTTTTCCAGCACCACAGGGAAACCAATAATTGGCTTTTCTCAGCCAATATGTACTGAAAAGTTATAAAGTATGTTCCATACACCTACCTGCTCAGAGGATGCAAAGTTTATCCTTACCACTATGAACCAAGTCCAAGTCCAGCTCACCAGGCTGCAAGTGACTGTAGAGCTCTGCTAACATTCAGGAGAGGTACATTCATTCATCTTGGGGGAACTTACTGTAAGATGCACAGGTCTACTAAGCAATTTTTAAGTGTGCATACTTTGTGGAAGAGCTCATTCATTCAAACTATAATAACCTAACTAACCCACATTTTAGAAACAACAAGCAGCCATAAACACCACCTCTGCTAAATAAAAACATGAGAGAAATCTTGCTTTATATTTTTTAAAGTGCCTTTAGAGGTAACATCAGCATCAGTGGGAGGCAACACAAGGCATCAGCATAGCAGTGTCTGCAGAGGGTTGCTTGGGCAAATTCATCATTGCTTGGCAAACTAAACACTTTCCTCAGGAAAATTTTTCTTCTTTGGAGGTTTTGACTTAAACATACTTAGTTGACATGCCTTTTCACAAGTCTTTCTTTCTAAAAAGCCCCTCTGGCAAAAAGTAGAGCAGAAAGGCAGAGCAGAGCCAAGTAACCAAGGCTCTACATGCTGCTGATGCCTGCACACAACTAAGCTCCAGTTGTACCACAAGGAGCCAAGGATAGGACAAAGGTGATCACAACCTTGACTGTAGTATCTTTGTGCAATCACACCTTGGAGCAGAGCCAGCCTTAAAGCAAGGGCAAAACCTACCAGGAGAGCTATACTGCCAGCTTTTCTAAGTTAAAACAAAACCTGTATAGCTTTTCCAGGACTTCCACAATTCCTAAACCCAGCCTCTTGCACATACCTGTCTGCTGCATCCAGGCTCACTCCCATCCCTGCTCACAGCAATCCCTCCACCATGTGTTCTCACTTGCCCTTAAATGCTCTTCCTTGCAATCAGACACATGATTCCTCCCACCCGTGCTGCAGGACAGCCTGAGTGACTCTCACCCTTTAAAGGCCCATAACATTAATATATGCCATGCTGCAAAAAGGAGGCACTTGTCTCAGGCTACCACTGCTTACACACTGAGTACAGGCTGGAAAGATGAGGCAGACCAGATGAAAGCACTAAATATTTTCAGTCATGGGTATCAAGCAATGAATAAAGCCTTGGATCATTTCTAAGAATAAAGCTCATGGGGAAAATAAACCAAATACTGGAGATTTCTCAGCTGTGTTATATAAGTTGTATAAATCCATCTAGGTGAAGAAGGTGAGCTCTCTAACTTGGATGTTTATGGAGCCAGGGTGGGTATGCAGGTGCCAGCACCTCATTAATAGAGGAGTTCTGTGTACCAGAGAGAGTCTCTGGGTTTATCCCAGCAACCACATTGTGGTGTTCATCTAATGCAGGGAGGGTTCACCCAGACCACACAGTTCCTAGCAGCTTGCCATGCAGCCTCTGAGTCTGTGTAGTTTTGAACTCAGGCAGGAGCTCCTAACAGAGAAGGTCGTCAGGGCCAACCCAACTGCTGACTGTGATGGCAGCATCTCATCATGATCTGGAGGAGCAATCTGTCACCTCTGTACTCAGGGAAAATGTTGAAGTCAGCTGCATGTCACTGATGCTGTTTACATTGTGTAATCCTAGAAAAAGTTCTGAGGATTCTGGGATGCCTGGTGTGCTCTTGGAGAGGAAAGAAGAGTTTGTTTTCTGCCAACAGTTGCCTGCCAGAGCATCTTGCAGGTCGTAGTCATGGGAAGTCCCCTCTCCTGGCTGCTGCCTCTTTCATGACAGAGAGTCCAAACCTCTGTGAAGGGGCTGGGAGCCCCACCAACCGATTTAAATCCCATGGGGTCCGTTCCTGGACACCTTCCTCTGCAGAGCAGAACTACATAGGTTAAGTTGGGCAAAGAGCAGAGGCAAGAGCAGAAAAGAGAGTTTATGTGGCTTAGCTGAGTGTGAATAGGATGGAGTTGAACCTAAATATCAATATAACCTATTTCCTTCCAAGAATGTATTTCTTGGCCACTGACTGATCAGTTAATCCTCTTTTTTATTCTCCTTCCTTCAGTAAAACTCCCAAGTTATTACAGGTGATATCCAGGGACACAATATTCACGGTTCTACTGTAGTATGTTTTACTGCTCCCAATAAAATTTCTACAAAGTTTACAGACTGAACTTGAATTGTGCCTTTACTGGAAGCAGCTTGAACCCCTTGGTTCTGCGTTTTCATCCCGCAAGATGAAGACTATCCTCATAAATATCTGAATGATAAATGAACCCCTTGCACCGTTTCTCTTCCTTCTCCTTTTCATAATTTCCCTCTCATTTTTATTTCTCCGTGTCCTGAGCCTGGCTTTTTATATATCTTTCAAAGTTCAGCATATGCATATACCTCAGTATGGGCCTATCCTGAATTGCTAATATCATATTCTATATGTGCTTTCCATCTTGCTGGAGTGAATGCGGGAAGAGAACAGAATGCGTCTCACTCAGATGTCATGTAACATAAGATATGCAAATTGTCTCTGATTGGGAAGAGGAGATTATTTTCCCTGTCAAATACATATGCTTTATGTACACTGCTTGTTAGAACAATGTTCAACAAACATTCATTTTTTTTAAAGGCCAAAACGTTCCGAAATCGAGTTTTGCTTGTGAAATCTTCATCTATAAGAAGAAAAATGAAAGTACTACACAGTGGATTCTGTTATCAGGCCTAAACACGGGGAACAAGGACGGTCTGAGGGAAAGCAAGCAACAGACACTGCCAAGTTTTTCCATACAATGTTTGTTTTGTCCTTTTTATTTCTTGACCTGTGTGATGGGGCAAGAGGGGAGGGAAAATGTGCGGTGGTGGTGCCAGCCCCAGTGCCAGCACTAAGAGGAGGGAGGGACTGTTGTTAGGATGCAGCGGCTCCGTGCGAGCTCTGTGATATCCATAGGATTTAGCCAATCTGTTCCTGCAGATGTCATTTTTATGCATGATTTACCTGGCTTGACGCGGCTCCTGCTCCCGTGCCAGCGCTGCCAACTCGCAGGTTGGAAAGCCACGGTGCTCCGCAGCCGACGCGCTGCCAGGGCTGCACAGAGCATCTATTCAGCCCTCTGCTGCCCCAGAAAAGGGAGGATAAGGTCTCTGTGATTTTGGTCTGCTTTGTTGTAGGGTTTTTTTCCTGAGCATTTCTGTGCAGCTCTGAATATAAGCAGCAGAATTTTTATTTTACTCTTTCTTTCCCCCCCTCTCCCCTGATGGGCTCCCACTAATGATTAGAAGTAAACAAAGGAAAACATACACCAAAAAAAGGGGGTTTTTTTTGAGCAGATCCTGGGACAGCACATACACTTTCCATCCATGAAGTATTGCCTATTAAAGATGTAATATTTCCACTATATCTCAATTGCAGGATAACAAGACTGACGCTGAGTGAGTGTATGCAGCTGACCTTCTGTGAGCATTTTCAATACACTTCAAAATATCATATTATTTACCAGTTGTGGGAAAGTGTTCTTTAGTAAGTAGTACAAAGCAATCACAGTGGCTTTGGAGATTTTAAAGATTTCCTAAGGAGCCACTAGTGTCTGTAAGATGCCCTTGGGGCTTCTGTTTTGCACTGTGATTGTGCAGTGTTTTATTTCTGTCGTAAAATGCATACAAAGGGAAAAGGAAAGAAGTAATCTTCTACAGCTGGAAACCAAATTACAGGACTGTCTTATAATAAGGAGAGATTTTCCCCAAAGTGACACAGTGGGACATTAAGGCTTTGAATTTGATCCTACCTAAATGAACAGGAAAAAATTCCATTGACTTTAGTGGTAGAGGATCAAACTCCAAAGGAGCTATTTAAAATGTTATGTAGGCGATTTGTGAATCTGGTTTTATATATCTTCATTAAGGGTCTTTTTATCCCCTACCCCTCCAGAAGTATTGAAGAAATATTACCAAATTCTGTGATTACAGCTGTGGGGTGATATGGCAACAGTATCTATAAATGACATTTCTGTTGAGGAACTGACTCTGATGGGCTTTATATTAACACAGATTCACAAACAAAGATTTGTTATCTCCACTGTTGGCAATTGTCAGCACACACACTAAACTATTTATAACATTCAGGCAATCAGCAAATAAAATACTACACCTTGGTGCCGACTGTGTTGGTACATTCAGGATCCAAGTGTTATTGGTAATTTGAGTTCCAAACAGTTTCCTATCTAATCTACCTTTTAGCAGTACTTCCAGAAAAGAAATAACAAAAGCAGTGAGAAAAAAAAAAGAGTTTCTGAGAAGGATGCTCTGACAACTTAAATCCCTGAATTGTCTCTGGAGAAAAATAAGTCTGCATCTGTAAATGTAATATTCCATGTACCCTCCTATATTGGTGTGATTCACGTTTAGGAAATTCAGCTTCTGTGGCTGATTTTCCAGGAGCCAGGATTTCCCATTTCACCACTCCTCAGACATGATGTGTAACACCTAGAACTGAGCTCAACTTGAGAGGTTATAGCAATTTCACAACGACTGTTTTAAGTATGAAAGTGAGTATAGTTTAATATAATGCAATGATAAAGTGGTTGTAATCCATCAAACTTCACCTTTTTTATCTGCACTAAGCTGTGAAGTTGCTTGCAAGCCTCCTGCCTCTGGCTTATGCTTAGAAGTATATTGGAGGGAAGGAATTATAGCTCATGAGGTCCAGTGTTCCAGTCTCATTGCAAATCCTGAAAGGATTTGGCTTGATGCTTCTTTAGCAACAGGATAGTTAATGAATTGCCAAACTAGAGTTCAGCTCCTTGGGTTATTTTGGAAAGCTGCAACTGTTTCATTGAAAGGCCTGATCCAGGGACTGCTTGTGTCCCTCTTCCCATTCACTACCACAGACTATAGAAAATGTTTAATAGAGTCAGAAAGGGATGTGAGGGCAGTCACACATTTGCTCTCTAACTGTTGAAAGAAGAAATGAGCTAAAACTGAGCTAATGGCTTGCCTTGAGAGATTCTTATAGAGTAAGATCATCCTTAAATAAAAACTGTCAAGAATAGGTCTTCTAATTTTGTGATAGTTGCTCAAGTCAGCCAAGTAGCTTTGCTTTTCTCATGAGAAGAACTTTTAGTTTACCAGTGAAGGGTTTAAATTGCAGTACAGGATAAGCCAGGCTGCTTTGGGACAACAAATGATGAAGCTAACTAACCTTTGAAAGGGGGGGGTGGGGGAAAGCAGCCTTTTAAAATTAGTCTCTTAAACATCCAAAGGGGATAATGATTTTGTAATTCACTTTCTTAACAAAATCCTTTCTAATACCTCCATTCCTGTAAGCTCAGAAATGCCGCTTTCCTACAGGCAGGCAAGTCCAGACTGCCCAAACCTGAGCTGAGCCCTCCCAAACCATAAGCACTGCAGTAAAACCCAATAAGAGCCCTGACAAAAGTAGCTGCAGTGGCTGTTTGACTCCTGGCAATTGCTTTATCACTCGTCTTTGCTTTCTGTTGTTGCCTTTACATCACTCTGTGCACATCACTGCCAGCCTGATGCTGGGCTCTTGGGTTTTGCTCTCCCCTCCTCACCAGGATTTTAGCTCAGTGCTTGGAATCACCGTTTCTGTGACCCTGTGTTAATTTAAAAAGAAACAAAGGGCTGTGGCCACACTCAGGCTAGTGTGCTGTGATGCTTTGCTGTTCCCAAGCAGGGGGTCTTGCCTTTTCTGCCCCTGCAGTCCCTCCTCTCTCCTGCCAGCTCTGCTCTCGCTGGACTTGTCTATGAGCCCAGTCGTCTGTATCACCCAGCAGGATCATGTATTTTTGCCTGGCACGTTCTCCACCAGCTTGAGTAGTTGGATTAGCTCACAAAGGGGTCTGACGGGCAGGAAAGCTGGTGCAAAATACACAGTTGGAGCATGTAACAGGGAGCAGGGGAGAGGAAGAATGGGGTCTCCCCTTTCCAGTGGCAATAAGCTCTTGTGTCAGCTCACTGCCTCGTGAAAATGCACCCGCGGGCATCTAATCGGTGCTGTGATACCTTTCAGCCTTCCCCTCTCCAAAGCAGGGTTTTGTTAGGGTCGAAAACAGCCTGTACAAGAGAGCAGGCTAAAATTGATACGCTTAGACTAAAGCTGCCAAGAGGGAGAAGCAGCATATCCCAAGCACAGCCACTCAGGGCTGCGTTCAACAAGAGCCCCCTGTTTGGTATCATTAATGTCACACGCTCTCCTGCAGATACCTCAGCTGGATTCCTCAGGGGAACACAGTAAAAGCTCACATTATTATTTCTGTTCAAACCACAGACTGAGGCTAGAATGACACATCTTCCTAAAGAGAGCTGTGGCTAGGGCACTTCCCCAAAACGCGGTAGACACATCCCGGTCCTGATGCCACTCAATCATTTTAATCACCTGTATGGCAGCATATAACCTGGCTGCCACTTGGCTGTTACAGCTCCATGTCCTAGTTTAGTCCTGAACATGCATCTCCACTTTGGGGGAATGATTATACAGTTTACATGAAGCTCCACTGCATAAATAGCTGGTCTTTGAGGCAAGGACTACCCTCTAAGGTCCATTGCTCCAGAGCATCCAAGCCACGAGCCTACAAAAGCTTCTTTTGTGGTTTTTATCCTTCTCCCAGTATACTTTGAAGTACTTCACACAGAGTGAAGCAGCTTGGGAAAAAGAGGCAATAGGTGCCTTCAGCCTGCATAGTCTATAAACTGGTGGCTGGTGCACACCGCTCAAAGAGGTAGGTTTGGGCCTTTCCAGGCAAAGTTGGGAATCCAGCACATTGCTTTCACCTCAGGCAAGTGCTCTTCATCATGAGGAATGAATAATAAGAGATATATAGCCACCTACTCTAAAAGAAAACAATCGCTGTACTCATGGTTTATGTGAAGCTGGGTTTTCCATGGAGCATTGTGGGAAATGCGAGGGCTTGGCGGGCACAAGGGGAGTTATGGCTCAGCTGAGATGAAACTTTCTGCAGCCAGGCCTGGCCTAAAAGAGGAAAGGAAAAAGACTCTGATGGTTGTACATTGTCTCATGGTGTTCTGGTGCAAATATCTGGCTGAAACGGCTGTGGCAATTTCTGGAAAGCAATTGCATTCAGGTACATTATTAGCAACTCCAGCTTTGATTGCTTGATATGTTTTCTGTTCAGTAACTGGAAGATGTAAATCTGTTTAAGCCCCTAAAAATGAAGTGATACTTAAGTAATTAAAAGCACAGTACTCTTAGTAATCCTCTGAGACACTGTGAGAGTAACTTTCCTACACGTAACATCTCTTTAACTAGATCTTTGGAAGTTACAGGGAAGGAGTTGACTTTTATTTTAAGCAGACTTGAGAATCAGAATTCCAGCAGTGCAAACTGAGAATACTACGGTCATAGGAAGTGTGATGACCTGCAATCCAAATAGCTTTTATACAGATTATTGGGTTTTTTTTTAAAAAATAAAACAAACACAAGCTCTAGCAGTGGATGTTGGCTGAATTGAACCACTGGTTTTACCCTGCAATGTTCAAAGAGCAGTCTTTTGAATACATACAGCATAGAAGCAATCAATCAGTCGGTAAGATTGGCCTGGACTAAGCAATAGGTTAACATTTCTGAAAAAGCTTTATTTCAGTTTGAGATCTAACTTCTCATCAGAGCAGACCGGGGTCTGTTTCCAAACAAGCATTCAGATCTAAGTTAGATATTGTAAGACCTAAGTAAAAAACAAAACAAAACAAAACAAAAACCAACCAACCAAAAAAAAAAACCCCAAACAAATAGGCTAGGAAGAGAATTTAAAACTCAAACCAGAATCAAAACTAAGAGTTTAGATATCTAAAGCTCCTAAGAGTAATCTAGAAAACTTTCGCATTGTGTGGGGCATTACTAGGAGCTAGCTATTAGGAAATGCTAAACACATAACTGTGTTGGAAGTCTCAATCCTCTCTGGAGATTAAATGCCAGGCTGAATCAGGTTGGAAAAAAGGCACTCTCGTTTCCTCCAGGCCCTGTAGTCTGCAGTATATTCCTGGGAGTTTAAATCAAAAGTTTAAAAAAAAGTTCAACTTTGCCAAAGTCTCAACTTCAGTGCAAAAGCCCAGCATAAGTAGCATGGCCATCTGGGTGACCAGATAAAAGGTGTGTTTTTCACCTCAGAGAACATTTCACATAGGCAGTACTTGCACAGCTGTGGGGTAACTCTATGGCAAAGGATGCAGGCATTCAGGAGGCAGAAAGAATGGACAAGATAGGACATAAAACTCAATCCGTGGTGGATATTCCACCCATCACACAGGAGGAAACTTGGGTTCATATCCATGCTCAGTCAGTAGTTTGTGCATTGTTCTTCATTATGATAATTGGGTGCAGAATGATAACAATGTTGTGGGTTGAAACCCAGGACTCATTGTCTCTGCTGAACCTTTAACCTCTGAACATCCCTTCAGGTCCTGCATCACCTTGCAAACTGTGGAAACCTGGATATGAAGCATGAGGGTGCTTTGACCCAGATCAGCCTACAAGCTCACCTCTAGGTTGGAGTTTCAGACATGAGTCATGCCTGAGACACAAACTTTGTTTTCTGCAATGTCTTCTACAGCTAAGGATGGAGTCATCCCATCCCCTGGCCAGCAGTTCCCACACTGAGGCCAGAAAGCTACTGGTGCTCTGAAGGTCTCAGCAGGCCCAGCTCAAAAGAGTCTTGGTGAGTGGCTCACTTGGGGTCACAAGGTAAAGCTACAGCCCCTTTCCTGAGAAGCCAAATTTATTCCCTGGCACATGCAAACCTTTTATATTGAATTTCAGGCTACAAGTTGAGGGGGAGTGTGGGGGGAAAGGTGTGTGAGAGATTTTGACCCAGAAACAATGTAAAACTATGGTCAGGGGTTTTTTCCTTTCTTTTTGGAGCTTTAGGATGTCTTATTTAAATACATGGTGCTTGCTATCTGTTCTGAAAGGGAAGAGTTTCAGAACTCAACTGTGCAGCTTTGAAGACTTATCAGAAAACTGAAGGCAGCTGGAAGCTTGTTTCTGGCTGTACTTCGAAATTTTCTGTAAGATTCAATTTCATGTATTCATAACAATTTTGTTTGTTTCCTATTGAGTGGCAGGCTAGAGATAAAAACATTTTTTGAAGAACTGGGTTTTTTATTGGATATGAATGAAAGTAATTATTTTTTCTTTGGGTTCCTTACATAGAGCCTAAAATTCAGACCATTTTAAGGAAAATTTCTAATGGTAGCATGATAAGATTGCAAAAGAACAACTATTCTTGAGGTAATTTCTGTTATCAATGGCACAGATTTCTCCAGCAGAAAATGTACCTTCACTGTATGCTGCAAATCCTGTGACAGATCTTAGAACTGCACAAGTCAAAACCACTATTTTCAGTACATTGGATGCGGCTGGTACAATTCCTCATTAGGAAAGATAATTAAAGAAAATTAATTACATAATGCTGAAATAAAATTTAAAAATAATGTAAGTGTAGTTACATTTTTGATATTTCCTATTGGATCAATCTCTGGTCTTGTGAGGCGAGGAGCAAAAAAAGCACCTGTCTCTGATAAGGTGAAATGCTTCATGGGGAACAATTCTCTTGGCTTTTGGAATTGGCATAGGAGGTTTTTAAGCAATGTGTTGCCTGATTTAATTTCTGGCATGATGATCTCTCTCTCTCCCTTGGTAGGTTTTCAGCTGCTTGAGAAGAAGAAAGATGACGAATTTGATCTATGTGAGAAAATCTTCGTCAATGAAGCAAACTGGCAATTTCATCTAATTCCAACTGGAATGAATGAACACCAAAAAGAAGATAAGCAAAACAAAACCAAACAAAACAAAACAAAAAGGCTTCCATAGTATTTAGGTCTTGTGTTAAATTTCACTGGGAAATAAAATACTTCAGTGAAAAAATATTAGGATCACCAAAGAGCTTCATGCCCCCACCGTGTTTTATCCCTTTTAATTTCTCCTTGAATTTCCAACTTCTCTTCCTTTGTACTGCAGATTTTCATAGTATCATGGAATCACAGTACGGTTTGGGTTGGAAGGGATCTCAAAGCCCATCTAGTCCCAACACCCTGCCACGGGCAGAGAGACACTCCACTAGCCCAGGGTGCCCAAAGCCCCATCCAACCTGGCCTTGAACCCTGCCAGGGATCCAGGAACAGCCACAGCTCCTCTGGGCAACCTGTAACAGGGCCTCAATACCTTCCCAGGTAAGGATTTCTTCCTTATATCTAATTTAAATCTGACCTCTTTTAGTTTAAACCCATTAACTCTCATCTTATCAATCCACACCCTTGTAACCAGTCCCTCTCCAGCTTTTCTGTAGCCCCTTCAGGTTCTGGAAGGTGCTCTAAGGTCTCCCTAGAGCCTTCTCCAGACTGAACAAGCCCAACTCTCCCAGCTCTTCATAGCAGAGGTGCTCTAGCCCTGCAGTACTTCAGATGGGGTCTCACAAGACCATGTTTTCATCCATGCTTTTCTCTGCACCTCAAGTTTGTAGGTCTGGGGTACACAGTTGTATTCTACACCCTTTCTTACAGCTGGCAAGACTTAGTGAATGTGTATAAAAGTTTTACAACTTAAGAAATAGTCACTTTACATCTTTGCCATCACCATGGGAGCTCTTTGGTTAAATGGAAAAGCTCACAAAATGCCCAGTTATCAAAAAAAGAATATTAAATCAAGCTTTGGGCCCTCATGGCTGAAGTGGCTTAACCAGCTGAAATGTTTGTCTCTCGTCCATATGGACACAGAAAATTCTGTACAAAAATTGCAAATAAAATGAGAAGGCAACAGATTTTTTTTTTCTTTTCTTTTTTTTTCCTTTTTTTGGTCCATTGGGATGTACAGCTTAGAACAGGAAGTTTTTTCTTCTGTATCCCATTTTCGTTCAGCAGCAAGATTGCTGCAGCTTATTATGCCTCATTATGTATTTAGCAAAATCAGCAAACAAGTTCAGCAACTGAATAACTAAAGAGGATCACACACACATGAAACTGTGCAGGAGGAGCCAGCAGTACAGACTTACAAGTGAAAAATCTTTGTTGGAAGGCGCAGCTCTCTAAAATATTTCTGTGATTGAGGGATCACGCAGACACAGGGACCATCTGAGGGAAGGAACTGCTATTCAGTAATTGTTCAAGTCATTGTAGGAGTTGTCTAGATCTTATGCATGTTCTGCTAAATAAATTTGTGTCTCAACAGATGTGCCTCTTGTGAAGCTGAGAGGGGTGTTTCAGCACAGGCCTGGGAGAGTGGCACCTCAGTAGCATCAGTGGTTGTCATCTGCTTCAATAAACTTCTTATAGATGCTAAGAAGCTACCAAAAGCAAGGAATGAGCAAATAAGAGAAGGACTTCAAAGAACAGCTGTCTCTCCTACCTCCATAGTCGAGGTGATCTGGGATCTCTGCTGTTTCTTCCACTGGTGACACAATGCTGCCCGTCCACCCCTACTCACCTCCTACACATGCCTGTAGGTGATTATTATTTTCATTCAAGCCATTCCTTATGCAAAAACCAATTTCTCCCTCTCTACATTTCCAGATATTTCATAGATAATTTTAAACAGTGTTTCATTCTTTTAAAGACAATATTTAGACATCTTGTCTGTGGGAATTACTTTCCAGACAAATACCAGCAAGGACAGGCAAGAAATAGTAAAGATCAGTAGGGTGAATTTTCTTCTGAACTGATCTTTGTTCTATGCTGAATCAAACTTTAGCCAAAACCATATGCCAAATTAATTCCTTCCTTTCTCACCTCCATTATCTCTACTACTGGAATATCAATCTGATGGTTACAGGCTCTTCTCTACGTCCTTAGGAAACCTTTCGATGTAAATATTGAAAATGTTTGAACAGTACCAATCTATAAAAGTTGATGGAAAGTCTTACTGGCTAAGCTGACTCTGCTCCTTAATGGCACCCCCAAGAGCTATCCATCATTCAGCAGGATAGGCTGCAGAATCAAACATCCCCACACGTCAGAGGTTGAGGTCACTTCTGGAGTGTCGCGTCTCCCTCCATGCTGCAGTGAGACAGTATGAGATGCCTCAGTATCATGTGACAATTGGTACATGTTACTTTGGCTGCTTCTTGCCTTTCTGGACTGTTCTGAACCATTAGGATTTTACAACCTACATCTCCTCCATTCCTCAACATATAGTGCTCTTCCTATTAAATGAAACCTCAGCGACAGACCCTACGTATCTCTACAGCTTTGGAGGAGGAGATTAGCCAGAGGGGCCTATGTGTCTTCTCCATCAGTAAGTAAAAGTGCCTGAAACCTCAGACTGGGGCATGACTGGGGCAGTCGCACTGCCAGAGACACTGGGCAGGATTGTCTCTGGCCTACTGCTCCCTGATTTGTCCATTTTGTCACGTATTTGTCATTCACATGTACAGCAGGATCTCTGGAGTCTCTGGCAGTGAATACATACCCTGTGCTTCTCCCTGTCAGCAGGAGCACAAGCCATGAGCAGAGCGGTGGCTGCGTGTGGAGCCCATGCTACACCAGCTCAGGTGGTGCTAACACACACGCTCAGTATGGTGTCCACCATCTTCTCTTCCAGGGAAAGCCATCCTAGACCACATCTGCACCAGGCTTTGGTTGAGGAAAGCCCCTAGCCAGCAATGCACCCCAGAAGCTGGTGTGCAGGTAGGCTCTCATGGAGCCTCTGACATGGAAAGAGCCACCCAACCCATCCCTTGCCTTGTCAGCTGCAGAGGCCATGCTTGATCCTGAACTGCAGTCTACTCTGATCTGCTGGTGACACCCAAGGCTGATGTCTGGTGTGATGTGAGCTCCATGGTGTGGTATGTGCAGTGTTACCTGGGCAGTAACACAAAAAAAGGGAGAAGCCATTCAACAGCTGGACCTGGCAGAGCCGTTCGGGTACTTGCTGGGGACTTTTCAGAAGATTTGGCACAGATGTGTCTGCTAAGCCTTAGATCTCCCATGATATTTTCTGGCAGGCTTGAGGCACTTCATATGGAGTGTTTTAGGAGAACTCAATGGGTACATCTACTGTCATGCCAACACTCAGGTTTCAGAGGTGCTCCCCTTGGCTACAAAGTGTGAATAAACTATAGCAACACCATGGAAGCCCTCACAAGTCAGGATAGGTACTTCATCTCAGGCATGTTAAAATCTGTGGTTGTTTAGGAGCTGCAGAGGATACTTATTTGCCTTTGGAAAATCAGTCTATTAGTGTACTTTAAAAATAAAAAGCACAGCTCCCACTATGAAGCCACAATGAATCTGTAGAGAATCTGATAAAATAGTTTATTGCATTATTGTCTGATTATTGTATTGAAAACAGCGCCTTTGCTCCCCACCAGTTTTTAAGTTCCTCAAGTTTTCAGAAAGTAAGCAGGAATTTCCCTTACTGCATCTTCATTTTCAGTGTATTGTGTTATGATGCTTGGGGTAAGGTGGAAGATGCTTTTTCTTTTCTCTGTAATACTTTCTAAATTCTCTAGGACTGCTGTATCTCCTCTTGCATAACACAGCAGATGGGAGAGAGAACAGAGTGGGGCAGAATCCAGTAACATCCTTTGGATGGTTGGACTGGCAGATTGCAGGGAACTGTGTTGATGGTACCTGCCAAGTCACCAATCAGTCTGAATCAATTAATTGTCAAACTGGCACACAACTCCTAGCAGGAAGCTCCGTGTCTCATTCCGGTTGGTCTTCTTTGTTATTCTATTTTTATCAATCCAATGTCACATTTTTTAAAAAATTAGCTTAATTCTTTTGTGTGAAGGTTCATCTTTTTGTTTACTGTCATCTTGAGTTATCCATACTTCTTACAGCTCTGTAGATAATGCATCAAAGTCAGTACAGCCCGATTTTGCTAATGTTTAATGCTTTCTGGATAACAAATTGTTTTCAGAAAGTGAAAATATTATTCAAAAGAAGATGTGTTTAAGATATCAGAAGTTAAAGCATTAGTGACAATACTGGAACAGAAAATACACTTTATTTCTTCATCAGCAACATCCTCTAGCCACTATACTTAAAAGTTTTATTTTCTATTTTTGCATGTGTCTCTCTCTCTAGCAGTAATATTGCTGTTGGCTTCACATAAATGACCTTGTTTATGTCTTCATATTTATTCATAGTGCCAAGCTATGATATAGTATACAAATGTAATATACACATGACTAACAGCATTTAAATTAAATATCTGCAGCAGAGGCAGCTGTTTCCTTGGGGATAGTGAGGTCCATCCCAACCAACATTATTCCTGTTGGTAAAATCTTTCTGAGCCTTTTACTTCCAGAGCTGCAGAGATGCCAGCCTGACGATGGCCCTGGGGCAGTAGGCACACACAGAGCAGGAGCTGCCCCACACAGTTCTCATGGCATCCCCACCAGCTAGGAAGGAAGCATTACAGCTACCCTTCATCTATGTATTATTTTTTTCAGGCTTGTTTTCACACCAAATCAAGCTCTGCCCCATCTCTCTGCCTGCCCAAATGCCTGTAAAGATACAAGGCTCCAGCACCAGCAGGAGCAACATTCTGGTTTCACAGCACAGTGGGAGCACCCTACGTTCTCATATCTGCTCTTACAAAATCCAGGCTAAGACTGATTAAAGCTGCTGTGGTATAGTCAGAAGCTACCCACCTAGCTGCACCAGCACTCCCAAGTCCACCATGTCCCCACTAGGTTTTGGATAAAGTCTAGTGGTTCTTGCAAGTGGGTTTGGGGCTGCAATGTGAGCTCTGAGCAAAGAACTGCTCTTCAATGGACCCACTTGGCAAAAAAGTTTGTTTCTTCACAAGTGTAACTTTCTTTAAGATGTTTTTTGTCAGTGTGTGGAAGTGGGGGGCTGGCCTGCAGGAAGCAGGTGTTCCCTTCCAGTCCTGCGTTGCCATCAACAGTCTAAAGACATATGTCATTGTGCATGGAAAGGTAGTCTGAGCTGCAGTGAAAGCGCATATGTAAAATATATATATATATATGTAACTAGCTAAGTTTGTATCAAATGAAAAAGAGTTGCAAATGTTTCAGAAAAAAAAGAAAAAAGAATGTTAAATCCTGCAGCCTGTGCAGCATCTAGGAGAATCTCATAACCTAGAGCACCCCAAAGTTTCAATACTGGGTGGCAACGGTCATATACATCCCTCAAGTGATGAAGGACAATGGGTCCTGCCCAGCATAGACCACCTCTATGAATACCAGATCTTTACAGCACATTTGAAGTGGTGCTTTCATTTCTCTCAAAGTAATCTGAGCACACAACACGGATTTTGTGTCAGTGTTATGACACTTAAACATTGGATGTCCCAACATCGAATGATAGAATAGAATCATAGAATGGTTTCAGTTGGAAAAGACCTTCAAGATCACGGAGTCCAACCCTTTATCCAGCCCTACTAGATCCAACACTAGACCATGTCACCAAGTACAACATCTACCCAACTTTTAAATCTCTCCAGGGATGGTGACTCAACCACCTCCCTGAGCAGCCTTTCCAATATCTGACAACCCTTTCAGGAAAGAATTTTTTCATGATATCCATTCTAAACTTACCCTGACACAACCTCAGACCATTTGGCCTTGCCCTGTCACTAGCTACCAGAGAGACCAGCCCTCACCTCACTACAAACACCTTTTAGGTAGTTGTAGTTAACAACGAGGTCTCAACTCAATCTCCTTTTCTCTAGACTGGACAATCCCAGCTCGCTCAGCCACTCCTCATAAGATCTGTCTTCTAAAATAATGATCATGATAAGCATGACATCTCCTCATACAAACTTAACCAACCAAAAAACTTCCTGAACACATTTGAATCAGCTGAGAGTGTTCAGACCAGGATAGTTCTCGGTATCATGTGGCTACAGTGTCTCTAACCTGGTAGTAGAAGCCCCACCAGAGGATAGCTGAGTGGGGATCTAGGGCTACCTGTAGTCTGTCATGTCAGTGGTCTCAACCTTCTCCTAGACTGCAAACCTTCTGCCCATTCATGTCAGAATGGAACTTCTTTGGGGCAATATTCACCCTGATTCTAGCGAGACCAAGCATGAGGGAGACCGAATGGCCAAAACCCAAGAATAAGACCTGGCAGGATTTTCAGAAACCCAGATCCTCTGAAGACCAAGGAATAAATGCACAAATGCACATCTGTCATGAAGGTAAAATCACTGTCTGCACACACAGCCAGAGAATCTGAATGCACAACTTTTCCCCAGAGCCAAACACTCGCATGCTCAAATACAGAACCGCATAGGAAATCCTACAGCGACGTTTAATGTGTTTTAATCCGTCCCTTAGGGTTTCTTTGGATACTTGCCACTCTCTTCCCACATCAGCGCGTTATTCAATAATAAGTTAAACCTATTAAAAAGTTGCTTTGTGTTGGCTGAAGGATAGAGTTTGAATTGTACAAAGGATTTCTTTCCACTGATGAACCCAGCGTAGGGTGGCTCGTTCTCCACTTGTCCAATTAATTCTGTTTTTATACTGGAAAAAAAGAAAAAAAAAAAGAAACTTGCATCAGGATAGTTCCTGTTATACTTCAATGTGATTGTGATTACATTATACTACAGAAGTAGCACTGGCCTTCCTTCAAGTCTAGGTGAGAAGCTAATTGGTTTCAAACTGTTTTAAATATGCTGAAGTTATAGTTGTCAATTATTTTTCTGGAACAATAATAATTTCTCAGATTGAACTACGCTTTGTTAAAGAGCTTTAAAAGTGAAAATAATTAAATAACTGACATCATTAACCTTGCTTTCCTCTGCTTTCACATTTAGAATCCTTTGGTTTCTGACCTCCAGATCCTGTTAATTTTGATCAGCTTTCATTCTGAATTTAAAGACTGCGCCGTGTTCTCTTCTTTTAAATTGCTATTGTGTTAATATGTTTTACATTGCTTAAAGTTACTTTGGAACTGGTGCCAAAGGAGACGTGGCAATATCACTCAATAAGCTTGCTATTTATGCTTACTTTTAATGTCTTTTTACTGATCTAATCAATATTTTTAAAGCAGCACTGCACCATCTTTGTAGCCATCTCTCATCTAACCGATTACATATTCTTTTTAATAGATATTCAAGGCTAATGTGCTGTTATAAAATTTAACTATGGAGATGCAATAGTGCTGAATGCACGCAGAATGGCCTTCAAAATTTCAGCTGAGAGTTACAGAGAATTGTTAACCAGTTTCCAAAGCCAGAAATTCTACTACAAACATTGCATTAGGTTTGGGTTTGTTGCGGCGCTGAATTCAAAACACGTCTGGGTACTCACAGATACAGCAGTCTTGTAGTATTCTCTGGGTAATATATTGTTGTCACAGAACATTTATCACTTTTGATACATAATTATCTGTAAAACAGGGATTAGGATTTTGTTGGGTAAGGCCCAGCCGTATGTGAAATCAGAACAAGGGTCATTACCTTTAATGCCTTTTTATCTCTTTGGATGCTGGAACAATTACTGTTTGGAAAGAAGGAGGACCGGGAGTGAGAATGGGTGTATTCCAAGGTGTTCAAGGCATCTGTTTGCCTGGATCAGTGTACAAGAGAAAAAGAGAAAAAAAACCAACAATAAGAGATTCAACCAAAAATTAGCAGCTAATCCTCCTCAGAGGCACATAGCAAATCCCATTGCAGGGAATGGAGGGAGTGCTGGAGAGGGGTGGGATGCTGACGGAGCAGAGTGACTGTATTTCCTCATGGAAGAAGGAGGATTTCCTTGGCTGTTTATGGCCAGAACCATTTTTCCAGTTTCAGCACTCTTGTTTTTTTTAGAAAAGATTTAGGGTTTAACCAATGGAAATGAATAGATTTGATACTGAAGCCTGGGGGAGTTCGATTTAGCTTTGGAGGGTTTTCACATGAAAAGCCAATATACATTTTATGAGTGTTAGGAATGTAAGATTCACCTTGCCAGATCAGATTAATCTAGTGCAAGGTCCGTCTATCAGCAGTGGCCAATATTGATGTCTGATACTGCTCAAATAGTTCTTGAGTATGTCTATAACAACCGCTCACCCTGACCCTGAGCAGCCAGATAACTTCTCTCCTGGTACGCAGGGATTTATGACCCTCATATATTTCTATTCCTTCAGTGTAACTGCAGACATTTTATTGGGGTATTTTTGTTTTATATCAAATATTTTTTCTAATCTTCTTTGAATCTTACTAAGCTTCTCTATTATTAGCTGTAAGGCTGAGCTGGTGTCACTGCAGCTCAGTGTGTTTACCCAAAAGGGTGCGTTAAAAGAGATGCTTATGAATCCAGACGTCCTCCACTGAAAACTTGGTGGTTAGACATCTGATCCTGCTCCCATTGACATCAGGGTGACTGCTGCTGGTGACGTACGTGGGAGGAAGAGGAGATCCTGCAGGTGTGGGTTTTTACGGCTCTACGCTGGGTGCAATGAAGTCGTGATCAAAGCCGTGTAGTCTGAGGTGTGCACAGCGCTTGCAAGCGAGACCTGAGAGCCTGCTGGAGCCGCTCCGAGACTGTGGGCTGACACACGAGGGGCACAGATGAGGAGGGGGTTTGCTCTAGCTCCAAATATCCTTTAAAGAACTGCTTGCTTCTTCTACCCGCTTGCGTTTGGTGTGGCATGCTCATCTTCCCTGTTACCTGCTAGTTAAAGAGAACTGAAGCAGCAAGGGGACCCCCGGTCCACCAGTGGGAGAAGGCTTTTCAGAGCACGCAAGAGGAAAAGGCAACTTCATCTTCTTTTCCTTCTGTGACTTCATCCATAGAGAGAGACTACTGCAGTGTCATGAAGGCAGGATGAATGCTATGAAAATGGACTGGATGATTACTGCAGGTCCCTTCCAACTGAAAATATTCTATTCTATTCTATTCTATTCTATTCTATTCTATTCTATTCTATTCTATTCTATTCTATTCTATTCTATTCTATTCTATTCTATTCTATTCTATTCTATTCACCAAAATGCCCCCAAAAGAGTGATGTGAGAGAAGGTACCTGCTAAAATAAGGTGTGCTGCACTTGAGGGCTGGTGGGAAAGGTTGGTTGGGAATAGCTTTTATTCCGTTCAGATGAAAATATACTTGGTGACTTCAGAGATCAGGCTGCAAGACCCAGAAAACAATTCTTTCTCCAGTTCAAGAGCACAAGCTGCAGGGGTAGGTTCTGCTTGTTCATTCTGCCAGCGTGTCCCTGGCCCGACAAGGAGTGGCCGCTTACTGAGACGTGCAAGTAATTCGCTTTCCACACCAATTCATTTTTTGGCTCCTTCACTAAGATTAATACTTCTCCTTTGTATTTAACAGCACCTCTAACCAGCACAACATAAACAGCTTTATGGATGTCCGCAAACAACGCTCCAGCTAGGTTGCCAACTACTACGGTGGGTTTGCAGGAGAGACATCTGTCCAATGGCATCTTGACCAAGACCACCAGCAGGGCAGCAGTCGCAGTCCCATGTGCCAACTTCAAGCTGGTAACCTCCAAGGATTAAATGAAAAGTTGAGATTTTTTTCTTTTTTGAGTTCTGTTACCATTGCTCTGAAATTTCCTTCCTGTTTCTAAAAAATTCTCTTCATGTTGCACTTGGCACTGGAATACCCCAGAATGCAGCACAAAGCTTCAACAGCAAAATAACCTGCTCTTCTTTCCATGGTGCCTACGCACAGGCTTTTCTCCAGGGCCTCATTTTTGTTATACTCGGACAAATTTCAGTCCCTGTCATAGTCACAGACTGAATAAAACATAAATTTAGATTTTTCTGAATAAAATAAAATCCCAGCTAAGTATGTCCTGAAACTGGAACCTAGGGCTGAAGACTAAATCCCTGGGATCAGAACACAAACTCACTTCTAAGTCCAAAACCACAGGGGACCTCTGTTAAGGCACAGTTGTATTCACACAAGAAAAGCTGTTTTTCTAAAACTTTGGCTTTTGATGGTAGGAATCTTAGATCTAATTTCTATACTTTGTGGCTGGGGCGCTATGGGACATAGGCTGTGAAATGCAGGAGGGAGTCTCTGACCCTCCACTCCAGCGCTTCTCAGCCTCCTGCTCCATAGCATCCTTCCCTGAGCCCTCAGGTCCCAGTTTGTGCACAAAGTGCCAGCTTTTCCCTCTTTCCAGTGCCAGCCCCAGTCTCATGTCAGTTCTAAATATGTTTTTGGCAATGTTTTAAGCCTTTGGTTGAAGCGTGTGTGTGTTTTAACCACTACACTTTCCCTGCTCAGCTCCTTTACAGGAACATGCCAGAGCCATTTGAAAGTAGAATGACTTATTTGCCTTCCCCCCATCCCAGGGACTGGAATGCTCCTAAAGAGCACAGTTACACTGCAATAATCGGATCTCTAGCACTGCTGGTGAAGTGATGCAACACCCTCACTTTCACAAGGCTTTTCTCCAGGTCGAAGCATTGCTCCTGGCCATGAAAACACAGTGGCTGCTCTTGTCATGTTTAGCATCTCTCAGTCCCCACGCTAGGGTCTCAGGGCAGGGTGTACAAATCCCACCAACCCCCTGTTATAATCTCCAGGTCTTTTGAAAAGAAATGAAATCAATTGTCCAACTTTGAACTTCCAGGATGCCCTGAAGCTGGCTGAGCATATTCTTCCATCTTCAGTTTCTAATATGCCTATGTTTGTCCTTGTTGTACAAGTAGTTCTTGGCTAGACATAACTGTCAACTTTGCTGGAGACACAGTGTAAATATTTTGCACTTGTACAGCAGTGTACTTACTGAAGGAAATTGTGCTGCATACCAGTCTGTGCCGGGTTAACAGAAAAAGCAGGTTTTCTCATCTCTTTGGAGCAGCTCAATCTGTAGTGTGGTGCATGATTTAGCAGCATTTGTGATGTTTCCCTGATTAATTCTTAAACAGGTCTCCTAGCAACAGACGAAGGGAGACCACAAGTACTTTGCCATAGGAGAAACATCTTTGTATTTTTGCGTGGTGTCGAGTATTAGGATTCTTACTTTCCCATTTGTGAATGTGCACAGAGGTCTCTGGCATACAGTCACTTCTCCACATATATATATATTTCTGAGATAAGGCACTGAGGTAGAGAAGCTTATGTAGGCATGATAGAAATAAGCAGAGTAAGTAATTCCCTAAATTCTAGCATCTGGATTTGAAATTCATGGTAATTACTTGGGTAAAGTATTTCTTAAAGGATGCCAGGTTCGACTTTAGAGATTTTTTAAGGATATGTTCTGTACCTTTCTAGGTAATTCACAGATGAAGAGTGAGAAAAGTAAGGAGAGACTCTTCTTTTGATACTTCCACGCATGGGACAACTGTGTTTGCAATTAATTTCCACTGTTACAGAACTGGGGTGTAAATATACGCTTGAGCACCTCTCCAATATGATCAGAAAACCTGATATGAGAACGTGACCCTTATATATTTTTTCACATGTAGAACTGAAACAAGTCTGCAACAGAATAAATGCACCATTCCCATTATTTCTTCCTACCCTTTAGACTGTAAAAGCCTATTCCTTAACAAATTAGGCACGGTGCCTACGAAAGAAAGTGTCATTAGGAAGAAAGCAGCACGTTCCCACCGCAATACAAAGTATCAGTAGGACTCATCTCTGCTTTGAATTAAAATTGTACCAAAAGACTGCAGCACTTGTGCATCCTTCTGGAAAAATAAAGGTGGGACCTCAGCAGCAAATTTGTCTTTGAGCTCAAGGAAACCTCCCATTGGGTATGCTAGGAAGAAAAAACTGCTGTTTTCTGAAGGACGGAAAGACATCCTGTTAACCCAGGGAAAAGGCAGTTGGATAATTGTAAGCTCTTAAATCCTTAATTAAAGGACAGTACAAAGGAATCTCAGCAGACACACACAGAAGGTATTTGTCCTCTCCCCAGTTCTAATAAAACTGTTGTTTGGATGGATTTATTAATTGACTTCAGGATTAGGCGTTTTCCTTAGATGTGTCTTCATGATCTGGAAGTAAAATTTGACATAACACCAGAGTTGTAGTCCTAAAAAACGGAGAAATAAGGATGAATGCTTTAGTTGAGGGCCTGGGCCTCTTTAGGAAGTCAAATCTAACACAACGTATTTGGTTTTCTATACATTATACCTGGGGAAGCAGGATTTTATCTGAAATGAATCCCAACTTTAGGGTGAATATTCTGTGTACTTGGATTAGTGCTGAGCCAAAGAGCTGCAGGATTGAGCTCTCAGCATACAGTCCTGGGTCATTATCTTTACATCAAGACTTGGCAGCTGAATACTGAGTTGTAGTCATTTCTGAAGACCCCAAGATGAGTATTTCTGTAAGCAGGAAGATGGATGGGCAGATGGGTTGAGAGGCAAGTTTGGGTTGTGCTGGGGAAGTGGGGAAGGGATCGTGAGGTCTGCACACCCCATCCGGTACCCAGAGCTCAACACTCTGCTTCTAGCTCAGCTTGTCGCCTGCTTAGCTGCCTCCTAAGGCAGATGCCTTGGCTTCTCTGTTTCCAGTTCTTAGCTCTCTGCTCCTCTGCACTGCAAGCAGGCAGCTCTCTGCACTGAGAAACAGCTTGACAATTTAAAGACGTGTATAAGACTATCCATCATTAATACAAAGCCTTAAAACTATGCTTAATTTTGTGGTCTTCAAGAAACCAGCAGACTAAAATTCCAGCTGCTCAAAATATGTCAGCGTTAACTGCAGCTGCAGGACTTTGAGAGTAAATCATAGGAGCCACATTGATTTATATGTCTGCCTGTTTCCACGGTGCAAAGCTCAGTCTCTGCCTTTTATCATTGGCTCATTATCGGTGCATCCCACCATACCTGTACGAATCTTATTCTCAAGTTTTGGGTAGTTCAAAGTATAGGGCCAGTGCCTGAAGAAGATGCTGTCTTCAGAGAGGCAGAACTACATCAGCACAAGGCAGTTATGATTTTGTGCCTCATGCAAGCAGGATACCTCTCCGAAGAACATCGTGTGTGGCTTTTCTGGCCAAGCCCTCTGTACAGCACTAACACCCTACCTCTCTCACAGGAAGGCATTTCAGAACATAAAGGATGGCATGGTTTCCATATCCTTTCAGCAGATGGCATCAATTAATCCATCTTCTAACTCAAAATGTTAATATTTTAAAAGAATGAGAGAACATTCACTTATTTTATTCCCTTTCCCACAGGCATATACTTAAAAATGTTTCCTAACTTATCTTAATTCATATCTTCTATTTCAAATTACCATTTTACTATACTTGCTGCCTCTGTCATTGCTTAGTTGTTTTTTTTTTTGAAATTTAATCAAATAATAATTAAATTCTGAGGTTAACACCTCTGGTTATCTCTTCATAATTAAACTTTACTTTTTTCCTCGGATATATTTGAAAGGAAAAGGCAATTGCTTGTAAGAATACATGCATATCATCTGTGTCTGAGTTTGATGACTGAAGTGACTTTGACAGGGAATTCAGAGGAGATATACTGAATGCATTCAGACATTGGCTTTTTGGAATTTCTCTTTTTCCGTTTGGGATTGGTTAGTGAGTTTCAACAAGTCTCAGATACATGGCAAGCACAAAGCCCAAGAGGTTTGTAAGCCTTCCATCTTGAGCATTGGTTTTGCTAAGCAAGGTAAGCAATACAAATTGTTCTCTTTTTTTTTTACCTTCCCTCACAGGCAGACTAAATTATGCTACTGGGTAACAACTCAAAACTCTTTCCTAGAAGTATTCAAGGAGCATCTAGCAATATTTGCATAATAGGACATTGGATTTTCCCTGAAAACCTAGGGCAAAATCCAAATCTCACTTTGCTGAAGAGGAGAGAGATAGAGTGCCATGAATAAGGTGAGAACTATGCCCAGGCTCCCATTCTGCTTAGGCAATAATCTTTCTGCACTTGAGGCAAGGGTTACTTGGCATCTGAGATTCACAAAGGGGGGAAAAAACCACCTACACTATAACCCTCTCAATATTTCAGAGTTTACATTGACAAAATTGTTCTTAATATTTTATTGGACTATCTCCTCACTAGATGGCTTGAGGGTATTTTCTTCAAAATAAATAACGGTCAAGAAGATCTAAAATAATAGCTTTTTATTCTATGGTTATTTGCAGTCCCATGATTAAGTCATGAAACTGTGGAATATGCAAAGAGGTGATTATAACACTGTCAGTGTCAAGCAAGGTGTCTGACAACACTTAGCTGGGCAAGTACATCCCCAGCTGTGACAGATGTGCAGCCAGCAGATAGAACAGAGTTTTAGTCTATCAGCAATGGGAAGTGAGATTTGAAAAACGCTGTCAGAGACAAAGAGGGGAAAATGACTACAGTGATGGAGAAAGCGATGCAAGTTCCCCCCAAAGCTGAACTGGGAGCAGGGCAAAGAGAGGGAAGAGTAAATAGTGATCAGCATGTGCGTTGCAGGCAGAATGATGTGTTTGTTCTTGGTTACGTGGAATAATTCTGCAAGTAAAACGGGCTGTTAAGTATTGCACATCAATGTTTCTTTCCCTTATTAGATTACAAGGTATTACAGCAGTCTCTCAGAACCCGTGAACAGTTCAGAGTCCCTCTCCTTACACAAACCTTGACAACTATACAGCATTTTAAATTTAATTACTTTAGTTGAAACTGTTCCTTGTACAAAGGTTGTTTTCAAATTAATTAATCTGCTTCCTCCATATGTCACAATTCTCTTTTGTATCCTTCATGATCTTTCAGACATGAACAAAACTCATCCAGGATCCATATGTCTATATATTTGCTGCTGTTCTGTATTTGCACCTGCTTTTATTTTTATTTTTTTATTTAAACTTTCAATGAAAAAGCTACCTTTAAAAATAAACCCCAACCTTTTCAGAATGTCATCTAAGCATAATATATATATTTATTTTTTTTTCTTATGTGAGAACCACTATCCTCAGTATGAACACTAATCTTGTTCATACAACAACTACCTAAGGAAGCTACTGCACCTTCGGTCTTTTAATGCAATCCAAGTGCTGGAATAACTTAGCCTGTAGATAACCAGGAGGAACTCTGCAGATCACTGTCTAGTTGTCCACCACAACAATATTCTAGATCAGTTAGCACCTAATCGAATTAGTTTCCTTGGGAAAATAAAAATATGGGAGCACTATCTCTCTGGGTTTATAATGTCTAGTTCTTAATCCTATAATTAGCATTACTGTAGCTTATCCTGGTAGCATGAGATAGTCAAAGTTATCAGCTTTGCTACCCAAATTAGAACTCTCAGCCTCTCCCAGTTCAAACTATCTCAAAATAATTATAATTATAATAATAGCAACATTAAAAAAAAACCACAAACCAAAAAAACCCACACTCAGTCAGGAATCTCATGTCTGTCTTGTGTCCTCATAGAGTGTATTTCCTGACAAAAATGATCACCACATTGTTTTCCAGAGGTTCTCAGAGATTTGTGCTGACAGAGGAAAATCTTCTGGCATCCTCACACTTGTCTGTACAGTATCACAGTAAGAGTTCTCTGGGTCTCAGAGACCTCTGGGCCACCTGGTCGAGGAAGGGCGGCTCCAACCCAGGGAAGGAAAGTTCTTGAACAACCACCACTCCCAGCTGCCATAGTCTCAGCCATTCCTGTTCTGGGAAGGTTTGGAGGTCAGTGGATGCATTGGGTTTGGATGGCTCCCATAGGGGAGCTACGGGAGTGGCTTCTCTCCCCCCAAATGTCTGATAGAGCCAAAGCTGTCTGGCTCCAAGAGAGATCCACTGCTGCCCATCTGGGGATCAATACATGAGGTTAGGAGTTTTCTGGATCCTGATTAATCTTTTTCACATCCTGGCAAAACAATGAAGCTCCATATTTAGGGGATGCATTAGCATATGGAAAGGGCAGAGTATCTATGAACAGTAACACACCAGGTCTTGAGTTCAGTTATATTGTGTAGGAATCCACTGAAAAAAAATTCTTGATTTTGTAGATTCACACTAAGTGCTATATAACAAAAACAAACAAAAAAAAGTAGCCAATTTCTATTCCAATGTGGTTTTTATCTTCTTTCTCCTCCCCTCCTCTCTCCCCCCCTCTGCCTCATATTAAGGACAAATAGCGAGAAGTACATGGTTTTCACTTCAGATTTTACCATGTAATTCTGAAAACACCTTAAAACATGAAGGATGAGGTGTGGAATACCAAGAATTATCCATGCTGCAGAAAAAAAGGAGAGGGTACCAGCATAGTTTTGTTTACAGCTCTTATTTAGAAACACCAGCAAACACAGAGGAAAACGGTGAAATGAGAAGATGATGGCTTATTATTGGCAAGAGCTCCAAATCTGGGGAGTCTGACATAAAACTCAAAATGTGACAATTTAAATATATGAAATTTCAGAGGATTAGGAGCACTGTTCTGAATGTCTTATTGAAACACACACACTACATAATCATCTGCCACAAAAGTGGAGCCATTTAATTTTAAGGCAATTTTAAAATCAAAGCGAACCCATCTCATTCAAAGTGAATGAGACTTGGCAGGTCCTTTGCAGATGAGAAGAGTTAAGCTCTGGTGAAGACCATAAAGTTCTGGTTCACAGAGGCAGAAACTACAGAAAAAAAAAACCAACCAAACCCACAAAACAACCCTGAAACCCTTAACAACATCTACGACTGAGGGGAGAAGTGAGCCCCTGAAAATCAGAAGGGAAATCAGAAGAGTCATTAGTATGGGAATTTTTATCTCCAGATCAAAGGGTTCAGAGCAATACAGGCTGCTTATGTAAGAAAAAACATCTTTAGAGCAGGGATTAAAAAAACTCCAAAAACCAACAAACCAAGCACACAATAATATTTGCTCTAAGTCAATGAAAAATAAGTATTCATTACTAGAGAAGAAACATTTGCACAGCTCAGCAAACAGCCAATGAGCAACAGAGGAAAAGGCAGAAGGCACAACAAATTTTAAGTGTGATCCCAAGAAATGAGTTTAATAGTCTTAAACTCACATAAGATTGAATGGTTTTGCAACTCTGTTTGGATCATCAGTGTGAATGAAACAATCTGATACACAGGAAAAAACACAGGCTAAACTCTGCAAAAATACCTAGTGATCAAATCTGTTACATTATTCAATGTACAGAAGAATCAAAGTGGATTTTCTAAAGACTGAGATATTTCCACATAGCCTTGTCCACAACTCAGGTTTTTAAAAATGACCTAGGGTCAGATATGTGGAGCTATTCAACAGCCTAAAATATATACATAAATGCTAGTGGGACCTACACAATTGCTTAACTAATTCGATTGCTTGACTTCTGTTAAAAATTTCAATTAATATATTCCACTGGGCTTTGAAAAGAAATTGCAAATGTTGAGAATTTATTCATTAAGCATTCATCTCCATAATCTGGTGTGTTAGAATAACAATGTTAAATACTCTTTGCTGGCATCAGATGTCTCTTTTGACAACCTGCATCCAAGCAGTCTGAAGATACCTTACGAGGTGTAGATGGTTCACTATAACTTTAGCAAACACAGCAAGGCTATTTCACTATTATTTCTCCCAACATAAAATTTGAGTTTTACCTTCAGATGTATTGATATGATTGTGGCTCCATCTGCACTTGGTAAGGAAAATGAATTGGCATCACATTTAACTGGAGACGTTTTTGTTTCCTGTTTTAGGTAGAGTTGAAACAGATTTTTCCTATTCTTTCCTGGCTGTGGATTTTTTTCTACTCACTCCTCAACCCAAAGAAACAGAAGGAATTCAGCAAAATAGTCTGGTTTTTCTTTTCTCTATTACCAGTTAAAAACACTATCCATGAAGTCCCTTTCATTTTAAAACCTGAATAGGAGAATTACAGATCCTTCTATTTCATAAAAAGGGTACAGATTTGAAAATATACAGGGAAAATGATTAATAAAAAATGGAGCACTGACACTGATTGAACATTAGTGTATATGCTCAACCACTGAGCCAGTCTGTGCAAGATGTGCTTGATACTCAGAACACTGAGTGCATTCAGAACAAGAAAATTAGTTTAAAACTATCCAAGAACTTCTGAACTGCAGATTAAGTCCATCATCTTCTACAGAAAGGGAGAGTGATTGTCTTCCATTTGCTGCCAATACAATCCAAGAAAGGAATGCTTTGCCCTCTCTAAGTACATAGAAATGGCCTGCAATTTTAATTTGTTTCTAGGTGAAGATCCTGAGGCTGTTTTCCTGTATTACCTCTAATTGTTTATTTTGTGTCCACTGACAAGACAAGAAAAGGAATAAAAATGGAGTAAGAAAACATTAAAAATATATCAACATTTAATCAACAGATCATGTCTGCCCAGAGTACTGTTACCTAGCTCTTGACATCCTATATTAAATGACACATGTGATGGTCTTCTCCAACCTTGAGTTAAAGGTCCATCTCTACCCCCTCCTCCTTCTAAGCAAGTTTTTCAGGCTGATCTCTTAAGACAGAAGGTAACAATATTATTTTCCACTTTGATTTGTAGAAGGCATTCAATTTCTGAAATACTTCAATCAGTAGAACATGGCAAAGGGTGTCTAAGGCACCTTTCATTTCTGAAGAGCACACAAGCTTTCATCTCTAACTTGTCAATGCAATTAGCCATGTTCTTGATCTGACGCACTTCTCCAAAGCACTGCCTTTCTGTTTATTGTCAAGGACCACCTATCTGTGACAAACCTTTCAGAATGAGTGACAAGGTTAAAACATCTCCTCTGAGGTTATGTTCCAACGTTCTGCACATTCTCAAACATCCCCCTCCCCAGCTGATTTTCTGAGGTCACGTTTTTCATTCTTACTCTGGTGCTATGGTTGCTATGACTTTAGACACTGTGATACCATATGAGAAAACCCTAAATAACAGTGTATTGTGAGTGCTGACTTAGTAACTAACAAAATGAGAGCTTTACTGAGCCACACAAAAGATCCATGTTTCCTTACATTTAAAAACTGCTGGAAGACCTGTAATTTAGATAGCAAGAACTAAGAAGTTCTGCGCTCTAAGTAGGGAAGAGATAAAGGGCTGTAAGGCAGAGGAAGGGAAAAGATAAAGAGCATCACTGCAAGATCCATTTTTGATAGTATCAATCCCTTTTAGCCATCCCTTTTAGCTAAAAGGTTTGTTTACACCGTCCTGGGGTTTTATTCCAAATGTCAAAGTGACAGGAATGATATGAAAAACATAGATTAGAAAGCAATTGCCCAAGTACAATGTCCTCTGAGGTAGAGAAGAGAGTTGCTTCACGAAGCCTTGGACAGATGAAACACGTTAGTCCTTTCATGCTCCAGATTGTAAGCCAGCTGACTACAACAATGCTGCTAAAACCCAGGGTATCCCTAAGTCCCTACTTGCATTAATCAGCAATTGCTGCCTATACTATGCCAAACACACTGGTTCCTGGAGTTCCCTTCAGTGGGGGAAAGGACAATTCCTTTGGTCTGTCTCAGCAGACTATGCCAAGGAGAGAGTCTTGACCTTCAGACCAACAGAGGTGGGTAACATCGCTCCCATACTGTCCCCATATGTTGCTCCTTGGAGCAGACTGGCCAGGTCTAAAATTGTGGAACACTTGGTTTGCATTTCCATGGGTTGCCTGTGCCTCCTGTGGCTATGGTGGTAGCACAGGAAGAAACCAGGGCGCACGCAACATGGACTGTCCAGAGAGCAGTGTTTTGGAGTGAAGTGGGAAATGAGCCAGTGTAGACTTGGATCCTTTTGGGAGGAGGGCAAATAAGTATTCTCATGAGTGCCAAAACCACCTTTACACCGTGGGCCAGTGTAAAAGAGGATCTGATGTATGGGATCATTATTTATGCAAGGAAATGGACCCTTGGGTCCTGCTGTGAGATGTTTTATGCTGCCTTGAAATGAGGGGAAAATAGAAGGTTTACAAAGTGGTGTAACTTTTTGGAGAAAGCATTAAAAATGGTACTTTTCATAGCTAAATGACGTATTTTAAAGGCATGTCAAAACACCAACCTGTTCTCTATGGCACTGTCTCAGTACTAGATTTTGCAGCAACCCTATCCACAGGGCCCCACTCCCCTGGGAACAGAAAACAAGAGTGATTGCTTCTCTTCTAGAGGTGTTGCTTGCCAACATTGTGTTACAAGTGGCTTTCATTCAGCTTCAAAAGTTCATGTGTTGCAGGGGGACTTAATGTTCATGGCCTTTGTCCACAGCAGGGAATGATTAAGTGACCAAAGAGGTTGCATTCATAGGGTGAGTTTAGCCAAGGCATGTCAGTACAAGTGCAGTTACCAGGTTTTGCTGTGTTCAGTCAGTACTTGAGCTCACTGTGTGCACACCTGAGCAGCTCAAGGAATAACCTAAGCTGCAGAAGAGATCACAGGAGGAAAGCTGCATCCATGTGGGGTGGGCAATCAAGAGCCCAGCGCTTTGCATTGCATTAGGAGGCAAGCAACCTCTAAACCATGGCTTGAACAGCAATGAAATCATTGGACTGGATTACCAGGAGGTGGGTAATTCAGCTGCTTTCTATATTCTTGCATAGAAGGACTAATGGCAGCTCTGAGAGTTGTCTCAGTTTGGGCTGTTCCCTGAACTCCTAATGTTTCCAGCCGCAACACGATGATTGCCTGTGTAAATGATATTAGTCCAGCTCAGTGCAAAGGTGAGCAGAACAGCTGAAACTATTCTTCACCAGTCATTTAAACTAAACTGGATTGAATTAGGAACAGCCCTTTACAGTCATACCACCTACAGCTGAGGAGAGCTTTAAAAAGCTGTCCTTGACACCTCTTAGCTTTTAGGTATTCTTATCTCCTTGTTTCTTTATGACTCTGTCATTCAATCTACTGTCCAAGCTGCATCTTGCTCAGAAACAGCTCAGGCCAATTCTCTAGTTTTCAGGAAAAAAAATATAATAGCTAAAGAACAGAGAGTGGCTGAGGGCAGGACCAGGGCATTTGGCAGCAAGGACTTGGAGGACCAGGACCTTGAAAAAGTGATAGTAGGGTTGGATGTAACTGCAGCTGCTCTTCTTCCTCTTCTCTCTCTAGATGGGCAGATGAGGTCTGAGTATGATTCAGGCTTGAAAAATACCATCTCTTTGGTCAAAAGACAGGCAGAGTAGCTCCTGGAAAGGGATAATAACTGTGAATAGCATGGCATTATGGGGAAAATTATTAACAGCTCTTTTGGTAACTTTAATAAGAATTAGATGGACGTTTTTTCTGTCTAATTTTGGCTGTTTACTTATTTTGTATGAATTAAGCATCACACAATCATCTTTTAAGAAACATCTACAATATTATGTGTCTATCTGAAATAGACTTAATATTGTTTTGCATATATTCCATCCCAAACTTCCATTTGGAGGTCTGTCTTTAAATATTCTATAGTCCCATATACTCTTAATTGAGTTTTCATGACTCATAAATTATTTCAAGATCTTACATGTAACACACACCCAGTCAGTCTAATGTTGTCACTGTGGTGAATTATAGAAGGGATTAATCCACTGGTCCCTGTAACTGCTCTCACAGGAGCCATGCTCCTGGCTGTGGGTCAGGCTGGGAACAGTCTATCTGGCTGGTCGCATCCCATGCACATATACACTTCACCACCTCAATGACCTACACAGATTTGCTTTGCAGTAATAATATGTAATAAAAAAGTCATTTCCCCCCACCCACACACACAATAACACATATGTACTACATTTGATCTGGGCTTCTCTCATCCTGGGCTGGCTTGGGCTGAAGAGCACTGTGTATGATGCAGATATGACAGGGGGGTTCATGCTGCTCTTCCTCACCGTGGCTGCAGAGATAAGAGCAAGACGTGATGCACCCAGTGCACCCTCTCACAAAACCAGAGTGGGATCAGTGAAGGCAATACCTAGATATCCTTTTAATCAGGTGTTCCTCTCCAGCTTTCAAAACCTGGATGGGGGAATATGCAGAAGCAGCACAAAAGACACAAGCCAATGTGTGCACGTAATTAAAAAGAAAAACCAGTAGCAGCATAATTAAAATGATACCAGAGGCAGAAAGGTAACCAATATTCAAAGGTGATTTGAACAAGCACCAAGGTGAAATGGGATTTTTGCCATTAGCTTAACTAGGGCTGGGCTTTCCCTACAAATTTAACACATACCTAGGTGTCCAGCCATTTTTTTGGTATTTATTACGAGCTACACAAGCAAAAATCAAGTAGATAATTTTCATTGTGTCATACTTAAAAAATATTCCAAGGGGAAATTGTCCCCTAGAAAAATCACATTTTAATTTTAGAGCAGAGTATTTATGTGATAGTTCAGTCCACTATTTCAGCATTTCCTTTTACATGAAATAATACGTATGCAGCATGGTGATACAGAGTGTTATTATAAAAAAAAACCCCAACCCACATTTCACAAAGTTCAATTGTACGTAATGGTTTATATTGCCTATGCATATGTGCATACACAGAACAAGTTTTATTTCAGGGGAAAGGCAAAAAAAAATAAAAAAGGAGTAGAAATTTGCAGTATTTGTTACACTTATCAGACTAGAACACCTTTAAAAGGTTTCTTTTGAAAGATGTTTCTTTGTGACCAAAAGCAGTTAATAGCAGTTTCTTGTTGAAGACCTGAAGCTATCTTTCTATAAAAGACTGATACTTGAAAGTCCTGTATATTTATTTCTGCTCCAGACTCTGGAAACCCAGTTGCACTGCTGCAGAAGGAGGAGTTGTACTTGTGCAGCCGGCTTTGTTTAGAAGGGCTCCGCTATGCATCTCGCCTGTGTTTTCACAACAATCCGCTACTGCTTAATAACAATCCATAATGTTCTAAAAATAATAAGCCAAGGTGGTCTGGAAAAATAGAAAATGGAAATCTTGTCACATTTTACCCAGAGGGAATTGATACATTTTGTTTTGCTTCATTCCCAAAAGGGTACAGCAGATGTACAGGTGCTAGGCTAGAAATTGTTATAATTACAAAACCTGTATTCAGTTCCTCAGAGGGCTTTGAAATTTTCAACATACAGTTGAAACTTGAGCTTTGAAGAGGAAAAAAAAAAAATAAAAAAAGAATCCCTATGCCCAAAGAACAATAGAGTACAGGATGATTTCCTGAATTATTTACTGCACCAAGTCGATCATTAAGAAATACAGCACAACAAACAGAACTCAGAAGCAGCACTGTAAATCTAAACAACATCAAAAACAAAATTGGTGGCCCACAAAAGGCTTTTTTTACATATATATATATACACACACAACTTTTGTTTTACACTTTCTGCACCTACGAAGTGGTTATATAAGAATCTCTACAGACTTGACATCACTCTTCTCCTCACCCTATCTCTGCTGTCTGTGAATTGCAAACTATTGGTTTTCTGTGAGGGGAAAAATGTGTTACTACTAACATAGGAAAACAAGTGGAATTCTGTATGTTCTTATGAAGCTAAAAAAAAAACCAAACCAAAAAAAAAAAAAAGAGAAAAAAAGGTGCTTACTTTTTATTTGCAAAAGTTTATCATTAATGATAGCAATAAAAGAGATGGTGAAGTCCTCACAATTATGTAGTGCTGTTGGGTACCACATGGTTCTCGTAAGTCAAAGAATCCTCTGGTTTCCTGGGCAGCTCCAAAACTTACTGACACCAGTAGGAAGGCTCCTAGGCTTTCATTGGTACTGCTGGGACACTCACATGTTCCTTCTAAATCAAGATATATAATTTATGGATATCTTCTGGCGACCAGAACATTTTATGTAGATGTGTCCCAATTATTTGACAATCTGCGTTGTTCGAGTCTCATCCCTTCCTGATATAATTTGAAATTCATATGGAAATTGAAATGCGCTGTAAGATGGTTTCAAACGTCTCCTGGGAGTTTGGTAAAAGTGGAGTTTCCTTCTGTTTAGCATTTTAACCCCCTGTTGTATTTACCTGCAGACACTTTGCTACAGGGGAATGCAGCTGCCAGCTCCGGGCTGAACGGGGAGAAGCTTAACGTGTTTGGTACCTGGAGTGTTTGGTGACTGGCATAGCACCAAATTATTAATACTGTGATAACAGCTTTAAATCAGGTCCTCTGATGTACATCCCTTTCCTTTTACTCACTGAGTGCTTTTCTGCTACTCGCTGCCACAGCTCTTCTGGTTAGGAGACTGTGCTTAGGTAGCAAGGCGTGGGAAGAAAGTGGGGAGCGATGTCGAATGAGAAGGACAAGGGCAGAAGGCTCAAGGCAATAGCTTGGGCTGATTAACTGAGCCCAGGGAGGCCATCAGGATGTCCTGTGAGAAGTTAATTCGTGTGCTGGCACCCCCAAACAGAAAGCAGGAACCATGATTTCTCTGTGTTTTCATTTTGATTTCTAGCCTGTTTGCAGATCGTGCATTACATGCTACTCCTTAGTTAGCCCGGCTTACAAACAACAGCCTGATCCAAACCATTGCTGAAATTACTTGATAAATAATCCCTTATACTAGCAAACCTTCAGTCTCACTGAAAACATGAAAGCTATTATACAATGGATTTTTGACAGTCTCACTGGAGCTCACTCTGATAAAATCTATAGGGAAATCACTCCCTGCTCTCATTATACAGCTGCTTGGACAATGGGCTCACTATCGCTAAATAGAAAAGCGTTACTGATTTTCCTCTGGACAAGAGCAACTTTATTCTTTTCTGGTTTTCACATAAAACAAACCCAAACACCAACAAATGAAGAAGGTATCCTTCAACCATCGCTGTCACTTCTGAGGGACTCCGAAGAGTAGGAACTTTCCATTCAGTCTCTGCAACTGAGAAGGAAAAAAAGTGTTTGCTCTTCTATTCACCCTAAAGTCAGCATCATGTTCAAACGGACTTCACAAGCCCTGCTCCATAAGCAGACATGGAAAGAATGCAATGTCACAGTTAGCTTTTTGGTGTGTTTTGAATTGGTTGTAGCTATTTCTGTTATGGAAATGTACCTTTCAAGTCATCAAGATTTGTATTCTCCAATACAGAATAGCATGAATTTAATAGTGTTGTCTGCATCCTGAGATGTCCTGTCTTGAGAAACAAAGTAGGAACCTATCTTTTAGACTTTTACATCTAAACCATAGGAAATGGCAAACTGAAAACCTCAGTAGGAAGCAGCATTCTGTGAGCTTTATAGCATTTGTAAGTTTTTAGAAAGTTGTGTTAGCATGGCTGTTGAACAAAACCATTTAAAGGAACTGTAGGTCAGATTTAAAAAAAAAAAAAACCAACAAAAAATAAAACCCAAACAACTGCAAAATAACCCTCAGACAATATGCTGGCATTTACATTTCTCACAATTAAGCTCCAAGCAGTGGATTTTTCTCTACTTTGAAGGAAACTTCTGCAGTAACCTTTCCAAATTTTGAAATAAATAAAAAAGAAAAAGAAAAAGAAAAGGATGTACTAGAATTGCATCACATTGTGTTTCATCTGGCATAGCTCTTCAATCTTTTCAATAATTTCTGGTGCCACAAAATGTCTTCATGTAACATAGCAACAGTTTCAGCAACCGTGCCGATTTCGAATCATCAAAAACCATCGTAGTTTGGTCTAAATCACACAGATCCTTTCCCTATTCTACACATTGTGTAACGTGTAGGTATGGTATTTACACACAGCATCTCCCCTCCCACAGCAAAAGAGAAGAATGACGAAAGAATATGAACGGATACGATGATTGATGCTTGAAATCCCTACGAGGCACCTGAGACATCTTGGAAAGGCAAAAAGCTCCTGGCTCAAGGGGAAGATACCTCGTCCCCTTCCGAATGCTTAATGACAATGCAGCAACAGCCAAAATAACCAGATAGCAATAAATAAAATAGAAGTGCTAGAAGGAATAGAGATTTTTTGCTGACAGAACTGTGTGTGTCCTCATGTGATTTACTGAGGTTGGAAACAGCGTTTGACTGGATACCCAGTGCACAGTGTTGTGTTACTGATGGGGTATGGCCAAACTGATCAAGTTTGAAGAAGATCATGAAAAGTGCCAGAGCCTGGATGTCCTGATTCATGAGTGGTAGCTTACACATAGAGTGAAATTTGATCACTTTAATAAGACTGTAAGTATACCTGTAAGGTAAGTGATTGTGCCCTTGTACTCAGCATTGGCGAGGCTGCACCTCGAGTGCTGTGTCCAGTTCTGGGCTCCTCACCATCAGGACACTGAGGTCCTTGAATGTGTCCAGAGAAAGGCAACCAGGCTGGGGAAGGGGCTGGAGGACAAATCATGTGAGGAAACGGCTGAAGGGGCTGGGGGTGTTTAGTCTGAAGAAGACAAAGCTGAGGAGAGACCTTATCACTGCCTACAGCTACCTGAAGGGAGGTTGTAGAGAGGTGGGTGATGATCTCTTCAGCCAGGTGACAGAAGATAGGACAAAGGAAAATGGCATGAAGCTGTGCCAGGGCAGGTTTAGATTAGATGTTAGAAAAAAAAAATTACTGAAAGAGTTGTCAGGGCCTGGAACAGGCTGCCCAGGGAAGGGGTTGAGTCACCTTCCCAAGACGTGTTTAAAAAAAGGATAGATGAGGTACTTAGGGATCTGGTTTAGCATAGGACCGGAATGGTTGGACTTGATCTTAAAGGTCTTTTCCAACCTTGTGATTCTGTGATTCTGTTACATGTTTAAACAAGAAAATGTGTAGGATTAACTTGCTAAGGGGTTGGTTAGTTGTTTGGGGTTTTTCCTCTAAGATATGTAACAGTATAGAGTATTTTCCAAAATAGGAGCATTGGGAGTTATGTAAGATTTCCACAGTCTGGAAGGTCTTTGTCCATGGGTGCATGTAGTTGTCTTACACTGTAGCTGAGTGATTTAATCTGTGAAGAAGTGGCAGCTGATGATTGGAGAAGGCTGTTAAGTGCTGTATTTACACTTATGTGTGCATAAACAGGTGTGTGTGTGTTTCTGTGTAAAATACACGTGGGTGAATATAACTTGAACACGGAAACTCTACTTCAGAAAGGAAACTTCTTCCTCACCATCCCTCTCTGTTATGCTCCAAAATTATGACCACAGGGAGTTGTTCTTCCTGGCAGAAACTCCACAATCAAAGCAGGGGAAAGGAATGGCTACACAGTGGAATGGGCCCCTCAGTGGGATGATGCATTAAATGTCTCTTGATCACACTGAGATAAAATCAAGACTTCTGGAATATGAAGTGAAGACCATGCTGCTTTGAACACCCCGAAGAATGTTATTAAAACACAGGAATCCCCCCTGCAGTTGAGTTTACTGCCTTGAAATTTAGAATGAGCATCCTTGTGTTTAGGTGCATTCAAAATAGGAATAGCCAAGTGTCTCTAGGTAAGTCACCGTGTGGAGATGTCACCAGGCTCTGCTTCCAGCCCAGAGAAGTGCTCCCCTGTCCATGGGGAGCAAAAGCAGAGCAAGCTGGTGTGATGCATGGAACGAGCCTCTGACAATAACCGGGGAGCACGGCGCTGCTGGTTTTACACAGCATCTCTCTCTTCCTGGAGCAGAGCTGCAAAAAGGTACAGGTTTCACATTTCAGTACCACTGAGATGTCCAGGAAGTGCACTGCTTGTAGCCAGGTGAGCCATTAGCTCATTATGAGTATACAGTTTCAGGTAAGATCTCATTTCCCTCCTTCTACAACACATCTTACCAAATAAGGGCTAGGACATGAACAGCACAGGAGTCACACACTAAAAATTCCCTAGTGCTGCCTGACTTCACCTTTAACACATTGTAAGAGCCAGAGAAAGTGTAATCTAAATAATCTCATCTAAAAACAAATATATGATATTAGGGGAAATCTTGACCTTGATGAAGTCCTTAGGTCTTGCAATTAATCTCATTACAACCAGGATTTCATGCAAAGAGTTACTAGCAGTATTAAAGCTGATAGTAACCTTCTCCACAGCTGGAGGCCATGAGAACTTGAGGACATTTTCCAGCCCTCTTCCCTGAGCACCACTTTTGCAAGGAATAATTATGCAGAGTGAAAGCTGATGGATTGTTCTGATATCAGTGAAGCCTTCATGTCTTTTCACCAGATGTAAAGTGTAATCAGAATTTTACAGAAGCACTTCTGAATGTCATTTTTACGGTTTTCTTGGCAGCTTTTTAGAATCCATTTCCTGTCATACACGGACATACAAAGAGGCAGAATTGTAAAAATGCTGCATTTCTCTTCCTCTTTTTTTTTTTCCTGAGTAGGGGAAAGCTAATGACAAGAAACAGAGGACTGAATCGGTATCAGATGTGTAACACTGTGGGAACTTTGGTAGCCACATAAGCTGGCTGTGGGGTGGGTTTTTTTTTCCATAGTGTAATCATGCCAGGTTGCCTATTATCTCAACTTTTGTTTTGCAATTAAAACATCTTTAGTCAGAAGTATGGCTGTAGTGCTATGCTTACTGATGGAAAATTTCAGATCATCAGCATCCCTTGCCAAACGCCTTGTGCACGCTGCGCCTAGCACCTGGAACGTGTGGTTTGCAGCAGCTTCCTATACAGCAAAGGAGAAATATTTGGATTGCAATTCCAGACTTACAATGGCAAAGCAGAGCTGATACTGGAGTGTGATGGTGTGCTGCCGTGCCAATGGCAACAGCAGATCGGAGCAAGGGAAGAAGAGCTCAGCAGAAGATTGCCCAATTACTTTTATAGACAGTCTACCTACCTGGCCAAACGGTGGAGAAGCTTGTGGCCAGTCACCAACTTAGTATCATTACTGGACCTTTAATTAAAGCCTATCACTTCTGATTGCTGATATGGGGCAGTTAATTTAGTGTAGGTATGGACTGTTGTCATGGACATCTGAGAGTCTGCAGTGCCAGGTCATAAAAAGATTGGCAGCTCACAGCCATATTGAGAATCTTACACCTGTAAAGCTGTCAAATCACAGATAACGTATGTATTCATTGTCTTACAAAACAGATAAAGAGAAAGATTTAAAACAGGAAGGGGCTGTGCCTACCTGGTTGCTCCAGATTGAAAGGAAAGGTCTGTATTGGCAACATCTTTACCAATTTAAGGCTGTTTTCTGGAATCAACAAGGGTATTTTTGCTTCTCAGACTCCCTTCTGGATGCTACTCCTGGAGATGCAGTTTAGTCTTTGCTTTTGTTCTCTTTTTTTGCTTCTTAGTGAGCATTTGTGCATTGTGAAACAGGCTCCTTCCCTTGGGACTGGACACATGTGACAAACTGGTGGTGGTTTAGGAGATTTGAATACATGGTGAGGGGACAGAACTTGGAAGCTCTTACCATTCTTGGTGTTGAACAATAAATTATATTGTAGGCTACATTCCCGAAAGATCAAGGGAGAAAGTGTTGCCCAGAGAACAACAAAGTGCAGGCAGATGATGACCATCATGAGCAGCTGGAGAAGGTACCTCTGGAAAATATTTTGGTGAAATAAGGTCAGGAAAGTAATTTGTTTGGGTTTTCGTTTTTTTACTTTAATGACATGACTGCAGCAGCAGGATATATTTGAAACTTTGTTTCATTTTGGTCTTCTAAGGAGTTAAATCAATGGGATGGTGACTGACTGAAGGAGGTGATCTCCCATGAGGTCTTTTATGCAAGAACAAAACCTTTGTCATATTGTGCATCACAAGAGTAAAACCAGGAACAATGCAACTCAAGGTGAACTACTGCAGAGTATCAACCTATTTCTTGGGTGGGAACAATCCAAACAGTTGGCCTTTGGTGTAGTTAATTAGCTCAGTAAGGACTTGCAAAGTTAGTGACTAAATGCTGCTCTGCAGTTTTTGCTCAATCATCTGCATGATGCAGTAGTTCTGACATATTTTGTTTGAGCTTGGAAACAAATGCAGTCTAAACCAGCTGTCTGGCTGTGCATCCTATACATAATGCAAGCTCTTTTTCGTGACTACTCGTTTCTGAGTCTGCTAAACTGCCCTTCCTGTCTCTTCTCTCATTGTTACAGACCTATTTTAAGATGGATTTGCCATTCCCTGAACCTTCTTATTTACCTGGCTTGGCTTTTCTCTCAAAGGCTTAGCAGCTTTCCAGAGATAAGGTTGCTATTGAACATACAGTATTTCAATGCAAATGTGGTCAGAATGAAATTTAACTAATTATCAGCCAAATATTTGCATCCATGCCAACAGTGATAATGTTTTCTAAGACAAATTAGAATGTTTTCTAAGTCCACTTTCAGATTTTCTTCAGGGCAGTGAGATATTTTCTGATAGGCTCTGTCTGTGTACCAGACTGCTGAGCTGGTGGTATTTGACTCATAGGTAAAGAGAGAATGTGAGTGTGGCCAATAAAGGTTAAGAATTGACCATAAATCACTGCAAGGTATAGTTAACCTGGGAGATGCTATGATCACTGAGACAAAGGACATAAGACATAGGGGTTTTCTATCAGCCAGCAATCAAGACATGCAATGCTGTTACCAACATTATAAGAACATGTATCTCTAGTCCTATAAGTAGGTGTTAAGTAGAAAGTAAATATCTCTTATGTTTGCTACCTGCACATGTGCTCCCATGTCATTCTTGCACATTTAAAGAAAGATCTTTTAAAGCAGCAAAGAAAAAGCTAGGATCTCTCCAGAAGTAAAAGCAACTTCACTGGGCATCATCTGTCTTCTTACAGCTTTGTGTGACACATAACTTTCTGCCACATACCCAAATAGGAAGGATGTTTTGTTTTAAAGGAACCTTTTAACTGTGCCATCCGCAAGGTGTCAAAATAACATAGCAAAGTCATCCAACCTTGAAGTCAACTTATCCAGGCTTGATTTTTCCAGAACCACACATCAATACAAAAAGAAATACTGTCTCCATGTCAATAGGTTTATCTATGCATTCAGGAAGATTTAATTTGCTCAAACACAAGTACTCAGGGATTGGAACTTGATGATCTTTAAGGTCCCTTCCAACCCTAACCATTATATGATTCTATGATTCTATACTTGTTTCAGGTTTAGCCAAGTACAATCAAAACTCTTGTCAGATATAAACCTTTAATTAGATTTTTTTTTTCTTCTCAATACAATTTCTACAGGACCTTTTTATATAACCTGTGAGAACTGGTAATATCATTCTTCTTGTGGCATATTTACACTCCAGCAAGCTGCTGGGTCTGTAAATGTACCCAGAGACAGAGTATATTGGTCACCACCATTCCACTCCCAAGAGCCAAAACAGGAGAAAAAGGGCAAAGCAGTTAATAAATTTTTTTCCACAAACTAAAGAAAAAGAGTCAGTCATGAGAGCAAAGTGATTGCCACTCTCTGAGAGATAAGAAGATTGCAGCTGCAGAATGCAAAAGAATTTCATTGACCTGTTGTTGGTTTGAAAAGATAAAAGGCTTTCTCTAGAAGTTCTTGAAAAATGCATATACACACAGGCTCACCCACATACATACACACACACACACAAGGTTAATAGAAAGCTAAAAAGTTCAGCCACAAGCAGTGGTTAGAAATTATACCAGTGGAGCTATTATCTCTTCGTGTGACTGTGGATGCATTGTAGTTGTCTCATTGCTTGTCGAGGAGTTTCTGAATGTCTGGAAAAAAAAAAAAGAAGAGAAATCCCTGTTAATTAAAGCTGAGAATGGGAGAAATGAATCAGTAAGAAATAAAGGGAGGGAGGTAATCAATGAGGAAGGAGTATCCTGCTGGTAGGATGCAATTAGACTTCAAGGAAAAGGACACAGTGCGATTGATCATACGATGGCTCCCTGCCTATCGTGAAATATTTTGCTCCTCTCACTGTGAGGACACAAATGTGGTAATTGTGTCAATCTTGCAGTCAAAGTTTTAAAACAACAGAAGCTGACACAGATAATTGTATTAAATGAAAAAAAAACCCACTGACAAGTCTTGAGAATGACAACATCTTTCCATGAGATATTGGGCAAGAGGGAAAAATGGAACAACAAACCCACTGCACTGATGACAACGTGGTGTCACTAATTAACTCTGAAAAAAAAAAGCTGAATTGTCTTTGATGACCTTACATAACAGAGATCAGCAGAAGCGTGGACAATATTTCTCCTTAGCAAAGTTTGGTAGTAGCAGGAAGGTTGAAGGGTTTTGTTATTAAAAGTAAAAGAATGTGGAAATACTTAAAAATAAAGAAAATCTGATAAAGGGTAGAAAAGCATGTGATGTCCTTTTCTGTAGGATGAGGGCAATGGATGTCTCCCTTTGTGGTTGCTGTGGGTAGAGGTCCTTTGAAATGGGTGTACCATGGAGTGAGGGATGGACCACTGTGAAATGTTTTCGACCCAGATTTCATCCTATTTTGCGAGTTCACATTTTAATATTGAGTTCTGTTCTGGCTCTGGCAGGGGGTCAGGACACCACTGTGGTAATGCCTGTCAAAATCATATTAGATGGAGTGGTCTCAAGAGCTCATAACTAATTGTCAGCTTAGTTGTTTATTAACAACTAATCCAAGCCCTATAATTTTTATAGAATATTGGATTAATCTGGTTTTCAGCTTCCCTCAGCCCAGTATACTTTCTGGATTATTCTTCCCATAGACTCTGGATTTCTTTTTTTTCCCCAAAAATCCTTCAACACCACATGACAAATGCCCCCAAAAGACAAACCCTCAGGGGCACAGACTGGGCTGGGGGCAGGATATTACAGGACATAAATAGAAAGAAGAAGCTGTAAATTCCTAATATGCTGACTACCTCCCTTACCTTCACCACTGGGGCTCTCAGGATATATTGCTGCCATTGAGGAAGTCACCTCTGAAACCGAAATGGAGAAATGGCAAGGGCTGTGTTCTTCCCACAAGATGTTTTCTATGAGGCACTTACTTGTTTTCCTTTCTGGCAGGGAAGCCACAGCAGTCCATCCTGCTTTTCTTCTTCCTGGAATTAATGTTGTGGGCAAATGAAAAAAGTCACACCTAAAATAATTCCCCATTGGTAAAAATGGGGGATAATAACGCCCTCTCCACAGGGGTGTTGTACATCCCAATTAAGGCTTTGGCACTCTCTGAGCCACCTTCTCTCTCTCTGCATGGCTCGCTTAGCCCTCAGCTCGCTCCCTGTGTGCTCACACAGGAGCTGATCCTCAGCAACATCTTAGATGTTTTGATTTTCTTTTAAGCTAGTGGCCTAAAGCTCGTGGCTTATCCTCTAAATTTTTAGTCTCTAACCCTGTAGATCTTGATTTTTACTCTGATGCAGACTTCAGAAGAACCCTGTAAAATGTCATATGTATTGGATGATCATTTAAGAGAATTTCTGTAATAATATGTTCCAAACAGTGTACAGCCTTTGCTAGGCAATATCCCAGGGCTGGTTAAGGGGGAGGAGATACAATCTGCACTGCTGGAGACGAAGGATCCACACCCAGCCAATACCCTTCATGCCATGCAATCCGCAACATCGCCTTCATAACAGAGCCACCCTTCACAAAACTTTCTGGAAATTATTTGAAACAACTTTAGTTTTTTTTCCTTCTTTTCCTTCAGCTTCCTCTAAGATTCTAGCTGATGTGAATTTGGATGAGAGTTTTTTGGAGGTTGGGTTTTTCCTTTCCTACACGAAATGTGACATCTGTTGACAGCTGGGTGATAATTCTTTGACAGGAAGGGATCTTTTTGGGGGTGTGGAGGGAAAGGAATCAAATCTGGCTCTCATGAAACATTTAACAAATTTCCTTTCATGTCTGTAAAGAGTTTGATTTATCTTGCACTTTGCAACATAAAAATAATGCCCTACCATCTCAGTGAACACCATTATTGTGCACTGGAAGTGCATGTGGCCCAAGTATGCTTGATGAAAAGAAATTTTAAAGACACTTAATCTAGGTATAAAAAAACTTTGCTCCTTACAGCACTCACCCCCCCGAAGAAGAACACTTTCCTAACAAAATGTTAATGTTAAAATACTCTCCACCATCAAGTGAGCTGCAGTTTAGGCTGAAGACAATTGCTGCTCTTTAAAAATTAGTGGGAGAGGGGATTATTTCTCCCTCATTCACAAGCATGTTGTAACCTTTCCAGGGCCCCCACACTGCTGGAACAGAGTGCCCCCTTCCCTGTGTGTTTTCTGCCCATGGCTGGAAACAGTACCCAGTGTGAGAGGGTAGAGAGACAGGCTCCTTGCTTTATAAGCATTGTGCTCACTGAGGGATACCAGCCCTGCCAGCCTCCACTGGTGTAAATGCCAGCTCAATACACAGAGATGCTTTAGTGTAAAACGGGCCTAAGGAAGGGAAGAATTAAACCCCTGTCTCTGAGGAGTTCTGGGTAACATGTTTTGCCTGTGGCAATGGTTTACTTTTGAGCTCACCTTCCTACGAGTTATTCTTTCAACAACTTTATGCTGTTTTCCAAGTATGTGAAATATATTTGCTGCAGTTTAGGAGAGTCAGGACTCTGGGAAACCAAGTGAGCCACCCATATAGTATTTGAACATCACATTTAAATATTCTTCTTTTCCTGTCCAACTGCATTTGTACATGCACTTCAAATGGGGTATATTTATCACTAAACTTAGAAACCCAGTTTCCTAACACACAGTGTGAGCAACATGAGTGGTAGAGGTGTAAGGGAACTTCACACCAGCCTGCCTTCCCCTTCCAGAGGGTCCCAGTGCTGTGCTGAGACCCAGCTGCATCCTCCCTGCACAGTGGCTGCCCTCCCGCTGACCGCCGCTCCTGCCAGAGTTTCCTAATTGCTGCCGCCAGCACCTCTTTGCTGCAGGGTTTCTCCTCCTAACAAATGTGAGTGCCTGGGTGAATGTCAGACCAACCCTATCGGGATGAAAATCCTCAACAAAAAGATGATGATTGCAGACTCATTAGGCAAACCTATAGTGAAAGTGCTGTGACCAAATGTTCAGTACTTACAGTGCCATAAATTTTCCTAAATGGTGAAGCAGCGTTCTAAGCAGGCTTGCACTTACTCTGGGTCAGGGTCATTAGGGAAGGATTCTCTTCTGCTTTAACTCATGTGGAAGAAACAGAGGTTGTATATTTTGGGCTTGCTTCATCATTACTTTTAAGTGATGGTCTCAAGCCAAAAATCTGAACTCAAGCTTTGCATCCAGGCTTGCGCTATCAAAGCGTCCCTCTAACAGGCAATAGCAGGGCAACATGGGAAATGTTTCTTTTTGGACCTGGATGTCAATCTCCCAGCTGAAAGATCTGGATCCTTATTTTTGGTCCAGTAAAGTCAGGCTATATCTGCACACAGAGCCACAATTTTGGTTTGCATCTCTTGTATATTTGGTGAGCATAGGTTGCTTTATAAAGAAAAAGAATCCTGGTGTATTCACTGCAGAATTTAATATTAAACATGCTGTATGTACAACTGATGGTGATGAGGACTGATTAAATTAACTCGAGGGTTTATTTTTCTTGGAGGGGTTTGTGTGTTTCATTCAAAATTGATGAGTTGCCTTGCCTTGACTTTATCGCACCGCATTGAACTCACTGGCACTGAACCCGCTGCACCTGTGTCTGTGTGGGAATGAGTAATGCAAGCTCCACAACATGTCATATGAAGGAAATAGGAATCTGGGCAGAGAAACAGGGTTATTGATGTCTGTCTTGTAGGGAGCTAAAATGATGTTCGGTGCATTTTCCACTGGGTCATAGAATCACAGGGGTTGGAAGGGACCTTGAGAGATCATCAGGTCCAACCCCCCTGTCAAAGCAGCTCCCTAGCACATATTGCACAGGTCAGCGTCGAGATGGGTCTTGAATATCTCCAGAGAAGGAGATTCCACCACCTCCCTGGGCAGCCTGTCCCAGGGCTCTGTCACCCTCACTGTGTAAAAATCCTTCCGCATGTTGGTGCGGAACTTTCTATGCTTCAACTTGCAGCCGTTGCCCCTTGTCCTGTCTCCACAGACCACTGAAAAAGGGCTGGCCATTTCCCCATGTATCCTATACTTAAGATATTTATAAACATTATTAAGGTCCCTCCTTAGTCTTCTTTTCTCTAGGCTGAACAGTCCCAGCTCACTCAGCCTTTCCTCATAGGCTAGATCCTCCAGGCCCTGGAATGTGTTGGACATCACTTGGATTATTTTCTTGAAGGAACATCTGAATGGGAAACTTGGCCTCCTACAAAGAGTCATGGGTAATAACAAAAAATAATTAGTCTTTGAGTAGTATTCTACTATGATTAATAGTGAAAATGGTGAAAACATGTTGGGGTTTTTTTATATAAAGGTGTAACTGAATGTTAACCTGGGCACTATTTTTCCCGTGCACCACAGTTTTTTCCCCACTGTATCAAGAGTTATTGTTTGGCTCCTGTCACCAGAGGGATAGGCAAAACAAGCTGAGCAATAATAGAGAAATTTGTGCGATTTCAACCACTCTTGTGGTTGCTTTTTTTTTTTTCTTCTCCTGAGTGACAAGTGGCAGGAAGCCAACTTTTAAGCTAGTGTTTGGAAAGAAGGGACAAGCTCATTGTACTCCTGTTCAAAGCATGCCCACGGGTAACCGAATGGAACAATTTACCACTGTTGAAAGGCTGAGAGGGGACACGATCTCCTTTCTGAATACAGCACGGTGTTTAGCACTGGGAAGGAAGAAGAGCTTAACTTAAAGGCATTATTGGCACTAAAGTAAAACAAAACAGGATAAAATATCCATAAATAAATGGAACTGGAAACTGGAAGGGTTTTAACCATTACAGACATAAAGTTACGGAAACATCTTGAGATTTAGGTTCATGTATCTGCAGAATCTCATTCCTAGAGATGACCCCACCGTATTTATCTGAGTTCTTTCATTCCTCTCTTGAAAAAGAAAATGAAAAAATGACTCAGAGAAATGCTCTATTGACATGGTGTCAGTCCCATGAGCCTGCCGCATTCTGCAGAGAAATAACTATAGCTCTACACTTACCCACCTGGATTTTACTGTTAGATTTGCACGCTTGCTCTCTCCTATTTTCTTCTTTTTTTTTCCCTTTAGTTATATTCCTGTATGCAATATCTTTCAAAGATTAAATAATTTGCCATTCAAAAGGCAACATTACAATTCTATTTATACTCCCAGGTTCTTTACTGAAACTCAGTACTACAATGTAGTTTCTGAAAGTGAAAGATTTTGCTTTTTTTTTGTAAAATATGTTAATATAGAAAGGCTTTTGAAGGAGAAGGAACCTGAAAGACTCTGTAATGCTCTATTATTATCTAGGCCATAAAAAAGGTACCACAGTAGCTTACCTAGCTGACAGTGCACACGACTACCTATTTTTTGGACTTTAGAACATATAGAATAAGCTTCACCTGTGAATTTTCCTGAAATAAAGTAATTTATGTACATATATGAAGGAAAATGCCCTTTTAAAATATTGGGTCATTATACAGAACTGTTTTCCCCTAAGTAAATACTCAGCAAGTGGGCATTTTTTACACCTTTGCTGGTTTGTTGGGTTTTTTTTTTAGGGGGTTGGTTTGGCTTTTTTTTTCTTGAAGAATTATCTTGGTTACCATTCTTTGTACCCTGTAAATCATTACTTGACTGAAGGATCTGGGAGGTCGGGTAGGTAGTTCAGCTGGGGATGTTTAAAAGGAGTTTAGTGTCTTGCTGCTGTGTTGCTGTCACTGCAAAGCTTTCTAGGTCTGCTTCAGTGAGCACAGGAACCTAGAGCAGAATCTAAAACCCCCCACCCCAGTGGGTGCTCCTGTATTTATTATTCCTGTACCCCTCCAGCTGCTGGGCATCTCTGAGGGCTAGTGGAATATAAGAGGGATGGACTGCAGATTGGGCTAGTAGGCTCAGTCCTCCAGTATATCATGACTATATTCCCCTCTACCTCTGTCAACAAACATAATATCTCTTACACTCTTTAATCACTGGGGATTTTTGCCTTTAATGAACCATCTTTAAAAAAAAAATAATAAAAAAAAGACTCACACACACACACACACACACATATATATACTGATATTAATCAGACAAGATATTGCATATGCTCCAAGCCATGGAAACTTCTGAGTCTCCACAGACAGTTACAGAAGTTGTAATCATTATTAAAGAAAACAACAAAAAAAAAAACAAACCAGAAAAACAAGAACCTCAAACTTCCTTTCGGAAGGAAAGAAGTTAGGAAGATTTCTGGAGGTCTCTAAAAGGCACTGAGGGGACATTGCTTTTCCACACTGTGCCCTTCAGAGGAAACACAGAGCCTGCGATGCTCTGCCGGGGCTGGTTACTCTGCGCCACGCTCACGTGGCTGTGGATGGCACCAGGGAACAATAGCTGGCTGCATCAAACTTCATTCCATTCCTCTACTGCTTTGAAAAGAAGGCTGTAACTACATGTTTAGAAATCTTTCACACAGCCTTTTCTCAGAAGGTTACAGCACAGTACAGCTCCAGTCCTCTCTGGTTTGTATTGAGTACATAAGACTGAGACATGGCACTTCAGGTGGGTGCCCATAGTGCTCATTGTGGGGTGTAGGGAGGTGGTGGGGGGCATAGAACAAACTGGAGGGGAAAAAAAAAATCACCCCTTTTCAATCCTCTTGCCATGCCTTTGCTTTATTTTAAGAAAACTTTGCACTGCCAGAAACCAAGGCATGAGAAACTTCTTATAACATTTATAAATATCTGAAGTGTGGGACACAGGAGGAAATGGCCAACCCCTTTTCTATGGTCTGTGGGGACAGGACAAGGGGCAATGGCCTCAAGTTGGAGCACAGCAAGTTCCACACTAATATATGCAGAACAACTTTTTCACCGTGAGGGTGACAGAGCACTGAGACAGGCTGCCCAGGGGGGTTGTGGAGTCTCCTTCTGGGAGATATTCGAGACCCATCTGGATGCTGACCTGTGCAACTTGTCCCAGGGACCCTGCTTTGGCAGGGGGGTTGGACCCAATGGTCTCTCAAGGTACCTTCCAACCACTACAACTCTCTGATTCTGTGATCTGTGTTTCCTTATTTTTCTGACAGTTATTCTTTGAGCAAAGTGTGATGCAAACCCTGCACTTTTTAATATTTTGCACCTTTTTAATTAAAAGTGTTTCTTCTCTTTTCCTCTTAGTGCATTGTTTACTCTTTCTGCTGTTGTAAGGTTATTGAAATTTGGAGGAGGAAAAGCAGTAACCATGAGCTCTTGAGGTGAGTGGGTGAACTAAACCATGGGAAGAGCCTGTAAGAAGGTTTTACAATAGGAATAAGCATCAGGCAGGTGTGTCATCCCTGAGAAGTCAGTGAAAGCAGAGAAATGACAGGACAAATTAGGTTCTATAAATTAAAATGTAAAGAAACTCTGACTAAGCATCTCAAATGTCTCATGAAATAAGAGGTCACTAAAAGATTGCTCTTGCTTGTGTCAACAGAATCCCTTCAAAAACAAACCCCTGTCTTCTGCTGGTACAATGATGTATCTATTCCTCCATTACTAACTCCTACATTTTTGCATCACATCCCTGTCAAACACTGCACACAGCATCTTTACTCATTACCTTATAAATCTACCGTAGCAACCTAGAAGTCATAAAATTGCCGATGTGTATTTATGGAGTAGGTGTATTTTATCAGAGTTTTTTTTCTTCCATGTCTTGTAGCAGTAGCAGACTGATACCTATTGAAATTCAAAAGCATTTTGTATAAACAGATGTTTATTTTGTTGTTATTTAAATACATGAGACTGTGCTATATGTGTGGCTCCTGATACTTACATGCAAATTCCTTTTTAAAAAGATGACTAAGACAATTTAAGCTGCATGTAAAGAAAACATTTCTTTACCCAGACTTGCATGCTAAATTTCAGCCAGGGAGAATTTTAATACAGAACCCTTAGACTTACAAACCCCTCAGAAACAATATTTATAATGGAAATTTTGACAGCACCTTCAGTACAGCGGTGAAAATAACACCACCATAATGAAAAAGAAATGATGATAAACAGAATATATTATAAAGTAGAGTCTAACAAATTCATAGCCTTTACTTCTGTCAGCAAGCTGGCGACAGGCAGTGAAATACAAAACAAGCCACAGCTTTTAAATAACAGCCTGAACAAAAGGCCTTCTGTAAAATAGATTAAGAACATATAATACTATCCTTACTGCAAAAAGTACTATTTTCATTAGAAACCATAATTCACAAATTAACAGTAAGAGCACTTAGACATGACGAGGTAAAAAATGTGGCGCTCTCTCATTTTGGTAGCATATTTTCTTCAAAAAGACATTCTTATTACATTTCCCAGGCAGGTTTGTTAATGCCTTTTGTTTAAATATTCATACGTGGGCTTTTGAGTCTGGCTCCTGTGAAGAGAAACAGCCTGGGAGCTCCTGCTGAAGCTGCTTGGAGATGCAACCTTGGCACGCTGAGGTGAAAGCTATGGGTGGACACAGTGCCCTCATCCACACAGGGGCTTTGGGGCCACCCCATGTCAGAACATGCATACATACCTACATACATATGTACCAACAGGCTACTCAGAAGGTCCATACTAGAATTAGCAAAACAAATACTGGGAGTGACCCTCTTCCCATATTTTCTAACCACATTTCTGCATTACAGCTTCCAAGCTGGTTCCAGCAGTGGTATGTAGTGGGGCCAGAGGAGACGATCTTCCCTTGCCTAACATGAAAGCAAAGTGACATCTCTGTATGGAAGCAAGATGGAAACACTCACATATTAACCACAACCACAGCTTTAAATCTCTCTTTTTAAAATGACTACAGCTATTAGCTCAGATATCTTTAACATTGTATCAGCCATTCTTCTATTGGTGAAAACCATATCTTTAGTGAAGACATACATCTACAATAGAATTTAGGTTTTGTAAAAATGCAAAAGGTGAAAGGTATAACCCAGATAATACATGGTTTCCATGTTTTATCTGCCAAATGTAATGCAGTATTTGAAAAACAAAACAAAAATTGCAGGTCAGCGATGCCCTACCTCTCTGGTTGGCCTGTTCTGTGTACACCAGATACTCCTGACTTCGCAATCTATTTCATTTCCCATTCAATACAAATATCAAGATTAAGCCAGTAGAAATACATACTGTTTCAGCTCTCTCAAATTACTTCACTGCAAAGCACTGCCATTTGTTGGCTGAACTGAGCAGAGTTCTTTAAAGCAAAGAAACCAGTAATACCCTATATAATTTTGAAGTAATATTTGCAAGAAATGGGGTTCCTTACACGGGCACACTGAGAAACAGAGGGATGTCTGTTCATGCATATCTATTGTCATCCTCCATTCAACACCCCAGTTGAGAGGACAATGTGTAATTTGCCTATTCTTGCTTTTTAAAGGTTAGTATGAACAGGGAGATTGTCCCTACCTTTTTGCTAGTCTAGCCTCATGTCTCTGAGTACAACTCCTTTCGGGATCTGACCCAGCAGGTATTCTTTTCCTACCCAACAGAGTCGCTTAACACATGAGTAGCTACTTGCTGTGTCACCTCACCTCCTAATGGGCCCATGAGGGTGACAATTACATGATAAAAACTGCAATAATGAAATTACTTTATCCTGCACATTACATGATTTGTCACACTGTAAAAGATTAAACTAGATGGCAGGTTGTTTTCTTCTCTATCAGTCAAAGCTGGGCTTTAAATCTTGACTGAGGTCTTGGAACACTTTGCACCCGTGAAAAACTGATAAATCCAAATTGTTAATTAAGCCTTGGTTTTCTGCAAAGAAAGGATTCTATTTCACATTCTTGGCTTGGCTTCCTGTGCACACTAGTTTATTTGAAGTGGGATTCATAAAGTGAGAAATTTTATCACCCATTGTTTTTGCTTTCAAGAATCACACTCACTCTTCACTTGAGGGCAGTTTCTCTTCTATCTCCATTTCTATAATGCCTCTCTCTAGCACACCTGCAATGTATCCATTAGTTATAGATATCTATTAGTTTACTCCTGAGGCGTGTCCTCTTTGCACTCTCAGCTCTGGCCTTCAGATTATCTGAATTTCATCCGTGCTCCATGCTATGTGGAATGTCTACACACTTAAACCCCAGCCTATAAGTCCTTCTAACCTTGTTGAGGTGCTTCTAACACTTCAAAGTGCTTCATCGTCTGTCCTGTCCGTGGATTTAAATAGAATCACCCACATTGCTATTTTTGGCCAAGACACAACAGCACAGAGGATGAGGCACAGGGACAGTGATGCTGGGTAAAGGTCACATCCAGACTCCTGGGGACCACAGCCAGACAGGGGACCTTGATGAGCACTTGCTCCTCTGGTTCAACCTCTCTGCTTGCACAGAGACACTGCCTACTCCTTTGCCCACAACAGGCTGGACCAAGAAGCAACCCCTGCAGTGATCTTAGAGCAAACCAGGTGATAAGCAGCAAACCCAGGGCCTCTACTGTCACTTTACATGCTGACCCTCTGCACAGCTGACAAAAGCATCATCCATGTACCTGGGAAAAAACATGCACTTCTCATCTTGGCTGTTGACAATTTCTATTGGCATTAAACACATTATGTTGCATCACTAATTTTCTATTAACACATAACACTTTCTGGCCTAAGGTGACCATACCTGGGTAAGTGCTTCATTTGAATTAAAAGCTGTCTTCTCCACGAGCACTGTGGATGGTACCTACAACCATGCTGCCACTTCATCAGTTTCTAGCTCTTTTCTGTGTAAAACCTAGCAGATATTTTCTGCTCAACACATTTAGTATGCATAAGTATTATAAATACCAAAACAGCTAGAAATTAACCCAGGCTCTTTCAATCATGAATTTCAGCTTCTGCACTACTCCTCTCCTTGGCAGTATCAATACATGCCTGCCTTGAGCAGAATGCTGCTCTTAAGCCTTCTCTCTTGCTCATACTACTCCTTCTGCTTCCTCTGCCATGTCAAACACAAGCTTCTTGCTTCCTCCTCCAAACTCATGCTGCATTCCCACCTCTGATCAGATCATATCGCTGAACTCCTTTTTTTAAGATGTTCATTTTTCAAGTTGGCACTTTCATGTTTTCTCCCATACTACCACTCCCTCTTTGCTGGAGCTCCCCATAAACATAAGAAAAAATAACTGCTCCTCCTCCAGAATGTCCCACAAACTCCCCTTTTCTTGAAATTATTTTTGCCTATGGGTACACCAAGATGTACTACATACCAGGTTAATCAATATCACCTCATCACTTTCTCATATTTGCCCATTCTTTTTTATTTATTTCTAGGTACTTGCCTGTTTTACTCTGAGGTTAGAAAATCATCTTTTGGTCCTGCATGTTCACCTTATTAGATAGCTGCCCACCCTTACGATGAGACCTCATAGGCAATATAGTGACACTAAAAATAAAGAGTTACAGGCTTACATCTGTGAATTGGAAGCGTTCTCCTGAAGAGAGCAGAGTGGAAATATACTGTTGAACATTAAATCTCAACTGGTCTTTGATTTTAAAACGGTGATGCACCCAGACTTGGACAGAGACATACTGGTGAGCAGCATGGGGTTCCTCATTAAGTAGAGAGATATACTTTGAGATATAGCCATGCCTTGGCTCTTTTTTTACAGGAGAAAAGTAGAGATCCTTTATAGGATTTACCTCTAGATAAATACTCCCACGTGACTCTGAGACAGGGGTTTCACAACCTGCCCCCAGCAAGGCTTGTGTTTTAGTGCTAATTCCTAGAGGCAGATAAGGAAGAAAACTGACAACACTTCCCCCCCCACACCCCCTTCTTCAGGACAGACATTTTCTGGTTCAATATTTCATATCATATAACATATGTACTTGAATATGCAGGAACAAGTCATACAAGACTCCCCACCTTTAACCAGTCACTGTCTGCAAACCTTATGATGAAAAATTGTAATTGTTGTCCCCATCTTACACTGCTCTTCATATTAACTAGCGTGGGAGAGGTATGACAGGAGACATGGGATGCATCACTATTACTTTTTGGAGACTAAACTTTCCAATATTGACTAAAATGCTCTTGAAATGGTGATGACACCACCTCTTTTTTCTCTTAAAGGCATAAAAGCAGTAAGCTCCAATATTTCTTAATACTTCTTTACATGTACAGAAGATGGAATGCCAGAGAAAATCATGCAAACAAAACCTTCATCAGCCTGTCCTGGAGGCCAGCCAGAGACTAGATAATTTGGACAAGACCATGATGGGCCGGATGAATGAGTGGGAATGAGGTACTGCTTCCAGACTTTGTAAAACTGCTGTAGACAGTCTGTCCCTTTCTAAAATGTGCTTTTTTCCTCCAGAGTAAAAACAAAGCCCAAAACTTTTGCTTAGTTCATTTGAAAAGATGATCTTGAGAAGGAGAGAAACCATGTTTTGCCATAATGGTGCTCTCCAGTCATAATCTTATGGCACAAAAGGACACCACTTAAAAATCTGCTTTTAAAAAGCTGCCAGGATTTTTAACCTCTTCTGAAAATACATGAAAGACCTCTTAAATGTATTGCCTTAGCACACTGCAAATCTATTCATTTAGTAGTTGTATTAGATATATTTCTTTGTCAGCTACCCATTTAAGAAGGGATCATCTTAAAAGGCACTGACATAAATTGTTGTGCAGAAGATCGATTAGTTTAAAAGGTTTTTCCTTTTAACAGATCAGATAGCTATTATATCTCACCATTTGGTATATGGAATTTTCATTGAACAATTCCAGTATTTAATCACTTCTTTAAACATATATTCATCTTAAATGATTCCACCCAGGTACCATGATCATGTGTTACTCCAAAGAGTCTTCCACTTGTGTTGTATTGAATGGATATGACCAAAAGGCTGGGAAATTCCTCTGAAGAAACCAGTTTAATTAGCTAGGAGAGGCTTTTGGTGCAAAAGTAGGCATTATTCAACTGAGGCAATTAAAAGCAGCTTTTATGAGATAGATAATAAATTATCAAAACTTTGGTATGTCTTAGGGAGCATACAGGTGAGCAGTCATGGCAGGGGGAGTTTGTTGGATCCCACCCTTGCCAGTGTAAATCACTAAATTAATTCCTACAGTTGTGCAAAGGAGTGCAGATGAACTGTTGCTATTTACTGCTCTGAAAACCACACTTTTTGACAGATATGTAATTGCTATTGTTTCTTGAAATTAGTTCATAAGAAAGATGCTGAAAACAGCAATCTGGTAAATAACTTTAATTGAATTCTAAGGGCAAAATTCTGCCAATCATTATTCCCATTGGGTAACACTTCTCTGCAATTAATCTATTGATTTTGTTGAGATTACTGTTGAGTTTCACATTAGGTTCCACACAGTAAATGACAGCAGAACTTCACCTTAGCACTGAAAGTCACCACAATGTTTCCTTTCTTGGGGTCTTTCTAGGTTGTTTGGGCTGATGGACTCCATCCCCCTATCCTGTGCCACCAGTGTTTATTCTATAGCAGAAATCAAGCTGGATGGAGTAGTGTGTGTCATTGTGTTTCCTTCCTACCTGGGGATATCCTAGCAGCTAGAACAAGAGCCCTCCTCATATCCAGTGGCCATGATCTGTTTCTTCTCTGGAAGAAGATCTTACAATGCCCATACAGTCATCATACAAGCTTGGATACTATAATTAGTGTATAACAGAAGCATAAATTTTCAATGATAGACTTCAGTTACACAGTTTCTTCTGTATGAATCCCAATATTATTTTTTTTTCCCTTGACCTGATGAAAAAAAATGTTTGACAGCTCCACAAACTTCAGACTCGCTGAGAATTAAATAAACTAACTGCAGTGGAACTATGATCTCATCAGCCTCCCACACATTTACTTTTGTGTTGTACTCATTTATATTGCATGCTTAATTAATCAGGGGACTTGACAATTACAAAACTAAACTACCAATAGATTTTCTGATGTTCTTAAAGCTCTGGAAAAAGAAACAGAATCAAAAAGAAAGGATTATGAATCAGAAACTTGCTGGAAGCGGTGAAACCAAAATCCCTCATATTTAGAAATCATTCAGCTATCTTTTCAAGCCCGCCAATGACTTTTCAGGCTATGTCTCACAGAAAACCCAGATTTATACCACTGCTGAGGGATTTTTTTATTATTTATAGTTTGTTTTCTTGTGAAAGCCATCTAGAGAGAAAAAAGCGTTTCCGTCTTTATTCCTTTTCTTAGCATACTTCCATAATCTCAACAGGAACAAGAAGATGTCACATTTCAGATGAGTTTATACAGATTCATGGAGTTTTGGAGGCAAGAATATCTCCATATGAATGGCATTTCAAAACTCAATTTGAACATTATGCTGTAATTCCCTGTGAAGATTCTCTTTCACATACTACATATTGAATAATAACCTGAAAGGGCTCCATGTTTCTAAAACTAAACTGGGGTTTTGTTTTGGGTTTTTTTTTTGGTTTTGTGATAACTATTTACCAAGAAGCTGTGCACTCCACAAACAATGCACTGACTCTGATTTCCCCCTGAACCTCTTTTCTCTGCTAACCTGTGCTCTTGCTTAAGCTCCTTGTTGGCTGATACAAATTCCTTTTTAATGTTTGCTGTTTGTATTTCACACAAATGTCTGCTGGGGACAGAAGCTGGTATAACCCAATGAAGATGTATTTTCTAAAGCCACCGACCTCCCAGGTGATGAAAGGGGCACTTGTGCCTAAAATTCTTAGTTTCTTCACTATTGAAAATCCATTTCTCTATCTCTGACCTTTTTCACGTTGCATCATTATGTGCATACAATAGTGTCTGTACCAAATCCATCTGGAGAGTAGGAAGGAACCAGACTCCTTTCATGCCTTCCTTTCTATTTTCTGGGCTGACAGCACAGCCCTTCAGAAGTCAGCAGATGTCCTGCATAGGAGACCTCTTTAAGAATCAAAGGAATTTGTTATTATGTTCCTATACTGTATTCTGCTCTCCTAGCAGTCTAACTGTAGCTTGAACTACAAGGGAAGCAGAAGTCCTCCAAGCACAGAACTTCTGCAAGAGCTCCTGAACCCCGTAGGCATGCATACTGAAAGAGGCATCTTGAAAGATGCTGTCAAATGGCTCCATGACTCCAGAAGATCAATATGTCAGAAGTCACCAACAGCAAACACATTTGTTCTGCACAGGTCAACCTGTCTGCCTGCTGAAACCGATAATGAATAGTCATTTCTGTTTGCTCTTTGTTCAGTGATGGTGGATGAATTACAAACCAGCCTACCCACAAAAAGTATCTGGTTTGCAATACCTTCAACAGAGATGCTTTGCCTTTCCTCAGAGGTTTCCAGCTTCCCTCCAGCCAGATTTTACTAGAATCAGTAGAAGTCTACATCTCAGTTGTGTTTCAAGTTGCTCTTGGGAGGGAAGCTTGTTGTTTCCAAGTCTCACTTGCTCTCCAGGAGTACCTGAGATAGGTGCACCCTCTCAGTAGGCTCAGCAATAGGTTACTGCTCTTTCACATTGAGAACTGGATTGTGTATTCTTCAGCCCCCAGACCTTACATTGCCCACTGGTTTAGTAGAGTCCAATCTTGCACATTTACTTCAGCCAAACCTGCATTCAGATGAGCAGTATACTACACCTGCATTTTTCTGCACAGCCTCTGTCTTCTCACTAGTTTTAAAACACTTTTACTGTACATCAGTACTACTTGGCCATATTCCTTCATGTTGCTTCATGTTGATGGGCCCCGGGGAACCTAACGAGGTTCAACACTGCTAAGTGTAAGGTGCAGCACTTGGGCCAGAAGAATCCCAGACATAGATACAGACAGGGAGAAGAGCTTCTTGAGAGTAGCCCTGCTGAGAAGGATTTGGGGATTCTGGTGGATGAGAAACTTAACATGAGCCAGCAGTGTGCTCTTGCAGCTCGTAGGGCCAATGGTATCCTGGGCTCCATCAGGAGAGGAGTGGCCAGCAGGGACAGGGAGGTGATTGTCCCTCTCTACTCTGCCCTCGTGAGGCCCCATCTGGAGTACTGTGTCCAGATCTGGGGCCCTCAATACAAGAAGGATGTGGAACTGTTGGAGAGGGTTCAGAGGAGTCACAAGGATGATTAGAGGGCTGGAGCACCTGCCCTACAAAGAGAGGCTGTGGGAACTGGGCTTGTTCAGCCTGGAGAAAAGAAGGCTTCAGGGGGACCTCATTACAGCCTTTCAGTACCTGAAGGGAGCTTATAGGCAGGAGGGGATTCAACTTTTTAAAAGGATAGACAATGGCAGGACAAGGGGGAATGGATTAAAACTAAAGGAATGTTTAGATTAGATATTAGGCGGAAGTTTTTTACAGAGAGAGTGGTGAGGGGCTGGAACAGGCTGCCCAGAGAAGTAGTGGATGCCCTGTCCCTGAACACTTCCAGTGTTCAAGGCCAGGTTGGATGGGGCCCTGGGCAACCTTGTGTAGATCCAGGCCTGGAGGTTGGTGTCTGTGGCAGGGGGGTTGAAGCTCTATGATCCTTGGGGTCCCTTCCAACCCATGCCATTCTATGATTCTATGATTCTGGGATTCTTGCTCTCCAGTACAGTTGGAATGAAATTATTTGAGGGTAACTGAAAATACTGCATCCAAGTATGTAGCAACCTTTTTTCAACATTGTACTTATTACATTGTTTTTTGTCAGTCATTTAGAATCTTTTTGCCTTTCATGCTGCTTTATGGAACATATATACTCGACATGAGTATGTGTTTAGCTCTTCACCGAATATTCAAGTGATGAGCACAGAACCAACTTGCTGAAATATTTCCCAAACATTCCCTTTCTGGCTTTCTCTTGAAGTACCACTTAGAAAAAATTAGAAAGGACTGAAAGCAAACTATCAGAAAAATGGACCAAATGTACTTGGACAAAAAAATAAAATTATTGGAGATGTATATATCAGTGCTGGGGATTTAGTTATACACCCAGGCAGAGTACATGCCCTAATAAAGCATACAAGGCAGTGAGATTTTGAGTTAGTTCATTCAGGTAATTTTTATTGGCATGTACAATGAGTTACGTGGTATTTCACATGTACTAATGATGAACAACATTCTCATGCACATAAACAATGTGCTTTTGCAAGAAACTCATGACACACTGGGATTTGTGAATATAGCATTAGCATTTCAACTCTAATCACACTAAACCTACATTGTAGGATGCTCTTCCAAAATACACATTAGTACTATGCTCTATATCCTCTCTGTGTACAAGCCAAAAGTAGGTAACAGTTCCCACTCACATAGAAGGAAGAATCTCTTGAATAATCAAAGGAGATTTGTGACTGTTTGGTATTTCAGAGTTGTTTCTAACCTGAGGAGAGCACTAAGAGCCTCTGAGATAAAGGTGGCATACTGCAATATACAGGGAAGATAAGGATTCATACCTGTTTTTAAATATATATAAGAACAACTGCAGATAAAATAAGAATTCAAGCATTTCATGTATTATGCTGGAGGGCATTCAAGCTCCTAGTCGATAGGTATAACGAGAAACTTCCCATTTAGCTATTATATTGCTGTGCTGTATAGGGTTTTTCCACCTTTCTCTGAAGCATCTGGTATGAGTTATTGTCAAAAATCCTACTTTGAGCATTGCTTTGGCTTAACATAATAATTTCTATGCTCCTGAAACTGGGACATTCTAATTATCTTTCAACATTACGGTACTGTGCTGCTAAAACCACTTTAATCTATAATAATAACAGAAAAGAATCATAAGCCAAAGGACTGTTTACAAGTTGACACAACTGATCTAATCTTTGCGAAGAGCCATAGTGGAAAAAGTGTGAAAAATGTACTTCACAGAAGCATCCTTGGCAGAAGTGAATTCAGTGAAAAGGTTTAATACATTTTAACGAAAGCCTGAATTGGATGACAGAGCTATAAGAAGTGTATCTTGTGCCAAAAGAGTGGCCAGAAAAGATCTTGGAAAATACAGTACATCTCTGCTGTGTTACTGAAGTAATTTCTAAATAGCAAATATAATAAACAGAAAAATTGCAAGAAAATGCCTAAACACAGCAAACTAACCTCGGCAGGATTCTTCACAGCTTTGTCCCCTTGTATATGACCTGTGAGTTGAATGTATATCAATATTCTTCTAGCAGTTGTATGGGTCCATTAGCCAAATGCTATTCCTCATAACAAAACCATTATAAATATATGGCCTCAAAGTGCTTTTGGCCCGAGTCCAGCTGATCCCATATTTCAGCAAGCCCATTACAATATAGGGAAAAGAGAAAGAAAAAAGGAAATCTTTTTTTTGAGCATGTCATATCTCCAAATCTAATAATGTGTAGTGGGACAGATTGGGCAGCTTTCTGTATTGTCCAAAAGTTATAAGTTAAACCAGGGAGAGACTATTTAATGAAGTATGAGTGCTACCTGGCTTCGGCACAATATGAAGCCCATGATGTTAACCTCAATACTGCTGTCTCAACAGCATTTAGTTTTCTCTATGGAAAGAGAAGTGAGATTTGAGATTCCATACTCGAAGAAGAAACACCCTGTGATAATGCAAACTAGAAGACAAATAGAAATAATTATTTTATAAAGTCTTATCGAAAATAGTATTGCTTTATTTTTATTTTATTAAACGAAGAGAAGTGAGATAAATTTTTGTTAGGTCACCCTGAAGTAAACCCAGCTTGCAGCAGTGCTTAAAGCAAAGCTAATGCAGTTCAGTAGTACTTTGTTTCTGAGAATCAATCTTTCTCAGCAAAATAAGGGGGAGGGTTGTCTCACACAGCACCTGCTAGGGCACAAGCATAGCTTAAGTGCTGGAAGGAGAAAAGGTAATGTGGGTAAAGCAAAAGGCCAAGACCACATTTTCTTGACTATCACTTCCCAGATTTATTGTTATGGGCCAGTACGGATTCCTTAATTTTCACTTTGTCTCAACTTCCACATCTATAAACCAGGCATAATTTGCCTTTAGCTGCCTTGTGTATCTATTTAGTCTAATTCATTTGCACTGAATACCCTGGGTACATGAAGATAGTACTATCAGCAGAAGCCTTCTCTGCCCAGCTAATATTGTTTTGTCGTTCTCTATTGAATTTTTTCCTCATTTCCATAGGAATCCCATCTAGTCAAACTGTTGAGCAAGTCTCAGAGGTTGACCTGCAAGACAGCATGAGCTTCTGCACACATTGAGCAGCAGCTGACCGTGTCTGGTGGCCTAATGGCAGCAAGGCTTTTGGCCATGAAAACTCTCTGCTAGTTTTAAAAGATCAGGCTAAAGAAAATTGTTATTTTCACTTATGTTAGCACTCTAGCATCAGCAAAACATAATTTTAATTGTGGACTCAGGTTTTTTTTTATCCTGGCTTGTTTGTCTCTTAGAACACAAGGTACAATTTAAATCAAGTAATCCCAGTAATGTTAATGGAATCATGAAACATCAGCTGAACAACAGCTGGGATTTTCCTCTCCTTGGGGAGGTCAGACATAATATGGATTTAAGGCAGAAAAATGCTAGCAAGACACAAAGTTTCTTGACAGCATATAGACACCGTGCAACATAGCTCTAAACTGATGCAAATAAATGATGAGAAGATTAAAAATCAGGTATCCCTGCAATTAATGCCACAAATAATAAGACTTAGAAAAATTGAAAACTTCTTGGCAAGGGCTTGTATTTCAAATTATTTGGAAACTCCCTAAATTCTTTACTCTTTCCTAGCTCTCATGTTTGTTCCCCCTCCCTTGATGAAAGCAGAAAAAAGGCCAATGCATGTACAAAAAAAAACCTCCCACAAAAACAAATAGCACAGACAGAAAAAAATAACTCGAGGGATTTAAATTTATCTTATATGGTTGGAGGAAAGCACAAATTCCATGATTCAGTACAGCAACAAAGGGTAGGTATCAGCAAGGGCTTAGCTAGCTCCATCCAAGACAAAGACACTTTAGCCAGAGGTCTCAGAATAATGAGAGATTCCACAAAAGCAATCACTGGAAGTAAACAAATATTTGAGCCTGTAGTAAAAGGGGCTTTGCATAAATGCGTGACAAGAAATCCAATGAATAAACAAATTACATATAAACACTGCAAAAGCCCTCAGCTCTGCAGAAGAAGTTCTGAAGCAATTCGTGGTTGCAAAAACATTTAGAGAACGGGAGAGATTCAGGGCCAAGTCATCTTTCCCAGTCCCAGTTTGAATGGCAGGTTGGAACTGGGAAAGTGAGGCTCATAGGGGGATAGACAAGCCAGAAGCTAGAGGTCAGCTGTCAGCTTGACCATAGGTCAACATGATAGCAAAACAAAGCCACATGAACTGTACCTGGAGTGTCAAGGCAAAAAGAAATTCTCTAAGCTAGTACCTCCTCTGGGACAGGCAATATGCTACTGGGCTTTAAGCAGTGTAGACCCATCCTTTTCAAAGCTGCTTTCCAGCCAAAACAAAAATCAGGTGTGCTGGAGCAAGGGCTCCAAACTGCCCAGCAACAAATCCTCAACACACGCTGAGACAAAGCATCAGGGTTTCAGGTAAAAGCCTATTTTGAATGTCTGAACCACCAGGTTAGGGTTATCTTAGCAAGGCATTAACATATGAAGGAGCTAGGAAAAGAATACACATTCATTTCACTTCAGGATCTCACAATTTTACATCTGGTTTATAGATTTCTCATTGTGCAGCCAAAAGACTGTGGTGGTTCAGCCCCAGACAGTGGCCGAGCACCACACCCCACTCACTCCCACAGGAGACAGACAGAGCCTCCCTGGGTTGGGATAAGGACAGTTTACTGACAAAAATCACCATGAATATAGAACAATAATAGCCAGTTACACCCACACCCAGTGCTAGCACAGAGTACCTTACTAACCTGATGATTACAGAATGCAGCCCAACAGCAAGGCCAGCCAGGCCCAACAGCAAGGCCAGCCAGGCCCAACAGCAAGGCCACACTCAGACCATCCTGGAGTCACAAAACCCACACCCTTCCCCAAGCAGCTGCTTTTATGGGCAAGTGGTGTCAGGTGGTGTGGAAAACAGCCCAGGCTAACTCAGCTCACCTGTGCTGGCTGCTTGGGGAGGTTAACTCTGGCCTGGTCAGAACTAGGGCATTCATCAATGGCGCATTCCTTACTTTTTTCACTGTCTGAACTTGTCAGACAGCTCTGAACCAAAGCCAGACCGTGTGTACTGCCTCAAATTAATGAAAAAGGTGAAATAAGAAAGTTCTCTTTCAAGTAAATCAAATAAGATACTGTTGCAAGTAAGAAAAATCCACAAACAAAACCTAAGGAAGTTGAACATATTCTTAACAGTTCTGAGTATCATATATTTTTAGAAGGGGACAGCTTTCAGAAACTTCATTAATCCTGTAAAAAACCACCATACAATTCTTTAGGGCACAAGTCCCATGCTCCATTGTGTCATTTGGTACATTGGGAAGCTGTATTCACAGCTGTGAGTTCAGCTATGGTGACTCAGGCTCCTTGCATGGAGTGGGCCTTTAGGCCACCTGAAGAGAAGGTTCAGTTCAAGAGACGTTTATTTTTTCCTTTAGAAACTTGTCAAAACATGATACTTGGATTGAGACACTCATCTCTGAGAAACAGCTCTTTCTTTTCAAATCTGCAAAAGTTATTTTGGGTAGCATGTACTTTCTGGTACTTCATATTTAATGGCCACAATACTTCCATTGTATGGTTGTCATTAAACATAACACAGTCATCCGACCTTTGAATCACCACTAGAAGCCACCATGAACAATTTATATGCCAATCTTGATTCCCAGAGAAGGCTCAGGCACAATTTTTTGTAGCCTCTCTTTTTAAAATGTCCAGACATGCTTTGTATCCAAATAGAAAGTAATATACTTGTGAAGTACTTGCCATCGATTACAAATACCTGTTACAAAATCACGTTGGTAGAAGGTTCTTTTATGCCCAGAAACTTTAAAGAATTGCCAAAAGCTGAAAGCCGTCAGATATTTTAAGTAGGTTTATAACAGAATTCTGTATCTTTGGCTTTAGCATATTATGAGTATTAAGCTAAACTGACAGAATTAAAGCTATTCATACTGGAAAAGCCCACAGTGTAGTTATCGCACTCCAGGACTAATATGCATAATGAAAGAAGTTTTATAATCAGAAGGGAGCTGAAGGAAAAAGTTTGAGGAAAAACTCATTAAAGGACTGATCCTCAGTGTTGATATGTTACTAGCACATGTGGGTGCTATGCACCTTTCCAGACCAAAGTTGAAAAGCATTAGATGCCTTTTGTAGCCAGATAAGGGAATTCTGGGTTTCACTATTGTGTATGAACCATTCGCTTTATGCAGGATTTTGATAGTGGGGAGCACTATGAATTATTTTCAATAATTAGCCTTATTTTGTAAGCCTTTAAAAGTGCTTTTGTGCCGTTTGCAAAGGGTTTTGTCTTTTTATAGCATTTCTCCTCCCATCCACCTACCACAACACTTTTAATCCATTTATTCTAGAGAACAATGTAACGATACCTTCTGTTTATACAGACAAGTATGGTTTTCTTGACCATCTTGAGCTCTTGTACAGACTCCACATCTTATTCAGCAAAGCCCAGGAGAAGCGAGATGGGCATTGATGCATGTACATTAGGCATTACACACTGCTTGCAGGATGCCTTTCAAATTAGGGGACCGTGAGACGGTCCCCATGGGCCCATGCTTTAAGACAGTACTGCATATGAGCATGAGAATAGAGTAGTTAGAAGAGCCAAAATGCCACTGTGCTCTGCATATTTTATGTGGTTTAATTGTATTATATTGATTTGAGTCCATTATAGCCTGGTTTGTTACTCTAATAAATTACATTGTTCTTTGAAACAATGATAGCTTAAGATTGAAATATTGTATTAAAAGTTATATCTGACTGGCATGCTTCAAATTTGATTTTTACCACTGACTATGGAAAAAGTAATCCTTGAAAGGTTTTCAGTCTTTGAGTAAAATCTCTAAATAAGAACCTAAATGTATAGAAATGCTCCTTAAGCACTGGTTAGAGTGGGAGGAGAACAAAAGAGGGAACAGCTATTTTTCAGGCTGAGATTTACAAACAGGAGATGTAAGGAAAATAAAAGGAATAACTTCTCATTTAGATCTGAGCAACAAAATTTCTAGCTTTTAAACTCCAATTACAGCTTTGTTAAGTAATCTCCAGTTATAATGCCATTTTGCATAAATCTCAAGTTTGGACTTTGGAAGAGTTAATTAGTGAAAGAAAAACAACTTTCCAGAAACAGCTGTATTAGATATGTCACCTAGTGCTGATTGTATGCTTTATGTGGCAATGCTTATGAAATTTGAAGCTAGAAGAATTTGCATAAAACAGCATATAATGACAAACTATTTTTATGACTGGGCTTGATTTTTGTTAAAAACACAACCAAAGGTGAACATTTTCAAGGTAATTATCAAGACAAGACTGAGAAATTATTATTTTTGCTTTTTTAGAAAACCTGCCAGGCAACATACATTCCACATATTCTTTGTGCCTTTCTGGAAGTACAAAGTTCCTTTAGATGAAGTAAAAGAGAAATGGGTATTGCTGGAATGGGAAACAATGTCAAAAGGAGCTCAGAGTAGATTAAAAAAGTAGTTTAAAAAATTTAATGACGTCATATGTACCGATACCACGTGTTAAGTCATGAAGGTGAGTCATCAACATGAGTATCTTATCTTTTAAACTCCATGGGACTTCTCTTTGCTGAGCAGTAGCACAGTCATTGCAGGTAGAGGCATGTTGAGAGGCAAAGTGCTGCATTGCACTAATTTTCATGTCAGCATTTCCCACTGTAGCACCAAAATTATGTTCTTGTGGGGTTTAGCTCTTAGGATGCAGCAAGCCTAGTGACAGCACCCTGCAGAAGTAGGTGTTCAGTGGCAGAAATGGGAGCTGTTACTCAACATGGAAAGCATCTCTCTGCAACTGAATATTGAACAATAAACCTCAGATGTGCAGAATTTTGAATTTATTCAGAAAAATGAACTTCATTTAAAACACTCATGCACCTCTTTTAAAAATACCATGAAAAGGTGCGACTAAGAGCAACCAAGTTTTTGTAGTTGTGTTCAAATCTGTTGACATCATCTACTTCATTGATGACTTTTCTGGTGAGTCTGACAAACACAGTACCACCTGCCAGCAGATGTAATGTCAACTCTACATTCTATCTCTGAGCTGGACAAAGTGGGACTGGATTACTTGTTCCAAGTGCCTCTGCTTTGAACTGAAGCAGGTCTCTGCTTTGAACTGAAGCAGGTCTGCAGCTGAGGAAGTCCAACAACCTGCGCTACACAGACCAGAGGAGCTGATGTCCATAGTCCTTCCCGGTCTCTCCCCTCAACGAGGTCTGCAGAAAACATGGGGTTTGGTGGGTTGTGCCATTGCTAGAATTACCACTGGGACTGACATTACTGAATTGGCCATTCATCATGTTTGACACTGGGGCTATTTCAGAAAGTACTGCTTTGGCACATTCAGGAATAATTATATCAAAGTTGGTGCTGCACATTGCTTCAGAGGGAGGTCATGCAGACAATAATAATGCATCACATTTTTTTTTCTCTATTGTAATGCTACCTATGTCTTATATATGTCTCTTGCTATTTGTCTGTAACCTTCCAGTGCTGTGCACCAGGGCTGTTTGCCTTCGGAGAGAGCTTGCGTGCAGGTATCAGTCAAAGAGCAGAGACAAGTGGAGTACAAGACAGATAAAACCAAGCAGAAATAGTAAGAAAAAAAATGGAAAAAAGTATTATGCTTGTACAAAATAATATATGCTGAATACATCTGAAAGAATTCGTAAGAGAAGTCAAAGTGACTTGCATCAAGCTTGAACTTATAGAACAATATGCAAACTACCATTATGTGTTCAAAACAGCGTATTATGTTTCATTTATAAAGGCATATTTCACAGTCACAGGAGTAGACACTACCAAATGATCTGATTTACACAAAGCAGAATATACAGAAACCAAATTAGAAATAGAAGGCAGAATATTTGAAATGCAATCAGAAGGTCTATCTGTATACCCGTCATGCTAATAGCAAAATTGTGTTTCCCGGAGGCATAAGATTGGCTCATAACAGCCTAATCCCACCGATGTTACTTACCTTGGCATAGTCTGACGTCAGCCTTATGAATAATTCTACGGGTGTCAGGAAAGATGCAGCTGTTAAAATGGTAAGCTGGGCCTGATCATTAGATTAGTCTGCAAACGGTGACTTAAGAAATGGGAGTTCTCGCGGTTGACTTCTGATGTTAAACCTTCAGGATCACAGGCGTCTTTCTCAAGCTTCTCTCCACCAAATTTAGGGCTTTGGTTTTATTTTTTTTTTTTCTCATCCCCTTCCCTTTTGAAAACCTCAGTTTTCATCGTTAACTGTAGCTTAGAAATGAGATTTAAGGGGAACATTAACCAATACACAGGCAAGAATCAGCAACACGGAGTTTGGGAGAGATCTCTTCATTTACTGAGTACTGCCTTAAGGAGACACAAACCATTCAGTACCATGCAAACACCGTATCTATCTTATCTTTTCATATTAGCACAAAGTGAACGTCAAGCTCAAGAAACCACATCTACCTGGTTATATTATGTCCTCTTCACAAAGATTATTTACTTGGCAACCAAACCAGCAGAATTGAGACAATTTCAGTCCTTGCATGTACGCAGTGCCCTCGTTTTAACAGTCAGCGTGCATCACAGGACCCCTTAAAACACAGGTAATTATATCTATGGCTGCATGCTTTGTATGAGACAAAGATATAATCCTTTTTTTAGGACTTTGACCTACTGGCAGTTTACGCTGAAAATAAAGGATCAAACAGCTCTGTAAAGATCAGTCCTTTAAAGATCAGGCTTCCTGGTGTCAGGTAAGAGCAACATTAGAAGTGCTGGTTATTATGTGTATTTTTATCTTTATAATGATGATAAAAATAGGACAAGAAAATAGTTCCAGAAAAAAAAACAACAAACCAACAAACAGACCTAAGAAATATCCTTATGCATTCCACTTTTCCAGCTGGAGATTGCATACTGAACATTTCAGCGTTCCTGTCCTTATAAGCAAAGCACTCCTAGGAGTTAAACTGCACACAAAACCCTAACGAATGTACTTGCTTTCACTGCACCAGTAGGAATGCTTTAAGGCTCTGTAAAGGGTTTTTTTTTACAGAGTTATGGCTGAACATACCCCCACTGCAACATAAAGTTATAAACACAACCAAAATAATCCATTTCTGACACGGGAGCTGCACAAAACTTCCCTGGAAAACAGAATAGCAGCTGATAATGAGGATAAATCTTTGTTGTGGACACTAGCAGCTCTGAAAGAGGAGTCAGAAAGATATGGGCAGTGATGAGAGGGGGAGACAGACCCTGGAGCAGGAGGAAAAGGAAGGAAGGAAGTCTGAGGAAGAGGAAGGAGGAGGCAATGAAGGAGTGCAGACAAGGATGTGATATGCACGCTCCTCCAGCACCCTACAGACAAAAGAATAACCGTTTTGCTTTAATATAAGAAAATTGCCTAACAAAATTCCACATAAAGAAAATACGATGATCTGTTTGATACCCTGGTGAAGCTGCATGACTGACCTTCCCAGCTAGAAAATGTAGGGAGTCGGGATTATGACTATACCTGGAGAAAACTATGAACTCTGCAGTTAAGACCAACAAAACAATCCCTGCACTACACCTCAAACATTAACTGAAAAGCAATCCAATCCTTAAAAGGCACTTCTTCCCCATTTCTGGTGTCAGGAAGCAATCTGCCTAACTTGCTATCTGGCTCCACAGACTCCAACTGACTGTAACAGTCAGCCGAAGGTGTGCCTGCACCCATCTGTTCCCGACACTTTTAAGACCCTATGTAGCTTTAACAAAATGAAAGGTTTATATTTCTTTTTCTTTTCTCTTTTTTTTCTTTTTTTTTTACCATTCCAGTGCTAAACTCGAGGATAAAGATCCTCAGATAAAGGAGAGGTGAAATTCAAATCTGTTCTCATGTTTTGAGACTTAACATATACTCCTAGGTATCAACTGTGGGGTTGTATCTGCTGAGTGGACACCCTAAAGTACATTAAACAGTAAATGTTCAGCATAGAAGTGATGATACTTGGCAAGGCTCAGATTTCCAGCTGGTTACACATTCCAGAGCTTGTTAGAACCATATAAATCTAAAGCAAACAAAACTGTTTCAAGTAGTATGTAAAAACCCTCCTAAAGAGTAAAAGCCCTCCTAAAATACTAAAATACGTATTCTGTAAAATTTCCCCCATAAATAAGGGTTATAACATCTTTTATTTGCCCTTAACGACAAAGATAACCCAAAGTAAGCCCCAGATTTTCACTTTTGAAAATAAGGTCATAGCTTAAATGGAAACTCTGAGGAAAAAATTAGTACTTAGAAAGACAAGAATTCCCTTTCAGGGAAATTCTTTCTTCCCAATAGCTATTAAGAAAGACAAAGGAAAGTTTTAGGAATGTAAAGGATCCATCGTTTACAAGTTTCCTTGGAACAGAATTGAAAGCTTTATGTTTGATGAGCACAAGAAGCTTCAGTTTCTCTGTGGTGCAATTCTTTTTGACCCCCTCATCCTACAAACAAGAAATTCTAGCATAAAATTCCCTGATCATCTACTACAATACTTTTAACGTATTCAAGAGGTACCAGACAGAAACAGTGACTGAAACTGGAAGAAATGGGCACATATATCACATAGTGATGCAAGAACTCTGGTTGGACAAAATGAGAAACCTTTGATGAAGCTTCGCCATATACAGGAGTTTTTACAGATGGATTTGCTGGCTCACACATTTGTACAGTTACCATAAAGCACCAGAAAAATTGCATCTACAGCCTGGAATTACCCTATTCTACCCATGCTACTACACTCAGAACATTGGAATATCATTTAAGATTTCTTATCCCTACACTAATTGAACTGACACAGCCCTATTAAAACTCATACAATCTAATAACAGCATTTCAATGGACGGGAAATACATTTGCTTGTTTTTTTCTTAAAAGACAAGAAGGGGGAAAAAGATATTTTTGGGTTGGCTAAGCATCTATTCCCAACCCATAATAAGGTTGTTATCAACCAGAAAAGCCTATTAAGCTAGAAAATGAATACTGAAAGCTTTCTAATTAAACACTTTCCACTTACATGATACTGAAAGAATAGAGTGGGAGATGGTGGTACTGATACTGTATTAGTCATTGTATCACTCATATCATGATGTTGTAATCAGCTTTCAGGATAGTGTACATGAATAACCCAGGTGCTCATGCTGTGCTACAATTTGTAATTGGAAATATCTTCGGATAATAGGTGTCTCATGAGTTGTTTTCTCTTCTTGTCATTTTTGTTAATGTTATGTGACTTGTAATTGAGTTTTTTATTAACTGTCAAGGAATTGTTTTTTTTTTTAAACTTTGAGTCTGATCCTGACAAGCTGCTCTGTGCAGATATGTCCTGGGTTTGAGTGGATTACCACTGTGGAAATGGGACAGTATGGGTCCCATCCCTCCCAGAGAGCGGGATTAGGGCTGCAAGCTTTGCATCCTTTGCAGGGGGAGGGATAACATTTTTATGTTTAGCCACAAAGACGCCCAGCATTACATTATTCTAATAATAGCAAAGCTAAGCCAACAACAGCCTTCCCCTTCTTCAGATGGATGTCTCACCAAAATTTTATGTAGCAGAGGATGCTGTGAGTTACAAAGATTGCATTACATTGAGTTAAGCAATGTTCCAGAATGTTACTCACAAGTGTAACTTTTGTCACACCTACCAGTAAGATCACAATTCTACCTATCTGCTTTATTTAATATATAGCATTGACATTCATCATTATGAAACTTTCAAGAAAGGGGAGTGGGTTTGGGGGCCAGCCTGATTTGAAATGCTTGAGAAATGCAGGAATTAAATTTGGTCTGAGTGGAAGGCTAAAAATCAGCAGCTCAGCTACAGGAAAACTGCTGGTTAGATGTAGATTCAAAACAGAGTCACAGTGAAACCCATAATATTTCAATTTACATTTCCTACATATTCTTAATTAGGTATTTCCACAGATCTACCACATGCTGTTCATACACTTTACCAAGACACAGCATTAGTCTATACAACAGATAATCTTGATCAAAACAGAAAAATCATGATTAGCCTTAATGTTGTCGTGTAAACTCTTTCTAATATCTGTTATTCTATGTAGTCCAGTCAAAAGGTTTTTAATTAAGTGATAATTGGGGTAAAATGGGTACACCTGTAAGAGCATGGATTCAAAAGCACTTGATGCAGTAATTTCACAGAGGCAAAGAAGATTAGAAAGATATAAATCCATAGTCAATCTATCAAATATATTGATTACAGTGCATTTTTAAGGGCTTCATTCTTTGTGAGAGAGCATCCCTACCACAGGAGTGCATGGCATCCTGCACACAGGACTCCAACCCTCCTGCAGTACAGTGGCCTGCAAGGGGAGGATGATTTACAGAGCTTCCCGTTGGTTGAGGTTCTTCCAAACCCCTTTATGGGGATGTTTACACTTCAGTTTTAGCAATGGGATTGGACTCGGTGGATGTTTATTTTCTTGGCTTTCCCCCATGGCCAGTGGTAATTCCCCAAGTACACACCGCAAGGGTGGTCAATAGTAGGAGCTCCGTTTCAGACACAGAAGATGAAGAAGTGGAATTGGCTGGATAGTGTAGAGTTATGCTGATTGTAGAAATCTTCCTGAAATTTTAGGCAGTGCTGCCCTGCAGAGAAAGCTGTTTGTGGTAGCCGCCTTCCTTGGCTGATTAACTACAGGGTGATATGCAAAACTGCAGTCCAGGTTTTAATTGCACTTGCCTTTGGAGGAGATGACTGCGGACTCTTGAATACAAGCCTCATGGCTTCCTTGCCTGGTTTTGCTGGCCTGGCTCCTTTGCTTCACTCCCTTCTATGTTTGGTTACACACAGAGATACATCTAATACTGCCTTATGCTGTACAGTGGCAGAGGCTGCCCAAAAAATTATCCTCACAAGCCAAACAATTTCTGCGAGGCAACAAAGCTAAATCTTGTTCTAAATTCTATCATCATCACACCCAAGGTCACTGTCTCCATCCCTGTGAATCAATCTACAAGAAGGGAATCAAAATATGGTGTGGTGGCCAAAAAATTTAGATGTAAATTGTAAATGTGCTAGGAAAACACTGCTCCTTTTTTTTGAATTATCAGTAAAATACAGAAAACTAAATTGTTTCCCTTAGATGAAAATTCTGCAATGTTTGACAGTGCAAAAGGTTCCTTCCCTGGGAGATTGTGAACTTAGTTAGCCATGCAACCATGTGGTCATTTATTCTAATTAATGGGAATATATTTGCATTTGCATATCTATTAGATTTTGCCAGCCCAGGAACTGCCCACAGCAGTTTTACACGATGCACACAGATGTGCTGGTGGAGCACAGTTCACACTGGTCAATGTAGGTACCTATTGCTGGAGCCCCTGGACCTCCTTGTGCTGGTGGTGGATCAGCTCCACGTCTTAGGTACTATAGAGACAGGCACCCTTGAGAAGCATTGCACTCACGTCATCTAGAGAACACAAAGATGTTACACACACATGCACTGCTCATCCATTTGGCATACCAAAGAGCTTGGCATACTGAAGAGCTTGGCAACCCTACAGCTCACTGCTCACACCAGTAGAGCACTGGGCTGGGCAATGGCATCTCACCAAAAATCACTAATTGCAGCAGTAGAACTTGGGTCTCTAGTGGTAATGAAACTGGGAAGACTTTATATTAGTTCATTCATAGCCATGTATTTTATTTCTGGTGTGTTCATGATGAAAAAAGAAATTGAACAAGCTTGAAGATGAGCTGAAATAACAAATGATAGACTAGAAGAGTCAGGGAGGTGGATTTGAAGAGTAGGCATTGTCTTGAAAAAAGCATTAGTGGACAGAAGCTCTAGTCTCAGAAGTTGAAGAGGAAGATTTTGTGCAATGTAGATGGTTGAAATACCCCATACAGGCAGCAGACAAGAGCAGCCCTATGAACATAACTCTTAGTTATCCTCAAAAATCATAAATGAGGACCAGTTTAGGAGAGGTGGTATGAATTTGATAAAAAAATTACATGTATTGTTATACCATAACAGGATTTCCTATGCACTCCTTATGCACTCTGTTCTCTGTTGATGTTTCCCAACATCTCTGACCCACAAGAGCCTTAACTTGCTCTCTAATGGGAGCAGAAACATTTTCTTCTGCCCGAGACAGATACCAGAAACGTGACTTTATTCTTTATATTTAAAATAAACAAAAATCAAGCACACAGACAAGCCGTGTTTAACCTGCATAAATTAGATCTGCCCTATTCCTTTGTGCTTTGTTCCCAATTGCTGGCTTTGTGCTTTGTTCCCAATTCTTTTTAGACAAGATTTTATTTTGGAAGTCACAAGTTCTTAGTTAAAACAGGTTTAACTATTTAGCATCAAATTCACCCACCTACATAAAATTCTCCAACTGTTGGAGTTGATAAAGGGACACTGTCATTTTTAAAGCTGCACGTCTGTTTGAAAATCTTTTACCTTCTGTTGTTAGGAGTGAACCCTAAGGTTGTATACTTGAAAGGCAATAGAGAGAAAATATCTCCTTTGACAGTGTTTCGGGTACCAGTCATTTCACTGGTTCTCTCCCTAACTTACCTAAGCCAGATCCAGCATCATGCGTTGATGTCTCCATGTGGGACTCAGGCTGCAGAGGAACTGCTCTAGCTTTAAATAGACCTTTTATTTTTCATAAGTGATTGCCTGTCAAGGTGATCCTCATCTGTTAGTTCAAATACAGGATTAACTATAGTGCAGGCTTTCAATAGTGACAGTTTAAAAGATCTGCAAGAGGCAAAGAGTTAACTTCGATGGTGCATCCTTTGCTTGATACCGCATTGCCTCCAAGTCCCTGTGGCTTGAAACCTGCCCTTGATCATAGACTCATAGAATGGTCTGGGTTGGAAGGGACCCCAAAGATCGCAGAGTTCCAACCCCCTTGACACAGGCAGGGCCACCAACTTCCAGGCCTGGAGCTACACAAGGTTGCCCAGGGCCCCATGTAACCTGGCCTTGAACACCCCCAGGGATGGGGCATCCGCCACCTCTCTGGGCAGCCTGTTCCAGCACCTCACCACTCTCTCTGTAAAAAACTTCCCCCTAATATCTCATCTAACCCTTCCCTCCTTTAGCTATAATCCATTCCCCCTTGTCCTGTCAGTGTCAACCCTTTTAAAAAGTTGATTCCCCTCCTGTTTCTCTGCTCCCTTCAGGCACTGGAAGGCTGCAATGAGGTCCCCCTGCAGCCTTTTCTTCTCCAGGCTGAACAAGCCCAGCTCCCCCAGCCTCTCTTTGTAGGGCAGGTGCTCCAGCCCTCTAATCATCTTCGTGGCCTCCTCTGAACCCTCTCCAACAGTTCCACATCTTTCTTGTATTGGAGACCCCAGATCTGGACACAGGACTCCAGTTGGGGGCTCACAAGGGCAGAGTAGAGAGGGACAATCACCTCCCTGTCCCTGCTGGCCACCCCTCTTCTGATGGTCCACAGGATACCATTGTTGATGAAGAACTCCACATCTTCTGGTATCAAGAATTAATTCTTCTTCTAGGTATTAGAAAGGCAGGTGTCTAATGAGACTGACGAGGGAGTGTTTGAGAAGGTTTTATGAGAGTGAGAGCAATCAGCAAACATCCTTGGAGGTGGTGAGACACAGGCTGCAGGATGACAAGGTGGAGGGGGTGGCAGATAATTTGGAAATGTCCAAAATGAAGATTTTGGTGGTTTCTGGGTTGAGGAAGATACAAGAAGAGAAAAACAAAGGTGAATGAAAAAGTAAGAAGATTTAAGGACAGGTGAGATAAGGCGAAAGGGTCCTAATACTGTGAGGGAGTAAGGGAGAGATTTTTTGGGAAAAGGTATGGACAGCTGTTATTAAAGACATTATTATTTTTCATAAACAGAAGGAAGCTTAGTTTGAAGAGACATGAGCTAGCAATGGTTTTTTAATGGCCTTTCCAAGCTTCTAAGTGTTTGATTTTGCTAACTTAACACTCATTTAATGTATTTTTTATATGCAATATAGACATTTGGGATGTTGAGTTTCTTGTGAATGCAATGTATAATTCTGAAAGACTCAGTTTTGAACCAATTTCCTCTTCATATTTTGGATTAGAAGGCTTAAGTGGGGCTGTGCAATATAGGTGAACTTTCTATCCTTTAATTGCCAAGGCACAGGAGATTTTGGCAACTACAGCTTTGTGTTTGGCAGAATAACTGGAAATAAATAGTGAGAAATGCTGAGGAAATGCTGGGAGGCAGTCAAGGAGCCCCCCACACAACCACAGGCTTCCCTGGCAGCACTGGAGAAGACAGAAGAAACTCTAAGGATAAACCCTTTCAACGGCTCATCTCCATAATTTTGCATATTGATGCGTGCTAAAGGGCAGGGAAAGTTTTGTTGCTGCCTTGAGAAGCAGAACTGGCTCCCAGTGCATTGTAGATGTTGTGTAAATTACCTACACAAGCCCACGGTGTCCTCGTGTGATCCTTTGAACGTTTCTAAACAAGCAAACCACTGTGTCTCTGCGGTTGCATTTCTGGAGTGAAGGCTAAGTAGGAGCACATTGTCATGCTCCTAGTCAGTAAGAGAAGGCAAGATGTGCATTCAGAGGAAGAGGAGAAAAAGAGGAGCATTTGGTTCCCTTTGTGCCTTTCTAGGATGTTCTGTGTACAGTTTTATACATTTAAACACCACAAACTAATAACAAAGACTAACTTCCTCTTCCACTTCCTAATTTTAATTAAAGAAATGAGCAGCCTGCTATTGACACTAAAAAACTGCTGGACAAAATGGCTATTTAGAGGGACAAGAGGGAAATACACCTAAGTGCATACTCACAATCACATTTCATGACTTGTCAGTAGAACTGCCTGAATAAATGTAAGTTTTTAATGAGACTCCTTCTGAATTGAATTGCTTTCTCTGTATGAATACCTGAAGAATAGGGATATCAGCTCCCTGATAATTCTCTTCAGGACCATAGCAAGGGATACTCATTCTGATTCCACTGTTCCAGATTATCAGGTAGTAGAATTTTTATCAATATCACAATTTTCTTTCTAAAAAACCTGATTTTAAAGGTGAACTATGCATACTAGAAATGCAGGGAAAAGGAAGGCTTAGTGTCTATATGAAGAACTTTTGCTGATACTTAATACTCTCAATAATACTAACAAATTATCTGAATTGAGGAAAGAAGTTCTGTATTAGATGTCATTCATTTTTCCAAAAAGATATTACTGTTTTCCTTAATGCCTGATCTAAAGCCCTGAGAAATTTTACTCACTTTACCGTACTCCCATCTTTGCTGCAGAAGACATAGCTGGTCAAATAGTTAACAATTAATTAAGTAAATTAAGTACTTTGGCCCCAACTTCTTTCCAGTAAGACTTGAGTAATAATAATGGTATCAGTGCATGACATATGTGCAATGCAGTCAGCATTTGACAAAAAGCTTCTAAAGAAAATTTCAGTGAAGTATGTACCATTAACGATGATAAAGTTAAGAGAACAGGCTTAAAAATCACATCCTCTTACTTAGTAGATGTGATCCTGATGATCACTGGGAGTCTGTCAGATATATGTTTGACTCCAAAACATATGTGCCTCACAGTTGCCGGAAGGCAAGGAAAAAAAATGTTTAATGGAATTTCTTCATAATGTCTTTTCACAGGGGCTTCAGTGAGAATGAAACAAGTTTATGGGGATGGGGAAGCTAAGGAGTTATTATCACTTAAGCATGCTATCGTTTAAGTGCAAAGGGAAAACAGAATCAAGGAGATAAAAATCCACAGAAGTCACCAAGCCCAACATACTGCAGTGACAGACTTTTCAGATGAAAGAGAGGGAAAGAGATGGAGAAATGTATTTTCTGAGCTACAATATGAATGAGAAATATTCCCAGTGGTCCAGAGGGAGTTGGAAAGAGTTGTGTTGAGTTTGCTGCTGCCATTTTCACTCGAAGTAAGATTTGTGTATTTGAAAATTAAAATAGATTAAGTTAATGTGAACAGTTTTCCCTGTTGTAGCTTTACCATTTTAGCCATTTTACCAGTGAAAAACCAAACCTGCTCTGGAGGTTTGCTTAAGAGCTGTTAGTTTGTACAGCGATTTACAGCCACTCAAAACTATGCATTGAGCTACTAATTGATTGCTGATGTTGATGTGCTTGATTGAATGTCAAGTTACGTGTAAAATTTATTGAAAATAATTTTGTTTCTTTCCTCTCTCTACAACCACAGTCATTAAATTGAGACAGATATGCAGGGTAGTTATACCTATCTCCTCAGGCCCGATCTTTTACAGAACCTCCCACCAGCTAAGACCTTTTCAGACTATACAATCAGGATATCCTAAAATGTGTTACAAAGAATGAGGAAAATATAAAATTCTCATGCCCTCTTTTCCCCCACTGTTTCTCACAAAGACATGAGAAATGTTGAGAGCACCCAATGCCAGGGGAACTATGCTGAGATTTCAAGTTATTTTCAGTTCAATAAAAGCATAATGAAAAGTCAACAAAATTATGAACTGCAACATGGACATTTCATATTCATTTTTCTTCTTTTTTTTTCTTCTTGGGTTTTAAGTGAAAATAGAGCAAACGCACCAAGCATTTCATTCAAAGACCAAATGTGCCAGCGGAGATTAATGAAAGGTGTCTGAGGTCTCTGTGATAGGATTTTCTGCCTTAAAAATCCCAGCAAACAGTACAGCTCCATTTTCTAAACTTCCATTGACCTGTCTTCAAGCTGCTTCATTACCTGTACGAGCAGGTTTAACCTACTGTGCTTTGAAATCAGCTGGAAGATTAACCGCGATACTTCTTCTTCCTCTGCGAGCTGCTCAGAGTCCCCACGGTCTTTTAAACTGGGAGTTACAGGTGCAGAATTACCTGTGAGAGATGAAAGAGCGATAGGTCTGAACTGTGCCAGCCGCTGGGGAGGCAGGGAGTACGGCCCCCCAGGGAAAAGAAAGCAAACCTGAGAAGCCTCAGCACTGTGGATGTCACTGCGTGCTACTGCCAGCCAGGTTTGCAATGGCATGTCACATGATTTTTGTGTGTGTGTGTGTGTGTGCTTCAGGACTTGCTCAAAACGATCAACTGAGTGAAAAAATGCTTCTAATCCCCAAAGAAATCGCAGCTCTTAATGCCTATATATTGGCTCAACAGTTGGAAAGCCAGCTCAGGGTCATAACCACCTGGAACTGGAGAGGAAAAGATATTTTGGGACATTTTTAGAATAGTGTTTGTTTCAGTTATTGAGCACTGAAATAGCACCACTACCCAGCTAATAAAAGGAACGGCTTAAATAAGGCTGGACTTCGTGCTCCCTGGCATACTGAAAGGCAGGGAGGGTTCGGGAGGTGGTAGGAGGGACCCAGCACTCGGGATACAGTTGCTGCAGAAGCATCATTACATTATTTGTAGTGGGGACCTCAGGAGCACTGCTGTGTTTGCATGCTAGTGGAACAAAGTGGTTTTAATCTGAAAGGAGACAAAGGCACAAGCAAAATTTAATGTTATTTATAATATATTTTTTCCTTTTCTCTCTGAAGACGGGCAAGACAAAAGAGAGCGACTCATAAGGAAAACAGGTTGTGAGGGAGAAGAACATATTTGATCAGAGTGCCTTAAAAAGTGCCTAATTTTGGAGGACATGTGGGATGATCTAAACCGATACTTTTCTTTTACAGATTAACTGGAAGATTTACTTTTTCAAAAGCATTAATATCACTAAGCAAACATCACTATTTCTTAAAGACTAAATAAATACTAATAAATACTAATGTTTCTTTCAGGGACTACTTTTTAATGCCCCTCCTGACACAGAAGCAGGATTGGAGCCCATGTTCCCTGTTTTCACAGTGACTTTACACTTTTACCTGCTGAAGGTTGTGCAGTATGTGTTATGAGCATCCTTCTGCAGCAGGGCAACGTGGCTTGCAACCTGCTTCCCAGGAGAGGTCCCAAAGGAAAAGCCAAGCTATCCTTTGGAGACCAATTCAAGACTTGCCATGAGTTTAAAATGTGTTTTATTTACAGGAAAAGCAATACACAGTTGTATCATAAACCAGAGAAACTTTATGGAAGTAGGAGCCATGTCTGTAATCCATTCTTTTCAAACAGATTGCAATATTTTGGATGGATATTTTGAATGAAGCATTTTTACAGTTATTGTTAGAGCATTTTGCTGTCTGAACATCCTATTCAGTACTGTCATTACATTAATTCTTCAGCTTTCAGTGGTAAAGATGTGCAAATAGCAAAATAGCGGTGTGTCCAAATTAGCTTATATAATCATGAGTAGAGCAGAGTAAATAATTTAATATGAGCCACTTATCTGGAAAACCTAGATTTATTTTAGTCTGTTAGGAGTGCCTCTGAAAGTAGTTCAGGACTTAGATGAATTCCTTCATGTTCTGTTTTCATATGGAGAATTTTTAGCTTGTATTTTCATCCTGTGTACCTCTGTGCTAGCTCTTAAATAAGCCACATCTCAGAAGGTGGCTGCCCCAGCGCTCTGTGCTGCTGCATGAGGGACTGAGAGAACAGCATCACACCTGGGAAGGGTTTGGCCTTAATTTCTCTCTGCCTCTAATATACACTTGAAAGATGATGAGAATCTCGCAGTCTCTTTCAGGAGCACAAAGGAAACCTCTTGCCTTGCAAAAGGAGGGGAAATCTGTGAAAATGACTGGCTATGCTTCATATTCTTGGGTACCACCTAGTGGCACCAACTCAGTTCACGATGGATGCAAATCATTTACAGAGCACTCCTAGTTTGGTTATCGTGATTCTGAGATGAAGTTTATGTCCTTAATAACTGATCCTTCCAGTGTAGATAGAAAGTGACCAAGAATAACTGCAGCAACATACTGAAAAGAAATAGGGCAGATCTTCACAGCCATTATACAGCAATATTTATTGGGATCGAATCGCAATGACCCACGTCCATCACTTCATTGTGGTGGTTGCTGTATTCATCTAAGTCTCTCTCTTTAAAGAGCAGCTGAATAACTTTAAGATAGTTTGCATCACTTTGCTACTCCAGATATATTATTATTCCCAAGGAGAATAGCTTCTAACTAAACAGGAGAAGCATATCAGAGTCATTTTTGTGAGTTTGATGGTACATCCACCAGCGGTATAAACTATCTGCAGACATTGCAAAATGCCTTCATTTTATAGATCCTTTCCCCAGCGTCCTGAATGAAATGCATATCACTAACCTATTAAGTACAAATCGCTTAAAGATGTAAATTTTTTATGACTTGCTAAATGTTAATGTATGACTTGTAAAATGTTAAAGTAGTAAATAGCTTCTTTGAGCTCATACACACTAAATTTCATTTTGTAGCCCTAAGCATTTAAGGTAACAGTCACAGGGTATTAGACAGAGAGATTTCGATAATCCTCATTGACTTTAATTTATTATTGTTAAAAAAAAAAAAAAAGAAAGATAATTAAGAGTTAATGTCACTGGAATAGAAAAATAGGCCATTGTCAAAGGATAATGGTCTTCCACTAATAGGAGACTGTTGAGACATTCACTGAGAATAAATGTTATGAAATATGAAACACATGATACAATACCACAATGTGTAATTATAGCTATTTTATGTCAGCTGTTCTGAATAACTCTAGAAGACGTTATCAAAATCTGATTAATGTATCCGCATTTGATATTTCTTGATTTATTGATGTAATAACCAGCGGAGAAGGACTCCTCACAAACCCAATTTATTTAAAGTTTGCCATAGAAGATCGTATACACCCTGCCTTCCATCTGCTAGAACGTTTCCTATATTTAGAATAATATATGTGTATAAATGAAAGCCACCAAGTGAAATTTGTTCTGGCTTGAAAATATCAGAGGCTGATATGGTTATTTGTTGAGAAGGGAGCAAGCTCGTTTCCAGAGAATATTGATGAATGGTCTCCAGATACACAGCAAAGAGCTAAATTCAGAGGTGTGAAATTAATGTGACTGCACCTGTGAAAACTAGCCATGAATTTGATTCAAAATGATATATTATGAATATGTGGAGATAGCAAAGATATCCAGGGCCTTGGAACAAATACTGTAGCAAATCACAAAGATCCTAACATTAAGAAAAAATAATATATATAATATATATTTTATATATATATATATCCCCTTAGCTATTTTAAAGTTTTGCAGATTTTTAGTATCAAATTTTGATCCTGACACTCATGGAATATTTTAATTTTCAGGGAATGGTTTAGGAATAAGTTCTTTCTATAGGAATAGGTTCTTGCTATCAGTACAGGTTTTCCCTTCAGGTCCCAAGTGAGTAGATATGTTAAATACTTTGATCTTCTAGGATAAAGATCATTCTGTTTCAATTTTTAATCACATTTTGAGATCTAATTCAAATGTGATTAATTTAAATAAAAATCAATAGGTTTAGCAGCTTCTTTTGAATCATTTAGGACAATGTTTTTTCACTGGCTCTTCATCAGGGACCGAATTCTGACCCGATTTATGTTCTGATTTACACTGCAACCCATCGACTTGCACATTGTGTAAATTAGCACAGATTTGACTCCAGGGATCTTTGGTAAGTGGCATAAATTAAGAACAGGGAAATTCTGCTCTCTTTTAAAACCCCATAAAGGTCAACACAAAATTGAGAACAAGAGAGAGCCTCAAGTCTCTTAGTTAAAATGTATTAAAAGGTTCCATGAAGCCCTTTCATCCTCCCCACCGCAATCTGCCCTCGTTCTCCTGTCCCGCGGTGTCTCATTTCTCACCCACCACGCCGGTATGCTGAGAATAATATGAGTCAGATTTTGCCCCCCAGAGCAGCATATTTCGCATACTGTGTTGACTTCTAAATTGGATGATAGCACCTGGCATCAGCTTAAGTAAAGGTGACTGTGGCTGAAACAATCTTTTTAATCGGCTGCGAACCCACAGGCTGAAACTCCCATCTGAGGGAAGGATTTCTGCAGCTGCTAATCTGAGCATTTCATTACAAGTATTAATATTTGAGGACATCTGAGACTTTTTTCCTGCAAGACAACTGCATAAAAAATTCAGCAGTACCAAGGAGCCTTATTTCTTCTGGGTATTTTTTGGGGGGGGGCGGTTGTTGGGGCTTTAGTTGCAGGGAAGCTCCCTTCTGGCAAGAGCACCTTCTCTCTCCTGTACCACACAATGCAGAGTGAAACAGGTATTTGTGGCTGGTGCCTAATGTTGTGCTCTCTCTCTGAGTAATCAATCACTTCCTCCTTGGTCACCAGCATGGGCAGGGCAGGTTGCCCGCTGCTGTTTGTGCTGACTGAGGCATTTTTGGCAGAAGTAGGAGAGGCACCAGGGAAGGTGAGATGTGCTCCTTTCAAACCACATGGCAGACAAGCAGAATGAAAGCTGTGGAGAGCTGTAGTGAAACTATTTAGGTTTTTCTTAACAAGCATCAGTGCTGTTCCCCTGTAGGACATCGTGTCTCTCTTATCAATGACCACCAACAGCCAAAGCAGTTCCTGCCTGCTATTTTGATGAGAAACACTTGCTAAAAGGATCACTCTGCAGCTGTGATACGCAGAAACCTCTCACACCCTGACTCACGACCGTGTCCTAAGTTTACATGCCCTCTGAAAATATGTCCTACCAGAACATTTCACACAGAGATGCAGGTTGTGCTTCAGCTTCTTGTAAGATAAGCAGTATCTTTCACCTTTCCTTTGTGAGTATGGAAGCAGTGACTGTGGTGTGTACCATGAGATACCATCAATGGAATTAATGGGATACAGAAAATATTTTTCCAGTTTAATCTAAGAGTCATATAAAACAGGTACTATGGGACCACATATCAAATCTGAAATTAAAATTCAATTTACTCTCAAGGCTGCAGAGAACTAGACTTTCTGATGTGTGAACAAGCACAACAAATAGTCCCAATTGTCTTGTGGACAGAGTTAATTGTCGTGAAGTGGGGATTTTTGTGCATTTGATGAACTCAGAGAGTGATGAATTCTTTAGGTTTGCTAAGGAGAACTTTTTTTTGCGATGTTAAGAGAAGCATAGGGCTTATTACTCACATGATTAGTGATGCAAATTAATGCAAATATTTTGTGTGGGCCAAGAGAGAGAGAATTTTACCTTTAAAGAATAAGATACATTCCCTTTTAATCCCAGACATGCAGCTTTGTTTAAGCATCCAAAGCACTCAGTGTACTGACAAGTTTACAAATGCAGGACTCCATAAGGGTTAGCATAGTTCTCCAAAGCAATCTCCAGTCCTCCAAAGAACAAATTTCAAATTTTCAAACCAAATTGAGAATTTTTGGCCTTCCATGAGTCATGCTTAACCCCACATTGCCTGGCTTTGCAGGAACTAGCTCTCCAAAATTATTTCAGTGGGTGCAGAGATCCATTGTAGCTATGGTTTCAAGCATTGAATACATTAAGTACCCTGTTCTTCTGCAAACAGTAGTTAACAGTAAGAATTGCAAACATCTAGCTGTAATACTTGAGTAGTGGATCTATGAAAATTGCATATTACATCTACATGTATACCAAATGCATTTATAATGAGTATTGTCATTGAACAGCAAAACAATGAACTGTGATTAACCTCCTCTTGTGAAGTGTTGCCATTAATTTTGGCATTTACTATGGAAATACTTTTGAAATTTTACAGGAGATTTGAATACTTCTATTGATATTTTCATGGGCTTTTTGATTACTGAGAAATGAATTATCTGAACATTTGAAAGTCATGAATATACAAGAGATGAGGAAATGTGACAATATATATCAAAATGTTCTATCTTCTTCATTAAAATTGGCTTTAAGGCACAGGACATAGGGAATTAAAAAGCTGGTCTGGTTAAACTATTTATAACTATCTGATACTCTTTCAATCACTCTAGTTAACATTAGGCTATTTTCACAAAGGCATAAAACAAAATCCTCAACACACTTAAATTCACTGACTTCAAAAGCATCAAGTTCTCAACTAAACTCTGGTATTTTTAAGGAACAAAAATTGAGTGAAGGATAAATTAATTAATTCAAGTTCACCCATTCAATTACACAACACACTTTTCATTTCAGAGTTTCCCAAGCTTTCCCCCTACGTTAATTTTCTGAGGTGAAACTGGGCTCAACCACAGTGGATTTTAGAGGTTACCCATTCAGCTGCATTAGACACTCATAAAAGTTAGTGAATGGATGAATGGGATGAGGGTTGGGGTTCACAGGTTTAAATAAGTCTGAAAACATTCCTTACTTGCACTTACACATGGAATTAGGGCAAGATCTAAGTTCTTTGTCTCTAAGTTGAATTTCTAGAGCTTTATTACCTGTAGTTGTATTTCAGAAAAAAAAAAAAAACAGCAAAAGTAATCCCATCTAGAGCATAATGAAACAGGATAATGGATTCCAGTTTTAAAGAAGTATTTATGACAAAATATTGATTTTTATTTAATTAATAAAAATGCAGATTCGCTGCTAGCACTTCTAATATATTCATAGAAAGTCAACGTCCTTCTGGCCTCATGAGTTCAAAAGTGTGTTTCAGATGAAAGGATGAGCCATCTGTCCTCCTGAGACAAAACACATTAAAAAAAGCCACTAAATGTATAATCTGGGAAGTAAAGAATCAAAAGCAATGAGCACACCTCTACAAAACAAACAAAAAGTAAGGCAAGAAGTTTTCTGAACTGATTGCCAACATATTTACAATCAATTTGTGCTCTTCAGAGACCCAGTGACTGCTGTAGATGAACTGGAGGCATAGAGAGGGCAAAGAGCTGACAGTGGCAGTGATGGGCCATCAACCATGGTACTGGTGAGTAGGGGAAGGAGAGAGAGAAAGTCAATCTGGTTTTCAGAGACTCCAGATTTCAGAGCAGTTCTGCCTCCAGGTTGATAACCCAGAGCAGATCACCTGGAGTGGTGGACACAGCAGTGCAAGGATTCAGCTGATCCTCATAGATTAATCTCATTTAAGTGTGAAGGTCAGATTAAATTTCTAGATAATTTAAATTATAATCTATTAGATTAGATATTTAGGAAGAAGCAATTCCTGATTTTGTCTTAAAAGTCACTGAGTAATAGGAAGTCTAGCTGTACTAAGATACTAGCAATTTTAGTGAGTTAATAAGCCATCCTAAATTTATACAGTAGTCTTCAAATTAATATATGACATGGGGAAAACTGTAGAAAGTCAAGAAAACCTTTTAAAAAGTTGTTAAAAGAGGAAGTCAAAAGGTTGAAATGTTTGCAGTAGGGAAAAAAAAACATATTTTGGTTTTGACTTAAGGCAAATTCTCAAGAAAAATACCTTTAGAAAGGTCAAGAAAAAAATAATCATGGGGCTTAGTTAAAGAACGCTGCAGAGGAGATAATTAGAAAGAATAAGACATCCTTAAAAAAAAAGTCAAATCCAAATAAAGGAAATAGAAAACAGCGTGAGCTCTGTCAATTGAAATGTGAAATCGTGGTCGGGCAGAGCTGAGCAATATGAATGCCTTCTGCAAGGAGCAGTGAAAGGATTTCACAGCGCTGAGTAACGGAGCAATAAAGTAGCTAAAGAAATTATAGGTGTAGGAGTGTTATGGAAAGTCTGCACTCATTCAAAGTCAGAAAAGCAAACAAAATGCCAGGATGTGTTAGGGAAGGCACAGAAAGTGAAACAGCAAAGTCACCCAGCATTGTGTCACTGCACAAATCTGCGGTGCACGCGCACCCTGAACCAAGAGCGCAAAGGCGGAGGGGAATGGACAAGTTCAAAGGAGATGACTGAAGGTTTTCTTTTCAAAAGTGGGATGGATGCAATATGAAGATCAACAAAATTGAATGGCACCCCTGGCCTGGCTAAAGAAATACCTTTATTTTAAATCCCCTTCTATTCCCACCACAGGACAGCAGCCTGTCTCCAGTCTCATTGGAAGTGCTGGCGTTGTTACTTAGTATTTTTGTGTGCATGCAGTGCCAAGCCACTGATAACATATCACAGAATCACAGAATCGTAGGGGTTGGAAGGGACTTCCAGAGATCATTGAGTCCAACCCCCTGCCAAAGCAGGGTCCCTAGGACAGGTTGCACAGGTCGGCGTCCAGACAGATCTTGAATCTCTCCAGAGAAGGAGACTCCACACCCTCCCTGGGCAGCCTGTCCCAGGGCTCCCTCACCCTCACCGGGAAGTTCTTCCACATATTGGTGTGGAACATGTAAAGCAGAGGTGATATGTGGGAAAATTGAATCTTTTACATTATAGCTTGAGCAGAAATTAAACAGTCAATTTGTGTGATTCATGATTTCAGGAGCCCTGACATTATCAGTTGCCCTCTGTGGTGTGAATTCATGTTTTTTCATACTCCCTTCACCAGTAAACAGGTTCCCCACTTCTTTGCCTTGATCACTTTGAGATTAAATTCCCCCAAAGTGCTCCCCATGCAAATGCACCTTCTGTCTACTCGGTTGAGCTGCAGGAGGCACATGTGCTCTTAAGCGATACCAGTGGTTTATGAGTTCTTCTAATGGCTTCTGGCTTGGCTCTGAGGTGGAATTTTGTCATCTATTAATTCCTGAATGCCGCATGATCTGCCCCTCGGAAAGGCTGCATCTCCTCCTGAGCAGTGTCCTCCTGAGGCTGGTAAGCCCTTCAAAAGTCATTTTAAGTAGTTACATTAAAATAGGAACTAATAATTTCCATGTTTATTAGCATTAAATGTACCGAGCTATTACTCTTCACAGGTACACAGAAAGCACAGTCTAACACAGATCCCCTTGATCTGTTTGTATTTGCCAAAGTAACGCTGTGGCCAGAAAGATATGTCAATGATCTCTCATTCTCTCCTTGATTTGCATATCAGGACAGTGCCTAATGAGAATGAAATGCAAGTTACCCTGAAAAGAAGGTGAACAATTAATAGAGCAAACATTTTATTTAACACCATCTATCCACTGAAAGAATAAACTTTTTAAGGCTAACCTCTACCCCACCCTCTGATTACCTGTCCTTAGGTTCCTGTCACCCATTAATTTCAGTTACAGGGGTGAAATGTGGACCATATTTGACCCTTAGGTACAATATTGATGTGCTGCAATTTCTTGTCTTTTCAAACATGTAAGAGAAAAAGCTGAATATCAGCCTACTGGATTTATGTTTTCCACAAGAAAAAAGAAAAGAAATGAGAAAAAGAAATTAGTAAACCCATCACTTTCTGAATAACTTTTGGTAATCAAATGAGAAAGAGAAATGATATAATTTAGTCAGAGGGGGCAACACTTTGCAAGCCACAAGTTCTCTCTTTTAATAGCTTTTATAGGGCTTCACTTTAATTTTGTTTCCAAAAAGCAATAAAGCAGAAGTTGTTTTCACAAATCAGACAGAAAATTGATTCACTAAGCGCTGATCATTTTCCAAGGGTGTTTCAGAATTTCTAAACTCTTGCATATTTAATAGTAGCTTTGTTTTTTTTTTATTTTAAATTAAAATCTCAATAAATAGATTACCAGTTAACTTGCTTATGATTTACATATTGATATGTGCTATTGTTTCTGGTAGGGTTATCCATTCTGTTCTTCACTTTGCTGTGAGACTTGGAACATTTTTGTCCTTTTTCACATCAATCGCTCTTTTCCCTCACCTCAAGTAAACTACTGTATAGATGAAAATAGGAATCTGAATATAATAGCATATTGCAAGCAATTTACTGCTTGTACTGCTCATTTCAACCCTTTTTTTTTTTCCCAGTTCTTTGACAGGAATGCAATTTGCATTTTCTTATTAATACTGATAAGAAGCCGGACATTACAGTTATTGGAAACACGAGTCAATTTGGTTTGCCCTTCAAACAAAATACTCCTTTGTTACTAGATTTGGCAGCTCTAAGTTAAAAGATTGATAGGTCTGAATGTTGAATTTTTTGTAACTGAAAGGTTACCAGCAAAGACTCTTTATACTAAAGTTGAGACAGAATCTGATGCTCCGTGAATGAAAATTAAAAAACAATTAAAAATTATGAATATAGGTGTGTATTTTACTTGTATTTCTGAATCAAGCATGAATTTTACCCAGTGCACTCAGTGTACCGGAGTGTCATCTCAAAGGAGTTACTCAAAAGATGCTGAAAGTCCAAACACATGAGGTACAAGAACAACAAGCAAAACCTCTTTAAGGGAAAGAGATTTTTTTTTATGCAGTCCAGATTATAGTGTTTTTATAGCCAAGGTCACATAATTTTATAGATAATGAAACCACTGCCAAGCAGATAATAGGCTGCTGTGCTCAGAATGTTTGTTTTTCAGAAAAAAAAAATTTAAGTATAGCTGTTCCACTTCTCTTGCCAGGAAACTGGATATTTTATTTGATAAATTCTAACAGAAAAAGGCACTGTTATTTTCCATAGGAAGGCTTTCTTCTCAATCCATATCTAAGGGCATAACTTGATTCAGAAGTAATAATAACTTAGGCTTCTTAATGATTTTATTATTATTATTTTTAATTGAAACCTAAAATAATAATGTTTTTATGGCTAACAAAGTATTGGTTTTATGTCTTCCTTCTAAAAGAAACAAGAGGGAATAAGCACCAGAGAGAATGAGAGAAAACTGAAGCTGACCACAAGAAGATTTTTTCTTTGTCCTATCCTATTTTCATTATTACTAATTCTTACACCTTAAACTTAGGTTGCTGAAATACTGGAAGAAATATTCACCTTAGATTTGATGTCTCTTTGCCCTTTTGAAACAATCTTCTGCTGCTCCGATCTCACCTTATCCTTAAAAAATGGACCCGTTTTAAGTTGGGATTTTTTTTTGTTTGTTGCAGTAGATTTTTTTTTCCTATGAATCAGGAATAATATGAGGAGTGGTCCAAGCCCATTTCCACTGTGAGTTTCACCCCCCTGATTTTCTAGGGTTCACATTTTCCAAGACTCTTTGTGTGAGTTGTTTGTCTCTTGGCTGGAAGCATCACTCAGCGTGTGAGTCAGGTGTGACAACTGAACGACTCAGGCTTCGCACTTGCTTACGACTTATGAGCAGGTAATTCATTAGAGTTTAGCCCAGGCTGTGCATCACCAAACACAGGATGCCTTTATTGATATAAAGATATTCTTTTTATTTAGATGCACGCCCCTGGGGAGCAGCAAAACAAAGGGAAGAGACGGCACAGAGTCCTCCAGTGCTTAAAATAGAGTTTGCTTCTAACTTTATAGAAACACATCAGGGCCTGGAGATCATATGACACCAATTTGATTTATATAAACTAGCTCCACTGTTTGCCTTTGGAGGTTGTACTAGACTTCAAGGACAGTTTTCATGTTGGAATGACAGAATGGCAGGATTCAAGTAAACAGAACAGTCAGGTTTTCTTATTTTGTTCTCCTCTTTAATATAATTGCTAGTTTTTTTCTCGACGTGACCCTGAAAGTCACCCCAGTGGTAATGAAATCGAGCTGCATAAACAAAGCTGTCTGATTTGAAAAAAAAATTAAGGTCTTAGTTTTTCACAGCTAAGGAGCCCTTCACAGACTGATGATTTGGTTTTAAATTGACCATCTCCAACTGAATATATGCCTTTATCACAAAAAGCACTACTGGTTTTTTTGATTAGTGGTTATAGAAGAGAGAAATATGTCTTGCTCTACCATGTTCAGTTAACTGAAACTATTCTCTCAACTTCACCACTCCCTCTCATCCTCCAAGCCAGGCAAGTCAGGGCTGGTGGTGAAGCTCCTACTCCAGTTAGGAGTAGTCCTACTTTGGAAAGAAGGACTATGCCCTCACCCCACTTAGTCACTGTTGTCTCTTTACAACACTTCCAAACAATTCCTTATCTATTCTGTTGTTCTCATACCTGAAATGTTAACAAACAGAAGGTTTGATACTCTTCATACTGAAGCCAAGAGATGTTTCACTGAGTCCATAAGAATCAGAAGTAGGTGAATTTGGCCAATTATTTGGATATTTTATTTTGGCCTTGACTCTCCCCTGGTATTAAGTTTTCATTAAGTTCTCTTATGAGAAAGCAGCTGAGTTTAAGTGACACAGCCCATTTGCTTTGGGGTGACTTCCAAATCCTGACAATAGATTCATAGAATTGCCTGGGTTGGAGGAGACCCTTTAGATCATCTAGTCCAACAATAGCCTAACCCTGGCCAGTCCACCTCTAGATCATGTCCTTAAGGACTTCATCTACACGCCTTTTAAGCACCTCCAGGGATGGTGACTCCACCACCTCCCTGGGCAGCCTGTTCCAATGCCTGACAACCCTTTCAGTAAAGAAATTCTTCCTGATATCTAAAGTGCTACACACGGCGTGTCTTCAACACACCACCAAATCCACCAGTTGCTTCTGTGTTAAGTTTCATCCAGGAATGATTTTTTTTTCCCCCAATATCAATCAGAGACACAAAACAGAATGGATAGCTAGGAGTCATGATTTTGATTGACAGTGAATAGCAAACAATATTTCCAGCTCAATATATGTCAGTGAGCATTTGATAAGCAAGATAAACTATAATAATCTCCAGAGTAGAACACAGCACAAGAATAGTAAAAAGAAAAATTAAAAATAATAATATACTAAAAAAATTTAGGAGAAGAGGCAAAGCCAGCTATTTGAAATGCTGTGATTGTTTCTGCAAAATGGGGCACACAATTCCATATGAACAGCTGTATTTGGAAAAAGGAAAGGTAAAGAGCTTGTTTTCATTAGTTCTGGAGATATAATGAAATGACCAAAAACCAGGCAGCAATAAAAAGTGGGGAAAAAGATTAATTTTGTATTTCTGGAATTAATGTTCACTTCTTATACTCAAACTAGTAAAAGAATAAGTTTAATTACCTCATATAATGTCTCTAATATTATGTCTGATCTAAATACAGGTCTATTAAAATACATAATAAGAATCTTTAAGGATGGATCTCAAAAGCTACACAGACAAAAACAAAATAAAAGAAGCAATAGGAAACATTTCCAAACTGTGCTCAAAACCCCTCTTTGTATTTGGTGTGGCTGAGTAAGTTTATAGGTGGATAAACCTGGGATCTCTGGATCTTCATTTCCATCGTGCATATATTACACATCTCCAAAACTTGTTAGTGTGGAGTATTGTCATGTACATAATTTTTCCTTTCTTTTGGGGTAGGGGAGAGGGGAACCATAGAGAATTGATTTCTTGTGCTTCGAAGTCATCGTGTCGCCTTCTCATTAATCAGAGATATGCCCAATCCTAGATGATTACAAATTTTGTAGTACATCCTTATATTTTTCAGTCTCTTGAGATCTTTCCAGGGGAGCATGGCAAATCAGCAGTCAATACTTGGACTTAGGTAGACCTAGATTAATAAAGAGGATATCTCTTTGCTTTCTGAACCCTGTCATGCTGCACCATAACTTGCTTCAATAATCCAGCACGAAAAATAGAACCACTTCAAAATTTTAAAGGGATTCTAAATCTTGAACCTCTACTAAATTTATTTAGTAAACCCTTGATTTAAGTAGTGGATTCACACCTTATTCTCAGCTGAACAAGTGTTTATATTTTTCCCCTACATGCCATAACAGATTGCAGGCAGGAAAGTTTTGGAGAATTTTCTGTGCCTATGAGGTGGTTAGAGGTAAGGTGCTTTTGACTGAGGAGTAGTTCTTGATGTATAGGAACTTGTATGGGTGTTTCAGTGGTGAGAACACATTATTTATTTCCTGCTAAGAGTATTTTTGCACAGCACAAATAATATGATGATTTATCTGCTTGGTCAAAGTGTAGTGGGCATAAAAATCTGTAGTGAAACAATGTAAATTAGACTTCTGATGACATATGATTATTTTGGTAGGTTCAGGATTGTGATGGATCTTGATCAGGGCTTAAAAGGCTGTTTGGGATGGGGGGGGTTGTATCAAGCATTTAATTTTCTATAACAGAATCTCAGTACTTGAGAAGGAAATTTTTCTGGGAGACACGGTTCACAGCTGTTTAGGAAGCTGAAGACCTTCTGGATCATGAATGTCCTCCTAAAATCTTGGTAGCTGCACATGATCTTGACCCGCAGAAGTTGATAAAGTGCCACAGAGCCACACTGGAGGCTTGTGTCATGGCTCTGTTCTGGGCTTTGTTTCTATGTCATTCTGTCAACATCTGTGTGAAACAAAAGTGCATTACAGCCCTTGTCAAAAAATAGACCACAAAAGAGATGTTCAACATCAATAAGTGCTCACTGATTTCTAGTGCCTCCTTTTTTGGGGAGGGGAGGAGCAGGGATAGGAACTCATCAGCCACATCTAAAACCTGTTCAGAGATGTAAAAAATTACTATAATCAGTCTCTACTCATAATCAGTTTCAGTAAGTTTTTCAGTTAATCTAAAAATTGATCTCAAATGCGTCTCTAGCTGCACTTTCTAGTGCAACCCAGGAGAAGTGAGGAGCTGGGGACTGGAACAGGCTGCCTGGGGAAGGGGTTGAGTCACCATCCCTGGATGTGTTTAAAAAAAGGGTAGATCAGGTACTTAGGGATATGGTTTAGCATAGGAAAGGAATGATGATCTTAAGATCTTGATGATCTTAAAGGTCTTTTCCACCCTGCAGATGATGCAGATACACCCTCTAAGTGCATGAATAAATCTGCAGGGCTTGCTTCTGCAATTGGGGTTCTGCATCCAGCACCAGGTATGTGGCCTGTCCCTTTTGTGTGCAGAGAGCAGGAGGAACGAGATGGTCTTTTCCTCTGACCAGCTCATGAGAGATGTGGTAGTCTGAACAATGCCCAATAGGTATTTTTTCCCCACTTATGGAAATGTTACATACATGTTTTAACATTCTTTTTTTTTTTATTAACCCAATTACCATACTGGCTCTCATCTGCTCACTGTCATCTTACCTCAAAATAAAATAAAGAACTCTAAAAATTAGGATTCACTGTCCAGGAACAACAGTGCCTTGTGTGAAAGCCCTGGAAACAGCGTTGCTGTTTTACCACAAAGAACAGCAGCAATTTATTCAGCGACAGTGAAAGGCCACCCGAACTGTTTTACCTCTCACAACATTGATTTGATGGGATCCATCTCAAAGAGAGAGAAAGCAATTTTAGTTATGAAATTCTTGCCTTTTCCCTTTCTGCAAGGCTGACCACCAGTGATTATTCGATGTAAACACCTCTCCATCATAACACAGGCTGGGAACATCAGCGGAGAGAGTGGCGGATCAACTGAGATTGGGTAATAACAGTCTCCTCTCAGCAACAGAGGTGACCAGATTTAAACAAGTCCCCAGCTGGATGGTACCTATACAGGCCTGATCATGGACATCCATTTTGGGCTGCTATTAATTTACATTAAGGAAAGAAGAAAGCAAAAAAGAAAGTGTTGGAGTAACCAGAGTTTTGCCTTTCTTCCTGCAAGTCATTCAAGTTGAAACTATCAAAAGCCTTTTTCTTAGCTATGAATTTGGCAGATTTCTTACATTTCAGGGTACAGTCCATTGTAAATAAAAAGATGGGGACATCTGTTGCAAGATTAAATGCTTCATATCCTGTTACCTATCCCCTCAACTCTTTACTGCCTGCCCAGCTCCCTCACCAGTGTCTCATACTTGCACTTTTCCCCTTACATACTGAATGACAGCCCAGTATTGATCTGGCAGAAAAAAAACCCTCTCCTAATTTAAGTCCCCTTCAAGCCTTTCCTCTGTTGTGACAACTTTGGGAAATCATCCAAAAAAAAATGGAAAATGATTTGGATGAGACGAGGCATGAAAACGTATCTTTAAAGATAAGAAGTGTATGTAAGCCCCATGTTCCTCCTCTTTTCCAGCCAGGAGCAGGACGGCTGCATTTTCAGCAGCCAGCTAGACAAGCCATCAGGCAGGAGCCCTCTGTTCCCCATCCACTAGGAATGAAGAAGAAATGGGAGGGTAATGCTTCCATAGACTGCGTGCCCAGAGCCCGTGGTTCCCACATTGCAGTGCTCCGCCCTCACCCACTCCGTTCCAGGTGTCCCAACATCTGCAGCTCACCACTGAGCCAAGAGCTGTAGCTAGCACAGGGAGCAGAGTTCAGCTCATCACATGACCTCTTCTTCCCAGTAGCCATTGCCCAACTCCAGTTAGTCAAAAAGGGAGAGCCAAATGGGACATCCAGCCTGAGAGCCCAGGTGAGGCCAGCACTGATACTGACAGCGTTATGCTGCGGGTCCTCGGGGGCTGAACGCAACACTGGACTGAATGAATCATTTCACAGGGGCCTTGAATGTCATCAATCAATCAATTGGGAGTTGCCTTACATTTTTAATGACTCCTAAGTAATTGCCCAAGTTATCTTGTGGATGAAGGTTCATGTAAATAACCTGGTGTACATAGCCTATGCATAGAGTGGAAAGCTGCTCCTTTTCCAGAGTCTCTCACCATCTGGAGCTCTGAGAAAAGAAAGCTTTGTTGTTGAGGTGCTGTGCTGTAAAAGTTACTTGGGTTCCATTGAAAACCACAGAAATAAGAAGGTAGGGTTTTCCTTCTTTCTCCTTCATTCTCTATCCCAGAAGATGCTGAAGGCATAGTCTTCTTAATGGAAATGCTTTGGTTCCCTTGATCATAAACCTGCTTCTCTTGCTTTGTATGTTCTTGTTCTTAACTGGACCATTAAGTGCTCATATATTTTTCTTTTTGTATTGCTTTTTAACACAGGAAGAGTCGGGTTATAGAGGAATTATTGTAAATCTGACTCTGGAGGACCTTGAAAAGGACCCAGATTTTGAAATACATCATTCTATCATCTTAGAAACACCCTGTTTGAGGGGATCATAAATGGCATATATGATCTTTTATTCATAATCTAGTCATGCAGCTGATACAGTTAGACTGAACTATGTTTTCCCTTCATAGATCAATGCATTCTTTAAATGTCTTTGAACTTTTTTTATGTATGACTGTACCATACAATGTGTTGTGACAACTGGTTAATTAGACCTGATTCCTCTTTTTTTTCCTTTTTGAAAGGTTTCCTTTCATGTGCACACTAACCTGTAAATTATGTTTCCTTTCCAGCACCAGTGATACCAAAACCTAAAAAGCTATTCACAAAATCAGCTACCAAGAGTGATTGTTTGGAGGGTTTTTTTTGCAGGTTGTTTTTCTTCCAGTTGGCTTGGCTACCACTTCTGGTGTATTAAAGATAGAGATTTGTAACCACCACATGTCAAACGAATTCAACAAAACAGCTAGACTCAACCTGCCACGTGTAGTTGATGCTCCACGTTTATTTGATCCGTGGTCTGCATTATTACACGGGTTGGGGATGTTGCAGTGGATGTGATGCAGGGCTGAGCCACTCAGCTTGGTGGCTGGGACAAGTGTGGGCCACTCACTGGTTTTCCTGCCCTTCTTTATCCCCATCCCAGCACTTCTGCACGACCTCGGGTGCTCACATAAGGGCTGAGGTAAATTGATGGCTCTAACTACAACTGCAGTAATGTAGACTGATGCTAAGTTATCCTGATAACAGTTATCCTTAAAATCTATGAGTCTGGGGGAAAAATATGAGTAGGGAAAGCAGTTACATACATGAATAAGACAATTCATTTGATCAATCCCCATTTTAGTGCTATTGACTGCATATTCCTTTGGAACAAGAAAATCCATATATCGATAGTCGTCATCTCCCAAACTCACCAAATTGAATTAGTGTTAATTCACGTTTCATTATAATATTATTTTTATCTATCATCTAAAGCCTGTTATGTAACAAAGCCTACAGTGCACAACAAAGAAAGGGTGCCAGGAAATTAAATCAGAAAAACTTACAAAACACATTATCTATATTAAACCTATAATTCTGCAGATATTTAAATTCAGCATAAAATTGATCCACAATATTCCAGAAAGAAGAAGATTGAATTTTGGTCATAAAAGTACCCAGACTGGTCTCTTCTGTGTTATCATACCAGCTCTTATCTTCCTCGCCTTGCCAGTGGGAGGCATGAGGAATGTCTGTGGATCTACACTTTCTATGTCACCCTGAATACCTTTCAAAAGCAGAAGTGTTTACCCAGAATAAGAAATTTCATATTTTCTCAGTATTTGTGTATTTTGAATTTAATAATAATAATAAACCATTAAATCCTGCAGACCTTTGAGGTTTAGCCAGGCAAACTCCCATTCCCAGAGCTGTCCACCCAGTCACAATTTCTTGCCTTTGACATATGGATCCTAGACAGGCCAACTGTAACTTCAATTTAAAGATAAGTTTCTATCTTCTCCTATGTACAGCGATTGCTGCAGCTCAAAGTTACAGATCACACCTAAAATTAGCTCTCAAAAGTTGCTGAAATTTTGAAAAGTACCTTGATTTTCTGAGAGTGTTTCAGCTGTGAGTCATTTCACCCCTGGTAAAAGTGAGGAGGACACGAGCAGTCCCACAACTCCTCCTTGCTTCAGGACAAAAAACCTCATTGCAGCCTTCCTGTACCTGAAGGGAGCAGAGAAACAGGAGGGGAATCAACTTTTTAAAAGGGTAGACACTGGCAGGACAAAAGGGAATGGATTAAAGCTAAAGGAGGGAAGGGTTAGATGAGATATTAGGGGGAAGTTTTTTACAGAGAGAGTGGTGAGGGGCTGGAACAGGCTGCCCAGAGAGGTGGTGAATGTCCCATCCCTGGAGGTGTTCAAGGCCAGGTTGGATGGGGCCCTGGGCAACCTTGTATAGATCCAGGCTGGAGGTTGGTGGCCCTGCCTGTGTCAGGGGGGTTGGAACTCTGCGATCTTTGGTGTCCCTTCCAACCCAGACCATTCTATGATTTTATGATTCTATGATAACCACAAGAACTCCTGGAGAGGACCAAGTAATGAGGACATCTGCAAAGAAAGGCCTCCTCTTCCTGTTTCCCCAAGCACAGCTAAATATTCTCATCTCACTCAAATTACCTTGAAAATCACTCATTTGTGGTGGTTTAGCTTTGTACAATGCTGTTCTCTCACACCTCCCCAGCATACACACACACGCACACACAGACCTCCACTGCAAATTCTCTTGCTGAAAACCCCACGAGCTAAAAACCATTTGAGCCCCCACTGCTGAGCACAAAATCAAACACGTCTGAGTTATACCAGTTTACCAGATTACATTTATTAACTGAGTGACTGCAGCTCACTTTGGATGTAGTTTGGGCTTTGGGTTTGGTTTTTTTCACACTGACAAGCATAACACTTTAGCTTAAACCTCTGTGGAGGTGATTTAAGTAAGCTCTACTGCTTTATGATTTCAGCTTTGAAAGTGCCTTTCTTTAGTCTCGGTCAAATAATTTAATTTTACCCCATGATGTTTCAACCACTTTGCTCTGGAACAGGGAGAACACTTGCTTGACATGAATGGACCATAAAATAATTAAAGCTGTTTTGTTAACTGATTATTTAAAATGCTAAGAGGAGATCAATATGGGGATTTGCATGAGCAGATATTGATTTGCATGAGCAGATATCTGAGAATGTGAGGAAGGTGTTAATGCTCTTTCCTAACTAATTAATACCTGCAGAACACTGAAGAAAAAAAAAAAGCCCTACCATTCACTGAACGTAGGAATACTCAAGGCCTGAAATTCTCTCCAGCTTATTTAGGCAATTACTGCCAACGTTTTCTTTTAAGAAGGTATAAAAGCTTCATCATGATGGAGTCAATGCATTTACCAGCTGGGACAACTTAATACTATTCAATAATGGTACTTTGGGTCCAAGTTGAAAAGTAGCCCAAGATAGGAAGCAATTTCCTCATCCCATAAAACATTTTCAGATTACAAAATTCCTGTTCTGAGGTGAAGCATAACCAAGAGGGTTCAGGAGTTTTCACAATAATGTAAAATTAGTGTTGGAGGCACCCACTTCAGGCGTGGCCCAGCCAAGTCCAGCTCTCCCCACGTTCTGGTTCAGGGACTTTAGTCTAGGGCTCCTCACAGACACTGCTGCTTGCAGTCTATTACATATTCCTGTGCCATCCTCCTCTTGACTGAGTCTACTTTTTACAGATAAGTAAACAGTTTTTGAACAGGGAGAGGTGTAAGGGTGAGGAAAGGAGACCGACTAACTACTTGACTCAAAGCAATGGCACGATCCTTTTCCCAGGTGGGGACCATAACAAATTGTTCACAAAGTTTTTATCTCGGTGGTTCCTCTTTGTATAAAGGCTACTTTGGAATAGGAGGAAAGAATGAGACTGTACCCCAGTGGGGGTATATACTCATATGATATTTGGGGAAGGGTGGGTTCAAGGCCTCAAGATAAAAGCCAACACTTATTTCCAGAGGTAGGTCTCTCTATGTTACCAGAATCAGAATTTTCACCCTCAATTTGTAAAACATTTGAGACAAAAGTTGTACTGTGGAACACTTCACTTTACTACAGGGAGTCAGAATTTCCTGAGCAAAACATCCTGCTTAAAAAAAAAAAAGGAATACAAAATGCCACTTGACTATACTATAATTTTTCCCTTCCATCAGTAATACTGCTAGTAGAATTTGGTGCATACTGGAGTCAAGGTTAGAAGACTATTGCCCATATGTAAAATAAGCCATTTAAGTATAAAGCCTGCTCTATACTGAGGTCATGGTGGACTGACTTGACTTATCTTTGCTGCAGAGAAGCAACAAACTATTATTTTCCCCACCTTCTGCTCGGTCAGCTATCTCAGCTCCTATTGATTTCAGCAGAGATTCGCTTGCTTTAAGGTTTGGTTTGTAAGTTATACGTTGTGCATTTGACCTAATACCAAGATACATTTTTGTCCATTTTCTCAATTCCTATCCATGCATTTTAATCCAAACAAAATGTTGTGAAGGAATAGAGCATTTATTTATAAAAAAAACCAAAAACCAATAGCACCAAGACATCTTTGAAAGCCAAATTAGAAAATATAAAATTCTTTAAACGTTCCTATACATGTTTTCATTTGTTTTTTGTCATATTCCTCTTTTCTGTGTCATGATCAGAAATAGAATGAGAAAAGTTATCCTTCCCATTGTAAGAGAGGAGCATGTTTACAGAATGGGATAGGCTTCTAATTCCCTTCTTCCATGTACAGCCTGACTTAGGAAATGATTCAGTGTGATTGGAGACATGATCTAAAAATGATGCAGGTGCCTAAAGTGTGACTTAGGGGAAATTGAAGCACCTAAGTCAAAGTTTTTGCTCAGAGTGTCTTCCCAGTTGCTAGATACCTCTCTGGGCATGTAGGGTCTGGCCTCTTTGGCTGCTCACAGCTTCTCTCCCCGTTCAGCAGGGAGGTGTCTACATCCCCCATGAGGCTGGCCGGGACTCAGATATCAGCCTTCTTTTCCCTAAATCTCTTGAGGAATTTGATCTAATAGCTGTTTGCAGATCACAGCCAACAAACATGTGAAGAATACAGATGAAGTCACTTTATTTTTAAAACTTGGCCCTCGAGAGCATGATTGGTGGTAGTGCTTATGTGTTATATATGCTAGCTATTTCGTACAGCGTTTGCCCGAGAAATTGAGAATATATATTTAATTTCACCTTCTGCCAGGGAAAGTTCAAGCCCACATTTCCAGCCCCACAGTGTAGTTCCTTATACCATTACGCTACAAACTACTCGTGGGTTTCTGATCTCAAGACCAGAGGAATTTTCCAAAGACAGTTTAATCTCGCAGCACAGAGTTTAATTGCTTCTGACCAGGAAGGGAGCTGCACTCCAGGCTTCTGCATCTCTACAAATGATCAAACCAGTCGCCAGTTTCACAGGCACTGGACATGACCACTGGCCCTTCCTGGAACAAAGCATGAACCTCAGTTGCTCCGTGAAGGGATAGGCACAGGTGTCTGTCCCAGGCCAAGAGCTTCAGATGGACAATTCGCCACTGCAGCGCTCATCCTGCCTGCAGACAGCTGAGCCTGGATATGGGCAGGATGGGAAAGCATCCACCATGCTCAGTATTTCCTACCACCGGGCACCTCACCGCCCTGACCAGGCTCCTTTGGAGACCAGGCTCCTCTTGGAGACTTTCCAGATGGTGTGCTCACCATCCCCAAGATGTTTCATGCAAAACAAGGAGCCCTCAATAAACTGCATTTGTTGAAACACTGTTCTCTGGTTTGGTTTGGGTTTTTTTTTTTTCTCCTTAGTTATTTAAATAGTCCATTACTATAGCAACTAGTGCTTCACTATCTTTAATGGATTAAACTTCATTACACCATGAGGCAAGGGAATATTGTTATTTTACTTTACAAAGGTGGGAGCGAGATATAGACACTAAATGAGTGTTTACATAGAAAGTGAAGTTAGGATTTCAGCAAAGGCAGAGCGTACGCAGGGTAACTCTAATTTAGCAGTCACCAGTAACAACAGGAGCAAAGACAAACAATCCAGTGCAGACTAGTGACTGGGAGCCTGAAACTCCCAGCTTACACTGGAAGTCACACTGTCAGCTGCCCCCTGCTCTGGTTCCATGCATTGGACAAATGAAAGCTGGGGGGAAACTCATATTCATGCACATTTTGCAGCCACATATTATTTTGCCTGGGTGATCTGGGGGCCGAGTATGATGGGCATGAGCTTTCCTTTCAGGAGTATTTCAAACCACACATTTTTGCACATAGGAGCCCATTTCTGGACCAAGCTGAAGCATCACTCAGCTGAGAGCTGTCACCCCTATGCCATGCTCCATCCCACTCCTGGGTCAGTAATGTATTGAGTAGGCAAGCACTACCTCACACAGGGGTTTGTGTGTCTGCATCATGCAGCACTACACTATTTAAGACGTGTCACATCTTGAAGTCAACAGTATTTAACTGTGAAAGCACATGAATTGATAGCAGTTTATTAGCATTGCTGGCACATCGCTCCTGTAAAGCGGAGTGGCAAATGAGGTCGCTCCCTCATGTGAAGAAATGTGTTGTATTATTCCAATACTCATTTTGATCTTTAATTTATTTGCTTCATTTAAAAAAAAAAAAATCACTGACATATACATTGATTCAGAACCTCTGCTAACACTAGTGTTCTGAGGCTTATCAAAGACAGACATGTTTGAAAAGTAAGCTATATTTTGAAGAAAGAAAGAAGATTCAGAAGTCAGATATAACACAAGGGTATTTTTTCTTGAAACCCTGTCTGAAAATTATCCTCAAAGTTTTAGCAGCAGCTATTGCTTCAAATAGATATTCAATTTATTTTATTTTTACTTTTTCAATTAGGATGTTAGAAGAACCAAACTTACATTTAACTTCACCAATGAGTCTATAATTCTAAAATACTGCATATGATCAGGGAACGTAGGACTGAGATGAGTAGAAGTTAATATATACAGGCTGCAGAAGTCACCTGAAGTCTCCTCCCTGACTTCAGCAAGCTGGAAACAAAACCCACTGAACAGAATATTGCAAAGCCTGACTGCTCCCCACACCAGAATTTGCATGGAAAACTGCTCTTTGCTATGAAATCATTTTCTGGAGTCTGGGGTTATGATTTTGAAATGCTCCGCTGCTAGTCGCGATGGTTACAGAGAGGAGCTTGAAAAAGCTAGCTGAAGGTAAGGTGCTAGGAGAACATATCCCTCAGCTTTCAAAGTCTGAAATCACCGTTGTGAAAAGCAGGAATGCAGCGTTCATCTGAAAGGCTTGTTAAATCCCAGACCCTGGGGCAAGAGCAGGCAGAGAATTGAATGAGTAGGGACCTAAAGAAACAGTGAATTTCAAATCAATATAAAAATATATAACACAATTGGTACTGTAACTGAATGTTGTTGGGTTTTTTTTTCCCCCCATTCAAACTCCTCTTCCCCTTTGGCCGTATTCCTGTTGTTATTAGACTAAGCAGCAGAGATTTCATTAATTTCACTACCCCGGTAGCTAATCTATAACCTGAACTGCTGCCACCCACAAGATCAAACCTGGTGTTTAAAAACAGGTGCTTATTACTGGGTTTATGGGGAAAAGAAATTAATAAATTATTATAATTTGTGTCAGCGTTTCTTTCAGCATTGCAAAGGAATAAAGAAAACCCCCTGACAACACACCACAAGCACGGAGGGAGGTTCAGTGCTGGTCCTGAGGAAAGCCTGGGGATGTGCCTTGTGTTGCCGCACGCCGTCACACGCTGTCAGGGATGCGCGCACTCGCTCAGGATGCCTGTGCCTGCTTCCCAGAGGCCCTTTACAGGCAGCAAGTCCTCTGCGGACTACAAGGACATAGGATGGAAGAGATCACTCTGAAGTGGAGAAATGCAGGGGAGCGTCCCTGCGGCATGGATGGGATGTGAAACAGATAAACCCCTCATACTGTTTCTCCCAAGGGAAAAACTCCACACTAGTGAACGGTTATGTGAAAAGAGCTCCCAAGTGCTCTTATAAAGCCTTGGAATAATCTTGTGAGGTGCCTGGCAGCACCAGAAAGGAGCCCTGCTTGGGCAACAGGCTCCTCAGGTTGCAAAAAGCTGTTTCAACTTTCTTTTTCTCCTTTTAAAGGGAGAGAGCCCTGTTGGTATATTTGGGATTTTTTTGAATTTGTAGCAGGATTCCTTTGAGTTTTTTATACATACAGAAGTTGTTTTCAGAATATAAATGGGATAAAAAAAAAACCCAAACCCATCTGATTGCCAGGTTTGAAGAGGAATTGCTGTTGCCAGCATGGTACAGCACCTAAGAAGCCACTGCCCTTTATTCACCTTATCACACGACCCAGCAAAGGCTGAGTGCTCAACACTCCTTTCATACTCTTCCTCTGCTCTGGATTTTTACCTCTGTGTACTGCCTGGGTACTCCTTGCCCACTGCATCCATCTTTTCTTGCTTGATATGGAGTGATGTAAACTCTCAGAGGCACAGGCTTAAAAGCCCTCACTTTTGGGAATCATGTGAAAAGCATTTCTTTTAAAATGAAAAAAGAAAAAAACCCCTTTTTTTAAACCATAAAGGCTATTTAATATATATTTATTTTTATATGTATATAAAAGCATGGAAATAAAAGTAACTGGCTTATTGATGCTGAAGGTGCCTACTTTGGATGGATTAAAAAAATCCGTCTTCAAATATTTAAAGGCACATTTTATAACAGACATTTGACTATTGAAATAATAGTAACACTAAAAAGAATGGAATAATATTTTTTAATCAAGTTCTCTGTTCAATCTATAACAATATTCCAGTTAATGACTTGACCTATTATATAGTTCTGTTCTATGCTAATAAACTTAATACAGTCCCATTCAAAAAGTGCTTTCCAAGATTATCGTATCAATTATTCTTATTAAAGTCTTCTGATGCTCCTGTGGGTTGGATTGTGCAAACTCAAGGTATATTGTTATTATGCCCCCATAACCCTTTAAAACATGGCTTAGCATGGTCACTACATACTGGGTGTTATTACACTGACATGTTGCTTCTGTGTATAAGCAAACCCTTTGGCAATAACGCTGTCAAAGGAAAGTAATGCTGTGGTTAGCTGTACATTGAGCAAACTAATGGATCTGAAAGAAATTGCAATGTGGTAAATAATCTTCTGTCTATTATAATTAAGGATGTGGTTGAGAAGAGGAAGATTACTTATCTGCCAGCATGGAAGGAAAAGACCGTGAATGAAAATAAATTAGGCACAGCCCTCTCTAGCAAAGAGGACTGGCCCTTGGCACTCACTTGGGGAGATTTATGCATTTCTGTAGACATTCCTGCATCTGCTGCTCTGGCAGCCACTCCTGCTGGGTGTGAGTCCTGTGGCGTGGGCAGGAGGATGGAGGAGAAGCCTCCAACCAGAAGGCTCCCACAGCTCCTCTTCTCTCTACAGCAGGAAAAGGTAACACCAACATCAATGCAGCACCTGCCATCTCATCCTGCACAGTGACCTAACATCTCATTAAATGACATTAGCAAATTATTCTCCATTCAGTCGTTGCCAGCACAGACATGACATTTATTCAGCTGACGTGACCTGGTGTACACCTATGTATATAGTGTGTCATATTGAGCCATGGTAACTAAAAGCTCCTGAAAAGTGGGAAACCTTTAAATGATTCAACAGCAAGGACTGTTCAACTACAACGTGAACTATCCTGCTTCTCCCTGCCCTGCCCTTTAGAAGTGTTTCTAGGATGTTCATTTCTCAGACCTGTGCTCTCAGCTCACATTTAGTTTTGACAGAAAAACCAGCAAGTAGATGGAGTATAATTCCACCTGGGGATGATTTCACATGATACTATTTTCAGGGAATGTAGCATGGTGCATTCTGGAGAGTGAATGGCCAATCTCCCCACATGCAATCCAAAGAGACTGTATCAATACAGAACAAACTGCACTAAACACTCCATCTCATCCCTTCAGCAGTGGGTTTTCTCCCATCTGCAAAGATAAGGACCTGGCTACCTCCAGTGACAGACAGTGCTACAGGGAGGCAAAAAGTTTTTGGAAGACCCAAATTCCATGAAATGTGAAGTTACTCATATTCATACAAGTTCCCTGCGCAGCATTGCTGGTACCTTGGATGCAGACAAAATCAAAACCACTTTCTTACTATTTCAGGGGATGTTGTAATTTCACTATGGACCTTGGCATGGTTGAAAAACCCAGGAATTTTCTTCTTTCTTGCACACACAAGAAAAACACAAGGATACCCCAGAAGAGATAAGACAGTTGCAGAGATATGTGCTGGCTATTTCCATGAGGTGTGAGCATCTTATGAAGCTGTCACTCCACATTTGACAGTGGATGTTCTTACTATCAATACAAACCCTTATTCTTTAGAACTCCAACGCTGGGATTGTAAACACTGAGTTGCAGAGGTTAATAGTGTAAGAAGAAGGTGGGAGAGAAGATGTATAATTTTATATTTCCTTGTGTGTTTGAAAGGGGAGAGCTTTCAGTTTTATTGAATGTTTTATCCCTCTGGCATTAGTAAAGTTTATATGATCACAGAGTTTACCTCCTGGTAAATAATATACAGCACTTAGTATTTTATTTACTGCTTCCTTTTTTATAATTTCTGCACAAGCTAAACCATCTTATTTCTTTCTATCTATCCACATATAAAACCAAAGTTATCTAAAGGTTTCTCTTATTTTTACAGTTTGCATCTTAGCTCGGTCTATCCCTTTATTAGTGCTACACATTCTATGAAATAACCAAAATTGAAGACATAATTACAGGTGAGACCATAGCATTGAGATGATTTGTTGACACTATAACCTCTCCAGTAGCAAAAAATACAGCAGAAAGATATCCTCATATTTTTTTTGCCTTTCATCCTACCATTATGGCCAGACACAGTATTATGCATTCCACTACACGTCTCAAAAAATCCAAGAGAACCTATTAAAATAGATATGTTTACTTTTACCAGCAACTGTAATGCTTTTAAGAGGTACTTTCTGGTTAAAAGGTGCCGACTTAGTGGTTCTTTCTGTTCTTTTGCAATCATAGCATCACCTAAGCTGATAAGCATCCTGGATCTCACAGACCTTATGAGTAGAAATACTGGCTCATAATCATTCTGAAAGCTCCTGGAGCAATCCAGAGGCCAAACTATATTACTCTGCGTTGGTACAATATTGCTTCACAGGAGAACCTGAAGAACTGTAGTAATTTGAATGGATGGGAATTCAGATGGAGCCTTTCATCCAATCTATTTTTTCCAGAAAATCCAAGTATGCAAACTGTAAGTTGTGACTCTATGAGCCAGTCTGGGGAACAAACATCCTCTTTAACTGCAATAGATAAAATCTAGCTCAGTTTTATCAACATTGCCTTTTCCTTTCCTCCTTACAGTTTTCCAGAGTGCCTTCTCATCCCTGTCTTCTGGAAGAACAGCACAACACTATGAAAAACAAGGTATAAATACTTTTTCTTCATCCAGCATCCCACATCACCTTGGCCAAGTTGGTCAAGATTTGAATCTCATTTCTGATTTAAGCCTGTGCCAGTATGCTTCTCCGTAAAGAACTGCCTGTGTGACCCATAAGCTGTGTCCTGCACCCATACCTATGGTGTCAGGTCACCTGGTCACACAGAAGCTATACAAATATCCCAGAGAGCTTCCCAGGAAGGTGAGCTCTTACTTTACTGGAAGTACCATACTAAAGGTTCTTGCTGTTATTTTTCTTCTCAGTCTAATTCCTAATTTTGTTTACTTTCTTGATATGACCACTGACATCTGAAGAGAAGAGATTGCTGACTGCAAATATATCTCCCTCTAGCAGAGTCATCCCAGTAATTTGTGCTGACTGTACGAATATCTAGGTAGTTAATACAGCAAGAGAAGATTTTCCTTCTTCAAAGGTGGAGGGGAAAAAAACTACCTCTACATGGTGTTGGGTAAAAGTATGGGATCTCCTTGAACAGTTCTGTTAGGAAGAAATTTTGAGTTCAAGTGAAAAATTATTTTCAGTTCCTTCAGTGTAGATGTGAAATTACTTTATTGAAGTGAATTTATTTTTGTGTTACCTTGGGCTAAGTGATCAGAATTTTTTTCCTACTAAAAAGGCAGGATAGCATAACTTAATTTTTAATGGCCAAAGAGGAGACACTAGCACCATATCTGAAGTGGAAATTTTTAGTTCCTGTGTCATACAGCTGCAGCCTGCAGTAACTACCCTCCCAGCTTGTAGTGTATTTAATATACAAGGTGTTTTCCATATAAGTTTGGAAAAATATAGGTCATATACATATATTCACACATGTGTAAACACTCTGGGAATGAGAAAAAGCAACATAGGAAATATGCTGCACAAGTGGCATCCCTCTAGTAAGGTCAAGAACAAGACTGAAGACAAGTATAAGCACATTGAAAAAACCCACAAACTCCAAAATCATGAGAACTTCATCATCTGATTTACTTAGCCTAAAGTCAACCCAATTACTGTCTCTCCAGTGTTGATTCTAATTCCTTCTGGATTATTCGTTTCCTTGAGCTTCCCTCAGGCTGATTTCTGAGTTTTTAAACTAATTTTTTAGGTTTGGGGTTGTTTGTTTTGGAAACTTCAGAACATTTGTAGTTCTTATGTAGCACATATCACAGCTTAATGAACTAAGCTCACAGGTCTCTATTTCCCACTAAATAAAGGGAAAACAAGAGTCTATTAATGACATTTTATAATAACATCTGAATTATGTGAATTATGTTTTAGAGTAAAAATAGAAAGGATTTTAAAATCAAAGCTGAGGAGCAACCTCTCTGTGTTCAGAATGGCTCTAATATCAAGTGACTGTTAGTGGTTTTTATTACTTTTAACATTTTCAAAGAATAAGTATATAGACAAGCCCAGTATTCCCTTTCAAATCTGGTGAGTTTTATAGGAGATCACTGGTTATTGGAAGCAGATTCAATGTAACTCCAAATGTCCATTGCAGTGTGAATGCAGTTATCAGCCTAGCGAGTGAGAGTATTCAGATTTGGAGTTTCTTCTAAAATCATAGAATCACTGCAAACAGAAGGGAGTGTTAAAAGAAAATATCCTGAAATAGCTGTTAATAGACAGGAAAAACAAGAGAGGAAGGGGAGAGAGAGGAGGATGGAGCTGATGGTAGATTAAAAACCCCATTGCCCTAACAGTCAACTTTGAAAAGTTCAAAGAAACATAAAGCCTTTATAGAGAGAGCTTTAAAGGGAATAAAAATGATCATTCTAAAATTGCCATCATATTCACTCGTGGCTCTATTACTCCAGCAAGACACCCACAGCTTCCCTTCATGCCGAATGGAGCAGCTCACATGCATGAGCAGGCCGACAGGACAAACTAACAACATTTTACGTAGGGAGCTCCATTTGACATTGCTCACTAGAGTCTCTTATAATTCTGTAAAACTACAGTTGTGGTTTTTCAAAATTGCTGTTCCCATTTGCAAGGAACTTTTAGCGCTTGTCCAGGCAAGTGCTAAAAATATGTGCAAGGATTGAGGGTCCCTTTTTCCTACTTTCCAGTTTAGAAGTGCTCTATGAATAGAACCCCACAGTTCTGTCCTGAAAGTCAGGCTTACATTAATTTAATGTCTCCATTAATGGATGACATCTATAAGGTGCACGTAGCAAGACCTTGCATAAATTTAAAATATGTCAATAAAATTGAGCCCATGCTAATGAAGTAATCATTTGCTAACTTTCCCAGGTTCTTTTAATGAGAAGACGACAAAGTTGTAGCTTGAAGCATGACTGCATATCGCTGTTGTGATGTTATCTCATCTCACTCCTTTAAGCAAATCTGCACTACATGAGTCAAGATGAGATTACATCAGAAATGGGATGGAAGGAGCAGCAGCAGATATTTTTTTCTGCAGCATAATACCTTACAATATATTCTTGCTGATAACTTTTGGAGGGGGCTTCTTTTTATGCCGATGCACACAGTTTAAGCTCTCACCTTGAAGTTAATTTTATACTGCAGTAGGCAGAGCAGCCATTATGTAGGAGCAGAATGAAATTCAGAGAAACTGGTTTCACATGCAAACACACGGGACCTGTGAGTGCTCTTGAGTGCTGCTACAATACAAAGGCCTGTCTTCCTGAGATTGTGAGGGAGGATGGCTCAGCAGGAGGACACTCTTCTACGACCTGTGGAAATGCAAATACACCTTGCTAAACAGCTACAAGTCACTTAGCTCTAAAACTAAAACTGGTGAGAAATAGCAGGACCCAAAGCTTTATGTCTTAGGACCTTGAACTAAAAGTTAATTCCCTAAGAAGTGTGAGCCAAAATAAAGGATGGACCGAGCAGGAACATGCTCCGTTTTGCAACAAATACCAACAACAGAGGTAAGCCTAAAAAATGAGTCATACTGCTGTCCTGACCTCAGCTGCCTGAGCTGAGGCTGAGAGCACAATACCTGTGTTGCCTGGAAGGAAGCCCAGAGGTTCTTTGTGCTCACCACTGCCCTTCCAGGCAGGGCTTTCTCCTTTCAAAACCAGATGGATGATGAGGTACTGACCCATATAGAAGTCAGGAGTTTCTGAACAAAAGGGCCATCTCTAAACCCCGATTAAGGAACCATGAAGTCTTCTTCTCTTGTGCAGTAGGGTGCCTGGCCAAGGAGACACCCTCCAAGTCTCCTATTTCAGCTTTCCAGAGAACTAGAAGTGAAGAGGGACATGATATTCTGAATTCAACACTTACGAATTTCATTTGTAGGACTGCAATGGTTCATCCCCAACCAGCAGCTGAACATACTACTTGCTCACTCACTCTTGCAAGAAACAGGCAGATCCTAGGTTAAGATAAGGACAGTTTACTAACAAAAATCGCTATGAAAGAGGAACAATAACATCCTGCAACAAATTACATTCACACCCAGTGACAACACAGAGTACCTTACCAACCCAAGGATACCAGAGTAGTGCATGACAGGGGGGCTGATCTGATGTCCTGGAGGCAGCAAGAATACCCTTCCTTGATCAGCCCCTTTTATGGGGGAGAGATGTCAGGTGATATGGAAACAGCCCAGGCTAACTCAGCTCACCTGGGCTGACTCAGCTCACCTGGGCTGGCTGCTCAGGTAGGTGAACTCTGACCTGGACAGGGTAAACCATGAGAGGAAGAAAAATAACCCAACCCACCAATGAAAGGTGGTATTTCCAGATACCTGAGAGGCTTATTTTCTATAGGAGCATTTAGGTGCTGCAAGGTAAGTTGATTACTTCTGCACTGATGGGATAACTGATACCTGAACATGTTCGGCCGCGTGGAACAAACTGGGTAAAACTGTGAGGAATTCAGATGAACTAACAGTAATTTTGTCTCTTCTCATTGTTATTGGGGTTGGTTGGGGGTTTTTTTGTCTATTTCTTCTTGGTGTTCTTTTTCATCTCAGCATTTTTTTTTGTCTCAGTATTTTTTTTCTGAGGATAGGGAGCTGTTTAGGGGAGGAGAGACACAGGGCTGCAGTGACTCTTATTTTTCAGCTGCCATTCATTGTTTTTAACCTAGGTATTAATCAGCACTCCAGTTCCAAGGTTGCCATTTTTCTTCAAGCTGGTTTTGCAGATATGCTCCTAATTTGTGATGTTTATGTTGACCATGACCCAGTTTTAGATTTAGCAATTCCTGGCCAAATAAGTAGGTCTAGAGAAACTACGACACCAGTTTCAACATACATACAGATACACCCCAGTACTGGGCTGTGGATTAAAGCCTTATTTGCAGGATCAAACTGCAGAAGCTGTGAATGGGATGTTCTCAGCATTTCTGGTGGTAAACCAGTATTTATGTATAAGTGATTCCTGACTGTGTCCCCCACTCACATCCTGTATATAGTTTATTGCTTTTACTGGTATGGGAGTGGAGCTGCTGCCAAGCTGAGGATGCTATTAAAACTGCATTTTAAGGTTTACATTTTGAGTGCTCTTTTATGCAACTTTGGGTTCTGGCTGAAATGTTGTAATGCTGGAGAAATGTCTAAAAATAATACTTTATAATTGCAACGTATAAATCTGACATAATGCTGCTTTTCAGCTGAGTCAGGTACATTCACAATGGCAAACTGGAGCCCTCGGTGCTTCTGGCTACAACAGAGATTCAAATGGTGAGGGGAAAAAAAAACAAAGAGGAAGAAAAAAAAGAGTCTTGTTCTTTCCTGTAGGGTGTTGTTTGTTTTTACTGTCACTATTCAAGACCTGGACAAGATGTGAACCACGGCACAAATGCTAAGTACATGAATTTACACAAGGACGTGGCAGGCAGGACTGAGTAAGATGGCAGCAAATCTCTTCAGGCTCCAATCTTTTTTTTTCTCTAGGCTTGAGTAAGGGTTGATCTAAGTGAGTAATGGGGACAGGCTGGGGCAGTGATAGGAACACATGAAAATAGGTATTGAGGAGAGGAAGCTGAAAGAAGCTGGCTGGGGCCTTCCAGAGCAGGGCAGGATCATAGAATCATAGGGGTTGGAAGGGACCTCGAGAGATCGTTGGGTCCAACCCACCTGCCAGAGCAGCTCCCCAGCTCACATTGCACAGGTCGGCATCCAGACAGGTCTTGAATATCTCCAGAGATGGAGACTCCACCACCTCCCTGGGCAGCCTGTCCCAGGGCTCTGTCACCCTCACTGTGTAAAAGTTCTTCCGCAAGTTGTTGCAGAACTCCCTGTGCTCCAACTTGCAGCCATTGCTCCTTGTCCTGTCTCCACAGACCACTGAAAAGGGGCTGTGCATTTCCCCCTGCATCCCATACTTCAGATATTTATAAACATTAATAAGGTCCCCCCTTAGTCTTCTCTAGGCTGAACAGTCCCAGCTCACTCAGCCTTTCCTCATAGGGGAGATGCTCCAGGCCCTTAATCATCTTTGTAGCCCTAAACTACAACAGAAATTGTGTCTACCTGAGCTAGAAGTGATCAGTTGAAAGCACTTAGCAAACAGCAGGCTTGAGTTTGGGACTCAGGATTTCCTTTTTCTCATCTTTCTGTTCATACCTCACATTAATTTCTCAGAAATTTGAAATGTAGTTGAAGTAAGGGAATTATAGGTTAGCTAATAATCATTAGACCCAAACTAAAAAACTTTTGTCTGTAGAGAAGCACAAAAATAAACCAAGTGTATCTCTGAATAGAAAAAAAAAATCAAAACAGAGCTACAATTTAAGCATCTTTAGACTTTAAGCAGAAAGAACACTTTTCCCATTTAATTTAGGAGTGGTGTGAGATCAGTTTTTAGTCTTCTGGATCCACTTCTTTTGCATCCCTAATTTTTTAGTTTGGTAAATAAAAAGCATATAATTGCCTTAGCTATGACCACATCTTTGCAATTTAAGGATCAGAACACGCGGATTCTATCTTGAAATTATGGGACATTTTAATCTTCTCATCTAAGGCTTCAGAACACGATCGTACAGGTGTGTGCTGACTTCCTAACAAGGTCCAAAATGCAAATCCCTCTCAATAAGCCAGCTTTTATTCAGCAAAGAACTAAAACTAATAATTAAACCAATTTTTTTCTCAACATCATTAGGTGGGAGAGGAGAGAATACTGGGCAAGTATGAGACACCTGCTTATTACATTGTAAGGTATTTTCATATTCCCCTGTTGAGCACGTTATGAATAATGGCTTTTGATAAATTTCTCCAGCCTTATTCAAGGAAAAATTGTTGTCTTCATCGGCTGAGGCAAAAGAAATCTTTTTCTTTTTTTTTTTTTTCCTTTTGCCCAGATCTCATATTTCTGTGGTTGCTATAGAAAGCTATTACTGGAACTCATATCTAATAAGTTTTCTTCTCCATCACCAAATAACTCTCTAATACCCAGTATTCCTAGGTGTTTGCTTTAGATATTGTTCTCCATGATCTCTCTTTTCTTTTTTTTTTAAGCTGTAAAAGGGTCAAAGTTTTCTTTTCTCTCCAGACACCTTCTAACTTAAAAATTTCTGAATTTAATGTAATTCCTCCATTGTCAAGCAACAGCCACCAAGATATACAGCAAATCACTCGTGCTTGCTTTGCTTTTCCTCTGTTGTGAAGCCAGCATTTGGGATGAGTGCTTGAATAGTTCATGGTTTCTGCTGTAGCTGACAAGGACCAGCTTTGGTTGCCTGATGTTTCCAGGTGGACTGATTCATGCAGGGTGGCAAGTCTTTGTATCTTTCTTCTATAGGAGAAGGGATGCTGTTAGCCTCTGCTGGACCAGCTGAAGCCAGGATGGGAATGGGGATGGGAATGTGGGGATGGGAAGTGGGGTGGGCAAGAAGATTTGAAATGAAAAGAAGAAAAAAGTGTCAAACTTGGAACTAATGTGGGTTGTTTTTTTTTTTTTTCCATTTTCAGACAAAATAGCCATGGCAGCAGCCTTGCTTCTGAAAAGCAGATGTAACGTGGGTGACAGGAAAAGGGTGAACTTAAAAGTCTTGAGAGTAGCTCCTGTAAAGCATGCAGCACCCGTTCGCACGGGTGACTGGTAGGAATGGAGTTTTGCCTAGGGCAGCAGAGCCCCTCCAGTCTGACAGTGTGAAGGGATTATTCAGGAAAGCTGCTTTTCCTTCGGTGTCAGGTACGTGCAGCACATGATGCATAGCCTGAAGATTTATGCTATTGTCCTATGAGGGTTATGAATTCCAAAAATGTGAAAAGCACTGTATGACACACACATACTTTTTTCCCACCCCCCCTATAGTGAAATACAGGAGTAAAGATGTGCTAAAAGCAGAAATGTTAGCTGAATTACACCCCATCACAAGAGTTTTATATATCAAACAAAAAAGATTCATACTTTAATTATGCAGAGTGAAATGCAATAGTAAACTCAAAGACTTTTTTTTTTAATCTTAATGCTTAAATGTTAAGCTAGATATAAAAAGGATGCATAAATAAATGATAAATTGTTGATTACTTTGAAAGCTTATTTGAAATTTGTGTGCTGTGTTGTTGACACGGATGCAATTTAATGTAGAAACCACCACAGCAGCATCTATATTCACCTGATAGCAAGATGTGTGGGGTGGGGTTGAAGTAGGGTTTGAAGTACTGAAGTGATTCTGTCCACATGGAAATAAAACCATTACATAATCTGCTACAACGGGGTTGAGGGATTTTTAAACACAGGAGCAGTGAGGGAGAAAAATAACTATAAATTCAGCCCTTAAATTTGGCCTGGACTTGAAGTATGTGTACAAAAAGATGACCTTGATTTCCCTGTGTTGAGTGTTTCAGTGTAACATAAAATTATGTTCAGCTAGTTCCCTGCTCCCTGCCTTCATTCCTACCCAACAGAGCATTTGTACAGATGCATGTTCAGACTTCACCATATGTACACTCATTCCAGGGCATCTTTTACAGTGCCTGAAATTGGTATAGGAGTGGCAGAGGATGGGTTTAATGGTCTGACTTCCCAATTACACTTATTTTTCAGGCATTGTGCATTCTCACTTCAAAGAGGGAGCTACTACCCTTACTCAGTCCTTTTCTTCAGGTTGTCATCGTGTCTTCTTCAATGTGTCCTGGTACCCTTGCTCAGGTGTTGGCATTTATAGGCTCCTGGCAAGCTCACAAATCCTCTCTCTGCCATCCAATGGGATGAGCATTTTCTTCAACAGCTGAGGACCAGTCAGGCAGGCAACAGCACAGTCCTCCTTTCTGCAGCCTGTGGACAGGTCAAGTGTTACAGAAAGTTCACACACCAAGTAGTGGGATGAAAAGCTGGCATCTGAATCTCTGTTTGCTTTGCAACCCTCTCTGCTGTTTGATTAGAAAATCAGGGTTAGTCACTTCCCTTGGGAAACCCCACTGCCCTCCAAGGAAATTGCTGTGCTCTGGAAGTCTACGTGAATGTTGGCTTACGCTACCCTTCTGGGGATAGAGGTGCTTGGTAAAGTTGAAAAGGCTTTTGTGCGTTGCATGGAAAAGCCAGAGGAACATATTATCACAGCTCTTTCTCTCCACAGCTATTTTACAGAACCATGCAGCCACTGAAATCAGCTGCTCTTTGAAAAAAGCTTGGACAAATGGAGAATATTTGATCCAGCGATGCATACTTTTCACTAGATTAATTTCATGTTATTTAGACCTCTCCTGGGGAAACTGGTGAATGAACAGGGAGACCAAAGGCAATGCCCAACGATTTTAGCACAAAGCCAGCATCCAGTGGAAGAGCAGGACCTTGCCCTGTAGGCAGTGCCCTATCCGCATTCACCCTTGAATGACCTTATCGCTGGCAGTCCAGCTCCATCTGTGTTCCAGCCTTAGCAGGTTGTGTGTTTCCTATCAGTGCTCTGTAAAATCAGGAAAGCAGCTTCACTTCTGTCTTGAATTGCCATAATTAAGATGCTTTTTGCATCTGATGCCTCTGCTTGTGCCCAACATGGATCACGTTTCCTGGATCTTCCCCCCCGCCTGCTTCTTCCCGTGCCATCCCCCACCCACCTCTGCTTGTGCTGGCTGCCTTCTGCACAGCGCAGGGAAGGGCAACATATGCTCTGTAATCGGAGGCATCTTCCCTCCAAAATTTGGGATGGATGGGTGGCCAGCCGCAGTATGACAGGCGACAGACAGAACGCAGCTCATGCGTAGGACCTAAGGGTAGGGAGAACAACACATGCCAAATTCTCTGAGGTCTGGGTGTGCTCCTGGTGGGTTTTGACGCTGGGCCAGACCTGCTGCTCCAGCTCCTTGTCTGCTCCCATGTGCTCACTCCCCCAGGGAAAAATGCCATGGGGCTGTGTCTTTAGGAAATTCAGATGAGCCCCAAAGCTGGGGGTTTCACCTTGAGCTGCCCGCACCTTTGAAGAGGAGCAAATGTCTCTTCCTGAGGTGGTAACAAGGAAAGCAGGTCCCAGGAAGTGGGATCGCGGTGCCGAACGCCAGGGCTGACATCCCACAGCCCTGGGAAGGAGGCCAGTGCGTCTCTTGAATCTGAATTTAAAGCCCTAGGCTGCCAGGATTTTGTTAAATAGATCTCATTCTCTATGCGCCGGACCAGATCTTGCACTTTGAGCATATCACTCAAGCTGCTGACAACAGGGTTCAGTGAGCTGAACCTGCAGGATCAAACTCTGCCCAGTGTATGTAAAGTCTGAGCTCAGGCAGCAGGCTGGGCTTTACAGGAAGGAAACCTCATATTTATTCATAATTTAATTAACGGAGATCAGGCTTTTCAGCCTGTTTTGAATATACATGAAAACAAATATATAGATAAGGTATCGCTGCTCATATCAGCCCTGTGCTTCTGAGCAAAATGTAGCAGCTCCAACTATTCCTGATAGAGTGATTTAATCCATCACTGGGGTCAGACCCTTCTTCTCCTGTATAGGGATTTAGAGCCTGGTACTACAGGTTTGAATCTTGAACACCAAACAAAAGACACATGAAAAGCAAAAAATCCCTCACTGACTTTTCCTCAAGCCTTGTTTGAACACAAACCTCCCTGTGCTCTGGGTTTTATTCATTAAAATAAAGCACACAAAATAACTCTCACCTACTATTATTAATCATAAGGATTTGCTCCGGAAAACAAATATACTTGGGCTTTCAGAACAAATCAATTCAGAGAAAGGGAATATTTTGGCTGCCATGGCAGCCCAGAAGAGGGTAAAAACAAACATCTTTTGCTGCTGCTAGTTCGCAGCTGACTCCGAGATGGACTGTTGGTGATGTGTGATGCTATTTTTAAACAGCAATTGTTTAATCACTTCTGTTCCCCTGGGCTGAGGCTAAAAATGATGCCTCCAGAGCACTTTGTCTACAAGCAGGTAGAAATAATTTGATCACATCCTTTATGGCTGCAGCGGAGATGGAGCCGCGTGAAGTACCGGCCACACGTTTCACAAAGAATCTAAATATTGAGTAGAAGTGAGTTGATCATGACATCTGAGTGGTGTAACGTCACTAGGTGATCTGCTAGGAAACATATCATCATCTCCAACAGAAAAGGCTCGTGTAAAACTCTGTATTCTTCTCTGGCTTTCATTTTTTTTCTTCCAGAGTGAACTCCTGGGATTTGTGTACCCATTATACATGAAAGACACAGATAATTCTGAAGGACATACCTAATTCTAAGTAAGCATTTCAAGTGTGGGTATTTCTTGAATTGTTTACTGGACTTGCTGTGGGTTTGTGATTGTTGACAGATTGAAATACAGATGGACTTGCCAGGAAAATGATGTGACAGCATCTCCATGAACAAGATCTGAACCGTAGCTTCCTCCCAATTCTTTACCCAAAAAAAGTGCTTCTGTATCTGGACTTTCACAGCATACCTGGATCGTGCTTGTAATACAGGAAAAAAAAGTCCTATTATTAATGTTAGAAGCAGCGACTCTTACAGAAAAGCATTCATTTCAGCAAACTGGAGATATTTTCTCGGTCAAACTGTGATGTAACTCTGTGTAAATCAGCAGCATTATGCAAGAGAGAAACTTGACCTAATAGATAGAGCAAACACTTAAACCTCCAGCACACAGAGTAATAGCCTGGCTTCACAGATGTCAATGGGAATTTTACTATTGACTTCCATAGGGCCAGGATCTCACCCATATCTGCATAGATGATTAATAGCTCCCCTGCCTTTCAATATCCTCTCTGGCTAACAATAAATTATCTCTGCCAGTGATTACTTTTAAGATGTAGCTCATAAAAATGCTTGTGAAAAGCAAATAGTTTTGCCTTTGGGAGAGACTATACGAAAGTAAGTGTTGGATATTTTTGAAATCTTCCCCAGATGGATTGCCATAGGGCATTCCAAGATCCTCCTGCCTTCGCTGCAAATAATCCCAGCCTCTTGTCCTGCTACAGCACTATCCTTGTAGATTTTTTTCTGAAAGAAGGGCTTAAGCTTTCCATCAAAGTGCATTATATATGAATTTTGGTTAAATGGTTTTGCCTCCTTCCTTATTTACGTGTTGGCAGAGATACTTTTGTTCATTTTGAGAAAAGACATAAATACAGTCCTTGGTGTCTGGGGTTTTGGGGTTTTTTTGTAGGGTTTTTTTTGAATAACCCTAAGAAACAGTAGTCAGAATGAGTTGATGGGGAGAATCTGTTGTAATTCTTTTTCATCTTAAAATACTGGCCAAGTGCCAGCTTCAGGTTGTACATTGCTAGAAAGAAAAAGCCTTACTGATAAATAAAGGTAATAAGCTCTGGTTTTGAAAGCTGCAGGACCCTCTCCTTCAGTAATCTTCCCATGTGTCTCTGGCTACTTAACTCTTTCTGTCAGACAAGTCATTCCCGTTCCTGCCTCTCCCTTTTTTTCTTGATTTAAATAAGCTTCTAAGGTCAGCTGGGGAAGGCTTCCACCAGGACCACTATTCCCAACTGGTCCAGTTGCCAGCAAGTTTCTCTTTACTGTTCATTTCTTGGGTTACCCTTTCCATCTTTTCTTGCTCCTTGTATCATTTCCTCACCCTTCAACCTCCTGCATTCTTATTCAGAGGGAGGGCACCGCGTTACTGGGGTACACCAGGCTTCTGCATGCATTAAGGTAGACAAAGTGTAAACTGCAATGTAAGTGATGTCTTCTTGGCATGTATGTGATATTGCAGAAATATTCAGTCTCCTTAGGGACTCCAGTAGTGAATTCTACCTTCTCCAAAGAGAAAATAATAATTTACTGCTACTCTTTGTTTCTTCTCTGTTAGTTATTTATCCATGAAAGAACTTCCTCTCTCATCCTCCTGCAATTTTCCTTTAAAGCTTCTTTGACAGGAATCCTGAAAGCCCTTTGAAAAGGAACAAGTGGATGTTAAACTGTGTCCATCTTGCATCAAGAAGAGCAGCTGAGCCCACTTTTTCTACATGTGGGGCGAAGAGCTGTCATGCTGTCATCCAGGAGAAAGGGCTGGAGAACAACAGGTCCATATCCATAGCCTCGTGATTAGACTTGAAAGCAAAGTCTTGGTATCTCAGGCCAGGTCCCTCACAGACATACACGTGTGTTTTGATGTCACCTGCCTCCTTTTGCTGCTGTTCCAGCGTTGAACCAAAATTTTGAAGCCCTTGAAGCTATTTTGCACATGTAACCGGCATTGGATATTACCTAATATTGAGTGCCCTTTTATTTCTGTATGAGTGCACAGCCTGCTGCTGCTTTCTCTTTAGATGGGCATATAGCAGACAGCCATGAAAGAGCCGCTCAGGTTATTGAAGTGAGTACCCATATGAACCAGGATCACTGGAACAAGGGATCGGTTTATCACAAAGGTCTTTCGTCTTTCTACTCTTCTTTTCCTCCAGTACCACTGCCACGATCCTCATTCCAGGTAAAGAACACGACAGAATTTGTACTACCCATCCTTTAGAGAATGGAGGGAGTGGGGAAGAGGGGCAAATCAGGATTTTGAACTCCAACACCATTTTCAAGAGGAATCCATCTAAAGACTTAAGTAGTGATTGTGGAGCTATTACCAATGAAGACCTACATCACAACTTGCTAAAGGAAACTCCTTCTGCCTCCACCCAGGGTACACTGCAGAGCCTGGAAAGGGAAATAGTCTTTTGAGTGCCCTACTAGATCAGCCACATCCAATTGAGCAAAACTCCTAGCAAGGGAAGGCTAACAGAGGAGGAGTTGGGCTGTGAACCGAGGAGAGTCAAAGTTATTCTATGGGAAGAGTCACTCTGCAGCGTTAGGACAGGGAACGAACTAAATGCACAGGGCCAAGCTATTCTCATTTGTGCCCTCTCACAGACAGCAGATCTACCTGCTTCTGCTGTAGGGAAGAAGAGTTATATAAAGATGAATGTGATCTTTGTTTAGAAGTTGAATTTGAATTTTCAATACCTTGTTGTTTCACTCAGCATCATTCGTTGTATTTTCTTATTTCTAGCTCTCTTTCTCCTCCATGTAGCAATTTCTGAGTTTCATTGTTATTCCATCTACTGACATGAAAGAGTAAATGCTGTGATTCCCTAACAGCATTAGCCGAATACGCCTGAGGAAGTTAACCCTTCAGAGGGTTCCTGTTCCATTGTGAAGCACCTTGTAACCTGTTTTGCAACGACTGCACCTCTTGAAGTTTTTTTTTTTTAATTTGAATCACAGTGGATTTATTTCCCCCCCCCCCAGTTCTTTTCTTTGCCCCTTTTACCACCTTCCTTCTTCGTGTTCCATAAGCGCATTTATGTAGATATAAGATGCTCCGAAGGGAGGCAGGTATGTGACAAAGAGGTATTTAACACCCCCCAAGGTCATATGCGTGTAGTTTCATTAGCTATGAAGCACAATGTTTACTCTAACATCAACCAGCAGATAAAAGGACAATATACTTTAATGTCCTGCCAAAGGTAAGTAGAAGGAGGTTATAAAAAAAGAGAATACTAATGTAACATTAAAATTCCTAATTTTTAAGCATGCAGCATAATTAACTCAGGTGGTTTTTTTCTTACCTAATAGAATATATGAATTTACGTCAATTCTATTATTTTGAGAATTGTATCACCATAAGCAACAACATACTTTTGCAGTCTCTACTCCTATTAAACCTTGAATTCTTTGTGAATTCTGCTTTTTAAAATACATCAGAACAATAAGGGAAGACAACTCATCAGTTTAAATCACTACACTTAAGTTATATTTAGAATTAACTGAAGCTCTAACCCCCCCATACACACACGGTTCTCAAAAAATAGAAATATAATGTAAATAGCTTTTGGGGTTAAGAGCTTTGTTAAGCACTGTAATTTTCCTTTGTTAGCTGTATCATCGCAGCGGGGGAGCTCCTTAAGTTTTTGATGCTTTAGACTCCTTTTGCCCAAGATTGCAATATTTTTCGGGGTTTATGTCTAGTTTCCAACATTTATTTGGGCAGTAGCCTATGGGGGGCACTCAAGTACTGCAAACAGATCCTACTTCTCCCAAACTAGCCAGGCTGAGCGCTGCGATGGAACGGGGCAGACCCTGGGGCACATTTTCACATTACCTTTTATACACAGAACAAAAGTGAGTAAAATAAACTAAAACTTTTTTTTTTTTTTTTGTCGCAGCCTTACTCTTCCCCGATGAAAGACAAAGTGATATTAAAAAGGTGCATTTAAATGACACACAGAGCCTGATTATGCTAAAAGCATCGCACAGAGCGTGGAGCTTGTCTGCATTTTTTTTTTTTTCAATTCCAAACAAGGCACCTTGTACATTATGTTTCAATGGTAGATACAATTATTATTCGCCTACTGAGTTTTTGGGATTCTTTGAAACCGCAATGACAGTCAGTAGCTCTGTTCTTGACTTTATGGAGTGAAACAATTATTTATTCAAATGACTTTTTAATTTTTTTTAACTTTTTTTTTTTGCCATGAAAGAAAATTTTGCCTACAGTTGTAGTCAGGGCTGTTTGCCACAGCACTCATTTGGACTGCTACCGTAAAGCCTTTATCTGACAGCAAAAAAACCCCTTGTACCAGATGTTCCTTTATTTGATCTGGTTTATGATTAATCAGATTTAGCCCAAAACCAGAATGAAAACCCTGCTATGGCACCTGGCTGCCATCACACAATAATTGGCTTTGAAGTGTGTGTGTGTGTGGGGGGGGAAGGCTCATTTAGTCTTTAAAATGCTGTGGTGCAGACCCGTAAGTTTTCCTTCCGATAGATTTTGGAGGAAGATACTGTAAAAGTGAATATAATAGCTGTCGGCAGGATAATTTTCCAGACATGTCAAACTGGTAAATGCTCCTAATTTCTCCTAAAGGAAATGTTAAAGGAAGTTTGGATGGTAAACAGTTGCGCAGACGAGCTCTCGTGCCTGGCCAGGCAGCACTGATGCCGCTGCACTGCAACAGGGCTGGTACGCCGAACCAACAGCCATAGGGCTAAAGCCCAGCTAAGTAATAAAATTCAGCTTCTCTGTAGAATAAAAAGTGCCAGAGAGGAAGTGTTTGCACAGGCTTCTTCAGCAATACATGTGTCCAGCATTTATCAAGAAGGAGAAACGTTATGAGTTTATAGCACAGCTGAATCGAGTGATGTGGAGGTATGTTGTGGGATGGAGAGGGAGCACTTCCCTTGGGAAAAACACCTAACCACACACCATCAGGAAGTGTGATGTGATGTGATAGCAGTGCTTTACTCCAAACCCAGATTTTCTTTTGTGAAACTGATATACAACAGATAGTGGCAACTTTGAGGGTTTTTTTTTTTTTTAATAATAGGTACATTTATTATAGCTGACTTTATTGTCATAAGGAGAAGTGATTTATGTATATTTCCGGGGCATGTTAGATAACCATGAGCTTCCCAGGTTTGTCAGTACAGGCACACCTATTTGTGTGGTAAACCATCTTTTTCTGCACAACTGGGACTCTGTGATCGATACATTTCATATCAGGGTCTATTTACAATACTTATTAAGTGGCACGAATTCATTCCAATCTCAGTACTACCAGAGGTAAGTCTTAATAAAATACCTGGGTTTTCTTTTTAAATATTACTTCTAGTTTCTGTGCTTCTGGCAATAGGCAAATATATGCTCCCGGAGAGCAGTAAAATATGGAAACCTAATAGAAGATTGTGGAAATGGATAATGACTTCTGTAGAATGACATTATGCATTATGTATTATTTTTATTTTAATCATTCACTATCACCGAGCAAGATCCCACTAGGTTATTCCTCATGCCGTGTTTAGGAAATAAAAGAGGCAGATAAAGGTGTACGCTTTAGTTCACAACACTTACGTGACGAAATTGGAGATTTCATAAATTAGTTGCATTGAGATCTACTAAAAAAAAGATGAGTTCTCTCTCCTTAGGCAATTTTCCTGTAGATTTCTGAATAGGTCCTGCGTAAATGTTATAAACTATGAAATTAATCCAAAGTTAACTGTTGGTAGGACTGGTTATTCCTGCCCTCCCTTGGTAGTGCTATAAAGGTACTTGGGTGTCCAAATATTAAATCATTTTAGCAACTGGACCTTCAGGACTAATGATGTAGAACATTTACATTTGTGTTTAATTATGTACTCAAGGGTATTTGTGAGATGAAATCAAGGTATCCACTGTCTTGGAAAATCACATTTTATTAAGCAAAGGTAATTTTATTGTGGTGCTCAGAGCTAGAGAGTATATTTATTTTGGGATAAAGTGGAGAGAGAAATACTTTGAACTGGTTAATATGCCACATGGTCTTGACACAAATTTTGCCACAGGAGTTTGAAACAGATTTAACCAGATATTTTTCTCTCTTTCTTCTACTTGTCATATTTTTTTTTCTCAGCATTGATGATAAAAGTTTTTGGGTCTTTTTTGAAAAAGGTTTTCTACTCCACTTACTTGAAATAAATTGATCTCTCCCTGCACATTGGTCCAGCACCTCTGAGTGCAGGAGGGTGCCAGGCTAAGAAAGTCATCCTGCTTCGTATAAGCAAATGAATTTATTGGGTAATAAAATAATTTGAAAGTTTCTTTAGAAAGACTTCTTTCTTCTCTCAAAATTGTCCTTTCAACACACTTCAAAAGGTGATGAGTTCCTTTCTGTTCTAATAACTAATGAACTTATTTTTATGTGAAACAAACATTGCAGTCAGCATTAAGATCTCCCATTTATGTCTTTGCTAAAGCATATCCAGTTAACTTGTCCCCAGCAGATGTCTGGGCACCATAAACTGGAGTTTGGCTGCCTTATCTTTAGTAGGCTTGCACCAGTTCATTGCATTTCCCCTGAACTGGCTTATGGTCCAGTACCACGTCTCAAGCACCTGCATGAGAACTGACGTAACGGAATGTGTTTATGATAGTTGGAAGGTGGAGATCAGAAGTAGATCAAGATCACGGTTTCCAGGTTTAGGACCTGAGATTGTTTCTCGTCTCATTTATTGTTGCACTCCTGGGGCAGGTCTTCACACCGATCTGTTTTCATGCAGTTTTTTAATACCTTCCAATTTACGCATTAAAACCCTGCCAAAGCATCTCAAATGCCAGGCAGTGATTTCCACCCGTGGCACTCGGTATGCAAATATACACATTACAGCTCACACATGAAGAACTTTTCCAGCAGCTGTTGAAGATGCACATTCAGAAAGTCTTTAATAATGAAACCACTGTTGCACTGCAGTAATGAAAAATTCCTTTAGGGATGTTTTCTCCGGTAGGGATAGCTTGTAATGCAAACCTCTGAATTCAGATAGAGTGGGGTTGGTTTATTCTTTCTTTAATCTCTGGTCTTTTTTTCCCTTCAGCTCCTCTCGAATACTTTCTTCCTTCTTTCTGCTCCCGTGTCAGCTGCTGCCTGGCAACTTTTCTCTATCTGGTGGGACAGGGCAGGGCACCCGACCGCCTTCAGACTGGCTGCCAGCACTATCCCCTAGCAACCCAGCTGGGCGCCCGTGATGCTCTCCAAAGGGCCGCACGCATCGCCAGCAACCTCTGGACCTACCACCCCGCATCCACAGCATCCCTTAACTCACCCCTGTCACATGAGGCAGTGGGGGAATCGCTGATGGGACTGTCCTTACCTATTTACAGGCCAACTCGAAGGCTGTGCCTGTTGTACAATAAATAAGGGACGCCACAACCTGAAGTTTTAGTGATGCAGTCGAGCTAGTTTCATAGTGACTAATGTCAGAATTACCTGTGGCTGATAATTAATATTCCTGTGTTGTGTTATACAGCGAGGACGAATGATTGGTTCTACTTTGTTTAATTTATCTCAATAAGAGATTTCATAATATTCTATAGCTTGATGAATTAATTTATTTAACCTGTCAGTGTTAATAACACTGATTAGGAGGAAGAAGTTATAAAGCACTGCAGGAACGACCAGATTTCCAGCAGCATTTTTAACTTTGAATTTTCTGTCCAGCAGTACTTCACTCTAGTCTCCTATATAATTAACATTTTTTTGGCTGTAGCAAGGAAAAGATGTTTCTACACAGTCAATTCCTTTACATCTCCTCTGTATTTGATCTTAGTTCAACTCCCTGTTGGTTCTGGTTAGGTTCTTTCAAAGGGGAGTGGCTGGAGACTTCAATAGGTGTGTGACAAACCGATTCGGTTCCTGACCTGTGCATCTGCCACCAGCCACACATCTCTTGACATTTACCCATCATGCAGAAATCTGAATGAATCTGCATACATACAAATATTGTCAGGCAGGTGGGGAACACAGCAAATGTATCAAGCTAAAATCTCTATTTCCTTTTATTTATTTATTTTTTCCTTAGGACAGTGGCATAGGAAAAGCATGTTATAGATCAGATGACTGCTTAAAAGAGTTTGAAATGTAATGTGTGTATAGATACCAGTTTGGATTCTGTCTCTGGTCACTTCAGCAAACATTTTTATGTGTATTCATAGAAGATATAGATTTAAAATTTCATATAGCTCTTGGAGCTGCCTCTTCTTGAGGTGGAGATATGAGAATGCCAGTTACTCCCACGCATTTTGACTGTACTTTTGGAGTTGTCCCATCCCATCATAAAGAGATGTCCCATCATCCCATCATTTCATAGTGAGTGACGTTTAATGGAAATTAAGTTGAGAAGAATGATTTATCAAAGGTCAACTTGTATTTGTTCAACAGCCTGTGTTCTAAAACCAGTCTTCTCTGGTAATTATCACAGCACTATCTTAGAGCAAGCTGCATTTTTAGGCAGTAATTTGACAAATGATTACTTACAGGTAATTGCATTTTAAATCATAATTCTGGCTTCATACTCTGTATTGACACTTTATGTCCTGTAAACAAGGGGGCCATTGACTTTTATTATAAATATTATTTAAATATTTTAATAAGTTTATGTGCATATGTGATCTGCGGTGTTGAAAGTAAGATCAATTAATTCTTCAAAGGCTCTCATAAATGTTAATGTTCAAAATGGGAAGTAAATTGCACCGTGTCATTAAAGGAAATTATTCAAGAAGAGTAGTGAGGACTGTTGTTAAGTAAGTACAGAAGAAGACCGAAAAGGAGAAAATTAGAAATAAAGCATCAGATGGCTGAAAAGAAGGATTTTAGTCGAGGCGCTTCTGTGAGAAGGCACGAAAGGGCAGCACGCCAATTAACAGATAACGTTTGGGGGAAAAGCATGACCACTTGTAACCTTGCAGACCTCCAGACTTTTGCAGAAGATGCAAGAAGTCAAGATGAAAGAAGACTATTCAGTGAAGATAGTTGCCGCATCCTGAGAACACAGGGACGGCATGTTCGCTTGCAAATATGTGTTTCTTTGTACCATGTGACAGCCCTGGCATGTGGGAAATGTCACCGATTTAAGCAGGAGTTCCTCACAACTTGGAATTCCCTGGTTTTCCTTCACACATTTTCTTATTTGGCTCGAGCATCTACATGTTTTCATCTTGGAAATGTAACAGGATGCCCAAATAAAATCGTAATTAATGGGTAGGAGCCATAGAGGTGGCTCTGGTGGTTTAGAGAAGGATGCAAAGCAGTCTCATCTGTAAAGAAGGTGGAATAACGTTTCAGTGTGACATTCAGCACGACGTCATTTTAGTTATAAAAGCAGCTGATTTCCAAGACCATGGATGCTGCCAGACTTTTTTTCACCTTAATTCAGATCTGCTCGTTTCTGTATCAGCAAAGGTTTTCTACACTGGGATCTATAATTCCGCTCAGTTATGGCCGTATAAATACTAATTGGCTGTGGGGGAATTACACAGGCTTTATAGACGGTGGATGAATGCAGAACTTGATCCAACTGGATTTTTTCCCCTCAGCTGGAAATTCTATGCAGCATCAAAGCTACCAGCAGCCCCCTGTGAGTCCTGCCAGGCCCTGAGCCCAGAGGAGTCCCCTGGACCAGGACTGGGTTTTTCCACTGCCACAGGGTCTGTCCCTCATTTCAACAGAAAACTCCCCATTTCCCATTTCTCCTTCAGCACTGCCTGGTCTTGCTGCCCCTGGAAGCCTCTTGGCTGTGCCGCTCAATGGAAAAGGTTTTTAGGTTTTGCGTTGGGGAATATAAACACGAAGTGAGAAGGAGGGAAGCTTTACCCTTGAAATGTAAAGGTCTCAGCAGTCAATTTTAGCACCTTGCTGTCTTCGGAGAAAACTAATATCTGAGGGTGATGTAAAAGCTTTATCGCCTTTCATCTGTTAAGGGGCCTGGTTTAAAAAAAAGAGAAAAAAGTATGTGAAAATGCGATAAGCAAACGGTGTTTGTGTTACGGGGCGATTTCAGGGTAATAATGCGTGTGTCAATGCTGCGGTTCAGCGGCACAAAGCAGGGAACAAACCCGACTGGAGAGCCAGCGTCCCGCTTAGATGTACGTCGAGGTGCACCATTGCCTGAAGCCAAGCCTGTGAGGGAAGAAGCTTTGGGTGTCAACCCATGTCGCTCCACCATGAAGCACGCAGCCTCCTCCGTGCCCCCGCTGCTTCACCAGCCACTGGGGGTTGCGGGTCTCTTCCCCGTTCTGCTGACTCACCCGCCGTGCCACCCCAGCTCGCCTGAGGTTTGTCTTCCAGAGAAGTTTTGAAAGAAATTCTAACCTCAGGCCCGCCGAGAAAACCCCGACTAAGCCCCGGCGGGCGCCCCTTCCTTCCCTCCCTCCCGCCTTCCCCGCGCGCCCGGGGCGGCTTCGCGCCTGGCGCTCCTGGCGCTCCGCGGGGGCGGACCGGCGGCGCGGGGAGGGGCGGAGCGGGGCGGGGCCGAGGGGCGGGCGGAGGCGGAGCGCGGCGCTGCCGGCCGCCGGCGCCCCGCGCTGCCCGCTCGCTGCGTGAGGCGAGCCCAGCCGCGCTCCGCGTTGAAAAGTGACGGCGAGGCGGCGGCTCCCGCAGAGGCTCCGCGCTCACGGCGGCGCTGCCGCTCCGTTCCGCACCCGCGGCCGGCAGGCAGGCTCCTTCCCACGGCGCGGTTCGCCGCGATGTCTGCGCTCCTCTTGGCCCTGGCGACGCTCTGGGGATTACCGCCCGTCGCCGAGGCGCTGGCAGCGGCAGCCCGCGGAGGTAAGGCGTGTCCGCGGTGGAGCGCGGAGCTCCGCGCCGCAGCTCAGCCCGTGCAACTTTCCGCCGGCGCCGGCTTCGCCCCGGGAAGTTTTGCGGTGCCTTGCGCGTCTCCCTGTCCCTCCGCGCTGCGTGGGGGGGGGGGGGGGGGGGGGGGGGGCGCGGCCGCGGAGCGCTCCGTGCAAACTTGGGAGCCGCCGCGTTGGGCTGCGGGTGTCGGCGGAGCGAGAAGCGGGCGAGCCCTACAGCGGCAAGTACGGAGGAGGAGGGGGGGATGGAAAGGATGTGCCGCCCCCCCCCCCCCCCCCCTTTCCCGGTGAGCGGGGTCGAACGCACCGGCCCCCAATTACTGCTTCTCTCTAGGAAAGCCAGGCGACGTTATTTGGGGGGGGGGGGGGTTCAGCCCCCACCCCTGGCAGCGGGCGTACCTGCTGCCCGCCAGTGCCCCGAGAGCGACCTGGGGAGCGGTACCGGCTGGAGGTCTCTCCCCGAGCCGAGCGCCGGGGCTGGGCGGCGATGTACCGCAGGAACGGCGGGAGCCCTCCGCTTGCCCGAGCGTTTCAAAAGTTCCTTCGTTTCATTCCGCCAAGGTGCCAGCGGGTAAAGAACTGAACTTGTATTTAGGCGGCGGGTGGCTGCCGCCGAGCCCGGTACAGCCGGTGAGGTGAGGGAGAAGGAGCTCCGGACCCCGCGCTTCGCCGAGGCGTGGAGAATTTCAGAAGTTGGAACTCTCTTCTTCTTCTCGGGAGAAGTCTCCGATCGAGGAGGGTAGCGGTCCTCCTGCCCGAGTCAGCCTCGGGAGTTCTTGTCGCATTTTGTTCCGTTACCAGCAGCCCTCTCCTGTTTTGCTGGGAAGCGCTTGGATTGGGTATTTCCTAAAGTACAGGCTGAGTCCCCTCTTGGGTGCCGCTCAGGTGCGGGAATGGCAGCGTGTTACTCTGGCACAGGTTTTCCTACCGCTGTAGGAAACGCTGCTCATCAGAAAATCGCCTCCTGTCTGCTGGTTTGTCGCCCTTTAGCTTCCAAACTGCATGGGCTGATGAATGAGGCTGCTCATGTTGTTGTGGTACCCGGTCTGCGAGAATTTAGCCGTGTTTCAGTAGCAATACAACTCCGTAAAGCATTGAATTCTCACTGCTAGGCATCCGGCTCCTCTCCATCACGTACGCACTACCTACTAAATTGTTTACTAACTGCTTACAACTCGTTTGGGTGCCTGTAGGCACTCCGGGGTACGGGTTTCTGTTTCGGTCGGGCTGCTAAAACCTCTCCGGTCCCTTTTCCATCTAGCTATCACAATGATATAGGTGATTCATGCTGTAAAAAAAAATAAGAAATAACTACCTATCCAAGAGAAAAGTATAGCTGCAGCGTCACAAACTTGCATGCTTAAAGCACTGCATCATGAGGTACAAGGATATTGCAAGGAAACAAGGGGTAATGTTCAATAGAATGGCACCTGAACAGTCAGATGGGAAAGGCTCTTAAAAAAAAATCTTCCAATCTCATGAAGGGTACATATGCTTTTACTTTGATACGTTAAGATTCGTGGTTTTGTGATAGTGCCTGTTTTGATTGGAGAAAATACTTCAAGAACTTTCCATGGTATTCACAAAATGGTCAGATTGCATTTCGGCAGCTGTAGTTTGCATCTGATCTTATGAATAAAGCCCAAACTTTGCAACGTTCTGTGGAATCGTTCTGGAAACTGATTTGTCACTCTTGTTTGCTTTGATGGAGATATGCAACTGACAATTATCCATGAATATTAATTTCTGGTGTTTAAATTTTACTCTGTTTTCCCTATGTTTTTGTTTTCATAGTTAACTTGCTCTGATTTAGTGTTTCACCAAAAAAAAAGAGAAGTGCTGTCAGCTTACATTAAAATCAATCCCATCTTAAAAGGCAACATCCTTGAAAATCATACCAGCCCAAAAAATTGGGATAAATCAAATTTACTTACAATCAACAAACTCATCATATCATAATGTCATGTCTTATCAAGATGGAGTGGAGTACAAATTAGGACTTAAAAGGTATTTTGCTTAAAAAAAAGTCAGGTGGTCTCAACCTAAAAGGGATGCAGGATGAGGCACCCAGGAAGAGAATTGCATTTGCACATCAGATAAAGTTTATGATACGCAGCAAAAATTACTGACCATACCGAGCTGCTTTTCCTTTACGGGAGGAAATTCTGAGTCACTGGAGCATGCGAAGCCTGATGTGTGTGAAAGGCACTGAAATCTGGAATGCACAGAGACTCGCCATTGGTAATAAGAGAATTGGGAAAATGTCACAGGTTGTGTTAATAGCAGTGTTGTGGTAGCCATGGTAATATGAAATATTAGTGAGGTGCTGTAGGGAGGGGTAGCACCTTCTGTTAGACCAGTGGATAACATCAGGGGAAGAGGGGGGTGTGTGTGGGGGGGAAACCTCACTGGAGTTTGTTACCTCAGTCTCTTCTCTGGGTTTGAAGGATTTCATTGTATCAGGTCTGTCATCAGCCAGAGACCTCCTTTAAGTTTTTATATATTTTTATGTATGTATTGGGAAGAGAAAATGAGATGGGGAGCTGGAAATGAGATGGAAATGATGTGGCAAAGGGAATCCAGCCAGGGGGGCAATGGGATAAAGTTTGAGGTCCAGGCTGTGCCATTTAAGCCATGAAGAGGTACAGATTTCCTTCTCTTACGCTTCAGTTGCTCTCTTCCTGAGGTAGCTCGTTTGCCCATATTCCCTAGCAGTCAGCCTGTGAAGGAGTTGCAACTGTTGCAATAAATGAATTTCAGAAGCCTGAGAAAAACCTGGCTGTCAGTTTAGGAAGCCGAGAAGACTTACGTTTGTTATCTGCTCTCCCTAAGGATGTGCAGGGCAACTTCACAGGTTCATCCACCTCCTGAGCACTTAGGCTGAAGGTGCTGTGCAGCTCCAGTGGGTGTTATTCCTTCCCACATCCCTCTCCAGCCTCGAAGCTCCACCTTGGCTCTGCACCTGGGCTCCTACACACCTTTTTTTTTGGTCATATTTGTTGAGGTTTTGTGGCTCTGCTGCTGTGGAATGGCATTACAGCAATCTACTGTGCTAAGTAGCATGATTTACCTAGAGGTTACCTAACCTTCATAGGTGCCCCAGGTGTTGTCAGTGGAATCTTATCCACAGTTGTAGTAATGAGTGTGTTGCTCATTACTAATTGACTTGTTTGTGGTGAAGCTGCTGGTTGGTTGTGCTCAATTTTGGTGGCAGATGGCTGCTGTCGGTGACACTGAAGTGCTGTCTTGCTATGGACTTTCATACGTGGTTTCAGTGTTTTGGACCTGTTGTCCAAGGACTGATGAGATGAAATAGCTCATTAGTCAAGTCTTCAAAGAGGCCTTCTGGTAAGGGTGGACTTGCATTCCCTGAAAATATTTTCCCATTCAGTATGAAAACTCCAGTTCCCTGAGTGATGGCATATCACACATTCAAGTTTTTTTTTCCCCAATTTTTAAGCTGTTAAAGAAGAGACAATTTTTCATTAACATTACTCCTCTCTGGAGGCATTCCCTGCTAAGTGGAGTAAAGACAGGAAATTTGGAATTTATTGTTTTCCCAGTGTCCTTTGAGCATATTTAAGTGAAGGCTGGAAACAAATTACTTGGAAATGGAATTTTTAGGTTTAAGGTTCAGGTGATGGGAGTTTGGATTACTCACCCTGGCTGCAGGAACACAAGCCAGGTGAAATGAATCTGTCTCCTCGTGCTGACTGCTGATGGCCTTCATTCCATGGTAAGGTGTCACAGCAGGTAACATTGAGTAGTACACCAGGAGACTTCAGGACTGCCTTGTTGTTGCTAGCCAAATGTTTGAAACCAGTTGTACCAAGCACTGCTATGCTTCACCAGACTGAGCTCCAGCATGGCCACGTGTTGGAGAAATTCTCAGAAAACCCCCAGAAAGCTGTCTCAGTGCTGCTTCAGAAGTGTGTAGGTTTGCATGCTTAAGTTTGTTATGCCTTGAACCCAGATACTAAGTGTTAGTATCTTACATGCTGAAGAGATGCTCCCAAGGTCAGGGTGACATTGCTGTTTAGTTACCTTTTCCAGGGAATGGTATTACCTAAGAACTTATGTGTCATTGGAGAGGGGGAAATTAGAGGAGGGTGAAAACATTTTAAGGGATTTAGGACAGTAGTTAGAAGGATGTGTGATGAGAGGTAATAAAAGCTGGGAACTGTGGGAGGTGTCCACAAGTGCAACTTCAGTGACTGGTTTCATGGGCAATCAGTGATGTATGCACGTCCTCAGTTGAGTGAGTGAGTCCATGCACAACTCCCTGATGCTTCTGGAGACTGTACAACCTGTGTGTGTGGTTTTCTGTGAACCTGTATGTGTATTTTCTTACCCAGCTTGCCACTTCAAGCACAGTTTTTCTGGAGACCTTCAGTATAATAAAAGTGTTAGAAACGCAGAAACTACCTAAAAGGGTAAAGTGCAGTTGAAAATTCAAAAGTAGGCATTTTGGTGTGGAAAGACTGTATGTGAACTTGTGTTGTAGCAAAACCTTTTACTAATTTATGATAGAGCTGCTGCCGATGCTCCTCTGGGTTGAAGTAACTGTCCTTACAGTTCCCTTACAGGGAAGCCCTTACTTCATACACTGGCTCTTTTGAAGTGCTCTGTGACTGCTGCTGTGTAAATTTGAGCATGTGTCATACCTTGAAGGCTCACATGGAATTCAGTCTTCCTGCACTCTGAAGTAAGAGGCAAAACTTACTTTGACATGGGTAAAATAAGTCTGCTGCCTGTAAGTGTGTGTTCCTCTAGTGCCTTGTTACAGGTCCTTTTATCCCTTGTTTGCAGTTGAAGAAAATAGGTTCCTCTTTATTGTACTGACTGTAAAGGATGTATGCAGTTTCAATTTGCAAATTCAGAATTATGTCTATCTGTAGAAATGCTAGTAATTTAGATAGGAGAGCATTGTTTTTGTTACAGTGCAATCCTTTGAATCACAGCATGTTGTTGCTTTTCCCCTAGTCTTTATGTATTAATCTCTTCTTTAATAGTCTTTCTCCTTCAAAAGCAATTAAAAAAAAAAGCAACTTTGCTTAGAAAACTCATTTTAATTGCACTTACCCACAACATTCTTAATGATGAACAGTGGAGATGAAAATATCAGAACTTGGCTGTTTTTATGCAAGCCATGCAGGGTATTCGGTCTGTATTTAGTGTGAGTTTGGGCTAAGTGTAGACACTGCAGAACTGGGTCCTAAAATTTGTAAGTGCGATTAGAAACTAATTGGATTTTTAATATAATTACTCAAATAATGACTGTGCGCCTTCTGTCCAACCCACTAGTTTGTTTTTTTAATTAAGTTGATTTTTTTCCCCCTTAAATTCTGTCTATTGAAGACACAAATATTTGTAAATGTAGTTCTGTTTCAGCTAGCTGGTCAGTTGTTGACCATAATGTGAAAAAATGTGAAGATGTACCAAAACTGCTTAGTGCTGTAAAGTAGAATCTTCATTTTGGGGTATCTGAAATGAACAAATCAAGACTCAATACTTTAAAATCAGCCACCCAACCCAGCTGTCATCCCGATGACTGGGCACCTTCGCTTTGTGGATGCTGGATGCTCAGATGCTCCAGAGCCTCAGTGGGCTGGGGAAAGGCTGTTTCCCATGGGTGCCAGGCTTTGTGTGAGCAGGATTGGACATCGGTAATGGAATTTCAATAAAACTCAGTTAGTGCCTTTTAATTAGATTTAATGGGAACTGGGAAGGATCATTAGAGAGACAAACACATGCTTTTGCCAGTAATATGTTCACTATATTATTAATCTGATTTAATTTGTAAGATCCTCATAGCAGGAGTAAGATCTCTGTATATACCTGGAAAGTGTTATATGGGTCTATTATATTTTGTTATATATGTGTCATTGCTTCTCAAGCAATATGTAAATATAGAATTGGTGTCTGTGTATGGTGTTTATGAACCCTACCAATCTCAGGATAGAATTAGCTGCTGGAAATAGGGTTGTCTGCCTCTAGCAACCAGGTTTTTATTCACCCATTTTGTAGTAAACTGCAGTTGTTTAATAATACCAACACACTGCAATAATAGAGTGAACTCTACAAAGTCATGGGGCTTTTCAAAGATGATGTAATGCTGGTCTTGAAGTGAGGTACACTTTGGGGTTTTTATTTCTGATCAGTCAGAAATGCAGTCTTAAGTCTGTGAGGTGGAAAAATAGTGATTACAGTATTACAAGTTCTAGGGTATGGTACATTTAATCCTGAAATATGCTTTCAGCACCCGCTGGATGTTTCCAAACACCTCACGTGCTGCTTCCTGCTGAATGATGTGGCTTTCCAGAGGAGCCAAACTGTTGAAACACAGCTTTGCTTCAGAAATAAACATACCTATTTCATTGATAATCAGTGTATTTTGGACTATGACATAATGTTAGTAGGACTTCTCTTTAACTTTTGTGGATGATGCAGTTGAATCACTTGCGTGTCAATTGCAGTAGGGGAAGTGCTGTAAGATAAACCCTGAGAGTAAGGAGTGTGTGTAATTCCTCAAGGCTTTCACTACTAATAATTGTTTTTACTAACAGTTAATGTCTCACTATCATTTTTCCTCAAATGAACAAATAAAACTTGGGAGAATAAGGAGCAGTTGATGCTTTTTAAATCCTGTACTGGAAGGGGAACAGACCATGTGCAAGACAAAAGCTGCTGCAGCGCTTTGCAAATGCAGCATTTCTCGTGTGAGATCTTTTGTAGAGGAGGGAGACTGTTCTAGTAACATGTACACACGCTCCCACAAAAGATACCCAAGTTCTGAATTTATATAATGCTTTATGATTTTAATATACCCACCCACAACCTCGCAAAAGTTCTTGTCACCAGTTGTGAAAATGCAGTTCTGATACTGTCAGATAGTTTGGGCTGCTATTTGCCCTACGGTCAGAGGCTGTGATATGGTGGAGAGCATTCGTGTTTCCACTTACAGGTCCCTTAACATGCAGGCAGGTATTTTTCAAACATAGATCTTCAGAATAATTCTAAAGCACTGGAAATACCCCTATTTCAGATAGTAAAATTTGGGAGAAATTACGCTAATTCAAGATGATGAAAAATCACAGTAATTTTCTACGTGGTAGATAGGTTTCCCCCAAACACCTGCCTCTTTGCTTACAAATACTGTGAAGATAAGAGAGCAATGTAAGATCATAGCTAGTTGGATGCTCTTTTGCATATGCAAACACACACTGATTTACCCAAAGTATATTGATATTTGTGTAAAACTGTGTGCTTATGAAATGAAAGTATGTCATTCACCAATGAAGCCCTTTCTTCTCTAGAAAAGAACAGTTTTTATTTACTTTTTATTGTGCTAACAAATAGATCACAGACCTGAATCTCCACTACTGAAGTCAATGGGTTCTCACATCTAACTTAAAAATACTTGGATCAAAGTCTTGATTGCTTTTCATTTCTCAGTTTGTAATGGTTCTCTAGAAGAGGAGAATAAATAGGTAAAGACTTGTTTTAATGAAGAAATCGCCTTCTCATAAGGTCAAAACCAGAGGAAATTTGAGACAGCTCAGTATGCCAAGATGTCTGTTCCTTGGAGGTCATTAAGTTAGTTAAATCTAGTTCTACGTAGTGCAGATGAAGCTACTGTTTGGTTTAGATGGAACATAGTGCTGTTCATGTGGAAAACCTGTCTTGCTTTGGTTGGGTTTTGTTGATCTAGAAAGAATATAAAGGTGGTACCTTCTCATTCCCTATGAATCTTTGCAGAATTATCAAGGGGTAAGTATTCCTGACTTCGGGGCATGTAGCTCTTTTTCCCAGCAGTATTTCATAAAGCATAACTAGGCATGGGTCAAGCCTGTGCATTCTCCAGTACTGATACCTGTGTACTGCCTGGAAGGAAACTGGCATAACTTCAACGATCATCAAAACCACTTGGACTGAAATAGGCTTATTATGCGTAACTGTATATTGAAGTGGGGGTTTTTAGGGATGTTTGCAGCCAGTGGGAGTTAAGGACTAGGAAGCAAGGCAAGAAGTCTGCAAAGCTGAATTTGTTCCTCTTGGGTCCCATGTTATAAACCAGGTGTTTTAATCTTATATTCAGATTACAGAAAGAATGGTCAACAGCAAATGGCTGCTTCTAGTAGTTAGTGTCTTACTACAGCAGTCTTAGGCAAAACACTAGAGGCTACACCATTAAATCATATACAAGGGAGATGAAGCAAGTCGAGACCACAGAAGTGTGAAAAGTGAAGTGCTGTCCCATGCCTACAGCTTGTCAGGTTGAATTGCTGTGATGTCTTCGATGGAAACAAAGCAAGGCAGTGCTGGAGCAAGAAGGTATTGTGCAGGCTAACCTGATCTGCAGCAGTTAATGTTGCAGGGCTGCTATCAGCTGCTTCTGCAAGAATGTATTGCACGTACATACATGTGGATGTAAAACCTTGGATGTGTAGGGAGAACCATGAAAGGTGCTATTGCTGAGAGCAGCAAAGCCAGGAGTACCAGGGGTTTTTTTTGAGCAGACGAGCTCCTATGCCCTGACCCAAGTGGCCCATTATCACATTTCTTCAAATTGGAGCAAGCTATTTAGGTCAGCGTGTATGTACAGACCCATCTGAATGAATTCCTTGGCTTGCACTTGCTAGGTTACGTTTCTTTCTCTGGGTTTTGAATGGCTGTGACTTGAACAGAGTTGACAGTACACAATATTACCCATTTACTCTGTAGATTATACTACTCTGGAGAATTGGTGTCAGCTAATCTGCCACTTTTATGTTTTCCGAGACCTGAGAACTGCCTCTCCAGTAATATCACAGCAGAGTGTCAGATCTAGGCTTCTGTAATTTTCTTATTTATTCCCCTCAGATTTCTAGGCATGTGTGTCCAGGTCTCCAGCCTTTGTCCTGTGAATAGTTTTCCTTTCTGTATAGAAATTCTATGTAATGCCCCATTTTGGCCGCTCTTAGGCCAGTAAGAAGTTCGAAGCAGATGGCTGTCAACAGATGACGACAAAATTCTGAATTACAGCTCCACTACAAACCGCGAGGCTCAGTGTTTAAAGCACGTTTGGGCTTATAAAACCTGCCTGTGTTTCTAATGCCATTACTACCTTTGCTGTGGAATATTCGTGGTAAAATTCATACTCTTACATAATAGAAATTTTTTTTTCTTTGAAACAGAACTCTCCTAAGCAATTAGTACTCAGTAATGAGCAAAGCCCTACAAACCATGTGGTGATTTTTGTCAGTTGTTAAATGCTCCTCAATGAAACCACACCGATTTACATGAATTGGTAGCCCTTCTTCTCACAATAGTATCACACTGTGGCAAAAGTACCTTGCAATGAAGTTGTAATGCAACTAAACTGGCAGTGATTGCCTGTGCCTTTCATTCTGTTGTGAACTGGTGCTCCGAGGATGGCCAGTGAAAGACTCCACAGTTCAGGAGGTCTTAATGTCTGGTTGTCAGTCTTAATAGTTTAGCTAAAACCATTTGGGTAAAATAAAGAGCTAGTGGTTGTGGTGCAACTTGGGTTCTGCTTCTGCTTTGTGTTTGGAAGTCCAGCAACCTAAAGAAATTCAAGTACATTGTAAGGGGGTGTTGAAGTGACTAGGAAAAGCATGATGCCAATGTGCAAGTGTAAGAGAGTGTCTTCTACAGGTTTATATCTCTTAATGAAAAATGTCAGAGCCTAATAGATCAACAATCTGTGTTAAACCTACAGTAGCCAAGGTTGTGTTTTAGCTAAAGACAGCACAGCATGGCCTTGGTGGTCCTAGGAGTAGATGAACGCTTGCTGAGTGCCTGCTCTTGAAGCTGGCTAATGACTGTTGGGGAGGAAATACCTGTCTGTTGGGGATGGCTGTCTTGAAGTGGTCACTGCTGCCTGACTGTGCATGTAGATAAGTAATTTTCCACTTACTAGTTAAACACGTTCTCTTATGTTTCATTCCACGTCTTACCCAGTTCTATGTGGAGTGGAGAAGTTGCCTCCCCTAAGTGGGAATATTAGGATGTTGTGTTTCATGCGGGAAGCATACACTAGCCATGGGCTTTGTGCTTTTACTCTGGGCAGTGGGAGTGGTAATTCTACTTATTTGCTTCTGATTTCACATTGGCACCTTCAGTAGGCTCTCTCTTCTCTAATAACTCCAGGTGCTGCAGACCTTATCAGAGAGGAACAGCTTTTGAGGTACAGGTGCCTGTTGAATGCTGCTTTCACTTGGGATTGCAGCTGCAGGGAAACAAACCAAAGGTGGATAATGGAAACAGAGAGGTGGGGAGGGTTACTGGGTAAATTACAGGATTATTTATTATTTGGTATGGAGCAAGAAAGACTGTGTCCAGTACAAAGCCCCTAACAGATTCCACAGTGCTTCTGAACCAAAAGGAGCTTGTATTTCTGAATAGGTGAAGAGATAAGCAGCAACACTTGGTATCTGCACGTATTGTCTTTTATAAGCCATGGGGAAATCAACCTCCCTTCTTTCTTTCCTGAAAATACAGGAGCCTCCTTGAAGCACTTCCTTTTGGGAATGAATGTATTAGTGAAGAATTCATGGATGATCCAGATCTAATTTTTATAGAAATGAATGATAACATGCTGTGGGAGGTCAGGTCTGCGTTGAGTGTATTTTACATTCACCTGCCTTATTCTAGACATAAAGAATTTTTTTTAACCACTGATAAATAACTGAAGGTTAAAAGTAGCTCATTCCAAAAGAAATTGCTACCACTGTAACACAAAGTAATCCCCCCCCGCCCCATACTTCAGTAATAAAGTTGCATAGGCTACAGTTAGCTTCCTGGTTGGCATCTTTCTATTGACACCTTTATGTCCACAAGATGAAGTGAAGAGTAAAACCTAACTCTGTTTTCTCTTATGCTAAATGTATTCTGCAAAGCTTTTGTGAAATACAAAGCATATGGACTTTGCAGATAGTGTTTGCGTTTGGGACTTGGGGAGAACTTTGTGCTGTGGAAATCGCTGCCCTTTGAAGCAGTTGGTTTTATTTAACATAAGCACATCCCCCAAAACTGTGCTTTGAGTAGTCTAATCTTTAGAGCCCTTTTGATTTTAGGGACAGGAGTGTGTGATTTGTTGGTATAAACAGAGCTTTGAAAATTGGCCAGTTTGAATGCATAGATAGTCCTAACGTTTTTTGAGAAATCTGTTAATGTTTAAAGCCAACAGACAGAACCAAACCCCTGGCAAGCTAAGCCAGAATGCTTTGCAGTTGAGGGCTGAAACTGTCTTCTAACATCGTCCAAAAGCTCATTAATATTAATCTCCCTAATTCTCTCAATAGCCTGAACATTGGTTCTAATTACAAGAGGAATAAAAAGCAGACTAATGTGTTCTTAGGAGCCAAGGGCTGATGGACCAGAAAACATCCAAAAGCATATCCTTCAGAAGCAGTAAGTAGGAGGCATGTGTATGAATTTCATTAGCTGGTAGCAATATGCTTACCTGTACTTGGGAGGAAAACACCACTTAAGACATGTACTTCCTGCTAGAGCAGTGGGGCTGATGTACTTCCCAAAGTTACACCTTCTGCCTCCCCATCCCAGGCTTTCCTGTGAAAGTGGCTGGGGTCAGGTTTTGTAACTCTGGTAAATGTAATTTTTAAAGGAAAATACCTTAAGAGTCTTTCTGTGGCTGAGACTTGGAGATGACTGGCTAGGAATAGTCCAGGGAAGAGAAACAGTGTCCTGGGAAAGGCAAAGGAATCGCTGAATAAGGAGAAACTAAGGGATTTTCTTCCCCGAGTTCTCATAGCTGGGCTCTACCCTGTATGGAGAAACAAAAGGAAAGGCTCCATCAATCTCCCTCTTATTACATTGGCACAACTAATATATTCTCCTGAAATGTGTTCATTATGCTGTTTAAAACAAAGTTAAAAATCTACTGACAATAAATGAAGATTTATTATTTTCAGTGTTGTTGGGTCACCTAATACAGGTTTGGAATATTAACTGGAGTTTGTGAAGGGGGGGGGGGAGATCTCAGTGCCATTTAATTAACTATCCAGCCAATAATTCTCCCTTTTTATTGAAAAATCTGTAAGTTGCAACTGGCTTCAAGCATATTCTTGTACAACTCTGCCAACAGTTAGCAAATAGACACATTAAAATACAGAAAGCCTTGCACAGCTCCATGTGTACCTACCAGATAAAATCATACCTGGAGCTGCAGAGGTGTTTATTAAAATAAACCAGAAGATAATTGTTTTGCAATTACAAGAAAGTGATTAAAAGAAAATTAGTATTTATTTTATAAGCACAGCAGGAATCTTTCTTGCTAAGGGTCTGTGTGGGTAACCAAGAATGGTGCAAATAAGAGCAGTGTTTTCTTCTTAAGACATGTTGGTATCCTGATGTAAATAACCTATTTTATGCAAGTCATGCTGCAAGGGCACTTTTCCTACTTATTCCCTGTATTAGATGGTTGTTCTAAGTGACACAATAAAGCTGTGTTTGAAATACAGGAGCTGCAAGTCTTAATTTCTGCAGGAGTTGGAATCAAGTTTGTGCCTTACAGGATTTAATGAAAAATAAATAAAAATGCCAAGTGTGTTGTCTTTCTGGAGAGCTGATTTAAATAAAATTTCATATAATTTTTCCAAGCAATCTTGAGAGAACAGTAAGAATTAAGAGTCTGAACTCTGAGATGCCCTGGAACTTGCAACTGGAAGTTTCTGTGCTTTGCTAGTAGTGGTTTGCTTGGGAGTGCTGCCCTGTGCACTCCTGCAGCTCCCTGACCCTTGGGGAGATTGCACATACTGTTTGGCAACTGCTTGCAGGGGGAAAAAAATCTGGATATGCCACTCAAGGTCAAAGGACTGGTGACAAATGAACAGTTGGGGCTTTAGCTTAAACTGCAGGCAGACAGCATTTATGAGCACAGAAACCATAAAGCTTACTACTTCTGTAAGATCTGCCCAAGGAGGGGGAAACTCTAAACCTGTCTCACGATAGCACTGATGCTATGTCAACTGACTGTTTTGGGGTGATGAAGACCAAGTTTGGAAGTGTTTGAGGCAGCTCAAAAGTCTAAACCCACTGCTGGAGCTCTTGCAGCCCCTCTGGTCAGGCTTCCAGTAGTGGCTCTTGGGTTGAAAGGTTAACGACTCATTTACGAAGCAGAGCAGTTTTCTTTCATTCTTCATTTACAATTAAATCTACTCCTTTGAAAAAGAAAAGGCCCTTCCAAAACATATTGTACTTATGTGTTATTGCTGTCAATTAAAGTTATTAAATCATAGATCTTTAAAAGTGAGATCCAAACATGCATCAATATATTCAGCAACGTTGGCTCTGGGTTATGGGCTGCTGGAGCAGGAGCTCGCTGTGAGCACTGGAGAAAATGAGGGTGAGATGGCGATGCCTCGTGTGTAGGGGTAATAAAAAATATGAGAAAAGCCTCTCTTTGAGCCCTGGCTAGATGGGTGATGAGGAGGAAAGAGGAATTGCCAATAACTTGCAAATCATGGGTGTAAAAAAACTAAAGTATGGGTGGGGGCTTTGGGGAATGGAAAACGATGAGGGCAGAAGCCACATTTTTCACAGGTGTTGGATACAGCATTTGTGTTCGTGTGCCTTTGTGAATTCCTTAAATTAGCAATTTCACTTTTCTGCAGGTCTACTATACTTTGACTCTTAACTGAATTAAGTCCCATTATAAATGACATCTTTCCAACAGTCGGAATACAGGTTAGTGCTCCCGTGAGGGATGCTTTAATGAGGTTGTTGCTATGACAGCTTCGCTTCAGGCGGCACACGTGCCACTCCGAAATACCCTCTCTCCCCTCAACTATTACAGCAACTTCTGTGAGCACAGTTTAGAACTTCCCTTTTAGTGGGATTTACGATGAGCACTTTGTTTTTATTCTCCCAATAATGCAGCTGGGCTTTTGACAGTCGGTGCTGTTTATTTCTGCTTTGACTTCTGCGGTGTTAATGGGCACGCCTGGTTTGACAAGGTAAAGAAACAACAAGGTGTTAATTCCAAGGTTGCTTTAAGGACTAAGTTAAAAAATATGAAAAGAACAGGCACACAGAATGCTGTCTGTGTTTACAGTGGAGATGTTTTGGGCCTGTCTGTCTTAAATTCACGCTGGAGAACTTCTCAATGGATGAAGGTAGTACATAATAAACGACAGCAACTGTAGGAATACAGCTGTTGTGGTGCAGCTTTGCAGGTGGGTGCAGTGATTTACCTCTGCAGCTGGCCGTGGTCTGTTGGTGCACTGTGTAATGTCTCTTGGCATCTCAAAGATGTTAAATCGTGCAGTTTATATTTTTCACAAAGGCTTTCAGGGTGAGTCTGAGAACAGTATTTGCCTCTTGGTTAATCTGTGTAGAAGCCAGCAGTTGGGGGCTGGAAAGAAAAAGGTGTTAGCTGCTGGGATGCTGGGGCAGGCACTGAGGGTGTGTTTGCTCTACTACTGCCTGCCTGAGTCATGAAGGCTATCTGGGTAGGAAAGAAGCCTGTCTTCCTGGAATTCACCCCATCCCTACCTTTCTCCTTTGGCTCTGTTCTTGTTCAGTACTAAGTTCCGTATGGTGAAACGTGGGTAAGGTGGTTCTGAGCCTGAGGCTTTGAACTTCAGTATGGTCCAGAATAATGTCAGCACTGGTATCTGTGTTATGTCTTGAAAATTTGGGGCCAGCCTTTAGGAAGGATGATGGCAAAGCATCACCAAAGTATTTCTCTGTTGCTGCTTGGCTGTGAAATAATGAGCTGTCATGCCTAAACTCAAATGAGCAGCTCTAAAATGAATTTCTGCTGCTTTGGTGCTTTCCAAGTTCTTATGTAGACTTGGGTTACTTCTTGTTGTTAGTCTCTCTCCCAAGCTTTGAGTGATTTTTTTTTTTTTTTAATGTAAGACTTTGACTTACAGTAAGGAATCATACTCAAATCTGACATGACCTATATAAATACTGCCTTAAACATTGATCTGTGTGAAAAAGTTTATTCCCTTCCTGTAGATGTTTTTCTTCTCTGCGAAGCTCTGAAATGTTGAAGTTGCTTCTCATTGACATCTGCCACTACCAGCCAGCAGGTGCTCTGCCACCTTGCTACCTGTTGCAAACAAACTTCTTCATCACTGCTCATTTCAGTGAGCTTAAACCCAGGGAGGTGTTGAACCCCCAGAAAGCTTTGCCTTTTTGAAGCTAATTGGCTTACAAGACTTTTTGTTTGTTTGTCGCTTTAGAAGCAGTATGCTAGAGAGATCTGGATTTATTTTTTGACTATTTTATTGTGAGCTAAAATACCTTGGTACTAAATAGTAAAAAGACTGGCTATATAAATCAGCTCTTTGTTGTATTTATTATGCTATTTACTAGGCCTCCAAGAATACTAAATTTTTATAAATGCAAAATCATTCAGCTGTATCTAAATTAGCTCAAAAGATGCTGATGAGAACATTTAAGACTTTTGCAGGTTCTGATAATACTGTTTGCCATAAGCATGCTTGTCCCAGTTTCTATCCGTGCCTGGACTGAAAGAGCAATTTCTGTGTAATTTTAATGACCAGTAAATAGGTTCACATATTGCACACATTATATTATTTTTCCTATTCTCTGTTTGGGTTGCAGGGCCATTAGTGCCACTTATTCCCTGATCACAGTTTTGTCTGCTTTGGAAAGAAGGTGAGATGGAGATTAGCAGGTGTTGCCTTCCCTGGCTGCCCCCCCCTCCTCCCCAAAATAAAAACCCTAAACCAACCCCACAACAACAAAACAACAGGAAAAGCAAACCCAGCACCCAGGATGCATCCACAAAAGGAGACCAGATGCAGAGTGAAAAGCACATGGTACAGATTCTGGTTTCTCGCTGCAAAGATTGCTACAAGAACAGAAAACACGCTGTGATTTATTCTCGTGGCAGAAAAACCTGCAAATGGAACAAGAAGTACAGAAATCTCAATATGTTGTTGCTAATACAATTTACATTTAGAACAGTGTGTCCTCCTTCGCCATTATGCTCCCTTTTAAATGTAGCTAAATTAAACTAGTCTATAGGCAGAGCTTCTTGAACTGCAGTCAGAACTTGAGCTAAATGAACATCTAACACTTAATTTAATGGTAATTATACAGCTTCTCAAAAATAGTAATTCCCCATGTATTGTATTTGTTCAGTAGTTATCTCCATGTGTAATAATATCAAATTATTATGCAGTCTCTCAGAGTTAGAAATCATATCACTTTTACACAGACCAGGAAATGACTTGCACTTAAAGATGTGTTTATCTGTACATATATGGTGAATTTTAAATTGAACAGTTCCAGACATAATTTTCCTAATATTGGTTAATCCATCTTTAATTAAAATGTTAATTGCTAATCCAGATATTACACACAGCAAAACCACCCTACAACCATCCTTGTGCCTTATTTGCACAAGGATGAAAACCCATGCGGTTACATGGCAGCCTGCTCTTTGGAATGGCAGTGTAGGCACCTTTCACTTGTGATAACCAATTAAAAACATGTTGTTTGTACTCCTGTCCAAAAAATGGAGGGACTGGGGGGTAGTTAATTTAGTGCTAGCTAAAAATTCCTGCTTGAGTCAAAGTAGGGCCTGAGATAATACTGTTTCAGGGGAATCACTGCACAGAAAGGTCTGTGCCCGTGCTGCGGCAGCCCGAGTTGCCTCTGACTGTTCCTCAGCTAGGCAGTGCTGCTGAAATCATCTCCTATGCAGTCCAGAACAGAACTCCCTCTGTGTCAGAGCAATGGATTTCAGAAGTCAGACCCAGTCAATCTTGTTTTCCAGCCAAGGGTTATGGAAGGTAAAGTTAGCTAGAGGAAGGTTGCGCTTGTCATGTGCGAAGTGCATGAGGGCTGCTGACTTGGCATCGAAGGGCTGCAGTGAGGAGGACCCGCTTCTGCTTTTCATTGGTGAGATATAGTCTGTGCAGTTCAGTTTACTGACTTGTTTTTTCTCTTCTTTTTAAAGATTCTGTACAGTCAGGTAAGCAGAGTTTCCCATTCAGGGACAGTACTGTGCAAAGTCCTGCACTTTAACTGTGGTCAGTGTGTCTTGGGGGGCTTGAATGAAATGGGCTCGTTAACAGATGGTAACCACAATCCGACTGGCTGTGAAACCTTGTTATTAATGTAAAATATTAGGAAATGTTTAATTGCTGAGTGGAATGGCAGTGCTTTGTACCGCTGAAGCAAGTTCATTCAAATCCTTGGGCTTGTACATACTTCTTTCATCTGGCATTACTGACATGGTTAGGGACCGTGCACTTTAAACATCTTCCATGCAGGATTTTCAGAGTAGTCATGCTCGAGTCACTGACTTCTGAAATCACACAAGGTTTCTCAGTCAAAGCAAAATATGAAATGAGGAAAATTGCGACTTGCCTATAGAGTGCCATCTGTTGATTTTATTTAATTAGGAATCCAATTTCAAAAATCTGTCTCACTTATACAAAGTGTATACTAATAGATAGGCTTTTAAAAATACCCCTACAATCTGAAAGGAAAAACAAGCCCCTAAAATAGATGTAAAATATTAATTAAATTATATTTTATTTAACAAAAACTGTAAGTCTTAATTCCAGGAACTTTAACAATCTCTTCCTATTTGGCATTTGTCTGAATACCATTGGAAAGTCTTGAGCTTTTGGGTTTTGGATGTTCTTTTTTCTTTTTCTTTTAACCTGTTCATTCTTTCATCAAAGGAGGTCACCTCTTCACCTTTCTTTTAATCTTTCCTCCCTTTCGTTCCCCTTATTCTAGTGTTCTTTCCAACTTGTGAAAGTCACTTAATCTCTGTTTGAAACTGTACCTGATTTGCTCCAGCAGCACGGCTTCTCTTAGCAAGTTCATCCAAATGGATAAAGAGGAAGATGCCTTTGACATTCCTGCTGTACCAGGAGGATGCAGCTGCTCCTTGGCTACGAGCTACAAAAGAGAGGTTATTTTAGGAGTGGTATGGATTTGTGTGTATTGCTTTGGCTTGGTTTACAGTCAGTCTGTCTTTGAGACGTGTTTGAGTATCTGCTGTTGGTTCATGAATAATACTGCTATTTATAACTTAATTTCAGGCAAGAAAACTGGCCACTGCCACCAGGAGAGGCAGACTGCCTGCCTGCATGGAAACTGTGCTTGTTTCTGTTCCTTACAAGGCCAGAGTAAATCTAAAAAAAGGCCAAGCCCTTCCACTTTCTCAAGGTAGAGGTGATGTTTTTGATTTGTGCAGAGCCCCTTCCAGAATGGGTTGTGCCAGCTTGACCCTTCCAGGCAAGCCCAAAGCCAGGCTCCTGGGGGAGCTCTCGTAGCAAAGATTCCCTTTGCTGAATCCTTAAAACCATCTCTAGTAATACATCCTGCTGTCCTACCACCTGCTCTCAGTATTTCTGCAACCTGCTGCTTCAAAACCGATCGTCTTCCCCATGGTCTCCTAATACCTGGTCTGGCAAGTACCTGGGGCTGTGGAGCAAGTTCACTTGAGCCTTGGTTGTATTATTTCCTTTTCTTAGCTAGACAGGGTGTGTTGTAGGCTAGGACCAACAAAATCTAACACAAATCTGCTCTTGCAGCTCTCTTGCCAGAGAGAACAGGGTGAGTGATAAGGCACAGGATTGGCGAGGGTGTAGAAACTAATAGACGTGTAAAACTGATCTTCACAAGATATTCCCAAAGTCATTATTCAGTGAATAATCTTAAAAATGAGGGGTTATATAACAATTGCGTTTTCAAGGATAAGACATTTTTTTTCCCTTAATTTGCCTTTGCAAGCCAATTTTTTTTATGAACCTGCAAAATTGAGTTCTTTACTGAGTGGAGGATCAGTTACCAAAAAATTACAAAATTGCATATTGGATGTGCATTGAGTCAGGGGTTATCTAATGTAGCAAAAGGGTTGCATTTGGGAAGAAAGCAAGTAGACAAATCAAAGTTTCTCTTCAAAAGACATTGGGACACCCACTCCATGAGTGTGAGAAATTGCCAGGCTTCAAATACCACCTATTAGCTGGTGATGAAGTGAGAAGGGGGATGTGAAGGTGAGCCCATGGGACTGTAGTTTTAGTAGGTGTTTAGAAAAATAAATCAAAGGCTTCTATTAACATGATAAAAAGGAAAAATGGGAGGTGGGTGAAGTGGCCAGAAGAGTCCTCAAATTTGTGGCCAAAAAAGGTAAGGGATGTTGGGTTGTGCAGTGGAAGAAAAAGGTAAATGGAAAGTAGGTGTCCTTCTTGAGGAAGTTTTCTTTTTCCTTCCTTGTTCTACATAAGCAGATTCACTCTGGGTCTGTAAAGCTCTTGCAGAAACCATCCCCAGAGCTTCAACCTTTTTACTAAACTTCCTTTAAAAAAAAAGCTCTAAGGGAAAGTTTAACAACCCCTCTCCTCCAATAAAGATTGTTCAATAAAATCATAACTATGTGTTTCTTGGCCCAAATCCATGTATCTGATTCTGGATAGATGCAAGGCAGAACCTGCTGCAAGACTGGGAGGACATCCACCAGACTTACTCTATTTGTATTTTCTCTGCTTACTCTATTGCTGCCTACCCCAGCTTCCCCCCACCTTTATATGCTTTTAGTATAGCAGATGTTCCTGAAGAAAGCACTGGTGTGTCTGCTGTATGAGACCTATCTCCACATCTTCTTAGTGTTCATATTTTAAACTAGCTTTAAAAGGAATCCCTTTCTAATGTAATACCCATGGCTTTGATTGAAAAGCTCTGTGAACAAAACCCTGTTACTTATTTACTGTTGTGCAGTTGCTCCTGGATCACTCTGCCATCGGACTGTGATGCTCTTCTGTCCTCTGTGGTTTGCTTTGTTGTTATAGTCTTTAAAATCCTACTACCTTTTTATTTAACATGCTATGCTTGTTGCTGTCAAATTGGAATTTCCCTTGCAAAGCAATTGCAACCCTTGTTTTGCTCAGGCAACACCTGAAATCCTAAAACTAAGTGCAGCTTTTCATGTAGGGGGAAAAAAAAGTCTCTCTTTAAAAATACATCTAATAACTGTGTTCGTTTTTCTTCAGTGCTGTAGCAATAACTTCTGAGTGCCTTCCCACTGTGGTGATTCCTAGTTCACTTTCAAAAATCCAGCTTATTGAAAATGTCACTATTAATAGCCTTCTGGTGGTACAATAAAAGATAATTCAATAGGATATCCCAGTTAAGCAGGGTACCTTGTTTACATTGGGTTTCTGCCCAGCAGCTGCTTATGCTAAAGTTCTACAAATAATACAGGAATTAATCAAGGTGTAACCATGGGGACAATTTTGTGTTGATATTCACCGATGTGAGTGTAGTCACCATAATGTGACCTGCAAAGACAAATTATGTAATTCATCTGCAATTTGGGATGATCATAGGTAATAAGCTACTGATTTCTTGACTGCCCTGGGGATATGGTAATGCTGTTGTTGCTGATGCCTCCCAGAAGAGTTGAAGCAAACATGAAAACAGTATTTATTGAGTTAGGGCTCCATTTTTCTTGAAGGTGTGTCCATAAGATGTGAAATTTGGTTCCAAATATGTATATATACAGCAGCATGAGCCTGCTTCTGGGTACAAATTGCACATTAACTTGTGCGTATTTTCTGAGTAAAAGGTGCAGGGGAAAACAACTGGTCAGTATTAGTGAGAATAAAATAATTTAATTGGATTTTTCATGTTTATTTTTAGCTTGCAAGATAATTGCCTCATTATAGGCAGTAGATTCTGATTTTATTATGTCAGTGTTTATCAGAACTACATGCAGTTCCCAGAAAGCTGTAACCAGTTACAAAAGCCCTTTGGATGCTCAGAAATGGCTATTAAGAAAGGGATAGTTCAAATATGTAAAGATGGGATATCTAATGAAATAGCCCTTTTTTGGGGGTGGTGTGGTGTTGGGAGACCATTACATTGTTATGTTAAATTAATAACACTATTTCAGTTAACTTGGTCCTAATTTTAGAGCTCATCAAGAGACCCATGGGAATATATGAATTAGTTTGGTTTAATTGCATTATTTAATTTGATTGTTTAAATTGCTTTTCTATTTTTATGTGGGACCATCTTTTAGCTGAAAACGCTTTCTGATTTGAAGTTGTCTGTCTGCTTGTGTATGCTCACTACTTTGGTTTTCCTCCAAAGTTCTGGGTGGGTTTTTTTTCCTTCCCCTCAGAAAAATAGTGAGAATTAATGTGTTGGCAAAATCCAGCCATGACTTCAGAGCAAGTTGTGAATAATGAATGCAGGATCTTTCACTGCAACGGCAGTAAAACATTAGCCAGCTTTTTATTAAAAATGCTGCATTTGTAATTGTGCCCCAGAAAAGAACAATTCAAGTGCAGAAAACTCTTAGAGCCTGAGCTTGCCAAATAGATTCTGTGCAAGCGGACAGATGGGGTCTGATTGGATGTAAACAGAGTTGTGCACTGGTTCAAACGGTTCTGTGTGCCTGCTGCTGGACCTGGGTTTTGGGTGCTCTTGGAGGAGGAAGTAAGTTGGCTTTCAGTCAGGGCTAGTTAAGAGATAAACATGCAGGGGACAGCATGTGGCCTTAGTCTTACAGCATGAGCTGGTGCCGTCCCTGACGCTGTTCTATGTCAGTCTGTAGAGAACATTCATCAGATGTGGCTGATAACTGTTTAAATGTGATGCTGGCAAAGCCAGGCGAGGGTTTGGCTTGCGCAGGCGAAGGGTATCTTGCTGAACCATCCTCTTCAAGTCAATGGCTGCTTTGTCATTGACTTAAAGATTAAAGGGTTCAGTAAGGTGAATTGACTTAAATCAAAGTGATTTAACTCTGATTTAAACCAACAAGCAGAAAACTTTGATTTAAAGAATTGATTTTAATCTTACTGTGAATTTATAGTGTTTGCTGTTTTCTTAGAGACAAATTACTAGACCAACGTATCAGTTCAAATGCACTGATTTGTGACTGAAGAGAAATTCAGTAGATAGGTTTTTGGTCAAAACTCCACCTCTGTTCCCTCTGTTATGTGGATCTCTTCCTGCCCAGGTCTGTATGCAGCCTTAACCCTTCATTAACTTTTAGCTCCTGTTTGAAGCGTGAAAGGGCGAGATTTAATTCGGTGTCTACTAATTTTTAAACCATGTATTAGTTTTTCTATGCCTTCGTTTTAAAAACACTGGCTATGACTTAGCTCAGATTGTGTGCACGCTGCTCACCATTTGGAGGGGATTTCTGTGGACACTAGAGGGAGCACATATTGTTCCAGGAACTTAAAATTTTAGTCCCGTCAAACCAGGATGATCTAATCAAGCACCAGTATGCATGCAGCTCTGTATATGTGCCCACGGAGAGATGTATATGATATTAGTCGTCAGGCTTGTGTATCTGAGGTCACTTGTCAAGGGGAAAACAGGCAGTGTGTAAAGGACTTAGTGCTTTTTATAAAAAAACCCCTTTTCTTAAAATAATAAATCTCACATTTTCTAGGATGCGAGTGTGGCACCTTGTGTTCTCCAGCGTAGTTTGGAATACAAATCAGTCACCGAGTGGCAAGGCGATGTAGGCAGATTTCAGGTGTATACTGTGTTCCACTCAGCGTGGCTGGATGTGAGAGGGAGGGACTGGCAGCATCCTCCTGCTCTTTTCCTCAGCCACCGTTTCCCACAGGGCTCAGTGTTTTCCTTGCCCCATCTCAGGAAGCCCCACAAACCCCACAGGATCCAGGCAATACAGATACAAATTGGGAGGGTTTGTTTTTCTTTCATTAAATTCCTCTAATGCTCAGGTAAATAAACAGAGGTAAAAAGCAGTGCAGGTCTCTTCACGCTTCCTCCTCCTTTCTGTGTTAAGGAAATGTATTGCTGGACTAAAATGAGTCTGCCAGATTGCAGAATATCTTTTGGGCAGAGACATGGATTTGTTGACACTGGATTAAATTGTACGAGATGAATGAGTTTAGAGTGATAAAAACCCAGAAATATTCCATGTTTTCTGATGCACAGTGAGAGTTGGAGCACTAGTACAATTTTTTTCTGGCTTTTTCCTATTTAGCCTTTTAACCAGTTTTAACTTTGAGTTCCAATGACTCTGGGTTGTTTTCAGTAATGCTATATATGTTCCAGGGGAAATGTATTGGTTATAATAAGAATATTTTGTCTCGGTTGTAATTTTATTGGCTTGTGTTAAAATGCATTGATTTTTTTTTGGCTGAAATATTTGGGCTTCAGGGTAGATACATTTATTCTGGTTAGGAGTGCATTGGAGTCAGTAGAGCACTTGTTTCAGCAAATACATTTCCATTTACAAGCAACTGTAACATTTAAAAAGATGAAATGGACATTAATTGGTCAGGCATATTTTCAAACATGTCAGTCTTTCTAACATGTGAAACATGATGCTTGAAAGAATGCTTTCTAATCTTACTCTATTAATCACTTTTAATGTATGGAATTGTAAATCTTCTGTGTGATGTGCTTGTTTCCCTTACTAAAATATGTGTTTACATTAGTGATTTCTGTCTTAACTCAGAGATAATAAGGTTGGCTGGCTGATGCCTATTAAATTTCTCTTAACCTCTATAATGTGCATGAGGTGAGATGTGAACACAAGGTCTTTAACCTGTCATCAAACAAGAGCCTTCAAGTTTCTGGTCTGAAGCAGTGCTATCAACATCACCCACAGCAGCAGGTAATCAGTTGCACCTATTGATATGACACAGATTTCTGGTGCTCTTCAGTGTGCTGTAATACACACACACCCCCCCCAAACTCCCCACACACCCCATGCTACCCACATCCCACCCATTTTTTCTTTCTCCTTGTAACTCTCCAGTAGTCATCTCCTATTGGGAAAAGTTGCTCTTCCTACCTTCTCCATGACCTGTTGCTAGCTTGGATTTTTGACACGTCTCTGCTATAGACGAGAGATTTGGGGGAATTATGGATGTGATAATTCTGGCCGAGTTTGTTATCCGTGTCAGCAGATGGAGCTCCAATGGACCTCAGCTCTGCTGCCAACACTGAAATTGCCTCACTGGCTGGGCAGTGAGGTTGCTGCTCAATGCCTGGCAGTCTGGTCCTGTGTTCATAAATAAAACACGTTATTTGTGGGGTTTGTGGTGTTCTTTTCCACAATGGACGTGAGCAGCTATAACACAGATGGAGCAGGCAGGCAGTGGTGAAAGGGGCTTAGAAAGCTGCCACTTCTGTAAAAGACATGTACCTGTGATGTGGCTGCTGGCTGCCGTGGTCTGTGCTGTTTGGTCAGGTTGGGAAGGGTGGAGAAGCCTTCCTCTTGATCCTTCCTCCTTGCCAAATACCCTTCCCATGGATAAATCAGTGTGCAGAGTATGAGATTGACATGAGATTCAAAGTTTGCTTAAGATGTTCATCACTAAGCCAATCACACCTCTCGTACATCTAAGGTTAAGATTGAATACCAGCAACTAAGATGTGCACCACTGCTATGGAAGTGTTGGTTTATGTCTGTCTGTCTTGTGGACTTAACTAATTTTTTCCATTTTTGACTGCTCAACTATCTCTCAATCTCACACAAGTATTAGGTTAATACTAAAAGCCTGTTAGAGCTACCTTTAATTCATAGGAGAAGGTTTTATTAAGCACTGAGTCTAGCTCCATACAGAAGTCCTGTCAGCTCTAATACTTGTTACTCAAACTTAAATAAAGGCAAATAGACTTTTATGTGTTTAAATCCAACTGCTACGGCTATCAACAAATTAATGATTTAAAAAACCAAAAGCAGTTCTGCTGCATTTAATATTCTGCAACTGCAAGCCAATGTATTATATACATTAATCAATTTGTCATAAATGAACCCCTATTTTATATACAAGCAAATAAAACAGGCATGCCACAACATATTTTATGCATAAACCAATATGTAACAAACAAATGGACATGGATTTAATCTCTCTTTTTAAATAAAATATGCTTACATCAATCTGCTTGTTATATGAATTTATATAACCTATATGAATCAATATGTGATGTATAAACTTATTTTTAAGTCTGTGTTTGGTGCTTCAGAATTACCTGAATTTAATGAAAAGTTCCTAGTTTTAAGACAGTCCTAGAAGCAACTCAGATTTTTAATTAAAAGTTTTACCTTGGTTTTAAAAAGGTCATTTTAGCCAAGGGGAGATAATGTCCTTTTATAGTAGCACATCTTGCTTCTGTTCCTAATTGATGTTATTTGCTGGCTGCTGAAGAATAATTCATGCTGCTGTTAAGGACAGGAGGGGGGGGAAAAAGAATTTCACTAGTGTTGCAATCTTTTTAGAATAATGTTTTCCAGTATCAGAATATTCATGCTTTTTCTTAGTCCTGGAAGGTAAATAGTGTTTAAAAAGAAGTGCAGAGCGATGTTCTAATTAGTGGAGAAATGTGGTGTTTTGCTAACGAAGTAGAAGTGACTGCCAGGCTGTGTTTACTGATGAGACAGCAGTGTGTGCTGCAGCCCGCTGGAAAATTATATGTTGAAGGGTGTACCCATCCTTTAGCTTCCAACCCAGTCCTGGCGTTTCACTTGGGTAAGGGATGTATGCTGTCTGTGGTGATCACTGTGGGGTGTTTGCCCCAGCACTGTCAGTGTGTGATTACAGAAGGAAAATGCTGGTTACCTTTTTAAAAATAAAACAACAAACAAACCCCAACCCAACTGTGGAGTGTTAAAACTAAAACCCTGCCAAACTGTGCCCTCCACAAAACAATCAAAAAATAGCCCCAAGGTTAAGTTTGAGGAGAATATGTAAAGCAAGAGCTGACCAGCATTCAAAAATCAAAATAGTCTTTAAAAAACTCATATTTTTTCCTTGGAAAAAATATTCCCTTTGCAAAATCCTTGCTCTAGAAGACCGAAAGCTAAAAGGATGGATAGGTGATGGGAGGCAAGCAATAGATTGACAAAAGCAATCAAGGGAACAGTAAGCAAAATGGGGAAAGAATTAGTACTATTTTGCCATCTTGGTCTTAAGGGAATCTCTCTTCAGTCATCCAGGTGTCTGTAAGGCAGCAGTATGGTGCCTGTTTAACCCAAGGGAGACCCAGCATTGGAATAACAAGAACATAGAGGCAAGAGCTGATCCTGTTGATACCTATGTCCACTACCCAGGTCATAGCCATCAGGGAACTGTTTTTGAGATGTTTCTTTTCCTTTGCCACCTGGATGGTATTGTGATGCCCAGCCCAAAGGCAGTGAGTAATACTTCAGTATCATTCATGAAACCCATGGAAATGGTGGGATGTATTTAATTTACTGGCTCCATGATTGCTTCAATAGAAATAACCTTCATGATTAACATCTTGGTCTTAAAATGATGAAAATTCTTTTCATATTTATCAAAGAAATGAGGTGACTACCTAGCTGTTATTTCATAAGACTGTAATCACAAAGCTTGGGTACTATGGTGGCAGATGTACATACAACTTTGCTACGTTTTCAAATGATAAATTTGCTAAAAAAGAGCTGAGGCATATTTTAAGTCACAATTTAAGAGACAGATTTACAAATACTCGCTGTCAACTTGCTCTGAGAATCAAGGATCCTGCAGAACATCAGGAATTATTGAAAATCAATGAATTCTTAGTATGCAGAAGGTCAGATGTGTTTCTAAAATAGAGACATGTACTGTTAAAGTATTACTGTACATATGTGCCTTGTTTAAAAGATCTCTTTATGACAGATTGTTATTCCCCTCAATCTATCAAGTAGTTAACTTTAAATCTGAAGGAAACACATACCCATATGTATGTTACTCTGGAAAGTTGTTCTGTTGCTTTGAGTATAATAATGCATATCTTTAATGTTGTTGGTGCTTCTGTTTTTATGTTAAATAATTTTGTAATTAACATGAGAGATAATAATGGCTCTGAAAGCAGTTTCCTTTGCTGTTCTGTGGTACATCTCAGAGTTTTACATCTCAACTTTATTTTTCTTTTCCCCTAGACATTATAGTGCTCTGTCTTCACACCCCAAACCAGCCTGGCTATTCCTGCATTAACTTAGATTACTTGATTTACTACCTGAGCCACTTAATCTGAAGCCTGGATTTTCAGACATCCACACTAAAGCTTAACATATGAATTCATGCTTGGGTACCAGAACGTGGCAGTTTTGATGATGAAATGACAAGTTCCCTGTGCTTCCCAAGAAGTCAGGCAAGAGCTGCTTGTTATTCAGGGGGCTTAATTTAACAGGCTGGGAAGGGGTGTATGTGTCTGGTGGTGGTCCAGGTTCTCCAGGACAATAGTTAGGCGGGCTGTCTGTCTGTTTCAGAAGGTACCTGCAGTACTTGATGCTGTTGCAGTGTTTTATTACCAACTTTCAGTATCATTGAACCAACTGCTGACACTACATACTAGGAATCCTGCAGAGTCTGTACTTATGTTGGCAGAACTAGCAGCCATTCTGCCACCACGTGTCAACAATCCTCAAATTATCTCAAGTTCTGAATAATCAGTGTAATAATCAGTAAAAAGCTCATTTAATAAAAGCATGTATTGAGCTATGGGCTTTCCCTGTGTACCTCAAAGGAAGCAACAGAGTGGAGATTCTTCATCCCAAAGCTGCTGTCACCCCAGTGAGGTTGGTATCATGTGTTTGGTCTCATTAAAAAAAATCAACAACAAAAATCCCAACAAGACACAACTAGCATGTGTTAATCCACTTAGATAAACATGGGTGTTACATGTAGGGGAAGATCTGTGGTTTTAATACTGATTGTACTGGTGCCCAGAGGGGTTGTGATATCTCCATCCTTAGAAGCATTCAACAATATACTTGAATTTTGTTCAGCACAAGCTGATCTAATGCTGAATTTAATTCTACTTTGAGCAAGGGAGTTTGACAAGGACCTCAGAGGTCTGTTCCAGCTTATGGTTGTGTATGATTTCCACAGCAGGACTGTCCAAACGGTATTACAGTCTTAAAAGTTTCTGAACCACCTTCTTAGTTGAAGGTGTGTTTGTCAGCCACTGAGAAATGCTGGGGCTGTGAAAGAAGCCTTTAGAACTTGCCTGAAAATTGCACCAAAATAGTAGGCTCTTTGAAGAGGCAGCCCCATAGTTGTGGCCAGGTACACACATCTCTAGTTAGCTTCAATCGTGGTTCATTTCAAAAAGATTTGTCAAAGCTATGGGATTTGAATAAACCGTTATTGTTTGGTAGTACAAAGTACCAAAAGTTCAAGAACTCTTCCCTACAAAAGTTTTGCAAAGGAAACTTTCAGAATATAAAAGGCTGTTCTTCAGAAAAGCTGCTTTGTCTGTGGCAGCGTTTCTAACCAGTGCAGTAACTGCTACAGGACATACGTAGGGCAGCTGATAGCACAGGGATGGCATTGTAATGTAATGTCAACCTCAGAGGTGGGTTTGCACTGAAAACCAACTTTGGGGTTGCAAAACCAGATAACGTTGATATGATGATAAAGTGGAAAAAGACAGGTTTGGTTTGTACAGTGGCACTGATAATACTTGGGAATTTCACAAAGAATGCTGAGCCTTGCTGACACAAAGCTGGGAGAAGAGACTGAGAGGAAAGGAAAGGTTCAGCTTCAGAAAGTTAGCTTCAGCCTGGGCTAGTGAAAAGTGGTGTGGATCCTCAGGTAAAGATAGCCTTGACTTTGACTTGTTAACTATAGATGTGAAATAGAGGATGTGATGTGCTGGCTATATATTACAGGCTGTATAGCAGTGCTGTATCTCCTTGTGTAACCTGAGGTAGTGCAGTGGAAGTGTTACTTGGACAAGTCACCTGGAGTTTTTCATCCATAAGGCAGCTTGTGCGTGGAAGATGGAGGTCTTTTGACTAATGCTGATTTGTGCCAGAAAACGGAGTATAAAGTACAAACAGCTGCTGAACGTCCTCTGAAACTCTGCCGTGATTTGAAAGTCAGTGTTGGATTTGGAGGACCAGAGCCTGTCCCAAATGCCTCCCCTATCTCAGTGGTCATTGTTACCTTTTGAAGTGGTAATATGCATTGACAGACCTGGCTGGGACAAAAAACAACCTCACTGGTCATACTGTAGACTGTAGGTGCCAACAGATTGGTAAAATACCACATCTGGAAGCGAGCCATAAACAGAGCTGAGAGGCTGTATGACTCTAGATTGACTTTGAGGACTGCAATCTGCCTAGAATGTTGTGGTGAGGAGTAGAAATCACTGTGGAGATGCACTGTAGAGACCATAATTAAGCCAAGTTACTCATGGGTTACTTTCTACTTGAGTTGTCAAAGATAGAAATGTGGTGGGACAAAGGTAGCCTGTGAGGAGGTAAGCATCCTAGTGAAACCAAAGTCAAGCTCAGTGCCTGTGAGATTTTTGTAGATTGGCTGAGTGATGAAGATTGAGGGGTGTGAATTATGGCTCAGTGATGAGGCTAACAGCCCTGGGGGGGGTCTAATAGGTGCCCTGACCCAGTCCAGGTGACTTAATACAAAGTTTGCCAACTACTCCTGCCTGTTCAGCAGGAAATCTGTTTTATGGGTGAAGGTCAAGGTGGTTCTGGTTACTATAGCTGTAAGCAGAAATTGGTCAAAAAAATGTGTCTGGGAGCTGTAGTACCCCCAGACTATATTACTGGCAGAAGAGATTACAGGAGTGACATGGAAGAATATAGAGTAAGTGAATTGTATATTGAGAAGGGAAAAATGAAGGGTCTTTCTGACTTTCCAGTTGGACCAGTGGCATTAGTTTGGGGGGCGGGATGGATAAAAAGGTTAATTTGAGAATAAAACTAAACTGTTTTGAGAGAGTGCCAGGGTCAACAAATGACTGTAGCATATTCAAAAGCTGATATATGAGAATTCTGCTTAGTTTGCAGGGGCTGATTTAGGGACCACAAGGTTTGAAAGAAGGAAATGCTTCTTTGGGAATGGACAGGAAAGATGTATGTAGGTGACAATAGTCCTTCCAGGGCAAAAGAGCTCTAGTGAGAAGGGCTAGTTTTAATAACTGTTTGTCTGGAAGTCTGTAGAGGTTAAGAAACATGAAAGTGTGTGTTCTCCTGTTTAGGCATCCATATCATAGTTTATTGTTGTAATAGTCACAGGGAAAGAAAAGTAAAAATGTTTTGATAATGTTTCTGATAATGCAAAATAATAGCATAAAACTGTGCTGTTTAGTAAACAATGTCCTTACTGTACTCATATGGAAACTATTCTTCCTCTGATTTCCTCTCTCTGGACCTGTGAGCTCCTATGCATAGGTTTTAATTTTGTTTCCCTGGCTGTGAATGCGATAGGGAAGTTCAGAGGAATGCCACTTCTCATTAAATCGCTATGTTCATCTAAAAGATTAAAGAAGTTAAGGTTTTAAGTTTCTGACAGCACTTTGGGTTAGTTCCTGTTTTTAGATAAATTGGTTCAGTCTTCCCAAGCTACACTAATATGAATTCCTGCACGTATAAAAAAGCTTTGTGAAGCATAACATGTCTACAGTCTCTTCTGTAAATGTAGCAAGGAAAGTCAGACAAGATGGGTACATCAAGGGGAAAAATCCTGGCTAAGCAGTCAACTTACAATAAAAATAAGAAAAGTAAAGACTGTAAATTAATGGCTGGAGTAGCACAGAATACTTTTTGAAGGTGTAGAGAAGAAGTGTGAAGGACAAGAGTGACTTGGCTGAGATTTTATGAATCGCAAACTTTAGACAATCAGGTTTTTTTAGATCTTGACATATACTGATCCCAACCAAGCCACTGTTAGTTCAATATTCATGAACAAAAAGCCATTCTGTTACGTCTATTTCAAAGAAAGTGTTCCCAGTACTGACACCAGCCTTTGGAAGTTGAAGATTTTGGATGAGCAGGTGAGTTTTGAGAGATGGTAAAATGAGAGAAAAGAATAAATGTCAACCCAAACATAACTAGTGGTTTCCATAGGAACACAGATGTGGGGCTCCTGTGCATGACATATTTAGCAGTTGGATTGCATGTTTGTTCTGACCTGGCACTTGAAAAAAGCCATTTGAGAATTCTAGCATTTGAGGATCCTAACAAGAGATCGTTATGCTAATGGCTCCTGAAATATCCCTAAACTCCTGTGTTAAAGTTCATAGATTCTTTGTGAGCCATTTACAGCTGAAGTATAAATCATTAAATGACTGAGTTCCACTTTACCCTCGGCAAAGTACTCTACTGACTGTTAGCACAAAGGAAATGGGCATGGAAATGTTCTTTAATGTATGTCATGGTGATCTTGAAAGCCGAAGTAGATGTAACATTGAGCAGTAACCTTTATCCAGTAAGAACCCTGTTTTCTTAAGTTGCCATTAGGGTAAATTTATGCTAATGCTCGTTTTGTGGAAGCCCACCAGCAGTGACACAAAGCAGTTGCACAAATCTGGTCTTGGGGGTCTGCAGCTTCTCCTGCCCCTGATATTCCTCTCCTTACTGAACTATTCATGTTAAAAAAAAGGGCGAAAAACGATGTGGAGATGTGTAACTCCAAAGGAGACCTTTGGAAATAGAATTGATTACAGCTAACTTGTTGATTAGTGTGAAACATTTCCAAGCATCCAATAACTTAGCTCTTTAGGCTGAGCTTTGTAGAGCTTGCAAAGTCAGCTGAGTCTCCGTGAAACTTTCTAGTCTGCATGAGTTTGCTATGCTGATCTGAACACATAAATATGAACAGCTTTCCATGTGAACTCGTGTGACTTAGGGTGTTTTTTTTTGGGGGGGTGTGGGGGGTGTGTGTGTGTTTTATGTATGAATTCAAAGCCACAACCTGAGCAGTGTCCCCTCTGTCATGCTGCTGTGCCCCAGCAGGTGCTGAGGATGCTCCATTGCCTCAAAGGCACTGTGGCATGACTTTACTCCCTGTGAAATTCTCACAATTTCTACCGTAGTTATAAGGGGGCATCTAAATTGGAATGTAAATTATCTCCAGTTAATTATTTCATTAAATGAGCAATGTGGCCTGCTAAGCATTATTATTCCCATTTTACAACGGGAGAAACGAAGTTAGCGCCGTCTTGGTGCTACGGATGTGAGTATTCAGTTGCCTACTCTCCTGGGTATCGTAAAGAAGACCAAAATCTGGCATGTTTCAACTGGTCACTGAAAGCAGAGTGCTAATGAAGATAAATTTGTGCATATGCTGTACTTGTTCTGAATGTACCATCGCTGCTCATCTCCGCGAGAATCAAACGTGAGGTCTGAACTCTGGCTACCAAGTGCTGCAGGATAATTAGCAAGCCTAAAAAAATTACTCCCAGAGTGGGGTAGAGTAATACTGCTGAACTCTTTGTTGTAGGGAACTGAGGTGCCCTGACAGAGATCTCTACATTTAGATCTTCTCTTTCATCTGGCACATGATTATTTTTCTTTTCTGGAGATAAGGCCAGGCATTGCAATCTGGTGGTATTTTTCAATGATTTTTTTTTTTCAATGATATTTTTTAAAAACCTGGAAAAAATGGATTGTTTTGCTGCAGATCACTTATAGCAAGATGCACGTTACCTTTCAAAACAGTGGGAGTATGACCTGTCTGGGTGCTTGTAATGATTTCTTTGTATTCCAAGACATTGTCTTGTTAAGTCTTGACAATATATGGGTTTAGTACTTCTTTCAGTTAATCAGAGATGTCTGATTGGAGCATCAAGGACACTGAGCTCTCAGGTGGGTTTGTGACTGCTGCTGGAGCACTTGAGTTTTGAAAGAATGAAATGGATTTCATGGGCTTTAACTTCCATGACGAGACTTATTAAAATAATTTATTTTGGCTCACAAAATTACCTTGTGATGCAAAACCAGAATGTAAAAGACTGCTGTCAGCATTTTCTTTTTACCCTGTTATGCAGTGTTTTTCCAGATCCAAATTAATCTTCAGACATGCCAGGCTTAGGTGGAGTCCAAAATACCTGCATGGGGTACACTTGTCCCTTCCTTGGCTGGTACAGATGGGGCAAGCACAGGGTGTTGTGCAGATTCAAGTGATTATTTTCTCTTAAGGGTCATTGTCCACATAACATGATCCTGTTACTCATTACAGCAGATGATTATGCTATAAAAACATTCAGGGAGCAGAGAATTCACATGGAGCTTTTAGGCACGTATACGCATCAGTGTTGTAATTAAGTGGTTGAGGGTTCTTCTTTAGGTGACTGGGGCACTTGGAGGACCTCATAGGCAAATGTAAATGCTACGATTTGCAGAGAGCCAAGTTTCTTGGTGAGATATATTTGTGAGATCCTGCAGGGAGCCAAGGAAATCTGTTTCAAATACACTGTGCCCTGCAGAGAGAGCTTTTCACGTGGGCACTCGCTGCAGGTCTTGGAGAAAATGCTGAACTTTTAAGTGCTCACCAGTGTGTGTCTCATCCAGCCCAAGGGAAATAATTGGGAAGTGTTTATAAAATACAGCTTTGCCATCAGCATTCAGGAGGGGACGGGAGAAAATGGGATCCCGTGTTGTGGCAACCAGGCTCATTTATTTAATCAAACAGCTAAAGAAAGGGGATTTGTCATAACTAGACAGAGGATGGGGAGCTGCCACGTCTGCAGGCTTGTTGTGGAATGAATGAGGAATATTTTTATTTCCAGTTTTGTTAGCATTATGCCAATCCTTTAAAAAAAAAGGCTCACTGTGAGGAAGACTTACAACTTTTCTGTGGTCAGTTTAGCATGAAGGCAGGCTGTTTGTTTCATGTCATTAAAATGTTGCTCATTTACCTTCAAATCAGACCCACCACGTACAGCTCTACCTGTTTACATATGACTTAGAAAATGGCATGTAAAAGGATGATTGTTTCTAATAGAGAGGATCACATGCAGCTACAAAAATCTGTCAGTACTTTGTGAAGAGCACAAGGTGGTTTTACTTTAGGGCGCTTGTGTTGGGCAGGGCTGGTAGAAATGGTAGCTGTCATTCAGCTGTTACTTCCAGACACTGAATAAAGATGCTAGCTCTCTCTTTCAGCCTGGGAAGCAGGAGCAGGTAGCCAGAGGGTGTGGGGATTGCCCTGTGCTGTTTTGTGGGGTGGGTGTTAGCGCCGGGGGTAGCGTGAATCTCGTGTGTTCTCACACTCTGATGTGAGAGCCAAGACAATTTCTGCAGAGCCCCTGTGAATCTGGCTTCTCCCTTCAGCTCCCTGTGTGTAAATTAGGGGTGGCTCAAGGAAGCTGCAGGGTTTCACTGGTGGGAAATGAGGGCTTCTTTCCCTGAAATCTTGAGTTTGCAACTTCAGTAAGATTTTTCACATTGCAATATTCACTCATCTTCACATTCCCAGAATAGGAAGGATCACAGGCTGGTGCCCTCGGAGCAGCTCTGCTGACCGTGCTCAGAGTGGTTATGTTAATCACCATGGGAGGGATGCATTTCACCAGAGAACAGAAAGCACTCCCTTACCATTTGCAGAAAGACTTCTTCCTTTCTGGAGCTTGTCCTCTCTGGTCTTGGATATTGTTGAGTATCAGGTGGATCCAAAAAGGGGCGTGCTGGGGGACACCAAGAGTTCCTGTACCCTCTGAACACCTTGGGGGGCTTCTGTGTCTGAAATGTGCAGATCCTCATCCTCCCAGCCAAAGCCAGAGCTGTGGAAACATCTAAACTAAAGCAAAGTGAAGTAAACTCAGGAAGAAGTTGGACAGCTTTCTGCTTTCCTCCTTGCATCATGTTTTTAGCCTAAATAAGACAGCTGTGATTAAGCATATGCAGATGAATGGTGGGATTTTTTTCTTTGGGTATTAGCTTCATCTGCAGCATCTATAGTTCAAGTAAGAATGTTTGACAATAAGGGCATCCAAATGTATTAATGGTGTATCCCACATGCTGAGCCTTAGGGGCTGGTTTTGTTAAACCCCATTGCCAAACCAGCAGTGGCTTAAGTCAAAGCCAATTAGGTGGGAAAAGGCAATTATTAAATGCATTTTTTTTCACACCCTCATGCTTTTGGAGTCTGTTATACTGACCACAGTGGTCCTTCTGAGGAAGCTGAACCTCTTCTAACCCATGAGATGTTAGGCAGAGGAAGAGGTAATGGCTGGTTCAGGTGATGTGAAGCATCTTTGGATTTCTTTCTTCTTCAGAGCTGTGTTTGCTTCTCTGTCCAGCTTCATATGAATGACATCTAAAGAGTGAGCAATGTGATCTATAAAATGTGGCCTTTTTCAAGCTCAAGAAGATGTATCTTGTGTTTAATGGCAGCTTCAAAATCATGGACCCACATCTTTGCATACAATTACAATAGACCAGAATACCTTCACAAGGGATTGTATGAAATTCTGGGAAAGGAGGAAAAGGGATTGTTTCATAGCTCCATCACAGTGTTTAAAGACATGCATTTGGCTTTCAGGATATTATCAAACCATTACTTACTTTGGCATTGTCTCTATCCAAGCCTAGGTTTGAAGATGGAATCAGAAGTTTAGGATTGCGCAGACACTTCTGTCCATGGACTGCTGTGCACACAGGTTTTTTGATTCATAGATAGAAGATGGCTGGGTTTTGAGAACTATTTAGTACATGGCAACTGAGTATCATTTCAGAGGGGAGATTTTTAAAGGCCCAAGTGGGCACAGAGCAGCTGTACCCTTCAGCAACTTTAGACAAGTTCATTAAGCAAATGGGAATGACTCTGCTCAGATAACCTGCTACCCAGAGTAAGTGCCTGTCTGTCAGCAAATGTGGCTTTTCATGTCATGGCTAGAATAATACTTCTGAAGTTACTGAGTCTCTGTTTTGAGCATATTTGAAATTACAAGCACATGGTCACTGCCAACACTTACCTATGTCACAGAAAAATCCACCTTCTGCAAAGAGAGACCAGGGCACAGATTAAAAGAAAACCCAAACAATTCCTTTCTCGGACATCTCTTGGAGGTGCATTGTCATGGGGTTATTTTTATCCAATTCCACGTTCAAAGGAATCTATTTTAACAGCTTCACTGTTATTTTCTTTTTAATTTTTTTTAGAAGGGCTTTTATACCTTTGTTACTACTTCAATGTCTTGGTAAATGCAGCAGTATTCTTTAAATTAGTAGCATGGCATCAAGTTGGCCTGGTATAATCCAGTGCCAAACTGCAGACTGCATTCTTACACAAACCTCTGTATATTCCCAGAGGTTGGTTTGTATGTGTCTGGAAAAAAAAAGGGGGGATGTTATGCTACAGTATCAACTGATATTTGGCTTTAAAGCGTGTTCTTTTTGTCTCAAATGAAATACCTTCCCTTCTGCAGCACAAAAGGATGCTGATCTTCTCCTGCAGTCTCTTCCCCTAACACTGGAATGTAAAACTTGCTACCAGCGAACGTACAAAGCAGCTGGCACTGAACAGAAAAGGCACAAAAGATTGACCAGAATTCAAACTACCACAGAATGAAATGAAAATAATCTCCTATCAGGAGCATCTCAGAAGTATAGTTTCCTTTGAACAGTGAAAACTAGCACTTAAATTACATAACGGACCTGAACAGAACCACAGAGCATGAGAGGGAAATATATAACACTTAGGTCAGCTGAGCTCCTCTGAGCTTTTCTTGTCTGATAGGAAAGGCAATGGCAGATGAATGCACTCAAATACTGTGAAAGTAATGCTGCTTTCTGGTATTTATTGCCTTTTGCTGGAAGGCCTCCAGGTTTTTTTCTTTAAATAATTATGCATTGCAACTAATTTTAATATCCCATTAAGGGAGGCTTGATTATGTCCCTTTATAAGTACTAGAAACAGGGTTTTCTGTCCTTTGTATCCCAGGTTAGAAATATGGCAAATGGTAAAATCTAGGGATAAAATCAAGTTGTCATAAGCAGAGCGACTGAACGTTTTCACTCTGGTATGTCAAAACAGGAGAAATTCATTTTCTTTCCCTTTAAGTTCAACCACCACAAATGTCACAGGCTGCCTGATCTTAGATTTATCTTGTCATTTCCCATAAGGGCCGTTTCCCTTCCCGGTAGGTGAGTGCTTGCAGCGGGCTGCCCTTCTGCCCTTTGCTGCCTGGGGGGTAGTCTTCATTTTGCACAAGCCTAAATCTTCCCCTCCCACCCCAAAAGTCACACTTAAGTTCACCTGAATATATAAATCAATGAGTTTGAAAAATGGCTGTAACCTGGGTACAAGGTCCCTTTTTAAATCACTAAAACATATAATAGGGGAAAGGAAATTAGAGCAAAATAAATTAGAAGTGAGGACACTAGGTATTTTTTCACCTCAGATTTTTAACAGGTGGTTTTAATGGAAGATCAATAGAGCTGGCTAGGGTCAGCTTTACTTGAGGAAGGTGTAATGTGTGCAGGTCTTACCGTGGTCCTCTACAGCATCTCAACCATGTCCATCAATACCCTTTGATTCCAGTAGTGCATCAGTTTGAAGCAGAAAATGCTAATCATGCTGTCTGGGGCACTGATGTATGAGGAAATCAATAATAATGGGATTTAGTCATCAAAGCATGTTACAAGGTAGTGTACAAACATTAATTAACCTTTAAAAATAAGTATGAAAAGAGTAATATTGTTCCCTTTTCAGAGCTGATGTAACTGGAGCGTAGGAAGATAAGCATGGCTGGGTTTTAAAAAAACTGCAAGGATCTTACTGATGATGATGGAAGGGCAAGTCTTCAAATCCTGGGGTGCAATTGTTTGTGTAAACCATGAGTAGAAAATACCTACTTATCACTAAAGTCCTGTAGCTTTCCCACCCTCGCCTAACCCAGTGGCTTCAGTGGAGCAGCACAAGCTGTAGGCTGATGCAGAACCAGTGTTAGGCCATTCTGCAGGCTCAGCTCTGGCTCAGACTAGGTCTGAACTCGTGGGCTGTACTTAAGGCAATGCATTTTAAAGGAGTTCTTGTTGATAATGAGAGGGGGGTGTCTTAGTTTGATTTGTATACATCTTAACAGTGTGGATTTATTCTGGTTTCCACTGTGAAAACACAGTGGCATAAATCCTGAAATAGCTCTGTGTGTCCCACTACAGTATATTTTATTTTTAAACTGATTTGGGGTGCAAGTCTGTGTACCTGTGGCTGTGTCCATGAACCCAGTGCTGCTTCTCCTGGTATATAAAATAGCATGTCCTTGTGACATATTATAAGCTCTTTCATTCAATTTCATTTCTTCTTTTGTTTATTTTATTGCACTGACTTAAGAAAAATACGATCCCATGCTTGTCATTGCCTTAGGGGTTTTTTTCTATATCAATATTATCTTTTTGATGATTCCGAGAATTCTGAGGGAAAAAAAAAATATTGATTTCTCTGTGTCAAAAGGCTCTTCTGTATCTCATAAATATTCTTTTTGTCAAGATTTAATAATTCGTTGTCCAAGCCAGTGCTTAAGTGGAATAGATTTATGTTAATACAAACTTTCTTTGGTATTAAGATGATCAATTCCTCAAGTGAAGAAAAAAGGGAAGGTGTCAGGAGCAACAAATGATCATATGTGCAATGGTTTACTTGTAACCTCAGGTTCAAACCAGATGATTTTGAGGAGTTCATTGGGTAGATGTTAAAATGCAGACAGGGAAAGAAGTACTTTTTGTATAGCTGTGTGTAGGGGAACTACTAATGCTCGTCCAGGTCAAAAAGTGTGGAATCAGAATGCTTGCAAGATGGTTTTCCACACTTGTTTTGGATAGCATCTGGGAGTGGGAAAATCAGAATCAATAGTCAGACTTCAGTTAAGTCTGAAACCCCCAGTATGCTGTGCTTAAAAAAAGCAGTGGGACAGTTCTGTGTGGTGTTTGCTGGAGTCTTGGCTGGACTTTCCCTGGGCTTCAGTAGGAGGCCCCAATGACTAATGTCCCTTCTCCTTGCTGTGGGTAAGAGTAGCTATGTTTTAAAGTACTTCATGTATCAATGAAGCCACAGTGATTCCGGTTAGAGGAGATGAAAATGAGATACTCAATTTTACTAAGTGTGATAAAGGCCAGTTTGAGACTGGGGAGATAAAGATGACTGGTACAGAATTAATCTTTCTTGGCTACTTGTGCCTATTAAAGGAGAACAGTGGATTAAACTGACACTAAACGCCTATTATAGCAAAGATGAACCCTACAACTTGTGTAGGAAAAGTAGAAAAGCAAATGCTGGGTGTGTTGCCTGTCTTTGCTGGCTTGCTCTTCCTTAATGAGTCTTCTCCTAGGTGTTTTTTCTTAGAGGCATTGTCTGTTAACTTAGGCTGGATTTTGTTGCTGAGTTTCTAACAATGAGGAATACAATTTAGAAATAAATCAGCTCCTAATTTAATTACCTGGGCTTTGTTTTTAATTCTGTGCTTCTCCTAATCAAACAGCAAATTATGTTAAATTGAGAATGGAAAAGTAAATTTGCAGGGTATTTTTCTGTGCTGTTCTGGCGAGTTGCTATGTTATGAAATCATCCTTCATCCAGGATCTGAGCTGGGAAGGTAGACCAGAACGTGGCTATTCTGTTACATGCTTATCAGTGTTTTGGATTTTAATAGGACTCAAAGTTTGACTTTGCTGCCTGACAAAATAGGAGAGGGCTGTATGTATTTGTGCAGCAGAGCTTCAGACCAATGAGCGTTCTGGCAGGATGATCAACACTGAGTTTCAGCAATGGCTGTGCAGATTGCCAGGTTATATTGTATATAATTAGCATATGTTGTTGAAAATTCTTCTTGGTTATACCAGTGAGAAGCCAAAAGTACTCTCCTGAGATCAATGCATTTTCTCTGCTATTTACAGTGCTGAAATCAGAGTTTAGCTCATTGTGTGTTTTTATAATATGTTGTACACAACTATGAATACATATTTGATTATAATAGAAATGTGATTAAATTTCAGCTTTGTTCACTTCACCTGCTTTTGCTCACTCTATCTCTACTGAGATTTATTCCATCGTTCAAAACTCTTCAACTGCTTCAGATAGCTGCCAGAAAAATGAAAACAGCAAACAACAAACAAAATACCTTCTGCCAAGACCTTGATTCCTTTTTCCTCCTACAGACATGGGTTTCATCTCTGCCACAGTGGCAAACTTACACATCATCAGGTATTCCCAGCCTCTGTGACGACAGACATAGAGCCTTGCAGCCATACTGTAAGAAATGAATAGGTCTTCAAATACCAACTTGACTATAGTGGTCTCTTTATATAAGAGGTAAATACAATTTCATGTTCTTTGTGCTCAGTGGCTTGTTTCCCAATAAGAAAACTCAAAAATTACTCTGATAACATGACCAACTTTGCAGCCTCTCAGAAGAAGCTTTCTGTAGTGTGTGTGATGGTACCAGAGTGCATCGTGCCTCATGCAGATGGGCTGCCTGGTGTGAATCTCAGCTCTGCCCTTTGAGTGATCCCAAACACCACGTAGCTCAAACAATAAACAAAACTTTGCCAGCATTACTGTCCTGTCTTTATATGTGAGAGGCAAGCTCTTGAGGTAAATCAGCACTGCTGCTTTAATACCTGTCAATACAAGCTGAAGCTCTCTTCCTCCAGTTTTTCCCTTAGTGTTGCATCTGGTTTTATGAAGTAAGCCTGTGTTTATTATCACCTTCTCTCCCTGTCTGAAGCAGAAAAATACAAGGTACCTCTTCAGAAAAAAAAAGAAGGGCAGATAAGTGCCATAGAACTTGCTTCTCCTTAGTGCCCTGAATTTGCATGACATAGTTTTCCCCTTTTGTTGGAAACAATGTGCCAGCCACTGACCGGATCGATACAAATTGATTTTTGAATAGTGAGTAGAAGCAAACAATTGCATAAAAAGGGGAAATAATCTTATGCTGAAACCAATTGGATAATGCACATTTTACCAGTAACTGATGTAGAGGGGGGGAAAAAAATACAGCAGGGCATTTATGACCTGGGGGTGAGAAAAAAAAGTCAAATGAGGTTTTAATTCTGATCTGTGGTATTTTTATGACTGATATAGAACAAAGTGTCTAATTTTATTCTCAGCAGGGTGGTTCTGTGGGCTTTTTGGGTTTTTTTATGGCTTTTTTTCCTTTGCTGGCTTATTTCTGTTTAGTTACAAGAGAAGTGTGCTAAGTAGACCCAGAAGGGCTTTCAAAGGATAGATTGCTATTGCTTTCAGTTGTACAAAAAGGTTAATTATGGAGGTTGGGAAAATGTTGCTGCTTTAATGATAAGGGGCTACTATACAGAAATGACTAACCTGAGCTAGTTTTCACGGTCATCTTAATTTTGAAATAAATGACAAAACATCAGGCTCCTTGATCATTCTGAGCATTAAAAATGAAAGGTCTGACATGCATGAGAAATACCTAATGACCAGAAAATCTAGGGTAGGTAACAGAGGAGGAGATCAACCAAAAAATAATTCATTAGAATTTCTATGTAATGCAATCTTTCTAAAAAAACTAATTAAAAAAAACCCACAAAACCAAAGTTGCAGAATTTTTTTGCCAGAGTTTATAGACTGTTAAATAAAACAGAATTTGTAATAAATTAAACTGTAATTTAAACTCTTACTTTTTATGCTTCTTTTTGTGGAACTTATTCTGCCATTCAAGTCAATTAGGTACTGCAGGATTTTGAAGGAGAAGAGAATTTAGATTTTATTTTGACATAGTATCACAGAATGACCTGTGTTGGGAGAAACCTTTAAAGCCCATCTAGTCCCACCCCCTGCCATGGACAGGGACACCCTCCACTAGCCCAGGGTGCCCAAAGCCCCATCCAACCTGACCTTGAACCTTGAGCATCCTATGGCCTCTTCTGGATGTGCTCCAACAGCTCTGTGTCTGTCTTGTCCTGGGGACCCTAGAGCTGGATGCAATTGAGGTCTCACCAGAGCAGAGGGGTACAGTCACGTCCCTTGACCTTCTGGTCACAATGCTTTTGATGCAGCCCAGGAGATGGTTGGCTTTGTGGATTGTGAGCACACATTGAGTAATGTTGAGCTGCTCATCAATCAGCACCACCAAGTCCTCCTCAGGGCTGCTCTCCATCCATTCTTCACCCAGCATGTAGTTGGGATTGCCCTGGTCCATGGGCAGGACTTTGCACTCGACCTTGTTGAACTTCATGCAGTTCTCATGGTCCCACCTCTCCAGCCTACCCAGGTCCCTCTGGATGGCATCCCTTCCCTCCAGCCTGTTGACTGTACCACACAGCTTGGTGGTGTCAGCAAACTTGTTGAGGGTGTGCTTGATCCCACTGTCCACATACCCGATAAGCTGTGCTAGTCCTAGTACTGACCCCTAAGGAACACAACTTGTCACTGATCACCATTTGGACAGTGAGCTGTTTGCTGCAATTCTTTGGGTGTGAGCATCCAGCCAATTCCATATTGAGTGAGTGGTCTATCAAATCCTGAAGCTGACATATTAGCACCATTTTTGCTTTTGTGTTGGGCCTCTAATGCAAGTTTTTCAAATAGAAAATACATATTTCCCCCCACTCTTTGCACTGTGACTATAAAAGCAAAAGGTACATTCAAGCATTGTGCAACATCTCTTTGCCTGTAAGATGAAGACCTGTAATTTACAGCATTTGCTAGAAAATGCAAGAGAGGCTATACCTGTCAAATTAAAGAATGATTGCTTAAGAGCATCATCCTTGAAAAGTGTTGAGATTCATAGTTGGATCTGTAGGTACATTTTGCTTAAATAAGTGTTCTTACATGTATTCATTGAGTCCTATTGAAATTGCTCCAGGCTAGCAAGCCTCTAAGAAACCTTGCAATAACTAGCTGTCTTCTGCAATTGCCTCAGCTGGGTGCCCTTGAGGATCACCTCTGTGAGCAGCACTAAGCTGGGGTTGTTGGGATCTAGGACTCTTCTGTGTTGGGAATGGTTGGTACTCTGCTGCCAAGCCAGTCCCTGTAGAATTCCACCTCAGAGGGAAGTCCTCAAGGGCTTAGATGCAATTTATTTTCAATACCTTCCATATCTATTACTTGATGCCTTTTGACTTCTGTTATTAAGTCATCTGTTAGGCTCTGAGTTATGCTTGAAGTTAGTGCAGCCCAGGCTGCAAGGTGTTTGAGTTCTGTCTGTACTATTCTCTCTTTGGAAATGCAAGAATTTAGCCTGAATTTTCAAGACAGGTGTGTTTTAGTCCTTTACTGACTTGACTGAATTGAAAAGCATCTTCCATCTGTCCACTGTGTAAACAGAGTATCTGTAGGAAGTGACCAAGCAACAGTTTCATCAGGAGACTCAAGATACTTCATTTGGTTTTCATGCTTCAAAATCCAATACACCAGTATTTAAACCACTTATAATCCTGGCCTCTTGCAGGCATAAAAAAAAATACATTCAGGCAATGCAGAACTTCTCATACTGTAGAAATTAGCAAAGGTAGATGTTTGGAAGTTATTGCATTAATTTATAATTCATAAATTAATGAGTTTTGTATAAAAGTTAATATCTAGAGATACTTAGAATGAAAACACTTATTGGAAACATTATTAACACTGAAATGAAGAAACATTTTGCTTTTCATAGTAATTTTTTGCATACATCTTGCAGTTCTGAAATATGTTTGTCTTAGAAATAGTGATGATACAGGAGAAATAGTGGAATTTTAGTAGTACTGGGGTGGTGGTGAAATATGGGATCTCAGCAAAGCATTACCAATGTGAATTATTAATATTTGCGTATTTTAAATCTGTTTATTCCTTTTTTTAAAGTGAAAAATGTAGTGTTTTCCAGTGTTGGAGAACAGGACTTGCCCTCACTTGTGATGTGTTTGTGGTGGATTTTAGTTCAAGTGACCAGCAAGTGGCACTTGCCCTCTGGTATCACACTGCTTCCCTGTGCAGGCACAGGCTTAGCTGTAAATTATAGGAGATATTATGAGGTTGTGTCTATTCTTTGAAATTGCATTTGTAGTCAATAAATAGATATTTTTGTGAACTTTTTTGCTTCTATGGCTTATTTTCCAGTCTTCTTTGTAAGAGATGAAGACTTTACATAGCACGGTGGCCACATGTAGAACTAGAGAGTAAAACTCTTGCTCCTTCCAAAAGGTCATTGCTGAGGTCTTGGCAGAAGCAAAACTTTGAGATGATGTGGAGTTAAAGGAAATGCTACTGGTAAAATCATGTGGGAAAGTCAGTCATAGAAGCTGATGCTCGTTGTGATGAGAATAAGAGCTGTAGGTCTGGTTGGTGGATAGAAATGGCCATTAGAAACTACAATAGGTGGCACTGCAGAGTAAGATAGGTAACTGCAAGCAAGCCAAAGACCTGGAGAGGGAAAGCATGTAGTAGGAAAACACTGTGTTGAGCAATGGGTTTAGTAACTGGTGAGTTTGTAGCTTATCCAAGAGTATCTTGGATGCTGAGAGCAATAAAAATTACAAAGCACAGAAAATTAGAACTGTGGATATTGATAGTCTTAGAGAATTATGGGGGTGAAAAAGATGGAAAGGAGGAAAAGGATTGGGCAGAAAAGTCTGCGTTTGCAGGGAATAGACCATGCCAGTGGTGAAGACTCCTATCGTGGAGCTTGAGGTATACTTGGTAGAGTAAATACCAAATACCTCTGCGCTCTAGAGATCTCCTGGACATCAGAGACCTCTGGCTCAGGGTGGCACTAAGGTCCATTCTGCATTTCATTTCATTTGTAAGTTTTTGCACATGGAAAAAAGGAGTGACTATAGAAAAGTATATAAATGCAGAGCCTTTTGTTGAAATACCTTCCCAATAAATCCCAAATATAAGCAGTTGGCATTGTTTATTCTGAAATGTGTAGCTTTGTTGTGACAAACAGCTCCATTTGCTTTTGTTTCACATAAATACAGGACATAAATATTTTTATTCACTGGAGTTGTTCCTGACTAGCATATGTTAGTTTGTGGTGTAATCAACATGCATAGATTGAGGAGTTAACCAGGACTTAAAATGTAATTCCTTTTGAGCATTTAGCTATTAACTTCATACACGTAAAAACCACTGAGTTGTTTGTTTAGTAACTTATTTGTTTATATGGATGATTAATTAGCACGGCCCCTGGGGTTTCCTTACCTTTTCTCTTCAGGGACTCTCTCCAGGAGAGGTACAGACACAGCGTGGTTTTGGCACCCAACAAGTCTCACGGTTTGCAGGGGGCTCCCGTGGTGCAGGATTGTGCCAGGTCAGTGCATTGGAGCAGGGTGGGAGCTGGGGAGTCAGGCTTTTAGGGGCTTTAAACTTGCATTTAAGGCTAGTGTTAATAAATACCAGCCTCAGGCATCGACGGGGAAGATAATGGAAAGGGAAACCTCATTGTTGTATTCAAATAATCAGATGCTCAAAAGGGCTCAGGTCCAACCTGTGCTGTGTTGAGCATTCAAGTGTTCTTATGCTTTGTTTTGGATTTTTTTTTTCCTGTTGTTAGCAGTTGGATATTCTTTAGGACACAGGCATCTCTGTGCCCAGGAGGAACATGCAGGATTAGTGCCATGTATGCGTGGGGATGGAGGTGAGAGGTGCTGGGCACATCTCTCTCATTTTCTGCCAGTTCAGCTGGATCTGGGCTGTGGTGGTTCCAGGTCTGGATCCTCTGGGGCAGGAGCAGCCAGGAGCCAGTGCTTCCAAGCTGTTTGCTGGGCTGACCTGTTGGTGCTTTGAAGCAAGTGCATCCTCTACAGAGTCTCTCCAGAAGCCTCCAGCATTTTCTGCGCTGGTGACTCTGCCTAAATTGGCCCAGATTTCCAAAGCAGCCTGGTCATGTTTGCTACACTGAGATAAAGCAGTCAGCTTTCTTTCCTGTAAAGTCAACTGTATTCCTATTTATCTGCTTGCACATGGTTATCAGTAGGAACCCTTCTAGTCCAGGGAAGCACAAAACACAAAGCAGACAATGGGCAGTGAACCCCACACCTTTCTTCTGGTGGTAAGGTAATGAACTGGCAGCAGCGTGTGTGCACCAAGAGAGCATCAGAAAACAGGGCTATTGACAGCAACATGTGCTTGTAGCTACTGAAGCCCAAATTAAAACCACATGGTGTAGACAGCACGAGTGAGATGTGCTGTTAAAAACACTATTTTGGCATAGTTTGTGAAAGAGTGACACTGGGTGAGTAAGGCACAGCCAAAGCACCTGTGAGGTCAGCCTTCATCTGGTACAACTAGCCCTTTTGGCCATCACTCTGTTTTTTGTAAACATGCAAGAATACTTAATTTTAATTCCAGATTTCCCTAAAAAAATACATCACTCTAGATAATAAAGGTAAATTTATTAAGGATAATAAAGAAAACAGCAGTACTTGACTTTCTGAATTCTTTTTTATTTTAATCATTGCTATCACAGAGCTTCCAAAAAACCAGGACATGTTTTGATGGTGCATCTTAGCTCATTTGGAGTTGAAGTCTTCAATTTTTTATTATTGAAATGGAGAGAGAATATATATCTCTAAGAAGGCAGTCTGCTTCAGATAGCTTAGGAGAAGCTTGGCGGCTTAGAAGAAAAGTGAAAAATAAATAATATTTAAACCTGGTTAGAAATATTAAAGTGAGTATTGATTTATTGAAATAATTACACTCAATTTTGAAAATTTTAAAAGGCAAAGAGATTATAATTCATAGAAGGGATGCCATGAGTCATTTCACAGTTTATTAACCCATGCTGCTCTGCAGAGGAAAAGCAGAGGAAATACCAGGTCCCCACTGCATACAGCTTGATCATGTTGGGTGTTGATGAACTGAAACAGTGACATTCAGCAAACAGGTTTTAAGGCTTTTGTGGCAGATATGAAACGGAGAGTAAATATTCCTAGTGGACTGTATAAGCTTATAGCATCAGCATCTCCAATTGCCTCAGTCCATCATAACCCCCTGGAGATGATAGTGCTGGAACTGGCCTTGTGTTAGTCAGGCTCATTGATTTTTCTCATGGTGTGCATCTCTTCTGCTGCAGGAAGAAGACAGTGGGGCAAACACAACCTTTCCATTAAGCTTGTTCCTAATTGCAAGGAAGGGAGTTTGGAAAGGAAATCGGGACAGCCGCTTCCTCTTGGTAGAGGAGGAGGTGCTGTGACTTATTTTAGGAGACATCATCAGCCTGAAATCCAATTAATGAATTATATCTTTACAATACCTCACGCATCACTGTCAGGTGTTATATCTGTGCCCAGGGTGTCAACAATGACATTTTTTTTTTGGACTTCTTTCAATTTTCACCTCTACAGCTCTGTGAGATCCTGACATGTACAAAAGGCAGCCAGACAGATTTTAGTCTGCTGTTTGCCCCTGATGGGAATATGTGCACAGTACCCATTAAAGTGAAAGGATTTCAGCATAGGAGCAGGGGTTTGCTTGGACACAGATGGAAAAATTTGAGCTTAAATATATTGTTTCCAAACAGCAAATGGGAAGCTGGTGACTCACTGCAAAAAATGCTGACAGTATCTTTATATGCATGCATTTTTAATGTCCATAGTAATGTGTAAAATACAGTAAAAACATAAAGGATTGGATTGCCTTTAAAAGAAAGAGCCAGAATTAGAGAGCACAGAATTTCTCTAGGAAAAATCCAGGTTCTTGGAAGTCCCAGAAGACAAATTAAATAGGTTACATCACTAATTCTCAGTTGAGCTGTGCAGTTGGTGGCATTGGAAATAGCTGCAAAAAGGTGAAGGGAAAAAAAAAAAAAAAGAAATTATGCATGTAGCTTGAAAGGGAGAAGAGATTGGAACTTGTGCTCAGATTCAGGATGGGTCGGTCATTTTGAGTACAAGACTGAGGGAGGCTGTTGTAGCCGAAAACCATTTTGGAGGAAATCCTTTTTCTAAGGGCTTTCTAAGAAGCCACTTTATTTATAACATCTTTTTACAGAAAATAGAGGCTGTGCTTATAAATTAGTACGTTTCACCGTGAAAATACCCAATTCTGTGTTATCAGCCTCTAAGCTGAGTAAGAGATAGACCTACGAGGCCCATTGCCAAAAGGAGAACACATTTCCATTTAATGGAAATTAAATGATGTTACATGCAAGAACTTGGGTGCAGTTGGCCAAGAAAAGTAAAAGTAAAACATTATTTATCATTAAAGGCTGCAAATCACAGTGGTCAGACCTTTTAGCGGGAATAATGCCTCAGCAGGTTGCATGTCATCCCTGGCGAGCAATAACTGAGTAACAAGGTTCCTGTTAGGGCAAATTGAACCCAATTAGAACTTTGTAAATGTTCCCAGTTAAGATACTACCAGTTCAACAAGAATAATAAAACCAAAAATAATAAATAAGTCTGGGTGCTCCTGCTCTGACAGGGGGATTGGACTAGATGATCTTTTGACGTTCCAACTTGTAACATTCTGTGATTTAAAAATGGGTGAATATAGATACAATTATCATGTTTTAATGGATTAATTCTTTGATCATTTATCTCCCGGTCAGCATCACTTCCAAATGTAATAAAAATGGAAGAGATGTTGATGTGTCTTGGGTCAGACTGACCGCTCACATCTATGTGCTGGTACTTGAACCAGAGGCACTTGTAATTTAAAAAAATAATGAATCCATGTGCCTGACAGTGTCAAGGAAAGAAGAGTGATATGTTATATTTTCAAAATATCTGTAAATGTCAATGTGACACATCTGGATGCTGGTGGAAAGACTTGGTACTTGAACTCTAGGAAGAAAAATCTTATTTATATTAGTTCTTATTCTTCGTATGTTTTTAGAAGAGCTGAACTGCATAGCTCAAAGGAAGAACAGTCTGCCTGAAGCTAGGGGGGAAAAAAAGTCAGGCCGGTTCCTCTTTCATCTTGCTACAATTATAATACAACTGTAAACCATGCATTTCAAAGATTGTTTGTGAACTTACAGGTCTGAACTGAATAACCATCTGTAAAATTTTAAAAATTAAAATCCCTCTAGGAAATAGTGACCTTGCAGAGCTTAAATTGCTTATGAAATCCTGAAGGCTGAATTAGTTCGGACTGGCGATGAACTAGATAAAAACTAAGTTAAAAAAGAAAATAAATTAAAAAATTACAAGTTGTTCCTTTCTTGCTCTGTGTCCAAAGGGCTCGAAGAAAAAACCTGACTTCTTGCTGAACTGTGCATGCTATTTCTTCCAGTTTGCTTCTTACCATGTTTATGATCAGACCCCGGCAGCTTTAGCGAACGACTTGCGCGGTAGCTCAGCTTGGAGCGATGAACTAAGGGTCTCCTGTGAGTGTGATCGATGCAACCAGCGGGATGGACCGGCACGTGCTGGTGGGGAAGGATGAGTGTAAAACAGTGCTGAGAGGGTAGAGGCATTTCTCACAAAGGTTAGGTTGAAGCCACGTTAGTGGAGTGGATCCATCCTGTTAAACACTGGAGAGGTGCTTGTGTCCGGGCTTGTGGGTGTTTAGTTGTTGTCTGTAGAGAATTCAAGCCTGGATAAAAGGGGGGGGAGGGAGATGTGTAATGACAAGTCTTGCAAACTCAGCGGGGTAAGGTTATCTTAGACCTATTTGTCTGCGTGTTGCAGCCTCTACATTATCAGCAGTAACAGCCTGGTCGTCTTATCTCAGGTGGTGGTGGTGGTCTGCTGCAGTGAGAGAGGTCCTGCCCTACTCTTTCTTCTCCACCTTTGTGTCAAAGGTGATGCTCCTGGGGGAATTTCTGCTGGCGGGAGGAAAGTTCCCAGTGGACTCTGATTGCCAAACAGTATAGATGCTTTATTAAATAGTAAATAAAAGATGTTATGGAAGGAAAGCCATCAAGAGAAAGATCTTGGCCAAAATACCATGCTGCAAAATGGTCTATAAATTAACATGCTAGTTAACTCAAAGACCAGCAGGAGCAAAGAAGCTTATATTGGCCATTATGGGACGCTTAGGGGTTTTACAGCAGGCTGAACTCTCTGCCAGTTAATTTTTATGTTGTTTTTAAACTTGATCATCTTCACTACTGTTGTCCAAATGCCATTAATTTAAAGAACTGTCAATCAGAGCTGATTATTAGTGTGCCAGGTTCTGGCATGCTGCATATTTAGCAGAAGTCATTGAAGGCTGAAATGCCTTAGTTAACAAAATGATGAAGAATCTCACAACGTGCTAAATAGTACTTTGAAGTTGAATTTTGAGGTTTAAAATTCCGTTGTTTAATGTTTACCCATTAAAAAAGTCCTTTCTACTAGTTGAAAAGTTTTACTTGTTTTTTTTTCCAGGGATCCAATAAACGGCTGCGCTGTGCTGGTTTCAAGTTAGGGCTGTTGACTTTCTGCTCTTCCTTACAGGTAGTGTCAGATTTGTACCTAAAACAGAGCCAGAAACAGTAATAAAACTCTAATATAACTGGCACAAAATCTCAATAGTGTACAAAATGTCACTTAGGGAACTCTTTGATGTTTGAGGAAACAGGGTATTAGCTTTATTTGTCAGTTCTTTCCATTTGCATTTCTGTGCTCTTTGCTTCCTGAGGAAATATTTTTCCATTTAATTAGAAAGAAAAGCTAAGATACATACTTGTTAACAGGCTTAATTTGCAGCGCTATGCCAAAGGTTCTTTGCAAGTCTTTGTAGGGAGTGTGGGAGGAGAGAGTTGCATATTGTTCCTACTAAGCCCTTAACAGTAATGGTTATTGCTGCTTTCCTACCTTCCACACTTTTTGGTCTTCATCAAATTTTTAAAAGACCCTGTCTCACCTGCCTCACTTCCTCATGCACCCACAGATGTGTGTATGACAAGCTTGTGACTTTGAAAATCTGGTGTCTTCAAGTCTGGTACGTGTCAGACTTTTATATTCTACGATATCAACATTTGGGATGAAAACCAAGCTTTGTAAAAATTTCAAAATTTTTCAGCACACGTAAGATTATGGTCATTTACTGCCTTCGTTAATTTTTAGAGCCATGTTTGAAAAAACCCCACCACACTTTAATTTCTGTTTTACACAAAACTGTGTATGATAGGAATGTCCTAATTTGCAGTTTTGCAAACTTTCCTTTGTGTGTGGGCTGTCTATACTGAATCATACGTGTTTGCAGCTTGATTATTCATGCAAAGTAAACTTTTTTTTGACAGTTCATGTGTTTTCTTAAAGGTATTTTCTCTCTTTATATGGATGGGTTGCATACTGATATTTTGAAAAGAATGGTAAAAAAAGCATTTTATCCATCAGGAAGGATCAGGGAAGCTAGAGATTAACAATGGCAGAGAAAATTACATTCTCCTTTAAAAAAAAGACTTTAGGAACTAGATTGTCCTGGACTTTAATCACCTTTGTTAATTAGTACTCAAAAAATCCCACCATTAATTGATGTGGAACATTGATACCTGTGGACAAACCACAATATACCTGCAGAGTTGTCCCAGCCTGAAGAAAGCTCCCTGTGTAACCCCCAATATTCCCCCTAATGAAGGATTAACTCTCAAAAAAACCCTAGGAGCCTGATGGACAGCAGTAGTTATAATGCCACATTCGTTACTTTAACTGATCACCTTGCTGAACCACAGAAGTGTAATCCCAAAAGGGAAAGTCCAAATCAGACAGATTTCCCAGCACTGGCAAAATGAAGCTGGGAATTCACTTGTTTTGGGTGATCTGTGATAGCAGGAGGTGACCAAATTGCCAGAATGGAAACATTCAGCAGCAGTGATTTGATTTCAATAAGATGCTGATGGGGCTGAGACAGAATTGATTCCTTTCTGCTGGCTTGCTCGCAGATACCCGTGCAGATCAGCAGAAGAGCTGCTGGGTACCGTGAGCCTGAGCATTGCCTCAGCATCACCCTTGATTTTCTCTGCCTGTGGTCTCCTCTGTGGGGGTGCTTAGGGGAGGGAAGAATTCTTCAGATTTAGACAATGGGGTGATTAAATACCATAGTTTTTCTCCCAGCAAAAATGGAATACTTGCCAAGCAGCCTGTGGCTTTTCCTAAAAATTCTCTGTTTTGCCACACTGAAGGTTGGTGAAACAGCCTGTTACAAGTTTAAGGACCAAGATGGACAGCCTGTGGGTCGTTGGCTGTAGAAGCATCCAGTCCTGCTCCTCTGTACAGCACTTCTAGGTAGAATTAGTCTGTGGGTGTAAATTAACACACTTCTATTGACTGTAATTCCTGATACTTCCAACGCAGGGCATACATGGGCTGAATGCATAAGCTTGGAAGCAATTTAACTCTTTAATTACCCATCTTATGTAATAGCAAGCTACTAAAATATATGCCAGTAATTTACACATTGAGTGGTATAGTGCCCTCATCCTCTCTTCTTTTTAATTACCTTCTTAAAAACAACATCTGCAAGTAGCTGCTTTATGGGCAAAATCCTTGTGTCTTCCAGGAGTTGTTACAAAATAAAATTTTGTGTTTTCATTTTGTCCTTTTGGTTGGTTACCATCTTTTCATTCTGGTGAAGCAGTGATTGAGAGTGCTTGAGACTTATTTCAGAGCAGTCCACCATACCCACGTTCTGCCTGAAATTCCTCACGTTTTGTGCAGGTCACAGGGTCTTTGTCCCTGGAAACTCATCGTATCCCAAATAATTGGGATAATTAATTCTGTTGAATTTCCCTCCAATGCTAAAAGGTACTCCAAGATCAGGTTTTGTAGATATTAGGAGCAAAATAGTTTAATGTATTTCTACCATGACACTTGCACTGTGCAATTCAGGCTCATGTTTTGCAGTCCTGTGGTTTGGGGCTTGATCCTTGGTCCTCCATTTCAACATCTCTTTGTCTAAACCAAACCAAATTTCACAAGCAACGACTGGGAGTCCAGTTCCATGATTGGGGTTTTCCCCCTCGAGTTGGTTTTGAATAAAGACCTGTTCCTGGTAGGCATGGTTGGAATACAGCAGTGTGAGGTGTTATTGGGTTTGTGGAGACTCGCAGAGCTCCATTCAGTCCTCTTGAGTTGCCTCAGCAAGGCTTCAGCAGAGATGCTAGCACATTGTTTGCATGCTGGTAGCTACAGAGAGAGGTTTAGGAGATTTGTTTTGCAGCCTGGAGGAGCTGTCATGTGTTCCAGGTAAAAAGCCAGTGTAGCTTTCTTTCAGAAAGAACAGCTGGCAGTCACGCTGCAGCGGGTACGACAGGTTACACTTGAACTGGTTTGGCACTGCCCAAGGAAAAATAAATAGGGCTCATCTATGCTGAGACACATGGCTATAGCACCAGGAAAGAGGATGGCAGGGCTCAAATTCCTGGAATGCTGGGCTGCCCAGGGGGAAGCAGAAATGCTAAGGGACACCTGTGTCCTGATCCACTGGGGACGTTGCAGAGAAACCACCAAATAACCTTCATGGCATCCAGTTGCCATCTCCCCTGTCGCAGGGTGAGTGAAGATGTGGCATGTTGGGATGCTGCTTCAGAGGGAAATCCTGGAATATTCTATGAGGCAGTGCTGAAACATCTCATTTGATACTATTCTGTACTGAAATATTCAGTGTTTCAATTTGAAATTATTCTTAAGTGGTTTATTTTGCATTTATAAGATAAAACAAGGGTAACTTTAAAATCAGTTGTTTGGGCCTACTTGATTTTTTGGTTAGAAAGTTCATTTATGTACAACTTGAAAATGTAGGGCTTGTCCAAAATTGGTTCCAAAATAAAGCTTCCAAGCATGTAGGTTATGTAGGGTTACGTGCTTTGATTTCGATTTGAGTTAAATTATACTATGCTGAATCCAAATGGTATTATGCCCCACCCCAAGTAAGTTACTAAAACACCTGCATTATTATGTATGTGTAACTTTGTACTGAGTATGTTATGTAAATTAAGTTTTCTCGATCAAGATGAAGATAAATAATTGGTTCTGTCTGACTTAAATCTATGCTCAGTGCTGCATTTAGAGCTGGAACTGAATTGCTACCCCATAACCAAAGCGCATATGTACATATGCAAACTTACAGTTATGATAGTGTATGGATAAGGACATACTGAATCCATTCCATCTGGAAAAGAATGACCTTCTTCGGAATGAAATGAATTACAAAATCTTTTCTAGCTCCTACAAGTGTATAGATCATCTTCTCAGAGCACCCATGAAAGTCATAGTTACTGTCAATTTGAGAAATTTTAGCTCAGTGCTCCTGTTTCTCTTTTGCTGTCACAGGAGAAAAGAAATCCTTCTCATGAGAAGGACAAGATGTACTACCTGGATGGCACCTTGACAGATGACCCTTTCCTGTCTGTGATAGCTCTAGGAAGGGTATCCTTGAAAGCAAGAGGGTGCTATGCTTGCCATGGGATGGGGGAGCGTTGCATGCTTGCTTGGCCTCGTTGAGTGGCATGGGTGAAAGCTGCCTGTTGACATATTTATCCTATATGTTTCTCCTGTGCTAAGGAGCTGCTCAGGATGACCCATGCTGATTTTGTTTTGCTAAACTCTTCAATTTCATAAAAAAATAGATCTTGGATACGTCGAAGTGAGCAGATCTGTGCAGTATTGCTTGTGGGAATAGTGCATGGCTGCATTAAGTGGGGAAAAAAGGCTTTATTGCAAGTTGTCGCTAAGGAAGGACAAAATACATCCTTCCTTATTCATTAGACCCTTTCAGGCTGTGACCGTTCTGTCACAGCTGAGATGACAGGAGGCCATCCTTCACAGCGATGAACATGTCAGCCCGTCCTCTTCTCAGCTGTCATCGTATCATTATGCATATGGCAGAGGGGGAAATAAAAGGGGAGGGGGAAAAAAAAAAGGTGCAGTTTGATTGAAACATGGATTTGTGCAGACATCAGGATCGTGGCTCAACAGATGTGATCCTTACGTTTGAAATAGGAATGAAAATATGAATCAGTCTTTATTAAAGTTTGCACAGCTGCCTCTCACTGCTGACGTGTTGGGTGAGAGGGGCCCTGGTCCTCCAGCCTTCCTGCACAGAGCGTTTGCTTTCTGGTGACATCGGCTATTCGGTCACCCCAAACCAAGCCCCTTCATTTTTACTAAGACTACAGCTGTGCCTTACAGTGTTTGTGATAACAGATAACAGCTCCTAGTCCTAACCTTCACAAATTAAAGTAGGAATCCTTACTCAGACTTCACTGAGTAGCTCGTTGCCTGCCTGAACCCTTCAGAAAGCAAAGCCTTCAGTCAGCAGGAGGAAGAGCACTGGTCTCTATGGGACCGGCTGTGCTGGAGCTTGAACTCATTGCTTGCAGCTTGAGTAAATTGCCAGATCTCAAGGATCTCTTTAATAAGCACAGCTCAGATAATGCAAATTTTATTTTTTTTTGTGTAAATAATACAAAGCAGCTATACAAATACCTTACATTAAACCCATTACTGCAGATAGAAATCTATATTCTTCTTAGAATTCATTACACCCTGCTTTAGCCCAGAGTTTTTATATACCTTTTTAGCTTACTGACTGTGCAGCTGTCTAGGGAGAATAAAAGCATCCCATGCAGATTTCACTGCTGCTTGGTGTCAGGAGGAGTGACATTGAGAGCCATTATATTTGAAGCCTGTTACAGAAGGGGGTTTTGGTGCAGCAAAGTCACACGTTGAATATACTGTCATTAAGTTATTTGAAAACATGATGATAATGTGACAGAACAAATAAATGTGAAAACGTTGACCTGCGTAGAAAATAAAGTGTTGAAAGGAAGTAAATCAGATGTAATGCCTGTGGTGGCCACATCAAAGTGTGATATATGAAGAGGAAACAGTACGTAGAGGAAGGGCGGAGGAAAGGAAGGTCTAGAAAGATTTTAAGAAACAGAGTTCTGACTCTATGCTTTTAGATTAAGGATAAACAAAACCAAACCCAAACTCTTGTCTCCTGAAATTCACATAATGTGTTTAGCCAGAGATTCACTAGTGATAAAAAAGCTTGCTAGGGGCTGCAAGGGCTACCTGAGAGGCAGCAAAAATAAGCCAGTGATTCAGTGTCCTGGTTTAAACTTGATCACATTTACTCTAGTATTGCAAATTAGTGGAAACTAATTTAAGCCTTACTTACTGCAGAGGTGCTGCTCAGCCCTACAGAGTCTGGAGGGAAATGTGAACTCCAGTATCAGCCCTCTGTACAGTGCTTTTCATTGAGGCCCTCAAAAAACCCCATACTCAGTGCTTTTTTAACTTACATAATGTGTCCCAGTCCCAATTGCTCTATCTATCTATTAACCTATATATGTCTATACTGGGAAAAAGAGTGCAAATCTAAGATGCCATTTGCTATTTCGGTCTGTCCTTGAAACATCAAATAAATCAGACAGAATAAGACCACTTGGATTTCCACCACCACCACACGTGGTAGGGTTCCACAGGGAGTAAGTAGCAGGGCTCTTGCTGCAGTAACCCCATGTAGCTGCAGCGTATTTACACAGGGTTTTTATTATTTTCAGATTAAAATGTATCATCAGAGATAATGCACTTCCTTGTAATCACACTGTAGGCAATAGCACATCTTTTTGAAGTATGATCAGTGCTGTATGCAAAGCTCCTGGTTTCTTTAGAAATAGAAATGCCGAATATTTTTAACTGTGACATGCTTTTAAAATATTCCTCTCTGCTGTCACTAGGCTTTAATAAGGGCAAACATCACACAATAAAATAAAAGGTCATTTATGACAAGAATGTAAATATATGGTAAGTCCTTAGCAAAGATATGCCTTGAAGTTTGTTGGGGGAGTTCATTCCAGTCCAGCTTTTGTAAGCGTGGAGTATCTTAAGCTGTTTGTTTATCAACAAATACTATACTTCATAAATTTCATACTTTGCCTAAGTCTTTCTTCCTTGTTTGCTTTGTCTGCAAAAGCACACACTGCCTGTGGCTTCTTTAAGCTCATCATATGAAATTCCTAGCGGAGGGGGAGCTGGTCCAGCTAGGTGGCTTTTTTGGAGGGGGAGGTTGAGGTTTTTAAAATTTAAGGGGATTTTTCAGGAGCACTTATTTCACTCAGTGTGCCAATATATGCTATATTTGGGGGAAAAACATGAACAGAAAAACTAGGATAACTTAAACTGATGTTTAGAGGCTTTGCTAGCAGAGCTGCAGCACTGTAATTGCTGCTGACAAGACTCAGCCGTGGAGAGCTGGTCCAGCACAAGAGCAAGGACACAGGATCTGTAAAGCATCATTGTGAAGCCCAGAAAACTTGCCTATAGATCCCTCCTACCCTCCAGCCTCAGGTACTCAGTGGTACCTCAGGGATTAATTACATGGATTGACAATTAATAGGACAAAACTAGACTCAGCTGTACCTCTCCAGATTTAAGAGCTCCTGCCATTACCTTCCCATGATGTATTTCCTCAAAGGCTTGCAAATTTTGGCTGAGTTAAAGAAGAAATGGGACTAAGAAAAGCATGAACCAAAAGTAAGAAAATCCTTGGCCTGAATCTGACTGTTCACAGATCTACTTTGTGCTTGATTTCATCCACTTCCTATGTGCCCCATTAGAGGAGTTTGTTTCCACTGTGCATATTAATAACATCATGCAGGGTGACTAATAAGATGCAGTGAATATTTTGGGGACCAAGTAGGGGTGCTCTTTCAATCAGTTCCTACAGCAACTGCACTTTTCTTCTGTTCTAAGACTTTGCACTTGCATCCAGGTCTCATTTTTTACTTTTCTGCTGTTCTCTTTAAATAATAGAGGTGTTTATTTAAGGACAAGCAAGAGGTATGGGGAGGGGTAGGCATCATGATTGAACTGTAGGCTCCAAATTGAAAAGACTTTGAAAGTTGGGTGTTATTAAGAGCGCATTTAATCAGGGAAAGTGGCAAACAATTTGTTGTAAGACACATAAATACTAGTGGGAAACTAATTTCAGTGGCATAAAAAACAATCAACTCTTGCATATAAAGTAAATGGAAAACGGGTACCCCTGCATGTTATTGCTCCTGCCACGTACCACATTCATTTACAACAATTACTTTCTTCTCTTGACCAAACCAGCCTTTTTTTAATCTGCAGCATAAAGCAGGGGCAGGAGAATATTCAGAAAACATAGCTACATGCAAAGGCAGCTGCAGGATTTTCCTTTTTTTTTTTTTTTCCTTTTCTCCTCCTTAGTTGGTCATATTTAATAATCATAAACTGCCTTGTTGCTTAAGAACCTGACCTTCTCTGTTAGCAAAGCTCGTGCCTGAAAATCCTGCAAAGTTTCAATTTCTAAATGTCACAAAATATCGAATGGGTGCAGAAGACAAGAAGCAAGTCAATAAATGTTTGTATTCTTCTCTTGATGCTCTTTTGTATTTCATTTTATATGGGTGGGTGGGGGAAAAAAATTAACCCAAAGTTTAATCTCTCCTCCAAATAAAAGAAAGAAAGAGAGCAGAGCCTGGAGTAACAGTCAGTTAAAATATTGATTACAGTGCATAGCAATTTACTGAAAAATAAATAAATAAACCCGAAATGCCTTCCAACTATTTAGGAGAAAGCATACTGTTTCCTATGGTGGGGAGAAGTATAATTAAAAAGCTATCAACAGTCTGGGATTGTCAAAAGTACTTTGTCACCTGAAGCACATTCCTTGTAATTATCTTTTGGGCTGTAAGCTAGATCACCATTAACCTCCAAAGAAGAAGGGTTACTATGCTTTCTGGTGTGAGAAATTGTATCATCATGTAAATTAAACCCTGTTAGGTAGTCAAATTGGATTTGGGAAACGATTGAGTATTAAACCTAGTCATGTATATTATCAAATGACACAAAGCATGAAAAGCTAAGAGGGGGAGAAACAGAAAATTGTTTTTTTTTTCCTTCCTTAAAAATGTTAACATTCTTGTACAAAACCTGTTTTTTGGGTGAAAGTAAAAGCAAGAAGAGGAAGCAATATGTATGTGTATGTGCATTTTCATTGCATAATTATTTTTTTTTAACTTTCAGAGAATAGAAAATGAGACGACCCGGTGCTAGCTGATAATAATATAGCAGTCCTTGAAATTGCACTTACCTGTTACTCAGGATCTCAAACCCTGACACATAATTACCAGGGTTGATGGGCAATGGCTCCTTCTAACCATAGGGATGCGGTTTCCCAAGTCTCCTGCTGATGCACTGGAGCAATAGTGGCTGGATGGAGGATGGCTTCTTCAGCTCTGCAATTTAGTTGGCCTGGGATTATAGAATAGATGAAAAAAGCTTTAACCAAGTGATGAAAAATTGATATTATTGTTTAGAATATAGAAGGTAGTATTTAGGAAAAAAGGAAAGGAAAAAATGTCGAATTTTCCTTTTACTGTAGTCAGCATATGCCTGAACAAATTGTGTTTTGAATCCAAGGAGAATAAATGCCCTTTGTAAGTATAGATATTTTTTTTCCTTGTTCACTTTTCCACCTGTGTTTACAAAGGTGCAGTATTTAAATAACCAACAGAAATTAAAGGGTGTGCTTGACAACAGGTTAGTCCTTGACAGTGATAGAAATGAGCCAACTCTTGGGACAGGTTTAACAGCGTGGATCTGTGGGTAACCATGGGCCAACTTAAAGTGTATTATAAACATTTTGGGATTCTACTATTGCTTGTGGTGGCAGATTTGTTCGTTGTCCTGTTTCATGCCCTCCCCAGTGTTTGCTGCCTGCTCACTGAAATCCCATAAGCATTTCCAGAAAGCTCCATAACAAACAGTGAGCCCAAACACGATGATAGGAGCTCATCACATCCCCCAGCTCAGCATCGTGAGCAGCCAACGTGATGTTTGCATCCAACATGGTGTGTTCAGTGAGTGCTGTTCAGCTGTGCTTAACAAGGTTCTGGTTTGCCATGGGCTTTCTAATGTCTGAAAGAAATCCCTTTTGCAGGAAAATGGTGTGTGGAAAGAACACTAGAACACTAACCTCACCTCAGTTAATGGTGAGGGAGGAACAGACAATAAATTGGTCCCAGAAACGGGCGTGAAACTCAAAGCTTTGCAAATTTTTAGCATGTAGCTCCATCATTAAGGAGCACACAATCTTCTTTGTAGTTGCTAAATAGATATAAAAAAAAAAATTGCCAACAATCCCCAAAGCTTTCTGAGAGTTTAATTTTTTTTATTTGGATTTGTAGCGAACTTTTTAGAAAAGATATTTTCTGCCAAATGACGGCGTGTTGACAATGGGCTGTACCCAGCATTTAGAGTCCTCCTGCTTTCAACTTGTGGAAAGTGGGTAATTGAAGTGGTGTGCACAATAAATGAGAACATCCATTGGTTCCGTATAAACCTTTCAAAAGCCTCAGAACGGAAAGTAAGGCAGGCTGATGTGAATTGCAAAAGGACACAATTAATTTGTACATGAAAGAAGATTTTTAGTATGCCATTAGCCTCTGTAACAGCCAAAAATAAAAAGGCAATCATGTATAACCTTGCCAAAAGTATGACAAACTGCTTGTCATGAAAAAGTTTTGTATTTTAAGCAAATGCATAAAGTTTTTTTATAAAAATTATCCTGTTAACTCTTACTTGCTACCAGTGACATTAGGGTTTTTAAAAAAATAGATTAAAAGGCATGATCATTTCAGACTAGTAAAAAAGAAAACAAATCAAAAGCATCTGCCTAAAGCAAGTGGAAATGCGGGTGCTGTTTGGGAGGTTTTTGAATTTTCAGCAGACCAGTTCTGCTGGAATTCCTCTGTGTTCCTGCTTCTCTTCATGAGCCTTATCAGTGGAAGTCATGGGGAAGTTGTGAATCTCTTCTATGTCCCATATCTTTAGAATCTCATCCCCCCCCCTTTTTTTTTTTTAAATTAAAGTCTCTTTTATTACCCTTTTTTCTCCCTAAGTTACTTAATCTTTTTCAGCATATATTATCTGCATGTTACATAGCATATATACTATTTTTAGAAAAGTATGTAAATTCTAACAAATTAAGTGGTTTTATTTCTAGATCTAGCTAGCCAAGGTCATAAACTGCTCTTGGAGATTCCTGCAAACAATGAAAGTTACATTACGCTGCGGATATTAAAAAGACAAGATTGTGGGACTGATAAATTATTTTCTGCTTACTGTGAAAAAAAATGCATCATAGGATTTTAGTAGCCTGATTTAATCAATAACTCTGTAATTCCTAGTCAATCATAACTTAACTTTTATCCATCATTACAAGGGGGCAATAATTTCTAGTCCTCTATGAAATTATGTGACATCGTTAAATAACAGGAGTAGAATAGGAGCGCTCTTAGGAAACAACAGGGAGCTGGTGTCTTATCAGTGATTTTGAGAAACCATCATTTATGTTAATAACACTTAAATAACACAGCTGGAAGAGAGACCCCTGAATCTTACAGCAATAACAGGGATTACAAATTGTATCCACTGGAAATAAGGTGAGGGCTGTTTGCTGGAAATACATTTCTCAGATATTGCAAGGTTTGCAGTGTTTAGTATGTATTTATTTGGGGAAAAAAAATCATTATGATAATTTATGGTACAAATAAACTGCAGTACAGGAGAATTTTATAAGCCTTTCTTCTGTGCCCTCTGAGAAAGAGCCTTATCGATTATCAGTCTGATTTTTTCATCAGTGCAGCTCATTTGTAACCCCGTTCAGAATCACTTGGTAGAAGGAGAAGGGACAGGTTCTCAGTGCCTGTGGCCACTGAGGCGATTTATCATCAGACAGAAAGCTCTTGAGTTGCAGCACTGAGGTGGCAGCTCGGTAGCTTCCGTGCAAAGTCCTGGCCAATCTAAACCCAGTTCTCTCCTTGGTGTTTACTCACCACCCTACTTTCCTTAAGCAAAGGTTTTTAGATTTCTTTTGATGCCTGTTGGGTTATACCTGTCTGCACAATGACTTCCTTACAAAGATCCAGTTGGGTTGCTTTGTGATGGGTTTTAGGTTTATGGTTGCCTGTGATGTCACTTTACTCTGGTATATTTTTACATATCTGTATTGAGATGAATCATATTAATTATATCCTGGGTTTTGCTCTTGTTCTTTTCTTCTTTGATGCTGCAAATCAGTAGAAGACAGGTCTGGTGAGAAGCTTGCAGTCGGTGCACCTTGTATAGCAGAGAATCAGTTTCTTGCCGTTAAACACAGATTTTTCTTCTTCCTCTGTGATCCTTCTTTGCCATTTCTGACAAATTTCTACCCTCTGCCGTGTTTTATTTCTGTCATTTCCCCTTCCTCCTCTGGATAAATGCTGCCTTCTTCAGCCTCTCATATTTTCTCTGGTTGTGTACCACTCAAGGCTGTGCGGGGCCCCCGGCAGTATTTCTTCCATCCTGCTCTCCACCGCAGTCCCTTCTCATCGCAGCCACGGCACAGGTTTTGCATTCCAACTTTGCTGTGACTCACAGGTTCTACTGCTTTCCCAGCTGTGGAAAATACCCCTCTTGATGAGCCAACCATCGCTATAAATCACGTAATGACAAGCACAGCCCCATCAAGGATTCCTCCTCGGCGCTGGCTATCTATAGTGCTAACCCCAGGCTGGGATTGAAGGGTGCAGACAAAAGATCTACAGCCTGATTTAATGTTGAAGTCAGCCCTCTTATGGGCAGGGGGTTGGACCTACTGAGGTCCTTACAACCTGAATTACTGTATGGTTCTGAATACATCCCTTTTTCCCAAAGAATTCTGTAAAGAGATGTGTAAGTCTCCCTAAGGAAGCGTGAAGCATCTCCTCTTCTTCCCCATCTGGATTTCTGCGCATCATTTTGTCTCCTGAAGAATCCACACTTGAAAGCACAGCCAGGACATTAGGCTTTTGTCCAAAAGAGTTAAAGAAATATCAAGTTCCAATTAGTCTTAAGTGTGTCTTGAGGTTTTTTTTTGCGTTCTGCTTTGCATTCTGTGATAGGGAAAATTAATAACGATGCCTCCAGTACATAAAGCTGGGAATTAAATGCCAAAGTAGGATAATAATAATAATAATAAATAATAATAATTAATAATAATAATGATGATGATGATAGTCCCAGATTATTTTTTTTCTTTTCAGGCCACTTAAATGTTCTTGACTTATTTATTTAGGAAAAGAAAAGTTAGGTGGACTGCACCGTTTGCAGTATAACTTTTAAGAAGAAATGTGGGAAAGCAGAGAGTCAGACTCACCCTGGCGAAATTTGATCGGTTTCGGTGAGGTTACACCAGGGACTAATTTGGCCCGAGAAGTTGGTAATCATGTACCACAGATGTTACAGTATTTGAAGGCAATGGTCCATAATAGCAGAAGGAACAATATTATGCCCCAGAGGACCTATCAAGTGAATGAGATGTTAAGAGAGGGTTTTTTTTACACAAACACTGAATCAATACTGGTTGCAAGATCCAAGCGTGCTGAAGAAAATGAAGGATTTGACTGAATTCTTAACATTTTAGATGAAGCCTACTGGTCTGGTTTAAAGTAACCAGAGGACATTTTAATACCATCCACTAACTGCCCACATAGAAATGGACAGTGCAATATGCAAAATGAATTTCTATTTCTTTACCAGTAGTCCTAAAATTCTTGAGTTAATGTCTTCGTGTACAGCTCAGAATCTTGTAAAATTTTTGTCTTCATAGAAATACTCAATACAAGTTTTTTAAATAGCTTCAAATATTTAAGCAAATGTATGTGAAAGTCTGCAGACAGTTCTGTATTTCAAAAACCAGTTACACAGTTTATCATCTGGAGGACAGAGGTCAGAGACGTATTAGAAAGAGAACAATTAGGGTTTGTACTCTGTGATTAAATATCAGAAGCATTAACCAGCCACAGCATTACAGTCATAACATTGGAATAAAAATGACAGTTACTCTTGTTAGAGGCTACTGAGGTTGTATGTGTTTATAGCTCTTCTGTAATTTAAAATCAGATCCAGGGCTGCACACACTGAATCATTCCTCCCACTCAGAAAAGAAAGAGACTTCCTACATCTTTCATACGCCCCGGTGTAAACATTGAGTCCTCTGTTATAATCCAGGCTAGCTCTGAATCACTGGTGGCTTGTTCCCAGCAAATTACCCAGTTAAAACAGGCAGCTCGATAACTTCACCCCTGTGGCTTTCCATCACTGGGCCAGGGATGAAGATGGTCAGCCTCAAAGGAGGCTTTGGTTTCCTTACTACTTCTTTAACCAGCAGTGGAAAGTGGAACTTCTGGGCAGCTCTAAGTATCTGGTAGAGTCCATTTACTTTTCCTGGTGACTCAATAACGAGCTGCTCTATATAAAATGTCTTGTGCACTTTCTTGTTTCTTAGAAGTTTAGTTGGTTTGGATTTTTTTTCTCTTTTCTTTTCCTGGTTTGTTTTGGTTCCTGGTCACCTGAGTCTCAAATTCTTCTCGTCTTGGCATCAGCTGCAGACTTCTACGTTGTTGCTGGTTTGCTATGCATGTGTTTTATTTAGATTAAAAGGCAAAATACATTCATTCAAGGCTTAGGCAGTTTAGCATAATTAATTGTACAATACAAATAATTGAAGTAAGTTTAAACATTGCTAAGTTTAAGTCCTCAGGAACCACATTACCATTTTTGTACTGCCAGACATACAGTCTCTATCTCCACTGGAGATTATTTTTTCAGCATGCTCAGTGCAAGGAAGTGTAGGGAATGGGAATAGTCCAAGAACACCCCCTCCCAAGACCCACAGAGGGCCCTTGCACTTGTAAGAAGGGGCTTGAGTGCTGTTACCGTAAGACAAGAGATTCTCCATTGTTGTTGGGGCCATCTCATTGAAAGGGCTGAAGTGCTTCACGTCTCTCCGTGCCCCTTCAGTCCCCCTCCTGGGAAGGTTGCCATTGCCCTGTATAACAATGTATATTATAATATTCACACATCCATCCTACAGAAAATAGATGGAATGTGTCTGTCAGCCCTATGTGATCTCCAGACAGCTATGATTTCTTCATTACTCTTCCCATGATTGGATGTCAATTAGTGACTTAAAAATAAAGTCTTCATCAAGTCAGCAATCCCTTGGGCTCACGAGTCTCCCAACGCCTCAACCATGTTATCTAATTTATTATGCAGATACAAATGAAGTCCTGCTGTTGGGCTGCACTGGGGAGAGGGAGCAAACGAGCCCCTGTGTGCTGTGAGGTCTTGGAGACCCAACCTCCACCCAGAAGGGACCGCAGCACGTCCTCTGAGAAGCTCGTCCTGAAACCAGCTTGCTCCTTTCATCTCCGTGGCTGTTTTCACCTACATAACACGAGTGCTTCTCAAAGTGCCGAGCGCTGCATATCTCTGCCTTCTTTTGCTACTCAAGAGAAAGGTTAGGAAGGAAAATATCTGCCAACTAATGTCTTTTCAACTGCTTTTTTCAAGGCACAGTCCAGCTGAAAGATTTTGTATTGACAGCTGGTGAAGCGTTCATAGAAATGACATCTGCCCATTAAAAACATTCCTCTTACTTTCACTTGTCCTCAGGGATTTCAAGACTGCAAGTCATTTCCATGAAAGATATAACCTTAGATCAAGTTATGTAAAAATATATCACTCCATCAAGTGAAATAATCACGGTTTGATCCAGGAATATTAAACAACTGCCTTCCTGCATGGTACACACTGGAATTTTCAGAGTTCTCCTCTAAGTGTCTTCAATTGTTATTTCGTATTGTGACACCTGTAATTGTATATAGCAATCTAGATTTTAAAACCCTGACAAGGCTTCTATGGGTTCCACAGCATCCATAAATCCATCACAGCATACGAGATAGATTTTAAATTGATGGTACCACACCAAGCACTGGAATAAAAGCACTAGCAGCACTTATCCTTGTAGACTAATAGCTGCAAATGATTTTATGAATCATTAGTTCAGATCCTGTAGTCCTACCCATTTTAAATCATTTCTAGATTAATGCTTTTTTTGTCTGTGATATGATATTAATAGTCTACTGAAAAGCATGCAGTTTCTAGCGGTGTGTCACAGCAACGTTTTAGTGATGGAAGGGAGTTTGTAGTATTGCAATAACTGATTAATTGCTCTGATTTAGGTAGCTGGCATGTTTTCAAGAGACCATCTTCTAAGAGTTAGTATCCTAACAGGTCTGACTTCTGAGTGCAGATTACCAGCTACAGAGTAGTTATGCTTGGATGGCAACACAAGACAAAAGTCCCATAGTTTTTATACCCCAAAAGTGCTCCCTTAAACAGGCAGCCAGCCAGAACCAAGGAACGGTCTGTCAGTGTTTTGGTTTGGCTTTGGGTGATGTTTGTAGAGCTGTGAGCATCACTTGTTGCACAGTCAGTTCATCCACTCCTTCCCTGCCATCAAGGCAACACGCACATCTTACAGCACCAGCAGAAGTGGGTTTTGCCCATGGCTGGTGGTTGGATCTGGGGAGGGACGGGACACAGGGACCCATGTCACAGCTCCCTGCGTTCTGCTCCTGTGCCCTGTCCGAAACGGAATCTTCCCCTTCCTCCTCACATTCAAGACTTTCTGTTTGTGCCACAGCAAAAGAAGTGCTGAGCCATGTTTTGTTCTTCCTCAGTGAGTAAATCAGACCGTGACTTCCCTGCTTTGTGGAGGAAGCATCGTGTCAGGCCTCTGCTCTTAAGTTGGCAAAACAGATCCCATGGTACAAAGGTGGGTATTTTTCCTGTACAGTAACTGTGCATTTAAGCAGTCATGTCATTGTTCAATCTAATTAGTTTTCTCCAGTATTTCTCTAAACACCACGTGGTGAATGTCACTGGTGCTTTGCAGCAGTTAGCTTTGTAGCTCTCTAACGTGAGCTTGTACTGTGTTGATGAATCCTGATACTGCTTTAAGCATTTAGCTGCTATTTTCTGCCTACTCGTCTCTCAGAATGCAGGGAAATGTGCTTGCTCTGAGTAGGCTTTTTCACAATGAGTGTTTACTGCTCCTGATACAGACGTGATCCCTGCATGGCGTGCAGGGATGTGCTTTAAGGATAAAGTCAGCATGAGGAGGAGGGCTTTGCGTTTGGATGCCAGAGGTTCATTGCCCAGCTTTGGAAACTGTGGGTGCATTTCCTTCCAGGGTGGTAGCTGCAAAAAGAATTATGACAGTTTTAGAAAATCCATGTTTATCACTCTTGTTTTTTTAATTTTTCCTGCAGCTGAAGCAGATTCCAACCTGGTCCAGTAGAAGGTGTCCCTGCCTATGGCAGGGGGTTGGAACTAGATGATCTTTGAGATGCCTTCTGACCCAAAGCTTTTCATTGCTCTATGATTCTGTGATAGCTGGTTGTCTGCCCATACTCCTTCCAACCTCTATATGCATGTCCTTTCGTTGATGAGTGGCTGTGCCCTGGCAACAAGTGCCCAGGCCAGAGCCGTGTGGATTTCTCTGCCTCCCATTATCAGGGACAGTGGCCACAGGCCTTTTGGCTTGTGGACTGTGGGAGAGCTGTGTACCCTGCTGCATGCTCAGGGCTTTGTGTGAGCTTGATAATCACAGCAGTTTTAACTACAGCACCGTGAGAGTAATTAATAATTGCACAGAGTGAGCAAAACTGTTCAAGTGGTTATTTTAAAGTAACATGAATCTCAGCTTCTACCTTTTGGCTTAATAGGCATTTAATATTAATGATACTAAAAAGGTGAAATAGAAAAATAAACCCCTGTGTGCCTACTCTTATTGAGGCAGGCAGAACAACGCTTGTGCTCTTCACCTCCTGTCCTCCTCCCAGGAGAACTTGGGGGAACTGGCCTTTGGAGAAACCTCTCTGCTCTCCATTAAGTGTACAGAGCCAAGGGGATTAGGCTCTTCAACTTAGGTATTTGGACAGTGATGGTATGATGTCATGTCTCTAACATGATGGTGGAGAAAAAAATACTCTGTAGATCTGTTGTTACTTAATTGGCTTGCTTTATTGTGCTCTGGAATGCAGGAGGATCAGAGGTTAGTAATAACAATGTGATAGAAGGACCTGGAGTGCTGGAGGGCTGAGGCTTGAAAGGGATGAGCTTTTCTGTAATAAGTTCTTGGAAACTGTTGCAGTTTTAATGTTGTTATCGCTGCATTTAATTTGCTTCTCCTTCTACAGTGAGTAGTAAATGCTGGTGAATATATTTTCTTCTGTATCCCAGATGAGAGATTGACATCCATCTATACCTCATTAGAAGTGAAAGTTAGAACTGTGACTTTTTCCCCCCCTTTTCTTCTACTCTATTCTAAATTCACAGGCTTCAGTATCTGGTTTACAGTACTAAAAATAATAGAAGCCCATGCATTTCCTGATGCCTGTAAATAAAACATGCAGGTTTGCCTACAATGTTAAGTCACAGCATATATTGTTATCATGTATTAATAGGTGCAAAAGTCAGATTCTGCTATCGACATGTTAACACTTGGCTTTTTAGGCAGATAGATAGATAATAATTTCACATTTAGATCATGTTAGCAGACACATTATTCAATCACTGCACCACAGACCTTGAACACACACAGCCTGACATTGATAGCTACCGAGCGTGCTGCAGAGGTTACAGGAGAGTTATCTCTATCCTTACGTGCCTGCATGGTTTTTAAATAAGCTGAAGAAATGTAAAAGGGAAGAAATGCAAGAATGACATTTCTGAGGACTTTGTAAACCTGGGAAGATGGATGGGTGTCCTGTCCAGCACACACGCTCATGTAGGAAGCTCCTTCAGACCAATGTGACCCACATTCTTGCTGGAGGAGAGAACAGCACAAAGTCATTGTTGCTCTCCCTTTTCCTGAGTTTTTTGTTGGTTGGTTTGGTTGTTTTTTTACCCCCAATCAAGGTTAATCACAAAGGGATCTCATGTCATATAAATCAGAATAACCCATCACCTTCAGTAGCACCACCAGGATTTCCACCAGCTGAGCGTCAGTCCTCCAGCCCTTCCAGAGGTTAGCAGGGGTTACCGTATACCTGAGTCAGCCTTCTCCCTCTGGTTGCCTTAATCAATTCCTGAACGCTGTGCTCAAACCTATCACAGTATTCATCAATTCCCCTCTCCAAATAAGCAAAAATAAAACCAACCCAGGAAGGTTTTTCTGTCATTGCTGGTGTTCATAATGTCCTGAGATTGATGGATTGCACCCAAACCCTCGCTGTGGCAATGGCCCAGTTTGAAATGCATTGGAAAAGAAAAGGGCTTTAGTGCAGAGGTATGCAAGAATGTTTGAAGGTGTTTTGGTGAAATGTGCTGGGTTTAGGAGGGCTATAGGAGGATTAGGAAGTGTAAGTTTAAACAAATGCCTAAATCACTTGTTACTGCACTTCAAAAAATGTATTTTTTTTTTCTAAATGCATCTCTCTTACAGTTTAATTTTTGTAATTTACTATAAAAATGGAGTGTGCTGTGGACAGTCTAGAGAAACTTAGAGGTTCTCTGACACAACAGGAGCCTTTGCAGGATGTAAAGAGCTTGCCAGTATATTTAAAAAATGGGGTTGCTTAGAAGTACTTAGAGTGAGCATCGTCGTAGATGCAGATGGCTTTGTAGAAGAAAAATTAACATTTCATATATAATTAGTATCTAAAACTGAGAAAGGAACAAAGCATGGGATCAAAGTCGATGAGCTTTCAGGTCATGCAGTATGTTAGTGGCCAGAATTGTTCTGCTTCATACATTTAGTAAACAAGTTTGTGGAAAATGTGTGTTTAACCATTAGGAAAAACCCTCTGCATTTGATCCACAAATGGCAGCTACACAAATGCTCAGTTTGCCTTTTTTTTTCACTGAAAGCTGGAGAGTTTCTTATATAGTAGAGAAAATCATGTCATGATAGAAGGCACGGATACTAAATCCCAGCAAAATCACTCCTGAAACTAACCTGCCACTTTGAGGAGAAACAGCATTTCACCTTGGAAACTTGTTTCTTTATCTTGAGCGTTTGACACTCGGTCCAGCTGTCTTGTATGGTCAACAAGATCCACCCTATCAGGGATGCCTGTGTAAAAGGTCACACAAAGCTATCAAGGCTGCTTTAGCCAAACCTGAACAATCACAGCAAAGCAAAGTCCTGAGTCCTGTATCACAAGTTTTAATTTCTGCCTCCAAGATCGTATCTGCTCAATCTTATTTTTTACAACAGTGTATCATGCTTCCTTTCAGATCAATTTGTCTATAGCAGCTTATTTGGGAGGTCTGCAAATTGTGAGGAATCTCCTAAATTCCACGCTCTAATTTATTCCCGAACAATTTATAGCCCCTTGGTCTTGTATGAATATCAGCCTTTAAATTTCAATAATTCTTCTCCCTCCCTGCTGTTTACTTCCAAAGGTACCTATAAAGAATAATTGTATGCCCTCTCAGACTGCATTCTGCTGGGCTAAACAGACCAAGCTCTTTTTAATTTCCTCCTCCTTAATCATCGTGCGGGGATGTAGCAGCGCTTCAAACCAAGGTATGTGGAACAGTTCACAGTGTTCTGCATTGCATCCTGCTAATGCTTAGTGTGAACGCCTTGTCTCTTCTTAAAGCTTACCTTCATGGGTTATCTGTTACTAAATTCTGCAAATAAGGGGATGTGCTTGCAAATTAACTTCAGAAAACTTACTTCTTACAGGAGTCAGGAGTTACCTGTTACTACCCATTAGTAGTGCCTGCTACTGCTTCAGTGCTTGGGTTGGACTCGGGTCTTTACGTTCAGACGTGTAAAAGCTTCTGAGAACTCTCATTTGTCAATCTAGTTTGATTGTTGGCTGTTCAAGAAAGAGGCATCCTTACCTGCAGAGATGCAGATGCAGTTTTTTGTATGAATCGTAACTGCTTTAAGGCATCCCAAGCAGGCTTCCACTTGATACAAACAGACTAAAACTCCTGAGCTGTCCTCCATCAACTGTGGCATCGGGCAAGTTCTTCAGCATGTGCTGAGATCTGTGAACTTCTAGTTTCACCTCTGTGTTGTTCATTTGCAGTTCAGACTCTTTTTGACACCTCGCCTGGTTCACCAACTAATTTTAATGCACTTTTTTTTTGCTAGTTGAGTGATTAGCCAACACTCACTCCTTCTGTCCTCTGGGATTTTCTCCCACTGCAAGGAAACTCATTGTTTATATTGTTCCAGACTGTAGAAATATTTCTGAATGAGCATTAAAATCTCGAATGCTGAGTACAGTGTCTAGCATGAGAAACAGAAAAGACCAGACTCATAAATCTCCTTCCATGATCTCATTTGGTGATCATTAGGTGACCTGCCAGCCAGCTCCATGGTCATTCCATGATCTTATAATTTTCTGCCTGCTCTTGAAAGACCAAATGGGTAAGAGGTGAGCCTGTCACCGCAGCACGGACTCTGTTCGCAGGTCTGCCCGCCACGACCTGCCCGGCCTCTCCATCACTGTAGCTGTACGTTTGGTAAATGACAGTGAGCTGTCCCCTGGCAGGGACTGGGGACCTGGGTTATTAAGAATTATAAAGAGCAGAGAAATATTACAGGCAGTCAGCAGGAGAGCTGAGATGATAACTCACAGTCTCTTCTCCGGGACCTCAGTGCTCTTTGTGCCAGAGTCGAGGGTAATGCGGTGAGTGGCTTTTGGAGCAAACATGTGGCATTTCATCAGTCCTGCAGAGATACATTGTGGGACTACAGAATTCATGAGGCCTCCCCAAAGGCATCTGGCAGGTCTATATATAAGTGTCTTCAGACTTCCAGCCCGGTGCTTTAACCTCTGGCTGTGCATCTTCTTGGGGCTTTTGAAGGAGTGACCTCTGGGATAAAACAAGTGAGTTGGTACCTTCCCCGTGCCAGGTCAGGCTTGGCAGCGGGGAGGTGTGATTACCTGCGCGCTGGGATGGGGGGAGGGACACTGGGGCATGGGCTGGGAGTGAACCTGGCTGTGGTGCCATGAGGTACCTGTGGGATGGGGCAGCAGGTGCCTGGGTAAAGGGGTGGTGCAGAAACTCGGCATTATCCTCTGAATGAGAGTCCTCATCTTTCTCTCTGTTGGTCAGAGAAGTGCTCCTTTGAATCCATGTTCTCACAGATAAAAAAAGTCTCATGAAATTTTATATATTTTTTCAAAAGTTAAAGGTTATTTTTAGATCAGGTACGTAGGGATATGGTTTAGCATAGGATGGGAATGTTTGGACTTGATGATCTTAAAGGCCTTTTCCAACTTTCTGATTCTGTCATTATTTTGTCAGAAATAAAATCTAAGCCTGTAGCTTTTTGTATTGGGCCAAGACATCCCCATGAATGTCAATGCAGTGTTGTAACAGCGAGAGGCCACAGAATATTGTGCTCCTCAGCTGTCTGCTGTTGAGAGCAGAGATGTTTTAACAGCAAGTCAGCAGTCCCCTTCTGCATGGCTTGGACACCAGCGGCCACTTCTGTGTCTTTTCCCTCTGTCCTCTGCTGTGCTCAGCAGCTGGTGGAAGGATGCTCACTAATTTCTGTAGGCTTCAGCTCTTGGCCAAAATGATCAGAAAGCAGCCACTTGACTGTAATTCTTTTGTAGTAGATGTTATGAAGAAATTGAATCCACTCTTGATTAGGAAATTCCTCCCCCCCCCTTATTCACAATTCACTAGCTGAAGAGAAGATGCAAGTGAGGGTGATTTCTAAAACAGTGGGTTTCTGTTTTGATTAAGTTAATCATGCAGTATGTGCCTTCAAAAATCCCCAGCCAGACATTTAAGAAGTCTGAATTTCATATAGGATAATCAAACTAGTGTGGAATTGCTCCTGAAAGAGCCTGTGGATGTTTAAGTTTGGAAATAGTTCTGCTTCTGCCATTGCCCAGACAGAGCAGTCCTGTCTCGGGATGCTCCTTGTGCTCTCAATAACGTGCTGCTGGAGTGGCTGTGGATGTCCGGGGATGTCCGTATGGTTTTTCCCCCCTCTCAACAGACTGCATGTTGGACTTCTTCCCCCAGGGTTTGTGAGAAGTTACCTGTGCTGGGGTACTTGCTTTTCCATACAAAGCAAAAAAGTGAATATTTGAAGACATCAGATATGGCCCCATTTGTCAGAAATGCAGGTTAGAAGGGTGTTCAGGGAGACATGCAGGGGATCAGGTGCTGGGTGAGCAAAGGTGGTTAGAAAGTTCCCTGTAAAAACACATCAATGAAGGTGAGATATGGAGGAGATCACAGAATCACAGAGCTGTAGGGGTTGGAAGGGACCTCGAGAGATTATCGGGTCCAACCCCCCTGCCAAAGCAGGTTCCTTAGAGCAGATGACACAGATAGATAGGCATCCAGATGGGTCTTGGATACCTCCAGAGAAGGAGACTCCACACCCCCTTGGGCAGCCTGTCCCAGGGCTCCCTCACCCTCACTGTGAAAAAGTTCTTCCACATATTGGTGCAGAACTCCCTGTGCTCCAACTTGAGGCCATTGCCCCTTGTCCTGTCCCCACAGACCACTGGAAAGAGGCTGGCCATTTTCCCCTGTGTCCAAGGCTTAATCAGATCCCCTCTCAGTCTTCTTTTCTCAAGGCTCAACAGCCCCAGCTCACTCAGCCTTTCCTTATAGGGGAGATGCTCCAGTCCTTTAATCCTCTTCGTGGCCCTTCTCTGGACTCTCTCCAGGAGATCCCTGTCTTTTTTATACCAGGGGCCCCAGAACTGGACACAATACTCCAGGTGGGGCCTGACCATGGCAGAGTAGAGGGCAATCACCTTCTTCCAAACTAGCCCCAGAGGCTAGATTTGGATCACTTGATGGGTGGTTCTGTTTTCTGTAGCATACGTGTCATTTTTATTTATGCAGGATAAAAGAATGGCTATTAAAGGTGAAGATTATGCAATTTATTTAAAAACAGGAAAAAAAAAAGTAGATATCCTCCCACCCTCCCCAGATCATAATTGCAGTCCCTTGCAAAAGGCAAACTGGAATCAACTCCCCACAGATGCGTGTAGGTGGTCGTGTGATTTATACATCCAAAGGCTGCATTGTGGAACTACAATTGGGGGGAAAAAAGCTACAGAAAAGTGTACCTACGTTAAGTGCCAGAGCCTTCAGTCTGAAAACAGCCTTTGGAAAGGGTTTTTTTTTTGAAAGCCCGTATCGACAGGCTGAGTTCTAAGCACAGTTACACTGATTATATGGAAGTAGAGCCTCCTTTGGACTGAAAGGCACCGCTATTAGATGGATTTTTAGTCAGGTGTTACGTGTCAAAGAATGACAACCAATATACTAGAGCAGTTAGGTTTTCTTTTCTGCCATTAGTGGCAACTTTCTCCTGCATAGTGAAACAAGTGTGTGGTTCACTCCAAAAACCTCATGGGTAAAGGGGCTGATGTGTCTGGGGGAAGACATCCCCACTGCAGAGGAAGACGGGGTCACCAAATACCAAGTATTCATCTTTAAGGGGTTCTCCTGCTACCCAAATGCTGTCACTGTCTCTCTTTGGCCACCACCTTTGCCTGTAGTTACACATCATCACCCACAAGATGCACTCAGTGTTTCTTAAAGCAATTCTCCACCTTTTTCTTGGCTGCTCAGCAGAGCTCCTGCCACAGTTGGACATTGACAGTCGGGTCCTTTCCTCACACTTGCCTCTGGTGTGGTATTTACAGCATCCTGAGTAACAGCTGTGTGTTTGTGTGCTGTAGATGCTGACTGTGGCATGGATCATCATCATTTTGCTGTCATGGTGTGCAGCTTTAACCTTTTGTTGTACCCATCTGGTGTCTCTGCCTCACCTTATGCTTTGGTTTTGAAATGGTTGTTGTGGGGATCGTCTGTCTGGGATCGCTGTTTGTACAGCACTTAGCGTGCTCCAGGCCTCATCCCAAACCAGAGCTTTTAATTGCTGCAGCCATACTAATACAGTGATGAGGTCAGCCCAGCTGTTATAAAAATTCAGTACCTTCTGACAGTGCCAGTGCCCTTCACTTGGAGAGAAACACTATCGACTTGCCCTCGGTTGCCCTCCGTGTATCTCTGGTGCTTCATCTTTGGGGGCTTTTACCCACTTCTCTCTCCCATTTAGGTTATTCCTGTAGTTTATTTCTGGTTCCATACGTTGCACGAAGATGTCTCCAAACCCAGGAGCGTGGCTGAGATGGGGGGTTCTCTCCACACAGCTCAGGAGACTCCTTAGGTACCGCTTTGGGGTCCTTGTCCTAACTCTTCCAGACCTTTGGCAAGCCCCATGGAGATGTTGTGGACAGGCACAGCTGTGATGATGGATAGTCCTCATGCCAGCGATCGTGGGTAAAGGATTCCTTTCCCTTTGTGCATCTGTGAGTGCCTAGCAACTCTTTTCCCCTGGGTTTGGGAGCAGACTACCATAATTTAAATGGTTAGGTGAAATGGCTGGTGAATTTAAAACCGATAGCATTGTCTCATGTAATTTCTTTATGCTTGTTAATGAGCCTTCATCTCCTTGTGTTCATATTAGGTGGGGGGGAAACAGTAGTGGAAGTTGAGATACATAGAAAGGCTTTGACAAAAGCCAGTCTTCCATGAAATAGAATCTCAACTTTAAGGGAAAAATGACCCACTAATAAATTACATTCCAAAATGTGTCTTCAAATAATGCATGAAGTCTGATTTACATAAAAACATGTCTGGGAGCCCTTAAGCTCTCATCATTCTGCATTAAGCCAGGATTTCTTTCAGAAAGAAAAGCGAGTAGTGTCCTCACGTGCAATCTTAGTGTAGAAACCCAAGGGCTTTCCTATCTCCCCTCTTCTGAAGAAACTGTTTTCCTCAGCTTAGTCTGTTGACAGGCCAGTGCAGAGGATGCTTGGGAGTACTGGAGTCCAGGTATACTGTACCAGGACAATCCCCCAGTACCATTGAAAATCCCGTGCATCTTTTGATGTGTGGGGTCACTGGTGGGGACTGCCAGTGCAGGTTTGAGCCCTTAGAGAGAAGAACATGAGACTGACTTCCCCAGAGGAGCATGGCAGACAGCAGTGATGCCAGTTAATGCTGGTTGTGATGAGAGTTTGTAGAAGAACACCCCTTATGGGATAAACCATGCTTCTCCCCTTTGCTGTGCAGGACACTGCCTGCCTTAAACCTGATGAGTTTTCACTCAGCGTGTGCCTGGGCTGGGAGCCCTGCTCTGGGGCTGGGAGCTCCCAGGGAGCTCATCAGGCTTCCTGCAGGCAGAATAGCTGATCTTTAGAAAAGGTTTTGGTTTTGAGGGTCTACAGGCAGTTCTGCTGAAGAGCAGGCACACTGCATTGTGGATGTGTTGAAATAAATGGTGGCTTGTCCCACTTCTGAAGGGGCTATCCTTGGGCATTGAGATGAGCAAGATTTTCCCCCACAGGCTCTGTAATGTGTAAATGACACCAATTCCCTGAAATCTCTGCTTCTAGCCAGACTTCCATCAAGTCTGTGTTTGCTGATGAGGCTCTTCCTCTAGCAAAGAGCAGTTATGGAATACTGCAGACCAGTAATGTATGTTAGTTACAGAAAAATAAAGAAATCGACAAAAAAGAAATTATTTCCTTTATTTTTCTTCATAATTGTGCTTTCTGGGGGTCAGATACTTTCAGAAAGAGGAGAGGCAGCAGCTTGAGCTGAGAAAGTCAGGTGAAACCTCAAATGAATTAGTATTCAGTCTTAGTATCAGGGTTTTTTTAATCCTTCCTTAGCCTAACATCTCCCTAAAACAGTTTTAGTAGAAAAGCAGACCAGGAAAAAAGGAGCTTATAACAGCAACTTACAGGTTTTCTCGAAGGTTAATTAATTGCAATTAACTGTGAAGTACTGTAGCAATAAATGGAAGCTTTGAGTTTGATAATGAAAACCAAAAATGGAAAATAAAAAAATAGAGAGAGAAGGAAACAGGGAAAAACCCACATGGAACAATCCTGAGCTTGCAGATGTGCATTTTTTCCTCCCCTCTCGGTAGGCTCGGCTTGCAAACTTAACTCAGACAATTTACAAATATAATTACAGCAGGTAATTAATTTAGGGGCTGTGCGGTGTGGTGGAAAGAACAAAATGTTTTCATTAGGAAAGTTGCGACTGGCAAATCTGTAAAGGACTCGCTGAGCAAGTCCTTACCCATGTGCTTTGCAAGAAAAGGGTGACCTTAGGTCAGTTTGTCCCTTGGTTTTGGGTCATTTCTATTTAGATTAAAATAGATTCTGAACCAGAAGATAAAAGAATGGAAAGCTCTGGGGTTTTTTATTTGGATTTTTTGCCTTCAGATGCTCCAGAAGAAGAATCTTTTCAGAAGATGGGTGGGTTTGAGTGGGTCCCCAGAAGGGTCTCTGTTGTGGTGTACAGAAACAGGACTGTCATAGTCACTGGGAGGGGGATTGGGATCACTTTTTCCATCTTCCCTTTCTCTTTCCCAGTCAGTGCTCTGAAGAGACTGTTTATCAGTATTAAGGTAAGCTCCAGGAAGCCCCAACCAAAACTCTTGTGGTCAGACCTTAGGGACAGCTTCCATCCCAGACGCCTCACCTGTACACAGGGTAAGGCATGGGTTTGGTAGAACACTGATTTCTTCAGGGCCAAAGTCAGCTCAGAACTGAGAGCAAACCCAGAGCCCGCTCCCATCGTGTTGGTGTGCTGTTCCCTCCTTCATCTTCCCTGCTCCCTCCTGCCTCCCAGCGCTGCTGTGTTTGAACCGCTGGTTCAGGACCTTCACCCCTACCTGGCACCGAGCCCATGGCCAGGAGCTGGCACACCTCTGGGGACGTGGTGAAGCCAGTGATGAGCAGGCTCTGGCAGTGATGAGTGGGAGGAATTCACAGCACAGCCTCCCTGCTTACCTTGGCCCGAAACCCGAGCCTCACCATGCAGAGGAATTAATTCCACTTGCTTTCTCATCTGCTGAAGTAATAGGGTCAGATCAGCGGGGAAAGCAAAAATTACTTTGAAGTTTCCTGACTCCCTAAGAAGGCTGCTCTCTGTGTGTGGTGTGGTTACAGCTCCAAACTGATGTATTTATTTTACAGATGGAGCTCTGAGCACACAGAGCATGGCTACACGACCACAAAAAGTTTGCAAGAAGAGATGTGTACCTAAAGAACCCTAAAGCTGAAATAAGAAGGTGCTGGTACACTTGGAGCTATGTGAGATATGGCTGGTAGTGTTTGTTCATATCAGGGCTCTTCCTGTCATAATAAAGGATCCCTTGAGCCATCTCAAAGTCTGATTTCAAAATTTATTATACTATTTAGCATATACAAGGTTAAGAAAATCAGCGCCATAGCCAGATGGCTGGGGAATTGTATCATCCTGTTGCTCTCTTCCCTACTGCCAATAAATTTGGTGGCCAAGGCAGGGCACCAGATGGGAGATAGTGCCAGTGGGACCAGCTGTGGGAACGAGTGCCTTGGAGCTCCTCTGGTCTGTGGCTGGTCCCTGGGGGCTGCCTCTCTGCTTTGGCAGGGCAGTGACGGTCACGTACTGAGTCAGCTACTGCTCCAAGAGGAGGGCATGGCAGGGATTGGATCAAGGGAATAGGCACTTTATCCACCCGTTAAAGACAAGCATTACCAGTGCCACAAGGTTGTTCTGAAGTGAATTAGATAAAGAAGAAAAGTCATATTCAATTAAATGGTGCCCTTTTTTCTCTGACAAGTGTGACACTGGGGCTGTGCTTCACAGTTTATAGATTTGTATAGAAATTGGTGCTAATAGTTCAATTTTGTGTAATTATCATGCTAGTAATATTGAATATGATGAATCTGGGTAGAGGGAGGAGGAGACAATACTTCTATAAATAGTTATATCCAGAGGAGGCAGATGGGCTAAAATTATATTTAGAGATTAAACTGGCAGCAAACAACCTCTGCGATCTCATTCCAGCTCTGACCCAGAGTTTCTGTCCATCATGACATGTCACAGAAGCTCGCTGGGTTGTGGGTTTTATATATATATATATATATAAAATCTTTTACATGAAGATAATACCTTGCTATCTCACTGGGGCTTTGTGACAATTCATGTCTCTGTAACGCTTTGAAGCAGAGCTTGTAAAGTGCTAAGTATTATTAAGATGAGATGAGGAGAATCTCTTATCTCAAACATCAAGTTCTTCAGGGATGGGGAAGGAGGCAGTGATCTATTATCCATAAGACTTCTCTTCAGGCTAAGTTTGATCAGCCTTAGTGTGATTCAACAAAACCCCGTTCAACTGTGGACAAATGGACATCTCTATTACAAGGGATGAAATGGAAAGCTGTATAAAGGGAGAAATCACCCGACACCGTCTTTGATCATAATCTATCTGTGCCTCAAAGGAGCACGTAATAATGCAAACATATTTGCAGGAGTAAGCCAAAAATAACTCACACTGTTGTTCTGCCTGCATAAAGCCATCAGGAATGTATACAGACAGTTGTTGTTGTTGTTGTTGTCAGCATTGTGTAGTGTTGCTGTGCCGAGCAGCTCGCTATCGGGGCCGTATTCGGGTGATGTGGTCCCTCCTTGTGAAATTTGTAAAGCACTTAAGCATCTTTCAAAAAGGAAATGGAAAAATTATGATAAACCCTCAGTCAGGAAGGATAAATGCTCGCTAGACCATCTCTGGGTTAATTTAAAAATAATAAAGCAAGCCATATATTCAGGAAAAAGCTCATTGCAGAGGAGGAGATGGGACAGGAGCGGCTGTGGGGGCAGATGGCAGCAGGATAGATGTAGATAAGTTTTAAGCAGTAGCACAGATTCTCATCAAGTCTTTGAGGAAGAACAGGCGGGAGTGATTTTGTATGTAAAAATGCTCTTATCTGTCAATAACCGTGTTAGGAAGCAGCCCAGAGATGCACTCTAACATTCAGAGGCTATGCTTTGCTCTTTCAGCAATTTGAGCTTTCTGGACATTATTTCAAGGTCACGCATCACTGTCAACCCTGTTGTCAATCAAATCAGTGGCATCTCCCTCACTCCTCCTCACTCTTCCTGCCTGAGATTCTGTTCTGCATCCCCATGCACGGGGTCAGCCTTTCCAGCCTTAATGCCTTTTACTTAAAAGGATAGGGTGGTTCAAAAAAATAAGCCAGACTTTGAATTCTTCTGATTTGCAAATCTTTTGACTATTAGGCTTTGCTTTGTAGAAGGCGTTTCCTTTAAGCAAAAGGCTGGGGAATAAATAAGAGCAGATTCCTAAACTAGCTGTTACTCATTTGTTTTCCTCATGGACCTGCAGCACCTTTCTGTGAGACATCACACTTGATGAATATCGACACGGAAATAATGACTGCCCATTGCTACAGTGCCACTTGTGTTATCTGTTGGGGCCAATGCCTTCATTACTTAATAAAAATAAACTAATAAAGCCTATTATATCCGTTTGCAAGGTGACCTATAAATTGTACCATAAATTCTTAAATAATCTTGTACTTCAAAGAATGAGTGTGCTGATTGGAACAGAGTTTAAAGAGTATTTGTACTCCCCAAAGGACATATTTCAACTAATTTTCATTAATAATTAATCATGACATACTGGTTCTAGAAGGTTAACAAGAACGTAACAAGTATAATGCTCCTCGAATGACAAGCTGGGGGTGAACATGGCATGATAAGTTAGCATCCTTTGCTGCTCTTTCCTGCTGTGGCAACTGCTTGGGATGGGAGTGGGGCTAAAGAGTGGGGAAATGTTTTCTTCCCTGTCCTTCCTTGCTGTGTGTCTCTTTTTTTTTCCCTGAGATATTTTTCTCTGTCAGTAGCGATGGACTCACATCTGTGTTGATTTGTGATTCTTTTGTTTGCATACAGGAAATGTATCTGGGTAATAGTAGTAGGAGCATCTTTATTTGAGTTTTTACCTTTTAAAGGTTTGTCTGCTCTCTTCAGAACCATCCATCTCTGTGCAAAGTGGCATTTTTGTATTTCCTACCAGCACAGCATTCCAGGACAGTCCTAAATGTGTGCCTCAGCTTCTGCTGTGCAGCCTGTGAGCCCCTCCACGCTCACTAAGTAATCCTTTCAGGATAGCTGGGATGCTCCTTGGTTTTGATGTATTGTTGTTTCAATATGCACTTTGGAAATTTCAACAGACTAGAAGGTAAAATTGCATACCGTGGAAGCTCTTAAAAGTCAGATTTTGCCAACCACAGGCTTGTCAAAGGCAAGTATATAAGGCTAATGAAGGAAGAGTAATGGTATCTCGAATCTCACAGTGCTTTATATTAATTGCTCACAAATGCTGACTGCTGGCAACTGTTCCATAGTCAAAGCATAATGGACTTGGGAGGCCAAACTTGCATTCCTGCAATGTAGTCATTTTTTAAATGCAGCTAGACTAATTGCAGAGGACATCTGAGTGCCTCTGTCCATCCAGCGTGGTCTGGGAGGTCTGCAGGCAGAGCAGCCTTCATCCGAGGGCAAGAGAGGAGGAGCAGGGAAGGTGTAGCAGTTAATCTGCAGGTGTCCTCTGTCTTAAAAACCAGCATAGGGCTACTTGAAACTGGAGAAGTGACTGGTTCTGTGCGAGGTCACAGGTGGCATTTTCTCCTCATCCTCACCTCGCCCCGTGTGTGCCTTCAGACCTGTGGCAGGACATCACACCAGCACTCCAGACATCTCTCCTTTGGTACCTGGCGGTCATTGACACCTATGGTGCAGGGTTTGAGAGTGTGAATTCCCATGATCAGCATGTGATAGGGTGAAAAAGACTTAAATTCTTGGGGAGGCTTTCATATTTGAAATTCGGAGCTTCTGGACTTCAGGTGAAGGAGAAGAAAACAAGACTGATGCTTTTTGCCAGGCTGCTAGACTGAGGAAAAACAGGTCCAGCTGTTACATGACTTGCTATTTTGAGCCTTAAAACTGAGTTACTCTTTCTTCTCCAGTAACTTAAAGTAGCTTCAGTGGGTAAAACAAATATAGTCTGTGTTTGAGGTTTTTTTTTTTTTTTGGGGGGGGGGGAGGGACAGGGTTCATATCAAGAACATTTTTATTCCATTAAAATGAAAGCTTATGTCACATTTATAGAAACACAAGATGGTACAAATGGTACGTTATCAAATCGAGAAAGCAATAAACAACAAATGCTTTTGATTTAATAGTGATAATACAGTAATTCTATGAAATATATATATATATATATGTACACCTAAATTAGTTCTCTCCACGTTTTCAGATGCACTCTGTGGAGATATGGAAAAAGAAGGTCCAACATCCCAGCCCTTCTGTTTGCTGTTAAAGCAATTTGTCTCAATTTACCAGCATAGTCATCGATGATTCTCACACAAAATATATTAGTTCAAAAACCAGAGTGGACAAATGGAGTTAAAATTCTATAGTTTAGCTACTCCAAATATATTGTCTGTCTTTTTCAGAAGGAAAAGTAAAAGATGTATTAAAGATGGGGAAGCATCACTTATCCAGTCTGATAGATTAAGAACCGTTTGGAGGCGAGGTGGGGAGAGGCATGCCTAGCACAGGGAGTCTGAGAGAGCTACAGTTTGGCTTCATTTGCCTCCTCTCTGGAAGGCAGCCTCCAAGTTTTTGACAGTCGTCATTAAACTGAGGTTTTTTATAATCTTGCTTTGTACATCATGGCCTACTTTTATTCTTTCTTGCTCTTTCCTTTTTGCCCTGAAACGTATGTTCCCTTACCTATATAAAGTGAATATGCAGACAGGGAAAAGGATAAGATGGCACATTATAATTTATCTCTTTTGCCTTCCTGATACTCTCTTCCCAGCTCAATACGTTTTAATGTTTACGGGTTCTTTTGCATATGGAGCCTCAGGAGTTTTTAAGAGCTGCTAATGGACAATTTAAAACTAAACCAGCAACCATTAAGACTTTGGGGAGTATTTTGTTTATGAAACATATTTCCAGCATTTTCCTCTATTCACTGGGAAGTGTTAAAACATCGCTCATGTGTGTGTTCCAAAAAAGCTGGCATTTCCTTGTAGCCCTGTTCTGTGGAGATGGTAACAGATGAGCAATCATAGCTTCTAATTAAAAGACGGTGTCAGGAACAGTGAGGTTTTTAAGAAACAAAATGGCATTTTTCTGCTTATGGAAAACAAAGGAGAAATTCCTAATGCATTGCAACCTCACTTCTCCCATAGGGTTAACATGCCTGGGTGGGCCAGTTACTAAATGACTCACCCTGGTTTTGGGGTGCTGGCTGTGGGAGGCTGTCACCACGGACCCACCTTTACTTGGTGGGGGGATCACTGCAGTGTCCCCAGCACCACTCAGCCACAGTTTTCCCACTTGACAGGCGACTCGTTTGGCTGGAGCCCTTTGACAAATGACCCCTGCTGCCAAATTGCTCCTCTGCAAAGTGAGTGTTTAATAACACTGCACCGAGGCTTTGGGAAGATGTACAGGCTTGGAGGGTGCTTGTGCAGCATTGGTCGTGGCAGGCTTTCACCCATAAACATCACTCTCTGGACATCCAGAGAGGTGCCTGTGTTAATCAGCTCGTGCTCATCTTTATGAACAAGGTTGACATAGTTGTGTGCTCCAGATTCAAGGTAAGGTTTCAATCAGAATATTGACCACAGGCATTTTTGAGGCCAGATCTGCACCCTGGGCTGTGACAGAGGAGCTGTCTCTACCTCTGGCGTGGAGCATTCATAAAAGAAGACCTTAAAAGCATCCTGCAGACCAAGGCAGACTGAACTGTGGCTCCTGCAGAACGAACTAAAAGATGGACTGAGAAAGCATTGAGCTTTTCACCGTGCCCTGTGTACCCAGACCTTCACCCTTAAACAAGCTGGGTGGACTCCAGGCTGACCTCAAATTCAAGTGTCTCCTTAAATAACAGAAGCCTATTACAGTAATTATTATTTTTAAACATTGAAGATTTGTTTTGTCTCCAAAACCACGTAAATATTTCCTTAGAAGTTGCTAGAAAATTAATGCAAAATTATATTTGCTTATACTAGAAAAAAATAAGGTCACACACAAATTAAATTAAAAAAAAAAAAAGATCTGAGCATTCCTGGCATGCTTAATGTTATTTTACCTAAAATACATACATGAAACCAAGAGTAAATGTTCCTTCTTTTTGTATTTAGACAAAGCCCAGGTAGGTTTCTGCATTAGGCAGCGAAAATTACAACTCTAGCCGAGCGATGGAGATAAGCTCGTTCAACCCAACTGAAATGTTGTCATTTCCAATAACTTTTCTTATTCTGCATGAAGAAAATTATGTTGAAGTCTCAAAAAATTAAACGAAATTACAGTTGCATAATGAAGCTAAGCTCTTTATGGCTGGTAATAGAGGAGCAAGAATTTAGAATTTGCTAAATTCACAGTGGCTTGGAAATGTTATGACAGAAGGAGGGCAATGCAGATACAATAGCAGAAGAACTTTCCATCCTATGTCTTCATGCTTCCTATGAGCAGATTGGAAGTTCTGGCACAATCTGTAGCAGAAAACAGATCTATTTTTCATTTTGCAATTATCAGAAAGATCAGTGCTTCCTATTTTTGTAGATTTTGCTGGGGGAGTTTGGCTACGTTGTTCAGAAGCTAATCCCTAAGTGCTTTTATAAATCGTGTCCACATACATGTGTCTGTCTAGTCGTGGCAGCTCTTTGCTCAGTGAGCAGCCTCATCCAGATTCATGGTGATGAGAAGACTTTCCCCACCAAGAAAGGACCATTTCACCCCAAGTTCCTTTGCAAGTCCTGCCCTCCTCTGCCATCTAACCCACCTGCCTCCCACGCACACAAATCCAGACTGAAAGACCGTGCAGTAAGACTCAAGCTGTCATTTCATCCCTTCTGGTTCAAAATTGAGCTGGAAGATGTAAATAAGGAGAATAATGTTAATGGAGCTTTTCTGAGTAACAGGATATACGTAAGTTTGATTCCAGCAAAGAGTTGTGAGCTGAGAGGTACAATTCTCTGTCTTAATTTATTTGTAGCGATTTGCTTATGCATAATCTTGTCAAAGTGGTTTTTTTCCCTCTGTAAGGCTGCTGTGTGAACAGAACCTTCCAGATCAACAGTACAGAAAGTCAGACATGACTTGGTGCACACCAAGGCATCTGTGAGCAGTAGCTCTTTCACACGCAGAGGAGAAAATGAAAACAAATAAAAATATCCTTCAAAGATGGTGTTTCTTCTGCATCAAGATCACTGGGGATGATTTCTGAGAGATATTCACAGGGAAGAGCGAGGGTGTTGATACCAAATGTACACAGGCTGCAGTGATTTTAACACCACCAGCGCGGAGGAAGCCATGTACTTGGATTGTTCTGTAATTTTTGACATTAAGGATTCATTATACTAATAAGCAAAACAGATGCACAGGGAAAGGTGTCCTGTATTGAATGTAGAAGGCTCTGTTATACATAACTTAGCAGAGCATTTAAAATGCTCTTTGGCTTTCCCTTTGTGGATGCTCAGCTGCTTAATGACAGGCATTTTTATTCTCACAAAACAGGGCGAGCTCTTCTGTAGTACCTCTTGCCTTGGCGTTTAAGAGACAAGCAGCATGACAGAAGGTCCCATATGTCTTACTTTTGTCTTTGCCCGTTCCTGGATGAACCGTGGTTATCACAACTTGGGGACCGCTCTGTTTGCATTGAGTACCATCAGTCCCCGCTGCGTCTGCTGAGTGGGCACCCGCCCCTCCATCCATCTCCATCCTTTTTCTCTACAAGCTCTACAGCGATCAGGCAGCAGCTCCTGTATCCTCCCTCTGAGCAGAGAGAACAATGGGTTGCCATAAGCATAAAGAGCACAGATGGTTCAGTTCTTAACATCTCAAGAACTTTTAATTTCATTGAGGCTAATGACAGAAAAGACAATTAACCTTTCCTCGTGAGAAGAGTTTCCCTAAATAGCTGTGCTACAGATAAAGTTCAGGACAAATAGGAAGAGGAAATCTGCTTCACCTATTTCAGGCCTCAAAGGTGCACAACTGTAGTGTTTTTTCATGTGCCCAAGCCTCTAGATGGGTGTAAGCTGTGGGTAAGTGGTGGGGTTTTTATTATCCCAAGGCAGAGCGTATCTGCATGCAGCCTCTATCATCTTCAATCAGGTATGACCCATCCCCAGATTGAAATGCTTGAGTGTGGCGTTGCTGGTAGTCGTGTCTCTTTTACTTCTTTCCTTGGGCAGGTTCAAACAATATTTACTGTGTCTCTAAAACAAGGTGCTTGTAGGAAATCTAAACCTCTGCTATGTTTTCTGCAGAGCATAAAACAATATCTGCAACAAACTTACTCAACGTTATGTGCCTGAAAGCCTGGAAACAAGTTGGCCCTGGGGCTAACAATGCAATCTCTCCCCGTTCCCATCGCTTGAAAAATCTCTGTGTATCCCTTCTGACTGGTCCATGGCAGAGCTGCTTCCATGGATTGCTTTTTCAGGTTAATTTTCAGTTCATGTCAGCTGGTGGCTCCATAAGAAACAGCACAAGTGTTTAAGACTTAACCCCAGAGAGGCAGGTGCCCAGCCAGAGGATAACGGGAGATGACTTTGCGAGATGATACTGCACACCCAAAGTGTTCCATCACGCTCTGTCTAGACTGTCCTTTTCTTAAACCACCCTGTCCCAAAGCCTCTCTGTTGCCCATCAAATCAAAGTGATATTTAAGTAGAAGAGAGAGCAGTGGGGATGCAGTTATAAATATGAATGCCAAATATGACGAGATGTTTAAGAAATACATCACTTGTGAGTGGAAGGCGGCGCAGCCCTGCGTGACGCAGATAAGAACTGGTACTAGCGCCAAGCCCAGCTCAGAGCTTGTGACTTGTGAAAAAAGTTTTGTCTAATGGGGAAAAAAGCTGAAGCAATCAGTGCTGCAAAGTGCTGACTGGAAGAATAAACATTAAAGAGATAAAGCAGACCAGAAGGCAAAAGCAATCAGATTTGTAAAAGAGAGCAGATTCTGATTTTATCTTATGGAAATAAATGCAATAAAAGCTTCTAACTGGAGTTGTAGAGAGTTGCAGAATTTTTTATGCAATAGGAGAAAAAAATGATGCCGGTAGTTGTTTTAATATTTTATGGAAATGCTTCAGCAAATAAATTGAAGTGGTTTTTATTTGCAAACAGAAGGTAAATGAGAGAACTGAAGCTTTTTTTGCTAAATATATTTTTTTCTATTAGATGACTTCACCCTGTGGTCGGGTGACTTTCACAGATCTTTTTTAGACTCTGTTTAAACATCACCAGCCAAGCCACCTCTGAACGTCCAGGACTGAAAACGTTAGGTGCTAGAAATGCTGGCCTCTGTTCTGTTGCAGCACTGGACTTTGTAGCCCTGAAAATCCATGGCAGTGGTTCCCCAAGAAGAGCAGTGCTGCACAGGTCAGGTGTTTTGCGTGTCAGGACTTCCCTGTCCCAAAGTCACATTGGTACTGTGTCCAGGTCTGGGGCCTGCAAGTCAAGAAAGATGTAGAACTGTTGGAGAGGGTTCAAAGGAGCCACAAAGATGATTAGAGGGCTGGAGCACCTCCCCTACGAAGAGAGGCTGAGGGAGCTGGGCTTGTTCAGCCTGGAGAAGAGAAGGCTGTAGGGAAACCTCATTGCAGCCTTCCAGTACCTGAAGGGAACATACAAACAGGACGGGAATCAACTTTTTGGCAGGACAAGGGGGAATGGATTAAAACTAAAGGAAGGAAGGTTTAGATAAGATATTTGGGAGCCTTTTTTTACAGAGAGAGTGGTGAGGTGCTGGAATAGGCTGCCCAGAGAGGTGGTGGATGCCCTGTCCCTGGAAGTGTTCAAGGCCAGGTTGCATGGGGCCGTGGGCAGCCTTGTGTAGCTCCAGGCCTGGAGGTTGGTGTCCCTGCCTGTGGCAGGGGGTTGGAGCTCTGTGATCCTTGGGGTCCCTTCCAACCCATGCCATTCTATGATTCTATGCTTGGCACCCTGGTGATTTCAGAACCTCCCTGAGCATGCTGAGCATGGACCATCAATCTGACCTAAAGGCCAGCATTCAGATCCTGCCTTGATGTTGTGAACGTAAAGCCTGTAGCGTAATAAAAGTGACAGCTGAACAGCAGCACATAGAGACACATATGGCTTTTCCTTTGAAAAGTAAGGGAGCCAGCACGATGCATTAAAGCAGTCATTGCCTTTCATCTGATAGGGTGGGAAAAAATTACCCAACTAAAAATAGTCAGGGCATTTTGCCCTATGATCTCTCTCCATCGCATGGATCGATATGTCCTGAGCTTGCATCCCATACATAAATAGCTTTCATGGGTGAGATGACCTTGCTATGGAATAGATGGATCTTTAATCAACAGACCCCTGGTAGTGTGAGTAGGGTGGAGGCTAACTTAGTTTATAAATAACTGAATTCAATTAAATTCAAACCGAGATAAATCAGAAAATATTCCTCTAAAGCCTCGAGACTTAACAGGCACGGAGACGTCTTAGTGCCACAGGAAACCTTGTGCATAGTAGTGGCATGTTACCAAGCCCTGCCAGTTCTTATGCTTAGTGAATACTGGGGGTTTTTTTGGAAGGGGGAGGGATAAAGACACACCATCCTTTCCTCATTTACCTCTGACAGGTGAAACTGGAGGGGCAGGAGAAGCACACAGCTGTCAGGGATTGTGATGAAATAGGAAACTTAGGGCTTCTGTTATGTTAATGTGCAAGGGAGTTTTGCACTGTTCTCACCCTTAAAATTAGTAATCACTGATGACATCTCTTTCTTTTTGGAAAGTTGTGGTACTTTCATCAGTAAAGTGCTGGGCACGGTGTCCCTGATGAGTCATCAGAAGAACAGAGATTTACCTGCCTGCACTGGTAATTTGGTCATTTGGTCGAATGCTAAGAAAATTGTATTTATTTTTAAAGTTAGGAAAGAATTATTTTGTTCATTTTGAGACTTTGTTACTAAAATGCATTCTAGCCCCCAAATTAATGGAAAGGATAACCATTTATTTATTGTATTTATTTTATTTCCTTGTCATTTTTCTTTCTGCATAATCAGGAAATAATTTTCTTTGGTAGTGTAATTGAAGAAGTTCATAAGAACTGTCAGGGTCTATGGTTAAGTAACACAGAGGGCAGGCAGGAGCAGTGTGCTTGTTTGTGTGTGTGCATGCAACATGTGGGGTACAAGTGGGGTACCTTCAGGAAAAAAGACCCTTCATGCATTTTTCCTCCCTCTCAGCGCCAAGTTATTGCAGCCAGCAACGAAGCAAGTAAAAAACATTTGAAGTGGGAGGAAAACCTGAGTGTAATAACACAAAAACTCTGCAGCAAGTAATGTCAGGTGTGTTTGGATCTAAATTGTACCTGGAGTGTGCTGGGGCTGCTTTGTGAGGAAATAAAGCTGGTTGACAGAGGATAAGGTACTTCACATGTTGAGACTGCACCAACGTGTGCTACAGAAATGATCCCAGAGTCCACAGCTACACTGATACTCCAGCATTCTGCACTGCATTGAGTTGTTGTGATTTCCATGCCACGGGCTCTTTGTGATTCTTGGTGCATGAGCCAGCCTGCCCAAGGAAAGAGGGACCGATAATTAACCCAGGTCATTAGGACAGCCAAAGCCGGCCCAGTCTGAGGGGTGTTCTGTCACACTTGGTTTATTTAGCTTCTGACTTGATTAATACCAACTTTTATTAAAACTTCAATTTGCAATCTTCATACCGGTTTTAAGCAAAGTTCAAGGAAAAGATGTAAAGAATTAGAATTAGGTGAAATCCTTCATGTCCTGATTTGATTCCTGCCGACAGGAGAGTTGCAGAGGAGAAGAAACATCCGTGGAAGTACAGAATGCAAATTGCTCAGCACGCAGCGAGTCCTGACACAAGCTGGGTGTTAATTTATTTAAAGCTCATGATATCGTAATGAATTCAGGGTTTGCTTGGCTTTGAGGGAGAAACTGTGCATGTTATCAGGTAGCAGTAGGATACAACGTTCAACTGGTTAATCTGTCCTTTGGATCGTGGATAAAGTCCACGCTTGCTTCCTCCTTCAGCCTTTGAAAGCTGTGGCATGGCTCCTCCAGGATAAGATCAAATCCTTGTAAAACTGTGCTCTAGAAGGGAGGAAAGATGGAAAGAAGTCCATTACGTAGGTGAAACAACATCCTTTCAGTGTCGGGCATACCATGTCTTTTCATTGAGCTGAATCACAAACTCAGCTGAGGAAAGGCTGAGCCATTTAAATTTTATAGCCATATAAATTATAGATGGGAATCATTTCTGGAATAGGGTGAATTACAATTGCCACGTTCAAACCGACCGTACAGGTGGCAGCTGATGGTTAAATTTTGTGAGATGGTGATCACTGGTAATAGTCCCTACTAATAATTTTATTTAAATTTAAACAATGTCCAGAGACTTCAGTTGTGCTGAGAGCCACCGTGTAGTTCTTTGCACAGACACCTGAAGAGGGACCTTCTCAGCGTTTTGGAGTAGGGGATAAGAATTGTTATTATGCTCATTTTAGAGATTTAGATTCTCATTTTAGAGATTTAGAGAGAGATCATGCAATTTGGAAAACGGCTCCTGGGAAGTCTAAGGCAAGACCACCACACCGCTGTTGTTCAGCAAAGATGAAATCCAGTCAATAACTGTGGCAGATGCAGTTTTAACTATCATGCTCTTTAAAGCCATGCCTTTTCTGGAAATATTTGGTGTTACAGGTCAACTCATGAAATGCTTTGGTTTAAATCCTTCAGCAGTTTTTTCCTCATGGTTTCAAAGTTTCATATCTATTGGTCTGTAGCCACTGTTCAAAGGCAACTTTCTCTTACTTGGTGTGCCTGTGTTACAGCTTTTTGCTCTAACGTTAGCTTTGAGTTTGGTGTGTAAATTCTCCAGTTTTCCACCCCAAGTCCATATAAGCAGAACAGGAGAATAATAAATATAGCATTAAATATGCATGACCCAGTAGTGTGTTAACCACTTTCATGTGCACCCAGTAAAATGGAGAAAAGCAATTTGTGTCTAAACAAGGGCAGCGTTTCTACGTCGTGGAGGTCACTGGAACACATTGTACTTATTAGATACACAGCAACCTCTGTAGGAAGTTGTATCCCAGCTAAGCATGAGCAAACCTCTAATGGACAGGCAGCAAATATATCAGCTGATTTGTAAAATGTAAATTTTTTATGAGTAATAGGGTTTTAAAGCCGATTTTGATTAATGAAATGCAATCTACTTACTCCTTCAGCAGTCAGCCTACGAGCATCTAACCAACTAATTAGTCTGTTTAGGTAAAGTATTAAGTCTGCCTTTTGTTTAAAAATAGGAAATAGAAAACCAGACCTGCTCTGGAAGGTAGGTGCAGTGAGGAAAAAACCTCACGGCATGAATGACCTAATTAGAAAATACAATAATTATATAAAACTTTGCAAAGCTCTGTAGTTCTAAACAGAATGACTATTTCAATCTCATAAGTGAAATTCTTAAGTGGAAAAAATGGTGGTGGGGGTGGTGGGGAATATCTCCCAAAAGGTAGATGTTTATATTTTCTGCAGACTAAGGCAAAGGTGGTTTTGTGAAATCAGGGAAGGTCACAAATGTCACAGATGGACAAATTCAGAAAGTTTAAGGAGTATTTTCTCTTTTATTCTTTTAATTTGCATTGTGCCCCTGGTTCCTTCGTATGATCAGTTATGGGTTGCACACCACGGCATTTATGAAATGGATCTCTGAAGTGGTGTGCTGGGAAAGATGCTTCCAATGAGAACCTGCTGAAAGCCATTGACACAGATGTTGCCCATGGGGCACCACAGCTTTTGATGGTGTTAATGTTTGCAATGGGAAGCGTTGAAATGGATTTGGCAGGTCTTGTTTGTTCCAGTTTTACCATTCTTCCTAGTTTTACTTTATCTTGTCTATCCCATTAAACCCAAAAGCCCAGTCCCAAACACGTTCAGTTCCAGCACATCCTCTCAGAGGGATACAGTCATAAAAGACTGAAAACCGCAGGCGATTAACACCAACGCCTGAATGAACCACCTACCCTGGGGTTATATTGTTACATGCCTTGATTAATTAACAAAATCCGAGGAAGAAAGGCAACACCATACCCCCATCCTATACCATTGTTCCTCAGATATGGTGACTGGAGAACAAAGACACTTTGAAAGGCAGCGAGATAACACTTTCACAGGGATACAAGAAGGGAGAGTGGCAGAGGCAGTGTGGATGGGACAAATGGGGGTTCATCTCATTCCCCACGGCTCTTTAGTTTTCTGAGATAGATGTACTGGCTGGGCTCTTTCTTTGCAAATCATGATGATGTCCTCTCAACCAGAGATCAGAAGAGGCCAGGTACCTGCATATTGCTGTTCATACAGTCAGTCCCCAGCCCTCAAACACTGGAGCTGTTAAAACACTTCAGAATGGTTGCATTTCTTCTTGCACATGGTTGGCCACCAATGATCAGCAATCGCTCTGCTACTTCTCAGTACTATCAGTTTTGCATAATTTGTCCTTTACATTTATATTTCCTTACTGTGCTGACTGCTGCTCGGGAGAGATGGTAATTCTCCAGAGGCAAGATGTGGAATGATGGCAACATGATGCTGAACCTCAGTCTCACTGTGCTTTCCTGGTGTAGCTGAAGTTGCAGGGTTTGTACAAACGTAAGCGCTCCGGTTTGTCTGCAGCCTGGTAAGATCTCGTGTCTGGGTGACTGCTCTGCTGCTGCACAAGTGAAGTTCAGTCTTTCCTCAGTGGAGAGACTTTGTCAAGTAATTTCTCTGATTCAATTTAACATAACCTCAAAAATAATCTGAGGGTTTTTTTGTGTCAGAACATGTATTTTCTTTGCTAGTAGTTCCTTTCTTTCAGACGGGTGTTTCCTTTCTTCTGGTGGAGGGTGTCCCTGCCCATGGCAGGGGGTTGGAACTAGATGATCTCTAAGATCTTTGAAGTCCTTTCCAACCCAAAGCAGTCTATGATTCTGTGATTGTACAATCCCTTCCAACCCAAACCTTGATATATTTCAGATAAATCTCTTTTCCTCTGCCCTCCTTTCTCCCATTAGTTCTCACAAGAACATGTGTTGATTGTTTTTTACTAGTAGTGCCAAGATCATCTTGGCAGCGCATCGATGTTTCCCTTAGGAAATACCTTAATTCTTCCAGGAAGAGAGGAAAGTAGGAAAAGAAAAAGGTTATATATCCATTATATTTCTAAACCAATCTAAATTATCTGCTTCAGTACATGTGTAGACAGGACAGAAGAACAGAGTCAAACCTGTTTTCTCTTGTTTCAGAACCTTTCCATTATTGCACATCTTGATAATTTCTTCAACTGAAGAAACTTCTCCAAAAAAAAGTCATAGAATCATAGAATGGCATGGGTTGGAAGGGACCCCAAGGATCATAGAGTTCCAACCCCCCTTGCCACAGGCAGGGCCACCAACCTCCAGGCCTGGATCCACACAAGTCACAGAGAAGCCCTCTATTTCTCCATTGAGTGTGATCGGACAGATTCGGTACATAAACACCGTTTCATCCTGAAACTCTGCTAATCCATACATTATTAATTTCAGTGTTTTCTCAATCCTACTTAGGATGACTTTGGTAAAGATCCTCTGGCTGTTACTCAACATGCTTATCCTGCTAATATTTTCATGATTATCCCATTCTCTCTCTTTTTGGATGAGAATTAGGATTTATTCTTCCACTACTCTGGAACCTTCTCACCCTTTCAAATATCCCAGGGGGCTCTTTCATAATTCAGTTACTGTTCCTCTGTAAAAGCTCAGGCAAAGCTGCTTAGCAAATAAGTGAGATCACTTCAGAAAAAAAAAAAAACCCTCTGGATTCACCACTTTATGTTTGACATATCAGTACCACATGTTGTTTCGCTGGGGTCTCCAGTGCCTCCCCTTCCTCCTGGTGCCTGCGTCAGCGAAAATGCCTTGCCAACCAAAAAGTGACATAAGCTGTGTATCTTGGCCTTCGCTTTCAAGCACTGTGTTTGTAAAGTCTCTTAGTGCATTTCTGCTTTACATCCTGAGAGATGTTTTTAGCTCTTACCCTGTTTAATACCCTCTGAGCATTTAGAACACGACGACTTCACATCAGAAAAGGTTTGTAACTAAGTCCAAGGAGTGAAAAGTTGCCATCTTTCCACAGAGGAGTGGCAAATCCTCAGATCAGGACAATGCCTGGAAGTCAGTAGTGGGGATGGAAGTGGGGAAAACCTCTGCTTTTATTCAAAGCTTTCTGGCACAGTGATACTGGAAAGTCTCTGACCATTGCCCCAAGAACCTACAGTGTCTTGGCATTCTTTTTGATGTTCAAACAGCGCGACTGATGCTGCAGCCTCCTCTGCAGATGTAGAAGTACACAAATCCCAAGAATATCCATGGAAACACAGAACAATTAGGGTCCATATAATAACTGAACCCTCTCCAGTGTGCCTCGGTTGGTGGAAAACCCATCTGAAACGTGGGGATGAAAAAGCACTGAAAAGTCACAGTCAGTTCGTGTCGATGGTTCCTCACTGAAATGTCTGAGCACATTCGTCATCGGGGCTCGTTTGTTTTTACAAAATGGACAAATGCTTTTTGCCACGACGCCGTCAGACCATTTCCACAAGTCAGAATGGTTGTACATTCTGCTAATGTGTTACTGGAATGAAATCACGCTGCACATTTAGCGCTGGATTATGTGGAGAGCAGCCAATACTTGTTGCATTGATTATGAGGTCTATGCCTAAGTAGTTCTCTTCCTGATTTATGAGCAATGCATTATCATTCATTGAGTGACAGAGTAAGCTACTAGCTTTGTTAATTGGACAGTAAGCCACACTTTCATTCTCATGTTACAGTGTTTTTTTCATTAAAAAAAAGAGACATAGCTAACATTTAATGAAATGTTTAAATAAATAAATGGAGGCAGAAGTGTTGAATATAGACCCTTTGCTTGCTTCAGCAGAACAGAGTAGTGTACAGTGTATTTATTAATTAGTCTGGCAAAATGTAATTAAAGGGCTGTAAACTCTGTGAGGAAGTTAACCAGCCTTGTAATAAATACCAATTTATAGGTACGGTAGGTCAGCTAGTATTAAGTAAAGAGGTAGTCTGCATAGAAACTCATTTGTAGTGTGGAGACAATATAAATAAGTTATCATGAAAAATACAGCTGACCTTGCAGATTCAAAGGCAGCAGATTGCAATGTTTTCACAAGTTCACGTAGCTTTTTTATCTCCTAGCAACTGTATGTCATTTACATATTTTACCCCATCGAACATCTTAAAGAGATTTTCTGATGGCTGTTGTCGGAAAAAAAGTCATTGTAGTGTAGTTCCTGGAAGAGTGTGGTTTTTTTATAACTGTGCTTAAAGTCTTTATGGGAAGCTCTGAAGCTGCATAAAAGATTTTGGTGTAGGAATTTGATAGTAGAAGCACTTTGAGTTATTTTGTGGTGTTTGCAAAAACACTGGGGGTCTGAGTTCAGGAACTGGTGCGGCTCCTGCTGACATCAGTCTGAGACGCACCACTGTAAAGTCTGTGTATATATATATGTGTGTGTGTATAAAAATATAATAACTTTCTTGATTAGGGTTTTTCTTCACTAGTTTATCAGCAGAGTTCTGCTCATTAATTACTTTATGGTCTCTGCAGTATCAGGGCTTCAGTTAACACACAGAGCTCCCAGCAATGGCCAGGAGGCTGGGGCCGAGGTCTGGCACACGTAGTAGTGTTTCTGTCAGGAGGGTTAGACACAAATTAGGCTGTACCTATTTATTTCTGTAGCAAATCTCTTCGTTCTTGTACTGGTGATGGTAATAGATGGTGAAATTACAGAAGACCGTGTAAAATGCTTGTTCTTTTCCACACCAATGCCAGGAGAATGCTGGGTCTAGATAGAGACTTCATCTAAAATACATGAGGAGAACTGGAAGTCTGTTGCTGTATCATCAGTCCAATGTTCTCCTTCCTGTAGCTGAGATGTGAAAAGACTGTACAGGACTTGAGCTGCTGCGATGAAATACGACTGGATAGACCCTCTCTTGCTGTAGCATATGGAAAATCATTGGAGCTCGTTTGAGCCTCATCACCTGAGCCCATGAAATCACAAGTACTCTGCTCAGAGATAAATCTGACAAGAGCTGAACTCAATGCCCTAAACCCTCATTCGCTCACAGACAGGAAGGTTAGGGAATTTCAAAGCAGAACTGGCGTTTGCAGAACTCTGCTGATGACTGAGGGCTGTACCTCTGAACGAATTGAACAGGAGAGTGAAGGTGCTGGTAGTGAAGCTGCTATCAGGCTGGCAGCACTTGCAGAGAGCCAGGGAAATGACTCAGGCTCCAGCTTCATGGAACGAAACGCAGGTGTTTCAGCACCAAGCTCTGGCTTTTCCCTGCGATATGCACTGGGAAGCTGTGCTGTCCCACTGGAAATTGCCCCAGGCTATCCAGAATTACTTCTTAGTGGTCTGTAACTCAACAGTGAGCCTAAGGCATGAGTGTGGTACCTGCCCTGCCATTAAGCAGTTAGTTGTGGTTGCTATAAACCACTTTTCGGTCCCACCAATTTTCTATCAATGTAATTGATAGTGTGCTTGTTTCTCTGTCCCAGCAATTTGGTGTAATCAATTATAGCACCCCAGTCAGAGCAGTTGCTTCATGAATTTTGTGAGATGACACAGACCTCATGCAAGCTGTACAAAATTACCAATTATGGAACTAGACAATCTTTTCTAGGATGCCATAAAGTGTCGTTATTTACCCTAGAAAGAGAATGTCTAAACAGATCGGTTTCTCATCAGATGCCATTGCTCAGGGATCTGAAAAATATGGAAATGCCTGAGTTTAAATCACCCGTATGCCTGAAACAGCATAAGAAATTAGTTTCTTGAGCTATTTTTATGTTTTTCTAGCTTACAGCTAAATCATGTATTATGGTGAATCATTAACTACTGACTTTTATAGCTAATCCTTATATGGCCCATTTTTAGCTTCGATGATATTTTTGAAATACAAGATTTTATAGACTACAAAAATGCATCAGACAATGCAATTATCGGTTTGCAACATGTCTCCACGTTTAGTCTTTCTCTGGGGAAAATATATGGGGAGGCTGACCTTTATTTATAGTGTGCTTTGTACTGTACTTTGATTCCTTCTATAGCCTCACCTTCATGGGGAGTGATTTTCCCATCATTTGGGAGATGCACAATTCAATTCCTACTACACATAAAATCCCCGCCGATTTGCTGTGCGGACCGAAATAGCCTACATCTGCAATACCAAGTGCTCTGCATTCATTCCCTGTCACCGGGGAGGGGACAAATCAGTTCAAACTGATTCCTGTCAGGATAAGATTGGAGGGGGACATATCTGTTTGCTTGCTACATTTCAATTGAGAGCAAGTCAGGCCTTTCAGCTCAAATGCGACTTCTCCTGTAATTTCTTTGTACGGAAATGCAGCTAATCAAATCTTTTTCTTGCCGGAGACAATGTAATTTTATGCTTTGATTTATTCTGAAGCATTCGATTTGTAGTTCTCCCTGGTCCCAAAGAGTCCTGTTGGAATTGAATAAAGCAGTGGATAACATCCCGATGAGAGTTTTCTAGTGGGAAATAAAAGAAATAAAGAAAACTCCGCCAGAAAGAGATCCTTGATGAAACCTGGGGCTCGGAGGTGTTTTAGCACATGGAACTCTTGGTAACACTGACAAAATGCAGATAAAACCCAGGATGTAAATGGGCAAGCCTGTGGGTTTAACTCCATAGGTCTATAAACTCAAACTACAGAGAGAGAGTTGGTTCTACACAAGGTTCAGAGGGTGTGGGACCTCCTTATGCTGCCAGCAGAGAGTGCCTGGCATGGCCAGATTTGAAGCCTGGCTCTCCTCCTTAGAGCTGTTCTTTTGTGTAACATGCTGAAACAGGTTGTAAAATAAAATGGGAGAGTAGGAGCAAGATTGACGGTGCAGGTACCACCTCCAGACCTGGCTGTGGGGAGCTAAGACAGCTGGGGTGGCCTGGTCTGGTGCCTCCAGACCTTATATTGCACTGGGACATGTCTGAGCTGCAGGAGACACTTGGTCTAGTCAGAAAAATAACAGCTTGGTTTGGGGAGGGGGGGATTCATGCTAAAACTGGGCAGCATTCTGGCCCTGCAACAGGGAAGGGCAGCAGCGAGGCAGACAGTGAAATCTGGTGGTACTTTGCAAAGAGACAACAGAGGGGGGGTCCAATGGGACCTCTCAGAATTACTCAGAGCTCAGCTCCTTCTCTTCATAGTTTTTAGAAATGGCTCAAAATACTGTATTTTTTAGTGAAAATAAAAAGACCACTTGGTGGGTCAGACAGGTATACATTAATATTGGATGATCTGATTTAGATTGATGAATCGAGATGCTTTGGTTAAACTTCAGCTAGCTGAAACAAAATCATTTGTTTCCATTTTTCGTGGAACTGACAGCAAAAGTCTATGTAAACTTTATTTGCCTGGAAACTTCACAAGTAGCTCTGCTATCCACTGAGTTTCTGGGGTTTATGTCTAGGGTTTGTTCAGGATTAATCTAAGTCTGTATGAAGATGATACCTTTGTGACTCCTACATGCCAGTACCACTAAGGGCTCCTGCATGGTACTCAGGGAACCTGATAACTTAGGGGTCGGTCTCTTTGAATCCATCAAAAGAATATATATAAAAAATAGAAGATTTCAGTGGGGACAGCAGCTGGGTGTGGCTGGTCGCAGTGGATGGGAGTCTGGGGCTGGAGGCAGGGATAGGGCAGGAACGCTGCAGGAATGGCTTGGGATGAAGGTTAAACTGGGTCCTCAGCCTGGGAATGGGATGGAGAGCCCAGGAGTTGGGTGAGATGTGCTGGGTTCACATTGCTTATGGGATGTGATGGTAAAGAGATGCTAACTCACCTGTGTGGTGCTGCCCAGGTGTTGCTAGGCCAGTTCTCAAAAAGGCAATAAATGAGCCCAGAACAGAGAAAAAGAAAAACTGACTCATGCTGAAGCTGAATTTTTAATCTTTTTGAGGTGGTGGATGTAAAACTAATAAAAAGAGAGAGTTTTGAGCTTAATTTAAAGATAAGCCTCATCATAAGCACTTGTCTTGCATTGTATAGGTACGGCAGGCAATTCATTCTCGTATGCAGATGTACCAGCAAGGCTGGGAGTATTATGCAGTAGGCAGTGGGTAATGATGCTTTAAGGGAGAGAATATAGCATTTCTGAATTTTTCACAGCTCTCCCTTTTGTTCTTTGTGGACAGGAAAACAATTAGACCTATAAAGCCCTGATGAGGCACAGGGATGGGCAGCCACATATCAAATGCCTTTTCTCACGGGGAAGGTTAAAGCATTGTGGGTAAACTTTTTAAATAAACAGAAGATTTATTCACAGTAGTTGGGTGCTTTCTTCCCAACTGAAGGCAGCCTTTTAATAAAAATTACCCGTTTCCCTCTTCCCTTGCAGCCTCCGAGGGCGTGCGGCCGCAGGGGCGAGCGCGGGGAAGCGCGTTCCCGCTGGCTTTGGATGCCTCACAAGTCTTTCTGTGTGTGCCTTAATAGCCTTCTGAGGGAATGAAGTCTCATTTTGTGCGACTCTGAATTTAAATCCAGGTCACAGAGATGTTAAATAGCAAATGACACATTTACTGTGCCACCCAGCTGCCTTCTGTAATGCAGCAGGAATGCTTTCTGAGCAGGGACAGTATGCCAATATTAACTTACATACAGGTTGTTTTGTTGTGGATGCTAATGTTAAAAAATAAGGGGGGAAAAAAAAAGATAGGGATGCAGCTCACATTTAAATAGCTACTTATTCCCTTTGCACCTTCTTTTCTGAAGTGCTAATGCTCTTTCCTGACTGAAGAATTCCTAAAACATTAGTTCTTTTCGGTTCAGACCTTGACATTTATGTTTATTACACCAAAAAAAAAATAATTCTGGTTTCCAGGTCACCAGAAATCAAGATGATACTGTCAATATGCTATTCTAACTCCTGTGCTTAGTTAAAAACCTGAATTGCCTCTTCGGTTTATGATACTGCCTGTGATATTGTCCTTTTGTAAAGGCACATACTTTATTTCTCAGGGAGGAAAGCAGTTTGTCAGAGGCTGCTGCATTATTGCAGCCTTACGAGCAAATAATGAAGTTGGACACCTGCATTCTGTACAAAAAGGCTTTTATCAGGCAGATGGAGAATGTGCTCCAGGGCATCAAAAAGGCTCATCACAAGATAGAAGAGATGGGGATATTGGGGTGTTCGCTACACAGATGTCCTTTTCTGGAACAGTATTACAAAATACATGCCCACCCAGCAGCTAAATTGACTTTTGACCAATAGATGGAGACAGAAAGTGTTTCTCTTCTTTAACCTCTATGATTCATTCCTACTGAGCAGATCACTTTACCTACAGTTCCCTCTCTGGTAGCAAGTTTGTTCAGAGCTGGTGGGTTTCTCTTTCCCCCCCTCCCCCAAATAAATATTATCAGATGAGGGATTTAGCTCTGCTGAGTGCTTTCTCAAGCACCACAGTTAGTTTTCCTGGGGTTCGTGATGCTGTTCTGATGCTGTAGAACAGCTTTTCAGGTTCAGAATTTCAGGTTTGCTTCATGTTTTTTAACCTCATGCAACACTCAGGGAACTTCAAGTCTGGCAGTCTCTGGCTTGCTGATATTAGGAAGTTTTCTTTAGAAACCTCAGGGCCCAAAGCATATTTCTTCTGGAGAGAGGGGAACCCTTCAGCCCCTGGGGTCTGCAGCCAGCCTCGGAGTACACCAGGGTCACTTTTACCCACACTGGTAACATGTCCAAACCTCTGAGCTAACAGCTCAGGAGATGCATAGAAAACCATAATGACCTGGTATGGGCTGGTGGAGCATCAGGCTTCACCTTTCATCTTGTTAAGCATGTGTGTGTTATAGCACCATGCATTTGCTATGAATTTCACAAGTGTCTATTCCTAAATATGAAACAACTCAGCTACCAAATCCACAGACATGCTTTACAGGCACTTCCATTGCCTGCAGTGGTATTTTTCATGTGAGCAATTGAAAACACAGGTGTATATGTATATGCATCTGTATATGTACGTGTGGGTGTGCATGTGCATATATATCTAGCTAGGAGATTTTAGCTATGGTTTAATACTCCAGGATTGAAGGTGGAAAATCTAGATTCTGATCCAGCAGTATCACTGCTGCCTGTGTGCTGGAAGTGTAGCTTCACAGGCAGAACTGGAGAAGGTACCACACTTTGGAGAGATGCAATCTGTGGCCTCAGTGTAGAGTTTCCTTCCAAAGGCTTTTTCCCCATATGCTTCCTCTACATTTCCCTAAATTAGGGGATTGTGGGCAATAATTAGGCTTGCCTTCAGGTTGCTCAGTTGCTGGAGTTTTTAATTTAAAAGTCAGTCTTGTATTGTCACTTACTCTCTTCTGAATCTCTCTGCCTTTTAGGACTGACTTACCCCAGTGTTTAAGGTAGATATTTCTTCTTCCATTTGCCATGAGTTTACCCCTTTCTTCTTTCTTCTGTCTTCTAATTGACACATTTTAAAAATGTACATTTATTCCCAAATCCTTGTTAAGCTCTGTCACTGTTGTCTTATCAATCTAATGTAGATAAATGTGTGCTAAGAGAAAAAAAAAACATCAACCCCCCCAAACCCCAGTAGTGTTCTGTCATCTGTTGAAGATGTTTTCATGTGCTGTAGTGCATCAGTACATATTTCTGATCCACAAATCTAACCATAATTTCAGTTTAGCTCTGATTTCCTCAAACCACAAGCTACTGTGTTTAATTTATAAATTGCTTCTTATATATTCTGCTCATGGCTGGTGAATATAATTAACATTTTCTTGTGAAAAAACCTGTACCTATAAATATCAGGGCCATGACACACATTATTAATTAAAAAAAAATAAATGATGGGGGTTGTTGGTTTTGCAAATATATAAATAGCCTTCCAAAAATGTGTAATAGATGTTCACATCCCCTTTCTAATATGGATAAATACATTTATTTTATGTTTGTTAGGAAGGGGATGTGAGAATGCCGTAGTAGTACTGAAGTATCACAGCAGGATCAAATTAATGAGACCCAGAATCACTGCTCAGTACTAAACAGCCTTTCCTGTGCATGCAGCCGTTTTCAGTCCTGAAGGATGCATGTGAAAAGCTTGTGTTAACATATAATTTTTAGCACAGGATCAAGGCAGTCTGATATCTATACCCTTTCACTACTATTTATTTTTCCTTGGCAAAAAAAATATGCTACTGCCCTTGAAATAGTGTTTGTATGTCTTTGGAGCCGTTAGAAATGGTCTTTTAAAGGTGGTCAGTTAAGAATTTGTTGGGAGTTTGAGTCATTTGGATGGATGAGGGCAAATTCTAAATCCTCAGTAGTGAGTGGTCTGTCTCAAACGAACCACCAGAAGCTGGAATTTAATTAGAAACATACATGCCAGAGGTTGAATTTCAGTGCAATCTTCTGTCTGGTCATGGGTCGGAAAGTAAACCAACTCACTTCAGCAAAGTGCAGAAATTAAAGCCAGAAATAATCTGTGTGAAATGGGTTGTAATCTGGCCCTTTGAGTGAATTTGTGAAAAAAATCTGTGTGACAGTGGAGCAAGTTGGCTGTTAATGATGCTCCTCTCTTCTAGCTGCTCCTGGCTTCCTTGGGTTGTCTTAAGGTTGTCTCCTTGCCCTTTTATGTGCGACTTTGATCCCAGTATCTATAGGAATTCCCTGGGCAGCTGATAGGGAAAGTTTACCTCTTACTGCTCATCTTTTCATAATTAAACACCGGGACCTAACTTTGAAAACTTACATACAAACAAGCAACAAAACTCATTTAAACACAACTATGTTTTTAATTACCCACTTACTATTGATCTTCTCAGGCTTCGGTGGTAGTGGAGCCGCAGCATCATGCTCGCCTGCTGCCTGAGGATGTAACTTTGGGAGGATGAAACCCTTTCAAGCGTCATTTGGATTCTTGCTCCTGGGGCTGCATTTTCCTCTCTTCTCCCTGGCGAGGAGTTCTGATAGATTTTCTTCTTTTCTTGGCTAGATGGCAGATCCTTGAGACCTTTATTCTCTGACGCTCGCAAACAAGGCTTTTTCTGCCCTATGAAATATTCATGAAATAAAACACTTACAAAGATGTTACAGGACAAATAGTGTTTAGTCCTGGTTCCAGCCCCTCCACCAATTCATTTAACCCTGTAAAGGTGAAATTCAGCTGGGAGTTAACACAGAGCAGTGACTCAGGAATTAGGTAATGAACTCCAAAACAAATTGGGGGGGAAGCATGTGGAGTATGAAGTTGCTAATAATTTGCCCCTAAGAACAGAAAGGTTTTGTTTAAAAATAGATCTTACTGCAGCTAAGTGTGATAGGCCGGGCCTGAGCAATGTGAAGTTTTAGCTTGTATCCAATGCACCCTGCACCCAATTTTGTGTTATTGTGCCCAACTAAATTTCGCCATCAACAAGCCCACATCAACTGGGGATTTGATTAGGACAAGAAAATTGATTTTTATTGGGAGTTAGGGTTTATTTGAACCCACTAAAGAGAGGGTAGCCCTGTATTTCTCCTTGATTAAATGGGGAAAAAAAGCCTGGTATCATACAATTACACCAGAAGTGACATTATGATTTATTGTGTCAAACCTTTCCTTCTTAGAGCACCACAAAGGTCAGTGACAAAACAAGTCTGCTGCACAAGATCGAGAAAGAAACTGATAGTGTGAGTAAAAGCAAGGAATGTAATGTTTAATTTTAAGTTTCCCTTTTTTTATGGCAGGGATCCAAACCATAACATTTCATTAAAAAAAATAAAATAACGATATGCAATGCTTTTTTCAAAGGACTCTGGTTGCTCTCCCTGCAGAATTGGGGTCAGGGCTAGAAATGTAGTTAAGGGGATGTTAGAAAAAAATATTTGTAAATTTTTTTGTATGAAGCAACCGGCTCTGATGGGACTCCCAGTGTTTAATTTTTTATGCAAAAAGGGGATGGGGTTTTCTTAGAAAAACTTGTGGTGGCACATGTCGGCGTTGCCCTGTTATGTCGTGCAAATTGGTTTTGATTCTTCAATCCTGTCGTGTGATTAGAAGTCAGAAAGCACAGCAGATGCCCGAGCTGATAAATTTTGTAAATCAACATTATTTGTAAGTTAAGACTATAAATAGCAGAGGAAATAAATGGCAAACAGGCAGAAGTCTTAAGATAATTGTGCTTACAGTGTATGCTCTCGAGTTGCTTCTGAATTGAATTTCTCATTTGTTTTTAAGTCTAACAGTATGATTTTTATACAGCCTTAGTGACACTTACAAAGAATCACAGAAGGCTTTTGATCATTAAACAAGTAACTTGCTTTGATTACCTTTGCCCACCTCTAACAGTAAATATCATTATCTTTAATGTGAAGACCCTGTCTTTGGGATGGAGAGCAGCTTTTTTCTTGTACCTCTTTTTTTTTTCCAATTTCCCAAAGTGTTTTATAAAGCAGCTTCTTTTCATGTTGGACAGTGGAGAGCAACAAGCACATAGCCCAAAAGATCACTGAGGTTAATAGTGATTTTTCAGCTGACTGCAGCGATCTCTGATGTGGCTGGAAATATTTAACTAAGTTTTCAAAAGCTGTTGTTCCTGCTGGTTGCGTTCAGGAACCCGGTGCAGAAAGGCTGAAACTAGTCAAATAAACCGATTGTTCTATAAAAACAATCAGCAAAGTGCTAGAAAATCCTATTTTGGCAAGAAAACACTCCAGCTTTGTTCTTCTTGTGTTAAGATGTTATGAAGAGCCCTCAACAGACCTATAAATTCATGTTACATGAAAGTTCATCTCGTGACCTCTGTGCACGTAGTGTGTAATCTGAAACACTGTCCATGCTCTCTCTTCTCTTGTGCATTCATGGCTTTGCCTCTCCTGATCTCTTTTTACAGGAGGTCTCCATTTCATACTGGTTTAGGTGATTCAGATAAATTAAAACAAGCACCTCTACAGACACTGTTATTTCAGTTTATATGACATATTCCACTTTACCACAGATTGCCTGTGGTGCAGAAATCTGTTACTCATGGTAACGAGTTCTTGCGTCCAAGACACAAGAACTGTTGGGTTTGTTTTGGAAGTTTTCTGTCTTTTGGGTTTTTTTAAATTGATTTAAACCACAGTAAAAATGGTTTATTAGGTTTACAAAGTCTCTTCACTAGTTTAGCTAGATTAATTTAAAATCATGTAAAGTCAAGTAGTAATTTAGAGTAGATAAACCCTTATTTTTTCCCCATCTTCTTTCACATGTGCCTTGTTGTTAAGTCCTGTATGACTGTGTATATTACATGACATATTTTGGTATAATTTAACAAGAACTTCTGAGCTCTTTCTCCAGCAGCTGCAGGAGATGGCCAGGTTTTTGAAATAAGATAGTTACAACTCACTGTTGTAAAAATAGTACGTACTATATTACCTAAAGATCATGGGAACTAACCACATGCCCAGTCAGCTAAATGGATAGGAAACATCTCTGTCTTTGAAACGTAAAACACACTGCTCTAAATTTTGTTCTTGTTATGGTAACTGGGAGTAACTGGGTTGACTTCAGTAATGCCACATTTGGGAATGAAAATAGGTCAGCGCCGTAAGAATATCATTGCCCAAATCCATGATCTGTGGACAGAAACTTGACATAAAAAGTTCACATTTCTGGGGATCTATGCTCATATATTTTATCAAGTCACTGTGTGTGTGATGGGAAGAACGTGGCTGCAATACAAATAATTACTGAGAGAGATTGGTAATCTTGCATGACAATAATTATGTGGTACAGCTGAGTGGGACGGATTAACATTCCTGGATTAGCATCCCTGGATTAGTATCCCTGCCTTCTTTTCCAGCTTCTTAAACCAGACTGTGATGCCCCTAGCAAAAATGAATAGAGTGGAATTACCCAAACACTTTTCCTGGATTCAATCACTTTTCAAGGTAATATTGAGGGAAAAGAAGTTCAGAAAGATTCAGTGAAAAGACTAGACTCATTTCCAGAGAAAAAAACCCACAAAAACAACTTTTCAAAACTTATGTAGTGTTGCAACTCCAGGCTCTTTTGGTAGGATTCAATAGGAGACTAACTTAAATGTCAGTATCTACATGCAGCCAACGTGTCTCATCTGCTGCGCCAGTGGAGACCTGATCGATAAAGCCAATGAACCCTGGGGAGTGGCTGGGCTCTGGCTCCCCGTCACGTTGCTCTGCAAATTCCTCTGCCTGCATGGGCTGGGTCTCCGATGGCGATGGGTTTTTAGGCATCTGGCTCATGTACAGACACATGCATGCTGGTATGGAAATTTAATTCTTCTTGTACTGCAGCTTTCTCTCCATCACCTCAGTCCATCACACTATTTTTGAGCTTATAAACATTTAACTCCATCTTAACGAAGTTGAGCTAGTAGAAGGTCCCATATAAATAATTTAATAATATGTCTGAATGAAATGACTGCTATCTAACTAGTAGAAATAACAGAAGTGATTAAATTAAATTCAATATACACATTAGCCACTGAAATACATTGCCATAAAAGAAAGAAGAGTGTGGTCTGAAGAGTTGTCTCTTTTCCTCCCACAGCTTTATAATTATATCTTCAGGGAAATGCCACAGCTCAGCATTTAACGATCTGCCATCAGAGACATTTATGAGGAGATTTTCAGGGAAGTAGAGAGTTGATGGTATCTTTTTCACAAAAAAAAAAGCAGACATTGAATAGCCTGGAAAGTGTCTGCTGAGAGAAGCATTGATCTATATATTTACATATCATGTGAACTTAATAATTCTAAGTTTTTCCCCCAAGAAAATCCACAACAAGGTCATGGTCTCCCAGGAAAAGTTTGGAAAATAGAGCATAAATCTTGGACAATGTCAATCTGTCACTGCCCTACAGCAGTTTCATATGGTTTGAAAGAGCACAGCTGGTCAGTTCAGTAACTCTGAATGTTTTCTGTGAGGGATGGCTCCAGCAAAACCCAGCCCCTTTGCAGCGCCGAACCACGGGGTGTACTGGAAAAGGGGGAGCCATTTGCAATGTAGGAAGCAGTGGAATGAAGTGTTCATGCAGAACTAACAGATGGCATGGAGTAAACAAATGGAAAAATTAGCAAAATACTTTTCCTGTTGCCAGATTGTAAATCGAAGTGAAATATCCTTTGTAGATCTAGCTGGGACATATATTGAGATTTTACTGTTGATTTGAGCTGAAAACTAAAAGTCTGGATTAAGACTGATTTGTTAAAATCTCAGCTCCCAATTTAAAATACGTACATAGTTTTCTCCATGGACTAGGAAAAGTGCACTGTGGCTGTCAAGTGTTTCTTGGACATTTCAAAAGATGGCTTGTGTAAGTGCTCATCTCTCTGAGCAGATTAGATTGGCCAAAACAATTCTGAGATGCAGAAAAAGATCAAGTACCCTGAAGAAGAAGAAGACGACAAACAGATCTGTGAGTGCATTTATTTGACTGACTGAAGCACTCAATAAGAGTTGAAGAAGTCTCTTTAATTAAGTTACATGCACTCCTAATCCAGTGAGGCAGGGATTGTCAGATTCCAAGTGAGGTGGTAACAGCATCTATGCTTTGTCATTTGTAGTGACTGTTTATCGCTTGCATTTGTCCCAGTGTAGATGGTCAAATAGATAAATCACAATCATTTCTACTTAGACCAAAAAGCAAAATACTGTATACTCTTATGTTTCATCCATTTTTAAAGCACCAGCTCTTACCAACCTCATTCATGGACTTGAACCTCACAGGATAGCACAGCCATAGGTGTGAGAGTGACAGTAATATTCTTTTTTTTTTTTTTTTTTTTCTTTTGGGCATCCTCTGCTGTAGCTCATGAACAGGAGAGCCTGTCATCTCTGCTGGTATGCTGCAAAGCAGGAAGTAACCAAAGAAACCTGGTTTAATTTGACACAGTGTTTGCCAAATGGAAGATGGCCAAATTGGTGGGAAATCTTCTCCCAAGACCTCTATGTTGGTGTTAAAAATCAGAAAGAGTAGTTAGTAATACACAGAAATCACCTAATATATCATCTGAATTATATACTTGGAAATAACATTGAGTCTTTTAATATTTGATTGTTTTTTTTCTTCTAGAACTGTAATTACTCTGGGAATATTGATAGCATAATTGTAGTAACAACCTGGGTTTTCCAGTACCAGTATTTGATCAGTATTTGACTTAAAGATCATTAAACCCTGTGTATGTGCGTATATATATGCACTATATATATACACTGTATATAAACACATAAACTTTCTTTCCTTTTCTTTATCCTTCTTTTAAAATGTTGTAAATGCATGCGTAGCTCTATATGATTTGTACACTGTAATTAGAGGAAGAAAACAGTATAATTAATAAAGAGTAAAGCTGATTTTAATCCAATCTATTATTTTTACCATGACGATTAGTTTGAGTGGCAAGATTTATTCCTCACTCAGCATACTGAAGTGCTTGTTTTCATGCAGAATCCCTCCCCCAGGAATCTATATGTTCAGGTCTCACCAGATACACTGCCATTGCGATGTTGTTTTGTTGTTATTCCACAGATCTTGTGGTATTGCTGATGGTGGTGGGCTCGTGGCCATGAATTGAGAGCCAAGTCCAGTTGAGTAGGGTGAGAGGTTTTAAAGTGTCAAGTGTAGTCAGACTGAAAATTTTAAGGTGGGGAGAAGTCACCAGAATACCCTAAAACAACGTGGGCTACAGAAAGTCATCTGCTCATTTTGGATCCGTCTTGAGTGGTTGTAGGGGAAGTTCAGTAATTAATGACAGAAATCTCTCACTGGCTGTACTAAGAAGTGGGTCGGGCCTCTGCTGTGATGCATCAGTTCAATTGATCCAGCAGCCAGAACGATTGATAGGGAGGCATTCAAACACTGCGATTCAGGCTGATAGTCGTTAGCTGGGCTCACAGGCCCTGCCCTGTCATTTGTAGCCCTGCTAGGCCCGGGAGGAGCTGTCGGGCCTCTGAACTGTACAGCTCCATTCTTCATTTCTTAAATTTTCCCCTCGAGAGCTATTACCAGAGTTGCCAGCAGAAGGTAGAGTGAAATATTAAAAGTATAGTGTGGTAAATAGGGACCCTCAGAGGGCGATAGCTGTGCAGGATGTCAGATCATGTCCCCATGAGGGAGAAGGGCCTCAGGCTGGAGGTGCTGCCGCAGGTGAGGCGGAAGAGACGAGCAGGAGAATTAAATCGAATCGATGGAACTGATTTAAGTTGCATCAAATTTAAAGCGGATATATATTTGTGTGCTTGTTTGTTAGGAAAGATGGAATCAGTTCTCAAAGCCACCCTTGGGGGCTGCGCCGGCCGCCCACGCGCGGTGTTGATATGCAGTGCCAGCAGCAGGCTTCTGCATCCCAGAGAGCTGGAGAGTGAATGTCAGCTCATTTAATCTTTGTCAGCGTGGTCCTCCCTCACTTCATCCTCTGAAAAGAAAGTTTAAAAGGATGCATTTAAAGAAATGTTTTTGAGATTCGCTGGAGGAAGTGTGCTTCTTGTTATCTGCCTGGTTTAGTTTAACCCATTGCTCTCCAGACAGGTGATTTCGGAGTCACCTCCAACACCACACCTGGGACAGGTCTTCTTGATACCGATACAGTGATTGCTCTGTATCTCAGGAGGAAAACAGTTACGTGTGTGCTGGGCAATGCTTAAAAACTCAGTATTTACTGTGAGGTAGCAAATCCTAGGACTTGGTGTAGCTGGAGTCAGACCCATCCTTTTCTGTCACTCAGATTTTCTTTATGTATGTATTTGTGCAAGTGTGTGTATGTATATAATGCCACTATCTCTCTCTCTCTCTCTCTCCATGTGTACTGAGGTTGTTAAGGAAAGGAATTGCTATGGTCTCACATAAATAACTATTTTAAATTAGTATTTTCACATCTGAGTTCTGCTGAAACAAGTGATTCTCAACACTTTGGTGCCTAAATATCTGACTAGTCGTTTTGGAGAGTGTGCTGAATATATCGGTGCATTCATTGAATCCTTTGGATGCTCTTTGTCACTGCAGGAGGACTGGAGACTTTTACAGGTGGGAGGGAGCAGCTCGTGTAGTCTTTCCTACAGAAGCCTGCTCTCCCATACGAGAGGTTTCTACTTCCCAGGGAGCGGAAGACGGCACACACTGCTCGGCTTTATTGCAAGGCACTGCACCAGCTGAAGAAATGGATCCACTCATTCAGGACAAGTAAGCAAATTCAGCTGGCTGATGAAAGGAAGCCTAGACAACGGTGTTCAAACACTCGCTCCCATTTCCTCCCCCCTTCCCCCCAGATGTCTGGTTTCAGTTTTAAAACATAATAACATTTCATTAAGGAGCCATAGCAACCCTTCACTAATTTGTGAAGAGTACATCGTGAGCTACATTCTGTACTTATCAACATTTGAGCACTTTAGATCTTGTTTCATCTCATTAGTGGATGTTTATGGGACCTGAGGGTTTCAGCACTCTCTGACTCATTAGTCAGCCTGTGGCGGTGCAGGTTATATACTACAAGAAACGATTTCCCCAGCCTTTAAATGCTCGCACAACCTTCAACAGAAGTTCAGTTGGAAATGTTTTCTCACATTAAACCCTCAGTCAGAAAGGAATGTGTGAAGGTGTGTTTTTAAAAAAACCTCAAAACCCGCCACTTAGTATAACACTGTGTATATCAAAGTCATATTGTGCTCGGTCGCAGACAGCTGCACCATGGAAGAGATGTCATTTCAAAGGGCTGAATATTTAAATTGCTGGCTTTGGAAAATTCAGCCACGGGATGGCATTTACAGGAAAGAGCGAATCAGGAGAATGTGTCGTGTTGGAAGTTGTTTGGTGTTAACATCAGAAAGAGTAGAAATCCGGTTTTCCCACTCATTTACTGGACTGAAGCCTTGTTTTTTGCCCCCTAGACGCTGCAGTTAATGTAGCTTTATGCATGATCTAATTTGTATGAAAATAAATGGTCTTTTTCCTCTACTAAATTCATTAAGTAGTGCACCGTTTAGTAAACTGTCAGTAGCATCTGTTGGAGAAAGGCAAATAAAATACTGGTGCGGGAGGAGGTAGTTTGTCCAGATTACTGGCATGTAGTTTCAAGCATGGTGAAAAAACTCCCTGGGTGCATAATTTAATAGGAAATAATCCACCAATCTGCTTTTTTTGTGGCTTTGCTTCTAATATTGCTTTTCTTCTCCATCGTGATGTAGGGTTTACTCTGCAATGCACTAACAAATAGGAAAAACAAATACGAGTGTGAATTAACAGTGTGATGTAAATGACGGAGCAGGAAATGGCATCTTAAATTTGTTTACAATATGCTGCAAGTCAAAGCATAGGAAACTGCTTTATTAATAAGCAGTTGATAGTCATGTTAATTAGGAAATCACAGGAAAAAAAATGTGCCGCTTGTGTGATAATTGCCTTATTAACACTGCATAGACTGTATCCATTTTTTCAAGGATTAATGTGGAAGTCGGATTCACATGTTGCGCTTTTGCAAAGATCGTAGGGATTCGCTTTGTTGTAGGTGGAGCTCTGGTACTGTAATTGGAAGAAGGTAACTAGTGGGGTCCTTAAAAACCTCTGCCAAAATGGAAGTGTGATGAAGATCAGTATCAGATCTCATCTGAATAAATATTGCCGAATTTTACAGTTCCTACATGGCAGACTGTACTTGCAGCATAACAACTGGAATTCTCAAGCGTCACGTGTCCAGTGTACCTACACAAGCATTGCTACCAGAAGTTTGCTACCAGTCTTTTATGCGTGAATCACTGTGTGCATTGTGGTTGTGATGGGAAATGAAAACCAAGTGCTCATTGAGCAGGCTTGGGTTTAAAAGAAAAACCCCAGACTAATATTTTATTTCAGAGCGATCAAGTGCAGATAGAAGCAACACCAATGCTTTTCTTTCATGCCAACAATGTGGCCGAACAGTTTGTAGAACAATAAGCTATTACAAAGTTCTAGCATGTCATCCTCTGAGAGCCTCGTGCTGCTGAAGTTGTCAGAGGACACAGCAGCTTGGCCACAAAACCCACTCATGTGAGGCAGAGGCTGTCAGAGATGCTGCAGGAGGATGTGCTTCAGCTCTGGCGTCGGGTCAGGGCACTGGGTCAGCACCAGCACTCGCTGCACCTGCGGCTTTCCCTTCGCTCATGTGAATCCAAAGTAATTTGTGGGTACCAGATAGTTTACAAGAAGGTGAGACCACTGCTCTTACACCATTTTCAGCAGTTACTTGAAGATGATGCTGGTATTTGTATGTGAGGATTCTGCTAATTGAAAACAGCCCCACGCAGTACCTGTGTGCCCGCCGGAGTGGCTGTGCTTAAGAACCAGACGGCACTTGAAAACATCTTCAAGCTCTAGTGCTTGTTCCATTTTACCCATATTTCTTGATTCATTTCTTCAGCTGCAGAAGTTTCTGTACTTACATGAAGGGTAAAAGCTGTGTTCATAGAGCTGTCTGGCAGCACAGCTCTCTGAACTTGTTTTTTCTTTCAATAATATTACTTGAAGCAAAGTGCTTGTTTTTCTGCTCTGAGGAACTGATGCTGCTGTAGCAGGATGGCAGCACTTGCACACATCTGAGTTCATGCCGTCACTGTACGATGGGTGGGGGTCGGGAGGATGGGGTCAGCCTTTTTTCACTGGTGCCTGGGGACAAGCCAAGAGGTGATGGGCACAAATTTGAATATAGGAAGTTCCACCTAAACATGAGGAGGAACTTCTTTACTGTGAGGGTGGCAGAGCCTTGGGACAGGCTGCTCGAAGAAGTTGTGGAGTCTCCATCTCTGGTGATATTCAAAACCTGTCTTGATGCTGTGCTGTGCAGCCTGCTTGAGGTGATACTGCTCTGGCAGACGGGGTTGACTAGATGATCCCTAGAGGTCCCTTCCAACCCAAATCATTCTATGATTCTGTGATTCAGTTCCAGGGCACTGAGGCCCTGGACTTGCTCCTTTTGAAGGCTGTTCTGAGGACTTCTCTTTCACTGTGTGAGTGGTCTTTAGTCCTGGGCAGCAGCTACTAATTTTACTCTTTATGTTGCTTAGGTGGGTCCCTTGACTCAATGGGGATCTTCTCTCTTCATCTGTTCTGGCTTCTTCTTCTCCTCAGTATCATAACTGTCTTCCCCCCACATCCTTTCCTGTCTTGTTCTTCTTGCTCCATCCCTAGTGTGCGCCCAGCTGAGTCCAGGCCAAGCCTGTAGTGAACTGCAGGGACTGAGGAGATGTCAGCATCACGTGCCTGGAGAACCATAGCAGCAGTGTGCAGGTTGTGCTCCAGGTCTGTCATGCTGGTGGCTGTGGGGAAGAAAGGGACTATCCTCTCACATTTAAGTGGCCAGTTGGGAGAAGCCAATGGGCCATGCTGGGCCGAGCTGAACCATGCTGAACTGTATTGGACCATGCTGGTAGTTGGCACCATCTCCACCGAGTATCCTGCTGCTGGACTTCTACTAGGAAAGATTTATAACTCCTTCAAAAGTACTAATTAAAAATAACTTTGAAGGTAAATTTGCCACAGATTTCTGCAATAAAAGTATCGCTTATAATCTAAAATCAAATTCAAATGTTCTTTTGCTAAGTCTACCTTCTTATGAAGCTTTTGTTCTTGGCCATGGTCCATCCAGTGTAGCATCCTGGCTGCGGCCCCCGGTTTGATTAAGTAGATCACTTACATCTTTACCATATAGTGATACATCTGGAGCACAGCTCAGTAGACACTGGAGCATTTCATTAAAGTGAGAGACATGTAAAAATGTACTGCTGAACTGCTGTAGACAAAGTTCCTTGGTGAACTGGAAAATGAAGAAGAAGGAGTTGCTGCAGGGCTCTGAGTCACTGCTCCGCTATGATTCAGTGAAATTACCGGAGTCACAGAGATGTCAGACTGGGGTGGGCACAGCACTGAAACTGGTCCCTGGCCTTGCACTGCATTTGCCAGTTGCTTTATGATTTTACCACGTCGATGCTGAGCAAGGGGAACGGGCACAGATCTCATTTCCTGTTGTTATCAATAACGGTGACAGTTCATAACTCCCCAGTGAGTTAGATAATATTTTTACTCGGTTTTTTATACTTTTATATAAATGAATAGAAAGGAGTAGCAATAAGCACACGGTAGTCAAGAGCATCCTGATGCTTACCACATGCAAAATCCATACAGCAATCGCAGTAATAGTAAGTGAATAGGCCAGTTTAAAGCCAAGCTTCTCTTTGGTCCAGCTTGCCTTGGTGGCAAAAAATACTTCTCCTAGCTATGAGATAGATGGCACTTTTTATAAAGATACAGGGAAAAAACAGTAATTGTTCCAGTCAAGGATGACATTTGTCACATCCCTTTCAGTGAATGCGATCTCTTTACTGGTTCAAAGTATTGTTTGTGAAGCTCTTGATGTCTGACACATTGATTTGTCCCTGTAAAAAGCAGAAATACCTACCATTTACCAAAGGACAAAGTTTCCCAGCAGGTATCCAAGCTGGAGGTCCTTCTGGGGCACATCGTGAGAGTTTCATGAGCTGCAACCCAGAGGATGAATGGAGGGGGGGGGATAGGAGAGGCTGCATTTTTGCCTTCATCTTGCCACATGCATCCCAGGAACTGGGAACTAACTGCTACCAGGGTCTTGTGTCTAAGCAAAGCCTTAGGGATTACATCCGGTTTTTTCAGCACCAGCTCCTGTCATCCCTTACAGAGAACATTACTTATGTAAGGTGCTGCCTATCAGCTTAAAAAATAGAAGCCAATATAGAATTCTGTGATTCTGATTTAATAATGTAACTGAAACATTTGCTGTTTAATATCATATTCCACACTGAACAAAGCCCCCAGACTCATCATGCACTATTTATCTAAAGTTATAGCAAAATACATTATTTTCTGTTTTAAAGGTCTATAAAGCCAAATATTAGCTGAATTTAAAAGACATGTGCTTCATGCTCTCCATTGAAGAAATCATGGTCTTCCCAGTTCTGTTTGATTGCAGTTGTACAGAACAATGTTTCTTTTGCTCAGATATTTTTTTTTCTCCCTGTGAAATGCTTAATCTGGGGATGTGATTTGACTTTTTTCACCATTTAGGGCATTAGTACAAGTCATGCTGTGCAATGTACATTTTACATGGTATTCTGCTTTCACAAAAAAGCTAATGAACATGAGCATTTGGGATTCATTGGAAATGGTCTACTTAATGTGATTCTTCTGCAGCAGATAGAGTACTTTCCAAAAGTTACTGCTTCTCCAGTCCTTGCAGTTATTCCTGTCATATACCCGGGGGAGCACTGGCAAGGACATGTAGTACACCAGCATTTTTAGTGCCAAAATTACTGTAATTGATGTAAATTCTTATTTATTCTTCGCACTAACTTTCAGCAGCTCCAAATTCTGACTTGTGGCAGTGTCTTCATGAAGATATGAACAAGGAATTCAGAAAACTGCACTGCTTGGGACACTTCTTCATAAACATTTCTGAGTATTTCCATGTTGACAGGAGTCTAACCTGATCTTACTCTTCCTGAAGCCCATGATAATTTCCTGATTAAATGCCCTGGCTGAGCAGTGGCTGGTAATAAAGCAACAGGGCAGTTGTCCTTAACACTAAACCCTTCAGCCCATATCACTGTAAAAGTTGTGTTAGTGTGATTAGGAAGAATCAGGCCAAGACTAGGTAACTGCCTCATCCTAGAAATGAGAGAGCACAGATTGCAGTACAAACACCTGGGCTGCAAGGTCAGCACAAGATGTGCTTTTTAAAAAATGAAGTATGTAAAATTGTCTTCCCTGCCCATGGCAAACACTGGTTCATGTATTTATGCCATGTCTGCTGCAAAGGCAGCAAGAACGAGGGAAACCCTGCCATCTTGCCATGGAGAGAGGATACCAAACTATCCTCTGCTGGGAAGTTTTCTGAGTCTCTCTCAGAGGGGATTTGGGGGACAGAGGAGTAACTCAGCAGTTACATCACTACTGTGCCTTTAGGAAGGGAGCAGACCACATCTGTTCTTCTCTCCTCTTCCACCAATCATTTGTGGAGCCAGTTCAGCTTTAGGTTCGAAGCTTTGTCCCAGTTTCCATCCACTTTAGATACCAGAGCCGTGTGCTCCCAGCTCCCTAATGAATCCCTCGTTCTTTAATGTATCAATCTGGATAATTCCTCTGTGAAGTCAGGAAAAGCACAGAAATTTTAATTGTGGCATTAAAAGCCACCTAGATCCTTGTACTGAAACCCAAAGTACCTGTGAGATTTGTAAAAAGAATCTTGTATCAGGAAATCTGACAGGGAACTGAATCTGCATCCTTTTCATTACAGCCTATTGCTGTAATGATTCAAGCAGCTCTTCCTCATCAGGGACAGCATATTTACCCTGCTATCCATTAGGGAGACAATTGCTCCTGGAAGATATGCCAAAATACCACTTTTTTGATGTGTGAATGTTCACAGTCACCTGTATAAATAGCAGTGGGCTGCTAGAGAAAACTGTATTGATGCTTTTGCCTGTGCTTCTGGGATTTGGTTTATTTGCCTTTCATGATCAGGGAGAATTTTGTAGAAGTGCTTCCCCAGAACAATGCCTGTAAGGAGCAGGGAGGCGGTGGGCGAGCGCCGTGGTCCTTGGGGGCTGAGTTGCTGTCTGAAACTGTGAGCTTAGTTTAAAAAACACTCACCTTCTGCAACAGGTCTTATTTCTAGACCCATAGTTTTCAGATGGAAGATGGACAGGGACCTGAGAAGAATTAATCTGGTGTTCTTGCCCTGTGCACTGCTGTACCAAAGCAGCAACAGGTGCTGGTGGGTTCCAGTAGATAATTCAACAGTAACTTTCTTCTGAGCGCTGCAGTGTGGGAGCCTTTGAAAGAAAGAGGTTAAGAGACAAGTAAGTAGGACTGGAGTGCTATTATTACAGCTATTTTTCTTTGCCTTCTAATACATGTCATCCTCTTTTATTAGGAGCTGACTGTTGAACCAGGAAAACCGATGCCACAGTATAAAAATGATACATAGACAAGGAAGTCTCATTGATAAGTGATCTGAACGGTACTGACCTTTCGAGAAATTGAATAAAAATATACATGCCTTGAGACTTGCAAAAGTAAAAGATCACCTGCATCCTCTCATTGTGCACAGGGAGCATGAGTACTTCTAGCAGAGACAAGGAAAACAAAGCTGCTGCGATCCCCACCTTAACCTCCCAGCCGCAGGAACTAGTGCATCGGGCATTGTGTGTCTCTCAAATCCCAGCACTCACCACACCAGGGAGCTGAAAAGGGAACTGAGAATCCCAAAGATGTCAAATTTGAGTGAACGCTCCCCCAGTCCCACTCGTACAACTGGTACACTCTCAGTGCGCTATTCAGATATCAGTTAATTAATGTTTGCTATTGTGTGTGATTTAACCATATATTCAGGGCTGCTTTGTTCAGTGAGCAGCAGTGAGATGTCACTGCAAGATCTACTGAGAAGACTGAGGAGGAAAGTCAATTTTTAAGTGCAGCCTTGTGAGCTTTCAGTGATTTCCTATAAATTTGTACTGGCACTCTCCCAGATACACGCTCTCATCTTTCCTGCTTCTCCATACCCATAGGCACCCATCTTTCCTGTTTCACATATGAAATTGCACTGTTTGTCTTAAACATTAATTTTTCATAGGTTTGATTTTGCAAATATGTTGTTTTATCTACCAGTCTGCTTATACACATTTGATGTGAAACTCACCTACTTTCCTTTTCATCTCCATAAACAAGGTTTGTGCATCCTTCTCTAGAGGCTGTTACTCTCAGCCTTCCAGGGCTCTGAGCAGGGAGTTTTTGGCTGACCTGTCTTTTTGTGAGCTTCTGCTTGGCTGCAACAACAAAGTCTGGGGAAAAGACATTAGCCAGCTAATAGCAGCTTGCTACATCTCTGCTTTCCTGCTACCTTATGAAAGAATTCTGTTTAGGCTAGAATTTACAGCAGTGGGGGGATCCTAGACCAGCAGAATATAGGTTGAACATAGGAGGTTTTAGCTGTATGCATCCTATTCTCTAATGTACCCTAAACTTTATCTAAGGAAGGAAAACATAGGTGATGAGGCTGGGGCTGAGTACCAGAAAGCTTCTTAAGCTTTCACAGTGTGTGGGCATTACCTAAGTAGTATATATGCTCACATATAGGTGCATCTATATACGCTTCAATAAACTTTGCATTAAGGAATATAGTTGGGGAGATTGGTCAGATATGTCCCTTTAAACACTCTCTTTGAGGATGACTGATTGCTTTCTGCCTGTGTTTTGGCACAGAGATACCTGAGTGTCTGTTCACTCAGAGGAGCCAGTGGCTGGCTGAACACTGCCATGGGGCTCCCCAAGGTGTGAGAGATGACTGCTGGTGAGGGCAAATAAATTGAACAGGAAACAGAGTTCCTCAAGAGACATATAGAAATAACTAAATAATAATTAGAGAGCTCTAAGTCATCCAAATGTGGATTTTCTTCTTCTGATGCTCAGTACCATTGGAGAAGTTAAGGAAGGCTTAATCTGCAGAGAGCGTGTAATATGATGTACTGCCAGGAAACTTGGAGCTGCCCAATTTCCTCTTGCTTTTTCCTGCCTTTCTTTTTTAGACTCATTACCAAATGCATATGGGGAAACTGGGAACATAGAGAGAAAGAAATAGCCCCAGTGTCACTTCTGAACTTGGCTATGTTATGGGCTTTGTATTATGCTGATAAAAAAAATCAACCAACTGAAGCATTGAAAGATGGATTTTCTTTTAAATGAATTAGGTTGGATTTAGCTTGATGTTTCACATCACAGAACTGCCAATATTTCTTCTGTGGACCTGGAAGCTGTTGGTCATATGAAACTGAAGGCTGTGTCTGTGTAAAGGTGGTGGAAATTTTACCTTTTGACCTTCAGCAGTTGTCTTCTGGGTAACACAGAACGAAACTGTTGAGGTCTTGGGGGTGGCCAAGGTCCTTGTCTCTGCTGGGATCTCTAAATAGTGCTAAGAACCTGATTTTAGGGACCTGTATTTCTTGAAGTTGGTGGGGGGGGAAAGCTAGGAAAGATGCTGTGAGGTTAAAGGGACCAGGGAAGAGGTAGGGAATGAAAGAGAGGGAAGGACTGCCATCAGCCAAGGCTTGATTGCATGTGTTGACTTGGCTTGTTGGAGAAGGTAACTCAGTCCTGGCTGAGGAACAGCTGGAGATCGCATTGGAAATCGGACTTGATGTTTTGGCCTGCTGTGTGCAGGCCATCCTGTCATTTTCTTGGGGGAAAAAATTCCCTCACTTCCATATTGCTGCTGAAAATATTATTTATTTTCCTCCTCAAACCCTCCCTAACATTATGGGGTTGGTGAGAATTACCTGGCAGCAGAGGTCTGGAGTAATGACATTTCGTAAGGCATTAACTCCTTAATTAAGTGGAATTAAAAGCTGATTTAGGGAATCATCACCTAAAGTGGCAGCAGCATAAGGCACTGACACCTGCATGTGTGATAGGAAACAATCCCACCCTGAGCTCCCGGTACCAAGGAGGTCTGAGAGCAGCCTAGTGATTACTTTATTCCTGGTGTGAATACAGCAGGCTAAAAAGTGGAGAAAAATGGCAAAACCCCCAGCTGTGTTTATGGAAATGTGTGGTATTTTCAGGAATAGAAAATTAAGTCAAAATACACCGATTCTGATGGTAAATCAGGAGACTAAATGGTAGTTGTGACTCTTGCTCCAGGGCAGCGCAGGGGCTGACCATCCTGACTCTCTCCTCCCCTCTGGAATAAGCCAGGTAGAAAGGGAGCCTGCTCATTTACTTTAGAGATTGTAGTGTAAAATGAAAGGAGAAATCCAAACCTCTAGGCCAAGCTTTTTAATCTTCAGGTTCAATTTAAATTGTTGCTTAAACTATCTACTGAAATAGTGTTACGTGAGTAATTAACAAATTAATAGCTCGCCATGTTGAGCAGAAATGTCATCCCCTAGAAATGTCACTGCTATTTCTTTACTAGCTTAACTTTTCATTCTTAGACCGATAATTTTGTCTCCACTGAGAATGTGCTGTCTTGCTGCTGAATAATGGAACAATATTTGTAAGTCAGGTAGAATTTCAGCTTTTTAAAGACAGCTTAATCAATGTTAATTGCCACTTCATGCCCATAAATACATTTTTTAACCAAGGTGAAGTTCTTCAGCCTGCTGGAAGCAGGGGAGAGGTTTGTACCCTATCTCCTGCTGCCAGAGCTCCCAGATGAAACAGAACATCCTGGAGGTTTTGATGCTTCAGCTGTCCTCAGGTTAGAAAGCGCCCAGAGACATGACTGGCACCTTGAGGAGAAACCCACTATTGGCTTTTATTCAGAGAGCTCCCACCCCAAACAGCACATTCCCCGAGGTGACAAGGGTCCACCCCTTTGTTAGGCACTGGCAAGATTATTTCTTTCCACCCCCCACTTCAGCCATTCTCAGACAGCCCCTGTAACAGTAACGATCGGGAGCAGAGATCTGGTGGCATCCGTGAGTAATGCAGCACTTAGTGCCAGTCAAGCGCCGCGCCTGATGTGTATGTCCTGTGATGTATATGTCGCCGGTCCCGCCGCTCCCGCCGAAGTGATTAGATCATCCAGAGGGCACGTCGCTGGGGGTGTTGACTGCACCACTTGGAAGAAGTAAGCAGACATCTTGTTTTCCTTTAAGCCATGGTGTTGCATGGCACAGCTTGTGCTCCTCTTGTTACATAGTGCGCTCTGGGGTGGAAAAGTCACAGAATCACAGGATCGTAGGGGTTGGGAGGGACTTAAAGAGATCATCAGGTTCAACCCCCCTGCCAAAGTAGGGTCCCGAGGACAGGTCGCACAGCTCAGTGTCCAGACAGGTCTTGAGTATCTCCAGAAAAGGAGACTCCACACCGCCCTGGGCAGCCTGTCCCAGGGCTCCCTCATCATCACTGTGTAAAAGTTCTTCTACATGTTGGTGCAGAACTTTCTGTGCTCCAACGTGAAGCCATTGCCCCTTGTCCTGTCCCCACAGACCATTGAAAAGAGTCTGGCCATTTCCCCATGTCCCACACTTGAGATATTTATAAACATTAAGAAGATCCCCGCTTAACCTTCCTTTGCTGAACAGACCCAGCCTATCTCCGTAGGGGAAAGTCAGCTTTGGTTTGCTGTGGGAACCCAGTTGCAGAGCTGGAATGAACTGGTGAGGGATGAGAGTGTGGATCGTGTCTTCAGTCTCTGTAGAAACCAGCTTTCACTCTGTTGCAAAAGCCATACTGGCATCTGATAACTCAGCAGGGAATTCAACTGCGTTACAAAGTGCACAGCCTTAAAGAAAAGCAAAAGGATTATGAAAATGCTGTATTGTGTTGCATTATACCCACCAGGAAAAGAATGCAAAATGAGCCGTGCTTTTCCATCCTGGAGCCTGCCATTTAAAATTAGTTACCCCCCAGTTAGCATTCATTTTTATTCGGCTGGATAATTAGGTGGCTATTTCGTCTTGTTAGAGGAAGTGCAACAAATTGATCACATTATTTTCAAAATACTTTGCTTTCTTAAAAGTAATTGGAAAACTGGGACCGGAAAACCACCATCAATACCCATATTTATCTAATTTAAAGTTTCATAGAAACTTTGCAGGAGGGGGAATGTATATTAACATGACTTTGTGATGCTGATGAAAGTAAAACTGGAGTCACCTTTTATCCTTTTATGGGGTTTTTTTTTTTGCTAAACCTCTTCATTATATACTCTTCTGTAAGAAGTATTTGAAGGTTACTATGAGATACCCACAGACGGGAACTCCTTTTTCAGTTGTTTTATCCTAATTAAAATCCAGAATGTTGTTTACTGCATAATATTTATTTAATTGAGGTCTGCAAACCCCAAGTAACAATTTACTTTTATTGTCTCAGCAGTTCAACTTAGTTTCATTTTGATCACAGAACTACCAAGTAAACAGTTCATCTGCGTACCATAGGTGGGTTTTTTTTCTCCTCCCAGTGGGAATTTTTCCTGCTGGATTAACTCTTTCAACAGTGACTTTGACATTATTGTAATTACACCTCATCTATAACCTATCACATCAGTAGGAGGAAAAAAATTAAGAGAAACAGCCATTAATTTTGTTCATTCAAATTGTGTTTGCTCACAAGAAGACAGGCTATTATTTCTTCTTACAAAAGCCATAATGAGAAATTTTCTGAGCTGATTGTTTGGATCAAGCAAAGGGCAATGTACATTTGATTAAAGTCCACCTGAAGCCTTGAGCCCAGGCGTATTGAGTGGGAAAGCAAACTCAGTTTCTAAATCCTACAACAGTTAGGTAGATCCAGGGCCAATGTCAGTTGGGATTTTTTTTTTATGGGGAAAAAAAAATATATTTATTTGGAAGGCTAGAGTGGCTGAAAACATTAAAGCTAAGTGAGAAAAAAAAACCAAACCTAAGATCTATCGTTGAGGACTTTGTACCTTGAAAAGCACTGTTGGGAAAAGCCAGATAAAATCTTTTCTTGCCTAGGGTAAATGCCACTTAGTTTTTATAAGTTCATTTTATATTCACTTCTGAGGGATTATTTCCCCCCTGCGTTGCTAGTGCCTCTGTTTCCCCACACTTGGCACCAGGGAAATAAAAAGCAATATGAAGTTTGTAAAATTATCAGACAGTCTGGTGGCCCTTATGTCATTATATCTGCAATCTCCCTGGGTAGACATGCCATTCCATAGGATCCGATCAATAAAGCAGCAGCAGCAGTCTGTGAGCTTCCCAGTGTGCTAATAAATCCCGTTTTTCAAGTGAGCTACACAGGAACTCGAGTTGAAGTCACTTGGAGTTTGGTGAGCTGATCAATGGCAGGATTGGGCTCAAAAGCCTAATGAAGAGGGAGGGAAAAATATTCTGCCACTCCAAGTTTCATTGCCAGGAGGAATATGAGAAACCTCCAATTTATGTTGTATGACTTGCCACATGAAATAAATTGTTTAAGTATCAACAGCAGAGTCTGGATGATGCTGTAGACTGTATGAAAGTTACTGAGAGTAAAGTTAAGGTGATGAACAGCAATCCCCAGTTATGTTTGTAGAGAAAGAGGCAAAATATTTCATGTCATAGTGCAAGTGGAGGAGCTGCTCACCCCCCTTAGGTTGCTGCCCTTTGTCTGTCAAAGATGTTCTCAGGTGGATTTTTTCCCCATTAAGAAGCTGTGCACAGAAGTTGAGGGAAAGGGTGAATAAAAAGAGGGTAGCTCATCAATCCTAGCTTAGCAAGCACTTGTGTGGTCTTGCCATGCTGCAGTGGTGCTCTTGCCTGGTGTTTTATCCTCCCTACTCATCCAACAGGGCTCTTGGGTAACACCTAAGACAATATTTCAAAGATGTGACTTGGTACAACCTTAACACTAGGACCACGAGCACCATTACCCATCCCAGTACTCTCATTTGCGTTGCTATCTTTACTTTGTCTTATCTACACAAGAAAAGCTACCAAAATTAACTCATCTCTTGGTAAAACAATGCCCAATTTGGGCTTGGCAGCCTGGAAGGACGTGATTTTGCCATTCAGTACAGAAGGTGTGAGTCAGTAGAAGAAGCAGCTACTGTAACATCAACTTCACCAGAGTGCCTTGGACATTTTTTGCTCTGGTTTTTGTATGTGCATCCTACATGCTGGATCTGCATTGGAGCTCTCATGGCATGGTGGGTGAGGATGGATGGTAGCCCTGATAGAGATAAACCAGGAAAATCACCTTATTATCTCTAATAACACCTGTTATTAGATGATGTAGTGTTGCAAAGGCTCAGACCTGAGATACTGTGTTTAAAAAGGAGCGATGGAAGCTCTTCCTCTGAGGTGCTCTGGTTGCAGAAAGAGATGGGAGCAGAGAAGAGCTTAGCTGAGAGGGCTTGCTTGGTGGTCATGGTTACACATGGTACATCTTGTTTTCTGGCTAGACTGTATCCTGGTGGAAAAGTATTTTCTTTTCGAATTGGCCTGCCTGTGACCATGGTATTTTGCTTGTGTTTAAATGAAGGATATTTTTTTTGCTGACACTCTTATTTGATGAAAGCCACAGTTTCATATTTGTGAAGACAGCTGGATTCTTCTACCACTTCCAGCTATTTCAGCATAAGCAATTTTGTGTGTGTGAAAGGCAGCTTTGGAAATACTAATTAAAACATGGAGAATGTCAGATTTCCTGAAAATGTCTTTGGCCTGAGAACCAAAAAAAGAGGGTGTTGTATCCAGTTAGTATTGCAACATAGGGCTTTCTCCCAAAGCTGTTACAGCTTTTGTTACTGTCTTGGATATTTCCTTGTGCACCAACAGGAAAGATGAGATTGTATATGTGTAACTGCCTCGCCTTTAATTTCTACCCTGTGAGTTCAGTCATTAGTATTCATTGCTCTAGTCCTTTCCCGGGGATGTTTTGCAGAGGACAGTTAGTGTATGAGAAACGTGGAGTGTTTTTGTAGTTTGATATTTGAAATAAAAGCAGCTTTACTTGGATGCACTGGATCATGCAGCATGTTTTATTCTCTGGTTAGGTGTCTGCTGCCGTGCCTGGTGAAATCAAAGGAAGAATTTCTATTGATCTGACAGACTTTATTATTAGGATGAAATTGTTATCAGGAGGTAGAAGACTGAAAAAAAATTTAATAATTATTTTTGCATAAACATGATTATAAATTTAAAATTCATGTCGTAGTGATACACTAGGATATTAATTTTAAATTCACTGCTTCAGTGTTTAATCTTTCCTTAAACAGAAACTGTTCGAACAGTGAAACCCAGGGAACAGAAAGGGCCAAGAACGGAGCCAAAAATATTCTTTTAACAATCTGGATATTTATAAAAGGGTTACAGTTCTGGTACTTATGTAGCAATGTGGGTTTTTTTCTTTCTAAGTTTTTGTTTTGCCATGTTTTTAAACTTGCTGGTTGATTCATAAGCGAAGGCAATGGGAGTTTTTCCATTAACTTCATTGAACTATGAAACAAGCACCGCATGTCGTTGCATACATCAACCCATCAGTTTAGTCTTAGTGTCTTATTTCTTTGAATTAAACAAAGTAATAACTCTGCAGGGCAGCTGATCACCTTATTATTTTCCATAAATCTACATTACTGTCACACACGAGAACTGCCTCTCTGCCAGAGAAGAGATTCGATTAAAAGCCTGCCAGAACAAACGTACCTGCCTTGCATCCCTAAGTCAGACACATTTGGTTCCAGCAAAACACAAGAGCAGCTTTCTCAGAGTTTGCTTGAGGAATCAACAGCTGAAGTGTCTTTTTACTGCCCTGATGGGTCATAGGTCACTTTTTCTCTCTCTAGACAGAGATCATATCATCATAGAATAGAGCTTTTCACTGCAGATGATAATGGAGCTTTTGCTTTGCCAAATTTTTACTAAAAAGTATCTGTGTTACCTCTTGTTTAGTGCAGAAGCTTTCTAAGCCCCTCATTGCGAGAGAGCTCAGTTCTACATGGGATTGTAGTGGATGATCATAATGATCAAAAAAAACATGAAAAGTAAGTTCCTTTGTTTTGGGAGCCAGTTCTAGATCTTGTCTCTCCAACAAGGGTCCATTTCTTACGTGGCTCTGTGGTCTTGGAAATAAAACCAAAGAGAACATTTAAATCAGAAATTCTCCCTGAGCGTTTCCTGTATTAGTGATGGGAGGATTATGTTGAGAGAGTCTTGTACATTGTAATTAGTTACTGGCAGTATATTAGAACTGTATGGAAGCCACCTCTTTAAAAGCTTGTATTTATTAAGAACAATGAGTTTTTATTTAGTTATCTGTAGGAGAATTATGTTTTTGTACTTTGAGTCAAAACACAGAAGACTGATCCAGGATCTGATTTTTTTAAGTATTACTTATTAATTCTAACTGTTAATAAGTCAGCTTTTCCACAGTTACAGACATCAGTCACATCTTTTGCTGCTTATGTGCAGTATCTGAGGGTAACATATACATGCTCATTGGAATCTCACATTTAGTATATCCCTTCAGTGTATTTAATAGGCTTTTCAATACTTAAATCTATTTTGTTGTCTTACAGCAACAATAAAAAGTCACCTGTCAGCCACATTTTCCACACTAAGAGATCTCATACTTTTTGATGCTGTCACTCTTTAGCTCTGGGCTTTTGTATTTTCTGCTGACACTTCTGTGATGCTGCTAGTGACTGGCTTCGCTCAACGTGGAACACTATTGCTATTTTCTGTTAGTTCCTCTGGTATTAATTTATTATTGGTTCAAGCTTGCTCATTTTTAAAGTGTTGGTGACACTGTAGAAGAAGTTTTGTTTCCTTCTGGTACATACTTGCACTTCTCATACCTCCCTGACTTGTAGTGAAATTCCTGGGAGGAGAGCCATCACCTTTTCCCTGTGTCCTGGAAGGGGGGGTAGTTGCTGGGGAAGTGAGTTGTGTGCTGCTGTAGCCTTCGGGTCATCAAATAAAGCTGCTGTTTAATAAGAAAATCTGCCTTTGCAGAGTCATAGCAGATTCGTATCAGAGCTCATTCTGCACCCATTATTAGTGCAAGTGTCTGAGTGAAAAAAAACCCCTGTACTTGGGTTGGTAGTGATTGTATGGCTGAAATCTACAGGAAAATGGCAGGTAGATTTAAAATACCAAGGAAACAACTCACATCAGATGCATCTAGAATTGGGGAATTTAACAGCAAAGTATACTGGGATGTCCTACATTAAGGAAAAACTTAACAAAACCCTTCTGCAGCAGTTTGCATCAGCATGCTTCATCACCAAGCCATGCCAGTAATTGTAACCCTGCCCACGCGGTGTGACTGGCAGTTTAATGCTGAGCCCACGCATTGATGGTCTTTGCACCTGAGCTTCCCTCCCCTGGGTACCTTGGGGTATGGTGATGATGTGAGAAGTATCCCAGCCTCTTCCCTGAAAGACTCTCCCTCTTAGGAGTAATGAAGCCCAGGAGGCTTGGGGAGGTGTACGGACCTTCCTGTCGCCCTGTCCTCCCTAATACTCCTCCTGCACCAGCCATTTCCTATGCAGAGCATGTAAGGATGATTTTGCACTCATCAAAATGTGTTCTGTAAGGAAGCCTTGGAGAGGTGGGGTTTCTAGCAGTGAAGTCAGCTTCATGCCTTCAGGAAAGCCTGTGGACACAGCAGGTATTTTACAACGTTTGCCAGCTATCTCATCTCCAAAGCTACAGCAGAATTAGAGACACAGTTTGGGGAACATCAGTTTGGTCCCAACAAGCCAATTTAAAATAATTTTAAGGGTAAAAAGCAGTGAAGAGCCTGTGTTGATTGTTGTAGAAGGTGTATATGTCATACCTGCCATGAGCTCTGCTGAGTTTTCATTTCTCTGAACTTCTGGAAGCAATTGTTCCTGCAGATACGGTAAGAGAGCAGAAGCACTCAAGCAATATGTAGATGTTTTTGTCCTGGTAAATGACTGGCTAGGCAAGGATTTCTTTGATGACATGAAAGATTTATTTAAAACTACTTTGTCCTTTGGTAGCCCATCTAAAGAAAATGGTAGAGCCAGAGGTACACTGTGTTTGAAGTCATCTTTTTTGCCTCCTAAAGTGCCATTGTAGAGTTTGGGCATGAAGCTGTAGTGTGAGCCTGTGGTTTCCTGCAACTTGATGTAGGTGCTGGACCGCTGCTACCTATAATGAGAGGAGATGGTAGCAAGAAGGATGTAGTCCAGGAGTAAGTACTCCCAAGTTCTCGACTATTTTTTCCACCTTCCTAAAATAATACAGAAAACAGGACAGTATTATTTCAGAGTAACAGCACACAGCAAGCCTGAAGAGGCTCTGGGGTCTCTTTGGAGGATGATCCCCTTTACCTCTCTCCCTACAAGAAGATTGTAGAAAACAAGAGTTCCATGTGAGCTTTGCCTCTGCCTGAAATCTCATCTCCTGCTCTGGGGTTTCTCTGCCAGCGATCTGCAACTCTGCCAACTGTTAGAGAAACAAAAGCTCTTTCCAGTTCACTTCACCCAGAAATAGCCTGCTGTCTGAATTCCTTCCTAGCCCGGCTCTCTGCCCTCTATTTTAACATCCCCCCTCCCAATTCTGTGGGGAGGGTCCTAAACCTGCAAGCTATTTTTTTCCTGCAGGTCTGGCCTCAAGCACCCTGTGGGCTAGTCTGCGGGGTGCTGTGCCATGGCCTCCTTTCAAGGCACGGGGCACAGAGGATGCTGCAGAGAGGGGTCAGAGCACTTCATGGCAGCAGATCCAAGGAAAATGGAGCTTCATACACTCTCAAAGGCAAACTCTTGCAAAGGCTATCAAGGAAAAGGATATGTAATATCTCAGTTCTATTTTAAAGCTGCCAGACAATAAAATAACACCGAATCTCTGGCCTGATAATCACATTCCAGGCAGTGACAGAGGAGAAACACTTCTATTTCTCAGGAAAAACTCTGATTATGCCAGTTGCACTGACATCCAGAAATCCTCCAAGAGCAATCAGTAGACACTAGAGGGCAAAACGTTAGATCCCCCGTTCAGTTTACAGATAGCTGGATTTAAAACAAAATAACTACATGAAATTTTAGCTGCTGGTGAGTGTGCTCACGGGCTTCCCAACATGTATTCCACAACAAATAACTGGGGTGTGTCACTTTTGGCTTGTTGATGGAATGGGGTGTCCAGAACTCAGATCTGGCTTGGTGAAATAGATGCAAAGTTTTTCTGTGGTCAGACCCAAATTACTGGTGTAATCAATATTATCTGCTTAAATTGGAGTTTCCATAGTAGGTAATGGATTATTGATTGATAGGAAAAACAGAGGAATTGCTAAAAGTTACTTGGAAGTTTGAAATGTTATTTCAATTCAACCTCCTCCGATCAGACACAGAGCTTTTAGGTTAGATTAACTTTAAATCTTTCCCATGTAGTTTTAGCAACCAAATACATTAGTTCCACCAGAGCAGAATATAACTACGAGATCTGCTGAACCCCTGAGCTCCCCTCCCTCCCTCGTCCATCGCCGGGAAACTTTGTGCTGGAAACTTGAAGCTCACGTATGACACTATTCCAGCTGCCTACATCAGAATTTCCTGATTGCTTTACAGACATGGCTTACTTTGCAAATCCTGCAAGTACATTTCAATCAAGCTTGAATTTGACTTAAATATAAAAAAAATATTTCATCCAAGAAATTGGATTTTTTCAATTTCTTATAACTTTTAAAAAAGATTCAAGCTAGTGTGGATGACCCAATATAGTATGACTACGATGTGTTAAAAATCATCAAAGCAATTCTTTCTTATCGTGGGAGTTTGCTTGCAAGTTTGACCTTACTTACTGCATTTCCTACATGTACTGCAGTGCTCTAACCCCATGATTTCCAGTCATCTTTCATGGCTATAGCTCTGCTTAGAAAGTCAGATGGCTTAATAGCATTTCAGTGATGTCACTTTTCTTTATATCAACTTAATCTGAAAATTAAATACATTGAAATTGCAGGAAAATTGAGAGTGAAGCAGAAGATCTTTTTTTTTCTTTTGGAAACGATTGAAGATTTTTATGTGCATCTCACAAGCCTCTTAAAATCTGCAGTAGACAGAATGGCTTTTCCTCTTTTCATCTGTGAAATTCAGGAAACTATAAATGATAGTTTTTATTTGTGGAACCTTAACGTTGTTGTAAGGAAAGGATTACTGTTTGTGCTGTACATGTTACCACTCCGGCATCTCCCAGACTGATAAATCAAAATAAGGCTTTTCTCCACATTCAAGTGAGACTCCAAAGAACAGATGACTGAATGTACAAAGGCTGTGAATCAAGTTAGAAGAGGCTGTGACTCCACCAATGTACATAGGAGTTCTTTCTGAGGTTTCTAGGAAATTTCACTACTTTTTGATCGAACCTCAGAAACAAAATAGGGAAAAAATCAAATTAATCTCTTCTTTCATTTGCAAGTGTGTGGACTCCTTGTCCTAAAATTATTCTTCTTATGTTCCAGTCATTGTGTAGGACCCCAAAACTGGTGGTAAAAGGCCTCCACTAATCAAGGATCTTGCTTGCCAAAGCCATCGTAAAGAAGAGTAAGGAGTGTGGCATTAGAAATTCAAATTAACACAGCCTTGATCATCTCCTCACATACTCTTCCTGCGTGTTACTGGCACCAAGATACGATGAATATCAGTCTTCATTATAAAAGTCAAGTGCAAAGTACAGTGATAAGTGCTGATTTTTAGGAATTGGGAAGTTTAAAACCATGAGCTCTAACAAACAATCTACTCTCCATATACTATTTGATACTTGCTGTTTTTACTTAATGTGTGGTTTTTGTCTTCTGAATAGTTTTTAAGTGTGATAATTACAGCTCTGCTGAGTGTGTTGTGTGTAAGGCCACAGCCCCTGGGTCATGGTACCTATGAACCTGATGTTCACAGAGGTTTTGACCCCATTAGCTGGGCAAACCTGAGTGCATTCGAGTCACGACTGTACTTCAGGGAAATCTTCATCGTAGTCTGGTGTAATTAAGGAAATCCAGGCCACAGTGGTTCAATACAGAGTGGTTTATACTTGCTCAAGGAGCATCACTGGGGGCTGTTGAAGGGGTGTGTTAATATCTCCAGGTTTGTAATCTGTGACTTTGTTTGTCAAGCGAAAACTGAGATGGTGATTTGTGAATGCTGCATTTTTCCACTTGCAAAGACCGTAGAGTTGAACAGGATAACGTACACTTCTGCCAGGGCAAGTTCTGTAAATACAGGTTGTCTATAATACCTATTTAATAGGTCAGAGCTTCCTATACTGTGTCTTCTTGTCAGCATGGCCGGTGCTGCAGGGAAAGGCCAGCCTGTGCATGGTGAGGGGGAGCACACGTTGGTCACACAGCCCACATCGCAAACTGGAGTTTGACTCTTTGGATCTTTGTGCAGCAAGAGAAGGGTGAAATGTTGCATCATTGGCGTGTCTCAAAGGAGGGGATTGACATTCCCACCAGAACAAGGTCAGAATGACAGAAGAGACATGAAAGAGGGTCTTTTGAGAGGGAGTCATTGAAAAGCATGAGCTTGAGAAGGAAAAGATGTCTCAGGGAATTGGTAATGGGGTAGGGATTATATTCCCTATAGGTCACTGTCTGTTTCTGTACAGATCAGTAGTAGTGGCTGAACATCAGAACTAGCTAATAGCTGGGTTAAGCAGGCGATGTGAATGTGCTGACTGTTTCAGTCTGTTTTCTTGCGTGATTATTCACATCTCAGAAATGCCATCTTGACTCTGAGGAACTGCTGTCCCCATTAGCACTGTAAACAAGGAGGTCAAGGACCCAACTGGAACAAAGGCTGAGCTATTGCCTCCTTTCAGGCTGGACTGAGACTAAAAGCTCACAGGGAAAACAGTCACTCTGTAGTGAGATTCCCATCTGCAAGAGACTCTTCGTAAAGGGCTAAAATGTCTGGCTATATTTACACCCTGTCATAAGGTCTGATTAGAAACTAAAATAATGCAGTGGGTAGTTTAAAAAAAGAGTATTTCAAGCTCACAGAGAGACAGCCATGAAGGTAACTTTATACTGAAGATAGAAAAATTGCAGCATTATTTTGAGGATGGTTTTCTGCCTCAGTCATGCGAGTAACCCTTACAAATTGTAATCATATTTACATTTCTAATTTTATACATTTCTAATCCCATGCATTTCAATGGATGTTAGGTGCTAAAATACTTTTAATCCCATTCTCTCCTCCCCAAGGAGAATTTCTGCTTCAGGGCCCATTGTTGCCCTGATGGAAAATTTCTCTTTAAAGTGAGGACATTGAAAAACCACCGCGAATCTTCCAGTCTCTAAAGCTGTATTTTGTTAGAACACAAATTTAATAATCTAGGAGAAGGTAAGCTCTGTTTTCCTAGATGACACAAATTGCATGCTAAATTAAAAAAGAAATAAATTAAAAAAAAAACATTGGAGGGAACACCATCCCATTTCTGTCCATTATGACGTTTGCAAAACTCGAGGCTGCTCCAACAGCTCACAGTGAGTAAAAGGAGTGAGTAAGAAGAAATGAGCATCTCCGTTCTGCCCCCCAGTTGGACCCTGTTACCGAAACACAGAACAAATGCTGCTTATCCACTCAGCTCTGAGCAAGCAAATTAAATGCTTCTACTGCCCATCCTGGATGGTAATATTATTTATCTCCCAGGGATGCCGATGAAGACATTGAACACTGCAGAGGACTTACCTATTAAGTCTTTGGGAAGGACCTGAGTGCTGCACAGCTCAGCAGGGTGGTAGCAAAGCACCCCACCATCTTTTAGTATCCACGGGCCCAGGGAAATGCTTATTGACTGCCTGAGGAGAGTTAAGTGCTGGAAATGGAGTCGGCGGCGCTCCCACCAGCAGTGAGGGGCTGCATCCCTCTCTCAGCTGAGGATTAAATTGGTACGTGAAGGCAAAGGTGTCAGCAGGACCCTGCCACTTTGCAGATGTTATACAGTTAAACAGGGCTTGGGGATGGAGTGCAGGGATCCCCACCTTGCTCAGTAATAAACGTGGCGATCACAATTAGCATCTTGTCTGCTTTATTGCAGGTAGCACTTCTCTGCTGTCATCTCTGTAGGTTCCAGACGTGCTCTGAAAAGGCCTGCTGGGCCTGCCCCTGGACACAAGAGCATCTGTTTTTTAATGCCTGTAGCTGTCTCTCATCCTTTTTGTACCTGCCCAGCTGTAGATACTTTAGGCAGTTTCATATGTGAAACCAAATGTGGGTTTAGGAATAGTTAGGGCCCGTTTGTGGATCTCACTCACAGCTGATGTGGTGATGGATGAAGCCAAGGGGAATGTGGAACAGGGGAGATCTTGCTGGATTGTGGCATGACCACATAATCTCTTTTATTAATTAATAAAACTCCATTTTAAGGTGATTTGGTTTATGGTGTACTCGTGTCTCTGCTGTCCTTCTGGGAGGCTGTCCAAGAAGACGGTGTCTTATCAGAAGGAGCTGTCATATTCTTAAACTTCACTATTCCTAGACAGAATATATAGTAACTTATTCCTTGGCAATGTCATCCTTGAGTACTTCTTTCCTCCTGATGTTTACTGCTTTTTCTCCTGATCCCATCCAGCCTTACCTTGGTGCTTAAATATATATGACATCATACTGATTTTTTGGTTTCAGGGCGGTTAGTAATTAATATATTGGACCTGTGGGTTGTTTTAAAAGGAAACCTCAGGTAAGAAGGGCAATATCAACATAAAGTCTAATTTTCATGTCAGTGTTATTTTGGAGTGATTCAGTATATGTGTCTGCAATGTGACTAGAAGGTTGATAAAGTAATTACCGTTTTTATGAATCTTGGAGTTATTATTCCCTTGGTACAAGCCCTTGTAACTTCTCAGCTTCAGGGGGAACATTCATCACAATTTTTTTTTTATGGTGACATGATATGAAAATGGCTTATGCAAGAAAATTCAGCTTACATGTTCCAATAACGGCTTTCAATTTGTTCTTCCCATCAGTGCCATTAATATGCAAATACGATACAAAATTATGATGTCACATTATAGACCTCTCCACCAATTTCTACTTTGCATGTGGTATTTGCTATTCTTCTGGAAAAATACAAAGTACATGGAAAAACCAAGAGTGACCCTTATCATTCTTCACCATAACCATGAGAAAAGAAGGGTAGAAAAGGAAAGAATGTTGGAAAAAATTAGACCTCTGGGTCAGCCACTGGTAAACATCCCTTTAGAGACTGGAAATGTATTGGTAATGGTACTGGAAAGCATTGGTTTGTTATGTCTTCGTTTTCTACTACAGGAGTCAGAAGATCATCCTGGCAGATCTCTGAATTCTCTGATTCTGTAGTATTTTAACATAAAATTATCTTTAAAAGTAATGTTCTTGCTTGGCTGCAGCAGCAATACATAAACAGGCTGTTGCAACACTTGTATTTATTTGTATTTAACTCCTCAATAAGTATGAAATTTTCAGAGTATTCAGATATACACTAATTGAGTATCCATCTGTAATTGGCTAAAAGAAATCCCCAGAAAACCGTACAGGACAAGGACAGAACTCTGAGCACAGCTGGCACAGAAATAGCTAACGTGAAAAACTAGAGAAATCCAAACAGGAGAAAGGTGTTTCCAGCTCCCAATTTGAGATGTCCATCCCTGGGCTCTATGAACCCACAGACCGTGGTGTAAAAATAATAGTTTGGAAATCTCAATAGGCAATAAGGAAAACTGATGTAAAAAAATACTAGAAATGCAATGTTTAACCATAGCTTCTGGCAACCTGCTGCTTTTTCAGCTTTCAGAACCACGATACCCCACCCTCATGATGTGTAACTCTGGGATGCTACTAAAAAATGGGGGTTTCTTTGTGATAAGATGGACAATTCAAGAAAGGCATTAAGCAGTACTGCAGGAGAGTTGCATGGACTTAGAATCGATTTTATTTTAGAACCATAGACTAATATAATTTCCAGTTCTGTTTGTTTTGTGTTCCTTAACAGCCTGACCACATCTATCATTTTTCCTAAGCTTCATCTGATGGCAGTGATTATAACTTTATAAACTCCATCACTGGATCCTTCCTGTAAGACCTAGACACTAATGTGGGATTTATGAAGCATTTAAGTACTTGGACTAGAGCTGAGATGCAACAACTACTTTTTGTCTGCTGGTTTTTACCCAGACATCTAAGATCTGCAGAAGCTCCTTGTTCTTCTGGAAGAAGGTTCCTGGCTCAAAGGGAATGTGAGCCTCCCCCAGCATTATAAAACATGCAGCTGTTTGGATCACACCATTAGAAATCAGATGAGTACTGAGATTGTATCAGCAACTGGTTTATTTGCCCTTCTCTCCTTCCAGGAAGGTTCAAGGGCTGCTCCTGACTGGGATGAGGGAGCAGGGAGAGGAGGCACTGCATGTTCTGAGCAAAACCACTGCCAATATAGTGATGCCTCTCACAGTCCCACAACCTAGGAGCACATACCTACAAGCTGTTTGCCTTGTTTGGGGTTTTTATTTTTAATTTTGTGTATACTTATGTCCTATCATGCAGTTTTTAATAGACCATAAAGTTATATAGCATCCTGTAGGATTGGGTTTTTTTAAGATGGTAAAAGGTCAGGGCAGGTGTGATGAAAGAGTTCAGGTCAGCTGTCGTCAATCAGTTGCCTCCTCCTTGGACTTGGTGGGAAACACCTGGAGCTCATAAAGAATTGGGAGGAAGTGGTGGAAAAAGAGAAGCAGCAGGTTTTATGGTGCTGTTAGAGAAAGCAGTTTCTGGGATTTAAAGTGGGAAGAATAAATAATTGGGCGTGTGGAGTTGCACAGAATGGGCAGGGTGAGTAGGAGAAGCTTAATGATACTTAGATAAAAGTATGCAGTTTGGGGGTGAAAGTAGAGAGCTGTCTTAACTATGGGCAGACCAGGGTCTGGAAAAAAAAATGTTGGTTTTTTATACTGGGGGGAGCTGGTAAGGGTCTGGGAGGTGAAATGGGAAGAGATGCTTCTTTATGGAATCCCTGAGACCGTGATTGTGCTGACAGAGTAACAAATTCTGTACAGATAAGAAAGGTAATGTGGGGATGTTGTCTCTGGGGTGAGTCTGCAGCATTTGTGCCCTAGGACCAAGGGGCTGGGGGCTCCAGTGGTCTCAGGTGTGAGAGCTGTTCTGCTGAGAACTTAATGCACTGATACTTCCTGTGTTGTAAGTGAGCCTTGAAAGTAGGTCTCAAGTTGAACTGGGGGGAAGAACAAAGGTTAGTTTTGGTGTTCAGGAAAAAAACAAATTGTTCAGGTCTGCTGGTAGGAGAAACTTGCTGTTAGCTTGCTCTGGGTCTGGGGGAGAGAAAATGGGTGGGAGCAATGAGGTTTGGGGATGTAAGGGGTTGGTTTGCTTCTATGGAAGAGCTGCACAACTATGCTTGAATAGAAAGCAGAGAAATGTTGTGTGTTAAGAGCCAGTGCTGAAGTGCAGCCTCTGAGTCAGAAGTAGCATCATAATAGCCCTGGAAGAAATGCAGGCACTGACGTATGTGAGAGAGAAAAGGGAAGTACCTCCCCTGGTGTCGCTGGGGAAACTTGGAGTAGAGCTGGTGTTGACCCTGGCTTATGTTAGTGGCTTACAAACCTAATCAGTGTCTGCAAGGATTTGTAACCTCAGAAATGCTTCTTGGTAGTTTCTTTGAAGTTGGGTTGTAAAGCACGGTGGATTTTCTGTGACATGGCCCTAGCTCTGAAGTTTACTTGTGTACTGGTAAGGTTCCTCATGGTGAAAATAAAAATGCTGTCTCTCTGTTGTGTGGAACAAGCTGTGTCAAACACACGTAACTCTTGGAGCAGCGTGGATTGAAAAATACCTGTAAACACCGTTCTGCTGTGTCAGAGTGCTTTTGTGAAGCCAGCCTGTATCCCTGGTCAAAGCAGAGAAGAATCATTTAGCTACTTGGATAGATATGGATAGAGAATTGGGATTGACTGTCTACTTGAAAGTGACTTGTGTATCTGGTCTGTATCAAGCTCTTTGTTTCCTGAGGCTTGATGCAGCTGCTTTGAAAGGCAAAGATAGTGTTTGGTTCTTTAGCTTCAGGCACGGTACTCTGTATCCATCCACCTAGATAACAACTAACCAAACTTCCAGCAAAGGTCTTGCTTATATTTCCATTTATTTTGGAGAAGAGGGAAAGGTAGAAGGCAAAGAGGATGCTGCAATAGCATCACGTAGTCAATCTGGAATGTACATGATCCTGAATTTGGTTAGGAAAATCATGTTGAATCCCATGGCTGAATATTTCAGTTGATGTGTTAACTGCTTTTCTTTCCCTGTACTTCTGGATCTATCCCTGCATACCAAGGCTATCTGTTGAGTAATTTATTTTTTTAATTTTTTTTTTCCCCCAAGGTCAAACTTAAATCTGCCTCTGCTACTTCTTCCATTATATTAAAATGTTTCTGGCAATGTCAGCATAAAGTATCTGTCTAATCAGCACCTCCAAGTGGATCCCTCTTTAATATGAATTGAGATGCAGTTTCTGTTGTCTGAGGCTGACTGGCAGCTGCAGTGCTACTGAGCTATTTCAAATCCCAGGGTTATGTCTCGGGATGTTGTAGAGTTCCTTTGAGCACCAGCACTATCTAAATTCCCCTTCTCTTTTCCTACCTGTGCTGTTCAGTACTGAGCTTTGTGGGCTGGGGCTCATCAAAAATATGTTTGCCCAAGGGAGAAGGTGAGTTTTATATCAAGCCTTTCTTCCTTCTAAAGAAGTTCAAGTGATGTATGTATTTATATATCTCAGTTGCTTTAAAGAGATGTAATGGGGGGAGTTCTGTCACCAAAATACTTCAGTGCTTCTATGATGTCAGCTGCTCGTAAAGCTGAAACAAGGAACATCCTTCAAAAGTGGTCATGTCTATATTTAAAAAACAAAAGTTTGTCAAGCCTTCAAAACCTAGTTATTAATAAATTAAAGCATAAATATTATTTAAACTTTATTGGATAACCCTCCAACCTTTTTCATGTACTTTAATTTGAAGTAACTTGATTTTTTGGCCACTCCTGACCTTACTTGTCTGTCCTAATTAATGTGAACCCAGAAAAGCCAAGGTCCAACTGTAAGTGAAAAAGGGTCACTCCAAGTTGTGCACAACACTTGTGGTAAAGGATGTGATAACAGCCTTGGAGATACCTAGAGATTACAGGGAGTCTCCAAGAGGAGGCTCTTGTCTCTAATTAGCTAAAATCCTGATTAGCTGACCTGTATCCAGTGGTATTTAGGAAGAGGATTGTAACATGATGCATGCATAATTCAGTTATGTTAGAAAACTTTAACTAGGTTTCCTACGAGCAGTTGTCACATAGGTAAATTGATAAGCCAATTAAAGAAAATGGACATTTTCTGTAAGACAGTGCTGGAAAGGCTGGGTGAAAGAGGCTTTAAAAAACCCAAACTGAATGGATGAAATGGTCCCAGGGCTGTTATACCAACATAACACTTTTTCCTTTATCTCTGCTACTCCTGGAGCTGTTTCTTCCTTTCATGTAGCTCACATTTGAGCGTGGTAAGAGCAAACAAGAGACATCAAGGGTTTGAATGCAGAATACTGCAGCTTCAGCTGCAGAGTTAATGTAACCAGAAGCTGGTAACAGGGAATAATCTGGACCTCCTAATATATTGCACTTTATGATAACACTGTGTTCTAAGATGCTGTTTCCCACCACAAAACCTTTGTCTCTTGATTGTGGAGCTAATGTGAAGCTGCTTTAATGCCCCTTGTTTAATTCATTGAGCTTTTTCTCCTTTCAGCAGCCGCCAGCATCTTTCACTGGCTGGTCCTTGGGGAGCAGAGCACAGTGTGGGGGGCTCTGTGTGTCCCCGCTGATTGCAGCGGTCCTGATGTTACTGCATAACCTGGACACCATTCTGAAGTGTGATGTGGTGCATGTTGCTCTGCATGATCATGAAGTGGTAGGAGACAGGCCAGCAGCATGTTGCTGTAATGTTTGGGAGATCATTTGCTTACAAAATTTGTTTCCTGAGGGCTTAATTATAAAAGGGAGTGACTTTTAGGAAGGAACATCATGGAATTGTAGAGTTGGTAGCGACTTACCACCGGGTACTTTTAAGCCTAGAGAGCTTGTTGATATTTTCAAGTTAAGCTTTCTTTTATAATAACTGCCTATGATTGAAACACTGAAAAAATAAAAGGCATAATGTGTGTTCTGCATTTATTGAGTTTTATGTCATTACAGCTAGCTGCTGCTAGTGTTTTACTCATTTTAATGACTGAAAGGACTAATCAAGTATCTTTCTTTGCAAAGAGTCCATAAATGCCATGCCCAAGTGATTTCTTCTCTTCCATCTTTAACAAAAGATGATGTTTTCTGTAATAATTAGTTCTTGTTGGTTTTTGAAGATAGATTGCAAAGTTTTATTCAACTTTTCCATGAACTTTTCTCAGGTAGGTTTGAGTACCCTCCTGGAAAGTTGGCAAAGAGGTGTAATCAGAAAACAAGTTAGACATTTCAAGGTCATTGTTGTGGGTTTTTTAGTGTTGGTTAGTAACTGTTCAATGCCAAATTGTCCGAACCTTCCTAGAAGCTGATGTTGGAGCCCAGTGCTGACAGAAGCTCAGTGGTCTCGTGGGCTCCTTAGTGCAAATGCTGTGTCTCATCTAGAGAAGCCCCTGTTAGTAGCTGCATGGTGACACAGCTTCAGAGGAAGAGTGGGGAGGGCCTAGCCAAAGCCCTACTTTACGTGTCCTCCTGGGAGGTGGAAATTTTAGGTGAAGTGTCTTCGTTAGCGGAGACGAATGTCAGGTCTTTGATGTATGCGCTCTAACCATTTCCAAATGGGCCTCCAGTGTGGTTTGAAAGGAAAACAGTAAGACATCTCTTGTTATTTATCTCGTGAATGTCAATTCCACCCTAGAAGAGAAGGCTTCAGTCTGCAACTCTTGTTAAACCAGAAGTCCCTGCTCCAGAAGGAGCAAGGCTTCCAGCCCACCATGGGCACTTTTCATTAACTTTGATTCTAGGTCAGTATTTCTCCAGTCCACATCATCAGGAGGACCAGCACTGAAATTGTTTGGGTGTCCCTGTATGCTTACCAGTGACCCACTCCCTTGCCGGGGAATTCCATTTCTGTTCTCTCTGGACTCTTCTTGTGGCCTCCCTGATACTCCTAGGAGAGACTGAGAGTGTTTAATGCAGCATCTTGTGGCTCCGGGCACAGTGTTGTTACCCGTTCAGCATGTTTATGTTTCTCTATGAGACTGTGAGTGGTGCTGGCAGGATGAATCAGAAGTTAATACGTTTGACTGAATGTGTGTGTGTGCCCAGCTCACATCCTTAGTTTCATAAAGCTTGTAACAGATACTCTGAGTGGCTACAGCTCTTTCTTGGGTTATTTTTTTTCTTCTTTCTCCTGACTGATTTCTCTAACATTCAAGTACAGATAATCCTGTTAGTTGGGAATGCATAAGGCATTTACTTTTCAGAAGGGAGAAGAGATGAATTTTTCTTTTTTTTTTTACAAATACCCGACTAAAATGAATTAAGTGGGTTTGCTTTTTCACCCAACTAATGACGACGTGCCGTTCTGTTAATGAAGGCAGCAGCGATGTCACGGGCTCGGTATGCATCCGTGGTGAGGGCTGGAGTTGTTTGCATTGTTCACTGTGTTTTTTCTCAGGCAAATTCTACTGCACCTTAACAACTAAACCCACGGGAAACAAGACACTGCCGGTCTTGTGCTGAGAGATGGCAAGTGTTAATGTCCTCTTGAGCAAACCTGTTTTGCCTATTTATGCTAATCTTGTGAAAGTTTTTTATAAAATAACTCAGTGCTGCTTTTGTAATTATTTTTGCTAAGGGGAAGAAGATTTCCCAACCCTTTTGAAGTTGATGGCAAAATGCCATTAACTTGTTCAGCCTTTAAATCTTCCATGTACCAACAAGGCTGTACAAGGAAATAACCTTTTTTTGTGACTTTGAGTAAACCTTGTTACACACACACACACACACACACGAGTTTTGCAGAGCATTAAATCTGGCAAAATGCAGAGCATGTATTATTTATATGCTGAAAAATTCCAGCTTTCTTCAAAGCAAGATCTTTTACACTATCGTAGAGTTTCTTTCCACCTGCCTATGTGCTTTTACTTCCAGGACTTGCCTTAACTGTGTTTAAAAATATGAAGGAATTTCTACCGGGAGACAGCGTGAAAGATCAAATGTTCTTCCCTGTCTTCGTCTTCTTTATCTCTTTGGAAGGCTGAGAAACAGCAGCTGGTGACTTGGGGTCTACACTTTTGAAGAACTTCAGCCTCTAGCTGTCCCTGTTACCAAACCGTGCCTTCAGAAAAACGTGATTGCTTCATATGGATGCCTTCTGTTGGAAAAAAGAAAAGCAAGCTGCTCATCCTTTGTTTCTTTTTAAATCAAAATTGAAATAGCCTAAGAAGAGGAAAAGTGGAAAGGGAATAATACTTGGTAAACATGGTGTGTATGTATGAAGAGAGGCTGGGGGAGCTGGGCTTGTTCAGCCTGGAGAAGAGAAGGCTGTGGGGGGACCTCATTGCAGCCTTCCAGTCCCTGAAGGGAACATACAAACAGGAGGGGAATCAACTTTTTAAAAGGGTAGACTATGGCAGGACAAGGGGGAATGGATTAAAGCTAAAGGAAAGAAGGTTTAAATTAGATATTAGGGGGAAGTTTTTTACAGAGAGAGTGGTGAGGTGCTGGAACAGGCTCCCAGAGAGGTGGTGGATGCCCTGTCCCCAGAGGAGTTCAGGGCCAAGTTGGATGGGGCCCTGGGCAACCTTATGTAGCTCCAGGCCTGGAGGTTGGTGTCCCTGCCTGTGTCAGGGGGTTGGAACTCTGAGCCTTGGGGTCCCTTCCAACCCATGCCATTCTATGATTCTATGATATGCTAAGGGAAATCGACTCTCTGGTAGGATTTTAAGAAGGAGGAAAAAATGTTTTTTCCCGGCTTTGCCCTTGTGTGCTCAAGTAGCTAGAACAAGGCAGCAAGCTTGGGCCTGGCAAACGGGAGGAGTGGGTGCTGGCAGCACTTGGAGCGGATTAATCCTGTTTTTAGACTTTATAAAAGTCCTTTCCTGAGTCTAGATTGAGGAAAAACATTCCGTGAGGGGGTTCATGACAAGTAGCTGCAATTGCAAGCAGGTTGCTGGTTGTTTCAAAACAAGATGTGTTTAAAAACAAGTTTGTGTGGGGCGAAAATAGCGAGTGTCTGCTGGATTGTGAAACTTGAATTTGGAGGAAAGTGAGGTTTTTCGCTCTGAATGTGTTCTCACTCTGAATTTATCACATACCACATTCCTCCTCTTCATCCTCCCCTTCATCTTTTCTCTCAATGATACTAAACAAAACACCATCAATGTTTCTTAGAACTAAAAGTGTTTGCTACCACTCAAGCATTTTACTTAAACAAGAGATGTGGTTTAGTCTCCTTAGATAGAGCACTTGTTTCCTTGCATATGGCTCCTTAAATGTTCCTGTATTATCAAAAACCTATTAAAAATGAAGTAGGCCTTTTAAAAAGGCAATCTAGCTCTTCAAAGCCCTATTCCCACATTCATCCTCTTTGCTCAGTGGCTCCCAGCCCTGAGTCCATGGCATCCATTGTTGTTGGTACTGGTAACCCTGACTACCTGGCTGCTTTCACAGCCCAGCGACTGGGCAAATGGGGCTGCTCATCCTCTCTGTAACTCTGTAAACTTAGAAAAGCAGGATAATGAACAGATTTAATTCTGGTTCTGACTGATTGAGCTTTGTTTTTGTCATTATTTTTCTACATTGCTTTGTGTAATATCTGCCCTGTAAAATATAGTCAGTAAGGACATTAAATTTACTTATATTCACCATGGATACTGTAAAATTTGTAACTTTGAAGCTGATGGGAGGAAGAGTGAATGAGGTTGAGCTGTTCTTCTTTCCAGAGTGGCACTGCTAAAGATTTCCAGAAGGCTTTAGGAAAAAGCTAAAATTTTAGATGTCATGTATTTCTCTAGCTGAGATTAGTAGTGCTGTCAGCGCATGAGATGACAGGGAGCTGAAATACATGCAGGAAAATGCATGGCAAGAAGTGCAGAGCCTCGCTGATGTGCTCTGAAGGGTCCAATCCTGCATCTTTGAGCATGCCACTGGCTGTGTGTTACGCAGATGTACAGCTGCCCAGCCAGGGTTATGGCATACTGCAGCTGGACTAGATGATTGCTGCAGGTCTGCTGCAACAGAACTATTCTGTGTCACCTCAGCTATAATAAAAATGTGTGTGTGTACATAAATAGAAGAACCTGGTCGGTAATTCCTAGTGGAAAATCCATAACTTCTGTGGCAGGAAGAAATCTATAACTGAGTTCTTGTGCCTGAATCATCTGTTTGTGCCCTGTTCACAAGGGAATGTAGCAGTAGGATGAGGGGTGATGGCTTTGAACTAGAAAAAAAAAGTAGATTTAGGTTGGTTATTAGGAAAAAGTTCTTCACTCTGAGGGTGGTAGATCACTGGCACAGGTTGCTCAGAGAGGTGGTGGAGGCCCCATCCCTGGAGATAGATATTCAAGGTCAGGCCTGATGGGGCTCTGAGCAACCTGATCTAGTGAAGATGTTCTTGATTACTGCAGGGGGTTTGGGTTAGATGACCTTCAAAAGGTCCCTTCCAACATCACACATTCTATGATTCTGCCTGCCTGGGCACTGAGGCAGGGGGAGCTGCTGCTGGAGCTGTGCAGCAGGTACCTTCCCTTTTGCTGAGGAGGGAGTCTGGTGGGTTCGGTGCGATCTGCTGGTTTCCCTTCTAACCCTACTTATAAATCTGGTGCCTCCATTTCTTATACTGAATGATTCCTCGTTCTAATCACTGGTCTGCTGGTGTATGTGTGTGTCATTGCTTATGCTTTAAACCTGAAAGACATCACAAATAAGCCAGAAGATGGGTTGCTCTTAGATTTGTGGGTTTTTTCCCCCTCTAATCTGGATACACATTTGTCATGTTGACTCTTCAGCGTATGCTGGGAATTAAAAACAATTAAAAAATGCCTTATTGTAGAGGAAGAAATATTAATAACAGAAAGAAAGCATTAAAAAAAAAATGTGATTTGGTGTTTGCTCCTCTGAGTGTTTTTGAGGTTGTCTGCTGGCAGGGGGTGTTCAGCCCTAACAGATGTCCTTTTTCTCAACTGGAGGGACAAACTGGATTTTTTTTCATCGCTCATATTTCTCATGAGAGAGAAAGCAACGTGAAACTTAGTTTCTATATTACCAGAGAGAGAACAGCTGTTTCTGTGAGCTTGGGCTACAGATTTCCAGTTGTCCTTCTGTTTAGCAGCACATCGAAGCCTTGCTGCCAGCGAGTGCTGGCGGTTGGCACGGTGCGTGCAGAAGGTGGGCAGAGCTGGTGTTTGTGGGTGCCTTCTAACCCCCATTCAGGGTATTAGATTTATTTTTTTAATGGATTTTGTAAACTGGGCTTAGACGTGAGGTAATGCTCGTCTTGAAGTCTGTGGGAAATATGTGTAAGAGGGTTGGGGGTTTTCATAAGATGCACAACTGATTTTTACCTCTTATTCTGTGGACTGAGCACGTCTAAAATAAGGTACAAACACTTTATGTGCTGGCTCTTGGAGGTTGGCAAAGTTGGAACTGGGGAGGAAAGAGAGCTACTTAGAAATTATAAATAAAACTGAGTTTTTGTATTTTATTTGTCATTTTTGGGGTTGAAAGGATGAATGCAGGGTGATGAAGTAGGACTTCTTCACAGTAACGTACCAGTCTCCTGTTTTTCCGCACTAGGAGAGGCAGATGTGAGCTTAGTCTCCTGGTTCTGTTTACCCTAGTGAATTCCAGGCATGATTCATTCTCACTAATGAGATCAAAGCATGGGCTTCCCCTTGCACTAACACACCACCTCAGACATTTACATGTCTCTCCAAAATATACATATGTGGGCAAAGACACGGGACTTGATTTTGTTTTTTCAGGTGCTTAAACAGCCTTTGAACTTTAAAGGAAAAAAAAAAAAACACTATTTATTTTATTGCACTTTATGCCCAATGAATCGATGGGAGGTTGCTCTCCACTTTAGCTGATGTGAAAGCAAACCCTGGCATGTAGCAGCTCTCCGTGAGCATAGCCAAAGGTCAGTTTCAGGCTGGATGTGGAAGCTGATGTAGGATGTGCTGATGGAGTGAAGGCTGTTGAACTTTTATTTTCTGGCTTAGAGAAATTGATAGGGCAGGAGAACTGATAGGATAGCAGGATAATGCCCTTCTAAATGGGCTCCAGCAGGATTGGTGCTGAAAAGGTGGTGGCAAATTATGGCATACTTGCTTTTACCTTTGTGAGATGGATTCTCGTTCCTCTAAATTGGTTTTGACTGGTGCCATGCATCAAAAAGGTTGATCTATAGGGCTCTAACTTTCTGCAGGTTAAACAATCCAGACTGTGGATAATAATTGCTTAACATATTGGGGGGAAAAAATAAAATAGCCTGGTCCAGTTGTTTCATAATGCAAGTTAAATTCCAGCAGATGTGTATTGCAGGTGGAGATGATCAACTCTTTATGACAATCCTGTTTCTAATTTTCCTCTAATTTCCTTGATTGCTTATGAGTTACTTCTGCGTGTAGTGATAGAAAGACATCAGAATGCTGCTTCATCAGTTAATTAAGAACAAATCGACACATTTGAAAAGGTGGTGAAATAGTTTTAGACTTTTATTTATGTTTTGTTGAGCGGTAACAGTTTTTAAAAATGTCTTTTTGTTCTTCTCAGCTCGGAGTTCTGCATACCTGACATGTAATTGGCAATTGGCTACTGAATTGGAAGCTAACTGATTAAACAACTGTTAGCATGCTAATTAAGAGCTACTTCTCTATTTTTAAATCTCTCAAACACCTCTGCTCTGCTTGCTTAAAGAATCCTGGGACTGAGTGATGCTTTGGTTTTAGTTCACGGAGGAGTTTACACGAGTATAAATATAATTGCACCTCTTTTTGCCAATTGATTTTTATTACAGAGCTTAATGGTTTGTTGAATAGTTTATAGGATAATGAATGTCATTTCCTTGTATTATACTATAAATAACTTAGCAAATTTTTAATTAGGATAATCATGGTAGCTTTCTCTACTGCTGTAATCAAGCTTGGGTTTTTGCATCCAAGAACTAATGTACAACCATATCAAGTTAGACCAATTATGTTTTTCTAGAGAGTACAAGTTTTTGTTGATTGTCTGCTTGGTGGGTCTTTTTAATAGCACTTCCCTTCTTGAGTCTTGGCTCTGCTTCTGTTGAAACGATAATTAGCTCCATTGGATGAGTTTTAATCATTTTAATATTCTGATTAAAAGAAGGCAGAGGACAGAAGGCTTGTTCCATGAAAGATTTTGAAGTTTGGATGTGTCTGGTATTTGAAGAAACTCTGGAAGTTCCTAGTTGTGTGTGTAAAGAAATTTAAAAATGAAAATAATTAGCCAAGTTAAATTTTTTCATTGGTTTCAGTTGTAATCTTAAAGCCTATTAATAGATTTTTTTAAAAAAATAAATAATTACAGAGAAAGAGGAGCAATTCAACCAAAAGTTTGAACATGCTCCCAGTATTTCAAGGTGGAATCTCCTTTTTGGGGGAACCTGATGTGCAAACCTGACTCTCTGGCACAGCTCAGAGGTGTCCAAGGGTCCTCAGCCCCTGTGGGCTGGCAGGATGATGTGCTGGGCCCACAGACCCACCAATGTGGTAAACCTGACTTTGGAAAGCATTTCCATGGCCGGAGCACTCTGTGTTGGAGGGGAAGAGTTTCCATTTGCTCCTTTGGCTGTATCCACTTTATTTGGTTGTTGTCTGTGCGATGTTTACTCCTTATGTGGTTGGTTAGTGTAGGACTGAGGGTAAGACACCAATGTGTGCTTGCAGGCCAGAAAGCCAAACATGTCCTGGGCTGCAGCAAAGGCAGTGTGACCAGCAGGTTGAGGGAGGGGATTCTGTCCCTCTGCTCTGATCGGGGGAGACCCCCTTCCTGCAATGCTGCATCCAACTTGGGGGGGATCCCCACACATGGAACTGCTGGAGCAAGTCCAGAGGAGCCCACAAAGATTTTTCAGAGGGCTGGTGCACCTCTTCTGTGGAGACAGGCTCAGAGTTGGGCTTGTTCAGCCTGGAGAAGAGAAGGCTTTGGGGGGACCTTAGAACATTTTCCAGTACTTGAAAGGGCTGCAGAGAAGATGGGAGAGGGACTGGATACAAGGGCAGGGAGTGATAGGGCAAGAGGTAATGGCTTTTAACTAGAAGAGGGGAGATCTAGAAGAAATCCTCCATTAGGAAGGGGTAGGCCCTGTCACAGGGTGCCCAGAGAGGCTCTGGATCCCTGGCAGGATTCAAGGCCACGTTGGATGGGGCTTTGGGCACCCTTGTCTAGTGTAGGGTCCCCCTGCCCATGGTGGGGGGTTGGTGAGAAGGGCTTTGAAGTCCCTTCCAACTAAAACTGTGATTCTGTGGCTGGTCTTCACCAAAAAGGTTTGATAGTGCTGTGGATCTGACACTGTCAAAAGAGAGGCCCAAATGGGAGTTTTGGCTGAGTATATAATAGACATTTAGACCCACGCTTTGTTTTTGTGTGGAACTGTACACTGTCACTTCAGTGAGGTGGTTCTTGACAGCCAGGATTTCACACGTGCAGCACAGGGCAGATCCGAGCTGTGCCACTAGGCAGGCAGGTGGGTGAAGCCTTGAAGTCAGTGGGAAGCACTGTGCAGCTGCAGTTGAAACTTTTGGTTAATATCTCAGTTTCATCTATTTTTTTTTTTTTTTTTTTGCTATCATAGTTTGGAGATGCACCTGAGGAGGGGAAAAGTTCTGAGGGCTTCTGAAGTGCCTTGAAAAATTTCCATTTGCATCCTCAGCTAAGATTGTCAAGTACCAAAAGCCTTAGAAAACAGTGTTGTGATTCAAGACTGAAATATTGTCCTGCTTTTGATGACTTGTTATCTTCTGGAAGGATAGTCTAATGAGTTGCACATGAGACAGCAGGACAGGTATTTAACAGCTATTATTAATTGCCCCCACCCTGTGCTCATCTCTTGTCTGTGTTCTCCTTGGAGTGTTGCAGAAGTACAGGTTGGACACCTTTTCTGGTAAACAGACTTAATCAGAAAAAAAGCCTGTTTGTCAAAAAGTGGAACATGTTGGTATGTATGTGGAAAGCATATCACTTCTAGTGAAGCTTGTAATTGAGAAGAGGGTCCTTGGGTTTGTGAAGGGATTCCTGATGAGGAAAAAGATTCTAACTCTAATTTTGCTCTTTTGAGCAAGCAGCAGTTTTCTACCACCTACAACTTCATAAAACATTCATGAAGTTTCTGTCTTGCCATATTGCTGTATTGTAAACGATGATAGATCTCCACAAAGGCCAACTCCTCTCCTCCACAGAAACCAGCAACTTGGACAGATTGAAGTTTACCCTTTCCTCTATTAACTTGTTATAAAAAGTAACAGAGGGACCTAGTTTATATTAAGGGCTGCCTGGTTTCATGCTGCTACTATAGCTGATGCTATAAATACCGGTTTCATTGGGAAGATTGGGAGGTTGTTAATGTGGCTTTGACTGCATTGCAGAAGGTTTCCTCAGCGTTGCGGCCGCAACGCAGCTGACACGCGGAGCTCTAGCTGCTTCCTCGCTGCAGTTCTGCAATTATGTCATCAAATACAAATCTAAACATATGGTCACTTCTCTAAAATACAGAGCCTGAGAAAACTGGGGAAATAGAGAGTTAAATGTCAATGCCTGCATTGTGCCTGGTTAGTATTTCACAGGAACGCCGTCAACTTGTTATAGAGCCCAAAGGATTTATACGTTTTTTTTCTGACAGATGATCATGATTCCCATCAGTGCACTTAATGCCAACATCTGTAGGGTTCCACCTAATTTGGGAAACAAATATATTCTGTCCTCACAAAAAAAAAAACCCCGATACTTTGCATGTTCTGGGAAATGCTTATTACTTTAGGGTCATTGCAATTAAGTGGAGGACAGGGATTTTTAAAGGGATAGGGCATGGTAGCGTTATGCTTTCCTTTTGGCTGCTGTTTTTATATGCAAGTTGGCTGCTGCCAGCTTCTCAGCTTCATAATGCAGTGAAAAAATGCTATTGATAAGAGCTCTGAGTAAGCACATTAAATTAAAGTGTAAACTTACTCATTAGTACAGACTATGGAAAGTTTCGGTCTTACCATCTGTGCTTTATGGATCAGGAATGTTGGGAATGTATTATATGTAACAGCTTTAAATCCCATAAATTTCTTTAAGTCCCACTGTGATTTTTATTCATTTTATGCCTTTATTATGGAAGATCACCGGAAAATCAGGCTTTTTTAACCTTCTTCCCATGGAATCATGGCCAGTTTAGATACTAATGCACAAGGACACCTGTACAAACTTTCATTTTTCCTGTGTGTCCTCTAACATCTTCACAGATGGTGAGGATATTCCTGTCAGCCTCTGTCTTGTTCTGCTAAATAAATAAATTTCACTTGATCTCTTATTTTGGTTATCTCCATTCCCCAGATCCCACTGCAGCAAGCTGAATTTCTTAATTCTTTATGCCAGTGTACTAATACTCAAAGAAAAGTTCACTTCATATTTTGCATGAATTAATTTTGTGTATATAAATACAGTTGTTTGATACCAGTGTAGTGTTACTGTGAGTAGAACTAGAGCCTAGGGCGCTGTTATGTTCTTCTGTGGGAAGTACATTGGAAAACCAAGGGAAGACGTGTCAGTTGGGGTCAGTGACGTAATTCATACCTATAGGAGGCAAAGCATCACCAAAAACTCTGAAAATAACCGAATTTCTTAGTTCATTTGGAAAATTATTAGTGAAGAAAGTGGGAAGTGTCAGCTTGTGTCTGGTAAGGCACAGTAAGAGTTTATTCAAAGAGTTTGTTACTTTTGGAACAGTTATAAAATGACTTTCCTGTAATCTGTGTGGTTCTGCAGATTTTTCTGTTACTCCTCAGTTCTAAGTTACGTAAAGGAGCTATCTAGGTTAAGTTCAGTGTTGTTGAATTTTAATTTATGCAGTGCTTCCAGCAGTTACCTTCAGGGTTGGGGGGAAAAATAGGAATTTTTCATGAAGTCATCTCTTTTATGTTGGTGGTGTTTGACCAAACCATGATCAGGAAAAAAAACTAGAAAGGTTTTTACCTGCCACAGGATGCTAGTTGGGACATTTTTAAAATAAAATGTTTGCTTTTGAGTGATAAGTGTACTATTATGCACTGAAATGTCAGCCTTGAGATTGTCTCGGTCCTGTGTTCTTTCGACAAGACGAGGAAGCACAACGGTGTCTATCAGTGAATCTGATCAGAATAAAAATGAACTTGCAAGCCAATAAAGCGAGTCTGAACCACTTTATTAGAAGCAGCATTGAGTTAAACAGGAGTGATACTGCGTTTGGTTTTGCATGATGAATAGGACTTGAGTTTCAAAGGTTATTTTCTCTGTCTACTTGATGCAAACTTAGTGTAGAGCTGATAAAAGGTTCCTTCTGACTCACCTGATTTCTCTACGGATTTTAGATGTGCAGAGGTCCAGTTTCTAAGTGCATAAAGACATTTCATACAAGCTAGTAACTCCTTGGGCTGCTCTTTTGTTTTGCCTTCATCCTGATGACTTATATATTATTTTTGAGTTGTGTCTCTTTATCTCTCTTGTCTGTCTTATCTCCAACATCATTTCATCTCATTTTTGCTTCCTTAACAACAGTCCCATGGTACTGTTGGCCTTTTCTCTCTCCAAATGAGAGAGACTTTTTCCCTCCCAGCAGCTTTTCTGGGGCATCATTAAGTCATGTCACTTGGTAGAAATGAGAGGGGAGATGGTTTCTAGCAAAGCTTTCGGGTCAACACAGAAAACCATGAGGATCAAGTGATGCCTTTGTTGTCCTTGCTAAGGTCAGGCACAGCAGGGGAGTGAGAAGGAGTTCTCGTGCACATGGCCAAGAAAAGCCTTAAAGACCTGATTTTTCTGGGGTAAAAATCATAGAATTGATCCGAAGGGGCCCATAAACTACAACCGTTACCTTAACCTGCCATCCACCACTATAAACCATGCCCCTCAACACCACATCTAACTCTTTTAAATACCTCCAGGGATGGATACTCCACCACCTCCCTGGGCAGCCCTTTCCAATGCCTAGAAGAGTTCTGTGGAAATGGGGATTTGTAACTTTTCATCTTTGTAAAGCGTGAGAGACTTTACATTTCCTTGCTAGTGCTCACAAATACACAAGTATTTCTGCTGCAGAAGGTACAATTCATTTGGAACAGCAGATAAATCTCCATGGGAGGTTAAACTGGTCACACGTCTGCCAAAAGAGGGAAGTTATGGACCCAGCTCTAACGCTTCACTCCTCAGACTGCATTGTGTCGTGCCCCTTTTAGCTAAAATGGATTCACAGTGTGATATTTCAGATTGAACAAAAGCAAGGGAAAGTGCTGCCTGAAGTCCAGGCTGGGGTAAAGTGTTGTTCTGACATGGATCTCCATCAGCACGGCAGGAGATGGGAAGAGAGAAGTGATCCGACTGGCAAATGTAAGCCAATGGCCCAGACAGTGTCAAGTCTATTGTGAAGCGTCACGTAGGTGGTGTGAATGTTTGTGTGTCGGTCTGTGGGGGGGATGGGAATGGTGTGAGGAGACCTGAACAGAGTCTTCAGTCTTCAGCTAGTTGGCTGCGAGCTGGAGCTCGACCCGGCACGTCCTCAGGAGGCCTCATGCTGCCCCCTCCAGTGATGGCTTAAACCATATTAGTGTTACCAGCTGGAGGTTTTGGAAAGTCATGACCACCTTACTGTTTGACTTGCCATCTTCTCTGTGATATTCTTATCATAATGATAAGAAAAGGCCTCGGTCCATTTAACAAAGCAGTGAACAAAATATTGTGCAGCTAGGGCATCTCATCCTATTTTTATTCTCTTTTATCTTGGGTTTCAAGCTTAGGAATGTTTTGATCATCTGTTTGCAGTATTGCATTGTCTTCCTCCTCCTGTTTCCTCAAAAGACAGATTTCCACAAGACTTTAAAATACCCAGTCATTTGAATATGTATCTCTTGAGAGCCTTAAAATAACTTTATACAGGTGGTGTGAGTTTTTAAAAAAAAAAAAAAAAGTCTTCCCTTGTGTATTCAGCTGCATTCATCACCTTAGGTCTTCTTCAATATTCATGTCTTCTACCTGGAATGCTATTTTTGTCCTTAGTGATAACATGTGATTTTCTTCAAAATGGAACTTAATGCTTTATTTTTCTTGTCAAATCGCCCTTAAAATCTCTTGGATTTTTTTTTTTCCTATGTGTGCCTTCCAGGATTTGAGCACTTGCTGCTTAAACTTTCTTTATATTTATGATAATGACAATCACAAGGTAGCAAATAACAGAAGAAATGTTTTCTTTGTGCAAATACACAAGGCAGCTTTCAAAACATCTTACATATCTTGCTGGATCTTACCTCATGTTTCCTCCTAACCCATCATAAATTGCTTTAGTCTTAAGATGTGGCCTTTGGAAAGAACTTCAGAACTCTGTTCAGGCTCTGTTGTTGTTTTTTCTTTAATGACACTGAGGAAAAAGCTGTTTAAAAAGGTGTCCTTGAAACACAGCATTGGATGCAGAAAAAAATTTTCCTCTGTTTTCAGACAAGTAGAAGGTAAATGATGAAAAATCAATAATTTATTAATTCCAAAACCTCAGTTTAGTTAGGCTTGAGTCCATTGGTATTAGTCTTCTGATATCTGAAGTTGCTTTCTTATAAAAATACTTGCTGCAGAGTGGTAATAATTCTTGATACTGACCAGCCTGCAATGGCTTAATGAGAAATGGTTGAGTAACGAAAACAGACATGGGAACAGAAGTCAAGAGCAGTGTGAAGAACGGATGGGCTTCTCTTTGAGTGAGAAGAGAAATTTCTCTGCTGATCCCATAGTTCAGGTAGAAGAAAGGCAAGGTTGAGATGGCAAGGGAGGAGTTCCTTCCAGCCGTGATGGTCTGTAGGAATGCTTAGCCACAAACTCACACAGCGTGCTTAATGCCAGTGGGACACACAGGCTCATTTAATTGCAGGCCATAGTGATGGTGTAGTGGTGTCTCCTGTTTGATTAAGGAGCAAGGTCTTTACCACACTGCTTAAGTGGAAGTAAATACACAGGTCTTTGGAGCTATCTTAGGAATCAGTGGGCCTGAGTCACTGGTGCCTGAAAACATTTCAGTGAGCCATATCTATATTTTTAATACTATTTTTTTAAAAGAATCTGTGCTGCAGTGCTGCTACAGGTGTGCTTTCTGTGAAATAGCACTTTACACCTACTTGAGCATCATTATTGGAGAGACAGTTTAGATCTTAATTGATATTAATAGGAATAACCCTCAATGACGTGAACTTGGCAAGCCAGGAATTGCAGCTGTTCTCAGCAGTAGTGGCAGTAACAAAGATAATTAATTGTTTTTCCCTGGGAGATATATTTAGGTTGTGCAATCTAAATATTCCATTCCCTGAGCCCTAATTCAGGCTTGTATTTGTTGGGCAAATACGGTGAGTTAAACCAAAATTAACATTTTTTTTAACTCTTACATGTGAGGTGTTGCTATTATTTCTAAGAAAGAAAAGATATTTATTACAGAAGCCTTCAAAAGATGACTGAAGCAGTTAAAACAGCACATGATTTTGTTAGCATAACATGTTGGAGCGAGTCAAGAGGAGGCGGTGAAGATGCTCAGAGTGCTGGAGCACCTCTCGTGAGAGGACAGGCTGAGAGAGCTGGGCTTGTTCAGCCTGGAGAAGAGAAGGCTCCTCAAGGTTCAGTCCTGAAGTGCTGCAGTGCACGAGGATGTGTTAATGGCACTGTAAAATGTTAAGACCCATCGTGCAAGAGACCTCTTCCCTGTGTCATTGAATGCCAGGCTTTAAATTCTTTATGTTTCACTTTAAACACTGTTCTGAGTGTTAGGGAACCTTTCTGGGTACTTCCCCCAAAGGTAACCCCAAATTGGGATGGGCACTGAAGTGCTTGGGACAGGGCACATTGCAGCACCAAGGAGGGAGGGAGACAGACACTAAAGCTGTGCTGTAGCAAGCACCTCCTGCATCCTCTTCTTCGTGGGTGTTCTCTTTTAAGTGGGCTGTGTGCCTGGGGAGTATTTACTGCTGGTCCTGGATCTTGAAGCTGTAATAGATACACACCCACAAGAGTGTATATTCATATGCTTTAAGTGTGTGGGTTTTATTAACACTTACTTTAATAGGGGTTGTAAAACTCATGCATTTAAATGCTGTTCTCTAAAGCGATGTCGTTCTGAGCAAGGGTTTCTTTCACCAGTTATTTACTTCTACAATACGACCTCTCTAATGTAGGTATAATTTTGTCTGTGCTGATAACATCCACCCTGAAAACACAGCATGCATGGGATGCTTTGTTATTTGCTACAGTAGTAATTTCCTACTACAGGTTTAAAAAATCTATGTATCTTAAAAAAGAGATAGCAGCCCCTGGGAGGGAGCTGTCGTGGCCTGGGCTTTACTACTGAGTAAAGCTGGTACCCTCTAGCAGCTCCACAAACATGTACCTTCATAGTCAACACATGAGGCTTTATTTCCCCACCTAAACTAATATGGCACTAAACCACCAAACTAAACATTTACCTTTGTGATGTAAATATTTCCTAAGCTGAGCTTCTATCAAATCCCACAGTTATTTGCGCTGCTCGGTGAGAGATACAGACTCAGGAGCAGGAAAATCTGTCCTTTTTGAATGGGATGAAGCTCTTTATTCACTTACATCTTAAATGAAATCTAAATTGTACATCATGCCTTACATACAGCAGAAGTGATAGGTGTAATGGTGATAAAAAAGATTGCATGTGATCAGGAGTAGTAGCGATTTGACTGTTTTGTCCTGTAACTTTCCTTCAGCCTGCTGCCCAGCAAAATGGCTTTGTCAGTGTATTGAAAGCAGTTACCAGCTCATCAACTGAGTTATGTAAAAACCTGGTTTCTCTGGATCTCCCCATGCTATCTGAACCATTATGTGGCCAGAATATCAGTTGTTTAGGATGCACATTAAAGATACCACACAATGTTCAGTTCTGCATCTTTTTGATGACAATGGATTTGAGAGGTAAAACTGCTTTTGCCGGTGGCCTAAGGTACAGCAGGCTGCTCTTAAAGAATCCCCAGTTGGTGAAACGTAGAAATACAGTGCCATTAAAAAACCAAATATATAAGGACTAAAAACTATTGTTATTGCTGTGATCATAGATCAGGCCAAACCAGCTGTCTGGAATGTGTGTAGGTATACATATGTTTGTGAGGAGCTGTAAGGATTGCGTCTGCTTCCAGTGATTTAGCCCAGGTGCTGAAGTTCTGTAGAGCAGCTGCAAAGAATAACTAGTGGAGCACCAAAGAAACAGCCTTCTCAGTAATTCCCAGACTCAGAATCACTTGTAAGTAGAATCGTTCTGCTGCGGAGCTCTAAAGCCGCGTCTGTCTTCTTGGGAGAATTGCCTGGTCGTATGGTTCTGCATCTCTCTCTTTCCTGCTGCTAGGATATAATTAAAGTTGCTAAAAATACATGCTTCCTAATATTGTGGGGTTGTTTTTTTTTTCTATGTAGGCATCTGCTATTATTCTGTTCTCAAGGGAGATGGTTTAAGGTTGCGTGCAACTTAACTCCATGCAGTATGGACCACTTAATACAGTTATGAGAGCTCCTTATTTACGGTCTGATCAAAAGTCCCCTGAAGTCTTTAAATTAGTAAAATAAAAGAATTAATAAAAACAATCAGAGAAACCTGCTGGCTTTGTTAGCTTTACAGAAGTATTTTTACCCATCAGGTGAGAGGAGACTTCTGAACTGTGAACTGCCAGCTCCACGCTAGCCTGTGAGAAGTCATATTTTTAGTGCTGAGGAAATTAGTAGAACAAACGGGGGCATAATTACTGTGCTTTTACAATACTGACATCATACCTAATTATGGTTTAATCTACAGAACATACTGTTTGTTTAATAAGTCCCAGCAGAGATAGTTCAAGCATATGTTTTCATATCACCTGGAGGTAGCTGGGAACGACTGTGGCAACACTGTCAGGAAAGTGACAGTTTACAAGGCTTTACGTATTTTACAGTATAGGGCACGGCTCACCTCTGATATGCATGAAATCACTTAAAGGTAAGCAGTAATAAGCATTTTGAGCCAAAGTAGCTCAATGCAAGGAGAGCCTTTGTTCCCCTTTACGTGTGGTAAAACCAACGTGTAATTTCCCTAGCGCGATCTCAGCAGCTAGCGACGCTGGCAATGAAATCCTCAGCACCCCTCTTGCTGAAGTGAGGTCTGGTTGTTGCTAACAAAGGTTAAACATCGATCATCCTTTTGACCTGCAAAACTGATGATAGCTGCAGGTTTTATCCTGGGGATGTCTTTCCTTGGCTTTTATTTGAAGCTGACCGATTTTTCTTGAGCAGGAAGCTCTTGGTTTCCTCTCCTGCCTCCTCAGCCATCAGCTGAATTTTAATTATTGTTTCCCACGGGTGGTAATTCTCAAAGGTAACTTAGATTATTTTGGGGAGAGGAGAGTAGGGAACAAAGAGGAGCCTGAGTTTGTATTTCTGATGGTTTTCCTCCCACAGGTTTTGTTGTAAGGTGGGACCTTCCTCTGCGAACGCCCTGCTGTGTCGTGTTTATTCAGGTGCCTGCTAACTCCTTACTCAGCACGTCAGGCTCCTGAGCCTGGTTTCTGCAACTGCAGTGGAACTTTGGAAAAATTAGGGTTGCTTTGGCCACCCTTCAATCCTCGGATACCAGGACAGCTTGAGGAAAGCAGTTACATTAAAAATTAAATCCTTGATTTCTATATAAATCAAAAATTCACGTCTGTTGGTGGAATCATTCCTATCATCATAGTGACTGTTCTTGATGCTGTTGTTATAGTTTTCTAATGGGCTGTTTCTATCATCTGGGCCATCCTGTGTGACACAAACAGTTGTATGGATTGCAGGGATCTAAACCAGCAACAGCTGATATAAGTGTTCCCATATGAATAGTGCCTTTGAATTAAATGTTATTCCCTTTAAGGATGTGGGGCTTTTTTTGTTTTCGAAGTGACTGGTGGTAAACTTTTTCTTTTAATTCTCTCAATGAAGTTGCTTTAACGTTGTATCAAACAGTGTCTTTGCACAATAGAATTTCACCTTAATAAGCAAAAGAAATAGCCATCTAAGCTGATAGATCTTTGGGTTTGGTTTGCCTTTGAGTAATTTAATTATCAATTTTCATCTATGATGTTTTGAAACATTTGATAAATAGTTATCATAAAAACTTTTTGTATAGCATAAAGTACATGTTTTTCCCTGTGTGATGAACTGATGATGATCATAGAATGTAACCTCAGATGAGCGCCTCAGATGAGCTAGGAGGCTCTCTTCAGGGGTGGGTCATCCCTAACCTGCTTTAGCAACAGAAGTTTTTGTTATCAGTCCGTACCATAGGCCTGTGGTGGTCATCCCATCCATTTATGAGCTCAGCTCTTGTCCCTAGATTGAGAACATTGATGTTTTCCTTCTTGTTTCCAAGGAGAAAATGGGCAGATGTGTTCGTTAATCCTGCGTGTCGTTACTCCAGGCTAACATAACTCGCCTGATGCTATTCCTGCTGTCCTGTGTGGGATGATAAATCTGAGCAGGGATAGCTTCAAAACTTGTTTGTAGGTAGCTGGGTGACACTGGGCTGTTTTGGATGATGCTGTTGGCTGTATTTCTACAGAGCAGAAAGGTACTTCGGATATAAAGTCCATCCGTTATTTTGATGTGATGCTTCTTGGTAACATTGCCAGTTTAGACAGAATACAAGCTGCCCTTGTAAATACCACTTTAAATTTTCCAGTAGTAACTTTTTTACTAAATATTATATCTTCCTACCTCTAAATAATATGTTTGCCTACTCAGATATTCGCATTCAAGGCATACTAACAGCAGCAGCTAAAATCACAATACATTGTTCTCTAGTGGTGTGAAAATTATTATTCAACGAGTACATTTCTAAATTACACCTTAAATTATCAGCCTTGGATCGTGCTATCAAAAAAGTCGGACCTGAACTGCAGAAGATCACAATTTTAACTTCTTTCCTGACTGTTAAATTGCAATTAAGCCTATATTAAGCAACCCTTTGGTGTGCCATTGGCTTAATTCTTACCATTTAACTTAGAACTCTTGATTGGAGTTATTTAAAATAATGGACGTGACTTCGCTAGGGCCCAGAATAAATACAGAGTCATTTGGAGGATTGGTGTCAATTTAAAAATGATTTATATGAAAAACAGGTATTTTTTAGTTGTTGTTGCTGTAAGTTTTTAACGTATCTACAACATCTTTAATATTTTTTCTGAGCTGTTTCTGGTGTTAAAGTTCTGTATGCCATTCAATTTGAATACGTAACCTTGGTAATAAGACTTTCCTTTTAGCTGTTTATGGAGACTGTATTTAGAAAGCGGTTTTAGCTTGGTTTCTCCTGGTTCTTTCACCCTTATAAACAGTGTAAGGAGATCTTACAGCCTTTAACCCCATATCCTTGTATATTAATTAGGCCAATTTAGAAAGAACACGTATTAAACATATGTAGTTGCTTATGTTGGCAGATTTGTCTGTTTCAGTTCGTATAAATCTCTTGTTGCACAAACCAAACCCTTCATATTTAAGACTCTTCTGGTCATTGCAGTTGAATTATGTAATAGGCTTCCATCTGCTATCGAAACCTGCTCATCGTTACTCTCTGTCACTTGAAGTGGGATCATTCAGAGGTATGCTTAGCGACAGCAGGCTCGCTGCTCCCGCCTGTGAGAGCAGAGCAGGACAGGGCTTCCTGCCCAGCTGCAAATATCTCAATGTCTACTATCTTCTGATAAGGTTTTCTCCAAGTGTTGGTTCTCACTCCCCCTGTTTCTCCGTCCTCTGTGTCATTCTGTACTGTATTCACGCACTTAAATTGTGTGCCAGATGCACGTTCTTCCATACATCTCCCCCAGCCCATTATGTTAATCACTGTGGAGGGGGGTGGGGGGAAAAAACCACCCACCAGCTTTGCTATCCATCAAGCTTGGCCACTATCTCCGTGACACTGATCGTGGTTAGCAGAGCAGTTAGTACTAAGTGATTGGCAAGGGAATGACAAAGGAGTGGGTAGAGAAGATGGATAGTACCGTGTTGCTGCGCTGAGGGGTGAGCTGTACGCGGCAGTTGGGAGCTGGGTAAATATCTGATTGCAGTAACGATGGCTTGGCTGCCCGCCACGGCAAATGGGCTCTCTGGAAGAGTAGCTGAGTACTGGAATAGATGAGCTAAGTAGCAAGGAAGTTTCACTGCAGGATTTAAGAACTGTGTTGGTAACTGCTAGGTAGGCCTTAGGAAACCGGTCTGAGCCTTGCACCAGGGGAGCTGGACTGGGTGACCCCCTGAGGTCGCTGCTAGTCCTGGTATTTTTTTGAGGGTCTCTGAAGGTGCTGATGGCTCCCAGCTATTCCTGAAGCACACGCTTGGGAGGGAAGGGGGAAAGGCCCCTTGAACCCAAGGCAAGTAATAGAGCGTGTGAGCTTTGGGGATTTTTCTTGACCCAACCGTTTAGTTGCTGGAAGGCTGTACAATTTCAGGATCAATCGATCAGGTACAACGTTGGAAATGCAATTTTTGGGAAAACTTGTTCATGAGTCCCAGTACAAGCAAACTGCCCCCCAGTGATAGAATCTCCTCAGCATCCTCCTCTAGGGCAATAAAAGAGGCAGCAAAGACATTTCAATTCAGGTAGCTTAGAGTTCCTTACGTACTGCTTTGGGCTATTTCATCCTGTAAGATAACCCACTGATCATGGTTACTTTTGTGTCATTTAAATATAACTTTGTTTTCTGATTTTAAAGTCATCTGAGTTACCTGTATCTTAGTTACAAGTATCTTTCCTTCCATAAGTTATCTGTACTTTAAAAGAAAACTTTAAAATTTACTTTTATTCTAAGAGATGATAAACAGAGCTGATTTTTTTTTTTTTAATCTTCACTATGTTCTTGGTATCTTCAAATATTGCAGCAGCTTACTATGTGCTTTTTCCTCCTAGCTTGGGCAGATGCTGTTCTACTAGAGTTAAAAATCAGAAGAAATGGTTTTGCTATGTTTTACATGGTAATAAAACTACTGAATTAAAACAATGACATCAGTGATTACCTTTTGATATATGACATTTATCTAAATTACTTATCTTTCAGTATTTGTTAAAAGTATAGTATGTGAAAATTCACAATGATACAACATCTGCCCAACAGAGAACTTCTCAAAGGTATTGTAATAAGCTATATAAGGAATATTTTCAGCTTTCAAAGGGGAAAACATTGCATTTGGCCTTAATTAAATAATCAAGTCAGGATTCTCCTCCTACTTAAGAAAAAGAAGCTATTTTGCCCTGAAAATATTACAGTGGAATCTGGAAGCTTTGCAACTAGCCACATTGAAAGTGTAACTAGGAAATGGTTAAGTTAAAACAGCTGACAGAGTGAGTAGATGAAAAAGATCCATTTGAAGTCCTGCTCAGGGGCACAGTAAGTGGCACACTGCGTTGATTTGGGTCTGAAATCAGCTCAGGGTGACTTTTTCTCAGTCCCAATCCTTCTGCTCCTTTTTTCTCCTTTTTGTTTGTCTTTGAAAGTTCATCTTTCAAACCTTTTTTAGATTTGATCCAGTAACTGAAAGCCTTAGTCCTTTCTCCACTGAGCTTCCCAAAGAAACAGGGAACATGGATTTCTACCACAAATGTATTGTGCAGTCTCTTTCTCTTGGATGTGTATGTTTCTTTTGCTTATCAAGGTATCTACTTGGATTGGGATGTGAATCATGGATGGAGTGTCCTGTGAAGGTTCCTCCTTATGAAAACTGGGAGGGCTATGTGATTTTTTTTCATCACAACCATTTTCCCTGACAAGGGGGAAAACAAATGAAATTACACCAAAGCAAATGAAATTATAGCATTATGGCTACACCGTGATAATACAGACCAAGGTGGGGAGCCAGAGATGTTTCCACACTCCATATAAATTGTTTCTTCAAAGACATTTTGCCCTTTGGCACAGGAAAGGGAGATCAAGTTTGTTTCGGTGGAAACCTTTGCGGGCTTTCCACAAATGAGAGCGTTTTTCACTCACGTTCACTCTAGCACTGTCTAGCTGTCAGCAGCTAAAAGGGCATGTTGTTGACTCTGTTATGGGCCTTGTCATCCTTCATACCTAGGGGGATAAGTGATGGTCACTTTGACCCTCCGTCCTGACATTAACAGTCAGTCTAAGTCTGGCTGTTTAGATAGAAGGACAACTTCACCCTGGGGAAACATGGTTGTGTGTTGCCTTCAATCTTCAAGGAGGAAGAAGATAATTGGGAAGAGCTGGTTCATAGGGATCTTGTCAGGACCCTGACTTCCTTTTTATACAGGGCTACTTGGAGTAGGGATTGGCAAATGACAAGATTACAGGTAATGTTTTTTTTATTAGTATACCTCTGTGGTATTAAAGAAGACATCTGGCTATTCTGTAGTATTTTTGTGTCATTAGAGAACATCACTATCATGTCATTTCGTAGTTTGCTGAGATACATATGATTGTGTGACCCTGTGCTGATTAGGTAAAAATTGTCTCAGGAATATTTGGGCCTTTCTCATTATCTGACTGTTTCTTAGATTTCTTTATCCATGAAGTGTGCCAAATTAAGGCTGAATAATAACCATCTCTGGTTCAAAACCACAGGAGGGGACTTGGGGTCAGCCCCCTTAAGGGAAATAACTTTTTTTGTCAAATGAGGAGGAAAAATGAAAGGAGTGAGGCTGACCATGGGCTTATCACCTGCCCACCTCCGAAAATACTTGTGGGTTTGTATGAAACAGTGCCTGTTTCCAGTTATCTTGTTAACACTGGTCTCCAACAGTGTTTTCTCATCTTGATCCATAAGTTCCAGTAGCACTGACCCCTGAAAAACACGAAGAATTACTGTAGCTGTGTGATGTAAATAAGGAATTTGAGTGTGAATATTTATGGACCAGGTTATGGGCTGGCAAGTCGGATGTCTGGTGTCAATCAAAAGACTGACCAGACTCTAAACAAGATCTCTGTGACCTTGTTTGGGGGAAGATGTGCATGCAGAGCAAACCTTGCATGGTGGTATTAAGTATGTGTAGCATGAACTGAACTGGCACTTTTAATGACTGGTCTGTGTGCTTTGCCTATGGTTAAAGCAGTTAGGGTGACAGAGCAGTGGAATAGGCTGCCCAGGGGTTGTGGAGTCTCCTTCTCTGGAGATATACAAGACCTGTCTGGACCTCATCCTGTGCGACCTGTGCTAGGGACCCTGCTTTGGCAAGGGGTTGGACCCAATGAGCTCTGGAGGTCCCTTCCAAACCCTAAGATTCTGTGATCAGTAAGTGCTGAGTAAGTGATAACTAATATGCCAAGAACTGAGTAAATATACACAAAACATATGTAATATTCCTGTTTAAGACTGCTGTATGCATTGGAACATACAGCTCATCAAGTCCCTTTGCACCCCGGAAGTACAAATCAGGGTCTGGTACATCTTGAGAGAGGTTTTTGGATCCTGTGAATAAAATCTGACTGAACAGAGTGTTGTGTGGGCCTGGGTAGGACAGAAATAAGATACCTTTTTTTTTCAATACCTGAATGTAATACTGTGTACTGTTTTTGCAAGGATTTTGTCAGTAGTTTAGTGCAGCTGAAAGGTAAATTTTATATGGTATGCGGGGCTCTAAAAATGTCAATTTAACTCAAAAGGTATAAAAGGTTGGAAAAGGATTAATAAAAGTCTGAAAAGTCGTAAGTAGGAAATGCTGTGCATGCTTTTTCTTCCCATCTCCCTTTCAGTTACAGTAATTTAGGTTTTAGCATATGATGAATTCTATCATAAATTACTACAGGAATATACTTTTCAACTTTTTTTGAGTAAATTTTGCAGAAACTAATCTGCAAACCCTTCCATGTTTCAGTGAGAGATCAAAGAAAATCCCAAATGGAAAACATGCTTTTGAGAAAGGGGGGGAAAAAGATGTTCTGAGTTTTTAAGCTCTTGTAATGAAGATAACTTAATTAAAATCAAAGCAAAACTAATTAAGAACTTTACAGTGCAGGGTTTTGGTTGCATGATATTCCTGAAACAATGCAGAATGGGTTTATCATTATTGGTGGAGGTGCCTGTTAGTGTAGACAAGTGATGCAGTCACCAGTGGATCCAAATGAAGATGTACAGCTATATTACAGTTTTCTGACCTCCTTTGTTTGCCTCTCAACTCTTAGTTTTCCTGCTCTTTTGCTTCTGAAAAACTTGCAATTTTTGCAGATTCCCTGTCTTTCCCAGGAATTTTGACTGGCTACACAGTTGGGGACAAACTGCCTGAGCACTTGCCTGCTTTTGTTTTTATTATTCATGGGTTTTACGGTTTTTTCCTTGATCTTGCCATTCCCAAATTGAAAAGGAAAGCATGTTTGCACACACATTGCCCTATTTATTCTGTGCCTTTATCCTTCCCTTCTCCTTCTCGAAAAAGGAGAAATTGAAAAACCCCAAAGTTCTTTGTTTCAGTTGAACCATGGTAAAAATACCTTTTATGAGTGGAAAGCTTGACGAAATTCATGAAACATTCTTACTGCAATTTTATCTTAAGCTATTTGTATAAAAGCTTTTAAAAATTATGTGATGATGATGTTTTATCCCCAAGCATTTGTTGGCATGGCATCATTCAGAAGCTTCCCTTTGGATGTGGGTTTCGGATGAGTTGGCACATGTGGTTTTTATGAATATCTAGTGAAAGCCAAATGAGCAAACTCCCCACTATAATGGATCAAGACTTTATTAGACCGAATTTTATTCACTTTCAAGAGTGTTGCCTTATGGGACACCTGTGTTTTTGGGCTCTCAGGTGTTGTTAGCAGACGGAGATTGGAGTGCTTTGTGTGTGTGTGTTTAGGGGTGTGTGTGTGTGTGTGTGTGTGTGTGTGTGTGTGTGTGTGTGTGTGTGTGTGTGTGTGAGGGTCACCTGGGCTGAAGCCTGGCAGATCCACAGGGAGCCCAAGTGATGGACTTCTGAAAGCAGGGCAACGCTGGCGCCTGCAGGGAGAGACAGTTCCAGAAATACGATGTCTCCTCTGCCTGTCTGGTTCCTTGGTGAAGGCAGATATTAATTAGATTCACAACGAATCATTTACATTCTTGTGATAGAGCTGAAGAAACACTCAATTATATAAATGTTATCTCCTGTATAGTTCTTTTCAAGAACCCCGTTGACCTGTTTTTCATAATTGTGTTCCTTCAAATAAGGAGGATTCAGGCACCTTTTGACCTCTACCAGTCAATGCGATGGCTGACAGTGATCTTTATCCCTCAGCACTTAGGAGCTGAACACATATTTACAGAGGCAACTGCCTTATTATATTCAGAGTGTTCCTGTTGTAGGCAGACACCAGCCACTGGCTCATATGCTGGGCTTTTGTGTGTCTGTCTGTCTTTCCCTCACCTTGTGCCTATGAACAGCACAATGGAAATTTGGTTTTCCATGTTTATTGTCATTGCATAAAGTGTAATTGCAGTTACTTTTCTAATGGAGATTTTGAGCTTTTTTCTCTTTAAAAAATATGCCTATCTTTAAAAAAAACAAACCAAAACACATTTTTGGCTCTAGAAACATTGCCTTTAAAAGAAAGCATCAACTTCTTTCTTTTACACTTTTTTCTTTTAAACTTTCCTTCTAAGAGGCGTTGCCAGGTGTTTGCAACATAGGCTAGGAGCACTATCCTTTGGGAGGCAAAGCTTTCATTTACCCATAGAGAGCTGATTTCTAACCATCTGCTCCGTATCTCAAAGAATTGGTATGTTAAAAATGTGAATTCTTCTCATCCTCTGGGAACCTGCCTGTACAACACACATAATGCAGGAGGAAACGGTGTGCAGAGAGACTTCACTGAAAAGAACTATTTTTCCTCACTTATAAGGCTTAGATGACCATTTTTAAGGAAGTGTTTTTAAAAAAACAAAGAACCTACTAATTGGCACGTTTTTATGATTAATTAGTCCAATTGATTTTGTAAAGATAGCAGCTGAAAATAAAAATAATTCTACAGATACACAGAATAAACCAGTTTGGAAAAAATGGTTTCAGAGCCAATAAAACCCTCAGCTAATATTAAGCATCTTTATTCTAATCAAGATCTATTTTTCAAAATGTTTTATAAGGTGATTTTTTTTTTTATTCTGCGAGCTTTTTCTTGAGCTAGAGAATATAAAAAGCTTAGATCTCCATAATTTCTCCATAATTCCTGTGCTGTTGCACAAAATACAAACCAGGAACTTAATTATATGGAAATAGCAAAATTATTTCAGTTTTCAGAAGTCAAAAACAAGCCTTTTTGTTTTTTTCCTTCTCCCCTACAAGCCCCTAAGCTGAAAACCGAACTGTATATGAAATAGCTTTTTAGAACTTGTTTGTGTCCAGTTAGTGAGGTTATTTGCATAACTTTTGCCTAAAATAAGAAGAAATGTATGGTTTAGTTGTGTGGATCTATGTGACCATGTGCAGCTGTAGAAGAACCTGGTGCACTAACAGCCAAGGGATAATCACCTACACCTTACTCATCCTCAAAAATCTCTTGTTCCTCAAAGAAACAAGGTTAAAAAAATACCCAAAACAAACCAACCAACCAAGCTTAACTTCTTATTTCCCAGCAGCTTTTTGAGTTGGACACTCATTTCCCTTGAGCATGGTGAAAGGATATTTCCCTCTTCTCTATAGCTCCTCATCTGAATGCCATTTACTCGGATATTTGTGGTTTTTCTCCAAGCTTTCCATCAGATTCCTGATCACTACAGCTGGCAGTAGCGTTGTTCGGGTGTATTTTGACTGTCTGTTGACTCTGCGGATTGTAGAGGGATTGTGTTATGTATGAAAGTAGAAAATAGTATTTTCACAACTTCATTTTTGTGTTTATTCATTAATGTTTGTTCACTTAGCTGCCACTTTAGAAATCTAAAAAAAAAAAAAAGCATTTAGAGAAATTGTAATTTAAAGTAATTTGGTCTTATGAGTCTTTATTCATGCAAGCTACCCATTTCAGCTATTTTTTGTCTTTGAGAAATAATTACATACCAAAAGAAGAAAATATTGAATGGATACTTTGAGCACATAAGTGTTCTGCTATGGTTCTGATACTTAAGATAAAGCCATCAATTAAAAAGTTATTGAGCAGTAGAAATAATTGGACATGGTAGATAAATGGTCCTGGGGTTAGTTTTAGAAGGTCTTTAGGAACAGTGATGTAATATGCAGAAAAGGACAGCTGACACTCTGCTTCCAGGTTTCTGCAAAGGAACAGAAATTCATTATGGACTTCAGATTTTTCTCATACAACTCTGAAATATCTTTGAAATACTGAAAGTTGCCAAACTCCAGTCCTTTTTCTGACTTCCAAGATGTTTTTTCAAGAATTGCTATCAAAGCAAGACCTTGAATCACCTCTGAAAGGTTTAAGCAAAGCCACCTCCATGTGCATGTGAATATACACTTTCAATCACAGTCACTCCTTTTTTCCAGAGAAGATAACTTAAATGACTGAGCATTGTTTGCTGTTGAAGTAAAGCCAAGGAATTAAACTGTAACACAGATGTTTTGATTCCTGCAGTTACAGAAGCCATATGAAACCTATTTACATAATAGTTGCAACTCTGACTCGTGTGAAACTCTGTGCCTCAATAGTGTGAGACTGACCTAGAAAGAGGTGTGCACATTTGAAATGATGGGTTGATTGTAAGAAAGTGTTCCCATTGTTACTTCCTAGTGTTATAATACACAAAGTCCCGAAAACTGTGCTGTGAGAACTCAGTCAGCTTTACAAGCATGTTTAGAAACACATCCTAGAGGGATTAGGCAACACAACGTGCATAGTGCCTGCAAAATAGGTATCCTGTTGAGAAGGCCAGCTGAGTTGGTCCAGGGAATGGTGTTGGTTTTGTTACTATGCTAATTGCTAGTTGACATATCAGAGTAAGACCTGAATATTGTGATGCTTCTTGAGAAGTTGAAGCACTTCACTACAGGTTGCAGTGGGGAAGGTTGTTCCTGAGAGCTTCTCGGTTTGGCAGGTGCTGAAGGAAATGGTGTGCAGGGCACCGACAGCCCATTAACAGCAACAGAAGTACCTGTATCTGCTGCCTTTTAGATGAACTGAGCCCAGGGGTAGAGCTACAAGTGGAAGTGGGCTTAATTCCCTCCTTATTGCTACCTAGTTTAATATTGTAACAGCAGCTGCTCCCGGGAAGTTACTTCTCACTTGTATCAGTGTAAAGATAACCAAGGAACCTTTTCCACGTGATGTAGATTTATGGAAGGCTGAAAAAAGGAACATCATACATTGCAGAGAGACTTTATGAGCTTTAATGCTAGAATAGTTGTACATTAATGTTTGAGTGGCTTTCAGCTCATTAACTCTAGATCTGAAGGCCATCAGACTTGTGGTTGAGTCCAGAAGATAGTTTAGGTGTGCCAGGCTTCCAAAACTCCCTTTTTAAGGCCATGGATTTCAAGGTGCCTCGGTGTTGATGTTAAATAACTAAATCCTTTGTGGGCAAATTTGTCACAGGAAATATAGAACAGTTTTTATATAAAACAAAGATTGGATTTGGTCTTTTAAATAAGTACCTGAAGAAACAGTAAAAAATACATGTTTATTTAAAAGGACCTTTGACTGCTTACAGAAATTCATCCTTTAAAATTTGATTGCTTGAAGCAACCATTGGAAAATACTTTCTGGTGCAGGGAAAGAGAACTGGGTACCTCCCTGCTGAGTACATGAAACTAAAGGTGGTTGGTTTCTATCTAGTGAACACACTTCATGGTGAAATAGAGGAAAATTGGATTTTTTAAAGCTCTATTTCATAGAGGTGGTTTATACCACTGCCATTCATGTCTGGATTGAACAGCTGCAGGATGCTCCCAGTGAGACCCTGTGGCTGGATGGGAGAGCTGTGCAGAGTATGTCAGGTCACTGCCATTAGAAAGCTCTTCAAAGTACAACGTCACATTGTTTCTATCATTTGCTTTGATTTCTCACTTCAGAACCACCTTAACTTTGCATTTTCCTTGTGCCACTTCATTTTCCTTCATTTTTAATCATCACATTTTAAACACTCTCGTTTTCAGAACAACATCACTTATGTGACGTAGGAGAGTTTCGGTGTCATGATCGCGTGACTTGTGTCTCCCACCACTGGCTGTGTGATGGAGAACCCGATTGTCCTGATGATTCAGATGAGTCTTTAGACACATGTAAGTAAAGACGGTGCCACTCTATTTTATCTTCCTTTTAACAGTAGCCTTTATTGTTCTACTAACTGCACAATCAAAAGGATGGATTCTAGTTTGATTTTTTTTTTTGTTTAAAAAACCCCTGGATATCAAGGGGAACAGGTTACTTTCACTTTGTAGGTGAGAGACAAAAGAAATGGAAGAGATGGAAGGTGTTTTGTTCATGTGCCACTTTGTAATGAACGCTGTCGCCAGGGCATATGCTCCCTGTGCTCTCGCTGAGCTGTGGATGAGCTGTAGAGGGCAGAGCCAAAGTCAGGGAGAGGAAAAATACATTCCCCTAGAGCAGGGGGGTGGTGAGAAGGAGATGAATAGTGCAACATGTTTGCAGGAGAAGTATGAAAAGCATGCAGGCATCAAAGGCAGGAATGAAAGAAGATGTAAAAACTATGAGGGGCGAAGAAGCAAAGAAAGGAAAATGAGGGAGAGCTTTAATAAATGATGTTTAATTGTAATAAAAGACCTTGGGTTTGTTTTTTTTTTTTTTAAATGTGGCTAAGAGCTTCTGAAGACCAGAGTATAAACCTTACAGACTCTTCTCTTACCAGCTTTGCAGGCAACTGATGAGGTGATATTAAATCTAAATGGTCCCATTTCCGTTTTTGTGAGGAAAATGAGGGAATTTCCTGATTTTTATCCCCAGGATAATCACTTAATGTAACAGGAGAACCATGTATTTTGTATCAAAGCAATCAGGAAAGCTAGAAATGGGGTTTACTGCTAAAAGAAAATATCAAATATCAGACAGGATTTAGGAGTTTAAAATGAGGGACAGAAATTCAAGATGTCTGGAAACTCTTTCTGTCTGGGCAAACATTGCACCCATGATTGCAACCTTCCTGCTCTGGCGTTTGCTCTCTGGAGCAGATAGGAAAATTACCTTGGGGGCTGTGGTGAGGGTGCTCTGATTACTGCCTTTGAAACACTTAGGGATTCTCAGAAACGAAATACTGTAGTTGGAAGCACCAGGTACAGTCAAGATTGTATTGCTGCGCTGATGATTGACTACCGTCTTCTCTAAGATAATATTTTCAAGCGTAGTGTTAGTATCTGCAGCTGAAAGTTTTTCTGCTACCTAATGAATGTTGTGGTAAGGCACAGAAACAGTTGCATGCAGCTTTTAATTTGCTTCTTGATATTAAGCAGATAGTTCCCGATCCAGCAGCTTGCAGGGTGCCTAGGTGTTTTCCTCTCAAGAACTTTTCACCTTTATTTTAACGGACCACGTGTGTTCAGTAATGCCATTTAGAGTTGCACCATATTAAAAACATAACCTTTGATGTTTATTGCTGGCTTGAAGAAAGGGGGACGGGGTGGGAAAGCAAGTCTGTGCTCTTCTTGGCATCAGCCAGCCTGGTCCTCTTCGAAGCAACCTCCCCTCTCCAAATGCTAACGGGTTCTGTAAGATGCTTCGGCTGCCCTAAGTCAAAGGTAGAGGTTAGCATTGTTTTTCTGGCTGTAGAGCGGGAAGATATTTGAATCCTGATGCATGTACAGCTTATGTAGCCCTTTCCTGACAAGCTGCTGGGGAGCCTGGGCAATGCCTGACCACACCAGCCGAGAAGGTGATTACCTCGGGTCTGGTGCCCTGACTCGCCCCTGCAGTTCGACTCAGCTCTCTGGGAGAACCAAGTGACAGCGCTGGGGTGCCAGGGAAACTTTCCTACCTATTTGTTTGGGATTATGTTTCAGTCTTGATGGTTCTACACTTGCTTGGTCACCATAATTTCCTGTCAGATGTATTTCTTGAAATGTCTGTATGTACTCCAGCTTTATCGAGTAAGTTGTTTCTTATTAGGGATGAATATAATGTTCCTGAATTTTCCTGCTGCTGCTTTGCATCATGCTATCTGCAAGGAGTTATTAACTACCTTGAAAATATTCCTGTGAAATACTTGAGGATTCTTTGATGTTAATGCCAGAGACACCAGTTTCAGTGCACCGAGTCGCGTCTGTTTATAGATGAATGCAGGCTCTATTTGTCAGTGCTTTGCTGACTTACGTGCAGTGAGTTATTTGGTGTAGCCTGACAGATAGTGCTAGTTGTTCCTATAGCCATAAACAAATGGAGTTTGATTGATTTTCTGTGGATTTGTGCCTAGCAATAGGGTTTTCTGGGTTCTAATAGCATGCAGGCATTGATCAAAGCTTTTCCTGCCAGTGGAAGTTCTTAACTTCTCTCCCGTGAGGATTTCAAGGTGCCTAAGAGGAGAGACAATCTCATGCTGCAGCTTTTTCCTATGGTGAGAATATGAATATTACTCTCATCACTCAACCATCTATTTGATGGCAGAAAACTCTTAGGACTTGAAAATCTCTGTGGCCTCTCTGCTGGTGGCATTTTAACCAGGTTTTGCAGTAGAACCTGTTTAGGCTGTACAAACACATGCGCTATGACTGTAACAACTGATTTCCTCAGGAATCCATCTGAAACCATACAATCTAGTCCTTTTATCAGTATTAGGAAAGGGATCTAAGATAGGATAGAAAGGAGAGAAAGGTGGTGTGGTGTTCTTAGTTACCACTAAGCAAGGGCTGGGGCAGGGCTTTGTGCAGGCAGAGGCTGTTCCCCTTCTACTTCCCATCATCCGCTAAATGGTCTCACAAATAGCTTTGCCAAACCAGAAGTGAATTCCTACAGCACCTCTACCTGTGGTCTCTCCTATTTCTTAGCAGCTGTAATTCTTTCTGCTCTCGGTGGAGCTGCTGCTTTTTATAGTACCAAAGAACCTGGCTCAGGAATTTGTAATGAATAATTTAGTGAACAAATTTTGTTGCTTTTCTGTTAGTGAGTTGTTCATCAGAAAATTGATTTAAAAAAAAAAAAAAAGTATTAATAAAACCCTTGACCAAGTAATTTCTACCCTTTCTTGGGTGTTAAGTCTTGAGGTTGTTCAGAAGGTTTTTGCAAATAGTCAGGATTCAAAAATCAATTTACTTAACCTAATCGGATGATGCTCGGTTCTTCAGTAGGCTAAATCAGCAAGCTCGCTTGAAATCAATAGAACTCTACCAGGTCCTCCAGAATCTGGCCAGGCATGCTTGACTTTTATGGATAGCTCTTGGTCTGGAGGCTGATGTGAATGTTTAGAGGACTGACTTCCTGTAAAGGGTGGGAGGAAAGCAGTCTGGAGCCTGATCTGCCAAATTACTTGGGTGGAACAAGAACAGAAGTGAAATACACTGCTGAACAGCATAGAGTTTAAAGACCAAAAATAGTGACAGCCTTGTGTAAGGACTCCTGACTGTTCACTGTTGCCTGTGTTAAGCACTCAGTGGTTGGAAACCTCTGTTTATTGCTGGTTTTCTTGGGGTTTGGGGTTTTTGTGTGTGTGTTTTTAATTTTTGGGGTTTTTTTTTTGGGGGGGGGGGGGGGGGGTCCATTAAGTTTCCCCTTCTTGTCATTAGTATAAGTCTTAAACTGTAGGGCTTTGCTGACCTCAGCAATATTTATAGGGGCTTAAGTAGGGAAGGTGGCTAATTGTATCTCAAAGATCCAGTTTAAAACACTGTTTGGGTGAACCGGTGCCTGTTGCATTGCAGTTGTACCTCTGAATAACCTATTCATGGCAGGGGTGGGACAAGATACTCTGTAAGGTCCCTTCCAATCCAGCCCATTCTGTGATCTCCAAACCAACCATGCAGTTGCCCCGGGTACATTGGTGTCTGAAATCCAGACGTTTGATTCCATGTACTATTACCTGGTTTCCTCCTCAACCTCCTGCTAAAAGGGCTGAGATCTGACAGGTGGGTTGCCAAATGACTCCATCCATTTGGTACCTAGGGACCTTTTTGTGTTTGCGGATAGGTTGAAAGAACTGGGGCTGTTCAGCCTTGAGAAAAGAAGCCTAAGAGGGGATCTTACTAATGTTTATAAATATCTCAAGTGTGGGATACAGGGGGAAATGCCCAGCCTCTTCTCAATGGTCTGTGGGGTCAGGGCAAGAGGCAATGGCCTCAAGTTGGAGCACAGGAAGTTCTGTACCAATATGGGGATGAGCTTTTTCACAGTGAGGGTGACAGAGCCCTGGGACAGGGAGTCTGTGGAGTCTCCTTCTGGGAGATATTCAAGACCCATCTGGATGCCGACTTGTGCAACCTGTCCTAGGGACCCTGCTTTGGCAGGGGGGCTGGACCCAATGATCTCTGGAGGTCCCTTCCAACCCCTACAATTCTGTGATTCAGGATTTGTCTGGTCTGCGTGTTGTTTTCTAATCTCAGCTCACAAACCCTCTCTGTCAGAACGTGTGGTGCTAAGGGAAGGTGAAACAACGGAGCAGGGAAAGAAATTGTTGATTTGTTTTTTCTGTAGGTCCTTGCTGGTTGTGTACACATTGATTGTGTTCAGCTTGGGTAATGCTGGGTGCAGCAGCAGTTCCAGCAAGGGCTGGTTTGTTGTCTCTCGGCCACGAAGTGAGGGAGATGCTATAACGCTGCCTGATACTTCCCATGTGAAGAGAGACTTGAGGTCTGGCACAAGTGTATGCTGAGCTCTTTTCATATCTTTGAGCAGCATGGGGCAGGCAGCAGTGCTTTGATACAGCACAGTTACCCATCAGAACTAAATATGACCCTAAGTATTGCTTGAATATCATGAATACCTTACGAGAGGGGGGGAAAAAAGTGGTATGACATGAGATGTACTACTACCTAGACATGAAAGTACATCAAGCTCAGGTCTGTTAGCAGCATTAAAATTCTGAAAACAATTCACTCTGCACTGCCAGACAGCAGTTCCATCCCTTGTATTGTTTGTCACTGCTTTTTCTTTCTTAATCCTGGTGCTCCTGTTCTTGGATTTGAGCTTTCTTAAATGTTATTGAAATGGTTGTTTGAATACATGCTGCTCACACAGGTCATGTGGAGCTGACTGGTCCTGTGTTGAAAGAACCCCAGTTCCCATTAACAAATCATCAGTTTTGAAGGGTGGCTGTCTCTGGATGTTTGAGTAGACGTAGCTTTATCATAACATATTGAAATTATCTCTCTCTGATAGTAATACTTTTCTGGGATTTTAAGGGAATGTAATCCTCTGTAATCATGATTAGGCTGAAGTTGGAGCAGAAGACAGGGAGCATCCAGAAATACCTTGTTTAAAAGATCAAGTCTCACTTTGTGTGCTAAAATAGCTTCTTTCATTCTCTGGATGCTAATTATGTGAGACTAGTTTCACAAGCTTAAAAATTGTTAATTGGGTACCTCAATTGTAGTTCTTTTAACAGCAAAGGATGAGATAATTAGATGCCACGTTTTTCTTGTGGTATGAAACAATAAAGATAAGATTTTCTAAGGCTCCTAATTCTTTTATGAGTCAATTCATTGAAATTCAATAGGAGCCAGGTTCCCAATCCACTCCTGAGTAGCTTTGGAAAATCCCAGATCAATAAATAACTTGTATACATTGAACGTGAGCTGCCACGAACAGTTGAAGGTAAAGGAGAAAATGCTAGACATGAGGGGGGAAGAACAGGGTCTTGTGTTTTCAACCTGTAATTTTGCTGGATACAGTTAGTATCAAACAAAGGCTCTGCTACATAAAGTAGCTGCTTACCCCTATTCTTCAGCCAGGTATGTAACCACGTTACAGGTCACTTCAATGTAAATTGCTTGGTGTGAGGGGAGGAATGTGTATTCTCTTCTCTCTAAATCAGGATCTTTCATATCAGTAGCATAAAACCTAACTTCTGGAGCTCTTGTAGCAAATGAACCACAACAAAATGACAAATGTCAACAAATTTTATGGAACTGCTGGTAGTTTACATAAAATGAATTTAAATGCTTAATGCAGCAATAGAATATTGCCATGCTTTTATGTTAGGTGGTGAAAAGAAGAGCATCTGACAGAACAAGATGGATGATTTGAAATAGGATTAACTTTCCACTACCATTTTTACAGACCTGAAAGAAAACACGCTTCTCAGTTGAGGCTCCCCTTGAAGTTTACCCTGGCAAAGCTACTGTGGCTGTAACCACTGGTAAAGAAAAGATGTTTAAAGATGTTTTTATTATGGATGGTGGTTTTGCCATCCTATTTTCTGGCATCTAACCTCTCAGGACTGCTGTTGCTGTTGTCTGTCCCTGTTCCCTGTGGTCTCTGTGTGACTGCTACCCCGGCTTCAGCTTCTGACCTCGGCTTTCTCCTCACTCCATCCTTGGGTAAAACTGACGTTCTCAGTCCCTCCAGGAAAGGTCATTTTGCCATTGTGATGGGATTGCTGATGTTCTGGTAGTTAATGGAATATTAGAGCAAACAGCCTGGAAAGGATGAATGTTGATGGTGCTCATACCCTCTAAGCCTTTTGAAAAGGTTACAGAGAAGCACCCCGTTGAGACAAATCCTGTGTTGCAGGTGATCTGGAGTTCAGGTTGTTCCACAGTGGTGTCAGGAAGAGATCTGAGCCCTGTTGAGGGGGTTGTGCTTTGGGGATGTTCCTACATTTCTCACTGCTGATTCTGCACCTTTTCCCTCTGGGCTGCCCCATCTTTGGTTGCAGGGGAACACTCATCTTGGGCCAGGGAATAACCTTTCTGCTTCTGCACTTCTGTCACAGGCAGCGTATAAGCAGTGGCATTGAGGCCCTAGAGAACATTTAGAGGCAATTCCCTTTTATAATTTCCCAACAGACAGTAATACCACTTCTGAGACATAAGCACATTGTCAAATTACTGGAATACGTGTGTTATCCTTCTGTGACTAAGCCTAGATCATGCATTGTGTGTGAGTGACTTTGAATACGTGGTGTGATTAAAGATACAGCTGTGGCCCTACTATGGAACTACTACTACTTACTATTACTTGAGTGTGGTTTGCCTGTGGCAGTAACTGGTGAGTGATTTTGTCTTTATCTGGAGCAATAAGCTTTGCCCTCTTATTTGCTCCCACATGCTGATGAGGCGGGAGGAGTGAGAGCGGCTGGGTGAGTGTCTGGCAACTGGCCCTAGCCACCCCACCACAGGACTGGCTGTCAGATCCCAGTATTCTGTTTGGCTGTACAGCCCCTGTACAGATCTAAACTTGCAGTGAATGAAAGCCAAGCAGATCTGCTGGTGTAGTGCTGAACACAGGCCCATGGGTCCCACCAGAAGGAGCATCTGTGGCTCCTGCACGGTGCTGCATTCCGTTCTTCCATCTGACATATAGAATGACTGAGCTTGGGCCTGCTTTTATTTTATTATTTTAATTAAGAAAGTGTGGCTCTACCTGTCTGTGATAACTATGGGGACTGGGGTAGGATAGGAAGAACAGATCCATGAGAGGGAATGTTTGAAAGGACAGATAACAAAGTACTTGAGGAATGCCTGAACACTGTATGTGTCATATACCCTGTCAGTCAGGTAATGCTGTGGGAGCTTAAATTTACACCCTCCTGAACACAAGGATCTCACAAGAACAAGGTGTAAGTCTGTCCAGGTGGTATCAGAAGCGTTGAGGATGCTCGATTCTACTCTGGCTTCCAGTCTGAATGTTCTTTAATGTTGTCCTTTACATAGTCCAGATACCCAACCTTGTTTCAGCAAAACCTAATTGGCCTTAAAGTAGGTAGTTAAGACTTGGCAGTAGATTTTGGTTATTCTGAGGTTAGTGAGTTACATTTGCAGATATTTAAAAAAAAAAAATAAAAAATCAACCTCCCAATATAAATAGTTACATTAATTTTTATTTTAGGCCAATAGGTTTTTGTAAGGCTAGTTTGTTTCTGGTGTCCTAGCAATGATTCATGCCTTGTTGTGGGAGATGTATAGTGTACAAAGAATTTAAGAAGGAATTCCTTTAGTTTTGAAATGCTTTGAGTTCACAGTATGTAATGATACATGAAGATTTCCCTTGTACTCTGAAGGTGCTCGAGTGTATGTGACCACCTGAGTAGATAAAATACAGCATTGGTATCTTTCTGCCTTTCCATGTGGGACAAATTTTTTGGGGGATGGGGTGGTGGTGTCAAAATCAGAATCTCCTGTCTATCAGAGATGAGAACTACACGGGGACTCGTGGTGTCATCACTGCACACTGAAGCTCAGCATCCCTGGCAAGAGGTCCAGGTTCAAATAGGTGTAATTTCTGTAGCATTCTGGCTGCGTATTTTCTTTCGGAATAAAGGATGCAACATGAAGTTCAGGACTGAAGGACTTAAAGGTCATTGTATCTCTCAGTGGCATGGTCATTAGAAACAGTACCTTTTTCTTCCCCCCCTGTGTATGGCTGATTATCTTGTGCATGGTTTTCCAGAAGTGGTTCACAGGGAATTCAATTAAATGATTGCTGACAAAATGAGCCTCTTTTAAGGTCTGTGGAAACATGTAGGGATAATACAAGGCCAGGATAGAGCCTTTGAAGGATGATGCCCAATACCTAAAACTCTGAAACAGCTCATTTATGGATTAATTGCTTGCTAAAATTGCACTTCCTACACAGAAGCAGATCTAATGGGATATATACTCATAAGACAAGAAAATGAAAAGATCAATCTTTTGAAAAGCCTATAAAAGTAATTCATACTTTGACCAAGACTTTGTTTTCAAGTTTTTAACCCAAAGCAATTTTATTTTCATAGCTGAGCTATAAATTACACCCCCAAAAAAGTGCACGTGTGGCAAGGAGAGATGGAAAGGCTCGGCGTGGTTTCTCTTTCATGAGCTTGTGCTGGCTATTATGCCTACCCTAATACTCCCCTCCCCTCACCTTTCCCCCCCATATTGACCTTCTAGATGGTATTTGGCCATGGATAAGAGACACATGGCAGAGTTAATCACTGTTTGGTCATGGACTATCTTTCAGGTACAGACACAGTCCTCTGGTTTCACTGGATGTTATGTGTCTCCTGCACTGTCCATGCAGGAGGCTGCAAGAAGAGCTAAACAGCAGCACTGGGGTGGAAAGAAACAGCCCTGGTGGGTCTCTTGAGAATCATTGGGGTAAAAAATGCTTGAAAAGTGGGCTGTAACTGATTATTAGGCAAGTGGTGGAGGGGAGAGAAAAGTTTGTAGAGTGGCTGTTGTTTGTTTGTTTGTTTGTTTGTTGTGCTTTTAGAAGCTCCCTGCATAGTTTGAAATGCACTTTAGTTTTATGTGTACCGATATGAACTTTCTTCTATGACATTTTTATCCTCATGCACATTTATTTGCAATCCATTTAATTTGCATTCTCTGTGCTCCTTTATTTTTCCTGAGGCATCACCCTAAACAGATTCTCTTTCCCTGCTTGTAGATCTCATCCTCCTCTCTTCACTGATGTCCTAATTCTTATGCCTTCATTTTCTGTCTCAATTTTTATCTTCCCAGTATCAGTCCTTTTGTCTTTTCACAGTCTTGTCATACTGCTGCTGTTTTGATAGTCAGCATCGAGAAAAGAGAGTATTTTGGGAAATGGGGAATGCACCTTAAGCAGGATAATTCAGCCAAATATCAAGATGATTGTGAGAGTGGTCATACTCTCCACCAGGAACAGCTCTGGTAAAAGGGATATAGAGAAATTACTGTATCAGAGCATTGTCTATTGATTAGACATTGATAAAATTTAAAAAAAAATCATATTTAGGGGAAAAAAAAACATAAGTACATAGAATCATCAAAAGCCTTTTTGGCTTTGCTGGTATGAAGAGGTGATTTTGGATAATGGAGGGATTTATAAATTACAGCAATCTTAGGCATGAAATTTCTTACTGAAAGATTTTTTATCTGAGGTGATGCTACTTTGCTGTGGGCCCCAATTGCACTGAGACTCATTACAAATGTTTATAATTATAATGATACATCTGGGATGTAGCTCCTGCACTGGGAGAAATGTAGTGTATTTAAATAGTGGGCTGGATGGTATTTATTTGTCACTTAAAAAGTGCTAAAGTGTAATAACCATTTTTCTTCTCAAAATTACTGATGAAAACAACTCTCATTAGCAAGCAGATGGCTTTGTGGAAGAAAAGTAAAATTGCTCTTTTTGAAAATAGGGCTGTGATTTAAAATAAGAATTTAGATGTGTTATTAGCGACAAAATGCACAGTGGTTTTAGTCAGCAAAGAGGCCACTTTGCTGTGGACGAAGAAATAATGCAAGACAAAAGCCTCTGCTCACAAGAATAATGCAGAACTATGACAAAGCAGCGTAGCTCAGTGCACCCAGCAGTCTGCATTCAGCTCTGCCACATTTTAGCCTTTTAATAAAAGCAGAAAAGGAAATGAGGGGAAAGATTTCATTTCAAAATATATCCTTCAGGATTTAGTTCCTTGGGTTAACTTACAGATGGACAAATCTAATGCGGAAAGTCCATGTTTTAGCAGCTCTGACTTACGGCCCAGTACTTCTGGGTGAAACTTAACTGTGCCCAATGAAACATTTTAAAGTCTGCCATGTGTAATGCCTTCATCTTGCATTATTCAAAGATCCATCAACATCCACGTGCATCTACTTTGTAGGGCTTTGAGCTGCACCCTCTGAAATAGGTCTTAAATTGTATGTCAAAGTTGAATGTGCCCAACGTGAAATCATTTTGATTTTGTTCTCATGAGAACAAGCATTTATAGGGTCAGACCCAAGGTGCTTGGGGATATTTCCTCACAGAGAATGCTGAATTAATTTTTACTGTCTGACATTTATAATCTGATTAAAGGCACAGCCTCTTAAAAGGTATAACTGTTAATGGTGTGTTTGCAGTAACATGAGTTACTTCAAAGAAAAGATGTGGCAAACTTATCTTTCATTATTTAAGTGTTGAAACAAAATGCAGCTGGAAAAAATATATAAAATTTTCATCTTATAATAATATTACCTCCAAAGTGTTTCTTCACTTTGCTCTGCTGATTAATCATTCATAAGTATGTGAAGGCTACAAAGAGCATCTCTTCCTGTCTTCGTGCTTGGGCTATAAAGAATATTGAGATGGCATTTTCTAACTAATTCTGACTTTTTCTGCTCTACTTCTGTACTGACTTGTTTGATATTTTAGGTAATTTTTTAACCTATTTAAATCTAAAGTTGTCTAAGATAGGTCTCTAATGTTCCGCTGCATTTGGTTTTGAGGCTTCTTCTTGTGAGAGGTAAAGCAATTTATGAGTGTGCTCCATAACCTAATGCTGGTGGTAAATTCAGGTACAAAACCCAGGCACAAGTCATGCATAGTATAACTAATAGCTACCTGCTCTACTATTAAGAGAGAAATTCTCTACTGTAATACCTGTTCTGTACAATAATAAAATAAAGATAGATTATTCTTACTGTAGCCTATCTTATCTGACTGTATTTTCCATAAAATAAATGGTACCTGTTGTTTTTTTTCACTCTCAATGAATTTGCCTCCAGCCTCCTCACCCCTCCAGTCCAGCCCATGGCCGGTGGCCACATCTCTGCTTCTCATCCCTGGGATCTCACAGGCAGAACACGCAGTGAGCTGGGACTGTAGGGACAGTGTGCTCTTTGTCCAGCATATAAAATTAATAAGGGAACCTCCTCAGACACTGGATTTTCCATGATAACAAATACTTTTGTTGAATTGATTTGTAATTCCCCTGCTCAAAATGAGACAATTCAGTTTAATAGTGGACTTACTTTCACAGTTGGGTTTTTATTTGGTAATGCAGTTGTAAGCTCTCAATCCAAGAGAGAGAATAGTTTTCTCTCTCTCTCCACCTTACCAAAGGCTGGGCTTTTAGTTTTTCTATTTATTTCTGTGACCTGCATGCAGATGTGAGTGTACTGAAGGCTGACGGTTCTCCTCATTAGGCTCCAGTAACACCAAATCTCATTTCACTTTGGCTCCACTGGAGATATCTCTGAGGTCAGGCAGGTCAAAGCTGCAGTGGCTGCAAGTAACTATATAATTTCTTCCCTGCTAACAGTCCTGGGGATTTGAATGCATCTGATGAATAAGGTCAGTTGAACTGAACTATTTTTGTATTTACAGCATTATTTAATTTGCCTTGTTCTTATCTTCCGTTGCAGTGGCTTTGGCTTGGCCTTCCACCTTAGTCACTTCTTGATAGGTAGTGGGTTCCATGCATATCCTGGCTCTGTGACTTCATAGCAGGAGGAGGAAATTGCAAGGAGATCATTAAAGTGTGAAATTAAATTCTTAAAGATGAAACATCTAAAATAGCTGAAACATTACCCCAAAAACAAACAGTGCAATTGATCCTACTTAATTACATGCTTAATAATTTTATACCAATGTAAAGCACATTGACGATGTACTAATCCATTTCATATTCACTGCCACCACAGATTTCCTCCTTCTTATTTGAGTTGAATCTCATCATTATCATGCACATAAACCCAGTATTCTTAGAATTTTTATAGTATTATTTCCATATAAAATGAGGAAAAGTCTAATATATGAATACCAAACAGCTCATTAACATGGCTTGTAATATAGCTGTTCATGATAAAAGCAGCTGAGAAATGCTGATATAAAATAGTACTCCAGTCCCTGAGTATATCTAAGATTAGAAGAATCATGCCTTGTGTAATAAATACTTCAGGGAAAACAGCAAATCTTAAATACAAATAACATCAAATAAAGAGCTTTGTATGCTTAATTAAACACATTAACAGATGTGTTTATTTCAGTTAAATAATGAATATATTACTAATACTGGCAGCAAGATTTTTTTTTTGTGATTTATAAAAAAGTAACCTGAAAAGGTTTTAATTTCAGGAGAAAAATAAAAATATGCTGCATTTAAAAGACATTAAGGATGATTTTATCTGGAACTGGCACAAAGTCTGTTAATGATCAAATTACACAGCAAACAAAATGCATGGAAGAAGAGCCTAATCTACCACATCAAAACCCCTGATCTTTAAATTTGGTCTGAATGGGCAAACCACTGTCTCCAGCCTAAGGAACAGGTTCAGCTCTGAACCATTTATGTGATGAACGGTTCCTTCTCTGCCCATATGCCATTAAGGTTTGGTCCTTGAAGTTATTGTCTTTGGCCTTTTTGCCGTGTATCCTGTGTCCAGGCCACTGTTGTGAGTTACCTGTCCAAAACTGGCTGTAGGTTCTGTGGCAGAGAAGAATTCTGCATTCACAACGAGCGTTTCTTAGAGGTTGGGGCTCAAATTTAGGACAATACACTGCAGGATGAAATGAAGCCAATTTATATTTTGGTACAGATTTAGCTATGTGGTTTTTCCCTTCCTGCAACCTTTTAGTACTGACCTAAACCAGATTAACTTTGCTACTGTTTAGTTGTGGTTGGGTCATAAATCTTCAGCTTAAGTTTCATAGTCAAGCCCAGGATTCTAACCTATGAACAAACACTGGTGACACCTTCATAAAGGTGTCACATGTGGTCCTTAACCTTTGCTCAGATACCAAATTATACAAAGCATAATTAAGATCAAGATATAACAATGCCTGGCCATCTAACAGGTAATTAAATATCCCACAAATTCTTTCAATTAGGAAGACATCTGGTGTTGTGGATAGAAAATGTTACACAGTAACACTGTCTGGACTTCTGAATGTTGACCCCCAAAACTCCCAACTGAAATGTTTAGGGTTTTTTTAGATGAATGAGAACTTCTCCTTCAGTTCTCAATTGGGTTTGTTAGGGACAAGTCGCCAAAGCAGAAATGGGAGGTTGCTCAGAGGGACCACAAGTTCATCCATAAGCAAAGCAGAATGCATACTTGTGCAGTAGGATGGGTACAGTGCCTGTTCATAATGTCCCTTTTTGCTTGTGAAGGAGAAAGCATGGTCCTGGTGCTGGGCTTCTTAAGGCTGCCCGCCCCCTCAGCATCCCTTTCATTGTTCACAGCATTGTTCTCAATAATGGTACAGGTAACCAGCAGTTTTAAAAGAAGCTATTTCATAGCGCTGGCATTCAGTCTGCCCCAGAAAAGGCTGCTGGAAGAAGGGACTTGGCTAATTTACTGTTTCTATGAAGTATGGTGTGTGTATATATATTTAAGTGTATATATATTCAAGTGTATATGTAGTTAAATGTTGTATTTAACATTCCTTTGCATTTCTGTAGAAGTACTGGAAAAATGTGCAATAGATAAATGTTTCTTAATAAGCTAGAACAAGGTTAACTTTGACTAAGCTAAGCTTAAAGGAAAAGAGGTTTAGTGGTTGGCTGTTTTTGAGCTGGTGATAGGTTGAAAAGATGCATGTAATATTCCTTGACCTTTAAGACCTGGTTTCTTTGTTTTTTGGCTTGCTACTGCCAGAAATGCTACCCAGAAAGATGAGAGGGCACAGTAGTTGCACAGCCAGCATCTATAATGCAGCCACAGCTGAGTAACGTAGGAAGCGCAGCTGATGCTGGCGCGATGATCTGCTGCGGCTGCCCGATTGAAAAGCCTGGAAAGGCGATGTGGGACAAATGGCTGGGGAAGAGCCCTTGGCCTCGCAAGGGGAGGCTGAAGATGGAGGAGCAATGGGATCTAATCAGTTCCCAAGTCCTCGGTCAGCCTACACAGGTCAATGCAAACTGTGCAACCTTTACACCTCAACCCAGATTACGAACGGCTGCTGCCAGGCAGTGACACATGCAGTCTCACACTCGTTACTCACCTGCCCCTACCTGGTCTGCCAGACACTTAGTCACAGACTATTGTTTAGTGCTTTTGTGCTCCTTTTCTTACAAACAGCTTTGTCTTGTGATCCTGTCCGCAGTGGTTTTGTTTTTTTTTTTTTTCTTTTTTTTTTTTTTAAACAAATTAGTTTTCAATGTAATTGAAGTACTTTTACTCTAATTGGGAATGATCCAGGCCTGGGAAGAAAGAGAAAATTGCAGTGATCCAGACAGCTCAGTGGCTTTTCTGTGGTAAATCATAAAACCATAAAGTCATTGTATATTTATTCTGTTTCTCTGTGACTCAGCTGTATTAGTGGCCACAGGCTTGCAATTTTGAATGCATAAAAAAGCTGTGAGAACCTTTAAGGGAATCTTACTTACTTTCAATCTGGTTTTGTATGACAGCAAATAGCTGGAAAAACTTTATGGACCGTCAAGGGGAGTGTTCTTTTTCCACTGGGGAGAAGAATGGTAAGAAATATATAAAATTGCAACTGAGAAGTCAATTTTGTAGAAAATAATGATGCAGCACCCTAATTCACTGTCAACTTTTATATTTTATTAATCCTGATTTGGAGTCCTTGCATATATGACCCTCACTAGGAGGGTAACTTTCTTAAAAAAACCTTAGAATACTTACTTGAAAAATTGACCTGAAAAGTTACTCAAAGGAGAAGGAGGATTTGGGTTTGAGGTGCTTCTCTATGGGCGTTGCTGCTGGGGAGCTGTGTTTGTATTCCTCTGGCAGCGCAGAGGAGTGTAACATCAGATGGTTTCCTATTTATATTTAAATCTAAAGGTTTCTTTCTGTTCTTAGAGCAGTGCAAAAGAACATGTGTGTGTTTTATTTTGATATAACAAACTTTTTAAATTATATATAGCACGTAAAGAGCTTGATAGTTATAATGCACAGGTGAGTGCCCAGAATCAGTTTAAGCCAAAGAGCAGATCTTGCACTGCTCTTGTGCAGTGCTGGGCTGAGACTGAAGCCTGTCTCTCAGGAAGTATGTCTTATAAGTAAAGCTACTTATGTAGATGAACCAACTGTAGCCTTGTTGTTGAGCAGGGGAGCACTGACCTGATATAACTGTAGGATATTACTGGGTATACTTTTACAGGCTGAGATCAGAGGGTTTGCCCGGGATGGTGCTTTTCTAACATGTAGGAATCCTTCTCAGGCACAGGCTTGTTAGTGGTACAATTTAATGACACTGGAATGTTCTTCGAAGGGATTTTGTCTTAAACAAATATATGCATCAGGTTGACAGTAAGATCTCTGTTAGCAGCTGAACTTGCCAGAATAAAAAATACGAGCATCATAGAAACACGCCAAGTTTCAAAGGTAATTCCTGCCACTGTGGGATGGCCTTGGTAACTGTCTTACACCGTGCGTCTGCTTTGCTGTCACTTATTTAAAATGTCAGATTTGTTTTAGGAAGAGGTTTTTGGCTTGTTAGACCTGCATTAGTTAGTCTGCAGCCAGCAGTAACCTTTGGATGATGATCCATGCCTGCCCTGATGAACTGCTCGCGAGGCAGTGAGCTTCGGTGTAGGCCTCTGCTCCGTGTACTAAGCTCATTAAGATGTCTTAGCCTCAGAGAAGGTATCAGCTATATTAAGTATGGAGTTCTGGCAATAAAAACAAATGCAGCATGGCATGGAAATACATTAACATCCCCTGGTTCGCTGTAGAGTCGTGTTTTCAGGGAAACAAACAAAAGCGATATAATAAACTGAGCTGGCGTCGGCCCAGTTACTCTCGGCGAACTGTAATGGCTTTCCCAGCGCTCAGGGTTGGGGCTCCTGCATCATTAATGTTCCTATAAAGGCACGCAGGATCTTTGTTGTTGAAATAAGGAGTGAATAAAATAAAAATTAGAATTCCTCGAAGACAGTGCAGGACCATGTGCTGGTGTGTTACTGAGAGGTACTTAGAAGAATAAAAAGCTCAGCAGTGGCATAGGTAGTGTCTTTGGTAGCTCTTAGGGCCTACTCCAGCCATCCACAGCACCAGTCACTGATGCCACTGCAGTGCTTGGTGTGTCGCCACTACTTGTTATTTACTATTCAGACCTTACTTTAACTGTGTCTCCTGCATGTCTGCTTTGCTCAGGGCCTGAGCTCGGAGTGGCTCCCTAGTAAGCTGTGTAACAGCAGTCATACATGATCAGAACAGCTCAGAGTAGCAGTTCTCTGTCTTGCATTTGTCCAGACAAGTGTAAATGCGTATGGAGAAATTGGGAGGACAGTGGCTGGTGCTAACTAATGATTTCTCACTACTGTGTGGCACCTTCCATTGCCCCCTGGATAGCAGATTTCATCCTCATAATAGTTCTGGCAATCACTGGCTGCTTTTTCCAATGGTATTGGAAAAGACTTTACATATATACAGAGTTTTCTTCCAGTTTGGGCATCATTAATGCATTGTCTACAGAGTTCAAGTACTCAATTCAATGTTTTTGAAGTTGGGTTTGTAAATCCTCTACTGATAACTTCCCCCCCCTTTTTCCCTCTCTCATGCTCTAGAGGAGCTTTTGCGAAGCTGTTTTAGTATGGATGGGATGAGGCTGATTGTGAAGTGCATCTAATTCTGGCATCTTGTAAATATCAAAACAACACATTTTGTTTTACACTAATGTGCTGAGGTCAAAATTGCCTTTCTATTTGAATAGATAAGCATTTCATCTCTGTTAATATCTACAACTTAAAAGCTGCAGGAAGAAAACAGTAATTTTAATACTGCTATGTTGATGTTTCAGCTCACTCTCTGAGGAGAAGTTCTAAAGACAGACATATAAAATGATGGTACAGCATTCTGGTGCATGCCAGCTCATTTTGAGTGCTATGTATGGAGGTATATGTGCTGCTTTCTGGCCAGGGTACTGTAAAAGGAGTGGTCAGTGCTCTTCCAGGAGGGGTTCTTAGCTCTGTGCTTCGGCTTGTTTCAGGGTTATTCCTTCTTTTCATTAAATCCCTTCAGTTTCCAAACTGTCTTTTGAGATTCGAGTCAGATATCCACTGGATGTTTCCGAACAGTAGCTTTTTCATATTGCTGACTGAGTTGGCATTATTCCCCCAGTATCACTCTATCTTATTTACTTTTATGTGTGCATCTATTTAGAGTTCATACTCCCTCAGGGCATAGGAGATCACTAATCTAAGTCCTCAGTTTTAGCTCACTACTTTCTTGCTCTTCCAGTCTGACGTGCAGCATAAATATCATTGTTGCTTAAGCACTAATGTACAATTTAAAAACAATAAATACCCCATTTGCTGAAGGCTAATAGTCTATTCATTTTGTGCTGTAGTATCACCTGTTACCTTTTGTGCAGTTTGTTTCCTGAGGAGGGGATGCTGTGATCTTTGCTATGCCATGCAAACTGTTGCAAAATGATATAATTGCAGTTCTTCCATTTCTTTCTTGGCAGCCTCAACTGTCTGCCTTTTCAGGGGTTTAGCCGAATTGTCAGAGTGCCTCTGCATGCCAGGGCAGCCACTCGCCCCAGGGTGATGCTTTCAGAGGTGGAAACATGGTAAAAGCAGACTGGGGCTCAGGAGAAATCGGTGCTAGTGCTCCCTTAAGATGAAGGGTAACGATGTCCCTTGATTACTTCCTCAGGTGTAAGGCTGGGAGCACGCAGGCTTTGCCTTATACTCAGCATGGCTTGATTTAATGTCGTGTAACCTCAGGTTTTTCAGTGCTGCCCATCCATGTGAACATCAGTCCTTAACTTTGGCAGTTTTTTTTGTTCCATCAATTTATTTATCGAAGGGCTGATTGACTTATGGAGAGTGTGGTTCCTCGTTTCAGTCTTGCATTACCTTGAATCCCCATGTTTCTATGTTTTTATTTTAATACCCTATACAATACAGAATCTGAGAATCACAGAAATCATCTGAGTCTCTCTCTTTTTTTGGTTTGGTTTGGCTTTTTTTCATGTTGAAGTGGAATGCATTGGCCCTTGGCTTTCATAGTTTGTTTTTCTAATATATTGAGTCATCTGGAAACTCATTGCTGTTTTAACAGAATTTTCACCCCATGTTTTAAAAGACAGAATAGGCTGTAGTGAGCTCTGTTTCAGCCATGCCACTAAAAAAGAAAGAGTTATCCAGTTGCTGTTCTTCAATCACCCAGCCAGGAAGGGTCTGAAGAAAGGTTGTTTTGGTGTGGCCATAAAAATGTGTATTGCAATATTAGCTTTAGCCTAAAATAACAACCACTTTCACACTCTTCCCAGAGACTTCTAAATATACAGGTTTACACACTCTAAAAGGGCTCTGAGAAGTTCCAGGAATTGTGAATGAATAAAAAATGTTTTAGCCCTATCTTCAATATGGACTTTTAGCTTCAATCTGTGCAGCATGTTGTAACATGAGTAGAAAATAAGAAATGTAAATAGGTGCAATAAAATTACTTCACTTGATTTTAAAATGCAAAGTAGCACATAAAGAAGGGAAATTTTAAAGAGAAAAATACATGATATTTTATTGTTTCCAGGATTGTCTCTGTTCAACAATGAAGGAGAAAAAAAGAAAATTTCTCTTTTCTAAGGTGAAATAAAGAATATAATCAGCTTTTGTGGTGAGTAGTGGTATAATCAGCTTATCAACCTATCAAGCACTAGATAAATATCCACTGGAGAAGATCTATGTATATGAAGATGATCTCAAACCCTGCTCTATCCCACACAGCTATATAACCTCTGTGGAGTTGTGTCTGTTAATAGATGTCACAGAGGCAGCTAAAAGATTAAAGCATTTTTACCTGAATTATCACTTTTAAAAGAAGTTATGTTTGCTACACATACAAGCACAGGTTTGCCCACAGTCATGCAGGCAAAAAAAAAAAAATCTCTCTCCTAGTGGCAGGTTATTTTGGAGGAGGTCTGTAACAGTACCAAGTCCTTAATGAACATTGTGGGTGGGGAAACAAAAGATGCTTTGAATGGTGTGTTAGCATAGTTCTAACAGAAGAGCAAGAAGGCATGATGTGGAACCTGGGATGTTGCTGGGTGGGGAGTTGGGAAAGCTGAGCTTCCACTGAGGTTGCATCAGTTTCTGAGCTTGAATCAGCAGGCCGATGGCTTTGAGAACGGCTGTATGTCTTGGTGACCTGTGATTTTATGAGTTAGTGACAATCACTTAAGTGTTTGGACAAATGCAGTATTTGTGGATTTAGAAAAAATATAGTATTGGATTGCCTGCAGCCACAGCCTGAGTCAGCAGCAGGACTATCAAGAGAGCACCAAAGTCTGTGAACCAAAACAGGGGCAGGTTGGATGTGGCCCTGGGCAACCTGGTGTAGATCCAGGCCTGGAGGCTGGTGTCCCTGCCTGTGGCAGGGGTGTTGAAGCTCTATGATCCTTGGGGTCCCTTCCAACCCAGACCATTCTATGATTCTATGAAAGCAGCAGTGAAAACGTGCATGTGGCTAGACAAACAGGGACTGTTTCCGTTCCTTGTACCAGTAATACCTTGCTCCTATGCTGTGGCTGTAAGCACTACTACTCTTTAAGGCAGGTTTGTTTGATTTTTTTCCTTGAAAATTAAGTAAATGGAATTGGTAAAACATTTGGCCAGTGTTTTTTCCAGTAAGTGTGTCTTTATTTCACACTTCAAGTTAAAAAGTTACAGTGATGCTTATAAACTTACCTATAAATCAGTATTCAAAATGTTTCAGTCATATATAGGACAAGAACAAAGTATACTGAGTGTGAGAAATACCTGGCAGAAGTAGAGACTATGGTGAATTTGTACTTGGAAGCTGTGTGTCCCATCTATATTTGTTTGTAGGTTTGTGTAAACATGTTGGGTTTCTTCCTGTGGTTTCCAAGTCTGTTGATTCTGGATCAGCAGTTTGTTAGATGATGGCTTTGTACAAACTGCCAGTCTCCTGTCATGTTGCTGACAGAATGGTATGATAATTAAACTATTGATCATATTAGGAATTCAGTCCCAATGTAGTGAACTGGATTCATTAATATTCGAGTCAACATATTTCTTTCTCTCTTGTAATCATTATTACTTCAAGATTCATGTGACAGTTTCTGTGATTACAGGGTTAAAGCTGTCAGCTGAGAACCATGACTTTAATGAAACAGTAGCAGGAGAGCTACAGTTTGGAACTGCTAACAGGTAGATTATTCTGCTTGCTAACTTGGACAGCTCCTTATTCTATCAGGCAAAAGGTGTCTTACAACCTGAGGTTACCCACGTTGTGCAAAATAGCCAAAAGAACTGATTTTTTTTTGGTTTGTTTTATTTCATGATGCATAATTGGTTAACTTGGTATAGAGGGTGAGGAAAAGGGCTGTTCAATGATCGTATTAATGATTTAATGGCAACAACTATTACTGGTGCACATAAATTGCCAATGGACCAGGAGGGACTCTCTTTGTGGAGAGTCTTTTATTTACAAGTCAGTGAATATGGACACACACATTTCTTCTCACTGATCATGGCAGCATAAAATTATATTTGTGGTGGCCTGCAGGCAAACTGTTTCAAAATGATGCAAGACACATGCCATAGTGGTTTGCCAAAAGAGAAAAAATGGGAAGATGAGTTCTCATTTTGAAACCTGCATAAGAAAAGGATGTGATGGATTTCAGCTTAGGAATGGAAAGAGGAGACCGAAGCTTTGATGTGTCCCTTTAATCTGACTACGGGAGTCTTTGTGCTTGTCTGAGCATTAGGAGTGGGTTAGAGCAGTGTTGTGTGGAGCATATTGAATTGGCTTATTGGTACTGTGGTATATTTATCTTAATTTCCCCTTACATATGACAGCAAAGGACTTCTTTCCTCAGCATGCCAGGCTGAGACAGTAGTGTACTTGCCCGTGTGTTTCTCAGGTAGACAGAATCTATAAAAACATATTTCAGAAAGCAAGCAAGATCCTAGTTATTTATGGCGTTGCTTAGTGATAATAACAACACTGAGCTTTCTTTAAAGGCTTATCTAAAACCTTAAGATATTTTCGATGTGAAATGTAGTTTTGCTGTTTGTTTACTTTTTTTAATTGTATTTTCCACTCCAAACCTCTTAAATGCATTTTTCAGCTTGCTTCTGTGAAGTATCACAAATAAAGTTGAAGTCTTAATCTACAAATCCCTTTGTCATGTCCTGTAATAAAAAGATGAGCAGAAGGTAGTTAAAGCTATTTATCACGGCATACTTGGCAAGTCTGGGATGTGTTAAGTTAGATAAATTGGCAACTACTTGTTCTCCATTCTTTATCTTACAAGACAGAACTAAAACCAAATGATGCATAGAGCCTTCTTGCTTTAGGAGGATGCTGGAGGCTGCTATGGTATTTTCTTTTTTTATTTATTAAACTCAGAGACTGTTAAAGAGAACTTAGGACACTGTGCCTTTGCTTCTATTTAAACATTATCTTGTGGATAGTACTGTTACTTAACAAATATAATTTGCCTTTCAAAATTATGTATATATATCTCAAAATAAGCTGTGTCTATTTGGACACTATTATGTATCCCTGGTCTTTTGCTGGGGGTGACCTGCTGGAGAGGAGCTCTGCAGAGAAGGACCTGGGGGTCCTGGTAGATGACAGGTTGGCCATGAGCCAGCAGTGTGCCCTGGTGGCTAAGAGAGCCAATGAGATCCTGGGGGGCATCAAGGGGAGTGTGGCCAGCAGGTTGAAGGAGGTGATCCTCCCCCTCTACTCTGCCCTGGTCAGGCCCCACCTGGAGTGTTGTCTCCCGTTCTGGGGCCCCTGGTATAAGAAAGACAGGGATCTCCTGGAGAGAGCCCAGAGAAGGGCTACAAAGATGATGAAGGGCCTGGAGCATCTCCCCTGTGAGGAAAGGTTGAGTGAGCTGGGGCTTTTCAGCCTGGAGAAAAGAAGACTAAGGAGGGACCTTATTAATGTTTATAAATATCTTAAGTATGGGATGCGGGGAGAAATGTCCAGCCCCTCTTCAGTGGTCTGTTGGGACAGGCCAAGGGGCGATGGCCTCAAGTTGGAGCACAGGAAGTTCCGCACCAATCTGGGGAAGAACTTTTTCACAGTGAGGGTGAGGGAGCCCTGGGACAGGCTGCCCAGGGAGGTTGTGGAGTCTCCATCTCTGGAGATATTCCAGCCCTATCTGGACACATATCTGTGCAGTATGAACTAGGGAGCTGCTTTGGCAGAGGGGTTGGACCCAATGATCTCTTGAGGTCCCTTCCAGCCCCTATGATTCTATGATTTTGTGATTCTATGATTTCAACCACTGTAAGTGCATGTTAAATACACTCAATAAGCATTTAATTTAGCATTAGCGGGATAATTATTATATGTTAAATACTGATTTATGACGAGACACACATTTACTAGGATCTGACGTTTGATCAATTAATTACTCATGTTAGATAGCAATTAAACTTTACAAGGTTATTTTAAAATTGATTAGAATTTTCCTAACAATAGTTACTATGATACCTGTGCAGTGATACATCATCTACAGCTACAGTGCCACACTAAGCAAACATTAACTTTAGGTCATGTCTGGATATTCGTCTGCTAACCACAGCTACTCATTGTTTACAATATGTTGTAGCATAACAGGGTTTTTTTAGTAGAGTATTTTGTCCAAGAATGGTTTTTGAACTAAATTTTGTTGAAAGCAGTGACATGGTGCTTCTGGATCTCTTAATTATATAGCAAATTGTGTACAAAAGTTATGTAGGAGAATGGAGAATACATCAGGCGTTTTGTTTCTGTGCACAACAGTGCAGACAGACATGAAACCTGCTGCGTTCTGTGAAAGGCACTTGTAGTACCTTCAGCATTGCTCTTCAGTTTCCTTAATCTCCTGTACTTTTTTTGGAGGGCTTTGGGGAGTTACAGTTTCGCTCTAAAATTCCTATTAAATAATGTATAAAGTCCCCGTGTGTCCCATGGAAAGTCAGGGGAAGTGAAGGCTGAGTTTGATTTGAAGAAAGAGGGTGTGTGAGACAAGAAGCTGACCTTGGAGTCGATGGCTGCCTTTGAACAGCGCAAGTTCCCAGCGTCCCCGTAGAGAGGAGCGATGCCGCGCCGCGAGAGGGATATTGAGCTCAGACAAGGGAGGCAAATGAGCAATTGTGTAGCTTGTGTGGAACTCCTGAGCTGCCTCTAGAGCTTCTGCCAAGATGTCATGTCAGCGAGCTCCCTGCTGCTGTTGAACATCTCGAAGGGAACGGGCAGTTTCAGGGTCCCTATTGCCACTGACTGCCCCGGAAAATTATTCTTCTTCCAGCCAACAGCGACACAGTTGGGCCTGAGTAGCTGGGGAGCCAAATACCAAAACTCTTTTACCTTGTTGCTTGCTCTTTCTTTTCTTTTTTTGTGCCTAGTAGGGTTGAAATCCCACTGCTGCATCGCTTGCTGGTTGTGTGTTGTGTTGTTTTGATTTTGTGGGGTTTTTTCTAATTTTTTTCTTTTTTTTTTCTTCAAAAAATAAAAGGGAGGTACAAAAAGAACAGGATGCTGAAATGGGAGGATACTCCAGAGACTAGAAAAGAGGGGGGGAAAAAAAGGACCTGGCTTTGAGATGCAGTTGAAAGAAAGAAAATCTTCAGTCCAGCATTAAGTTAGTGTTGTGAATTCAGAAAACTGGTATTTCCAAGCCTTTAGAGTCTGTTTTCTACCAAAAATGTCGTCTTTTTACCAAGATAATTGTTCTTTATTACAGAGAAGCAGCACAACCAGGATTTGCAGTATTTGGTTGAGGAACCAAGAGTACGTATTTCTGGGAAGTGGGATGGATAAACTTTAGCTGTGGTTTCCAAAGGAAATCACTTTACATGCAGTTTTTAAAGTTAGTATTATACTGACTAATAGCAATTGTATGAGGCTGCAAATTCTTGAAGACTTAGAAGATAGTTAGGAACATAATACCAGGTAATTAACCATAACTGACAGGGTTTTTGTTTTCTTTCTGTTGTTGTCAGGGGTTTTGTGTGTACCTTTCTTTTAAATAATGGCTCTTGATTTAAAAAAAAAGAGGAAATAACAAACTTTTTTTGGTCAATATATTGGAGGAAGATGCTCCCACATCAGTCATAAGTAGAGAATAACAACGAAGCACAACATGTTTGTAAGAAGAGGGTCTGGTAGAGCATCTTTCTGTGAAGCACCCAAATGAATTCTTTATGTCAGAAGGGAGGACTGGGAAGGAGAGTGGGTCATCAGAACATTTGGGTTTTGAGGTCAATTCCTTTGTCCTATTAGAACAATTTAGCTAATTATATGGGGCTATTTTATTAACACATAGTAGAAACTCCTTGCAATTGCTGTGGTTCACCCTTTGTATTGCTGTAGCTTTGCAGAAACATTTTCCATAATGGTTGGTTGCAATTATGGGGTAATTGTGATATCCAATAGATTAAGATACAAAAACAAACCACAAGAATGTAAATGTGTGTTGAACTGTATGCACTATGCTTGCAGTGATACAGTGCAAAAACGTACACATTTGTAGCATTTGATGGGGTTTAAGTGGTCATTTTCTTGATGCTGTAAGGGACTCTGTGCCCATGGTTTAGTGTGCTGTGGCATGGTGACTTTCTTATATTATTAGAAGTTATCTGTCTTCTAAAATCTCCCAGGATGAAGAAAACCCACAACTTTTGTCAAATCAGATGGCTTCTTGCAACTTTATGTATTAGAAAACTCCATCTTTTCAAGCCCATGGAAATTGGAAAAAAATATATTGTAAAGAGCTCTAAGCTCTTGCTCTGATTTATGTAACATATAAAATGTACCAGTTCTTTTTAAACTTCCAATTAAATATTCTCACTTGTTGTGACACTGTGCCAAGGAGGAAAAAAATTGAAATCTTATGGAAAAAGAATAAAACCTTTTTGAGTTTTTTTTTTTTCAAAGAGAGAGACTTCTTACTGCTCTTAGAATTGGCAACCTGGATTTTATGCGACAACCAGTGAGCGAAACATCAGGTCAGAAATTAACTCCTCTGTAGTTTGGAAATGTGTTACCACCCTCCCCATCAATTCTGGTTTAATGTTCTTACCATTCCAGAAAGAAATTAAAATAAAAGTTTATCACATGAAGAGCACTGTAACTAATTTGATTTTTGGTTTTTGCTCTGATGCAGACAGCTGAAATCGCTTGTGTTGATAAAAAAAAAAAAAAAAACAAACTGTTGTCTGCTTTTTATTGTTTGTGCTTTTTTAGTGTTAAATGTAGAAAAAAAAATGTTTAATGTTACTTGAAAGTAAAATGAGAGAATGAGAGAACACTTCAGATAGAGCAAGATGAAGCATCTTAGGTGTTTTTGAGGGGTTTTTTTGGGATCTGCCCCTCTTGAATTTGTATATCACATTCTACCTGGTGTTAACCCCAGGCTGTGATTTTTGGTCTTTTTTCCAATTTTTTTTTGTCTGAAACTCATTTCAGTTGTCCACATAGAACTTGTTCTCAGACTTATTTTCATGTCAGCAATATATACTCCTCAGAAGACCAACTATTTTGCAGTGTCTGTGTTGCTTAAGACTGGAAAAAGGTGCCTGCCACATGCCACAAAACCTAAAATAAGTGTGTATAGGCTCAGTATCCTGAGCCCAGGTACTATTAAAGGAGTAGACCTTCTTAATATAAAGCCAAAGCTAAAGTTTGATACACTAAAATGAAAAGACAGAGCTAAGAAACCAGAGTGAAAGGGCTGGATGTGTGCTTTTGAAAGTTTTTCTTTCAACTTTTCAGTACCCTGAGTAACTCTAAACATTTCAGTGGAATTAAAAGCAGTATTTTCTCCCTTATTTTTAGTGATCAGGTTTTTACTCATATACCTGTACATCTTTCTAACATATATTAGGATGATTTTTGCAGCTATAGCGTGTTTCATTATATAGGTACTTTTAGAATAATTAGGCTCTTTAGGCAATTAAAACAAAGCATTAGTTAAATTTAAGAGAAGGACATAATTCTGATTTTTTTATTAGTCAATTAATTTGTTTAACTAAGCAGAGAGAAATAAAATGCCCAAAAGTATGTCTTTTACAGAGGATTACTCCCACAGTGTTATTTAATTTTTGTCTGTTTGTATGTATCCTGCTGAAATTGCCTGTGTTCTTTCTTTCTCTGTCCCTGTGCCTACATAAAGAATCTTATTAGCACATCAGTAATCTGCAATCTAAATTCCCTTGAGGGATTGTGTTTTTCCTGTGCTTTCTATGCAGATCTCCCAGGTGTCGGTGTTCAAAGTACAATGAAGAAACCTCAGGATTGCAAAAGAAATTCTCCTGCATCATCAAGGCACTCGGTCCTTTTATATTGAAGAAATGCAAAGGCTAATGTAATTGGAAAGAAGGTTATTGCAAAAATTGCTTTCTCTTGCAACCCTGTGTCCTGGCTCCAGAAGTAATAGCAGATTGAAATGGGAAAAATGAAGTTTTTCTTGCAGCATTAGGCCACAGTGGGTCGTAGGATGCGAGTGTTTGACAGGTTTGCGTTCTGTAACTCTACCTTCTCGTTTTAGCACACCTTTTCCTTATGCTGTGTTAATGTCTCTTATCTCTCTGCTTATAAAAGGGGAGCAGTGGGGAGACCATTACCTCCAGAAAATAGCTGTTTGCTTTTTCTCCTACCAGAATTCTAACTTGAGCTGTTCTTCTGCTTCTAGTTGAGTCTCTTCAAACTCCTGAGGCAAGGCACTTACTGGTACCCAGGATTTGCTTTTACGCCGTGTACAGGTTAACAGATCAAACTGGCAGGGGAATTCTCAGACTATTTCATGCTTGGCATGCTGTGCTTCACAATGTCATCCACAGAACAGTCTTTGGTGGGAATACGCTGTGGCTGAGCAAGGGCATTTACATGGCCATTTTCTCAGCCACTTGGGCTGCCAGGCACTGGAACAATTAGAAGCTACATCCACAGAGTTGAGAGAGAGAGATGTCTGTCACTTCAGAAGTGTAAGTCCAGGCTTTAGATCTTCAACAAGTAGCTCAGCTGCCACTAAAACTGGCAGCTTCCACCAGCTGCTTACGCTTTCCAAGGAATCGTGCCCTGCTATGTAGATGGGATTGTGTGGGGAATCCTGGTGGCAGCTGTAGATTAAGTGTTTGGCATTTGCTGGAGCAGGACTGCAGGTGAAGCAGTCGTCATCAGCTGAATGTCCTGACCGGCTGGTTCCTGAATGGGATTTCTGCCTCCAAATGCTCTTTTGATGCTGACCCGATGAATATTGTAGATGTAGGATGGAGCAGTGCCAGCAAGCAGAATGAGATTGCCTGCTGCACCTTGCTCAGAGACACTGTGAAAGGCAGCGTGTGGCGGAGGAGCAACGGGGGATGTGGGTTTAGAACAGTCTGATGTGGTCTGGGACAGCTCTTGAAAGATGAGCTATCGTGGAGGTGTGGTGTTGGGGCACTGAGTTGTGAATGAAATCAGTAACGTGCTTTCATCTCAATCCCACAAAGGACTAGATTTCATATCTGATTTTTTGTGTTTTAATTAAAAAGTCATGGAAAGATGAAAAATACAAGATCTTATTAATCGCAAATGGCCTTTCACCTGCTGCAGCACCTCAGTTCGCTTTCTGCTGTTCTTCTCTTAGGCTGTGACAGGCTCACAGCTTTTAATTTCAACTAAGGTATCTCCTGGCCCTGCCTCCTCCTTCATCCTGCGCTCTCAAGCTAAGGGGGAGGGAATGGATTGGAGGGAGATGGGAAATTCAGTTTCCTGAGAACAGCTTGGGCACGAAGACGCTGCTTGGGCCGGTGAGGCAGAGCCCAGGGAGGCTGCTATGCCACCACAGGCCCAGACAACATCTCTGCTGGGGGTGAGCGCTGGTGGTCCCCATGTCCCTGTGGCCTGGGACCGAAAGTCCACGTCCTGCTCTTCTGATGACTGGGGGGGATACAGTTTGGTTGGATTCAGTTTGCTTGTGAGCTGGAGGATAAAAAAACCCCACTCCTTGGTGGTTTGATTAAAAACTAGCTGTTGCTGATGTCATGTAGGAACAAAAAATGTTAGGGTATAACCTGTAAGCTTAATTGTAGCATTTTCAAACTCAGGCTTTTCCTTTCCTGTTATCTTTTTCAGTGTATTTATTTCTTGTAATATAGTATCTGTGTCACAGAGAGAAAATCTTTGAAAAGGAATTGAACCTCAGAAATGAAAAAAAGAATCATAGTGCAGTGTGTAATGCCACAGTGCCTCTGTGGTAAAATATATTTGTTAGAATTAATAATTATGCTATAATTTTTTGTAACTATCTGAGGGTTAGTGGAGGGGGAGTGTGCTCTGTGGAGGAATCCCTTTTACAGAATTGCTTTCACAAATTTTTCAAGTAGAATAGAGCTCTACATATTTTTCAGTTCAGGAAATCTGGTTCAATGGGAATTGTACTAGATTCAGGGAAAACTTGCTATTCCCATGCAGTGAATGTCTTCAAATTTTTAAAGTAATAGTTTGAATTCTTTATCTGTGGAATAACTATGCTCTTAGTGTCTGTCCCTGTGCTTGTATCATGTGGAGCTTTCATGCAGCGAAAGGAGAAGGACATGGATTTTTTAAAAAAAGGAAAAATAAAATAAGAAAATTCTGCCTGGGAGTAGATCCCATAGCTTGCTTCAGGGCAATAAAGTCTAGTGACTTTATTCAGGATGGCAGCTTTTCCAAGACAAACTGGTTCTGTTTATGTATTATGTTTGTTTGAAGGTCATGGAGAAGATCTGAGTTGAGGTCCCTGCACGGTGATCCACTTTGCGTGGCTTTATCAGCAGAGTCTCTGGTAGCTCAGAACTTGAACTTTTGGAAAAGGGCTGGAGACTCTGTGTGGATGGGAACAGCCCAACTTGGGGTGGCTGTTGTGATGGGGTTATATTGTTTGGCTGGTTGTTTTTCTTCTGAAATTGCACTTCTCCCTGCTCAGAGGTTAGATCTGAAATAGCCTTATTGCAACTTCTTTTTGCAGTGACACAAAACCAGAAACAGATAAAACACGGTGCTACAGTGAAAATAATCCCTGTCAGGAGATGAGGCAGTGACAACGGAACACTCCTGTAAGGACCAAAGTGCTTACCATGTCACTGTATGTGATGTGAAATACGATTCTTGTCCAACGTTGTTGTCATTGGGCAGTTCTGAAGTGTCTCTTCTCAGTTTGTTTCCCTTTGGAGTCTGAAAGCTGGAGGTGGCGTTGGTCGGGAAGTGTGGAGGCTGAGTCCTGTGGTGATGGCTCAATACACCTCCAGCTGCAGCACAAATTGTCACCAGGAATGAAGAACGAAGTGGACTCACTGAGAGAGGCAACAAAAGCAACAAACTCATCTGTATAAATTGACTTCATTTCAGCAGACATTATGTGTTCAGAAAAGAACTGGCTTCCAGTCACGGTCAAATCAAGGCTTGTAAAAGGAGGAGCGAGATGTGAATTGTATAGTAATTATGCTAGGGGAGAAAGGTGTAACTGTTCTAAAAAGTCACTGATGGCTTCTTCAGGGGCAGTGTGGAACTGAGTTTTTCAAGAGTATGTCAATATATGGGAGATCCAGATAGAAATACACTGTTTAAAAGACACTTCTTGTGATGGCCCATCCTGCATCAAAGCTAGTGTTTGAATTTCTGTGTGTATCAGACCAGTGAATCATCCCTGATTTACTGTATCACTTCATATTCCTTTCATTAATGATAGCACATAGAGATTTTTATACCTTCTGTAGTTTCTTGCTTTAAAACTCCTGACATGAATCCCAGGTTTGTCAGGAAGCGTCCAGCTCACAGTTCTGTGGCTTTTACTGAGTCAAACTACCAAGCATAAAGGACTGCATGGTGTGATGCATGGTGTCACTTAAAGTTGTCTTTCTACCTCTGCCATCACTCATTTCATTAGCTGTAAGAAGCATCAGTTGCAGGTCTGTGAGGTTTTGGTGTGTGTGCCCTGAGAGCAGAAGCTACAATGGATGCCTCTTCCAGTTTGCTGTCACTGAAGTCAATGGTAAAGAGTTCATTGATTCCAGTGGACTTGGGATCAATTAGTCTTCAATTAGAACATGACCTTGATCCTCTTTCTGTAATCAGCACTTCCTTTTACATATGAGTGCTGCTTGGCACTGTCCTAGCTCCAGCCAGAGTAATTTTTGTTTCTATGGATCTACATTATTGCTTTTAGATTGAAGTAAAGCAAATTGAAGTAATTTTTTCCCTTTGCTTTATGCCAGTACCAATGCAAATCTTTTATCTAAAGCATCCCATTACTTCTCTTTCTCATCTGTAATCCATTATTTTATTTTCTTTAATTTAGGAGCTATGTATTTGCTTCATTAGTCTCAGTTTTCCTGTAGACCCTACAATAATTCTTTAAAAGAAATAAAGGTGATTGTGTAAAAAGTACACAGGCAAACACACCAGTTGTTAATCACCTGAAATTTATTTGTTGCCTTTTAAGAAACAGAACTGTGCATTTCCATAAACTCTTTAAATGCACTAGTTAATTGGGGTGTGATCTTTCCTGGATGTGCCAGATGACTCCAGCCTGAGCACCATTCTGCGCTGTAAATTTTATTCTCTGGCTTCTAATCGTTAGTGTTTACTCCTCTGATGATCTTATTAGCCTTGAGTGCAAGTACTTCATATATCCCATTGAATAACGAAGTCTGTGGAAGTCCTTAAATATGCATAGATAGCCAAAGATGGGTTTAGTTGTCTTTTTTTCCTGTGCAGGAATTAACATTGTCTTTCCTGATTATACTGGTACGAGGGGAAAAGCTGTTGTATTTTGTGTAGGGATGGGCAGTGTCTCTCATTTGGTTGGTGTAGATGGAAAATACATCGTGTTGTACCTATAAGCGGCCTGAAAAAGCTCTTTATCTTATTTGATGCATTTTTTCCCTCAAAATTTATATTGACTAATCCAGTACAGGATTCTGCATTCCTGAAATTTTGCTTCTTTCAGGTCTTTAGACCATACCATGCTCTGTACCACCTTGGTGTGGTTGTAGCAAGGGCTGAGTGTGGTCCAAGGATGATTTATTGAGCTGTGATGAGAGGGGAATCAACTTTTTCAAACAGTAGACAATGGCAGGACAAGGGGAAATGGATTAAAGCTAAAGGAAAGAAGGTTTAAATTATATATTAGGGGGCCTTTTTTTACAGAGAGAGTGGTGAGGGGCTGCAACAGGCTGCCCAGAGAGGTGGTGGATGCCCCGTCCCTGGAAGTATTCAAGGCCAGGTTGGATGGGGCCCTGGGCAACCTTGTGTAGCTCCAGGCCTGGAGATTGGTGTTCCTGCCTGTGGCAGGGTGGTTGGAGCTCTGTGATCCTTGGGGTCCCTTCCAACCCAGACCATTCTATGATAATACATAACTGTGTAGTACATAAAAATGATAATTAGAACGTCCACTTGCTTTTGTGATGATACTTCTTTGCAGAGATGATGAGCTGAAAACTGAAGTGACTAGCTGAAGTTTTGTTAGCGCTTTTTTACCTGTTTCCTCATATGTTATCACTTCTACCTTTTGTGTAGTCCATCTGTGAAACTGTTTTCATCCTCTTCAGTGATCTCTTTGCAGGTTTTTAGCCCCAATAGCCCAGACTCTGCATTTACAGGGACGCTCTGAATTGTACCATGAGGGTAAATACAAACACTGCCTCTCCGTAGAGTTTGAGAGGAAAGTTGAAATGTCTTTGGCATTTATCTGTCCCTTTCTTTTCTGGAGTTGGGATTGTATTACAAGGTGCTTAGTGACTCTGTGTGGTGGTTTGGCCTTGGCTGGAGACCAGACACCCACAAAAGCTGCTCTATCATTCCTCTCTTCAGTTGGACATGAGAGAAAATATGTATTGAGAGGCTTAGGAGTCGAGATAAGGACAGGGAGAAGCAGAAACCACCCCTGCAGCCCCCCCTCTTCTCCCCCAGAACCTAGCCACACAAACCCACATGACTCCAGAACAGCTCCCGACTCTGCTTCCCTCAGCCTGCACAGATTGGATGCTTTTCTGCCTTTGGTTCTGTGGTGGTGATGTTTTTTGTCTGTCTTTTTTTTTTTGTGTGTGTAGTGATTTGCTTTTTTTAAAAAAATATTTTGGGTTTTTTTGTTTGTTTTCTGGATTTCCCCCCCTCCTGCCCCAGTTCTGAGCCCCTAGCTTACAAGATTGAGGTTGGCTTCAGTGCAACTAAGTACAGTAGCAAATATTCTGGTCACAGGCAAGATTATTCTGAGTTCTCATTATCAAGGTGCACATTGGTTTGGTTTTTATTGCTCTATAACAGAGCAGAAAAATCACTAAATCTCTGACCAATTTGAACCAGTCTGCTTCTAATGGGACACAAGACAGAACGGAGGAGCTGCAACCTGAGACAAGAAAATAGCAGTAGGGATTTTTGTAACAAAGATTTAAGAGTGTGGTTGCATCAGGGAAGGTGCAGTTTCTTGAGCTGTTTGTTTTAACTGCCAACTAGTTGCTTTTTCTCTAGGTTTCTGAGGATTTCTGAAGTCTTCCAGCCTATTTCAAAGTTTTATAAACACTTCTTATCTTTGCTTTTTTAGATGATGCGCTAAGGCACAGAGGGGGTTATGTGGTTTCTCCAGTGAAAATGAGAATAAGGGAACATTGGAATCCTGATTTTTTTTTTTAGTAGTTTTTGTGTGTGTATTTGTGTAGTGCTTATATAAATACACAGTGCTAAAATATATATATTATTTTTCCCAACTGTCTTGTTTTGTTAGTGATGAATTCGTTTCAGATGAATTTTTCTTTCTTTTTTTAACCTACTTAAAACTCAGCCTTTCCTCAAGTATTGCCAAATACTATGAAACATTTGTAGCTGTCCTAATTCTGGCTCATAAGCCATGCTGAAAATTCTGCCTTCAATTGACAGCTTTCTTTGCCAGATTATAATATTCCCAGCTGATTAGTTATCTTAACCGCAGGGTTTTCTCTGAAAAGTACAATTAGCAGAATTTGTTTCAAGCTACCAGCAGTTTGCTGTAGAATGTAATTTCTTTAATGTTTTCTGAGTAACCAACATTATTTATGTATTTCTGAAAAAATCTGTTGCTGAGAGTGTGTTTTCATCCCTTTCTTTCCTCCCCCAATGCCAAGAAATAAAATTAATGTCGTGAGTAAATTTGGGACTGAGAACAGCGCTGGCATTTAACTGTGGGATTCTGGATATGCTGCAGTAGTTATTGTTAAAATATGACTATTTACAAAAATAACACCACATAGAGAGGTAGCTGGGAGGAGACGAGGAAAGCAGGAGGCTTGGAGGTTTCAGGAGTGGAGTGTTGGAGATTCTGTACTTGGAGCTGGGCGATTTAGAAGATGCTTCATCTCATGGTTGGAACTGGAGGGAGTCAGAAATGAAGGTCGTGCCCTTTGCCAGCATGGCCATTTCATTTTCATTCATTAGGAAAGTCTGAGACTATAAAGCAGAGAGCTGTTTTATATGTCTTTATTTATCTACACTGATTGAAAAGGCAGACAGCAATCTTTCATGTAACTTTTATAGAACTGTATAAAGAAAAAAACCCTATAATATATCCTTCACCTCTAATGCAGCAGCTGACAATTGCTGAATGTCTGCTGAAGTGTGATTAAATTCTTTGGTGGGGGAAAGTTACTGCAAGGAGCTGTTTAAAAGCATTAGAAATACATTCTGAGTCCTGGCTGTGTCTGGCTTCTGTTGTGGATACAACAGTGTGGTGGGAGGTAACGTGGTAGATCTAAGCAGAAGAGGGAAGATGCAAGAAGAACTAGTCCCAAATTCCATGCTCTTAGGATCTGGCTCTTTTGCAAAGGTTGTTTTGTTTTTTTTTTTTTTTTTTTTTTTGGAAGGTCAACAGAAATCTGAAGAACTGATACTAAAAAAAAACCAAAACACCCCAAACTTGTCTCATTGTGTGTTAAATACATCTCGTGTGTTTATAAATTGGAGCCCTGGACTGCTGTGCTAAGAAAGATGTGCTTTCTGTTCAGAATTAGAAAGGCATAAACTCCTACTTCTGTTTATACTCAGTTGTTCTGAATTCCTATGTCATTCCAATGGTGAGAAGGCTGAACTGTGACATGGGTACTTTGGGAAATGCCACAGGTTGCTCTTCAGCTGCGTAGAAAATATATATAATTAAAAAAAATATATATATATATATATAAAATCCCAAGAAAAAAGAAGAATCCCAATCTACTGATGCTGTAAACTTTGAATTTCACAAATCTCTTCCACATATTCCTTGAATTTAAAGATATTGCAATAGACATTAAACAAGAAGCTGGACTATGTACAAGACAGGTAGAATTTTGACAGAGTAGGTAAGTGTCAGTTGTGCATGTTAGGCCATTAGTGATCATTTTCACATTTACCAATTAATGAAAAGCGATACAGCTCTTGAAACTCAGGATAACTTTTTGAGTGGTTATTTCTAGACTGAAGTCATAGGAGACTGCAGCCTGCTGCTTTGTTTGTTGTTTTTCTTCCATTTTGTTTGCTTTTAAAAAGAAATAAAAGACTGAAGAGATTTACATTGGCCAGAGTTTAATTTGTATTGACATTTATATCTTACCTCTGAGGTTTAGAAAAGAAAATGGAATCAAATTAGGTCAGTCACATACAAATGAGAAGATATTGTTTGGAGCTCTGTGAGCACTGAAACACCTAAATCCAACTTAAACTGAAGTGAGCTGAAAACGCAACCCAGCGTGTGAGACGTGGTCAGGGGGCTGCAGAAATCCATTTATGTTTTACTGAGTATTTCTTGAAGGAATGAAACTCTGTCTTGGACAAAAGGAATTTATAATACAGAGTTCATTTTAATAATAATCTTATTAACATTATTGTATGGGAGAAAAATACCAGTTTATCTGCAGTCCTGTAGCTGATAAAGAATATACAGACTGAAGTACTTGGCAATGGTGATGCTGCAGGTCTGGGTAGTCCCACATAGTTCAGCTTTTATTCAAAGTAGATACATAATTATCCCAAGATTTCCTTTACTGTCACCCTGCTCCCTACCAGTTGGTCGTGTATGTGTAGTGTTCTCAAAAGCTTTTTTTACATACTTGCTTTGTGATTGTGGATTGTGTAGAGTACAGTTTTTTTCCACAGTGTATGTTAAAGGGGACAAAAGGGAATATCTATTGGCTTTTCAGTTACAGGAAGACATTTCAGAACTTGGCTTTCTGTTAACTATAAATTTCTACCCAGTCTTTTGTTCCTGAGAATTTAGTGTTCGTATCAAGTAGGATAAATGCTTTGTATTTACATGCTAACACTTAGGATGAAATAACAAATGCTGCATATTATATATTGTATCCCAGTGACCTGGCTGCTCATGTAATTATTACTGCTGGTTTTGATTGGCCAGCAGCTGCAGCGATGGTGCATGGAGCAGGCAGTACACCTCTAGCAGAAGACCTCCATCCAAGGAGGTAGTGCTGAAATCATCCTGTCAGTGGAATACACGTTATCTGCTGGCCTTGATGGCCGATGATATTTCAAAATCATTAATAAAAAAGGGCTGGTTGTGGTAAAAGGGGTTCTTCCCCGGTGGGGAATTGCCTGCCCCTTCTGAAGCAAGCTGCACTGCCTCTGTGTACCAGCTCCCTGCAAAATGCACTGCTGGGAAATTATGAAGTTAGGTATGTTGTCGTGGAGATCTTTGTGAGATGAAAAGGGTGCCTAAAGAAATCTCTCTAAAATGACTTGGGTTCCTTTAATAGGATGTAGCTTGGATCAAATTCCTTACATTTCAGTATTAATAACCCCAAAAGTACAATTAGTTTTTTTTTAAATGAGCATTTCTATCAATATAATTGAGAGCTTATTCAGAACTACACAGCAGTGCAGTATCCTGCACAAGCAGGGAAACAACCTCGAGGTGAAGCATCGCAGTGTGCCAGCATTCATCCTCTCCCTTCTCTAGCTGATGTTTGAGCATAATAAAGCGTGGCAGTATGACAGATACCTTTTGGGAGCACTTAGAGCTTAAAATGGACTCTCTGTATTGCAATACTAAATTGTAGTGTTACTGGCATAAAACACCCCAAATAGATTTACATTTAAATTGTAACAGAACGAGGGAGATAATGTCACAAGGAGACAACAAAATGGGAAAGCAAATCCCAGTGTACCTCAGCTCCTTCCTTCTTTCAGTCTCCACTTAGCTGGAAAGTTAGGGACTTAATTTTGAGTCACACCTTGCCAAGAAATAAATATGTGAAATCCTTCCTCTGAAGCTCTTCAACCTCCTGGATAAACCCAATGTGATGGCAGCACAGCCCAGGGCAAGGGTGGGACAGATCCTGCGGTTCACTCCAGCGACAGTCCCTGTCTCCCAAAGCTCTTCCTCCTCTTGCCCCTTTCTCTCCACACTGTTCAGAAGCTTTATTTTTGTAGTTTTTTGTTATTAATTTGAAAACCTTTAAAAAATATTAAATCCATGGTAGTATATTGTTCTGTCCTCTCTCCCTTTTACTTGTATTTTCTGATGTATGGCTTTCACACTATCTCCTTCTCTTTCTCTCTCCCAGATTGGTATTGCTTCAGGTTTTAAGAATAGTCCAGCGTGGTTTCCTTGATACTGAGAGTGTCTTAGTGTAAACTGGACCTTGAGGATACGAAGTAGAATATATCTAATTTTTCCTCTGGGCCATAGAACTGCAGTAGATTAAGTCAACTATTACTGAATGGAGTGGTTGTGATTTTTCTGCAGCCTGTCACTGCAACGTGGAAAACATATTCAGAAATGTCAGTGGAGGGTTTGTGGGGTTTTTTTGAGTTAACTTCTGCTTAGACAGTTGATGAGTGGGATGGTGGTTGGATCCCAGAAGCATGCTGTATGAAGATGGGACTTTTCTTGATTCTTAAACCAACTTGTATGTTAGTCAAATTTGCCAAGATAAATTCTACTCCAGCAAAAAGGCATTGCCTTCCTGTGCTTGAAAAAATGACTTTTCCATTACCTGAATCTGTGGGCTTTCCCAAGTTCTAGTTAATTCCCTTAGAAAACTTTGTAGGTAGCTTGTGATTTATGAATGGCTGAATTGTGCTTTTAATATAAGGGCTTTTTAATACTAGGAAAAAAAAGCACACATTTTAAAAAGGACCTAACCTAGAATAGTGTTTTCTGTGCTTTACATAAAAATTATTTGTCTTAATAACAGCATCGCTTTTTATAGCTCTTATAACTACAAAAATGATTAAGAGCATGTCACTGAACTAAAGTGGGATTCTTCCTATTCACTTGAGAGTCAATTTAAATTACAAACGAGATAAAGAAGTAGTGCCCTAAAAACCAGTGTGTGTGTGTATGTACCACAGAGAACAGATAACAATTGGTGATAAGTGATTTGCTTTGAATAGCACATGACATAAAGCTCAATACATAGCAAATAAACTTAGACTCACTGGAGAGAAGACAGAGGAGTTAATCTTCCCTCCAGGGCAATAACGTTCCAGGTGATGTATTTAGGATGGATTTTGTCACATTGTGTTTTAACGCTCCAAAACAATGGGTTTCCACTTCTTTTCTTCCTTTAGGAAATTCACAAATGATCTGTTTAGCAAGGCTTATCCTTCCCTTGGAAACCTTGGTCTATTCTTTCCAAAGGAATCAATAACATCAATTAGTATTGATTAATGAGGTCAAACTTGGTATTGCACCGGAAAGATGCGTAACCAGAGGAGGTCAAGGCATGAACATATGGTATCGACTCATTACGCTGCCTTAGCCAAGCATGAGACTTCAAAGCCAATTGCTGTTTATGGAGACAACTAAAATACACATTACACAGAAACTGTGTGAAAAAGTCAGTAACTGACACAGGATTCACCCATCTGAATTGGAGACTCATAAGAAAGAGTAATGTCTTGACAACTGTTTATTGATGAAACAAATTGTTTTCTAATTGATAGTTGGAGGACGCTGTGGTCTGTAATGAAGTCTCATCTATTTTGCTGTTACCAATATGTACAGACAACTAAAGTTATTTACTGATTATAGACAGTTTTTATATTGTTCTGTCAAATTAACAGCCTTAGTGATGACAACTTTGAGATCATTGAGGGGATTCATATAGATGTCTAAACTTACACTGAATTTCACTGAGCATCTTGTCTCAGTCATATTTCATGGAACATAATTATTTCATATAGACTTTTTCTCCCATTGATGAGTTTGGAGTCTGGTGTGTGTAATACTTCTCAGCTATTTCTGAGCCTTGGTTTTAGTTCTGATGATTTAGTTTGCTGCCTGAAAACTGGTTGCCCAGCAGAAAGACGTTTGAAGGCAGATTTATTTTCTTTTTTTCCCCTGAAACCTTATTTGGCAGAAGCAGGAATACTGCATGGCTGTGTTTCCTTGAATTTGTTTATTTTCCTGATGAATATCTTTTCTGGCTGAAGTGGAAAACTTCAGACCAGACATCCTGTAATGTTCTCCTAGCCAGTGCTTTGGTTAGACTGGAAAAATCCAGGTCTGCTCTCCATCCCCAGTGGATCAACACATCAACTCTTGTGCTCCACAGTCAGCCCAGACAAATCAGCTACACTGACCATGATGTATGCAGGTGTGTATCCGTTTCTGTCTGGGTAGTCCAGGGCAGAGATCTGTGAGCCATAATGGCATGGGAAAAGTAAAAATGGCTTAGGGCCCTTAAAGGGGTCTGTTCTGACAGGTTTCTCCTCAGAGGTCATTTCTATACACATGATTTATATGCCTGATTTCTTTGTCTCTCAGAGAGGAAGAAGGGGTGGCTGAGACTCTTTGCAAATCGATTAAAGTGGGAAATACAGGTGATGGGTGTGGAACCCTAAATCCCTGGCTGCCTCCCATGGGAGCAGCCAGCCCTGTGCTTTCCAATCAGCAGCCCACTGCTGCTTCTTCCTACCTGAAAGAACAGGGAAGCACTGTGCAAAGAAATCACAGCAAGGTGAAGTCTTCACACTGAATGGCCAATATGAAGGAAACTTGAAGTGGGAAACCAGACTCTATTCCAGTATGCATCTTATTGCAGAAGGTTTTACAGGAAGCTGAGGTAGTCCAGCAGCCAGCACCAGCTTACTTCCCTATCAGCATACCAAATTTGAGCAACTGATAAGCCCCCAGCACCCTGCTCAGACTCTGCCAAGGGTATTTGATGAATGCCAGGTACGGGCTGCCTCATTAAACCAGAAATTACTTGTGTTGATTTTGATGATGTTGGGCTTCATTTCAAAAGCTTGAGATGTTGTTCTTGTGTGGAAGTTGAATAAAAGGACTTCAAAATTAAAAAAAAAAAAGTAAAATCCCCCTAAAACTCCAGGAGTAAACTGGCAATCAGCAAAGTACTGGCACCTTTCCATGATCTGTAGTCTTATTGGAATAAATGCAAATCATCTTTGGGCTGAAAGTTGCACATGTGAAAGCTTTTAATTTTGTTAAAATGAATTACCTATAATTATCTTGTTGTTAATACATAGAAGTAGACTTCTAAAAGACATTGAATATTCACAGTAATTTACCATTAATCAGGAAAAAAAAAAAACAAACCCACAACTTGAAAGATAAGATAAACTGTTTTTGCAGTAATGTGATTTTATGTTTTACATTAGTAATTTGCTGTGTAAAATCCAAACCAGAAATAACAGCAGTGTGTGAGACGACGTGGCAAGGTTGGTGTGTGCAGGTGTTTCTTGCAGCAGTCAGGTCAGATAGGTACTTTGCAAGCAAACATAGAGGTAAAAGAAATAGCTGTCCCAAAATGCCCATAATGCAAAAGGAAAAAATGTTTTGCTAAGAGTTGTACCCTCTCCCAGGGCTGCTCCTTCTTCCTGAGGTGATACATGTGGTCTGTCTGTCCAGCAAGTTGATATCAGGTGCTTTAGAGGTGCTGGGGCAAAACGTGCATCCATCCTACCTCCTTTTGGTGCCTTCCCTCCCAACACATCACCAGCACAGATCCTGCCTCTCTATGTGGGCACGCAAAAGCAAGGCAGCAGGATGTATTTAGCATTCATGGCAGTATCCTGCCCACCCTGATAGGTGTAGTTCACACATAGTTTTTGTTTACATTTCCTCCTCCCTGTACCAGGGGATAGTCTGGATTTGGTCTGTGCCCTGCCTGGAGCTGCCTACTGGGAGCAGAGCTGTGCTGATGCTTAAAATGCTGTTTGTTCTGCTGTGTGTAATCAGGTTAACCTTGTTTTTTGAGCTATAATTATTACACAGAAGGGTGGAATTTTGCAACGAAGGGTGACTTTATTCTAATGAAAACAGTTCTGTAAATATTCTCATCCTGTTTATTCTCATTCTTGTGATTTATCAACAAACAAGACAAAGAATATTCTTGGTAACTCCTACAGCTAAGTGACAACAACGATGTATTATGTTTCCTTCAGAAGGCAAACGTCAAATTTTCTACATTTTCAAACAGCAGAGACCTTTCCAGTAGATGTCTTGATCTTCACCTGCCCCTTTACATCTCTCTTACTGCAAATGGGACTTGATTCTTAACCAAAGAGTAACCTCTTGGAAATTACTTAGTGAAAGCAGTTGTGCTTAAAGTTTGTTGTGCAACAAAACAGGGTTTTGAATCAGGTTGGGAGAGAGAAATAGGGGCAGGTTCTTTAAAGTCTGGTAAGCACATTTAAACAACGTGATGGTTATAGTGCTGCTACAAGCATGTGAGTGTGTGCTGTGAAGGGGAAGGTCTTCCAAAAGCACCTCAGCACTGAAGATGTAACTGCTCTCATCATTAAAGAGCGATGGTGTAGGCTCCTGAATCAGTCTGGGGCTGCTTTTGGCATTGCTGTGTGAGCTGCTGTAACTTTAGATAGCCCCTTATCATATTCCTCAACGCTATGTGTTGCTGTGAAGCTTTGATCTTTGTGCGAAGCTGACAAGGGATGAGAAGGTTTCTGGAGTCACGGTCTGTTACTGAATGGTTTATCTTGTCAAGTTAGCAGCAGAACAACAAATACTCAGAGGCATTTTGCAGGTAGGATCTGGTTACTGTAGCAAATGCTGCTCTGTCATTTCACCATGGCACTTTCTCAGTGTTTCTCATTATATTGTTTAAAAATACAAAAGCAGAAACATGTTTTCTGATCTGCTAACTTATGAAACATTTCTGCCCATCATATATGGATGTCAGTGATGTGTGAATGTGTGTGCTAAACCATGAGAGATCTTATAACAGTGCTACGTGTTAGCCTGTAACATTAGTCAGCTTTCAGTTTTAGAGTTTCAGGTTAGGTAAGCACTTAAAATAGTATTTCAAAAGTGATTTCACTTATGTTTTTATTCACTATCATAGAATGCATGGGTTGGAAGGGACTCCAAGGATCACAGAGCTCCAACCCTCCTGCCACAGGCAAGGCCACCAACCTCCAGGCCTGGATCTACACAAGGCTGCCCAGGGCCCCACCCAACCTGGCCTTGAACACCTCCAGGGACGGGGCACCCACCACCTCTCTGGGCAGCCTATTCCAGCACCTTACCACTCTCTTTGTAAAAAACTTCCCCCTAATATCTCATCTAAACCTCCCCAGCCCTCCCCTATCAGTGTATGGGAGCTGCCATGTACCGTGCCTGAAACTCTGGGGGATTTCAGAGGCTGGCCTACTCCTCTTTCATCTGAAGCCATTAATAAATTTTCTTGTTAAAGCTCAGCTAGATCAATGCTGAGATTTTTATTAAGAAAATCTTAGATTTTACTGTGCAAATAAAGGTAAACTGTTGGGAAATTAATTTATGGCAACTCTTTGGGAAGTGTTTTATCACTGTTGCATGACACTGAATTAGGGAGGAGCGATTTATACTGGCTGACATACAGGCAAACATGAAAACTATGTCCTGAGCACGTTTGTCAGAGAAGATTGGTACCAGAAAGCTTCTTGTCAGCTCAGTAACATGCTCAGTTTTTTGTCTTGCAGTTTTATGTGTTATCTTCCCTGTCCATCAAAATGAAATATTTTCAAGCTTGAGGATTTTATTTAATCAAGTGAGCTCATCCAAATTAGTTTAATTGACTCAAAAAGCTTAGTCAAGACATGTGAATCTATCTGAGTTTTTAAAATTTATTTATTTTTTTTTAATCAGGATGGGAGAATTTAGATGAAAATAAGACTGTGGAGTAGCAGGTTTTACTAATACTCCTCTTAAAGATCAGAACAGAAACCTAAATGTGTCTCTCTCTGGTTACTGAGAGATGTGGAGCCAAAGAGCAGGAGCTTTTTAGTTATTTATGCATATTTTCCTTTTGCTTTCACCCTTCCAGGTGTAATTCCCCTTCCCCTCCTTGACATATTTCTCCTTATAAAAACACATATTTAGGAGGTGTGGGTTACTTGTGCCACAGGATGGCCTAGGAAAATTCAAAGAGACCTAACTAATTGGAATGGTTGGAAACAGCATGTTCCCCAACCACAGTGAAAAACAACATAATAATAGTATCTTATTTCAACTGTTTTGAAAGATAAAGTTTATTGTGAGAGCAGCTTGAACTGTCGTCCTTAAGTCAGGATTTATTGTGGAAAATGAAGGAATGAAAATATAAATCAGTTAGTTTCAGGGAAACATGTATACCAAGGCAGAAAGCATTCACAGGTATTGCACTTTGCAGCCTGGCTGCTTTATTGGCAAACACTGACCTGTGTTGCTTGCACAGGTGACCATTCTGAGCAAACCCACAGATCAACATTTCTTTGAACAAGTATTTTAGTATTTCTTGGGCCACGTGGATGTTTCATTTAAAATTTAAGTTTCAATTAGGCTTTATATTTAGATGGAGGAAAGGCCACGCTCGCCCAAGGAAATTTTGTGGCAGGTTTTGAAATGAATAAGTTTGGTGGGGTGCATTTTATCCAAGCCTTAGATGCTTAGGAGTATCAGTGGCATGCATCAGTTTGGCTGGCTTTGAAGCATTTTTGTCTTCTGTTCACAAATGCAATTAATTTTAAACTACTTACTACCTTCTGTTGGGCTCCTAAGATGTTCATGTGATTCAGTTCTTCCCATTTTTCTAATTACTACATGGTAGGAAACAAAGTTTATATATATTCCCTGGTTTTCAGAGCAGTTCCAGGAAAGTCCAGTCAAACTCCCCATTTTCAGGATGCCTGAAGGAGTTCCTCAAATACTCCTCCAAATGAAGTACATTATATAGTAGTGCAGATTTCTCCTTCCCTCAAATACTGTTGCTTCTCTCTAATTGTTCCATCTTGAGTGTCACAATTATCTGGTTTAAGACACAGTCAGTATGTTGTTTTTGTTTATTTTCCTTCTTTTCACCATTCTCTTTTTGTTTTTCATAGGTGATGTTGACAAACCTCTGTCATTTTTCCCATGCTCTCTCCAGAGCAATGCACTTGCAGTACTGAAAGGTATTTTTATGTAGACTGTAAAACTGACAGAGTAAGAAAAAGAACCACAGGAAGAGGTTTTATCGTAGGTTCTCTCCTGGTCTTAAAAACTGACCTGTATTAAATGTAAGAAGATGTTTCATTTTAGATCTTGTCTGCTTATCACAACTATTTTGTTCACAAGATTTGATAGGTTGAAGCAGATGACAAGGAAATAATCTGTAATGTTTAAAGGGAAGAGTACCTGAAGTGCTGGTTATTCACTCCCTCATCCCATAAGAATGTCTCCGGTATGGGTTTGTTTTGTCTGTGGTGAAAATCTGATTGATAGACCATTCTCACCTCACCTAATGGGGGTGCAGTGGAATTTCACATGGGATCACAGTGATTTCTACCAATTCATTACCACAGTGGGTATTCATACTTAAGTATCCTCTATGCTGAGTGAAGGGGTGCAGGTAAGCTGTGATGCCACTTTTTTGGTCTGATTTAGCTTGAAATTTTTTGCAGTTCTGAATAATGTCAGAAAGTGTAAGTGATGGACCATGTCCATCAGCTATGAGCTGTTTCTACCCATGGTGACTCAGTGAGCTTTTAAAGTTGAGCTCTTAAAACTGATCTTTAACTCAAACCAACTAGTAGGAGAAAACGTGGCCCTAGGGTGACCTGGTACCAGCACTATGGAACTTCAGCTGTCATAACTGTATTTATAGTTATCGGTAACTGAATATAGGAAATGATTCACCTATTAAATCTATTAAGCCATTTCTTTGTGAGCTACTTGGCTAACTGACTTGTTGGCAGTAAAAAGTGTCTGTTCCCTTTCCGTAATAATGTAAGTAAAAAGGAGTTTGCCAAAGCCCAGTTCCTTTCCCTATCTTCTGTCAGCATCTTCCTCTGAGCCTTTCTGCCTTCCTGAAGTAGCTCTTTCCATAGAACCCTGAGCCCTTCAAGGGGAAAGCCTGTCTCCTTTGCTGATCCTTAGAGGCTTAGGTAGCTGAGGGCTTTCTTAGTTGCACCACACGCATCTTCAGAATCTTGCAGTTTTGCAGACCCTTGGTTTTTTGTGTGTTCTTGGAGGCTTGCCTAGCTTGCCTTTTGCAAAGCTGCACGACATATAGATACTGGTTTTATGTGGCTGGTTCCCTGACTTTGAGCGTGACTCTGCCAAATGGCTTCGGAAATGGTGTTTATCGTTTCAGCAAGTTTCCTACCTCAGTTCACTGCAAAGGCGCCTTTACTGCCTGGGAGAGAGCCATGCTATTAATGAGTACCCACCTGCCTAGCCTGCAGAGCCAAACAGGACACAGCCTTTACTCTGCGTGGATGTCTGCTCCACAGACAGAAGCATTTATTCAGAGCCAGACCCCGCTCTTACTCCTTGGGACCAGAAACCCTTTCTCAAACCAGAGATCAACCTACCCAAGGACCCTTTTTGCCTTACCTGTTCTTCCCAGTGCTGGGTTTGTTATCTTTTCAGTAAAGCTCTGGGACATGATGACTCAAAGTAGCTGCAGAGGAGGCTTTCACGGAACAATGGCTCTCATCTCTGTTCATTAAAGAAAAGGGTTTGCAGAGAAGGAGGATCATAAAATAAAATGCTTATGCCTAGTACTCTATGCCAGTGTTCTTCCTGAGGCAGCTAAGCATCAGCAAAGGAGAGCTTGCAGGGGAGACAAAACAATAAATGCCAGGTATCTGAATTGTTTTTAACTGTAGTTTGTCTTCTGGCTGTAGGCAGAGGGATGCTGTCTAGTTGTGGGTCCCCTGGCCTCTTCTGATGGACTCTCTTCCCCTGTTGGCATCCCTATGAGGGAGGGGATACCCTTGTCTGTGTGATCCGTCCCACTGCTATGCAGTTCTGGCTTGATGTGTCAGGTAGTTATCCTGCTGTCCTCAATGATTGTCGCTGAGGAGCAGCTTCCAGTTGCTCCTTTGAGGGAGCTGCTTGTAATCAGCTATAGTGAGGTGGAAGGTACAAAGCAAGTTTTCCTTACTCTCCCTGCCTCCTCTAGAGTAAAAGCTAAATAATGAACTAAAGGCACATAGCACGTCTTGAAGCAGCACAACTATGAGTAAATAGCAGGGCTTTGTGTATAAATATGCTTGATTAGGTATGTTATAAGCTGTTAAGTAGCAACTAACATTGGTAGCTGAGAATTTCAGGTATGGACACAGTTAATGGCTAAGCTACAGTAACGGGCTCTGGCAGGGATGAGTGAACCTCCCTTTCAAATTTCATTATACCCAAGTGAAATTAGAGAGAGATTGTAATTACCAACCCGAATCCAGCATTAGGCAAATGCCTTCCCTTTCTGTTCATGCCCACAAAGCAGGGTTTTGCAACCATGAGCTCTGGGTGTTACTGGTGATTAATGAGAAGTTTTAGTTGTGCTGTGCAAGTATGAGGTGTGTCTCTGACTGTGACTGACGAGCAGCAGAGGGCTGTGAGGTGAGGGAGGGATATTGTGATGCTTAATCATGGGGCTTAAGACTAACACTTCAGGTCAGCCCTTCTGCAGTTGACAGATCTCAGTTGGCAGCAGCTTTTCCTATGCTTTTCTCCCTTCTATAGAGTGCAGGACATGCAGAAGAAGGTCTCCTGGTTTACTGCTTTATCCATGGAGACCTTCTGGTGATGGGGGTTGGGGGAGCTCAGAAATGTCAGAGCTAGTGCTTGCTTTGCTACTCTTCCTGACATTTTACATTTGATGAGTGGGTGTACAAGACTTCATAAAATGGTTCATATATGCAAATGAACAAACAAGTGAATTATCAAGAACTATCAGTTGGGGAGGGGAAAAAAAAGTCAAGTGTCTTTATCTTTCCTGGAGACATATGCTACGACCAGATAAGCAGTTCATCTTCTCAGGTATGTTCCATTAAGTATATTATCCAATCAACCAGGATATATAAGACATATTGCAACTCTAATCTCCTCAGGCAAGTAGTATTCAATTATACTTACCATTTTAAAAAGAGAAATATCCTGAGCATTTAGAGTGCTTGCATTTTTGGCACGCAGTCTTGTTATGTGAAGGCTAATAAAGAACATTCCAACTAAGAAGGCACAGGACAGGCAGATGAAATATTGAAAAAATAATATTATATAAGTCCTGAAGTGGAAATGTTCACCAATCCTTCGAAATGGTTTCGTGACATCTTATCTAATGTCTTCAAATTAGGTCAAGGATAGAGAATGAGAGAGAATTGCCATCCTTTTCTATGCCTATGGTGTATATTTTGTGTGTATAGCTATAATTAAAATAGACATGCTGCTGAATACTTTGTTTGCAAGTGCCCTTTCTGTTTTAAAAGTGCCTTCAGTGATGTGCTTTGTTTTGTTATGCAAATTGCTTTTTGGATTGAATACTGTTCAGACAGACCAATTTTCCTGTTACTTTCTAAGCAAATATTAGAGATGTGGGAAGTCTCTGTCGCAGCTCCTGCCAGCCTTCTTGAAGAGATGTCTGCTCTATCATGTAAGATGTGGCAAACTGGCAGATAAGTTCAGTCACAGGCAGGTTCATACTTTGGTAGGAGACTACAGCTTCTGGTGGTGTGACTTGAATCTAACACCACATCTTTGGTGGTTTATGGGGAATAAACTGCTTCTTGTCTGTTCCTGGAGAACTTGCAGTAGGGGTTACAGCTGAGGCTGTTCATGGCATTCCTGTATCAGACCCTATTTTCAGTTGTTTATCATCTGTTAGGCTTTAAATATATTGGCAGAAATTTTAGTGTTGGTTGTGTGAACCCAGCGAAATGCCAGGATATTTCAGTTTGTGAAACAGGCCCAGTAGTTAAGAGAAAGAACAATTAAGGGAAAATAGATAGCTTAGCTGAATATTACATAAAAATGGCACAGCCTTTTGATGAGAATCTCTAAACTAGTCAGTGAAGCAAGGAAGCATTTCCCAAATTCCTTTATCCTTCTTCACCTCTCCAATGTAACCCACCACTTTCATTCAAACTGCAATTAGAAAATGTTGTTGAGAGTACACGTATTCTATCCTTGCTCCTGCCCATGAACAATGCCAATGTTTTAATTCTTCATATCTATGTTTGGCTAAGGTAAAACACATAAAATTGATTCATATTTTACTAGAAATTTATATTTTAGCACCTGCTTTCTTTAAAGTTCCTGGTAAAATGGGATTCTTCATCAAAATTGATATGCATTTATCTGCTTATTAGTTAGGCAGATTCTGCCTGTAGATATTTAGTCTTCACATATACCTTTCAGTGTGACTAGGCAGAGCTTGAAACCTTGCAAAGGTTGACAAATCTCTAATTAGCCCTATGTGACCTGGAAGTGAGCAATGCACAATATATAAAACCTCAATTACACAAGACTTTTTAGTGTTTGCAAACACAGAGAGAAACTGAGATCTGCAGTTATGCTCCAGAGAATAAGTCTGGGCAAATTTAGTCCTACATACTCTTGAAATACCTGGTATAGTATCCACTTACAGAAGAACTATAGTTGTTAAGATAAGTAGATGATCAAACTTTCTTACTTAATTGATGAGTGAAATATACATACTTGAGCTGATACTGGAAGCTGACGTCAGAGGAGTGATATTCCCTCCCTATAAGAACATACTCTGTACCCCATGGGTGTTTCCTACTCCATTTTTATTGGTCTCAGAGCAGTTCTAACCTGATCAAGTAGAATGCATCTGGAGGGGTTTCTTTTTGGGGGGTGTGCCCTTGGCTACAGCACAAGGCTATTTGTCAATTAAGGATTTTAGAGACTTCCTTTTCCCCCCACTGTACAGTTTTTCAACACAAAACCAAACCAAAAGAAAAAACAAAACTCTAATAGGGTTTATTACTTAGCAACGTTGCCTTCTGTTTCCAACCTCAGGTTCCCAGTGGGTCCATGCACTTACCTCGCCAGCTAACTTTGCAATGAACTGTTCATCTCTCTCAAAGAGAAATGGCTTTTTAGAAGATAAGCAGTTAAGACAGCATTAATAAAAACCTCTGTTGCAACACTTACCTTCTGGTGGCCGCCTGGGAACTGCTGCCTTCTTTTACATTACTTCTTCCCTGTATTATGCAGGAAAGAAAAGTATTTGTCTGCTTGTCCCCACAGCTCTTGCAGCCTAAATCAGGCCAGTCACAGATACTTAGGTCATGCTACGTTTTTCTTCCTGAATTCCAATTTTTAGAAAAGTTCAAGACTCCCAGTGGATCAAATTAATTGGGGAGTGAACTCTGAATCAGTTTCTTGACCTTCCTTCTCCCTTAGTCTGTTTCTTATGTCCTCACTGAATAAATAGTTTGCAGTAATCCAAATGCCAGGAATTTCAAATAGCAGCTTTATAAATAAGCTTCCTACTCCACCAAAAAAATGCTGCACACAGTTTTCTTTCCCTTTTTGTGGTAGTCTGCCAGACCAAGGAAAGCGTCATTCACTTCAAAATCTCTAATCTCTCTCTGAATGAGTTTTAGTGGAAGTCTGATACATTACCTACGTGGCTCCTGTTATTCCAACACAAGAATTACTGAAGGAGCAGTAAGATTATTTGAAGTAAACAGTTGTGAACTGGTTCTATCATAAAACCAAAGACTTTACATTAAAAGTTTCAACACTAGATTTCATTCTTTGGTCACAGAATAATAGTAGTGATGATGGATCTGTAAGGTTGAAACCATCTTCACCATAAATATAGTAGACTAGATAGTGTATTGTAGTGTTTGCCCAATGGCTTTACTGACCAGGAAATATTTTCAGATGACCTAGATATGATGTCTGCTGCTTGAGCAGCAGTTCTTACCTTTGGTAAGCAATTCCTGGTACTAACGTAAATGTCCAACTATTAATAAGATATTAAAGTTTGGCAGAGCCCACACTTTCTACTGAAATGCATGTATTGAACAGTTTGGTATTGTATAAGTAATACTGCTGTACGGAAGGGTAAGCAAGCTAATAACCAGAGTACAAGCTTGCCATACCTCTCTGGTGAGGCTAGGTTACTCTGTCAGGAGTGTGTGCCACACACTGTCTTGGCTAATTACCAAGGTTGCAAACGAAGGAATGGATATTTTGCACATAAACTGCCTTGATCACCTGCAGTGCAGGTCAGGGGAGAGCTCTTCCTGCCCACGTAAAACCCCAGTATAATTGGTCGTGACTAAATCTCCCATGACCAGATTCTAAAATGCCTTTTTCATCTTGGCATTTCGGGTGCATACACTGTGTGCCAGATCTCAAGAGACAGTTTGGAAGTTGTCTGAGGATAACTTACAGGGCATTATTAGAAATTTCATGAAAAGTAACAGATACCTGGTCCTAATGAGTGTTTAACCAGAAGTACCTCAATGCCTTTTAGCGTTCATCAAAGTTTGTTGTTCACCATCAAAATAGTTTGTGAGATTAAATTTCACATAGAATGTAGTATGCTAAACTTTGAGACTTTCCTTTTGGTTGAACATAGGATTTAGGAAACACAGGTACCTCCTGTAGGAGATTTACTGAGCTTTGTTATTATTTACTGTCACTTTTGATGGAAATCTCTAGCCTTTTGGTTTAAGGAAAGGATTTATGATCTTGCACACAAAATACTTGTTGTAATTTCCATATTACCACAGCTAAATATCATTGATGTGTGCCCTCAGCATACTACTTGGTGTTTTAAGGTCATGGAGGAAAATAAAACATGTATGGTTTTGATGTCATCAGAAGCCAGTTCCTCCAGTAACAAGGTGCTGCTGTTGATAGGTGATACTGTGCTTCTGTGCCAAGCAAACCAGGCTGTAGCATCTTCTTGGGTGTGAAAATGGGGATTGGTTCAAAGCAGCAGTTTCCAATGAGTTTCATTGCTATTCACAATGTAGGTATTTGCCTAATTAAAGGTAATGATAATGAGAATGTGTTACCGCTCAATATTTGAAAAATAAAGTGATAGTGGAGATGATCACTGCTACCAGCGTTTCCATCATCTTAATGAAATCACCTTTTCAAGGACAGCTGCTCATTTTCATATTCATAACTTACTGGTTCCTGAGATGAAGGAAACAATATTGTAGTTTCTTGCTCTGTATAACTTCATACCAGTGGCTTTTTCTTTCATTTTTTATCGTATAAAATCAGGTGAATCCAATCCAGAATAAATACATTTAATATAAAAGGAAGAAAAAGGCAGAGAAGTCAAAGGTGTAACGTATGCAGAGGCATTTACTGTGGATGGATTTTGCATAGATGCGGAGAAAGTGGAGGCTCTTTAACTTTCTGATTAGGTTTTCCAGGCTCATGAAATAGATGCTGTTTTAAGAAGTAATGAAGAATATTGAGGAACAAATTTTGTTCTTCTCTCCTTTCCTCTTTCAACAAGTTCTAATGATAGATAAAATCAGCAAGCCTTCAGAAAATATTTTTCTTTTTAGAGAAAGAGAAAATCTTAACCTAAAGAATTCTGTGGAAATATTGCCTGGGGATATCAAATTTATTCTGCATTTTAATGAAATCACAAATGAGTCAATTTAAAACTAGTATATCATAAACTACACTCCCTTCCTACATCTGTTCATAAACATGGGAGGATGTATACCTAGGGGAAGCTTGGTTCCTCTTACATGCAAGGAGGAAAAATTCTAGCTAGGAATACATATTTTTCCTCATTCCCCGTGGGTGAACATCACAGAAGAAAGCCTAGTTAAGCTTCATTTCTAAGACACAGAGCTTCTTGTCAATCATCATTGTTAATAGGGTTTGGTGGAGGCAGAAGGGTGTCACTATGTGTATCCGTGTAGTGTTGCAATTTGCATCGAGTCAGTCAAGCGCAACTCTTGCCTAACAAACCGGACAAACCATAATATCAAAACATAAGAGGAAGCGAAAGTCTTATTTACTAACAGCAGGTTTTGCAGAAAGTTTCCTGGATTCCACAGCAAACAGCAATTCTGTCTTTGGAGAAGTCTTTAAAAGACCAAAACAAAACGAGCTTTGAGGAGTTGTTTACTAATTACACCTAACTGAAATGGATATATGCAATTTTAGGGTCTTCTGACTGTGCACTATTAGAGGTTAGAACTGATGCAAGCAGAGAGTGTATAAATGAGCCCTTGTGTAACCACCAAACTGCTGAATTTCCTCATGCATGCATTTCTAAACCAGTATTTGTGCTAACTGATGGAACCAGACATCAGTAGTTACAGCTGACATCTTGTCTGTCCTCCTTTAAGTCACACACTGATGCACTGCTTAGGTTGACTGTTCATTTTGTTTAGAATGAGTGCTGTATGAATAGGGTGATCCTTGTTTGCTGAAACTTGTGTCCTGAACCCCTGTCTCTTCATAGCAATGGTGGGTCATATTCATATTTGGTGAATGGAAGGTAAGTTTTGACCAGAATTGGCTTTTGGGGTTTTGGGTGACTGGGTACTATTATTTCTTACATCTCTCTTAAACTAACCATCCATTTGACTTCAGAGAAGTGGAACTTGTGGCAAGAACTGCAAGCTTTGCTTTCAGGTTAAGCAGTCACACCAGTAACTCAATGCACATAGAAATGGTGTACTTAGAGACATGTATGGTATTACCTGTGCTTGAAATAGAAATAGCAAATGTAACATTTTTCAAATACTCTCATTGATTCAAAGCTGTTGCCTCACTGTATTACTAGGGGATTTACTGGCTTTTTGTGCAGGCAGGTCAACACAGTATGTAATGTATGGACTTCATAGGCTCTGAGTACATAAAGATGGTCCTTTGTGAACCCAGCAGCAAATGAAGTATGTCATGGGGTTTACATTGTGGTGGCACACTTCTGTACTACTTCAACTGGGTAATCAATCTTGAGCAATCCTGAGTAAATCCTGAATTCATTTTTATTCCTGAAACGCTCAAAGGAGTATAATTCTCTGATGTATAGAAGGAAGATTCAGACACAAGTGTATGAAGTTGGATGATAGTGCTTACTGCATTAATTGTGGAAGTTTCTTGTCCCTAAAAGTGTAGTTGGAATTAATTAGCCCATGAATCTACTGCTACTTGTTCCATTGCCATAAGTAGCAGTAGAAAAATTAAGAGATCTGCCATCTGAAGTGCTGATATGCCATCATCACAATTTGATCTCCAGAAGGTGTTTTACAAACATTACCATGCAGTGGGAATGCTCCAGTGATACAGACGCGCCTTAATTCCTGTAAATTAATATTTTCTGAACGTCTCTTAATTTCTGTACTGAATCACTTAGAAATGGTCACAATATTTTAACAGCTTTTCTTCTTCTAATATGACAATTCTGTTTGAGGTGAAAGTCGTGCTCTCCTCCATCTCTAATTAATTGTGCCAGCAGCCATAACATTTTATTACGTGATTCATACAGCTTTTATTTGGCATGAAATAGGAGTGAGCTAGCTTTGGGGTATGAGCTGTTCCAAGAGCAGAGCCTTTTATTTAATTCTCTTTAACACCACCTTAGAAGATATTTAAAGATTCCTTTTAGTCTTTCTCACGTATTTTTAGGGACCTTGGTTGTTGTTCTCTTCAGAAGTTGTTAGCTGACAGTTCAAAGACCAGCCAGCCGGCGATGTCCCTTTTCTTCTGTGTACGCTGTGCATCTCCAGCCCTGCAGTATGGTTTGGCCAGTTGGTATCTGATGCCTGCTCAAAGCAGCAAGATGACAGGGCCTGCCTGAAGAGTTAGGATAAAAGTAAGGTCAAACCAGAAACCAGGCAGTTGTCATTCACTGTTTGTCTTCTCTCAGCTTTAGGTATATTAACGTGTTGCAGTGACATCACTTTCCTTATCAAGGAAAATTAAGCAGTAGAGAGAAGCAGAACAGGCTTTGTAGTTCAGCTCCTTTCTCTCACTTTTGTACAGGCTGTTGACTCAAACCATGATGTCATAATGGATGTACCTGGCCATCAAGAGAAGTGATACTTTCCAACTACAGAGAGATCTTTATGTGGAGTTTGCTTTCTGTCTAGTGGTGGTGGAGTCATCTTTAGTCATATATTATTGTAATTATTTGTTTTAATTGCAATTCAGATCATTGTGGTTTACAATAATATCATATCTAAAATAGCTCTATCCAAGATTAGAATAAATTTAGTAGCATTTTCCATGGCAGCATCCTCTAACTCATGATAGTGGCTGCATTAGGTGAACAGGGTGAAGGCTCTTTGGTTCTTGTAGTTGATTAGCGGAGGCTGGACCTATTTGGTTTAAGCATAATACCAAGCAAGATGGAGGGAAGTAGAAAATCTGTTCTGTGATGGAATCATTTGATGTTGCTTCCTTAAATCTCTGCCTTCTACCTAGTATCCTGTTGGTTCAATATTAAAAAGGTTCAAAAAGTAAATGGTGTCAGGTCGCTGTATTGCCAAATCAAATGGACAGGAGTGCTACAGCAATGCAGCGTTTTCACATCTGGGGAAGTGGATGGGGGTTTTATTTCTGGTTCATGGCAGGACAACATAACCAACCAGGCAAAGCCTGGGAGCCTGGGCTGCAGTTTTAAGGACTCAACTATTCTATCTGTGCACTTGTGTAGCAACCAAAGGGAAAGATGAGTCTTCGTCTACTGTGACATTGACACCTATATAGAAAAGAATAATTTCATTGGAGATCAGTTACTATTCACCCCTGTGGCCATTACACGGATATTTAGCATAAGATCAAAATGCTATAACCATGTTCTTGCCTCTGATTCAAAACACGGCATCAGGAGTGATTTGCTGTTAATATCAGAGAGCCTCCAGGTGAGAACTGCCTCTCAGACACCGGCCTTCATAAAATGGCATTCAAACACTCTGATTTGCAAATGTACCATTCTCCAGGGCTTTCTGTACAATAACCTCACACACTAAGTACAGTTTTGTCTTCCCTGAAGATGTTTAGTGCTTGAAGTTTGTTTTATTCGTGTTTTGTAACTTAGTGATGCAGTTCTTCAAAGCAAATTCCTCAGACTGTTTTCATTTTTAAGATCTATTGATTTACCAATAAACAACTTGAGGAAAACAAAACAAAACAGCAGAACCAAACCAATAAAACACCCCAACAAAAACCCCAAGCAGTCTTAAGCATTAAAAACTGGGTGGGGGTGGAAGAACAAGTCTGGTAAATGTACTCAATTACAGTAGCACTTGCAAACTTCAGGGCTTTGAGCCAAGCATCCTCTAACTTATGTTGCATGCAATCAGTTTCTGAGTCTTCTCTTTCTAGAAAATGATGTTAAAAAAACCCCAACAATCCAAAATAGAGACTTCTCAATGATTCCTGTCCCTCATCAGATTCCAAAAGGTCAAAACTGTCATTCTGGTATTTACGGGCCACCATTCAGAACTGTAAGCTGGATCTTGTGCCTGGTTTCTCCTCTTCTTTGTATTTTCTCTTAAAGGTTGGTGCTGATTGGGAGAATTAAGACTAACAGGGTAACATCACAGCGATGTTGGTGTCTTTGGAGGAGGGCAGCGAATCCTTTTTTCTAATCCTAAGTAATTATCTCTCTCACACACAAACACAGAGTGGAGTGTGGCTTCCAAGCTGCTTTTCTGTTTCTCCTCAGGTTTTTCAGAGCCAAGGGGACTATAGGCAAACGTGTTTAACTGTTAAATGTTTAGCCATATTCCAGTGAGGGCTCTGGTGGAAGGGACCGTGGAAATAGAGGAATATTACAACATTTACTGTCAGTACAGACTATCTCATACTTTACTTTCTTCTGTGCTTTTACTTCCCTATCTATATAGTTTATTTTAATAGCTTTGAATATAGAGAAAAATATCAACTCCAGAGAGAAGTGTTTGTAATGTTGAACAGGAAGAATAGTTTTCTAGCATGGCAATATTTAAGAATTTTATAAGCAGTTTCCTTGCTCTTAAGCAAAACTGATGGCAATACATGTTGCAGTTTCTCAAATCTCTGTGTGCTTTCAGATTTATGCACAAATTTTCAGGTGCTTTGCTGAATGGGGTCAGTGCCCGGTGCTCTGTAGAGATGGACTTGGCACATCCTTAAATGTAAGGAGGGAGTTAGGTGCTTTGCTGATTTGCCCTAAATACAGCACAATGCTAACTGTTACTTGTTACTAAGGAGAGATTGCCAGGATAATGGACTATAAATGGAGCCTTTACCAAGGGTATAATGCTCTTTACAAGATTTTTTAATACATCTGTGTAAAGATTTACAGCTTTTTGCTTCTTACTGTACACTTACTTTTGCCTCTGACTTGAATGCGACATGATGCTGTGTATTTACACAGAGGTAAAATGAGGGAGGAAATCTTGGCAAAAAATATTGTAGATTGTTAAATGAACAAAAAAGTAACTGCTGAAGTTTGTGGTCTGTATAGACTAATGTGTAAACTCAAAAAAATTAAGTTATTCTGCATCACAAAGTATGGTTTCTTACTCCAAGTGAAATATTAATGAGCAGAGAAATGCCACGCTGACCATCAGTTTACAAGAAGGCCAAAGATATGTGAAATAGTTATAATGCAATTTTGAAGAGTACTTACAAAGCCCTCAGTTCAGATTTAGTTGAAGTTATACGTTGAATTTCTCTTTTTCATACCATTTTTTTCTCTTTTTCATACCATTATTTTCTCATATCTAAAAATAAGGTTTCTAACCACCTTAGAAGTGAGGTTCTAGAACTGCCTGTGATTGGAAACAAAGGTTAAAAAAAAAACCAACAAACCCCTCCCCTAATTATAAGGTGGAGTAATCTTTATCAGCTTGTTAAACTGATTATAAAACCAGGACTCAAGCAGCAACTAGCCATGTAGCAGAGATTTCCCTTGAAGTCTTGAGTACCTATAGGAGAGCTATTTTGAGATAAATCACCATTTTAGGTGTTTTAGAACTTTTCCATATCCAGCTGTGATGTGCAGTCAGCTTTATCAGACTGATGTTTTACCAACAGTATGAGCAAAGCTTGTCCACTGCTCCCTGTCCATGCCTCCTGGCACCATGAGCAGCAGAGACTCTCTCTGTTCTCTTCCTGCAGCTGCTTTATGGACTGCCTGAAGTTCAGAAATATCTTTTCCTTAAAGGCTTCTGGATTGTGCCCACTTCTCTGTCCTGCCTGTGCCTTCAGAGGGAAACTGCTTGGTTAGGCCTTTTCTATCCATTGGGGAAAGTCCCCTAACTATGGGTTTTCTCAGCAACAAAATACCAATAGATTTAAATCAGCTGAACAGAACTATTAAATTGCTCTGCCAAAGGAGCTCCTGAGCCTTACCATGCACTTCTTGACTCTCTTAAAGAATATGGGCAGAGGAGAGGTTACTCTTTGGTGCATCCCCTTCCCTAATACCCTCTGGCTAGGAGACACTGGGACTGGGCCCACCTATATCTGGCTTCCACCTGGATAGCAGGACGGCCGAGCTGTGTATCCTGACTCTGTGATCACGTCTGTCTCAATTCACATTCTTATTTGGTAGGAAAATAAATTCATGGCTATACTAAGAACTTCTCCTCAGAGCATGATCTCCCATTGCTCTCACAGAGGAGCGGTTATAATGGAAATCTGGGCTTGTTTTGCAGTTACCGTGCTTTGCCATTATATTAGTTGTGAAATGATTTTACACATAAATGTATTAATATTTTAGCTCAACCTCATCTTTCTTTTGTAAAGAAAGGAAAATAAGAAGACCAGAGTCACATAATCCTTTTACTTCTAAAAATCCCGCCATTACCTCTATCCCGGCTTAGTTCTCTTCCTGTCACAATGTATGTATGCACACAAGGAAACATAGATCAAAATATAGATTAAAAATAGGGATAAATTATGCTCACCTGTGCATGCAGAAGAAAAAGGAACCCACATTTCCATACTATTCGCTGTCCTGAGCCCGCCATTTTGTGTTGCGTAGAACAAACATATCAAGCGCGGCTGCGCAGAGGCAGGATCTGGTGTCCCCTTCCTGGTGAGAGGGGGGTGTGGTAGGCTCTTACAGCTATTAATTTGCTTCATTTCTTTAGCAGCATTTCTGTGGACTGATAGTCGTGTATGTTTAAGGTCAATATGTCTGCACCAAAACAAACGTTCTTACATAATTTTACCGTAAGGCAGCAGTGGAGAGTTGGGCCTCCATTTCTGTCTGTTTTCCTCAATATGAAGTATCTCTGTGTTGTGTTGAGTTTGAGGCCTTTTGTGATGATATACATGGGCTGATGACCTATTATGATAAAGTTATGCGATTTACTGGTTTATTCAGAAGACTTTTTCAATTCTAAGTAATAATTCAATTACATGTAATTAATGGCTTATTAAGAGCACATTTCAGTTTCTGGAAATTGGAAATAATATTATATTTTCCAATTATAACTAGTAAATAATTTTAATGTAATATCTTAAGTTTTTTAAATAGAACTTAATTGCTTCCTCTGGAGAAAATAGAGAAGAGTAAGCATATTATTTCTTGATTTTTTATTTTTTTATTCAAAACCGCCACGCATTGATAATCAAACACATCTAGATCTACTTTAAGCAAAGTAGCTTAAGATACTCCTCCATATGTTTTTCAGAATATTTGTCAGTATTGTATTGGTAATACATTGTTATTTGAATGTGATTTAAATTTACTGTGGTGTGTGCTGGACTACCGAGATGCAAATCTCAAAGAAGAATGTAAAAGCAATTTGTGAAGGACAGCTAGAGGATTCCTATGGTCAGGCAAAGCTCTAATAACTTTCTCTGCAGTGTTTGGATTGTGAGTGATGCCAGCATTGTGCTAGCAATGGTGTGGTGGGGCACTGAGAGCTATGCAAGTCAAAATAAGTTGCATTTTATTAGTGGAAAAATACAGACCTAAAATTTCAGTGAAATAAGAACTTAGAGACAAATAATAAATACACATATCAATATCAGTATACATGTCATTTTTAATATACTGGGTCTGGAAATTATTTGTAACAGAAAATGAGCCTCTTTTCTAGCTGGGAGCATGCTGGCTCGTACCAGAGCACTTTGAGAGGTTGGACCCTTGTCACCTCTGTGTTACGCCTCCAATTGCACTTACCTATTGCAGCTGCTTCTCTTCTGTTTCAGCAATTCCTGACTAAACAGTAATTACCTTCAGTGTAGGGTGGCAAGGGGTGTACAAGGAAGGAAGAGCACACTCCTTGTATGTTCTATAGGTTTATGCTTTTATTTCACTGGACAGGAAGAGGCTCAGACTATAAACCAGGCAGCATTCGGTTTTGATTTGTTTGGGGTTTTTTTTGGTGGTGGGTTTTTTTTCTTTTCTTTCTTTTTTCCCTATTATAATATCCTGAGACACTAACATTTTTCAGGCTGTGAGATTCAGATTTTGAAGCACTTTTGTTTCAAGTGTCATTGCTTATCATTATGATAAAAAGACATTGCAACTGAGAGAAAGAAGATAGTTGCCTGCATATTTTCAGACCCTCTTTCCAGTGGATATTTTCAAACATAACATCCTGTTGAATTTGAAGTGCACAGAGGTTGATTGATGCTGTAATTGATTTAAAGCTGATTTCTCTTAGAACTGTCATTGGAAGACCAGAGGTGATAACATGCTTTCATGATGAGCACTGCATATGGTTTACTGATAAGAAAGTTGGAGTGGAAATACTATATTTAAAAACCTTCAGGATGGAAGGAAGAGGAAAGGAAGGAAGGGAAAAAACTCTGACAGTGTTAACATTTCTGCTGGATCCAAACCAACTTGGAGCCCTGCATCAGGGACAAAAGGAGGGTGCATGGCAGTTGAAGAACTGGAACCTGGATCAAAGCAAAGCAAAAGTAGTTTTCAAAACAGTAGCATTTACTTCTTAAAGAAAAAAAAAATATATATATATATATGTATAATGAAACCCCAAAGCATACCGGTAAAATATTACTAGACTTGGATATTCCACAAAATACTGAGACAAATTTCTGTGATGTTACTGTCTCCTTTAACTTCTGGAGTCAGTTTAGCCCAGATGACTTGAAACTGATTTACAAATTTGAATGTATTGTACGTGATTTTGCATTTTAAAATGATGTGTTGGGTTTACACAACATTTCGGCTTCACTGTCTACTTTTGATAGCTCTAGAGATGCCTGAAAAATGGCATTTTTTCTCTAATTTTTCAATTCCCCTTGTTTTGGAAGTTGCTAAAGCTCATTCATACCTTGAGAACAGCTTGAAAACTTCTTGTCAGTCTTTTCCTGACATGATGCTGAGACTGAAAACGGGAAAATGCAGTAAAAAATGGGATATGCTTTTAGAGACACTGAGCTAATACTACTTCATATTACGATTTAAGTGCAAAAATAATAATAATAAACGATACATACACTGCAATTTGTTAATTTTATGGTGTCTATGTGGAAGTTGAATAACCATCCCAAGGTTTGTGCCTTGATTCACATGTCTCTTTTAAAAACGGATTTGCGTCATGGCCTCTCTCTCTGAAGTACAGTTGGACATATGTGGTACCAGCAGGGGCTATTCTGCCTCCAATATTTGCTTCTTTATAGGTCTGCCAACACTGTGGAACCCTTAGATAGAAACTCATGAGGTAAGCAAACGTTCTTTATAGGACTTAGTATGTGTGAGGTTTTTTAATTGCTTTTTTTTTTCTCAGTGGTGATACTGCTTGAATCTACTTTGGGTATAAATCAGAAGAACCGTCACAATTAAGTCTATTTTATGCAAATGTAGGTAATGATCCATTAACTCATGGTATCAAAGATATTTTCACATTCATCACTCAGTGACCTTCTAATATAGGGTAAATAAATACAATTCTGGGCTGTTCTGTTGAACTAATTCATTTTCCAACGGTATAATAAGCTTGTAGGAAAGTAATCAAATTTTGAATTATAGCTGAGGAATGAGGACTTTAGTGTTGAACACCTCCCACCTTTAAAAATAAAAAACACCCCAAACCCACCCCCCCAAAAAAAAAAACAAACCAACAACCCAAAAACAAACCCACAGAAGAAATTTAAGAGTGAAGTGTTGTGGTTTCTGCACTTGGATGTCAGAGTGTAAAGAGCAACAGTGCATAGCAATTAACTGTAACAGCGATAAGAGAAAAGCTGTTGTGAGCACAGCACACAGTATTAACAGACAACAAAATTGGGGTCTCTTTGAAACATTTTTCTACCCATATGCAGATCTTTAGAATACTTGTGACTGGAAAAGGTACCTGCATCTTCTGTTGTATCCATATGGTCCCATAGTAACAGATGCCTGAAATGGCTTAGGAAAGGTGTGACTCATACTATCTGCTGGATTTTTCCTGGCATTTTTTCCCTTGATTTGTCAAAATATTGCACAAAAGAATGTTCATTTATAGGATTACAGACTAAAACCTACATTTAGAAATGCTGTCATAAATGCCTGCATGCAGTCTGGCTGTCTTTCCTGCCAAGGACTGTTAATGCTTAAATTAGCCACCTGATGGTCTGGTGCCTTGTTGTTCACAAATGTCAACTGCTCATGAAAGAAATAACAGTTTTTTCCCTCGATTCACAGAATAACATTCTGGGTGAGCTCATAAACCCCATTAATTGCTGGCTAAAACTTGCAGCTACTTTCTTTTGCTTTAGTTAGTGCTCTGTTTCTGGTTCAAAGGCGGCTCATAGAGCTGCCCCCAACACTGCGAGTTGGACTCTTCAAACTTCGTCTCTTTGAAAGGAAAAGTGGCTGAGAGAAGAAAGCAGAAAGTTAGATCTCAGTCTCACTTCTGGTTATAATTGTATGTAATTATTAGGTAAAGAATTCAAATTGCAGGCTTTCCCTCTGCACAGGGTTTATTCAGAGAAAAAACATATTAGTTTTCTCTATTTTTTTTCTGCTGAAGGGTGCTTAGTGTTTAAGATGATTAACTTTTTTTGTCTTCTCCATCTCCTCTTTGCCCTCTCCCCTCCAGCTATGAATTCCCCAAAATACAGAACCTGTTTTAAAGTCCGAATGAAGTTTTTAAAAAATAATAATTAAGTGCTTTGGATTCTGAAAGCAGTATTTAAAAAATTTCATCTTCTTAAAACTATTTTCTTGATTTTTTCCAGAAATATGAAATTAAACTGTGGCATATTTCCTGTAATTTGTATTTAATTTAGGAAATTGTGTTACCAAAATAGCTGTTTAATTTGTACTTTTCTGCAATTTCAAAGTAGTTCTCTACTGTAGTCTTAGGAACCCTTGTAACACATTTTACTTCAGGCATACAACTACCTCATGAAGCTCACACATCCTCAGTCTGATTGAAAATGTTACAGCTCTCTGCCAAACTATTCTGAGAACCAGTTAATCACTTTGGGTAGCTACAAATACCTGGAGTTCCTGTATTTCATCAATGGATTGACAGTAACCAAATGGAAAGATTTTTAAGGAAATAGAGGCAGTAGTGGACAGAGTGAAGCAACAAGAGTGCCCAGCTGGAATATTGTCACCATTGATGTGTTTCTATCAAATGTGAAATAAGGTATATAGAGAATATACACCTAAAAAAGAGTCAGGGATGGAAGTGTTTCTGAGAGCACCCCATCACAGAGGAGGTAAAATGGATTTTTTTCTTAAATATCTCCTCTCTTAAACACTTTTATTTCTCCAAAATTCACAGCAATTAAGCCAAATCCTCTTTCTGATTCTCCTCATCATAGGAGGAATCAACTTTTTAAAAGGGTAGACAAGGGCAAGACAAGGGGGAATGGATTAAAGCTAAAGGAGGGAAGGTTTAAATTAGATATTAGGGGGCCTTTTTTTACAGAGAGAGTGGTGAGGGGCTGGAACAGGCTGCTCAGAGAGGTGGTGGATGCCCTGTCCCTGGAGGTGTTCAAGGCCAGGTTGGGTGGGGCCCTGGGCAGCCTTGTGTAGCTCCAGGCCTGGAGGTTGGTGGCCCTGCCTGTGGCAGGGGGGTTGGAGCTCTGTGATCCTTGGGGTCCCTTCCAACCCAGACCATTCTCTGAGTCTATAGCAGCATGCCCAGGTTTGGTTTTGTCCTATTTACAACAAGGACGGGTCTCCAGAGAAGGGAAATGACCAAGTGTGGCTATTTCCAAGGTGTGTAATGTACCTGGGACAGGCTGTGAGGATTATGGTGATCAAGTATGTTATTTGAGAAAAAATACAATTTTTCAGCATTTAAAAGAGCATTTAAATCAGTTATTTTAATTGCCCAAACCAAATTTGACCAAGATTGGGACACACTTCTTAAAAAAGGCTGTGGGACCAGTTAGCCAAAGACAGCAGTGAACTCTGTGGTGGTATTTCCTGCGTCCTATCTGGAGTGGGATGCTGAAGGATCTTGTGCTCAGAGTGTGAGTCTGTGTGAGCCAGCCTTGGAAAATGAAGACAAGGGCACAAAGAGATCTGCTATTCACAGCAGGAACTTCAAACCTTGCATCTGGCATGCACTGCTTAACTTTTAATAGCTTGTGCTGTAAAAATGTGTTAAAGACTCGTTATGCTGGTTAAAACCAGGCAATAACGAAGCTGCGACGGACTGTTTGCTTTGGACCCGAGTGAAACGTGGCAGTTTCCTGACTAGACACAACCTGATGAAAATGTTTAAATATAGATGTTGTGAACACACTAAGGTTGGCAATAGAAACTCTTCATCTGATACCAGCAGTGTACAAAACAGCTGTATCAAACATAACTGATGTGAGAGTTTTGCAGCATATTTCACCTGTTTTGAGCTTTTTTTCTTAAACTATATCGATTTCCTTAGCTTGTTAAAGTTGTAACCAGTCATAATTAGCAGTAAGTTTCTAGGTACTGTTGTAATAGTAGAGGACCTTTTTTTTTAAAGGCTAACAGGCTTTGTATATAGGTTATATATAGGATTAGCAGGCCTGAGTAATTTAAGATACATCAGTATTTGTGATATATATTTTCTACCTTTTTTTGGTTTTATATGGATTTTGTAAGAGGTTCCCAAGGCTGTCTGGAATAAGTAGGTTTCTTCTTTCCTTGCATGGATTTCTTTGTGGCTAAAAATCATTTAACTAGAAGACTGTTGTTTTCATTGTTCAGTTGCTGGGGTTTTTTGTGTGGCATCTGTGTGTTGTTGTTTACCCCCTTACCCCCTGAATCTTAAACTTTGTACTTTTTCTTTTTTTAACTCTATGAGAAAGTGGCTTAAACTTGTATTTTTTTGGTTTAGAAGTAAGATGGAGTGTCTTGAAAACTTAGGAAGTATTTGTCTGTGGTATTGAATCATTCAAAAATAGCTTACCATCTTCATGATGACTTGGGAAAATCATCCTGCTTCTGCTACAGGACATCGCTTCTACTTTATTTAGATCATTTGTTATATTCCAGCAAAGCACTCTGACAAACCAGCCATTTCACTGTGCATTAAGAATTAATAGAAAAAAACCCTAGTTAACGAGAGGTTTTCATGGAGAATCTTGATACTGTGATCTTATGTTATGAATTATTTACATTTATTTGTTAGAGTGGTGAGTGAAATGGGTAAACATTTAGTGTTTTAACAGTGCATAGAGCACACTAATGTAGAAGAGAATTCATGCGTGTTGAAATTGCTTCTGTGCTGCATATTCACTTAAATGGTAACATCTTGTGGTCCCTTCCAACCTCTACGCTTCTGTGATGCTCTGATTCTGTGATCCTATTGTTATATAGGGTGAATTAAAGGGCTAGAGACATGTAAAAATGTCCCTGTTTACAGACTGTAGATCACTTCTTAGAGAAGGGATCAAAGTGATCACTTTGTGGTGGTCAGTTGGAGCAGAATCTGACTGGAGACCTGTGACTAGTGGTGTTCCCCAGGGCTCAGTGTTGGGTCCAGTCCTGTTTAATATCTTCATTGACAACCTTGATGAGGGAACAGCATCCACCCTCAGCAACTACCCGATGATGCAAAGCTGGGAGGGGTGGGTGACACGCAGGACACTGCGCTGCCATCCAGAGAGACCGGGACAGGCTGGAGAGCTGGGCAGTTAGAAACCAGATGAGATTCAATAAAAGCAAGTGTAGAATCTGGCACCTGGGAAGGAATAACCATTTGTATCAGTACAGGCTGGGGCATGACCTGCTGGAGAAGAGCTCTGTGGAGAAGGACCTTGTTGATGACAGGTTGGCCATGAGCCAGCAGTATGCACTGGTGGCTAAGAGAGCCAATGGGATCCTGGGGTGCATCCAGTGTGGCCAGCAGGTCACAGGAGGGGATCCTCCCCCTCTACTCTGCCCTGGTCAGGCCCCACCTGGAGTATTGTCTCCAGTTCTGGGGCCCCTGGTATAAAAAGGACAGGGATCTCCTGGAGAGAGTCCAAAGAAGGGCTACAAAGATGATGAAGGGCCTGGAGCATCTCCCCTGTGAGGAAAGGCTGAGTGAGCTGGGGCTGTTCAGCCTGGAGAAAAGAAGACTAAGGGGGGACCTTATTAATGTTTATAAATATCTTAAGCAGGGGATGCAGGGGAATTGGCCAGCCCCTCTTCAGTGTCTGTGGGGACAGAACAAGGGGCAATGGCTGAAAATTAGAGCACAGGGAGTTCCACACCAACATGAGGAAGAACTTTTACCCGGTGAGGGTGAGGGAGCCCTGGGACAGGCTGCCCAGGGAGGTTGTGGAGTCTCCATCTCTGGAGATATTCAAGACCCGTGTGGACGCCGAACTGTGCAATGTGAGCTGGGGAGCTGCTCTGGCAGGGAGGTTGGACCCGATGATGTCTCGAGGTCCCTTCCAACCCCTATGATTCTATGAAAGTAAACAGAGCTCTGTTGACCTATCAGGGAGGCCTCCAACTCACCTATGTTTCTTTGAGATTTTCTGAGACAGAGGTGGAAGACAAGTGTGTTTTAAAGATGTTACATTCCTGGTATCAGCAGGGCAGCATTTGATATGGTAGAGGGTTATTATACACTTTTTCTACTGCTTTCAGTAAACTATCAATAAAGAAAATAATAAAAAGTTTAGGCACAGATTAACAGTAACTAAGAATATGGTTACTTTTAGTGCTGAAGTTAAGAAAGCAATGAACAGAAACTGCTCCTATGGGTATTGTGTACTCTGGTTTACTAGCAGTGCTGCTTCAAAAGCTCTGTAAAGGGAAAGGAAATCTGCTGGGCACCATATAGTTGAATATCATAAGCAAGCAATATTCTAAATCTTGAAATATTAGCTAGTATGTGATGGCAGTTGTGTCACTGATAATAACAACATTTTGGGGAAAAGAAGTAATTTGCACTGATTTGAAATACTGTATTGTTTGTAGAAGATGATTTACCTCTCAGAAAGAAGTATTGGAGAAGAATTTATATTGAGATCAACGGTAAAACAGATAAACCAGTTTTTATGCAGTGTTTTTGACCAGAATATGAACTTTTCTTGAAGTCTAAAACTTTTATGAGCTCCCAGGTGAATCACTCCTGTCTGCAGTTACAACAGGTTTATATAAGCTCCTCATTTTGTTTTGATAGTGTCAGAACGTTCCATCTTGACATCTGCAAAGGTTCATCTTTCCTTCATAATTTTGATTCATTTATCTAGATGTGTCAACTATGCTAAGTCTATATTAAGATGCTTGGGTGCTTATTCTACATGGCACAGCGCAGTATAAAGTCCAGAAGTAGAAGGAAAATGAGATGATATTTCATTTGTTTCAGAACTTCACATGCACTTCATGTTCTGGAGGGATGTCAATTTTTATTTTGGTGCAGTCTTTATTTGTGAATACATAAATATGTGTGTTTGTGTGTGGATACATGAATATAGAAATGTATTTACATATATATATGAATATAGCTATGCAAACAGACCAGGAAACATTTCCTTCTGAATGTTTTGAATCAATAGCTTTCTGTTGCTATCTGCTCTGTAATATTTTTTGGCAATATACGACGCTGTACTCTGTGTTCTTAAGTTAATTGGCTATGCTGCTCATTAAAAGACTCTACCCAACCAGTAGCTCACTGACTGGGGCACACCACTGAAATACTGAATGGTGGTAGACACAGAGCCCTGGATCTGGCTCTTCCCTCCACACACAGTGTAGAGTCAGATTTACTGTTTCCCTCTTTGTAGCTCAGTGAGTACATACGTAATACATATAAAATGTGCTTGCAGAAACAGATGGAGTTGCATAATACTCGACAGCATAACAGTTGGGAACCCTCCAAGGAGAAGTGAAATAGGGATTAAAGTCTCTTCAGCTGGAGGAGGATATGGACCAGGATCTCCCCTGGGGAATGTTGTGTCAGCAGGGTAGGCAGTAGTAGGCAGGGGAGAACTTTTCTTTTTTCCCCCTTTTCTCTTTTTCTAGAAATAACAGAGCTCATCTACGTGATGAGCCTGACAAGTGAAAGAGCTGAACACAGTCTTACCCTGATGGGTCTTGACCATGAAACATTTTCACACTTCATTTTTGTGCCAGCTCTGGAAGAGGGGCTCCAGGTACCCATAAGTGCTGTGAAGTTTGATTTAAACTCTTAATATTTATGGATTTAGGTGGCCAGGCTTCTTGAAAATGTATTCTACAATTTTATACCAACCCCTCAAATTAAAGTTACTTCAGTAATGGTATTTTTTCATCATTGGTATAGAAATGATCTTTGTAATAAGTAAATCATCTCATCTGGGGTAGCTACAGATGCCAGGTAGATGGATAATACTGTGCCACTGTTTAAAAAGAGTAATGGAACAGTCCTGGTGATTGCTGGCCTGTTAGCCTGGTATTGATCTGGAGAAAAATAATGCAGCAATTAATATGAGGTTTGCTTAATAAAAAATTAAGGAAGATAATTAATGCCTAACAGCATTGACTGAGGGAAAATAGATCCTGCCAAGTTACCTTAGTATTGGTTTTGATGAGATTACAAGCTTGATTGATAAATCAAAGATGTTGCCATTAGTCATGTGCCTTGAAAAAGTATCTGTAGCATGTGATACATTAAGAACAACAGCAAAACAGCATGCTGCAGGAGATTAAAAATAAGCAAGTGGTATATTTTAAAGCAATTTAAAAAAAATCAGTTATGGCATCATCAAGATGTTTTTAGGTTCTTTTTTCTGTGTTTTTGAACACTTTCAGTCAACATGTAATAAAAAATGATTTATAAAATTTTTGGATTACACAGGGTAAAAGGTGATAGGGACTGATTAGAGTGGTCGGAATTTCTTGTGTGCAACATGCAAAAAAGTCCATGCTTTTAATAAAGCCACATGCTCAGAAAGGAAGATCCTACCTTGGAAGTCATTATTCTTTCAGACAGTTTGTGGTGGGTTGACCTTGGCTGGACACCAGGTGCCCACCAAGCTGCTCCATCGCTCTTCTCCGCAGCAGGATGGGAAGGGAGAAAATAAGATGGGAAAAACTCGTGGGTCAGGAGAAAGGCAGTTTAAGAAAGCAAAACCAAAGGCTGGGTGAGGAAGCAAAGGAAAAGATAAGATTTATTCTCTACTTCCCATCAGTAGGCGATGTCCGGCCGCTCCCCGGGAAGCGGGGCTTCAGCACGGGTAGTGGCTACTCCGGGAGACAAACGTCATAGATGACAAATGCCCCTTCCCCCCTTCTTGCTCCTTTCTCTCAGCTCTTACTGCTGAGCAGGTATCATACGGTGTGGGACATCCTTTGGGTACTGACTGTGTCCCCTCCCAAGGTCTGTCCCAGCCAACTGGTGAGGAGGAATGTTGTGGAAACAGCCTTGGTGCTGGACCCAAACCATCCTGTCTTACCAACTCCTTGCTGGCTGCCAGCACAAAGCACAGCCCTGGGAGGGGAAATTAACTCCATCTCAGTGAGACAATGCACTGTTCTTTTGGTGGAAATGGATTAAATAGGAGTTCTTAGTGTTCTCCCCTTTTCTGTGTTAGGAATGGAAAGCAGAGTGTGTCAGGTAGGAATGGAAAAATGTTAACTCTAACTTTTGTTTGTTTATAAGGCTGTCAGAAAGTTACCAACTCTGTCCACCTTTCAAAGCATGTGTTCACAGTTTAAACAGTATCCACAGAACACTTCATTCCAAGAAAGATGACAAGTCTGTATGTTTCTCCTGTAATGGAAAACTGGGAGGAACTGAAAGATCTTGATTTGTCCAAATAGTAGAAGTGAAAGTTACCACCTGATTTGTTTTGGATGGAGTGTAGTAATTTGATAGGAAATCGAAGGGCAAGTTATCCTTTCCTTTCAAGCAGATACAGGCTGGCACCATAGGTGTGTGGTTCTGGCTGAATTTCTGAATAGTGGAAAATTCAAACCAGTTTTCAGCATTAGTTACCGAGCTGACCCAACTGTCTCACTGAAGTGATCCTTCCCATTTTACACTGGAGGATTGTCATCCTGGTGATAATTGGTGTGTTTGTGAGGCCAGCTGAACCACTGTCCGTCAAAACATCCTGAACTTATGGGAGCTGGATCTTTGCTGCACTGTAGTAGGGGTAAATACACAACTCCCTCTTAGAACTCTTCTGTCTTAATAGTAAAGAAATGAAAATTTCTGGTAGCTAAACACAGATTAGAAAACTCCATGCACAAGTTGAAGAGAGGGTAAACGATGGTGGTGTGAGTGCTGCCTGAAAAAGGAAAGAAAACCTCTCTCAAGCTAAGGAATCAGCATTTTTCAGGAAAAAAGCAATATATACCCTACTGGTTTATGTTATTTCGAGAAGCTTCAAGACAGAAGTGACACTAAGTGGCTTTTTGGAAGGTGAGAAAGAATAGAAGCTAGACAGAACAAGCCTCATACCAGAGTTATGTAAGACAAATTCCCAATTTTATTTTTAGCAAGATAGAACAGTTGTAGAGAATAGAGCGATATGCTCTAAATGAGGATTGCTGACAAAGCATATGTTGTTAAAAACTGAGGAATGATAATGAAATAGGACAGAGGAGGCTGAAATGTTGTCAGCATTCTATAATGCAAATGAAAAGAAGCCATTACAGTTCCTCTTCCTTGAGGAAGCCATCTATGTATATTCATTTCTTAATTCAAAAAAGAGATAAAATGCTTCAATTAAAAAATGTGATTTTTTTTCTTTTGTTTTTTTCTACTTCAGTTTATGGCAAGTGCCCTGGTAAAAAACTAGATTTAGAGTTCTGCAAGTAGAAGAGATGAAATGGAGAATGGTTCTCAAATATTTTTTCTTTAAAAAAATAATATTATTATCTTGTGTTAAGTTTTGGTGGAGAATTAAGAGGTCTAAGTCTGTTTTTCAGTTTTCCTTCTCTGCTGCTACTTATGGGAGCACATAGAATAGAGTTTGCTCACTCTTTATACACTTAAATGAGTGTTGTAAATCTGTGTTCAGGTATGTGCCCTGTGCATCGTGCACATCCTCAAGATAGTCATGCTTTTGAGATATATATATATTTAATTATATTTATTATTGTTTAGTGTGCATTGCTCTATCAGGCTAGGTAGGTTCTGATTGTCTTGAGAGTAGAGAGGGTAATAAAACAAGAACATTAGTAAGCCCCAGACTACAGTTTCAGGTAAGCCTGAAGCAAATAGGGTTAACTGTCTCTAAATACCCATATGCTTAACATAGCGATAATATATATTGTTTTTACAGACTGGTGTGCTTTTGGTGCATGATCTGGTTTTGGGGTGAGGAGGAAATTGCTGAAAATAATCTAAGACAAGCTTTTCCTTGTGCTATGATCAGGAATATGAGGAATACTATAAATCTCACATTTGTGGCAGCTTTCCGAGTTGCCAAATCTCCTGTATTAATAGGAGACTCTGCTGAACATCTGAAACACCAAGGACCTCCTCGTAGCTAAGCCTCAGGCTCAATTAACTTTGTCTCTTACTGGTATTGAGCAAATATCTTGTTGAAAGCAAAAGTATTTTTCAATTTTCCGCCATTCTTACTAAAAAAGATTGAAAAACATATGGAGAGTACCTTGTGAATTCATGTGGTCCCTATATTAATTTCTGTTCTTTCCCTATCACTGTGGTGTCGTTAATCGTAAGTACAGCTTAAACATGAACACTTCCTTGTCCTGCCTGGGCCTGGGATCCCTGTAATCCTCTGCCCCAGGCTGGCTAGCTGAACAAAAGGCAGCCTTAATTAAATTATTGCATAAATTCCCTTTGGAGAAGTGGAATAAAATTCAGGAGATACAGGATATCCAGCTCTGAGCAGATGTGAGAGGAAATCTGGAAGCCTAGTGCACTGGCAGAAAAGATCCAAATCTCTGTTAGTGAAATGTGATGCTTTGAGAGATGATTATTTTTGAGAGAATTGCATCCCCTTTTGAAGCATTCTTGTTTGAATTTGATTAAATACATTGCACTTGTGACTGACAGACTAATTGGTGCAAAAGAGGGGAGCAGCTCGGTTTGCTGCCTCAGTGCTGCACAGTGTACAAACGTGTCAGAAGAGAAGCAGAGAAACATCTGGTCTCTGGTACGACAGGGTGCAGGAGAACAGCAGGCTCTATCTCTAGAGCTCATTGGTGTTGTCAAGCCAAAATAGTCTGCAGGGATCTGACAGTTTGATATTTTGGGTGAAGAGGGGAAGGAGAGGAAGGACTTCCCAAAATACTGTGTTGGTAGGAGTTGTGCTGCAAACCACCTGAAACGCTGTGTTTGAGTGCCCTGAGTCAGGTGCTGGGAGAGGTGGAGTGGGCTTTGAGCTGTAAACTCCTCCCAGATACCACCTTATGCACATTACAGTTCCTGAAACCAAGGAATTCGAGTGTAAGTTTGAAACCAGACACTTCAACCTGCCAGGACTGGATTCAGGGCATGTTTTCAGGATACACTTTATTTTTCTCCATTTAGAACAACAATAGATTTTGAAATACTGAAAGTGCTGGGGTAGAGTATGGCCACAGCCTTGCAAGGCTTCAATTGCCATCCCGTGGTCGTGCCTTTCTGTCTAACAATAACTATTGAGTGACTGGATTTAGGATGGTGCTGTTAACTGTGCTATCCCATGGCTTGTCATGAGTTTGGATGAAAAAAACCCACATCATCTCTTCCAGTTCAGGATGGAGCTCTCTAGCTCAAGCTCAGATTGCTGCCTGAGTCTGAATCGCATCTCACAAAAAGGTACCAACGATGACATGCATGAGGACCAACAGTGTTACATGGTATTTAGCTGTTGCATTGCATTTAGCTGCCTAACAGCTGGCATGTTCCTTAAGAAGCTGCTCTCTGCTAACGATACTGATGCTACAAAACCTGACATGATGCCTTAACCAGCACATGTTCCTTTGGTTTTCCTATGCCCTCTTAATGCCACCACACAAGCAGCTGAGATGATTCTCATTGACCAATTCAATTAGCTCTATGTAGTTGAACATGTTGCTAATTCTCATCTATTAGGATCTCCTTGAACTACTGGGACTATTTGCAACTGAAAGCATTTTAAATCTCTAGAAGAATATCTTTCTAGAGAAAAGGTAATAGTTGTCTGAAAAAGATGAGGAAAACGGCTTTTTCCTCTTTAGTAGGGACTATTTTCATGGAAATGACATGGAAGTGTAGGCTCTACACTGAATAATAATAATGATGACAGGAGATGGAATGAAGCAGACTATTTGCATATGGTTCCTCTAGCAGCAGTGTTTCTGTTGTTTCATTCTTTGCTGTCACTTAAAATCTGTTCATCTGCGCAGTGAGCCGTGCTGGAGCTGCTCTGTCTGCAGACTCTCCACGTTTTCCATCGCTCAGGCTCTCTGGGCAGGCTTGGGTTGTGGAGGTGCTGGTGTTGGCATGCAGGAGGATGCCAGCCAAGCCCAGGTTATAGCAGAAGCTCAGGAGCAGTCCTGGTGTATTGATTGATGTCTGCCTTTAATAGCAGGACTTCAGTTTGCTGGGTAAGTCGTTTCAGAGCAAAATACTGGATAATGCAGTCCAGTGTCTCAGGCAGAATCTCTCTCTGTTGATTTCAGTCCTTGACCTTTGCCATTAAGTTGTCTTTCACTCCTTGCAGTACAGCAAATTTTCTGCAGATTTCCAGCTCTCAGCTGATAGTTCTGCATAAGTTCACAGTGGTTTAAATGTTTTCTCACTGCTGACCTCAGGTGGGGGGGCTTTCAAACCCCACCTTTGCATAGATACAAATTGTTGGGAGTGGGATAGGGAGCACATGGCTTCTGTCACATTAAAATGGACTTTAATTTTTTTTGAAAGCTATGGGAATGAAAAATAAAAACGGAAAGGAAGGGGAGAAAATATTTGAATTGGGCAGTAGTTTCTTATAAACTCTTCTGACATCTTTCAACTACGTGAGATCATTCTTATGCAATAATAAATGAAGTAAATTAGTAGCTAAATCAAAGATCAGTTGGATTCAGTTTACAGCAATAATACATAGGCTTAAGGATTCAGAACCATAGTCCAGAAGCAGGAAAACAAGCTGGCCCCATGACCAAACATCCAAACAATTCAATTTGGTCTTAGTGGCCACTAGAGAAATAGTAAAGAAACAGGACAAATGGAGATTTACCCAACCTTGGGATACCTTGTGGGTTTTACCTGATGACTTGGGAGAAGAGAAAGGCACTTCTTAGCTGGAATTCACATCTGTGCCATCATAACTAACAGGCAATGAGAGACTCTGTCCCTGACCTGCTTTTGAACCCACTGACTTCCATCAAACCCTACAACATTGTCTTGTAAAACTGGATTTAAAGGCTGTGTTTAAAAGATTCTTTCTTTTTAGATTTATCCTTCTTTGTGTTTTCTGTGTGTATAAAGCACCTGCATCAATATATATATTTTTAACATGAACATACGATTCATTATTTTACATGTATTGATCTTTTCCTGTTTCTTTTTCAGACTGAAAAAAATGTTCTAATTATTGTTTGTTTGTTTATTTATTTAGACATTTCTGTGCAGTGTATCTTAATTGTTTTGGCTTTTACTTTTCCATAATTTACTTTTCTATAGTGCTGTTTTAAGTCCTCCTTGAGGTAAGATATTTAGGATTGCCTGGCCAATTCCAGACGTGGTACATCATCAATATATTCAGTGATGGTTTTGAAATATTCTTAATGCTTTCTCTTTGCCTTTTTGAGTATTACTGATCACTAAGCTGACGTTTTAGAGAACTGTCTGATATGACACCAGATGTATTTTTATGTGTGGCAGTGTGTTATCTGGGGCTTGGTATTGTACTAGGTAGGGTTATTTCTACTTGTGTGCAGCTCGTTGCCATTGAGCTGTACCTATAATTTTATCACCAGATATTTATATTGCCTGTGCCTTTTCAATCCAACTTATGTACAAACATTCAAACTTGCCACATGATTTACTTAAATGTTGAATATCACCAATCTAGGCACTGATCCTTGGAATAACCCACGTCTCTATTCTGGAAAAAGCAGAAATTTTCCCATATCCTTCTTTTAATGAATTGTTAATTCACAGGACGGCCCTCTGTCTTGTCTCATGGCAATATAGCTACTTTAAAATACATAGGTAAGAGACACTAGCAATAAAGGTTATGGATTTTTTTTTAATCTGTGATTTTACTAAGGTCACAGTATGAAACTGACTTGTCTCTGAAGAATTGTCCTATACATATTTAGCCTTTGTGATTAAATTGGGCAATATAGTGAAACAGAATTTTAACTAATTTAGAAAATCTCAGCCCATCACTTAAGTCTCCAAGGTAACCTGGGGGTTCAAAATATTGTGTCCAGTTCTGGGCCCCTCAGTTCAAGAAGGACACAGAACTCCTTGAAAAAGTCCAGTACAGGACCACCAAGATGATGGACGCAGTGGAGCACCTTCCTTATGAGGAGAGACTGTGGGAGCTGGGCCTCCTTAGCTTGGAGAAGAGGAGACTGAGGGGTGACCTTATTAATGTCTATAAATACGTAAAGGGAGAGAGTCAGGAGGCTGGAGCCAGGCTCTGCTCAGGGATGGCCAGTCACAGGACAAGGGGCAGTGGGTACAAGCTGGAGCAGAGGAGATTCCTTGGTAATGTCAGGAGGAAATTTTTCACTGTAAGGGTGGCAGAGCCTTGGGACAGGCTGCCCAGAGAGGTTGTGGAGTCTCCTTCTCTGTAGATATTCAAACCCACCTGGATGCCAACCTGTGTGATTTAGTCTGGGTGATCCTGCTCTGGCAGGGGGGTTGGACTGAATGATCTGTCGAGTTTCCTTCCAACTCCCAACATTCTGTGATTCTGTGAAATGCAGTATTTAACACTTAAAATGTGACACTGTTGACCCTGAGACACTAGGAAGAAGAAGGTCCTGCTAGGCTTTCCTTTAAACAACATTTTCCATCATTGTCTAGTGGCTGACTTGCAAAGTGCATTTTCACTAGTGGATTAGCACAATTTTGAATAGCAAAATTTGGTATTTCCTTTTATTACTGCTAGAAAACTTACTCAGTTTATGTTAAAAAAAGATGTTTTGATACATTGTTTTTCTCAAATAAGCTCCCAGCACTGAGAAATAACAGATTAGTGTCAAATTGTGATTCTCTGTCCCTGAAATACGTTCTGAAACAGCAGCTCTCCTGGCACAGAGCTCTCTGGAATGGTGAGAAAAGGGGATGGGAAAAGATTTTTTTTCTCTCTCCTCCCCATTTTTTCCTCTGTGAGTAGTATATTAAAGCCAACAAATGAGATTTGTTATTAATAATGTTTCTAACCTTCTGAATGATTAATATTTAGATGATGACTTAGTATGAATGGTAAGACTTAATCGTGATAATGAACTCAAGGTTAAATAATGCTTATATAGCACCGTTCCATGTGGGAGGTCAAATGTTCTATGCACATAATTAATTTTGCCATAGAAGACTCCTATTATAATCATGTAAGTAATTTTAAGGAAAAGCAGAAGTTAGAAAAACCCAGTGTTTTGTCCTGAGCTCACATTGTGAGAGATGGGAGCAGAACCAAGCAGTCCTGAGCTTCAGGCCCCCACTGGATACAAACCCTTTATTCAAACCAAAATGAAGCAAACCACATTAAAACCAGAAGAAAAATTGCTAACTCTGTATTCCAATTGCTGTTCTGCCAACTTCAGTTCCCTAAATGTGGTGGAGAAGTGAGTGAATGTGAATAAAACTTTGGGGGAGGCAGGGTTTTTTTTTGTCATAATGTTGCTGCAGTGGTGCTGTGTGGAGGTTTCTGTGATGGAAACAAAGAGACTAAGCAGCAGAGCATGTCCAGGTGCCAACAGCAGGTGAGAGCATCACTCACATAGGAAAGGCCTGTTGAGAGACTGAGAACTTCAAATTTGCTGTCCCAGAGAAGAAGCAGGGCTGTTAGGCTTGAGTTTCCCAGCTGCCTGTGTAGCTTTAAAAGGTGAATTAAGAGGTAAGCTTGGGAGTTATTTTATTTTATATTTTATTTAATTTTAATTTTATTTTATTTCCTTTTTTAATTGATTTTTTTCTTTTTCCCCTTTTTCTTTTCTTTCCTTTGTAATTTTTTGCATCCTTGCCTTTTCTTTGTCTCTTTCCCCTTTTCCCTTTTTATTCAATATTTTTAATTACTACTTTTATTATATGTAGAACCTTCCAATTTGAATGTAAACTTCTTTTGTGTGTGTGTGTGTGTTACAAGAAGTGATGAGGAGAAGGGGCAGGCCTGGAAGACATTTGTCTCTTGCAAGATGAGCTATGACAACATCCAAGATAATGGAGAATGAAATCCTGTGTCAAATGGTTTTGGGAGTCAATACCACAAAAAGTTGCCTTGTACCACTTTCCCCAGGACAAAGTGTGAGGGAAGACGTCAAGACCCATGTGGATCTGGGGATCCATCAGGCTGAGGTTGACACCTTTGAGCTGTGGGAACCCCTTCTTGACATCTTCATGAATGCTTGATCTTGTGAGTCCCTGGCAGCAGAAGTCCAAGGGATGTGGCATGCCCATGCACACAGTCACACCAACCTGCCTTTCCTGCAGGAGTTCAGGAGCTCACATGTTCTGGCCCTCACCTCCCACATATCTCTGGGGTGAGGGCAGGCTTCTGGCACTCCTCAATTAGCTAAGAAGCAGAACACATTCTGCTCTGGCAATTCCAAATGAGTGCAAATTAAGGTAAATTAGAAAATCATGAACTATTTAATACTCCTATTTCCACATTATTTATTCAGAAGAAATTTCTATTAACAGTGCTTTGGACTCACAAAGCAATTAACTCCATCCCTTTCACAGATCCCTCTACAGATACACTGACATGCTCTGCAGAACAAAGGATTTCATCTTTTGGGACTAAGATGCTGGGATTTTTTTTTTCCCTTTCATTTGCTTATCGCTGTGTTAACATGTGAGGGAAAATGATTAGTTACATTGCTGCATTCTGTGAAGATCCAGAAGGTCAGGAACATGTATCTAGATTTACATCCACTTCAGAAATGTTTTCCATTGCAAATATTCAGAGCATCCAAAATGATGGTCTTGTTGTCTTCTAGTCTGCTTTGCCCTTGTCTCCCTGAGAAATACGTCTGAGTAGACAGCTTCTGATTCCTGTGTTTAGTTTGGTACCTGATACAAGGCACAGATTACACTTCCTTTCAGAGAGGACAAGTGTTGTTAGACAAACTATCAAGGATTTCATTGACAGAGAGATACATTCCTTCTAAGTTCCATGGGGTTCAGGAGTCAATTCTGGGATATGGTGGATGCTTTTGTGCAAGAAGGTTGATTTTCTAACATAGCTCTAATAAATGCTGTAGTGCTGAAGGAAATGCACACTTTAATTATTCTAAAACATAATTTATACATTAGTTTCCATAGTAACTTGTCATTGCTGTGGCATGGTTGGAGCTGGTGACATTTGTGAGTGTAGAAAGTCAATTTATGCAGTGATTTACAATGTAGCATTTGATTTCTCAAGTAAATATTGTTTTTGTTGGTTATGGCCAGCTGCATTTATATTGAAATTGTTGTATATTCCATAGGTGGAAAGTAGATGGGAAAATTAGTCAATGGGGTCACTGTATTTTAAACGTTAAGAACTGTAATTGAAATCTGTTTCTGCAGAAGGTTGTATTTAGAAAAATACACTACTTTGACACATGGGAATATTGTTTCTTCAGGGCTTGCTCCACTGTTAAATAAAGATTTAAGTGTTTAGCTCTGAAGGAATCATCACTTTCAACCAGGGACAATTCACTGTGCCAATAAAAAGGTTGTGTACAATTTGGAAAGAACAAGAAAACAGTCTTCTTGGTTCTAATTAGTTTTCTTGATATATAAGGTAATATATTTCTCAGAAGGATATAAATGATACTAAAACTTTTATTTTGACATAATAAGCCTTCTAAAGAATTGCTGAGCTTAAATGAAGGATACATCCAATGGTTGAAACCCTGTTTTCTGCTGTTAGGCTTGCAACTGTAGTTGGAGGAAACTCTCCTGGATCAACCACGAGCTCTTGCTGCTTCAAGCTTATTTTTTAATAAACATCTTTAATAGATTATGGAAATCTGCTGCATCTTAAAGCTGAGGTATCACATCCCAGAAGGTGTGTGTTTGTGTAGGAGGGACATGCCAGTCTTGCCTTGATCACTGAATCTGATAGCTGCAAAACCACAGTTTACCCAAGAATGGTTTGATGAAGGTAAAGAATGCCAAGACTTATCTGTGCTTGGCTGACATTATTGTGAATGTAACTTGAGCTTCTTGATGCTGATCTCAAAGCCAGGGTACCCTGTGGTAACAAGTGAATTCCTCAAAGACTTATAGGTTTCTTCTGGTAATAGGTTTACCAGATTATCTGCTAGTAAATGGGATAAAAGCTGGATACATTGGAACAGTACTTTCAGCTACGATTGGTTTTGTGTTATAATGTCAGGTTTTAGAATGTAGGTGATTAGCTATTTAGTTTGAGGAGGAAGTACAGAATGAAGAAGGTGGTTCTAAGGTGACTTAGAAATATTTAAACTATGATAACACAAACTAAGGAGCAGGGGAGTGTCTCTGTTGTACAGGTACCCTGGTGAAAAGGCCTCTGTGGAGTTAACAGTGTTCTGACAGTAATACATACAGCAATAACAAAACGCATCATTAAAGGGTTTTGTGTGGTCCCATAGAGTCCCTCACCATTGTGTAGCTACAGACCTTGCCTATGCAGGTCTCCAGACTGCCTACTGCTTTTAGCTGTGCAGCCTCTTGTGCAGCTGGTGTGGCTGCTCCAGGCCCCTGGCTGCTTGTTACGCTGAGGTTTCAGGCCACGTGCAAGTGTGTGGTGGGTTCTCATGAGAAGCAGCTGCTGCTGGGGTAAGAATTGCCTGGTGTTTGTAACCCTTATCTTCTGCTTTCTGCTTTTCATTAGTGGAAAAGTAAACTTTGAATGTAATGAAGCAGATAGCTGTCATTTTAATACCTGGTGTTACGCAGTAGTGCCTGTGTGCAGACGTATAGTCCCTAATCACACCATGGTTGTGCCTGAAGAAGCAATCTCTAGTCAGCACCAAGAGCATCACAAGAGGTAAGTACTATGAGGGGCTTTGAGCCACATCCAGTGAGAAGTGCATCAAACTGGGGGCAAGCATGGCCAAAAGCCATGGCTGGCATTGCCACCTGCTGCATTGCAGAAGCCTGTCTCAGCAACCTGTCTCCCACAACTTGGTGCTTAAACCAGCTCATCAGTAAATTACTATTTGAATTACAGAGCGTAAATACTGCGATTGTAGCTGTGCCCAGTTCACAAACAGGTGTTGCACTGTAAAGGGACAGGGTGGGAAAGGGGATGGAGCAGAGCAGATTATCAGAAAACGTCCATTCTCCTCTCCTGCCTGCCTGAGAAATGTTCATTGTCCCTTGCTTCTATTGTTTTCATTCTGCTTTTCATTCTCATTTGATGATGGAGCAGTAAGAAATAGATTTGTTCCTAGGAGGTCAGTCAGAACGCTGATGGAGAAATAGATTGAGATTGTGCTTTGAGGGAAATTTTTGAAGGCATATTTGAATGTGACTTTCCTTTTTCATTGTTTCTTCCTGTCCACCCTGCTGGCTGCCAGAAACAACTGGCCAATGGAAATTATAAAGAGACTGCTGGACTTCCATCAGCTACCAATTCATTTGTATTTTTATGTTTACCTGTTCTGTGTGTTTCCAGCTCCTGATGGAGTTAGGAAGAAGTTGAGCATAGCATTACAAAAATCTGCCCTGAAAAATAATTGTTGTTGGGAGGACTAAAATGTGTGAATAGAATTGGAAAACCAGAAAATAGTCACATCAGTGAAGCTTCTCCAGTACCTGACATGCTGTATCAGAATAAAGTTATTCTTAATATTTTTATTTTGTACAAAAGATCTACATGTACACAAATTTTAAAAGATTGCAAAAGGCAAGGTATGGAAGAGTGATGAAAACTGGCTGTATCTTGAAGGAATTTCTTGAGGAAACAGCAAGGCCACATTAGAAATTAAGAAACAGAAGTTTATCTGTGACTGTTTTTCTATTTTACTATAAAGTCTCAGTTATTTTCTCTGTAAAATGAGGATAATAGGACGTCTGTTGGGTGGACTGGTCAGAATACAGATTTGCAACAGTTGGGGAAGTTATTGCTTGTCGAGTGATCAGCAAAGATCGGATGAATATTCCATCTTGTTTCAAAGTAAGATGTGATAGCTTAACCCCATGTGCATTGGACTTGGGAAATGGAGTGCATTTTACGTACACACACCTATCCCCACAGTTAATGGCTGTGACTTGACTGATAAACTCTAATTTAACTGTCATCATGTGAATGTGACCAGCAATTTGCATGCAGAACTGTAACGTTCCTCTCCAGCTTTGTCACTCCTGTTTTCTCAGTGCACAGACACACCACAGTCAGATGCTTTTTTACCAGGGGTGACAGTTCAGGCTGCAGCACACAGAGCATGGTGAGTTAGTAGGATTTATGCAGCATTAGTTGTGCTGGTGTTGCAGCGATTTATCGAGGGAAATGAGATGTTTTCATAGTGGTCAGTTGCTTGTCACGTTTTGCATTTTCCTCTGTTTTTGTTAACCTAAAGGAATCCAAAGGTTTTGTGAACCTAAGGGAAGCCAAATATTTTGCTAGTATTCCATCAGCACTGCAATAACATTTTGGTTAAACTGGTGCAATGCACTTTTCCATGCTTTTTGGCAGTAAATTCCCATCTGTGGGCCAAAGGTTTGGGTGGCATGTGTTTGAAGCACTAGGAGAAATGTTGCCTTTTTTAGAACTAAAGCAAAGTTCATCATTCCATCAGTAGTTTACCTCTGTGTGTGATCCCATCGCCCTCATTCAAGGCGAAGGCTCTTGAATTGTTCTGGACTTCTTTTAATGGGTACATCTCTCAGTCTTGGGTTTTCTGTGCATCCCAAACCTACCTTAGCTAGAGAAATTAAGGACAAACTCTCATCTAAGCTCGGCATAAGTGAGACATAGTGATAATTAAAGCTTCAGGGACACTTAACTTGGTGCTTGAAGTACCAGAACTCGTGTTGTTCCTGCCAGCCTTCTCAGCTATAACGGCTTAGCAGCCTGAGCTCTTCTCTTTCTAAAGGCTCCATACCCGTGCCTACCCTGCAGGCTATGGACTAGGGGATTCAGTTGTGTCAGTTTCTAATTAAAAGACATTCAATATATAGCCAATGTTTCCTTGTGCCTCTTTGCTCCCTGTGCTCTGTGTTCAGAAGGTCCTTTGGGAATGTTACATTTTGTGTGATGGAGAGACTGAAGGGCCTAACTCTTGCTTGTGGATTCTTTTCCACTGTTAGGTCTCAGATTTGCAAGAAGGAAAAAGAAACTAAGGAGAAAAAGCCTGAAGGAGTGGTTAAAGCTTAAGAACCAAGTCTTTTAATGACAGAGTAACAGCCAGCATGAGCTGACTCACAGGGTGCTGTCTCCTCTTCATCTCTCGATCAGCAGGGAGAAAGACAATGAGAATTTCCTCTCTGCTTGTCTCATTGTTTCATGTACACAGTTGCAATATTCTTCCTCAGTTCGGGTTTGGATTCTGAATTGTTTTGATTTGGACTTGTTACATTCTGGATTAGATTTTCATTTCAGTGGCATCACTTGCCCTCGCTGTACGAGTCTGCTGTATTCCTTGTCCCCTTTTCTGTATAAGCAATGCATTTATACAATGCCAATGTATAGCTGAAGAGATTATACAAAGCATCCATTTGTGACTGAAAGAATCCTGAATTTTAAACCTATTTTTAGAAATGAATGAAATGCAGCGTGTGAAATGTTGCACTATGTCACACTCGTGGATCACTGGGCACCGCACAGAAGTTTGTAAAACATTGTTATTTCAGTTAATTATAGTGTTGGGAGTCTGTACAATTGTCTGAAAAAAACCCAAAAAACACCCAAAAAAGCCCAAAAGGATTTAAAACAATGAAAGGAATTTAGTTTAGCAAATCATTTATTGTACTATGGTCAATAAGATGAAAATAATTTTAATGCCTGTTTGGATTTCAAACTTGGTGCAGCTTTGAAACACATGCAGAACCAAGATCATACAGTCTTTGTTCTTTAACATGGTATCTACAGACATTAAAAACACCTGGAGTAGTGAAAAGCTATACATTTTTACCACGTATATCTTTATGCTGCCATGCTTTGGTGGTTGCTGCATCGTTTTCTCACTACAAAAAGTGGCATATGTAATTATAGGGGAAGACACAATTACAAATTGCATGCAATTACATCCAAACAAGTAAACAAAATAAAACTACATTCAGCAAGCTAAGGAATAGCTGAAAGCCTTTTAATGGAGATGCCAAAGATGAGCTTTTGCAACTCTACAATTTGCCAGTCAAATTGTTGTCATTTGGGAGAACTTCCCCACCGAAGCTCAGAGTAGAGCAAATGATTGGCAAATTGTCTTTCTAAATTATTATATACTGCTCTGATTGGTTTTTCCCCTATTATTCTTTGACAAGATCTTAATATTTTCAAAGTTGAGAACTTGTGTATGTCTCTTCAAAACCTCACTTGCCTGTTCTGCATGTCTCACGAAGTGAGACATAAGCACTGTGGGGCACGTCTCAGGAAATAAAGAATATTTTGAAGGCACGATGGTAATGAAAAAGCTTTATGAGTTTTTAGGAAGATTGCACCAAGGAGGCTAAACACTGCCTTTATATTGTTCAGAAGTTTTTCACTGAAATAAGTTCTATCTTCTGGATCTAAATCAATAGGAGAAGTAAACAAAGCTGTAGAGATAAGGTCAAGTTCTACAGTATAGAGAGAACCTGTTCTAAAGAAATCAAATTTTGGTTGTAGCCAACTGCTGAGAGGGGCTTTGTTGTCTTGTGTACTGTTACCAGAGCTGCAGTGTAATTAATGCTGGTTAACACTGCAGGACACGCTGATCAAACGGCCCTTTCCTCGTACCTTTCACATAGAGCTGCAGATGCCCTAATGGAATTTCTTATGAGAAGGGACAGATTCCCACACAGGGTGTTTTTTGGTTCATCTAAAAGTTATTGAGGGGGTTGGATTAAAGGGAAAGCTGGCCTAAGGATTCTTCCTTCCCTTTAATCAAAATAAAAAATAAATAAATAAGGAAAAGTTCCTCAGCTTATCCAGACAGTCACATTATTCTGTGATATCATGGAATGTGTTCTGCAGCTGCGTCCTCTTGACAAATAATCCTCCTTCTCCCCCAACAGCATACTTCAAGATAATTGGCTGAACTTTTCATAGCAAATAATTATTTGACCAATTAAAGCTGTTAGTCTGCAGAGTAATGAACTGTGAATAGAATTTTAATTCCTGTGAAATCCTGTGTTTTCCAAATGGAGGGGAGATAAAGAGCATCTCAAAGTTGTTGAACAAATAATTTCTTTTGAAAACACTGAAAAGATGCAAAAGTTTTCTTTCTGGAAACGCTTCTGGAAACCAAACGCTCTTCAGCTGTAAGGAAAAAAGCAGTAACAGGAGGGATGAATACTGATGTATCAGATATATAGCACTTCTTTTAGACAGAATTGTTGATTTTTTTTTTCCTTTAGTTCATTCACCCAGCATCATGTAATAAAAGATTCTGTACAAGTCAAGATCTACATATAAGGCCCTACCCTGTTCTGTGAAGAATTTTCCATTTCAAGCTACTTCCAAATATTATTCAATTAAATGATACATCAAATTGAAACTACACATAGCATTTTTCTCCTGCACCTGTGCAACAGTCTAGCAATTTATATCACTATTAGATTAAGCCTGTGTTCAAGCTGAGGAGCCTATCACCAGCTCCCTGCTTTGTCAACTCAGAAGAAACCAGCGGTGGGAGTTTCTTTGAGATCGAACATCTTTAAAATGGCCTTGAAATTGGGCAGTCTCATACCTGAAATATTTTCATTTATGATATTTAAGCTCAGTGAGCTAGTGGAATACGTGGGTTAAAAACGCTATTGGAAGATAAAAGAAGAAAATAAGAAGTAACCAGGAGCTATGGGGAGAAAACCTGCTTGCTTGTGCATTGAAGAAACCATCAGATAACTAATGAAAGTAGGTAAAAAAAAAAGAGTAGATGGCCAAGCCAAGAAATTCTGAAAAATAAGCACAGTGAGCAAAGGAGAATTAACAAAAGAAGCAGAAACTAAAGACTAAAGCTGAAGTATTTTAATTGTAAGAGCAGAAGTAGTAGCTGAAAGCACAGAATTTATCAGACTGAAACAATGGCACATTTGCATCACCATGTTCTGAAGTAATTTGCCTGTAGGACAGAAAAATATCTTGTTTTGAAATCAGATTAAAATGCAGCACAGTCTCCAAGGTTTCTGTTTTAGGCGAGTTTTTTGACAGCTACCAATGTCAGAAAAAGCTTCCTATCTTGGTGTCTGCACTTTGGGCTAGGGAATTAAGGGAGAGGTAAGGCTTTGATGAATCTTGTGTCAGTGTGTACATGGATCTAGGTTTGAGTTATCTGTTACTTTCTGGAGAGTCTGCAGAGAAGTTGCTTAGATTTCAGTCGTCTAGAGTTAGTTTAAACTAAAGGTGGTTAAAAATGAAAATATATGAGTATATATATGAGACTTGAAATTAGCATGCACCTCAAAATACCATCAGAAAATTTCACCTCACCTCTTTTACTTAGTGTCGCATTAATTGAGCTTAAAACGTTCAGAAATAAAAAATAATATATATACTTAATGTTTGACTTCTGCAGAAGTCACTGATGCCTCAAATTGGGAGTGTTCACCAAATTGTCCCCGAAGACCATGAGCTGATTCTCAGCATTGGTTCTCCCAGGCTTCACATTTGCCTGTTTCTAAAGCACTCTGACTGCAATCTGTCCTGAAGTTGTGACGAACAGAGTCAGTGTCACGTGCACAAGCGCAGGGCAGATTTTAGCTTATCCAATGTGACACTCCTGTGATCCCACCCTAAATGCCCTACCATCTCCACCCTCCTGCTGGTTCTGGCCTCACTTCACCTCTCTGGGAGCTGACATGTCTTTCTCTGGTTAGGATGAGATTTCATCTTTATAGACTTTGCTTTCCCTGTATCAGTTTTCTGCCCACTTTGCTCGGAGCAGACAGCAGCGATTCTCCCTCACAACCAGGGTGTCTGTGCATTAATGCTTCAGTTCAGCTCAGGGATGTGTGCTTGTTAAGTGAATAAAGGAGATCATTTAGCCCTCTGAACAAACTTTATTGATTAAATATTAGCAGTATTTCAAGACTGGTTCTTTCTATTCTGGCAAACCTCTGTCCTCCTCGTGTGTTTGCTTAAATAGAAAGAGACCATGTTGAGATGGAGCAAATTTTCATAGCTCCTCAAGTGAATGGTGTTTTGTGATTGTCACATGTAATAGGTTTTACAAAACCTAGGAGGAAAGAATGGAAGCAGGGATGCAAGGAGGGCATGTATGTTTTCTTTTTCTTTCATCTCCTCATGCTTACCTGAATAGTGGCATACAGAATCTTTCTTCAGTCTCAAACTCAAGGTTAATGTTGGATCGCTTCTCCCTGTTGTGGACTTACAGAACGAATGACAAACAGCACACAGAAGTCTGAAAGACAATTCCTCCAGCAGTACAATCTTCCTTCTACCCATATGGTAATCAAAGGCAGCAGGTTTAATTAGAACTACAAATTACCTTGATTTGATATTAAGTTTAAGTAAGAATGTCATTATATGTCAGCAATTAGACCAAAGCAAATATGGCAGAGTTATTTGCCAGTCCAAGTTGCAAGAAAATCCATTAATTGTTTTGTTGTTCTTGTTTTTTTCCAGTGCTGGGGCCTTTCATTTACTTTTTGCAACATTAATAAAACCATATTCTTAATAACAGAATTGTGCAAAGGAAATTATACATGTACATCTGTGAAATTATGTTCACAGCTGGTTTGGTTGAAAAGAGATCAAAGCAGGGAAGGAATGTCACTGAAATTCAGAAATCAATTGTATAGCTTCACTATATATATATATATATATATAAAAATAGTCAGATGGCTGGCAAGAAACTGTATCTCTCAGATACTTTCTTTCTGGGAAATAGTCCCCCCATTGTCAATCAATTCTTTCTACCTGAAAGGCAGCCATAACGAACCTTTATTCTAATGGGGTAGGTCACCTATGCCTGCATCTATTTTATAACCCTGTAATTGCTTTGATTTCTGTGAACTTACTCTTGATTTATGTTGCTAAAATACATAAAAATATTCACTGATATAGCCACACAATCTCCATATAGTTATATAGATGTTAGCTGTACTGGCCTCTTAGCACCATACTTGAAAGTCCGAAATAAAGAACATCAGCTGCTTTGCAGAAAGGTTAGAGAACATTAATAGCTCCAAATAGGAGGAAAAAAAATCAATTATGGGTCTAATAGAGAAATTTCCAAACAATGTATTCTGCATGCTTGTGGTAAGTAGTCAATTATGCATGATCTTGCATGTATTTTTTGCTTTTCCTGTATATTTGATTACTTTAATGTAATAATTTACATTCTGTCTCACCATCAACATACCCTTGAGACCCTGATCTGATGTTTTTCAAATTAAAGCCTCATTGGTTATGTTAAATGGAGCTAAATATATATTTCAGGAAAATGAGAGGGACGTATCAGTATTGACATCTCTTCCTGGAACTCAGGGATGAAAGTGATGTTGCAATCTCGATCTGAACATTGTTTGAAGACTTTATTTAAATCAAGCTTTCACATTCTCCCATTATTTTTTCTTGGTGACTCGTGCATATGTGTGTATGTATACATGTTTCTGGAGGAATTAAGTGTACAGCAAACTTTTCACTTGAAGCAGATGGTGACTGTGAAGATCCTAGTTGTATTAAACCTCACAAATCATTCTTATTTTGTATGTGAGGCTAGTATAGAGGAGTTATGTTACATAAAGGTTTTGACAGAGTATCTACTTGTTAGTTGCACTGACACACTATATAATTAGTAGGATCATTTAAAGGGACCTGAGCTGTGTTTCTGCTAGTGTTCAGCTCCTGTCTGCATCTTCCATGTCTGTTTGCAAGCAATTTGTCTGGTAATTATGTTGCTTTAAACTGGGAATTTGTCATATCAAAATGTTTTTAGGTTGTTCTGAATATGTAGAATTCATTCTGCAGAGATGGTGTGCACAGGCTTCCCAACCTGGATGTTACTCTCTGATGGCCATTGGGTCTGTCTGCACAAATTACACCTGAGTGAGCTCCTAGGGGAAAGTGCTAATTTGGGGTGAATAGTTGGCATCACCCCTAATACATGTTGTGTGGTCTTCTTCATGTAGTGGTATCTCTGAGAGCTGCACGTGGAGCTTCATGTTTTGGTGTTTTAGGGAAATAATTATGTGTCTTGGACAGAGAGTTACCGACAAGCACCTCACCGTCTAGTTCTGAACCCCTAGATACCTGCATCAGATTCTTGTGCAGTCTCTTTTCTGTATTTTATTGCTGTGTCTTCTGCTTGCTACCACTAAGGTTCTTTTTTTACATTTCATGTGATTTTTATTTTTATCCGTTTTTTCCCCACCCCCAGCCTAGTGACTTTTACCTTTAATCTGAGCAAGCAGATAATGTTTTCTCTGCTTCCAAGTACCCAGACCAGGTGGGTCTATAGAAAAGGATGAAAAAGAAAATGAGTTACAAATACATGAGGAGTGCCTTGTGCTCAGTGTCTTGGTTTTCATTCTCTCCTAAAATATGGTAGCACTTCATTAAAGGGTCAGCAACATAAAAGCATATGTTGCTCTTGAAGATGTATCTCCTGAAAGATGTATCAAACCCAGTGCTCTCAAAGATTTTTTTTTTCTCTTATAAATGTAATTACTCTTCTTCATCCTTCCTGTTCTTGCTGTTCATCATCCTCTTAAAATCATTTTACACATGTTTTTGTATCTTTTTACTGGCATTTTACTTTTTCTTTTTGAAGTGTTTCTCTGTCACAGTACAATGGTATTTTTTTCCATGCTTTCTGTCTGCTTCATCTAATGCAGAAAGAGAGAAATCAGTGATGTGTATCTTTCTCTACTCACTCTGTGGGCACCTTTCCTTCTGTAAAATCAGGTTTTCTGACACAAGTTCAGATAATGCAACAAATAAGCAAAACATCCCATCTGCCTATATACCTCCCTACCAATCTGCCCACCTGCTTATCTGCCTACATACCAGGATGGAGAAGGTTTGCTCCATGTCCTGAAGGCCAATGTGACATCCCAGCTTTCACTTACACTTGTGATTTGCAAGGATTAACATTTCACATACTCATTTCATAGGAGAGGGAGAGAGATTTTGATAAAATTAGGGTAATGAACAAAATCAAATTCAAATCTCGCAGTTCTGGAAGAATTTTTGTGGACAATTTGTATTTAAGTGAAAGTTTTTAAGTGTCATGTAATTTAAATACTTAATTTGTGTGTTTTTAAGTTTACTTTTCTATATCTTTGCTCATTGGTGAGACTGTAGGTTTTAGGATGGAGAGAGGCAAATATTTTTCCCTTTGCCATTTCTTTTAAGGTTATTTTTGTGTTAAGCACAGGAACAGGGTCAAATCCTGATTGTTATGCTGGCCTAAAGAATAAATGTCAGTGAGCTCATATGCACGGAGGGACTTGTTCTCCTGAGATTATATCTCTGTTGAGCAGCTCACTGAAGCTCTACAAAAGACCTATTACAGTCAGATCTGACAATCATTTGGATCTCTCTGCATGTCAACAACTGTCCACAGATCAGGGGTGACGGAGAGATCTCTAGCTGCATGGAAACAGATGTCAAACCACTCAAGCAGTCTTCCCAGTTGTTGAATGTAGATAAGTTGTAAATCACCTTAGGTCAAGGGAAAAAACCACTTATGAGAAGGCACGGGAAGGGCTAGGTGAAAAAGGGAGATAACAGCTCTAGAAAAGCAGCTTGTAAAAGCTTCAATTCCTTCAAAGCATCGATAACTATAAAAGCATTTGGATTTCTACTTTAATTAATGCAGCTGCTTGTGACAATGCAGCCTTCAAACACGCAGTCCGGCTTAAAGCATCTCATCTCAGGGACTGAACTGATGGTTCCAGCGTTGCCATCAGAACAAAGGTAGGGGTTTGAAGGATGGCATGCTTGGCTGAAGAGGAGACACTTACTCAGATCAGTGGTGATAATCTGCTGCTTTAACATGTAGCGCTCTGTTGCGTTCCAGGTTGAACATGACCAAGCTTGGCCATGCTCAAGGGCTGCCTGAGATTGCTCCGACTTCCTCGCACCACCGCGCTACTGGGTTTTGGTTTTGTAAAATAAAACAGTAGTCACAGTGCCTTCAAAATACATACAGGAGGGAGAAGGGGGTTAACTGCCTACAGCTTTCAGCTGAGAAGCTTTTAGAAGACTTAACCAGAATGAAGGTATTTGGTTTCCAGCTCAGTGAGTGCATACATGCATCTGTGCCTCCAACTTTCAAACAGTCTTTGATAGGGAGAACTATCCTTCCATAAAACCCTGAGGGAGACACAGAAGACAAAAAATAAAATTTGTTTTAAGCCATTTTCAAAACTTGGAGGGAAGAAACCCACCTTTCTTTACAAAGCAGTGTTGCCAAGTTCAGTGCAGGCATAAAATCAATTTCTCCCCATTGAAATCTGCTTTTCATTTCACTGATTTGTAACATGTGCATGATGGGCTAGGGGGTGGAGTTGTCTGTCAAGGCTGAAATAACTCTTGCTGCATCACTTCTTCTTGGTATAGAAGTTGCCTACCTGATGAAACTACCCGTGGTTCATAAGAGAAGCGATGGGAGGTAGCAGAAGGTTCCAAGCCCTTATGAAAATTGATTACTTGTTTTCTTCGGTTCACATGCATGAGGTATATAAAATAAATTGTCAAGTAGTCTGTTAAAAGAAGATGATTTCCTGCAAATGAAGGCAAATATAGTTATAAACCAGGAAGGACTTTGAAGTGGAAAAAAAAACCCAAAAGAAAACAAAAACCCCAGAGCCGAAGTAGGAATGTGGCAATAACAACCAAGTCTTTTTCTGTAAGTATTTATCTGTCTGTGGCTTGAGTCCAGCACAAACCAGATGGTATCTGAAATGCTGAACAATTTAAGCTACAGGCTGAAGAAGTCTCAGCTTGCCCATTAAAACCAAAGCAAAACACAGTTATTTTACTTACTGATGCTGTGTAAGAGCTCCAGTGCAGACGCTTAGGAGGGTATAGCCTCGAAAATATGAACTGGTGCAAGACCGGGAGTTACACTGTTTTGTTAAGAGTTTCTGGGATGTGCTGCAATATATGGACTTGGTTGGTGAACGGGAGCTGCTCTCTTGAAACAGGCACAAGGCATGGACAGTATCAGTTCTAATTAAAAGCTGTTGAGAAAGATACGGTATGAGGCAGCACAGCATAGTCCAATGGCTGGAGTATTCATCAAAGACAGGGAAAATTCAAGTTCACTCCTTTTTTCTGCTCTCAACTACATGGAGCATTCTGGGGACCATTTTTGCAAAAGGAAAAGAGGGTTTTTCCTATGCTTTTTCTATTTGGAAAGAAAAAGTAAGCTGTAGCAAAACAGCTAGTGAAGATTAGCAATAGCAAAACTAGACAAATTCTCAATAAAAAGACAAATTAAAAAGAAAAGAGGCATAAAGCTCTAGAAATGATGAAAGGGGTCCTTCAAAAGTCTGCATGAGTCTTGTTATAAATGTCTTCTTTGCTTTTATTGAGGTTTTTTTTAGGGGGTGGCAGGGGGAGGAGGTGTTTGGTTTGGTTTGTGTTTATTAAGTTACACCAGGGGAGGTTCAGGTTAGAAACAAGGAGAAATTTCTTCTCAGAGCAGTTGGGCATTGGAACGGGTTGCCCGGGGAGGTGGTGGAGTCACCTTCCCTGGGGTGTTCAAGGAAAGGTTGGTGAGATACTTAGGGACATGGTTTAGTAATACAGCTGGTAGGGGGATGGTTGGGCTTAGATGATCTTGGAGGTCTTTTCTGACCTTAATGATTCTGTGATTCTATGGTATCTGTTGGGAAATCTACTTTTCCAGAAGATGAGAGAAAAATGGTAAAATGTACAGTCTCCTTGGAATTGCTGGGGCACAGGGATTATCTGAAGCTGAAGAAAATGAAGATGCAAAAGTGTTGAGAAAAATGAAATCTTGGTGGTAAATAGAGGTTTAGAAGAGAGATGAAATGGGAAGTCTGAAGGAAAAAAAGGCTTTTAATAGCATGAGGCTGGTGGACTCTGAAGACTGAGGGGCCATTGTGAATGCACATCAAGGGGAAAAAATGTATTTAGTTAACATTTAGATTTCTTTCTTCGGCTATAAAAGGACACTAATTGTATAATTTGCAGTTCATGTTCAGAAAGGGAAGAGATTTGCTGTGAACTAAAAGTCACGCTCTGAAATAGCCGCGCAGGCCCGGAATTGGCAGCTCTGCACAATAGGCCAAGCGTGAATTCCATTACCCCGGCGGCACGGCCGCTCTGAAAGCAAAGCTCGCTGCACACTGCCCAGCGCTGTGTGAAAGTCAAGCTGCGTAACAGGGAAGAGGATGTTCAGTGCAGCAATTAGTCATGAAGTAATGTAAGGCCTTTGGAAAAAAAAAAAAGAAAGAACCTGGATGATGAACAGAATGCTGGGCCTACCTCCAAATCTACTTGTTAAACCCGTTAAAAATCCTGGCAGTGGATGTACAGAATTTCAATCGTCTGATAAACTGATTTTTGTGGATGTAAAATTTAAACTTGGAATAATTCCTTGAGAACAAAGGATTTTTGGAAACTCAGAATGTGTGAGACTACACTACCTAAAAAATCAGTTTCTGCTCTTAGGCATCTAAGTCTACGGACTTCTTTGTTCAGAAACCATGGCAATTTCTTTGAGAGCTTAACTGGGAACTGAAGAAGTTAACTGGGAAGATTTTCAATCAGAGCTCTTAGGTAACAGGTGTTTGTGTCTGCACACCACTAAATATACCAGGGAAACAATGAGAGGTATGGAGGAACTCTTAGGAAGGTTTACAAATCTTCCCCTTGTTTATCCTTCTACATATAAAGGTGCCTCCATGGCAGTGAATAAAGTGTCTATCTATTTGTAGACATTCAAATCCTTTTTTTGAATAAATGTCTTTCTTTTTGAAAAATAAGACCTTATTTTTTCAACTCATTTAAATTAAGGAAGAAGCTATTACTCATCAATCAAAGCCTTTCAGCAGACATTGTAGGTCTTTAAGAAAAGTGCAGAAAAATGTGATAGCAAATGTACATCTTGATTATTTTCCCCCCCACACCCATTCTCTTCATACATCTTATTGTCCCTGATCTTAGGTTATAGTTCCTGCCTTACTTTGACTGTGCCAATATGTTTGTACTAATATATATATATATATTAAAATTGTATCTTTAACATCAATACTAACTCATGCATTCTGTAGCTCCTCTGTAGGCAGTGTCAGGGGGAGAAACTTTTAAAACTAATATTCACATGAGCCACTGCCTGAAGCAAAGGAGCCTTACAACCGTTGTTTTATGGAAGTCAATGGGAAAAGCACTTCTGTTTAACTGTAAAAGTGAAGTCCTTGAAATTTACTTGGATACTGGTTCACAGGCTGGGAGGTTTACTTGTTACTGTTCTTCTGATGAAAGAGAATTACCTTGAAGCATGCCTGGTACAAGCAAACTTGAGGAATAAAAGTCCAAAGAATAGATCTGAAAATTAAGTGATACATTTGCAAGGAAAACCAGGGCCAATATTTTTACATTGTGATCTCAGCTTCAACACCTTCCTTTTAATGTGTAAAGTAAATGCCCCGGGGTAAAAACCAATGACTGTCAAAGAGTGGAGTCTGAAGAGCAGAAAATGAGTCAGGACTCAAGAAGCACTTAAAAGTGGTATTTTTTAAAAATAAAACCTTGAAAAACAAAGACCACCAGGAGGTAAAAATAACAAAAGATGGGAGAGGAGTCCCTGAAATAGCAAATTCTTTTTTTTATTTTTTAATTTTTTTTTTTTTTCTGTAAAAGCATCCACAGGATAATAGAGAGAAAGGGAAACATCATTCTTTTGGTGTTGTAGCTAAGAGGTCCAGATGCTGGGGACCATTCTTCATGGTGTGTGCTTCTCCTTTTTTAATCATCTTTTGCATGGGGTAAAAAAGCAAAAAGCTTCTGTCAGAGCAGGAATAAAAGTTACATGTAAAATACCCCTCTCCAACTCCATTGTTTACTGACGTTCTCTAATCGAGCCGCGTAGGTCAAAGAGCAAGAAAAAAAAAAGGAATTTCTTACATTCTTTTAAAACTGAAACAAATTTCAGTAGCACAAGAATGAAACATCATTTTTTAAATGGCAAAATGGGGATAAAACGTCAGCCCAGCGACTGATCTTCTTAACTGATATTCTTGGGTTTAGAAAGGCATCAAAAAGCTGTAACGCAAAACGGGCAAATGGACAGTGAAACAAACACTCTTCATTTGGGTCTGTTTTCAGTCTGTTTTCAGTCAGAGAACAAAGCAGGTTTCGTTAGGGTGAGGTTCCAACAGGTTTTTTATTTTGTTTAAGCGAGACTAACTAGGCTAACTCCAGGCTTTGTACAAAAAGATTATGCACGTTCAAACAGCGTACTGCTGTGGAGCATGTGTTTGGGCAGCAGAAGAGCAGCTCTCAGAAAGATGACTGTGGTAATGTACCCACTTCCATCTTTTTCCAGTAAAACAAAAAAAGAGAATGAAAATTCTGCAGTCTCTTAGCAGCTCCCATCCTTCTTAACCTCCAGTTCAGGTCTTTGGTTAGGAAATAAGAAACAATTTTCAATTCCCTCTTTGCTTTAGGGCTGCAAGAACCAGCATACATATAGTTGCAGCATGAAAGCCCTGGTTGATTCGAGCTGGAGTTGATCATAGTAAATTGATTTAATTTCATATAAAGTTTGTTTGTGACAGCTGTGCTGGCATCTCTACTGTGATGCTGCAGTGTGCTGCGAACACCCCTGCTTCGAGCTATCTCCAATGTTTCTACGTAGCGCTGCTCAGAAGTGAGAAACTAACGTCACTTGCTGAGCTTAGAGGACTTTTCCAGTCTCAATATTGAATTTAGTTGTCCTAATTTCACTCCATGTGCCTTATGTGCTCTGGATCTAGACCCAGAGCTGTTGAAGGCAGTGAATAGGAAAAGAAAAAAAAAAAAAATCACATTTTTGCAGAACGTTTTTAAAGCAGAATTTCTGTGGGCACCATTGACTGGTTTACTTTGGGAGGAAATAAGAGAAATTCAGGTGTAAGAAACTGAACACTGTAAAAACATAACTAAAATCACATCCTGCTCTACTGGAAGTTGCTTAAGGTTAATAGGAGTTAATCCTGGATGAAAGCTAAGCGATGCTAAGAAAAGGACCGCAATTACGCTACTTTTTAGGTCCTAACCCAGAACTACACAGCACAGAGGCAAACCATTGAGATTAATAGGCTCCTATTGTCAATGCAGCAGTCTGTAAATGGAATGCTTTAAATATATACATCCTGAAAGTCCTTAGGAATATATTCAGGTAAAAATGTGAATATTACAATCCTTTCTTTCTGAACTACTTTCAGAATAAAGTGACTTTTGTGCTTCAGCAAATGCCAGAGCAAAGCAGATAGGTTCAGTAACCACAAAAGGAATTTCTTGAAATCATGTTCAAGTAAATGAACTACTTCTCCTATAATCTGACTGTAAAGAGGATAAATAATTCTGACAGCATTCAAACTCACCCGTGCATCTTCTGTAGATATCAGTTACACACTTTCTGTCATTATTTAGTCATCATTGTAGGCTTAAAACACACAACATATCAGTATCCCAACAGTATCTTTTATATACTGTCACTTTCCTGGAAAATTTCCACTACTTATTTAAAGTGTACAATAAATGTCCCTACACAAAAGAGACCTAAATTGCAGCACTTCTTCCAAGCTGCAGTAAGCCTATCTGGGTTATAGGTACTGCCTGTTCTCAGTGAGAATTACTGAACACCGGTTCACTTGTAGTGTTTAGGAACCATAAATAAAAGGCTGCTTCTTTTTTTTTTTTCCCCTCCACTATAGCATAATATAATATAAGTCAGTCTGATATCGTTGGTGTCACTGCTGTTCTCGAAGGGCATGATGCTGTGCCCATACATGTAAAACTCAGTCTTGCATTGCAGTTGAAAATACCAGGCTCTCACCAGAAAATTAATGCATATCAAAATGCCCTCAGTCTTCACTGTTACATGTAAATCAGTGGGAAGGAGAATATTCTTCTACTCAAAACTTAGTGTATTTTCTTCTTCTATTTTTTTTTTTAATTATCATTAAAGTACAGATACACTTGTATCCTTTACCTGTCTAAATTTGGAAGGATTTTTTTATAGATCAGTACAAGAACTTTAAATTGTTTGCTAAATATAGATCCAGTGTTAAATGATGTTTTTATTTATTGAATTTTCCTGTAACTGTTGTATCTCAATGTACTAAGAGAAGACAGTAAAAATGTTCTAGACAGACACTCTTATTTGGACAGAGTGGCATGTTCTAGTTTTCAATGCTATATATAAGCCCAGCATAAAATACATCTTTCTTATAAACCATTTTGACATATTCTTGGTTTTGAGGTTGGAAAACATTACAAATATTCAACTGAATATGTTTTTTTAATCTTCTTGACACTTAAAACCCAACACTGGGGCAAATGGTCCGAACAGATATCTTAAGACCAGCTCAGCAGAGTCTCTTGTGATTAACTGGAAATCACTACCCATCCTGTTGGGAAAGAGATGAAATACTTCCAATGAAGTTTTTATGACTTAAAAGTGCAGCCATATCTTTGTTTCTCTCTTCAACACACTAATTTTACCTAATTAGTTAATCACCATAAACTTCTAGTACAGATACATAAAACCTTTCTAAAAATACCGTGCACAGATGCTAAGACAAATTACATTCTGGGTCCATTTTTCTTGGTAGTTTTTAACTGTTTCATATAAATTTGCATTGAAATGATTTGATTTTATTACACAGTTTCATAACAAGAAGTTAGTTTCAGGTTTTGGATTTTTTAATTTTGAATAGATGATGAACCTAGCATTTTAATAATGCTTTTTGTACATGTAAATATATTATTATATAAAAGGAAAAAATACTTTCTTATTCTGGAGTTTAATTTTTGAAGTGCTTTTTAGAAGTAATGCTGCCAGGTTTGGTAAAAGACAAAAACCGAGACACATTTTGGGTTGTCTTTCAGTATTCAGTGGGTGTTGTTATTCAGGTGTTACGATTCACCTTCCTTTGCTTCTACCAAAGTCCCTGTACTTCTGGACTGCAATTCCTCTGGAGTCCTCTGAAGGGATTCAACTCTTCTAGGACATGTGGAAAGCCTAAAATACATTACAGCCAGTGGAAGGTCTGAATGTTCCACTCAGAAAAACTGTGTCATTGACTGATGAGGGTGGAAATGTCTCCGTAGCTCTCCTCAGGGACCAGAACTCAGCAAGTAACTAATGTTTTCCCCCACTGCTCTTCCTCTGTATTTCACATGAAATTGTTCTTGCTTCTTCAGACTGGCCAGACTTTAATCCCCTGTCCCCTTCTCTTGGGGGGAGGATTCTGCTACAAGCCAGGCATTGACTCCTGGAAATTCCATTGTGTTGGGCTACTATTTTAGCAGTAAACTACTGATTTTTGTTTCAAACAACTTTATCATAGAGAATTACACCAATACAGACATTTTAAAGCATTTCTTCAGTTAAAACATGAGCACTTTGGCTCTTTGCAGTCTTGCCTGGGCACCAGCAGAAGCCCCCAGTGAATCGGGATCATGTCCAGGTGTTTATATTTGATCACAGATGAGGTGTCTGGGCCTTGAGTTCAGCACAACTGAGTTCAAAAGGAATGGAAATGAATCAGCTGGATCATTCTTATGAATTGTGTTAGTACCTGTCCAATAACAGGGGAAGATCTGTTTTGAAAGGGATGGAGTCTGCTGGCTTGTTAGCTAGAGATACTGTGTTTGTGTCTAATATGTGTTCTCTGCTTTCACCACCCTGTTATCTGAAGGCACCTTGGGCTTTGTGCTGTGAAAAAGACACAACCAAGGCTGCACCCTGTTAAATAACACCTCTCTCAAATGAATTCAAGGAGAAGAAAAATGGGGAGGGAAGGTTATTTTATTTTGTAGTTTGTAAACAGGCAAAACTAGTATTTTCTCTGACTTGTAGTACCTATCACAATGCAAAGCCTTTTAGAAATCTCTGAGAACTGCTAATTTAAGATTTCCTATAAGTTCACAGGATTTACTACCAGCTGTTCCAGCTCTTTGTCTGCATGGGTTTTGGTTCACCTGTGTTTGTTTCTAGGGAAGTGAGATTGTGTATGTGTTGTGGGATAGATGTTTACTTTGATATACACTGCAGTATATATAATTTTTCTTTGAAATTAAAGGCATTCCAGGCCAAAACTAAAACAAATAGGACCCTCAGTGTCTGTACAATATAAAGTCCTGTAATTTTTACCTTTTGACATAGTATTTATTCCAACAAACCTGATTACATCTTCTACAGTGTTAATTTTTGTACTTAGAACAATTAAAGTTGGTTCCCATCATTTCAGAGCATGACTGCATAGGAAGAAACAAGTCACACAATTTATTTTAATTAGATGTAATTTACATTTATGTGACTGTGTACAAAATAAAAATGAATAACTTTATGATTGCAAACTACCTAGCTCAGTTTAAAAATGCATGAGATGTATTTCTATGTTACTGCAGCAAAGCTGAATTAAACATATAAGATAATCTGTAAAATGAATAAGTAATGCCAATTTAATAACATTTAAAAAGAAAAAAACAACAAACAGGTGAAATGCTTTAGAAATTTTTCACCCTCTAAGCTAAATTTTCTTGTGGTTGTAGAACACAGTTATGCATTTTAATGGTAAATTTCTACCCCAAAATCATAAATAAAACATCATGTTGATGCTAACATCTTCTACTAAAAAGTCTTAATGTCTTGCAAGCTAGATGGAAAGTTCATTTGTTGCTGTTTAGGAAGTTAGGTGTCAGTTGATGTTCTAGCCCCTTCTTGTTTATAATAGGCTTGCATCTGATGTTGTAAGGCTCATCAAATCCTGTGAAATTTCACATCACTGGGGACTTGAGAAATATTTCTGGGTTTGAATTGCAGATGTCCTGATGTGAACGTGAGCTTAGGAAATTCTGTCTCAGTCCAGAGATATTTCTGAGGTGGTGTGTGGGTGCTTAAATGTTCCAAAGATGTGGGCCATGGGATTTCCATCAAAATCTCCAGAGCTCGTTATAGATGTGATCCATTAAATGACTCTTCCTAGTCCCTTATTTGAATTTCTGCAGTCCAATGAAGAGCCGAGCTGGAACGCTATAGAATGGAGTGTGTGTAGATGGATGATGTCTGTAAATACCATCAAATACATTATAAGGTGTCTGATGGAGCTAGTATGAGATTCAGGTACATTCTGCTTGTATCCAGCCCTGCTTTTACACCACTATATTGTTCTAGAGAGGACATCCCCACGCATTTTTCCACTGACATTTACAGGCTTTGGATATGTAAACATCTATAAGATAAGTCTTGATTTGTTACAATGTTGCTGGTATTAGATACTCTAATTGTGTAAGTAATTAACACTTCTTTTGTTCACCTCATTATCATTTTTCTCAAACTGCAAGTCTATTAGCAGCCCATTCTGTATTGCAATAGACATCAAGTCATTACAACAGTTGACACAAGACAGCCTTGAGACGTGTGACAGTAATTAAGTAAAAATCTCCAAGTTAAAAATAGGTTCCTTATAACTAACGAGGAATGACCATCTACAGGAGACAATATTCATTTTTTACTTCATTGCTTATAAAATATTGCCTTAGTGTGCTGTAGTAAATCACAAAAACAAAATCCATTAACAAAGCTTTTCTGTCTCTGTAAGTACAAAGAATATTAATTATTTCTGCTTCCTGAAAACTGCAAGTGTTTTGGGGTTTTTTTCCTCTCCTCCTCTTCCTCTAGTCCCCATTGACAAACATTTGTGAATTTGTTCTCAAAAAATATCTAAGGAATATAAATCTGCAAGGATCTTCCTTTATATTCTGATTCATCCAACACTCAAGAGCTTAGTAAAACTGTGTTTTAACTTCTCTAATTTTGAAGGGCTGTAGCAAAGAACATAAATTCTCTCTCTCTTGTTGTCTATACTGTAAGTTTTACTGCACAAGTGGAATCTGTGGTCGTTGTGCAAGTAAATAAACCCACTAAAACTCTTTGATGTGTAAGTATATTACACAGGGCAGTTGTGATGGATGATTATGATGGTGAGAATTGATTTATCGTTGGTTTTAATCAAACGCCTTTGGCACGCTGAATTTTGCAAGACAAAAGAGAGACTTGATTTTTAAGGAAAGTTCATGAGACATCTATCCTCTCGTGAGTGCTTCATGTCACTGGCTTCCAAACACCAACCTGTTTGCTCCTCAGCTACGTATTTTTGTTAGTATTTTCTGCCTGGGAAGAGGGAGAGGGGTTTTGATCGTTTGTTTGAGATGAATGCCTTTTCTTCCATCCTGTGTAATTTTGCAAGGTTACACTTTTCCATTTATGACAGATTAAAAAGAAAAGTGTAAGGGTAAAATGTAGGAATACATGAGAAAAAAATCAGAGGTTTCAAAACTGTGAGAGACCCATTTCCAATATTTATATTCACAACTCCAGGCTATTATAGATTAGGGAGTGGGAAAATGTTGTTTACTGGTTTAACACAATAGCAGGTAGTACATGTTCTTTTTAGGGCACTGCATATATGTGCATATATTTATAGAGTCTTTTAAAAAGTGTAAGCTTTAAGCTTGGGAAGTCAAAGTCAGGTAATATGTAGAGAAAAGATGAGGTTGCCAGCACCTAATGAAGCAGTGAGATAATAGGGTTTGATTTAAGTAAGATATTTACCTTAACATTAGTAAAGACCAGATTTTTTTAATGTATTCTATAGGCATGGCAATGTGTGATATGCAAAGTACACTCTGTAGGAGATGCAGCCTTGCTGGTGATATGAGTAGAGGCATTTTCACTGACAACTGAAAAAGTGCAAGCATGAAGGGAAAAAATCCCATGAAAACATATTTCTCTTTCGGGCTTTAGGTCCTTGTCAGCTCTCTTATAAAGTACAGTAACGTGTCGGCATTACCCTCTCCCCTAAACTAATATTCATTCTGATGCAGGGTGGCAGTCTTTAAGTGCTATATATTTAGTAGTTGATGTATTAGATTAATCTTCTGACACAGTGTATGAACTCTTTGGAAAGAATTTACACTGCAGGCAACTCCAGTCTTTTCCTCTCCCTTTTTCTTTGCCTCTGCCATCGTTTGTTCTTTGCCTTTTTTTTTTTTCTTTAACTGGAGAGGCTGCAGAAAATGTGGTGGGCAGGAAAGGTTTGGTGTTACATTTGTGGCCATTGATTTCTCTGACTGCCCTTAAACTTATTTTAAAAAAGAAATAAATAATCCCAGGGCCGTGCTATTCAACCTAGAAACGCTGAAATTTAGTGCTGTTCATTGAAAAATTGCTCCAGAATTGTAGGGCAGTTACACTGGGTTGGGTAGGGCTGAGGGAGGTGGTCTTTTCTAACCCTTTGGCTACGTGGATTTTCTATTTGAGGTAATTTTTGGATGCAGGCTATCCAACTGCATTTTGGTGGATTTTGCTGCCCTGAGCTGATATTACTGTTATTATTCTAGTTGCCTTCATGGTTTTAACAGCTCATAGCATATAGATTGATGTATGTTAAACCCTGATTCTGCCCTGATTCTGGTGGTTGCCCTCAGTCTGATCACCCAAAGAGCTATATTCTGACTCCAGCCCCGTCCCAGCCTATGTGTGCTTGGAGGGATTTATGGATAATGATCCAAAACTGTATCTGATTTAGGAAGATTTCCTCCTTTATTTCCTTTCCATCAGGCTTTGCTCAACCTTCAGCATAGTTTTCCTGTTTTTCTCCAGAGGCTATCAGCTACATTACAGTAGGAAAGATGAGTCCTGTGTCTCTGTTAATTATTTACATCTATGTTGTGAAGATGAGCAAGTGTATGACACAGAGAAAACAGTGATCAGGAAAAAGCCAAAGGGAAAGATGTCTGGAGAACCCTCTCAAACAGTGCTCCTGACAGAGTCATTAAATGGCAGTTAGCAAACAGTGATCATGTTTTTAACCAAAAAAGAAGTATTTAAACAATTAAAGGTGTTGTATAATAATAGATTTAGAGTCAGTGCTGTCTTTTCTCTAGTACTTCCAAAACTCACCAAGAGGAAAAGGCAGCGACCGTAGAGCATCATAAACTCAATATCCATATGCTGTGTTTTGCACCTGTGAGTTCATTTGTGTATAATAGTAGTGTCAGGGCTAAAAGCCTGTCATGGAACATAGAAATTGGAGTTCATGTGCTGCTGTGAGGCTTGTTCAGCTTTATGGGTAGATAACCTTATGGACTGTTTTGTCTACAGTAACACACAAAATTGGAGATCATCCTTTGGAAGGGAATTGCAGTTGTTTGGGTTGAGTTTTCTTGAGTTTTTGACTGACTATATATCATAAAAAGATAGAACTGTTTAGGATGAAAAAGACCTTAAAGATCACCAAGTCCAACCATAAACCTAAACTGCCAGGCCTGCCACTAAGCCATGTCCCTGAGCATCACATCTGCATGCCATTTAGATACCTCCAGGGATGGTGACTCCAGCACTTCCCTGTAGCACTGTCTGTGGTTGTTGTGGCCCAAGTCTAGGATCCAGCACTGAGCCTTTGAACCTCATACTGTTGGCCTTAGCCCATGGATCCAGCCCGTCCAGATCCCTGGGTAGAGCCTTCCTACCCTCAAGCAGACTGACACTCCTGCCTGACTTCATGTAGCCTGCAAAGTTACTTGGGGCTGCAGCACTTTAAGCACGGACTTAGATCAGTGCTAATCCTTGACTGGATTTGGGAAACTGCAGCTTGGATCGTTGTGTTTCTCCTCCTTGTACAAAGCACAATGAGCCAAAGCCTGTCCTTGAAAAGGGAGGTGGGTACTGGAGGTCTGATAGTGTCCACACTCTGTGTATAGAGAGGAGTGATGAGGCACTTGGCACTAAACGCTTAGGGGCTGTGATCAGCACAGGGGACTGATTTTCAAGCTGAGATGACTCAAAACCATCTTTTGATTTCTAAAGTTCTTAATTTTTTCTTCCATTTCAGTTGATTTCAGTCCTCAGCTCATCTCTTACATTCAGTCAGAAGTTACGAGGACATGCTATAGGTGTATTAATTCATTTACACACTCACAAGCCTCTGTCTGCTGCTGCTTGTATTTTTCCTTGTAAAATAGTACTTTTGTGACAATATGCTGTGTCTGTGAAGTCAGAGATTACAGCTATTTTTCTGCTGCAAACAGCACAATACTTGGCCTTCTTTCTTCTTCTTTTCGGTTGTCTACATCCTGCCAGGAGTGTTTGTTATTCTCCTTCTTTCACGGACAGCTGAATAGCTGATTTAATTGAAGGTGACTTCAAATTTATATTCATTATCAGTCTATGTGGTTGAATAAAGCATATGGATAAAAGTAGCAATGCATAGGGGTTACCTATGATCCATAAATCCTTATTAAATATGAAACTTCTTCTTTGCATATATATAAGATACCAAAGAGTAAAGATCATAAGTAATTTCCATAAATTTATCCCAGTGTTTCAAAGTTCTGATATTAAAAGTGTGCATCCAGTCTGTGTGATAGATACTTCCAAAAGCAGTTATGATACCATGGGATACCATGTCTGTTTATATTGCACTTTAGGCATTAACCTGTAACTACAGAAATTACTATGCAGTATGCAACCTCTTGGAACTTTCCAAAGAATTAATCATGGAAACATGGTCTCTTTTTCCCATTAATCTCTAGTTCTCCTATAAAAAGGAAATTCTAATGGCTATAACTTCACCCTAAACATTAAGTATCTTTAAGGTCTAGTGTATCCTGTGTATGCAGGGTTAAAAACATTACTTTAAGGTGTTGTATTTTCAAGTTTTAGAAAAGATCAGAGTCTTTAAAATCCCTGGTTATTGATGATGAACTGGACTAAAGTTAAATTAAAAACCCCCACCGCTGAGGATGACTTATCACACTTTTAAAACTGTCACGTATTTTGTTTTACTTTGCCTTCATGTGGCAGGTTGTTTCTTCTTGTGAAGAGGAATGTTAAAATCAATTCTGTGGGTTTAAATCTTAAACCTAATACTTATACCGTGTTCTGAGTCCATAGTAGGACTCCAGCAGTGCTACAGAGGCGAATTAACAGGGAGAAACAGGTCTCTCAATCTTGTGTGTGTGTTTGACCAGCACATACTGTCTTGTGCAACAGTGGGGTATATTAATTTAAACTCAGATTTGTCCAGAGAGATCCTAAAAGTTGTGTGGGTTACTTTTTCTTAAACTTTGGGCTGTTTTGGCTTAATTGAAGTAATTAATCAACTTCTTTTGGTAATACTACAAAGACCACCAGGCTACCAGATGTTCTGTAGAATGTGTGCTGCAGTCAGAACAGTAAACCCCATTTTTTGATAACTCTCTTAATTTAATCAAAATTAATCAACTCTGACTTTGGGTCAGATTCCATCCACTGTGTGTTGGTGTTTTTGCACCTGGAAAGGCACAAAATACCTTTGCCAGGGTTCCACCTCCACACACTAAGAGTTGAATTCAAAGGCCATTGAACCAGGCGAATAATTTTTTCTTCTCTCTGTGGAGAAGCGTCACCTCATGGGGACACTTAGGAGAGCAGGATGGATCTGTAAGCCACTGATGTACAACACAAACAGGAATTTTGAAGGCATCCCACAGTGTGGTATAATTGTTTCTGGTGGCTGAGGACAGCCCAGGATTAGAGCTGATAGAAAGTCTTCAAGTAAATTGGATGCAGTGATGCTAAAGGGATGTAGCACTTTTGGCTGCCTCGTCTCTTATTTAAAAATCTAACTGCTTACCTGAGGTGTTGAAAGAAAAAGCACTTGGTAAAATCTTAGCTGAGAAAGACAAAGGCAAAAACCTAAACTCAGAAGTAGCAGCTTTGATGCTTTTTTGGTAACAGTTGTTAAATGTGAGCATCTCTGAATGAATTGGCAAGAAGTGTGTGTGGGGGGTTATTTGACTAATTTAATAACTTTTTCTGGACTTTGAATTTCTGCTGAGCACCCTAGTGTGTCTCCTTTTTATGGCTGTCTCTACTGTCTCTACAACTGCCTTTTATTTGTATTTTGTAACTCACTTAGTAAACTTAGCACAGAAGGTTGCACCTTAGGTCACATTAAATTAGGGGGGGATGCTTCTAGAAGGAAATGTATGTAATGAAATAACATTCTCCATAATATTTTCGAATAAGCACTTCTGTATTGGTTATGGTAACAAAGGCTATTCGATGTAATAAGCTTGTAGTTTCTAAGTTGCATTTGGTAGTTCAGGATCTGGTTTATCATGAGCTTGAAGTGGGGCAGGTAGAGTTTTGGTTAAGCACAAATTCAAGATTGATACCATTTCAGAAGTGCATGGCAAAATGTCTCTGCTAATGCTGAGAGCAGCCTTTAATGCTTTCTCACGGTGCTTCTGTGGTGGGAATCCAGAGGTTTGGTTTGATCAGTCCTGTTATCACAAGGATTCCCTAACCTCTTCTCAGTGCCTGCTGAAATACAGGCACTTTTGTTGAAGGGATTTCAGGTAGATTTCACTGCACAGGTATTGCCAAAGCAAGCTGCAGTTTTCTTCTTGGCTTTCTCACAGGCTGGGAAAGTGAAGGGAGCCTTGACACAGTGGTATCTGTAAAGTGTGCCCACATCACAACTGGCCATCCTCATCAGCTCAACAGCTGAAGAACTCTCCATCTGGAATGAAATAGCTGTTCTGTTTTCAGCTGGTCTGCTCTTGGACACAGCCTGCCTTCTGGAGGATTGGGAAAGAAGCACTGGCCTGCCCCCATTGCCATCCCAAGCTGTGTCTAACCTCAGTGCCCCCATCAGCCTGATCCTGACCCCGGCATGGACGGAAATCACAGCTCATCACCATGGAGGTGCCCGGTGTCCCAGGCTAAATTTCCCTAGCCACACGCTGGTTGGGGTGGGATGACCCTGGCTGCCACCCCCAGAGGTCCCCCATAGCCCTGGCTCAGCTTTCTGCAGCTTAGCCTTTTGCTTCCATTTCACATTCAGCCATCTGTTTAGAGGCAGTTACACCAAGGAGAGGGTCAGGGTCAGACAGTCTGTGTCCTGAGCCGGAGTATGTTGGACTACATAGCACTACATGAACGGTGCTGCTTCCATCCTCTTTGCCATAGCAGTGCCCTGCTGTGAGTGTTTCAGACATCAAGATGGTATATTACTGTAATTGCAGCCAGTAGTTTTGACTATTTTTCCATCAACTGGCAAGGCTAGGAATTACTGTGTCTTTTGAAGGGAAGAAAAGACACCATCCATCCTTTTATATTCTTTAGCATTCTTGCAGTCATGTAAAATACACTGAGATTATTTTGCAGAAGAACACCTTTAAATTCCTTTTCTCAAAGTTCACTTGATAAGGGTGCCAGGAGTGGTGGTGGCTGTCTGTTAAAGGGAGAGGGAAGAGGAATAAACAAGATAAAAAGCTACTTGTCTTTATTTGCATTAGACATTTCAGAAAGTGCAGCAGCTGGATTGGATTCAGAGGGAAAAGGATGTGCTGCTTCAGAGGAGATGCAAGGTGCTGCCTTGTTTGGTTTCTTTTTTCATTCGTTGGAGGTGGTGGTAGGAGCTGTGGGCAGGGTGGCCCTGGGGCACGCTGTCTTCTTCCACTGAGGTTAAGTGATTGAGACCTGTTGCCTTTTAGAATGGTTTTGTAGACAAAGCAGGTCACAAGTCTTCTGTAAGACCAGGCTTTTTAGGACTCAAGTTCTTCATTTGTAAGTCAGGTTTCCTTCCAGTACGGGAACAGAAAGTACATATGAGTTTATCTTAACCACATGAATAAATTGATCACTTCTAATCTCAACCCTTCTGCTTTCATACATGGTGCATGACATTTCTCTAGAAAGCAAACCAGTGCCATACTTGTTGCAGCATATTTCTGTTTGCCCTCGTATAGGGTTCCCAAAGAATCTAGTTCAGGAAGCTTCTCCTTTCTAGTATTTTTAGTTAGAAAATACATTTAAAATTGCAGGATCTTTGTGTCCTGGAAGAATTTTGTATTAAAAGCAGGAAGCATCATATCAAAAGTAAATCCCCAAAACTTCAGCCAGGAGCATGTCATCCTAGTCCTACTGAGATTTTAATGGTAATTAAAAGAGCCATTCTTACCACTTGTGAAATTTAGAAGATGAATGTATATTCTTACATATTCTCAGTCTTGGATCTGCTTTCTGTTTTATAAGGTGTGAATACTGAAAGCCTTCTAGCAATCCTGGGCTTACATGTAAGTAATGTGAGTGCTGTCGTTTACACGCTTCACAGATCTAAGTCTTTTTAATGAATATTTTCTATTTTAGGAGAAAAGGTCTTTTTTACACCTCAGACTCTACTCACACTTGATCTAACACAATGAATAAGCCAAATAGAAATGGTAAATCAGAAAATTAGTTTGGTTTGTTTAATGTTAGGTGTCCACAAGTCCTGATGTACCTGACGTTGAGAGCTTGGTGATCTTCAGCTGCTTTATTTACGTTCTTTGAAGGCTCTGCATAGCTTAACTCATCCTGGAGGAAAGCTGGGCACTGCCAGAGGTTTTAGGTTCTGTAGTGAGTTTTATGTGCTTCTGGGAATGGGATGCTTCATGGAATGAAGTGTTTTACCTCCGAAGGTAAAGTGAAGCCAAAGTGAAAGTACAGGGAAAACCCCCAGCTGGTGGGCACGCTGTGTGGAAAGGGCCCAGAGCTGCATTGCCCCCACCTCTTGAATTCTTGCCAGCACCAGGAGGTCACACCTTGCTCATTCTCATAACTGTGGTATTCCAACCTTAACAGCTAGGGTAAGGTTTCATCATCTCTCAACTCTGTTGTTAATTTCCTTCTATATTTTACTGGAAAACACAGAAAAAACCTATTCTTTGGGAAGTGTTTTAATGCCTCTATGTTTGTGAAGCACCTACTTAACCTAGAGCATAGTAAGAAGTTCTTTCTTTTCTTTGAGTTCAAAGGGCATTTCAACCCTTATCCTTTGCTCAGGAATGTGACTTTCCTTAAAAACTGTCTGTAGCAAATGGCTTTAGTAAAATATGTGGGTTTTGTTCATCCTGGAAGCACATCGCTTGAGACGAGTATATTCATCCCATATATATTGTCATTTTTATCCCAAGTCCCTGCGTGCTGTGCTGTCAGTCAGAACTATAGCAAGTATATAATTGGTGTTGCTGCATTGGAAGGGTCAGGGAGGGAAGCAGGATGCTGGACACCATGCCTTTCTGCCTGGGGGATGCGTGAGTTTTAGGGGCCCGTGCTCTGCTCATGAAGGGCAGCATTTGCCCTGTGCTAATGGTAGTGATGTAAAAGAATACCTTCTACAGGGCAAGTCCATCATAAACTGCAGGAAAGTGGTTATTTGTTGGTGGATGGCTTCCTGACGTGTACCACAATGGTGGGAATTTTTAATTGGGTTTTTAATTTTTCAGGTTTTTAGTTGGGACAAGTTTTTGAAGTTAGGGTTTTTAGTCAGCAGGCTGTGCTAATGACTACCCATATTTGTTTTAAAAAGGTAAATTCCCCCCAGAGCTCTCCTTTGCTTTGTCCAGCTGTCTTCAAGAGACAAGATCTGCCAAAGCTGAGATTTTCCCACTTACAAAGGAGCTTTCAGCTACTGCCTGTGATTTCTGTCCTTTGTCTTGCAGTTAGTGCCTGGAAGAAGGTGAAAGCATATTGCACTCGAGCACAGTGCATCCTAGGGTATATTTCCCTTGAGGACTGTTACAAGCTGTCAGAGTTTAGCACAGACCCAAGACTCCAACACAATGCAATCAAGGAGCTTTAAGTTGTTTCCTGAAAAATTTCCAGACCTTCAGTCTCTGTGGAGCTAATCATATACTGAGTATAAATTATGATTCATCCTCTAAATGAGCTAAACCCTTCAGACCTCTAAATGTTCTTTGCAGTGTGTTAAAAATCTCAAAGACTTTATCATGTGAAATTATGTTTGTTGGCTTTTTCTTATTTTTTTTATCAGACAGAGCCCTCTCTAAGAAATAAACAAAAGAGATCCTCAAAAATCCCTGAACTTCCTCAAAAATCCCTGTAGTTAACACTTGAGAGATAAGGGGACACAGAGTGACTGCAGCCGGGATGGTGTCCCAAAGGGAGCAATCACAGCATCCTTATCCTCTCCCTCCCATCCTGCACTGTGCAATTTCAGAGCAATTTTGCTCCCTCCTGGGCTGGAGGAACAGTTTCTCTGATCCAATGCAGCCATAAATATGTATCATTTATATGTAATTTCATAAATATCTATAATTATCTAATGGCACAACAATGAATGTAAATACTGGTACCTATTACTTTTGGTATGACTCTTGATAATGATATGATATTCACCAGGCAATTGAAAATTTTATAATACTTTTTAATGTTAGCAAAGCTTAATTTCAGCATCTGTAAAAAACCCCTGTATTTTGAGAAATAATCCTCTCTGACCCTATTGATTTCCTTTTTAATTTTGCTAATCATTTGTGGATGACTTTAGTTCTCCTAAATACAGCAATGATAATGTACTAAAACCCTACAAAATAGACTAATACATTGAGTGTTACCCTTAGCTTTAAAATGGAAATACAATATAAAACTTTCTTTTACCTTATTGTCAATATAAAAATAGCTGTAAGTGATTTTTTGTGTATTTTTTAGGTCCTGAGGAAGCAGATTTCAAGTGCCCCCCAAATTATGTTACCTGCATCGGTACGAACAAATGCATTCACTTGTCCCAGCTCTGCAATGGTGTGTATGACTGTTCTGATGGGTATGATGAAGGAGTACACTGCCGGGGTAAGTAAATTTACTGAGGAAAAATACTTGAACATGAAGTTTTCTGCTTTTTTTTTTTCCCCTCTTCTTGAGTTCAAAGAAAACCAGACCTTTCTTTTTCTTGGGAATACTTGTAAAACAAAAAAAGGTGGATCGATATTTTAATGTGTGTTTCCAGTTAATTTAAAAAAAAAATGTTTTGTGTGAACCAAATGCAAGCAAAAAGCCCACAGAGGTTTTCATACTTTAATGATTACTAACCTTGTGTGATGGAAATAGTTATACCAAAGGAAGGACAAGGAAGCCCTTTCTTGGGGAGCAAAGGTTGGAGCACACTGTTTGCCAGAATTGTTTCCTTGCAACTTTTGTTTAAACAAAAATGCCAAAGAAAACCACTGAAAAATACATCAAATTTGCTACAAGTGTTATTTTAAGAGGAAGACTTGTTTTGGGGGGGATTTTTGTCCTGTACTTCTGTTCTGTTTAAGCGTGTAGGTACCAAGTTCTGGCAGTGAGAAGTCTCTCAGAGAAATTGGTGGAGGTCAACTTTTTTAGTATCTCAGCTCTGCTACTCAGGTGGTTTATTAAGCTCTGCCTTGGGCATAGGCATAAGGCTGCCATATTAAGCCCAAATCATGGATGCCATGGGTCATGAACATGTCAGTTATTTTCCATCAGTAAATTTCACTGCTAGTCAAATGATTGTTGATGATCCTCAATAGATATCATGTTCAAAACCAGAATCTCAGGGACAGGTCCTGGGGCTGCTTCTACAATCCAATGTGACAATCTACAGTTAAAGATACAATTAATAGCATAGTTCAGAAAGTTAAATTAGAATTTTAAAAGTTCATGCGAGCAGATTTTTAGAACTGTCAGAGTAAAATCTAAGCCCTCACCAAAAATAAGCCATATAAAAAAAAATTAAAATAAAATAAGAAAAAAATGCCAGCTGGAATTAATCAATGTAATACTGCTGACTTCACACAACTACAAAAAGTTATTTTTATATAGCCAGGTGGGGATACAGACTGTCATAAAATACATGGCAACTCATTCACAGTGATAGGAATCATTTCATTTCTTGAAGGCTCTACTTTTGTATAGTCCTTCTTTAGTGGGCATTACCCAAAATGAACTTGTGTCAGCATATGGTTTTTGGTCCCAGCTTCCAAGAAAACACCCAAAGTTAAGCTGGCCAAAGCAGCGTTTTGCCCATACTGAAGCTTTCTGAAGTTGCAGATGAGTGTTTCTCTGAGAACAGTATTGATCCATATTGTAAGGTTCATGTTGAATACCACTCCTCTCTTTATTATCATGTATGGATATGAAAACTTCACAATGGAAAAATTATTATCTGCTCTAATAAATTATTATGGAATTTAGTAATATATACTAAACAAACACTTGGTCCAAATCACACAGAACACACAGATAATGAAGATCTTTTTCTACTGTATTTTATTAAGATGTTAAATTTGTCTCCTGATACCTGCTCTAGAAAATGCTTAGCTGCTCATTAATTGTGTTTTTTGTAGCAATTATGTATTTTCACTTGCTTTTTAGAGGTAGTTTTTCAAATTATTCTTGCATGTATTTTTATCAACAAAGCCAAAGAATATTGAAAACAGCAACTTCACATTAACTTTAGCTTATGGTCATGCAGTTTGATACTAACAGCTTCCACTCATATGTGGCATAATGATACATTCCTGTGCATGAGAAATTTGGTATGAATGCGTTGCAGTTGTAATTATTGTCTCAGTACCTACCAGAACAATTCATGGGTAACTGCAGAGTAATTCTGTTGACTTTCTGAGTCCTGAATATTCACGTTGTGTGCTTAAAACATCTGTGTGGCCATGAGTGGCAACGTTGCTTCAGAAACCTATCAAATAGTTAGCATTTTCTTGGTATTGGTAACAAAGATGGCATTCCTTGTATGCTCCTCTTTGATAAACGTTGCTCATATTGATCAAGAAGATAATAGCAATATTAAATATTTAATTACAAACAACTCAGATGGTCACGGAGCTGACTGTGTTACAATAATCTATGGCTAGGAACACTGATAGTACTGTGTCAATAAGTCATGGTCTGTGCACCAGGAAAATAAGTTATGATACAAAGTAGGTGGTGTGTGACCATGGTACAGACCATATCAGTGGACAGGTCACGACTCCACAGGGGTGAAAGCTTCTAATAATGCTCTAAAACTAATGGAGCATAAGTATTCAGTAACGGGAACTATTCTCATTTCTTTCTCTAAATTTAACATTCATATGTTAATTTGTTATATTCTGATCTTTGAGAAATATATTCAGGCCTTCACCTTTCCCTGGCAAGTATAAATATGGTCATATCTGCAGTGTGAAATGGTAATGTATGTGGATTTTCAAGGAAATAGTAGTAAATACAATGACATTCCCGAGTCATCTTCTTTTATTTCAGGCACATATGCATTTTTGCTGGTGAATGTAATGCATAAATTCAGGAGGGGTTGTGGCAATGTGAAATAAAAAATGTTTTATTATGTATGGTTGTTTCACATTATGTGTTTCAGTGTCCTTCAGAGGAGAAAGGGGTGCGTCGTTCACTGCAACTGAAACTCGTAGCGTATAATAGTGATGAGACACCTGTTTGGTCATTTTGGATTCTGTGCTATTTTTTGACTAAAGAATGCTTTAGAGGTGCTGAACAAGCAAGGGATCGAAGTATATGCTAACCTGTCCTATGCTGCATAGGCTGGGGCTCTTCAGCTTTCTGAACTCCCCTTCAGTTTTCATAATTTCACGGTATTCCTGAATGGGGGTAGTTGGTGCCCATCAGCTTTTGGGAGACTTGGTAGGTCTCAGAGAAAATTTACCAATGCTGAACCTAGACCCAACCTGGAGTAGTTTTGGTAGAAGACTGATCCAGAGCCTCTCTGGAGAATTAAGCTTGTTTCCATAACAGTTCTTCAGGTTTCTTTTGAGAAAAGAACTTTAGTTACATTTTCAGCCACTTTTAAAGCTCAGCCATGCAATGAGCTGAGAAGTTTTCTGCCACAGGGGAGTTGCTGAATTATGGCAAGCTGAGCTTTTTAAATGACACTCCTTCCTTCCCCATGGGTCATCCCAGTCCCATATCTGTGAGCCCATGATGAGCTCACCAGGCCAATCACCGATATGGGGTTGGGGGGTTGGGTCTGGCTGTGGTCAGTTAAAGCAGGTGTCATGTGGCTGTGACTTGTTCTGGGCTCTACAGGCTTTAAATGTGTGGCCTTTTGAAGGTTAAAAATACTTTTTCCCCCCCTCCTTTTCTTTTTTCTCTTTTTTCCTTTTTTTCTTTCTGGTTTTAGGAACAGCTTAGACAAACATCCATCATGGATTAGATGAAGTAACCTGGCCTTGAGTAGCTAAAGGATTAGCTATGTCCTTAAGATAATTTCTAGAGAATTACAATCATATTCTCATGAATCTTAGGAAAGATTTTTTATAGGGCTGCAGAGGTGATCTGAAGAGTTTTATAAATCAGTACTTTATGTGTATATATATATATATGGCAAAAAATTGAAGGTGATATGCCAAAATGAGTTTTTAGTCTGTCTCTGAGTTACAGCTATAGAAAACTAGGACTTTTACTAGGGATAAGTTCTTATTAATAGCTGCAGGAATAGTTATGTTACAATTCTGAATATTCCAGAGAGAGAATACTAAAAGAATACTGAAAAAAAAAATGCTAGTGCAAATACTCTGCATGTCTTTGGTTTATGCCAGTTCATCATAAGATGGAATGTTTTCTTGCATAATTATCAAGAAGCAGAACTGACATGGACATAAGAGGCCCATGTAAGAGCCAGTCAAGGCATCAATTACGTGCTGGTGCTCTGACTTTAAAGCTGAAGTATAGTTTGCATTACACTGCAGTATATATTACATGTCTGTGGACTGTGTTGGGTTGTGCAGAGGGAATACTGCAGCAAGTTTATCCATCCAGCTGACAAGACAAAATAATAACAACATTAATAGTCTGCATGTACTCTTTTCCAGTGGGCACATTAGTGATGGTGTACGTTGGGATCTCATTAAATAGTCGTCTGTCACAGCCTTGACATGGATTATGCTCTGTGCTTCTTTGGTTTGAGGATAGACAACCCAGTGCTTTGGGAGGGGAAAGCAGGAATGCTTAGGGATTCCCAGGAAGTCTGTATTCATGCTATAGTCCTGAAGTGCAAAGGAGGGAGCAGGTTTTTGAAGACACTTTTCATTCTAGTCACAGCTACTATTGGTAATCTGGCCAGTGTCCCATCTCTGTGACATGAAGGAGATGCTGGACCAGAGCTCAGAGGAGCTCAGGACATTGCTCTTCCTGGCTCTGAATCACAGCAGCTCCCCACTGAGGTCAGAGTTGCATGAAAAATGTGACTGTATCTTTTCCCAGCTGAAATACTGGGTATTCAGATTGCTTATACCATCTCATATTGAAATGAATCATAATAGAAGACTGCAACATCCATTAAAGCCCCTTGCTATTTGGTGAGTCACCAAACATAAAGTAATTTCTTCCATATCTGCTTGTCTGTCTGCCTAGCACCGTTGACAAGATGAGCCTGGGTGTCCAGGAGAATCCACATTACCTTCAGAAGAATAAATATCTTATGAGAGTAACCTCAGATTTTTGTTTGATGTATTTGCTAGATGTAACCAAAAATATTTTAAAGTTAATTAAGTCTGTGAAAATGCAGGAGACATCACAGAACTTACTTGAAAAATATATATATTTAAAAGTAAAATGGAAAGTTTTATTGATCTGATCTCATAGAAATCTTCCAAGTCTTTGGATTATTTGAATCTTTGTCACCCATGATCTGAAGCCGTAATTTCTAGTCAATTAAATATATAAAGGAAAACTCTGGGTCTTAGTATTAAAAAAAAGCCCCACAAAACACATATGAAAGATGTGTCAAAATAATAGTTATGTTTGTAGCAGCCTATAATCAGAGTATTATTTTTCTATTTAGGCTTTTGAATGAATTGTTTTCAGAAGAACAAGAGAAATGCTGCTTTTAATGAATTGTGGTTTTGTTCTGACACTTCTACAGATGGGACACTGGGAAATATAAAGTAGCATTTACCAGTGGAGAAAACACAAATTTCAAAATTATAAGGCAATTTTAGGCCTTTCAAAATTCTAAAACTAAAAATTGTGAAGCTATGTTTACGTCCCAGTCTTTCTTTTTATTTCTTCTTTATTTTATTGTTTTTCTTTCTCATGATCTTGTGTAGCAAGGTAACAAAGGAAATCCAAAAATACTTCAGAATTATAAATATTCACACCTTTTTCATATGAGACTCTTCTTGGAAGCAGCTCAGACCTGCAAAACCAATCCCTGTAAACTCGTTTGGTTTATTCTGACAAGATTCAAATCAGTCATCCTCTAAGGCTGCGACGGACGAAATGCCACATCAGATTACTGAACCCTTGGACCCCTCAGGAAATCTCACAGTGCTCCTGATGTACCTGTGGGGCTGCTGAAACCATCAGGTAACACTGAAAATTGTTCCCTCTGTGACCGCCCTGCATTCTGCTTCGAGCTTTTTACTTGTGGTTATGAGGCAGGAAGGAGAAAAGGGCGTAGGCACCGAAATAAGACCATCAGAGGTATTTTTGCTTTGGAACTGAACTGCTAGTAAATAACTATGTTTGTCTGGGGAAAGGCTTATTTTGCCTTTTTTTTTTTTGGGGGGGGGAGGGTTTATTGTATCTCTATCTCATTTCACCATCCAAATATCCAATTTCTTGTATATTACTCTCTCTCCCATCTTTTTGCCTTAATAGAGCATGATGTGGCTCGTTGAAATTAGCCAAGGTCATTTAGTCTATTCTGCTGTCAGGAGTGAGAAGTCAGGGGCTTGGTGATTTAATAACTTTCTATCACAAAATCCAATTGCAGCGAAGCAAATTAAAGGTGGCTGGCAGGGGGATAGAGCGGTGGAAGATGTTTGAGTGATGTGATTTCATCCCACCTTTTATGGGCTGTTGCTAAAGGGATTGTTTTAGGCCGGAATGCACAAATGAACACTGTTGTTAAGTTATCAGCAGCTTTTGAGTGGCAAATTAAGTGCAGAATTTAAATGTTTGACCGTAGATGATGATAATGTGTGATAACAGATCATTATGTAGTGTATAGTTTCTAGAGAGGGTTGTGATCCTGTCCATTGAATGAGTGATGTATGTCTTCTCTGCTCCCAATCAATATTTCCAGTTCAAGTTGCAATATTCATTTTGGTGAGACAAGACATTGGGTAATGTTCCTTCCTGGCAAAATCAAGTGCTGGTCAGTTATGGCCTCCCTGGGTACAAGTGCTGATTAGTTTCCCTATTTACCTCGAGTATTTTAAATACATATACATCCTTCAAGGGCACAGAAAACATGTTTGCTGTAGGAAACGCAGTGTTGAATCGCTGTACCATGGAGTTCTTTTTAATCTTCCTTATGAGATAGAGGATTAATTATTATAACTCCAATATTTCAGTTTTTCTATCATCCTGTTGCCCAATAAAATGCCCAGAGTTTAGCAGACATGCTAATATGTCACACTGTAAAGATGATCCTGGCAGGTAAGAGAGCCAGTTAGTCATGGTGATAGCTAAGAGGCTCATGTTCAGAGCTCCACAACCCTGATGAAAGCAGCTACAGTCAGTATCGTAGGGGGATGCCATGGGATGATCTGAGAAGGCTTCGTTCTGCTTTCCAGGGATTGGGGTTAAATGGTATTACTTGTTGCCCACTGTTGCTTTTTGAGGCCGTTCCTTGTTGAGAAAAGAAGACAAACATTTAAACTCTTTACCATGAGCATCCAATTTTCAGTTATATTCCACAATATTTTATTATCTTTCTGTTGATTAGTGTGTATTGTTATCTGATTATTGTTCCCCGTTACAGCTAATAAAACTCTTTAGGGAATTGAGTAAGAAATATAAGATGTTTTTTGTACAAATAAATTCCAAAGTACTTTTATGAAGATAAATATTGTGGGTATAATCTCTGTAGCAGGAGATCCAGATATATTCACATGGCAAAAAAAAACCCTGACACTCAGAAACTCGCCCTGCAAGCAGGAATTGGCACTGCTGCCTGGCTCTCATTAGTTCACATCACAGAATATATCTTAACTGCATTTTCAATATATAGGTGTCAGAGACAGCTTTTCAGTGCAGAGAGACTCGAGCCTGACACCGAGTGCTTACGAAACACTGGTAACCTTGAGGCGTAGGGAGAACGATGGCACCAGGTTTATCTTCAGCTGTTGTCACCAGTATCCAGGGTGTGGAGGACAACTCTGTTTACTGAAATCTTATGTAGTAAAAGTAATGCTTTTTTCAGTTTCCCTTTTGAGTGTTTTGTCTCTTTTCAGAGTATACAGGAACCTTTCAATTTAGACCTGTAGGAAGAAATAAATTACTATTTCTTACATTACCTAATAGTAAAATTATATCTGGTGAGGACAAATGCATTTGAGGTACTTGTGCATGAATGAAACACATGATTATTGAATTTCCATGGCTTCTTATTCTAGTGACATTGTTTGCATGTTCATTGCACCTATCAACAGTTTTAAAATAATTGGGCAACCTGTTGTTTGAAGTGGGAGAAGAAAATTAAATAAAAGGCACATGGGCTGAAATAACATGGCCTTGGTTCTCCTAAAGTCAACCTGAATTTACAGAGTGGTATTAAATTGAAGACAGAATAGAATTTTAAAAAAAGGGAGCAAATTCTGAGCTAGCATCACCAAACTTCTCTGAAGTGCAGTTGGGAGTTTTCTGCCCCAGGAGACCTCAGTCCAGCTAAATTATGAGACTGGGTTTTAAGCTTTCACTCACTTCCTGAGGGGATTTGTCTTCCCACCTCCTTCTCTAGAAACTACAACTGGTCTACATGGGAGGTGCTTTTGCTTCTCACAGCCCTCTTCTCTGTGGAATAAACAGTTAAACATTTATTAGAGCAAATACTTGAAGCTCCAGGAGTGTTCATTGTAATTCTCAGGGCACAGCATAAATTCTGGTCTCTCCCTTGTTCTCATCTCGACAATTATTTGTGTATTGTTAACTAAACTGAGTAAATTCTGGGAGTTAGCGTAGGTGTAGACCCACCTGGAATACATATGCCCCTGCACAACATCTACCTGCCTGGCCACATGTATACAGCATGCACTTTATTCTGCCTTTTCACATTGTGCAGTTTATAGCTGAAAAAGAGAACTCACACATTTTTCTTCTAGACACAGGCTTTAATTTCCTTCCACATCCCACTTCTTGCATTGTACAATTGCTGCTCATGAGGCAGTATCATCAAAAAGTCTAAGTCATTTTTGAATCATGTAATGTAGTTTAAAAATTAAAAGTTACCATCATTTCTTAGACTATGATAAACAAGTCAAGATGTCACCAGCAGCCTTAAGTGAGATTGATAATATTCAGCAGCGTGAGGAAGTTCGCTTTGACACTTTGAGAAATAACTCTTGGTCTTCCTCTCAGCGGCAGGAACACGCACAGAGCATACAAAACCTGATGTAAAGGATTCATTATATCCTCTCTGGGAGATTTCAGTCACCTTTTCTCCACAAATACCTGTGTGAAGAAAGCTTAATACGGTCTTTAACTCATAGGAGTAATGCCTATAATTCCAGTTGTCTGTGAAACATGGAGAATAAAACACTGTGAGATGAAATGGAAAGAGTTAAAGATTGCAGGAGAAAGAAAACAAGATGTGGTACCATGGGAATGTACGGACAGTAAATGGCAAGTAAGAAGCATTGCTGGAAGCAATCAAGTAAGAACAAAACCTGGGAAAATACAGAGACCAGTCAATAAAAAGGTTCAGTATAACCCTTTATATGAGGGCTAGTAAAGCAGACCAATTTTAAGTCAGTGCTCTGTTTGGAAATACGTGCATTGAAGGGTAGGAATGTGTTCCCACTGCACTGACTCATACAAGGAAACGAGAGTTTGCCAGGAGACTCCGTAGCTCAAGAATATTTCTCTCCTGTGAAAACAGGTGTATTGAAAGCATTGTTGCTGTGCATCAGTCTGTAGGGCTCCTCATCATTTCCTTGTGGTAGTTATATCGCTGTCCCTCTGTGTCTAAAGTTGTTGGTCCTGGTACTTCAGAGCATCATAGATCTTACCACTATTGTTCTGTACCCTGACTGTCTTTCCACTCTGCGAGATAGCACACAACATCTGTTTTAAATGGTCAGGAGTTACAATTTGTCATTGTGTTCTTACAGATTTTGAACTGGAGAAACTACAGACTTTAATACTATCTACTACCAACTCCCACTCCCTGAAATTTGAACACTGCTGAAAGTCGCCTGAAACGGTGCAGATGATATAAACCAAAACTGATAAACACTCCAGTACTGTTCACTAAATACATGTAATAGAACTGTAATGCCTGTGAATCAGATATCATTTATATTTTAGGCCAACAGCAGAATAGACAGATTGATAATTTCTGATAACATTGCTTTTTAAACCCAACACATTATGCCAAAGAAATAGATACCTAATTTACTGTTCTCTGTGCAGATAATGTCTCTTCAAGTTAAGTTCATTAACAACTTCTTCAAGCGTGAAGACACTTGATTAAAAAAAAGTTAAAATTAGCAGTGTGCAGGAATTGTTAAAAAAAGTAGAAAGTATTATTTAGGATGAGACCTGAATCCTAGAGGAATTAATGGCAGCATTCCTATTATTTTACACCCTGGGCTAGGTTTATCCAGACCAAAGCACGCACTCGGTTTTTGTGAGTCACTTGTATTCAAGTGCACTTAAGTATGCGAAAGGATTTAGAAATTCTAAGAGAATGTTACATCTGGAGAAGGATGAGCCATATTTAATTTTCAGGAAGTGGCCATGAACTTTCCACATTCTGTGGAAAACAAGAATGTTTTCTGGTATGCAACTGTTGAATAATGCTGTAGTTGGATCTGCCTCTCTCTGTGGGATATTATGTGGTAGAACATGTTCTGTTAATCAAACTTTCTGACACTGTATTTGGCATCTTTCTAAAATATTTTTTGTCTATCCAGTTATTCTTAAAATCCATTTACATGTAGCAAAGTATTAAAAATGCTGTTTGGAAGATAAGATATCTTATACCGTGGGATGGATTAACGGAATAATGGACCATTGTCAGCCTTCCCATTTTCTCAAAGGAAGTGACAACGATTAAGATTAAGAAAGAGGAGGAATTAAAAACAGGCTGGATTATGATTCCAAAAATAGGTTTATCCGTTGCACAGTGACACATTTCTGACCCTTCTTGATGCAGCTTGGTTCCCTGCTCGTGTGAGGTTCCCAGAGCCAGATCAGGCAGAGAGAAATTGTCTGTGCTTTTAAAGAAAAGACTCGTTTATAGTAAATTAAGCCCCAAACATCTCTCTTCACCCTGCTAGAGAAGGTCAGAATCCTCACTCATGAAGAACTGTACACGGTCTCTTAAACAAATACACTCTTTAATTACCATCAGGCGATTCAGCACAATTTGTTCTGTCTAAGGTTCTTTCCACTTTCTAACAGTCTTGCATATTTGATAGCCTCTTCCAGAATTATGCATAAGATGTAGGAACTGCCACTTGTTTAATTGACTTCTTCCCTCTTTTAATGATGGGCATGTCCTAGAAGTTTGCCAGAAGTAAATCCAGTTACATGTGGGAGAGGCAGCTCTTTGTGTCAGTTACGTATGCTTGCCATACAACTGTAAAGGTGATGGGATGCCAGCCAAAGCCTGCTCAGCCCCAAAAGATCATACTGGGATAGGGGCCTTGGATCTGTGACCTGTGTACTTTTGTCAGCAGGACTGGGAGTCTGGAACACACTTTGTCCATTCAGAAACTGTTCCTTGCACTTTCAGGGTTTTATTTCCCCACTTTTAGGGTAAAGCTCTGGTACTTGAAGAAACAATCCCAATCTCTTTATTAACTTTAACATGATAATAAGGTACCACCACGACGTGCTGCCTCAGTTTTATTCTAAGATGATTTCAGCAACTGTCCCAAAGTACTCACTTGTGTCCTGGACTGGTTGCATCATCATCACTTTCATCATAATTTCTTTAGTTGCATGCTTTGTTATTGACTCTTAATAATTCATTTATTAAAAACAAACATCTTCATTTAATGTGCATTCAGATCTTGATTTACTTGCAAAAGTAAATTCTTGAACAAAACTAAAACCAATATAAAGTCATCTTTTATATTGTATTTACAGATATTTATGGTAGAACATCCCAGGCTGGGGTCCAGGCACTATTTGAGAGAGGGACATGGTCTCACAGATTAAAAAAAAGAATAGTTCTGAATTCTGAGGTGGCAAAACTTTCAGTTGTCTTTTAGAAAATTTGATCTTTTTTACTTCAAGGAAAGACAATGGAGTGATAGAAGAATGGCAGGAAACAATTATATGCATGTAATTTTTTGGTTCTACAGGGAAGCCATGAATGTAGTTTTAAATTCTCAAGCTGATGGCTTTGTAGTGACATCAAGAGGATCAAACAGGACAGGAATAAATTCTGTTTGGCAGATTATGTAAAACATGCACAGTTGTATAGTTGCATAAAAGCAAAACTTCTCAGACATCCTAAGAACTACCATTTAAGGTACATGGTAATTAAAAATACTTTTGTGAAGTGCAACTGTTCTGCTTTCTGCCATCAATGAGACTCATAATTTATGTTTTAAAAAAAAAAAAAAGGTAAATCAGAATTACTCACAAATTTAAGTGGACACAGTGCAGGGGCCACACTTCTGCTTTCTGGTCAACTTGACTGTCCTGTGGTGTTTAAAAAGGCAAAGCATGGTAATAGCTTTTCAGGAAAAGCCAGGCTTGCTTCCTGCCCTTAACGTGGGAGCTGGGTGTTTGGAGTTTTAGAGAAGGGAAGAAAGTGTGAACCCAAACCCAATCTCACGTTGGTCATAATGTCTGGTATTTGAGGAAAGTATAAAACACAGTGATCTTCAAACTGTAATTTCCCCCCTCCTGAGCTTAATGGAAAAATGCTTTAAATAGCAACATACCTTTTAGTGATGTGAGGTGGATTACTGTTCAGATGAAGGAGAATGGGGATCATGTTTGCTTCCTCTCCTACTGGAAAGGTTACTGGTTCCTACATGTGTGTCCCATTTGGGTTTACAAAGGAGAACTAGATGAAAGAGAGAAAAATGCCCTTACATGATCCCCACAGAAATTCCAGCTTTTTGGTATTTGAAATTTTTTTTGTTTTGAAGCCTACCTGTATGTACCAGGCTTCTTGATAGTGTCTTAAAACTGTTGTAAAGACATGAATCATTCCAGTGCTAAACTATTAAACTTGCAGAATGTGAGAATTAGCAAACAGTTCCTGTTGAGTGCAGAGATCTGCAGTCTTGTGATTTCCATACCTCAAAAAATCCATGCATTACAGTTAATTAAAAATACCAAAAAACCATTCAGCCTGTCCAGGAAATTTTCCCATCCAGGAAATTTTCCCTTCCTGATGCCAAAGGGGTCTGCAGCTGGGAGAAGCCATTTACAGAATCCCTCAGATTTTCTAAGACTCACCACGAAGTCAGAAAGAACCCTTGCTGCATGCCCAAGGGTATTTATGATACATCTGCTACATACCTAAGGCTGTACAGAAATCATATGCAGGCTCCCAGCATGCAGCAGGAGAGAGAAACTGAGTCTAATGTAAATTCACAGAGCTGCCCAGCAACTGCAGATCAGTCTGTTGGTCTTAAAACCACTATCCAAGTTCACCAAAGGATCCATCCAGCAGGATCTCTGGTATATGGATGGTAAATGAAAGTAGAAATTGCTGTTGGCTCATGTTAGGAGGAGTTACAATCATCTTCCATGTAAAAACCGATCTGAGTGAAATACAATTCCTGTTAGCAGACACATCTGCAGGCCTTTGCTTCTGACTTCAGCTGTGAAAATGCTTCTCACATCTTTCTTTTCCCCGTAATGAAGGCACAGCTGTGCTTTCAGGGACTTGAGAAGGAGTGTGATCGGGAGTTCTAGACTTCCAAAATAGTTTATCTGCCTTCAAACAGAGCTTTTATTACCAACTAATTCACAGTGAGATTTTCTGTTGTCTCATGTTTGGGGCAGTTTTGGTGATAGAAGCGTGGAAAAGCTGTTGCAGTTTAGTAAATCTCTGCATCTTCTGGAATTTGGTGTTTTAAGTTGATTTTGAGGTGCGGATGAACAAGTCACGGGCTCCATAAAAGCTGAAAAAAAATCACTTCAGATAAAAAATATTGTTTGTTTCTTTTGCTTGGTTCTGTTGTTGGGGTTTGTGGGTGTTTTTTGTGGTTTTGTTTGTTTGGTTTGGTTTTTTTGGAAGGTTTTTTCCATTTGTTGTTGACTGACACAAATTTTACTGCATTTGACTTTCCTTTACTGCCTCGTGTGGGACACACTTTTGGGACTAACTGGGTAATTGCTGCATGTGAGAAATCTAAACAAGAAAACAAGAGCAACTTCTAACTATGCTTGTTCTCTCCCACCTTGTACACATACCAGCTGGAGTGTTCTCATAGTCCTACCCAATTCCTGAATGTGGGCAATGGTGAGTAGGTGGCCACAGACCTACAAACTTTCCCTTCCCAGCTCTCCTCCTTGGCAGTGGTGTTTGCTTCATGGAGAGGTGGACTCCGCTCACCCATCCCTTGCTGGTTTTTTGCAGAGAAGTTACTGGGCTGTAATACGTGTTGTATCCTGAATTTCTGCCCAAGAGCTTTCCTCCCTGTATGAAAGGATTATTAACGCAGACGAGAAGTCTATTTGGGCTACATAACATATATCAGACATTTCTAAGGAGCTGACAAGGCCGATGTTCAGCACCGTGTCCTCTGCTGGCAAGTAGCTTGGAAGTGTTGATTCTAGTGTATTGAGATTGTATTTCTTGCTTTAGGCTTAACTGAGACCGTTTTCTACTGTAAACTGACCCGTGTTGTAGAAAATGTAGTTTTAATTTTAAAATCATTGCCTCTCACTCTGGGAAGTCCTGCCATACTGAACATGTGCCCATAACTAAAGCTTGCTTATTTGTAACACCAGCATTTAGGAAACTATAATAAGAACAAACTTTAGCATTAGTAATAAACTGATTATTAGGATTTTATAGATTCTACTGCAGTTATAAAGTATGTATTTCTAAAGACCTGATCGTTTCTGGTCTCAGTGCTAGTAGATTCTGGTGGAGTTGATGGTGGGGATGCAGGTGCTGGTCTGAAGCACAGCCCAAGCACTTCCTCATTTTATTGCTGCCTTTGTGGAGGAAGACACTTGTGTCTCAGTATTAAAAATGACATTTTTTGGGGGGAAAAAAGATATGTGTGGGAGAACATTGATTTTGTTCTTTCTTAGTAGACACTAACCTAGGGAGTTTTTAACTTAAAAAAAAAATGGTCTAAATGGTTTTAAATTCTGCTGTATAAAGACAATGGAAATGTTAGTAAATATTTGTAAAATCAAAGGTGAATTTTAGAAATAATTTTATATTAGCTTTTTAGTAAAGCATCACAGAAACTCTGCCCTTTTAATATGAAGAATATAGGCTTTTTTGTTTGTTTTGTTTTTCTCATGCTGATGCCTTTTCAGAAGAGAGTTGCAGAAACCTCCAATAAATCCATGCGGTACACAGCGATGTTTGCTTTAGAGAAAGGTCAGACAATATATTACAGAATTACAATTCAGAATTTCATCATAATAAATTTTATTCATTGTGATAAAGATTGAAAATAATAACTGGAAATTAAGATCTCATATACCATGAAGTATTTTAAGAATTTGAAGGTTCCCTGCATTTGGATCAGATCTGCAGTATTCTCATGGTAACTCTTCCGTGCTACTTGCAAAGGAGAGTTAATTGAAGAACTTGGGAAAACATAAGAGTTCATAGAATCACAGAATATGTTAGGTTGGAAGGGACCTTCAGAGGCCATCTAGTCCAACCCCCTGCAGTAAGCAGGGACATCTTCACTGGATCAGGTTGCTCAGAGCTCCATCAAGCCTGACCTTGAATGTCTCCAGGGATGGGGTCTCCACCACCTCTCTGAGCAACCTGTGCCAGTGATCTACCACCCTCATATTGAAGAATATTTCCTTATATCCAATCTAATCTCCCCTTTTCTAGTGTAACACTGTCACCACATATCCTATTGCTATAGGCCCTCATGAACAGTTCTTTCCCAGCTTTCTTACAGGCACCTTTCAGGTACTGGAAGGTTGCTATATAAGGTCACCACAGAGCCTTCTGTTTTCCAGGCTGAACAAGCCCAACTCTCTCAGCCTGTCTTCATAGGAGAGGTGCCCCAGCCCTTTGATCTTTTTGGTAAGAGTTGATCAAGTACTTCCTGGCTGTGGTGGTGCTGAGATGCAGGAGACCGCTGGGTCCAGGCAGGAAGATGCCCAAGGGAGGGGGAGAGAATCAAGGTACCCACAATCACAGAGTTCACATGGGGAATTGTTATTCTTCCTGGGGTGTTCCCTGGATGGACCAGTCAGTGGGCAGGAATCACCACTAACACCAGTGTTTGAGTATGACTGGTAGGAGCCTCTGAAAGCTCATCTACTGTTACCTGGAATAATGGCTGTGACACTTCAAAGAAGCTTACCAATTCTTTTTACCTCAGTCCATAAATGCTGTTTTTAAAGAGGTATGTGTCACCAGCTGCAGCGTAATTTACGTTTAGAATGTAGTGCTAAAACTTCTGTAGTCTCCTCAGAGAGTCATCTAAAGATGGATGTTTTCAGGGAAAAAAAGAGATCGGTAATCCAAACTACTGCGGGATAAAGCTTTTATTACTGTTTTGAAGTTAATTAGAATTCATAATATCCACTCATATTTCTTGTCAAAAATGTTTTAGGAAATAGTTTGTGTTAAAAATTGTGGGTACCCGATATCCTTAAGAAAATCAAGAGATGTATTGGCATTCTGGAAAGGCAGCCAGAGAGAGGTCTGATCAGCCCATATGGAGCGGAGCCCTTGCCTCTCATAGTGGCCGTCACATTTCCTGTCAGCCATTTTGTGCCCCTGTACTCGGCATTGGCGAGGCCGCACCTCGGTGCTGTGTCAAGTTCTGGGCCCCTCACCATAAGAAGGACATTGAGGTCCTCAAGCAAGTCCAGAGAAGGGCAACCAGGCTGGGGAAGGGACTGGAGGGCAAATCCTCTGAGGAGCGGCTGAGGGAGCTGGGGGTGTTTAGCCCGGAGAAGAGGAGGCTGAGGGGAGACCTTATCACTGCCTATAACTACCTTAAGGGAGGTGGTAGAGAGGTGGGCGATGGTCTCTTCAGCCAGGTGACAGAAGATAGGACAAGGGGAAATGGCACAAAGCTGCAGCAGAGCAGGGTCAGATTAAATGTTAGTTAAAAATTTTTCACTGAAAGAGCTGTCGGGGTCTGGAACAGGCTGCCCAGGGAAGGGGTTGTGTCACCTTCCCTGGATGTGTTTAAAAGATGGGTAGATGAGGTACTTAGGGATCTGGTTTAGCTTAGGATGGGAATGGTTGGACTCGATGATATTCAAAGGTCTCTTCCAACCTTGTGATTCTGTGATTATTTCCCTCCCCATTTCCCTGCATAGTGGGTTTGTCAAGGGTTGGATGTCTGCTGTCACAGAGAAAAATCTGACTTAATAGAAGGAATTTGGTCTGTGGCTTGAACTCCTGGGTACTAAGGTATTAATTATTACCTTATAATAATTATACCTAGTCACTCCAGAGACAGTCATCATGCAGATGTCTGCGTGTAAGGGAAAACCAGCTGGTTATTCCATGGGGTCAGGATCAATGAGCCTGTACGATACCGTGGTATAAAGCACAAACAACATGACGGCTCTGTTCAGAACACTGAACAGGCCCTCCTGATGGAAAAATAAACCTAACAAGAGTAGAGAAAATGTTTCCTACTGTGCCTCGATGAAAAAACAAAAGAGTTTCTATGAAATTTGATTGATTTGCAAACTAAAAGACAGTTTGAGGATGAAAACATAGCACAGGCGACATGAAATCTCTAACAGTACAATTAATTAACAAGAATCACAAGGAAAATATTTTAAAGGAATAGTTTTAATGTTTATTTTTTTCTACTTTCTTTAATAGTTCATGTGATAGAATCAATGGCTATTTGCCTTTTAAGTTCCCCTAATCTCTTCATGGAATTAAAATTTCAGAATATATTTCCCTGGTACAGTCAAATGCTTTGTGGATTTATATTGATGAAGATCTGTAGCCTATTTGCAGCCGTGATATGTGCTCCTTTTAATCCATCCATCTTTCAACAGTGACAAAAGGTGGCTGTTCTCTTTTTAGTCACAAAGTTAACTTCAAAAAGGAGATGCCAGTTAGTGAAAGAAAGTGGTTTTCATATTTTAATATCACCACAAACCCATTTTTTATTGATAGGTGCCAAAATAGGTTGCAGTCATTTTGCATGGCTTTATAGCAGTGATAGCTTTGCTTTGAGCACATTAAATCTGCACTGGTGACTTAAAGAAGACAGCAATTACCACATGGCTGTTGTTACTCACAGAGAGAAAATGAGGACGTTCCTAAGTACAAGAGTATTTTAATCATTGACAGGAATACTTAAATCTATTAATCATTTTGTTGTTGTTTGACTAATGTTCTATTGTTGGGCTTGATTTACCAATGCATTCATTTGTTGCTTGTTATTCTGTCACTGAATTATAATTTCATTATTCTCTGACCTTGTTTGTCCTTTGCTCACGCAATTGCAGCCATTTGGATAAATAAAAAAAAAGCCCAAACCAATCCAAACTTTTGTTTTGCAGTGAAACTGCACGAAGCATAAATCTTAGTTAGGTGCAGCTGATTTTCTGCTGCGGTTGCAGCCGTGACCGCTGGCCAAGGACCAAACACGATGAGACAGTTCAACCTGGATTGCTACACAGCTAGGCCAGGAGCATGGTGAACGAGACACCTCTGAAATGCCTGATGGTCCATCATAAAATCTTATAAACTGCAGTTTGGGGACTGCTGAGATTGTATTGTGAATTGTTTTTAAAGCAACAACCCAGTTATGTTGCATATATGTGTGTTTTTATATTTCTGTTACCGCTTCAGTAGTTATTTACAGCAGAATTAATGGTTGTTTGTTTAACTGCAAAACACCTGCAGCACCTTTCCTCTTCTAATTCGGTGCCACAGATAGAAGGTACAAGTCTGCTTTCCTTTTAGAGCATCCTGTGTGCTAAAAATAACATAGTAGAGAAGTTACTTGTGGGGGTAGGGGAACATATTTATACCATAGTTTCCAGTATGTAGGGAGAAAACTGATGCAACCTTTTGAAATCAGGATTTTGGTGCACTTCAAAATGTTTAAATTCTAATCTTCCTCAGAGTTCAAGGTCACACTGGTGCTTTGATACAATTTTCTCCCACTATTATGTTCCATACTGGTGGGGAGTGGGAAGTACCAGAAAGCCTGCCTCAGAGGACATCCTCTTAGGTTGCAAATTAATTTCCTGGGCTATTGTCTATTAGCATGTGTATCTAAACCCTGACCAAACTAATCAGTCTTTAATACCTGTAAATAATATTATGATAATGATAATTAATAAGATCATGGATGTAACATTTCTCTGATAAACTTTATTTTGGGCAAATGGGACTGTGTAGAAAAAAAGAAAGAACAAAACCTTTCCCTTCCGAGGGATTTTGTATCATTTAAATTGGAATCACATGGGAGATAAGGAGAGGAGAGAGACTGTCCTTCCCTGCTCTGATAGCCTCCAAGATAACACACTTTTATGATTACAGAATTCACCTGTTCACCAAGGTTAATAGCTGTTTGAAACACTGGCTTCTCTTTGGGCTGTATCCTGTACTGCAGCAGGCGTGTTAATAAATGGTTCTGTCTAATAGCTGTGTCTGGGCTTAAAAGCTTAAACAGAGGAGTCCGTCCCCAGCTGAAACAGGGAGCCTGTGCTTTTCTGACACCGTGTGCCGGTGTTCTCACTAATGATCAGGGCACTGACTCCAAGCCTTAAAACCTCCTGCAGCTCCTCGCCTTAGATTTGGATTGAGCTCTAAGACTGTCATGGAGGATGATTATTATTGTTGGTAGTTAACTCCCTTCTCCATCTGTGCATCAGTTGAGGGGATATCCTCCTGACCGAAAACAAAGCTGGTGGCTGCCTGGGAATTTCAAGCCGCCGTGTCCCACACAGGGACAGGTTTATGTGTGCAACTGCTGGGAGATGGGCAAAATACAGCACTGCTGAGGCCATCGCCTTGCTCAGGGCGGGTTGGGAAGGTGATCCGTTACAGAGAAAATTTGCAACACAATGGAAGGAGATTGTTTGCTTTTAACAGCTCTTTTATCTTCTTTTCAGAGCTGACTTATGCTTTATCTCGTTCTTGTTATGGCAGAAGTCAGGGGTCTTGATGAGCCCATGCAGATCCTTAAGTACTTAGTCTAGGAACATTTACTTATTCATACAGTGGAAGCTTGAGCCAGATTCACTCCATGTTTCACCATCTATTTCCTAAAAGCTGTCTAGAGTGTTGTGTGGTATGGAGGGCAGTTTGGATAGAAACAGATCATGTATCGTCTAGTTTTAGCCTGTGTGCAACTTGCATCCTCTCTTTGGTTACCAGGACTAGAACCTGAGGGAATGTCATGAAGCTGAGACAGGGAGGTTTAGGTTGGATGTCAGGAAGAGGTTCTGTACTGAGAGGGTGGTTGGGCACTGGAACAGGCTCCCCAGGGAAGTGGTCAAAGCACTGAGTTTGGCTCAGTTCAAGAAGCATCTGGATGATGTGCTCAGTCTCACGCTCTGATTTGGCTGGCTCAGTGTGGAGCCAGGAGTTGGACTTGATGATGCTTATGGGTCCCTTTCAGCTCAGGATATTCTGTGTTTCTATGCATTAGTGCCCTTGGTTGGAGAAAGGGCACTGAAATACAAGTGTTCCTCAATGGCAAGATGCCATACGCCATGTAGGTGAGTGAAACAGAGAACAGTGGTCATGCAGAAGGCTGGGGAATAACCAAGCGATAGACCTGGCATTGCTCTTCCTTCCTCACAGGATGGGTTGAAAACAGAACGAGACCTCCATGTCTCAGGTAAGGGTAGTATGTGGTTCCTTTTGGTGTTTTATTCCAAAGTTCAGGAGGTGTGCTGTGTTCATTACCTAGACTGTATTAGTTCTGTGAGGTCTGTATAGACTTTCCTTAGATGCTGATTTGTATTTTATCCTGAGTTATCATTATTAGCACTGAGGCTGCTGTAACAAATCCCCAGCTTTCCATCCCAGACATGGATGCATTTCAGTCTGAGGATGACTCTTAGATAGCTTGCAATTACTTTATGATCCTTTTGCATGGAAGATTATTACTGTGCAGCACTGACCTGAATATTTTTCTTATGTGTTAATACAAGTGCTTGGCACTTTGAAGCGATGTAGAGGAATAAAAGCATAACCTTCCACACTGAAGAGCTGTGGTATGAAGTGCTTGTAAGAAATAGTTATGAAATCCTAATGTTCTGCCCATGGTTTTTGGGTTTTTTTGGGAGGGTGATGCAGTGCTCCTGTGCCTGGCCATAGGGTGTGTGGGGAGAGAGCTCCTGGGAGCTCTTGGCATGTGTAGGAGGGGGATAAGGCTCAGCATACAGGTCTTGGGGGTGGCTGCACCTCTCCTTCAATGGTTTCTCAACAGCAGTGTCTCTTCAGTCCTTGTGCTTTTTCCCAAAACACATTTAAATCTTCTGCATGGAAATCAAATAGAAAAGAAATTACTTTCATTATGCTGGTTTTATTTGTTTTCTGACTTAGTCTAATGCACAGGCTTATTCTTACTAAAACAAATTACACATTAGAATCAGTGCAACAAAGGTATGTACTGTTTCACTGGAAAGAAGTTTGTGTCTGCAAAAGAGCACAAATTGGAGAGAGAAGTCCAACTGTGCACGTTAAGAAGAAAATAAATGAAATTAGGCTGGTTTTGCACAGTTTTTAAACAAAATTGGTTTTGTTGCCGTTCTGTCTGTGCTTTCGTCCCCTCTTCTGCGTTCTCCACCTCCTCCTTAGTATCGACTTGTGGAAGAATAATAATATCCTACGGAAGAAGGGTTTGTAATTTGTGATTGTGATTGCAGTTCACATGCTTCCCTAAGAACACAGCACCCTGCTAGAGTTACGCCGCCCTGGCCCAGGGGTGGAAGCAGACTTTCTTGATCTTGCACCCTATTGAGCTGAGTAATGAAGGTAGTGGAGAGCAGCCAAGTCATCAAAAGCAGCCATCATCCACTCTTGCTGTCAGGTTTCCTGATTTATTTTTTTTTTTTTACTCCTTTTTTAACGTAATACTCAGAAATAATCAAGTGTATTGTTGTAAATATCAGCATGTTATTGCCGTGGATAAGTTGTACTGAAAAATCTATATTCCATGGAGTCTAAATTGTGCTGAATATCCAGAGGTATTCACTAGCTACTTCTACTCTTCCTGCTGCTTTTTTATGTACTTCAGGGAAGTCATTTATGATGCTTGAGTCACCAAAATTTAAGGTGACATGATAACCTGTAAAAGCATTTCAGTCTCCCACAGACGACGTGCCGTAAGAAAAGCAGTTAAACAACTGAGAATCTTGATGTTGATTGTGTCAATCTTCCTTACTGTCTACTTCCAAAAAGGGATTCACGATCCAGTATTTCACCCTGGCTAATCCCTCTTTGCCCCCCAAACAACCAGGATAATTGTGTGGTTTGCTGTGGCACAGTGAAACCCACGGGCAGCCACCGCCTGTCCTGTGCAGGAGTGTTAACCTTGTGAGTCACCCCTCTAGCACAAAGGCAAGAACAAATGGGGAATGTGCTGCTCTAATATTCCATACTGCACAAAATTAGAATCTATTTTAATGATGTTCCATTTTTCTTGTGTCCACCCCAACACTTACTCATATCAGATGTACTTTCTTTAAGGACAAGCTGCAGGGTCTTTTCTGTTGCAAATTCTAACAGTTTCTTCTGTGAAGCTGGGACTCTAGGAGGAAAATGGAAACTGCATTGCTACCAATTTGCCTCCTACATGGGAAGAATTGCAATCTGCATCTCATGCTCAGGGAAACTTATGGGTGCAAGGACACAGGATAAAGTGCACTATACAAGACCACTCATAGGAGTATACCTGTCTTCTTGAAGAGAACTATTCTGTTCCCAAGGTATATGTGCTGGATTCATTTTGCAAGAGTTTTTTCCATTCCATGATCTTTAGTCTCAAAGTGGATGTGATGCCAGGTGTTACCTTCACCCTTCTGGGCAGTGCCCACTGGACCCTAACCAGCTGGCAGTTCTGGTGTAAAGTTTATTAGCCATTCTGCCAAACCATGGTGAATATTCCATTTATTCCCAGTGAAAAATACCTTGTAGTACCTTGTATTTTAAGTTTTCCAGTTGGCTAAAAAGCATGTTGGTGAACTTAAATCACAAATCTCTCCTCAGCTTGCATTCTTGTCACGTTCAGAAGTGACTTGGTTTCAACAAGTAGGAGGGGATGGTGTGTGGGAACACATACAATGACCTATAAATGGAACTAGATTTTCCTGGAGGTTGTAGTCATTTGCACAGCACTACCCAGTGCTGCCTTGGCATGTATACTGTCCCGAAAGAGATGACTGCTCTCCTGCTCGCTTTTACTAGTAATGTTTATTGTTGGTTAAATCCAAATCTGCATAACAGACTCCTGATACTCCCTGCAGTCTCTTCAGTCATTGAACTCCAAAGTGGATTTGACTAAACAAAGCCTATTTATTTATACATATATATGTGTGTGTGTGTTTGTATGTATATATGTACACACTCTCCTTTATTCCTGACTGCATTGTAGATAGTCTGCCCTGTGCTTTTTACCTCTAACATCATCTTGGATGCACTTCCAGATGCTGGAAGCACATGTCACTGCTATGGTCACTGTGGCTATATACGGTCACAATCACTTCTTTTACTATTAGTCACTATCCTGTTACTAATATTGTACCTTTAATATCTCCTAATTTTTCTTTTCATTTTCATACCCCTTACCACAGTGTCTTAACGCGCCGAGTGTTTCTTTTGACCTCTTCCCACCACATGCATAGGACGGGTCTGCTCCTTTATCCAGCATCTCACCTATGCAGTTACTGCGTCTTTAATCAGTCCCACCACAAGGACTTCACCAGCCTGTGTTGTTTGTAGTGGAACTCTTTGCTATGCTTCTTAAAGTACCTCCCACTAGCGCTGATATTACATGTGTTGTCATGTTTGCTACTGAATGTCCCACACTTAAATAACCCCAACTCTGTTTTGTTTACTTTCACTTCTGTGATTTAAGTGTATCGTCCTCTTTTCTTACCATATTTCAAATTTCCTGCCTCTTTTCTGATGAAATCTAATGTTTCATAGCTCAAAAGCTTCCAGACTCCAATCCACTGAAGGTCATTTCATATGCATCTCTCTCTATTCAGTCACCTTTGGAGTCTTCCTGCTTAGATCATTCCCAGCAGTCTTTCATTAGAAGCCTAAGAAGGTTTCTTTTGTTACTCTATAAACATGAAAAAGTTGTAAAAGCAGCAGACTTCTTGCTTTAAGGTGTCCTTTTCAGTTCAAGGCAATTTCTAAACCTATTGCTTTTGTCTTCACTATGCTATATGTGAGGCTTTCTGAGTGATAGCATAAAGGTGGCATGGGGAGTATTCTCATCTTTTTTTTTTTTCCCCTTTCCTTGAGGTTCTCTCCATTGGTCTCTTTGCAAACAGCTTTTCCTTCTAATTAAAACTGAGTTGAGTGAGCTAGGGGAAGATACTAAGGAAATCATTGGAAAAGTTCCTACCAATCATGTGTGCTTCTGTCATTGTCATACACAGGACAAGTGGACACTATCAATCAGTTGTGATAACCATAAACGTGAGGACACAGAGATGCATGGAAATCGCTCCTCAGGTGTTAAGCCTCCAGAGAATTGCAATCAGTGGGGTATCTGCTGGCTGATGTGGGGTGTCTGCTGGCTGATGTGTTTGATGTGTGATGAGCACTTGTTTTCTGTAGTTTCTCATGCTAGATCTGTTCAACTAACTTCCAGCCTTTCTGTTGGGTAGATGGACCTCCAAAAAAAGGCTTTGACTCTGCTGGGGAGTGTGTAGTATCATATAAAAATCTCCAGTCCAAAACCACTCCTGAGTCATCCCTTGCATTGGGGCTGGGGGCCAGACATGGTGCTTACTTTCCTGCTTGAAATACTTTACAGTTTACAACTTGGCAAAACCATTTTAGAAGCAGAATTCATTTTTGCTGATGGCCTTGTGGCATGTGCAGTGACCCCTGGGGAGACCTTTTCTAGTTTCTCTACTGATGTTCCAAACCATTTTTTTAATGTGAGAAAGTGGTATAAACTTTTTTTTTTCCTTGTGATTTGCCTTGTCCCACACACCCCAATGCTATTTCATTCTTAGCTGTTTTCCTCACGATATATTTATGTGTTTCTTTAGGTCAGCTTTGTTTCCTGTTCCAGAATTTTTCTCTTAAGTACTTAGAAAATAAATATATAAATGTTTCAGACTGATAACAGAGTCTCTGAGCAACTTTAGGTGAAAAAACTGGAGTTATATGTTGTTCTTAATTAGTTTCTGGAGTTTTATTACGTGGTCAAATGTACTGTATAATTTGGTTGATTGGATTTGTCCTTTTTCTTCACATTCTTGATAGAATTCCAGGTGAAGGTAGACTAATTATTGTAGCAAATTTAAATTTATGATGAAGAAAGTATACTTTTTAAGCACATCTGGTTTATTATAAAAGGAGGCAACAAGTTTCAGAATAGGGAAGGTATTAAAGTTCTTTATTTACTAATTGTATAGTCTAGAGTCATCAACAGAGCCAAAGGTCATGTTAATATTCTGGTGGTACTTTCCAAGATTTCAGAAAGGTTTCTGCTTTAAGTTCGAATAGATTCAAGACTCTGTAAGTCTTCCTCCCCACAAAACACAGGAAAACAGTGATACCCTAAAATAATGAAATGCCTTAATTAAAAAATCTGATGGGTGTTGTCATTGGCTAGAATGAGATTATAGTTAGACCAGAGTTTCAAAATACCTCTAAAATGGTGTAAGACATTATTGTTATTTCTGTTTTATAAATAAGGAAAAACAAAAGAGCTTAAAGTGACCTGTCAGGAATTCTGTTGCCTCAGGAAATAAAATTAAATTTCCAAGCGCCTAAAACATGTGGTTATGGCTCCTCTCTGTATTATTACGGTGCTGTAAAAGTAGCACATTTGCTGACTTTCTTTTCGATTGGTGCCAATGAAATTAATCACTCTGTTAATTCTAAATACAGTTTTGCTGACTTGCCCAAACTATGCTGTCATATATTATTATAACAATTTATACATGCTGATGGTTTTATACTCCAGAGGATGAAGGTTGTTTTTTTTTTTTTTAAATATTATTTATATTAATATGTTAAGTCATAAGAAAAATCACTAAATACAAAACCATAATCTGAAATACCTCAGTATTTCCCCTGCCTGAGTGACCAGCTGCTGAGATTTTATGTATCATTTCAGGTCCAGTTAAGAACTTGTCTTCATAAATCTCTCCAGCATCTAGCCAGGTGATAAAATTCATGTCAGACATGACTATGCTGTTTATCATTTGATGTGCAACTTTGTGCACATTCCCACTCCTTCCTCCACTATTAGATCTAAGTAGACAAATAAGATATAGATATATATCTCCTGTGAAAGAGCACTGATCAATATATCTTCCAGTGCTTGAAAATAAAGATTTCAGGTTAACAAATTGATGGCAGTCCACCAATGTTTGGGAAAAAGAAATCTTCATTGTTTTGTAGATTGTGACTTTCCCATGAGAACAAGGTAATATTGAAAGATTATCAGTATGGTTTAGGGTTTTTTTCCTAGACAATAAAATATCAATTAGCATAAAGCATTGCCAGGAATTCCCAAGTATGTTATTCTGTTACTACAAATGATTCCCTGAATGCTATGGGGTGGGGTGGGGGGGAAAGGGGATGGGGGTGGAGGTGGGGGGATTTGTAAGTATGGCGAAAAATAGAAGGAAATCTTTATTTAGGAATGAGGGTCTCTACCCACTTTCCCTGTCCCCGATCAAGAATGTTTTTTCCCCTTCTTGGCAAGTGCTACCAAATAGCAAAATGTTGTGTCTTCCTTCCAAATGAGAAGAATTGTTTACTGCATAACCAGAGCTTCGAGCTCGTTGTGTAGGGAGTGTATTTTACGCTACATATGTTGGTCTTCAAAACAAAGAAGCCAGAGGAAGCCCACATGGGCAATTGCCTCACGTTGGAGAACTTAAACCAGAGATCTCAGGAGATCACTCCTTCTCCCTTATTGATTCTAGTTAGAGAAATCAAGATGGACAGAAAACTTCCTAATTAATTGTCAGAGACCTTCCTTAAAGATTCCCTGTCCAAAAAACAACACAAACAAAAACCTTGCTCATCTAAAAAAAAAAAAAACAAACTTTATCAGTTAAATCTTTAAATGTTTAACAGTGCCACCTGGTGACCTTTGCCATAACAACAGCAGTATATTTCAGAGCATCTTTTGAGGATCTGAGAGGGCTGCGCAAAGAACTGCGCATTAACAACTGAAAACCCTGCGTAGGGAGGACCCGACACATCTGCTATCTCTATTTTTCTTCCTTTACAGCTTCCAAAACTGAGATGAGCTGATTCATAAACTCTTCTGAAGAATTCCACAATTGAAAAAAAATATATATGTAATATTTTTATAATTATAAAGCACGTGTGATTACTGCAGGGTGACCAGACATCCACATGACCATAGTCCCTTATTGAAAGATCCCTGTGAACTGTGGCAGGCTTGCAGGCAGTGTCCAAAGACCACATCTTAAGTCTCTGACAAGGACCCCATATCCAGTAGAGCACCTTGACCGTGACTATTTCCCTTATTTTTGCATCCAAACTGATATTTTTAATATTATGGTTTATTGTAAAGATCTTAAACCTTCAGTGCCACCCCCGTGACAAGATGCAATGCATGTTTTTAGTCCTTACCTGTTTTGTGCATTGATATTTAAAACATTGCAGGACAGGGGCTCTAAATGTGGGTCATGGGAGTCTCACTCCTTGTCTCTGGAGACTTCTAGCAGTAAAAGAGGCTGTTAGAAATATATTTGGTTGAATTTAAAAATTAAATTTCCATTTAGATTTTGAAAATTTGGGAAGAGCAGTAATTTAAGATGCTGCTGAATGTTGTTCTTCCTTCACGGTTACAAAATTAGTGCAGGAATACTCCTCCCTTCACAAGAGGAGAGAAGGAAATTAAGTAGTTTAAGTGGTTTAGAGAGTTGTCCTCAAGCATCTACTAAACAGGACGTAAGGAAGCTGTTCATTGACTGCAGAGACGGTGGGAATACCTTCCTCAGACAAACACGGAACACCTGCTAAGCTCTGAGACTTCCAGCATTCATTTGCAAACAGCATGCTTTGACATGTAGAATAGATAGAGGCAAATGAACAGAAAGAGAACAGAAATAGAAAAAAGTTACAAGCAGCTTAAAAGTGATACACGTACCTTCTGCCTCATAAAGATGCACTTGTCAGTTTGCTGTTAACCTAATTAGAGGAAAAGTGAAAAATTGAAAACCAGACCCATGCAGTGGGACACATCGCACCACATGTTGGCTTTGATTTTTCACATCTCTCTTAGTGATAATATTTCTCAATTTTCTTCTTTCAGTTGACTCATCACTAAGCAATTATTGCCCATCCTGCTCACTCCACCCATCAGCTCTTTATCACTCATTATTCAAAACTCAACTTCGACGTTGAACTTCTTAGTTGAGCCGAAGAAGTTTTATTCCCTTTCTGAATTTCAGATTTGATGTGGTGTCCAGTTCTAGAGATGGTGGGAGTGTCTTTGTTTGCATACTGCACTTGGCTGCTGCCTTGAAAAGTACATTGTGTGAAAACATTATGTTCCTGCACATGGAAAGAAATGCTGCGTGTTGCTGAGTCGTGTAAAGGTCTAAAATGTTGTGGGCAATGAGTCTACTGGGTTAATTTGAATTTTTTTAAAAATAGGGTTTTTTGTTTGGTTTTATTCTGGAAAATAAAAGGTGGTAAGAGACCAGGACTCAATGGTTTTGGTGACTTCTTAATTGAAATTTCAGGTTTGTTGAACAATATGAATGTGATGGTGAATTTTATTCACACTTTCAGAATGTATTATCCTGAGATACAGAGAATTTTGGGGGAAGGGCCCTTGCCTTGAATATTTTCATGAGGAAGCAAGAGATACTCTTTCAAACTCTTATCAGCTTTGATCAAGGTGAATTTCTCCTTCTCAAATGGTTTGCTGGGTCATCATGCTGCAAGGTATTTTGTGTGGGCAGCTCTCAACCTCTGTTGACAGATTTCTCATTAAATTACTGAGACATCCTGTAGTGAAAAAATGGAGCCCAAATGTGTATTTCTGGAGTATGAATAAGGATTTCAAGAGTAATTCTCTTTTATGTTAACATCTATCTATAGCTTCTTAGGGTGGAACCTTCTAACCAAGATTTTTTCTAGGAAGACATTATTTCAGCTCAGGCAAGTGTGATCTCTGGTTCAATTTCCAACAAAGTGTGTATCAAATAGACTAGTTAGGGAATGAAACCCAGCTTCTTCCTGTCTGTTTTGATAATAATTGTTCAAATTTTTTCCTTAAGTTTTACTGGGTAACTTTATTAATAATGCCCCAAATAGAAATAAAATACTTTGTAGAACTGGGGAGAAAATAATGAAGGACAAGGAGATTTATTGAGCAAGGATTATGGAGCAACATTCTTTTAGGAATAATGGAGCAAGCTAAGACTCCTCATTCTCAAAAATGGTTGTTGATTTTGGAGTATTCTAGGGGTGATATGGGTAGGGATTGTTGTTTAGTATCTCTTCTATAGCAAAAATTACTGGGGATGAGTCATGTTTCAGAACATTTGGGCAGGTTTGGGTGGCAGGTTTCAGGTCATTCAGTTGCAGGTGTTTCTTCAGCATGTTGGATAAGAAACCTGAGGAATTCTTCAGCAAAGATTGTTGTAAATGTGCGAGTTTACACGGGTGCAAGGACAACCTGGATGAGTGTATGGAAGAAAAATATATAGCAAATACAGATTCCTTATCAAATCACTCAACTGAATATATTTGGAGTCTGAGAGACTTCTGATGGGGAAGTGTCATATCTGTGCCCTGCTCTTCCTCTTCCATGGGCATGAAATACAGTCACTGTTAGTAACTGAGCTGGATGCTCCACTGGCGAAATGCCTTGTTAATTCTGAATTAGAGAATATCTGAGGGAAACTTGCTTCTGTTAAGAGTAAATAGATCAATATTTATGAATATACATTTTAGTCTGACCCAGACTTCTTTTAATTCCCATTTTTTGAGTTTGCTCAAGTGACTTGACAGAGGAAGTAGAAACAGGATTGTATAGTCGCACTTGCCCCATTTACACTTGTGTGCAGCCTTCCTGGTTCTGCATGCAGATGTGTATTCATGAGTAAATAAAGACATAGTGGTCACAAGAAAGATACTTAATTTAATATGAATTTTCTTTTAAGAATGATCAGATCTAGGTCCAATTTCAAGTAATATATTGCTGGGGTTTTTTTGTTTGTGTTTGCTTTGGTTTTGTTTTGGGTTTTTTTTATTATCCTTATTTTATCCGTGGATTAGCAATAAATCTCATTTCTAGAAAGAAAATAGAGTATAACTCCACTATATATCATTCTTAAACCTCAAAGTGAAAAGATCCCTTGTCTTTGAAACTCATAAACCCACGCAGCAGAGACAGTTTGATACATACCAGTCGGAGCAATTATCCGCGTCCCAGAGGAACCTTCAGCCTCTGCTAACACTGGTACCTTGTTTTGTACACAGGTCATGAATGCTCTAATGACCACAATTCATGTTGCCATTTAGAGACCAGGAGAGCACGCTGTGCTCCCCCCACCCCTCCCCAGCTTTTACAAGACTAACTGGCAGAAGCAATCAGGGAAAATCACAGGATATATGAAGTTGCTTTTATCATATCAGCACAACTAACAATGCAACAGTTAAACGTGTGAAAGCATTTCCATTGTAAATACAATGCTTGGCATTTAAGATCTCAGCTGTAAAAATCCCAGCAGATAAATCACAGTGTTTTCTACCTTGTTTGAAAAAAGATAAATTAAAATCAACATCCATTAAAGTCAAATTCTTCATGTTGGTCAAAGTTTCTTTTAAATTGGATAATAAAGAATTTTAAATGTGCTCAACCACCAGATCAATGATTTTTACGTAGTAGCACTGATTTACATTGTGTGGTAAGTTACATTCAAGCATAAAAGCCAACCTTAAACCAGGAAGGAGTATCAATGCACACTGCACATTGTTTTGTCTGTAAAGCTGCTCTGCAAGCATGCGAAGGAAAGGAGTGTGTAAGGGCAGGGTCCTCCCAGTGTGCTTTTCAGGACCCCTCTGCTCCAACATAGAGGACAGGCTCGTTTTGCTGGGGAGATGTAAGTTAGAGCCAGCTGAGGTGAGCCAACCCCTTCTGGGCAGCAGCACAGCCCTTGCAGGTTCTCTTGTCCTTCTGGTTCCCATTCAAAGAAGCTCTACACATGGTAGTAATTTGGTGCATCAATTTATGCCGTGCTCTCTTTTCAGTATTTCCTGCAATGACAGTGTTGTTTACAGAATTAGTGCTGAACTTGGTAGTTGTTCTAAATCTTATTATAATATTGTTGTGTATTTTATCCCAAACTAGAGCACAGGGACTGTAATTTCAGCAATTATAGATTCTTCCTTCTTACTCAGTCAAGCAGGAGCCCATCTTTGCTGAGTGTGTATCTACGTTAATTGCTGAGTGGATTACATGGAATGCTTGTTAACGAGTTAGAAAACAGCACATAGGAAAGAGGTGGATGAGCTGGTCATCACAAAGGTGTTTAAAGGCAGGAATATTTATGTAAAAGTATTTTCCCAATCTGAGCTTTTGAAAGATTTGCAAAATATAATGCAAAAAAGCATAATTAGTAAATGTATCAAGAGTAGAACTGGGAAGGACTTCAGTGAATAAAGATATTGATGGCAGATGGGTCTTCTGAGGCAAGAGAGTGACCAAAGTGGTGTCTTCAGACAATGCTGTTTTAAACTTTCCTGTAAATCAGTCTGTCTGTCTATCTATGTTATATTATGTTGCATCAAATTTCTAAGCATGAGTGATTAGTTGGCTGCTTCTTCCCCACACTCCTAAAGAAACTTAACAATCTATATATTTAAAATACTGAGAGAGGCCAAACACGGGGACCTTGCAACTCCTTTTGCAGCTCTGAGAAGTTTGCTCTAAAAGCCAAGAGTATTGTCTCCTTTGCTTTTTGAGCTACTGCTGAAGTGTATCAATGCCAGCTTGAGTATCAACCCCAGTGTGAGCGTCAACCTCACTGATGGAAATGACAGTGCAGGAGCTGAGTCATCAGTGCTAAGGAAGCTAAAGAAAAAAGCTCTGTGTCAAAGCAGGAGCTGGGAAGGAATTCAGAACAGGGTTTGGAGGTTTTTTTGTGTTTGTTTCATTTTGATTTGTTTGGGTTTTTGTTGTTGGGGTTGTTTTTGTTTCGTTTTTTTCTTCTTTCCTTCTTTTTTTAGTGATTTATTTATCTCTATGGATGATTGTGGGAATTCTAGAACAGGGTTTTAAAGCATTAGGGAAAATGGCAGGGACTTTTGGCACCCTGGACTAGGGGAAGGTGTCCCTGCCTGTGACAGGGGTGGGACTGGCTGAACTTTGATGTCCTTTCCTACCCAAACCATTCTAGGATTCTTTGCTAATGAATGCAATGCACAGTTTATAGTACAAAGATAATTGATGACACATAACTAAAGTAGTGTTATGCCCTTTCATTTCCTTTTGATCATGAAAGATCTTTACCAGACTTCCCATAATTCTTAAGTCAGATAATTTTCAGACACCAGATTAGAACAAATTCTGCTAAAATACTGTTACTGTTTCTTTGTCTAAATTGTAGTGAAGAAACCCCAAACTATTTTTGCAGTGTAGGTTCCTCTTTACTAAAGTTATGTAAGAACGGAATTTTAACCCTTTTTATTAAGTGCAAAACTTTTATGCATGCACGCTGTATCCATTCTGTAGGCTGGCAGAGAATCCATACACCATTGGGAGGTGCAAGGACTAAACTCAAGCTTTTACATGCTGGAGAGTGCCCTCTCTTGAGCTGTTCTGTCACATGGGCATAATAATTGTCCCACACACCCTTTGTCAGCCATGCCAAAACTATGCAATGGGTTGCAGTTTGTTTGAGAGATACGTTGTTATACCACAAGGACCTGAAGTGCTCTATCACTCTTGATCTGTACCTAGTCTCCATGAGATACTAATGTCCCTTCATCCACAGATTAGTGTGTAAAGCTCATTTATTTGACAAAACACTTTTATATTTGTGATATTACATGATTTATGTAAGATTCAGTGTCCCCATTTAAATATATACATGCTATTTCTTTTCCTAAGAAGGAATGAACCTTAAAAATAATTGAATACCAGGTGCTGGTACAATCTGTTAGAATGACTTGATTTTTCTGATTTGGGGAGACAGAGAATCATGTTTTCTTGTGTTAGTAGTCCTTCTTGCTGCACACTGAAATAGTCAAAGCATGTACAGTGAAGGAAGCCTCACCTAAATATGTCACAGCATGAACAAACTCAAGTGGGAACAACTTTCTCTGTGTATCTTTTTCCCACATGCTCGATTTTTTTGGTAAATATTAAAATATGTGAAATATTTTGCTCTGTAGTATTCCTCAAAGCATTTAACAAAAATATTGTTATGTTGTGACTGCACCTATTACATTTTATTGTTCCATCAATTTTATGTCACAATACAATACTCAAATGCATCATAAATCACACAATTGATATATACTTCCATTCATCTGATGTGCCACATAAATCACTTTGGGTAGTGATGTAATATTTTAAAGAATTGACAGAATTGGTTCATCCAGAATGGTTTTTCTTTTGCTGAGATGATTTGGTGGAAATAAAGAGTGGAAAGGTTCTTGGTAGGTCAGAGTGTTACCGTTCTTCAGAAAAAGGTGCAAGTAATCAGTGACCCTACATGTAATTGGCCTTGACATTAACATCATCGTACGTAGATAATCTTTCAGTAGAAGCAACAGAGAGAGACATGTTCATAGTGCTGGAAGAGAGAAGCTATGCTTAACCTAAGACTTCTCACAGCAAACAAAACAAGAATCAAATAGACTGAATTCTAGAGAGCGTTGTGTGACTAAGTTGAGCAGAACGTGTTACCAGTCTGGAGATACCTGAGATAGCCCAGCCAAGTCTTTGAACGGACATTGAGTAAGAAAGCTTCAGACAGCTCTTCTCTCTAACTCTGAATGCAGAAGTTTTCCAGGCTAATGATTTGACCTTTATGTTGTGTAAGAGAGGCACATAATTTTTCAGGAGTGCACGATATAAATGAAATGTGATCTCCGTTACAACGTAGTGTTTAGTCACCAGAACTCTCTTGAGAGCATTGCTGTATTAAATACATATCATAGGCCAGATTCAGCTAAACTCTGGGAGTAGATGTGTATGGGGCTAAGCATTTTGTTTCCTTTCTGCCAATGGAACATACATCATCTGAACTTCATGCTTCTGACAGTTAGGACTTTACCCACTGATTTAAATATGCATTGCAAGTGCTCACTGGCTTCAAGTTCCAACAGGGTCCACTATGTCCTCCAAGGGAAAAGAGCATTGTGTTTACTAGTAAGAAATTTCCATCAGCTTTATTTTTTATTATTTTTTCATTTATCCTTTTATTTGCCTTTCAAAGACACTACACCTTTCCCTGTCTTATTTGAAGATCCCAGCCTTTCTTAATTGACCTTTTCATCATGGGAGGTGAAATATTGCTCATTGTCCTGGTAGCGCTGGGCATTTCAGTGTGTTCAGAACTTGCTCTTTATTTTCTGAAATTAACAAGTATGTCCTTTTTTGGGAGAAAATTTTGTCATTTATTCAGCAACCTTGCTGAATAACTTATGAAAGTTATTGTAATAAACACTGGGTGTTACTAAGCACATAGAAAACACATGAAGGTGAGCTGTCCTAGTGTTAGGAATCTATACAACTCCTTACAGCTGCTGTACCCACAGTCTCAGCTGGTGCTGTACACCGTATTTGGATGTGGTGCAGGATCTCACCCTCCCTGCACACCACATGGGAGGACAGAGAACAGCCCCAGTGGAAGTTTATAATCAGTGTTTCAGTGGGTGAGATTTAAGAGATGGTAATCGGATCTTAGCTGAAAGATGTAGTCCAGTTGACTTTGTCTTTCACTTACAGAGGTCTACAGAAGCTCTGCTGACTGGGCAGTGGTGAAAAATGTCACTACTGCTTTGCTTTATACTCCTTTGGGAATTGCAGTTCTGGCAATAGCTTTGTATGTTTTATGGCAGATTTTGTTACAAACCCAAAACTGCAAATTTAAAAATGCAGTTATTTTCCACACACATAAAATATGTTTTATCTTAACCAATAAAACAGTAAATTGACATTTTCCTTTTTTTTTTTTTCTAAAGGGTGGAGTCCTTAACACTCTGTACTTCAGTGTCTGGCCATAGACAGTGCTACATTATCTGCATTTTCATTTATTGAGAGGAAATTCTTACTCACAGCTTATGTTAAGAGTGAAGGCTGGCTTTCTGCAGAGTTATTCACACATCTTTCATACATTTCAAAGGTTTTAGCATGCAACAGAAAATGATCTATTGCCCAATAGAACAAACAAACTGATGAGGCAGGTCATCCACTGCCACCACCATTAGTCTTTTAAATATGGCCAAGTTCAAAGGGCATGACTTGAAATTTCAAGAGGCCTTGGCTTGCTCTGCAAGCAATCTGTCCTCCTCCTTCAGATCCACTTCCAGTTGCCAAAACTTTTGTTTTATGTGGTGTGGAATAAAGGATGGAACTTTCTGTTGCATATAGAGTGCAAGTGGATAAGAATCCTTTAAAATGGTGTTGACCCTGTTGAGATTTTTAACTTTGCAGAAATTCAAGCAAAGCAATTAGGATGCTTGAGAGACATAGTTAATTAGAAGTTTTCCTGCCTGACCTAAGTGGATTGAACGGTGGGAATGCTGATATAAACAAGTTACAGTATAACCCAGAAAGTTTATTTAAAAGGTTGGTCAGGAAATAAAGCAAATGTAAGAAATTATGCAGATCAGCTAATAATACAAGAAACTTTGATGCTGATTAACATATATATCATAGAATCATAGAATTGTAGGGGTTGGAAGGGACCTTGAGAGATCATCGGGTCCAACCCCCTGCCAAAGCTAGAAAATATCTTAAAAATGGGCTTACCCAATTGAAGGGAAGCACCACCTTCTTCTGATTTCTTCTATCTCAATACTTAATAAGCCTTCAAGTTTGCATCAGTGTTTTATTTCTTTATCATTTTTTGCCAGTTACAACATTCAGCAGGCAATGATGGGTAAAGCATTTCTTTTCCAGATTCACAAGAACTAATACTCCCCCAGGCCATCTCAGCATGTCTGATCTGATAACTATTAAGTTTCAGCAAATATCTACTATTCCTGTTCATAATTGCATTACTAACATTGTTATTACTTTGCAGTAAGCAAAGAAAAACAGAGGTCCAGAGGTAAATAACTCTTCCAGGCTGGTGTCTCCAAGTGCTGTTGCCTCTTTTTCTCACTACAGGAAGGTGACTTTCAACTAATGTTGGTTTAGGTTTGTTACTTGGTCCAAAGCATAACTGGGCTTCTTAATGCTTGTGCTACATTGGGTTTTGTGACCATTCTTTTCATTAACTATTTTACTCAGGGCATAATTAAATTATCCCTACAATTAAACCAAAACCAAAGCCAAACCAAAACAAAAAAAACCACCCCAAAAATACCCACCAAAAAACCCAAACAGCAAAGAAAGTAGGTGTAGAAAAGGGATCAATCACATTCCTGGTGGTAATATTGATCAGTAGCTAGTGTAGCTGATACAGCCATCAGTTAGAGATGTTCAGTGGCCGCTGGCTGTCAGTACCTGGGAACATAACCCATGCTTATGTCTTCCTGGTGGTATATTTCCCTAAGCATTTGCTTTTGGCAGTTTTCAGAGGCACGACGCTGAGCTGGTGGATTTTGTGACTGAGCCAATGTGGTGTTATGTGTATCTCTCTGAGCTACTCTCCTTAGTGTTTTTAAGTACTTTTGGTTTTTCTTATTTTACAACTTGCTCATCGTTGTTCAGGAATGTCATGGAACAGGTGAGAACCCTCTGTCCCATGGGCATCTTAGACATCGGAATATGTTGGGGACTATTGTGAACAGCTTGCTTTCTTCTCCCTGGTAGATGCTTCTTCCTCTGGTTATCACTGCTAGTTCCATGACAGATTTCATAGGAGCTATAAAATGGGTCATTTCTGCTTTGGTCTAGAAGCAATTAATCTGTTATGCCAAGATGGCAAGTCTCCCAAGATCCTCTGTCAGCTTGGAGAGAGACTCTTCTTTATATCTCCTTGTGGCTTTCAACTGTGCCTTACTCATCGCTGAGAAATGGCTGGAATGAAACCTCATAAAAGACCAAACACTAAACTGGGACAACAAAGTCACCTTGGTGATACAAATCCTAAATTCTTTGGCACCCTTGGGTGGTTGCTGAAGACTCTGTTGGGCTTTTTTTCTATCTATATCCCAAACATTACTGAATAAGCACTCTGCAGTCATGACAGTCCACTCTCTGGTGCTTAAGTCCTCACTGTTGTATGGTATTTTTGGTTTTGGTTTTGGTTTTTCTATTAAGAAATTGCAAGTTATCTTTAACTTCTCTACCTTCTTTTCTGCCATGAAAAACAACTTTTGTCAGTAGTAATTCCGTTATTAGTGACCTCACCCTGATTTCTCTTACCATTGTGAGACAGACTTCATAATCTGTCTAGACAGTGGGGTTGTTACTTTCACAGATGCTTGGTCTCCAAATGCAAGACATCCTTCAGCTGTTTTCTAGAAACCTCTCCAATGCTGCTTTAATTCATTTTTATGTGTCCAGCCCTTGTTTTAAATCTTATTTTTCATTTTCTGAGATGTCAGTGATATATGAAATTACCTACACTCTTTGTTCCATCATGGATCATCAGGAGGACCAGTTCCTAACTACTTTCCTGGGAAACAGAAGTCTGTACGTCCTTTTTCTTAGAATCAGTTAACAAAGTTCAGGCTCCTGGAATATGTTTAAGGTAGGAAGAAAAAACACGATCTATAAGTGAGGTTTGGTTTATGATTTCTTACACAATCCTATTTTGTCACAAAGAACATCCAAAACTCTATTCCCTCAGCTGGGAATTGTGACAGATGATGTCATGATGTCTCCTACTCTCTTGACACTCAGTCCAGGAGCTTTCCTTCTTCACTTTTTCTTTCTTTGTTTGTTTTTGAGGGACAGAGTTTCCAGAACCTCTTTGGCTGTACCCAGGTATATTTGCAGCTTGCTTTCTGTCCTTCACTGGTCTTTTAACTTCTCTCTCATTAACAGAAAAACGGTCCCAAAATAATATGCAGTGAAACTCCTGTTCCCAGATGACCTGTGCATATCCTATCAAGCTGAAAAGTGATGGTTGCCAGAGTTTTTAGAAAATCTCAAATTGTTTCAGCTACCTGGTTCCTCAAAGGAGCTTACTGGCTTCTTACCAGTATTTTTAATGAATTCACACAGAGAGCTAATTCTAAGACCTATCATCCACTCAAGAAGCAGAACTTAGGAAGCTTATAATCAAAGCAGCTCACTTTTGGATTATTGAGTATTTAACTCCACTATAAATAGGCTGCAGACAAAGAATTGTTCAAAGAAATTAGAGAATGATTTAAAACAAGAGATTTTTTTTTGGAATGTTGATAAGACAAAAGAATTATAGAACTTCATTCTTAATGTATATTTACCACAGTTCCCCCTCCCTCCCCCCCCCCAGTTTTAGCTATACAAATCAGGAAACAAAGGCTAACTTAAAAAAGGAACTTTTTTTTTGCTGAGGCTTCCTTTCTTACTACAGTTTGTTCTCCAGAAAGCTTTAACTGTTTTTTCCTTTGATCTGTTAGTATATCTTTTTATTTCTGGGTGGTTTTCCCCTATGAAAAATATTTATGCCTCCACATTTCTTTAACAGGAGCTGCGTACGTGAACATTTTCCTGAAGTGACCAGTGTTGTGCAGTTTCAGTTATCTACCAATATTCATAACATGTTCAGTTAGGAGATAAATAGGTTTTTTTAGCAGTATGAGGTCAATATGGTAGAATTTGTAATTATAAAGTTTGGAAAGAAGGATAGTCTCCAGGCAGCTATTTTTTAGCTATAGTTGTGATGTTTTAATAATTAAATATGGATTAATTAAGTATGAGTTCAATCCATTTATTAAAAGTTCTTGCATTCCAAGTTGAAAGCTCCTGGATGTATATATGTGCATATTCTCTAACCAACCTGTGCATGCCTACATATCCATACTTCTATTTCTCTCTTATTTCCCTTGATTTCTAGACAGACTAAAGGCTTGTGAGAAATATTAAACCCAGCAAGAATAATGTCTGAAACAGAGTGGCTCATGTTTTATTCATGTAGAGAGCTGTTTAGGTCCTGGAACAAACCCATTAAATATTCTATACATTGTTAGCAGAGGATGCTTGCTTTCATTCCTTGTCAGCTCCTTATCTTTTTCTGTTCTTAACACAGTGCCTTGCTCCTCCCTACCGATCCCAGCTCTGGTTCCCGATGTATTGAGATTTTTCCCCTTTTTACTTTCATTCAGACTCCAGATCTGAGACCGATGTTTGACTCTCTTGCCCCTGAGGCTGGAAGAGTACCAGAACAGAAGCAACCCCCAGCGAATGCAATGATACATCTGCTTCATATCTTAGTCTCCCCTGATAGTGCAGAAAGATTACGAGCTGCTGTTACACACGTAACTTTAGTCTATGACATCAACCTGGGTTTTTTGGTACTTTCAAAATGCCTAGTGGTTTTAGTGATAAGAATGCTTCTAGAAACTTATGTTTTAAAAATACTATTGAAAAAATGAAATGGTTTAGATGTGGGAATTTAATATTCACATCAGAAAATAATTATAGTTATTGCAACCATCCAAATACATGACAGAAACATAATATGTGATCTTCGGTTTCAGACAATTATTTCAGTCTGTAAGTGCTGAATAACAAATGCCCCAGAGGATCCCTTACAAAACTAGAAATTACAGAACAAGAATTATTTACAGAAATAGTTCACAGGGTATTTCCAAAGGCAATAATACAAACATTTGCAAAAAAAAAAAAAAAAAAAAAGACAATCTTCTTAGGAGTAAAAATTGGATCTTAAATAATCTAGTAAATTGTTAATTATTTACCCATCTCTTCTTCGGAGTTCAATTAAGTGTAATTGGTTGGTCCCTAATGAGATGCGGTGAAGATCCGTGTTTTCCCTGTTGAGTTGATAAAAATCAAATTAGAAGAACCTTGGAGTATGTCTGTCAGCGTTGTGTATGCAGATAGGCTAATTTCAGCCCCTCTGGAAAGGGCTGTGAGGGCAGCGGGAGAGGAAAAGGAGGTTGGGAGCAGGAGGAGGTGCTAAATTGCTGGTCATGGTCTTGTCTTTGCTGTTTTGATAGGAATGCAGATTGGATACTTCCTATTGGAATTAATGTGCTCTTGATGTGTGCTATCCAGTTTTCAAAGTATCAGTAAGAAAATAATAAAATAAATAAGGCAAACTGGATTTAATTATTGGTGAAATTGGGAATAGAAAATGTATTTCTACAGAAAAAGAAAATGTGACATGAGATGGGAGCTGTAGTACAATGTCATCCAGTGCTATCTTGGGACATGCTTTTCCTTAGCATGCTGTGCTCTAAGCCAGTGCAAATTATCTCATGCTGTGTTATAGGGGAAAAAAAAAACACAAAACAACCAATACCTGGGATTTGAAATGCCTCAGGTAAATTTGCTTTTTTATTGCATTTGCATGATTTTCATTGTAAACAATACAACCCTGTTTTAATGAATTTTAAAACCCTGAACTTTAAGGGCCCTCATCATGAGTATTTTGCACTGTACGCCTCTCAAGTGGCATTGGGTAGGGGAGTGTTACCACTATGTTTTCTTGACCTCCTTTCATTGCCTTCCTTGTCTTCAACTCATGTTTCCTGGGCAGTTAAGGCTGCAGCAACTACATAGTCTTTAGCAATACTTTCTTATGTACAATAAACACATCTTTATTTCCAATGGGGATTAAAATGATACTGGCATCACCCAACTAAAGTAAGATCTAGATTCCTGACTGTACAGCATTCAGGTTGTGTGGTGTCAGTTTAATCCCATGGACTGAAGTGAGGAGGAAGGGCTGGCCGTGCCTTTAAAATGTCTTAAAAAAAGACATTCACAGAACCCAACAGGTGTGATTATTGACTTGTGGTGACCCAAGAGGTGAAGTCTTTCTGCTGTTTGATCCACTTGCTGATTACACAGAGCTGCCCTCTACGCCCTGGCTGTCTACCAACAGCCTGGGGTTACCTTCCCACCGATCTGCCCATCTGCTGCCTGTTCGCTTCTGCCTGCCTGCCCTCAGCTATCCTCTGCACCTGCTGGAAATTGTCCTCAAAGGGTATCAGATTAAACCACCTAAAAGTCTTGGTTTTGGAGCAGGCAGCAGTGGCTTCCTGCACCTTGAGCTGCTTTGAACATAGAGTCCACAGGAGCAGCTTGTCTCCTTTCCCCTGTCTTCAGCAAATGTTCAAAGTACTGGTAGGAATGATGATAACAACCAACTCTTTGTTTGTAATGAGATGGTTTCAATTTTAGTGCAGACAGCGTGTCCTGGTGCTGATTCTCTGGTCTGAACACCCAGACCCAGTGTTTCAAGTGCAAATCTCACTCCAGAGGTTTAGATTTCACCCGTGATGGGAGCTGCCAGGTGCAAGAAATTAAAAGACCTCTTATGACAGTCAAGAATCAGACTTTTGCCTATGGATGGTGTCTCCCCAAATGCTGCCTGCTTGTGTATCTGTTGTGGTTTAACCCCAGCCAGCAGCTCAGAACCACACAGCTCACTCCTGCCAGTAGGATGGGGGGGAGAATTGGAAAAGTGAAAGTGAGAAAACTCCTGTACTGAGAAAAAGACAGTTTAATAAATAGAGCTAAAGCTGTGTACACAAACATTCGTGCTTCCCATCAGAGGCAGGTGTCCAGCCAGCCCCAGGAAGGCAGGGATCCATCACATGTAACAGGGACTCAAACGCCATCACTCTGACCACTGTCCACTCCTGGTCCAACTCTCCCCTCAGTCACTTATGAGCTGAAGGTGACGTCATACAGGCTGGGATATCCCTTTGGATATCCCAGCTGTGTCCCAGCTGTGTCACCTCCCAACAGCATATGTCCCCCCCAGGCATCCTGCTGGTGAGGAGGTTTGAGAAGCAGAAGAGGCTGTGATGCTGTGTAAGCATTGCTCAGCAGCAACTAAACCATCTCTGTATAGCAAAAACATCGCTGTATTATCCACACACAAATCCCAAACAGACCCAAAACCAGTTACTATGGAGAAAATTAACTTTATCCCAGCTGCAACCAGGACCTGCCTGGTGAACATCTGGTGAGGAGAGCTCTGGCAGGGGATTGAACAGTGCCGGGTTGTTACGAGCACATCCAGTTAAAAATCTGAGTGTGGCATACAATTGCATAAGCTATTTTTGTTTCAGATCTATAAGCTGCACTTAACAATTCCATTTTCAAAAGGCATTTTGAAGCATTTGAGAAACAAACAATGAGGATCTTGATTTCCTTATTGTTCCTTGGAAATGTTTTGGTTTGGAGATGTATGTGGAAATGCTTAGTTTTGTATTAAAGAATGTAAATTGGCACGTTGAAGACTTTGACATGTACAATGGAGTCTGAATTAACTTCATTCAGAAGGCACAGCATCAAAACATAAAGCATAAAACCAAATTCTTTTTTCCCCCTGTATTATGATATAAATCCAGAGAATTCATCTTGATTTATATCAATGTAAATTAATAGAATTTGACCCCAAAGTCACTGTCTTATTACAGTATTTGTTATTTTGTCCTTGAAAAATGTATCAGAAGATACTTATCACTATGAAAGCTCCACTATAATTAGTGTCAAATCCAAGTAAATAAAAGATTATAGTTAACAGATAATAATGAGATTTACTTAGTTTGTTGTGGCCTTAAATTAAAGCTGTATTAGTTGCATGGCCTTGTAGAAACACAGCAATCAGATCTGCTGCATCTGAGAAATCTAACCTCACAGATTTCTTTTAACAAACATAGAAAACATTCCTCAGAGGATAAAATAATGGGATATGTATGTATGGAGAGCTTGCCACTAAATTTTATTCTTTAACACAAATAGTTGTCTGATGAAGGGAAGAACGGAGAGAGTGGATAATCATGATTCCTATATAGTTTCTGCTAAACCAAGCTCTTTTCCTCACGTGTGTTGAATGTAGAACTTGTGACCAGTTCTGACTGCTTTGTGCAATTAGGTTCCCTCTGCTGTTGGCTAGAAAATTAGGTTACTTAGGAGCCTGCTGTATTTAACATGTTCGATTCAAATCTGGATACTCAATGGATCAAAATCCCACTGTGAGTCAGGTGGTTTTTTGATCGGTTGGTGGGTTGGGTGTTGGGTTTTTTTCACGGTTGGTGGGTTGGGGTTTTATTTTGATCTTCATGTTTCATAGCATCTTTTCATAAAGCTGTCTGCTACTGCATTATTTATTGTAGCATCAAAACTGATGGAAATTGAGACTTCAAAAGCTTTTAGGGAGAAACGTTTGGTATTTTCCCCAAGTGTTGCAAGTCAGGATGGGTCAAATCCTGCACAACAGTAGTTGTTACTCTCACTGAAAGCAACTGGAAGGGCAAAGGGGACCTTTGGTGAATTTTAAGGGTGTGCTGCCAAGGCTTTTCAAAGGAGCTCTGACAGAGTAAAGCTGTCTGGATGAGGTGAACTTAAATAAGAAAGGGAAATAGTTAGAACATAGCTCTTTCTCTTCTGGTAAAGTTAGCAAAGGTCCACTTGCTTTCCCTGCATTCAAGAGAAATCCCTTAATTTTACCAACTAGTGAACAGAAAAATATCCCTCCAATCTTTCCACCTTTAGCTGCTAGCAGGCTAATAAACATCAGATGGAGGATCCTTATTCACAATTCCCTTTCATTTCTGAAAAAAACCTGCCTAACTGAGGTAATGTGTCTGTGCAAGTTGACTGTACAGGTTCAGTAGTCAGTATGTAAGAGACTGGCTTCCAAATTAGCAATAAAAATATTCATCTCTGTCCGATTTTACCAACTCTGACTGCAAGATCCAGTGACTATAACCTTTATCTTCTTTGTTACAACTAATCATATATCGATATCCTTATTTCCTGCTTTACTTTGGCAGTAAGGCATTTTCATCAGCTACTTTAAAGGCTACTAGTAGTAGAGTCAAACTCATTTTCATCAAATTATGGGATTTGGGAAATATTGCTCAATAGTTCATCCAATAATAGTTCATCCATATGAAAAATGAATCTTGACCCTGCTCTGTATTGGAGGTACCAGACACTTAATGCTTGCATCATGTAACTGAGAGCTACAATGGGAACATTATTTCCTCACTCCTGTAACCCCCAATTAGATGTTCAGATACAACCCTTTCAGCCTCAAGAGATACTGGCCTACTGTCCATCTGTCAAGGCAGAGATTTATTTAACTAAATCTGTGTAAGATCTGAGCAACCAAATCATAATTACCCAGATGACTTCCCCATCAATTAGCCATCCCTTTGATCAGCTGGCCGCTGCAGATTTGGGTGCTGAGTGCTTCTCCCCCTGCAGCAACCATTCTGCTGCAATGCAGACAAACCCAGAGACCATCCAGATCTTTGCCTATAAACCCCTGTGCCTGGTTGGATGCACGGGATGCTCTCTCACAGCTACTTGATTGCTAACTTTGTTTGCTAATTTTGCTAAATATATGCTCATACATAAGCTGTAGCAGCCTGATTGCTAAATTCAAACAAACCGAAAAGCTTATTACCGCATCCCTTGATTAACATACTAATAGATGTAAGCAACACCTTGACTGCTGCTGTATTTCTCTTCTTTTCCATAACCTTTTACAGTTTCTGTGGGTAAGATGTTTGCCTGTATGTCAGTTAGAGAAAGAGCTGGGCCTACGTTCACTGTCTATGTAACGTCTGTTAGGAATAAGATTCGCTCTTCTTCGATTCAGTTCCCATCTCTGCTGATCTGCATTCTGCTGCCCCGTGTGCAATGAGGCTGAAACCTGTAATTGTTCTGGGTGTAGCAGAGGGAGATTTATTTATGGAATATCGGAGATGGATGTAATTGGAGTAGGAAATTTGGCTGGGTGGTTCCGTTAGTAGTATTTTGTTATAGAGAGTTTGTTACTCTGCTCTTTCACCCTCTTGCTATAAGGTGTTTAAACCATCACAAAAGTACAATTCAAACAGGCAAAGTGGCCAAAGTGCTACATTCTGTAGGTTTAGCTGCCATAAGAGGAATTCCCTACATAGAAGGGTCTGTGAGTTAATTAAAAAATAATTATCAAATGGGAAACCACTGCAGAGTCACAGCAGTAAAACTACATGTTCCACATTGCTTAAGCCCTCAAAATGCCACCGACTGTAAAACCAGAAGAATTAAACAAGAGTTAACACATTGTTTTAATTGGTGGAGTGAGGAGAAGGTGGTTTTTAGTGATGGATGTTTGAGGTGTCTTTCCTTGTTGTGGTTTTGGAGTCAAGGGATCGATCAGAGATTGCCAGCTCTGGGGGAAGGTGCTGCGTTTCACAAAGCTCCTTGGAGACAAAAGATGCTGTTTCTTACAGATGGCAATGCTGAAGCTAGATGGCCACCAAGACAGGTTTTATGTATTACCACAGCTAAGTTTAGGAGGTGACGGTACTTTGTCTTAATACATCCACATTCTAACAAGACCTCACCATACGAAACAGCAACGTTCGTAGCACGCTATACATCATCCTTAGCAGTACAGTAAGTTTGTGTAGGGCTTCCTGATGGGTGTCAGATCCTGGTAGAACACTGAATACATCTGAGAGAGAAAGGCTTGCTTACCAGATCTCTTCTCATCTGTTTATATGAAGTGATGAATGATATGTGATAACTGGTCTTGACCAGCTTATGTGGTGCAGAATTCATGTACTGAATTTTGCCTTAAAGGACTAGAATTTGCATTTTAATTGTGAACAGTATTTGCACTTTGTAGTCATTTTTAAGTCTGTTTTCTTTTTTTTTCCCCTTGGAAAATATTGATAACAATCTGTCAACACAATTATCCTTTTTCTTTTAATTGGGTTTAGATTTGTGCAATACAACACAAGAGAGAGATAGAAATTAATGTTTTTAATGGGGAAAACCAGAACTACTTACTAAGAAGATTTTGTTAGAAGGGAGATGGGAAATGGATAGTAGACTGTCACAAATAAGAAGTGATTGTAACTCTTGACGTAAAAGAGAATCTGTAGGAGAAATTAGGAATAGCTGAAAACCAGGATTTTGCATAATTCTCACTAATTTTCATGGTATCAAGACTAATTCTTAGCATCTTGCTTTCGAACATTTTACAAACACGAATCGAGCCTCCCAGCATCCTGCTGGAGTTTCTGCAAGTTAATAGCTTGCGTGAGCAGGTATTGCAGGACTGCAGTTAAATCTCTGACATCCCTGATCTCATCTTGGACTTGGAAAACAGACTTTCCCCTTCACAGCTTGTATCTTCCACAGAAGCACAGAGCCATTACCCTTCGACAAACTTTTCCTCACCTGTGCAGTTGGTTCAGTTTGATTTGCAGTTAATCTTTCCGCTCTGCTTCTCATGCACATCGTAGGCATGGCATTGCTACTGGAGGCAGTCGTGTAAGGTCTGTACAGTTCTGAATCTTGACAGTTGTAATGGAAACACAACAAACTGTCACTCTTTAATAGCACCAGATCTATTACCACAATTGCAGCAATGTCTGTTCATAAAACAAGCTGATTTTCTTTATGTACTCATAGTTAATGCGGAGACATATGTGCTGTCAGTTGAAATGCAGCTAATATTTTTAATGCTTCTTAGGATTTTATCATGCCACAACAGTCTACAAGTAGAGACATACAGATCCCTGAACAAAGACAGCCGTCAGAGGCATCAAATCCACATTTGCCTTTTGGGATAGAAGAGAAATAACTGTTTGCAAGCCATTCAGGCTGAAGGAAATTGTATTCACTTAAACACCTCAAGACGTTTGTGAAAGCAGTTGAAAAACAGCTTCAGGCTATTCAAGAAGTTTGGTGACTGGCAAAGTCCAGGATGTGGTTATAAAGTGCTGTGAGACAAGGAGCCCGGGGATGCCATGTTGGTTCTGTCTTTCATGCTCCAGAAGGAAAAAATAATATGGGGGGGATGAAGCAGGAAAATCAGATGCCAGAGTTTTGTAGTAGGTAGGAAAATGCCTGGCGTAGGTGTTGCAGGAGGATCTGGGGCTAGGAGTCTGAAAACCAGAGAGAAAGGAATGTAAGATGTGAATCGAAGCATGTAGGAGGGTTGGAGGGATTAAGGGCAGGAGTCAGGCAGAAGAGCTGCTGCTGTTGAATTCACAGAAGTACAGTGAGAATGCAGCGTGCTCCTGGGAAGGGTTGTGGCTATTGGAAATGGTGCGAAGACCAAGAAAGCAGTGAGTCAGGAAATTAATGGATTCTTATTCACCAAGGTCCCAGAGAAAAAGAGTTGTTTCATGAGCATGTTATATAAAAAAATGGAATAATATCTTGCATCTTCATCCATCCCCCCAAAATGCCAGGTTGCTGCAATCTTTCCTGAAACCCACATGAGCAGCTTTCCCCTTCCTGAGCTATCCCAAGCTTTCCTTCCAGACCTCTGCTGCGTCCTTCCCAGCACAGTCTGTATGTCTCCAGGTCAGCTCTCCAGCTCCCTGCCTGCTTCCTTGCCGTGGTCCCCAAAGTCCCTCATGGCCCCCTCAGTATTCTCCCCAGGCTGGCAGCCCTGTGTGCTGGACCTCCTCCATGCTGTCCCCATGCTCCCTGGCAAGGCAGAACGTGCGAGGTGATTGCCCAGCTTGCTGGGACGAATCAAGAAGGGAGGTTTTGCACAGCTTCCCCATTAGCAGATGCAGGGAAATAAGTGTCTCGCCTACCAAGTTACTGATTTTCACAAATCTTGTCAAGATTTAATACCTTTAAAAGTCCAAACCTTCAGTTTGGTTGAAATAGGCCAAAAGCTTCCAAAATTGCAAACTGATGGTTCAAGTGGAAAAACACTTGAAAAATGTAGCTATGTTTTGAAGAGGAATACTCTTCATTTTTTATTTCTTTTTATTTTTTTTTCTTTTAGCATTATTCTTAAATTCTTCATTATTGTGAGTTCATAACTGCACACACAATTTGTTCCTTTCAGGTTGAGTTCCCACCACTCTGAATTATACATGAACAAAACTGAATGTCTGATGGCTTTGCTGTGAAAAGATGTCATGTCAAGTCCCAGCATTTCTTTCCCTTGCATATTTTTATACATGCCTTCTGATTTTGGAGATCATGAGACACACAACATTTGCTCCGATAGCTGTATCATTAGAAAGGACAAGAGCATCTCTGCGGGACTCAGGCACGGGAGGTTGACCTGGACACGTGGATGCAGACAAAGCTGACTTTGCATCCAGTGGAGGTCGGTGTAAGATACACGGTGTATTTCTATATATACACCTACGTGTATGTATATGTGTGTATGAATATACATTAGTTCAGCACCACAGAAAAGCCTGCCCAGCAGAACAGTGCAACCAGGGCAGAGAAGCAAATTGAAGTCTGCATAGACTTTGTGTTTATTGACAGATTATTTTTAAACCACCCCCCCCCCCCGTTTTCCCACAGTGCAGTTTAGTTTCACGGATACTTGCTGCACCTGTGAACAGACACAGAGGGGCTGGATGCCAGTTGTTTTGCTGCTCCTCCTTTTAAGCACCACACATAATTATCTGTGTGGCTCCCGCATCCTTTATCAGTGCTGCTGCTGCTGCTTTCTCCTAGGTGTCAGTGCCACCTGGTCCCATGGCGAGGTGATAGCAGCAGCCTGCCTCAGAGGCACGGCAGAGGAGAGAAGGGGGATGTGAAAAAAAGCATAGAGAAAGATAGTGAGGAATACATTTACAGTCATATGGAGCACATTAGTGTTACAGCCCAAAAGGATAGTGTAACCACTTCCTCAGCTCTGTCACTACTGACTTCTCATGCAGTATCTCCCATGTCTTTCAAACCTGCTAAGAAGGACATGAACAAGGTCACTTTTTCCTTGGCCAAGAGAAAAGCTGATGCACAGAACTTCTGGCTGGCTCTTGCCTGCAGACAGAACACTCTAAATCTGCAATGCATGCACTTTCCCTAGGGATGGGAAACTTAACAACTGCTTTGCATTTGCAAACCATAATACAAGGCTTTAGCAGGATCCACTGAATGTGACAGTTCCAGAGTCCTGAATTGCACAAAGGAGTCCCAAGCCTATGTTAGGATCTATATGTAAACTGAATTAAATGCTGAATTATTGCTGCCTACCTGTTACCTAACAGAATCACAATAGGAAAAAAAAAACCCAATGTAGTGCTGGAGTACTGCTGCTTTATCACAGAAAACATTTAAAAACCTATTACTTTAAGTAGTCATTCCCATTCAGCTGTTACAGAAAATGGATGGGCCTGGGGTTCTCTACTGAAGGGATTATTCCCTTGGGTGTGGAAGTTGATACTGTACTCGTCATTTTGTTTTTACTAGATAAAAATAACCTCCAGCACCCAGATCAATTCTAAATTGTAAATATGAGGGGAAAAAAAATTAAATTCTGAGTAGTTGCTGTACCCAGAACTGTAAAGCTTATGCTAATACTATCCTTGGGACCTTTCTGATCAGGGAGGCTCGAAGCACTAATGGCTTCAGCCAAGGTTTGAGTTGTTTCTTTACTTCTGAGAAGCGTTATCATTAGTACTCACACAGGACCAAAGCTCAGCAGGAAACTGGAGACTTACAGTGACATTACTACCCTGTGAAGCTTTAGGATGTTTGTATTTGATGTATCCTTGAAGCTCTTCTGTTTCACTACGAAATAAAGCCAAACTACTACAGAAAGACATACTGGTTTTTAATGTATAGAAAGGGATTGTTACTTTAATTGAAGACAGCACAAGTGGGATTTGCCACGCTTGAGCGTCCTGGAATAAGCAATGGAAGAGGGATTTTTCTCAGCATTGTGGTCCTGCAGTTCACACTGCCTTCTTCCACTACTACAGATCATCATTTTGTTTTTTAAGACCCAAGTGACGTAGCTGCTACGTTCCTACTAATTGCAACCCACAGCTATTTATGTGTTTATTTTTATGTCCCTTTTGCCTTTTGTTCAGTCTTTCTGAGAACACACTTACTTAATCCTGTAAGGAGATAAGCACAAAGAGCAGTCTGCAGATACGAAACACATACCTATGTTAATCATCATCATTCTGGTTTAGTTCTTAGCACTTCCACTAGCACAGGCTGTGGTGCTGCTGCTGTGAGTTAGGCCTGTGTTACTGATGGGATTATTAGCGGCGACTGCCTTCGATTAGGCCCATTGAGCTCTGCAGAGTAGGAATCTGTGGGAGAATTGGAGAAAGCAAAGTTAGGATAATTTTGGTGGGGTGATGAGATATTTTAAGGGATGGTGACTGCACGGAGGAGGAGCATGTTTGTTAGAATACAGATTGCAGCTTGCTTGATGACATTTTCAGATCATCAATAAAGCACCGCGCTTTCCCTCTGCTGCTCTGTCACACAAATATAAGTTATCTTGGTCTTTATAAGCCACCCAGGAGAATTGCTTTTAGATGAAAGAATTAAAATATACCTCATTTGTTCAGGTTTATAAGCCACGGTGCTCTTGTACTACCGTGCAATGGTAGGGCTATACCCCTCTGCAGGAAAGAGCTATGTTTTCAAATCAGGCTGTAAACTGGCACAGCGAGCAGGAGCGGTGACCGTTTGTCATTCAGGTGTCATGCTGTTGTCTTCCCCATCGTTTGAGTTCAGCCTAAATCCTTCTCTACATACATTGTAAGGGCACCTCAGGGAATTGCATGCACAAACTTGGCCGACTAGTGCAAATTATTTGGGGCAGAGTAGCCATTTTCAAGTAGGAATTGTGACATCTGAAGCTTGTTTAATGAACGTAAGAATTATAATAGAAGAACAAGAGAAAGGCATATTTATTGACAAAACTAGAGAAGCCTTCCATGTTTGTGATTCTCTGAAAAATCCTGTGCAAATGACTCTGTGATTTTAGGATTTTTATTTTTTTTTCAAAATAATTCAGTTTACTTATGAATAAATGCATTTCTCCAGTTGAAAAGTTCACATATTGCAAGTATCCATTCCATTTTTGCTGAATGAAGTATTACTCCTTTTTTTTTTTAAGCTGATATGGTTGGCTTCTTTTCATCTAGCTACATCTGTTACTTTTTATAAATAAGCCTTCTCTCCCCTAAGAATCAAACAGAAGTTCTTCCAAGCCTGCTATTCTCAAGTGTAACTTCAGAAGTGCAGAAATAATAGCTTTAATACCTGACCTTTATTGGCTAATTCAATAGCTTTATGTACTGTAACGGAGAAAGGTAAATGTAAAGGGGATTGGAAGACAAAAGGAGAAACTTTTTCTTGTAATTCTGGTCCCAAAAGACCTTCTCTGCCAAGGTCCATCTGGCCAAGGATCCAGACTCTTCCAGGGGTCAGTGCTTGGGAGAAGTATAAGAAATAGGGCCGATGGAGAAACTGTATCTACGTGTCCTCTGTTTTGGGAAGATCAGCATTTTCTAGAGTCACGTTGCATCTGTATCACCGTTTTTTGCCTAGTTTTATGAAAAGTTTTCATTTCTTTGGAAACATATTACACTTTCTCTTCCATAACAGTATGGCCATCATCTTGTCTATTACCTCATTGCTCCTAGTAGTATAATCAGTGATTATAAAAAAGGCAGTTGTGGAAGACATCTGTATCAAATCCCTTCTTTACAACTGAAGAACCTACAATTTTGTGCATTAAGACAGGATACCACTCCTTCCCATCTATCCACCTGATAGATGGAGTTTGATGAGTGAGATCAAGCCTCATGCTCAGCACTGGTGTCATCCCTGAGGTTGGGGAGGTGTCATCCCCCTGAGGTTGGGGAAGATTTGTGAAAGGCCCCAGTGGAGCCAGAATGAAAATCCTCCTCCTCCATTTGCCTTATCTGTACTTGGTGTCACTCGTGAAGGAGTGGGTTTTACCAGCCCTCAGAAGGATTGCTATCATAACTTATTACTGCTGTCTAATTCAGGGACTGACACGGGGGAGATCCGTGTGTTTCCAATCAAGTAAGCAATAGCTGACAGCTGTTTTGACAAACAGTCATATATTTTGCTATATTCTTTGAGATTCTTAGCAATAATGAAAATCTCCCTGAAGTTAGCTATAGTTTATCAGATGGAGAAATACAAAGTTAGTATTAATTTCAATTTTCCACTTACTAATTACTTTTGAAGGCTGTAAATTTCAGATTATCTAGTGGCCTCCACCTGGAGTGTGTAATTGATAGCAATGTAAGTTCACTGGGTTTGTGATGTAAAAATTCCTTTGGGAATGAATGGTGGTTATCATCAGTGGCCTGATTTCTACTTATTCAAAACTTGAAGTGTAGTCTAAGAAAACAATGATGTACTAATAACTACCAGTGTATCCACCTTGCTTGCTTTCTTCAACAAGCTCATTATTTTTACAAAGAGTGCTGTTGATGATAGCTGTGTAATGTACAAGGTTTATGGTGAGGTCAGCAAAATTCACCCATCAAAATCAAGTCTTATTAATGCAGCGTTCTGAAATGGCCCAGTTTTATTATTGGTTCATAGAATCATAGAATGCTTTGGGTTGGAAGGGACCTCAAGGATCATAGAGCTCCAACCCTCTGCCACAGGCAGGGACACCAACCTCCAGGCCTGGATCTGGCTGATCCCTGGAAGTGTTCAAGGCCAGGTTGGATGGGGACCTGGGCAACCTTGTCTAGATCATACCTGGAGGTTAGTGGCCCTGCCTGTGGCAGAGGGGTTGGAGCAGTATGATACTTGGAGTCCCTTCCAACACATGCCATTCTATGATCTGCACAAGGTTGCCCAGGGCCCCATCCAACCTGGCCTTGAACACTTCCAGGGATGGGGCATCCACCACCTCTCTAGGCAGCCTGTTCCAGCACCTCACCACTCTCTCTGTAAAAAACTTCCTCCTGATATCTAATCTAAAAATTGGGTGTAAAAAGCTTTTTTTTTGACTCCAGAAGCAGCAGTTTATTGAATGAAATGCTCTAAGTCAGTTTTGAAAACATCTCTGCTTTACGGGTTGTTTTTAGAGGAGGGATTTCCAATTGCACAGGAACTGTCTTTCTTTTGAACTGTAAAGCTAATTCGGGGAACAGAATATTCTAAAGAAAAGTCAATCTCCTGCTCACCCTACAACCCCTTTGTTTTTCCTCAACTGCTGTCAAATGTGTCAGCCACTCGTGTGAGTAACGTAATCCCGGATTTGGAATATGCTGGTGGTTGGACATATGTACAGCACCAGTGGGAGTCCTGCTTCTGAACCCAAGAGTTCCCTGTCTCTTTGTTGGTTTATTTTCCTTGAAAATGGTGCAGGATTGGATTTAGATTGGATATTAGAAAAAAAAAAAAATACTGAAAGAGTTGTCAGGGCCTGGAACAGGCTGCCCAGGGAGGTGGTTGAGTCACCATCCCTGGATGTGCTCAAAAAAAGGGTAGATGAGGTACTTAGGGACATGGTTTAGCATAGGATGGGAATGGTTGGACTCGATGATTTTCAAAGGTCTCTTCCAAACTTGTGATTCTTGTGAGGATGAGGCTGATGCCGAATATGCACGAGCTTTTGGAAGAGTTGTAGTTTTATTTATACCTGATAGGGATTTGTGCAGTCAGAGCTAGGAAAGTGACTGCAAGATGGAAGTGATTGTGGCAATTAGACCAGGACACATATGGTCATCTTCACTGAACTCTTCTGTGCATAAGGACCCTCGTAGTGATACAGCAATGTATAATTTGTCAATAAGGAAATATATCATTCTAACACCTATACACCTATTCTAAGGACAGATTAGTAGGATTTGCTAAATTGTATGATATACAAAGGTAGAGTAAAAATCCCATAGGAACAGATTTTGGAGGGCAATTTCACAGAATATTTTCATTTTATTTAGATCATTCCAGGCAGCATCCACCTTTAATTGCCAGTGAAAACTGTATGTTAAATTTTCTAGTGAACTACATAGGGGAAAGAAACTGTTTGTATATATTGTACATTAAACCAGGTCTGTTTGTTAGGCTTTTAATTGATGATGATATATATATGTCGATCTAAGAAAATTCAAATAGCTATTTTCCCTAAGTAAACCACAACTTTGATCTCTGTAGATTCAGAAAAGTCTGGCTTTTTTGAGGTTGTCTTTCGTATTCCAAGTGAGTTCATAAGGTGACTTTTGTTTTTAGAAATAGTAGGTCCTGTGCTGTGAAACTCCAGATGTATACTGAGCAGCAGAGAGGGCTATATATTAAAGTTTGCATTCTTTATTATTTGAAGCTTGATGGAATTTCAAAGTGCCAAAATAAAAATGGAGAATTACTATGCATACAACTTTTAAATTTAATTAGCCAGTATTATCAATTAAGCACACTTGGTAGAACTGCAGTATGAATTTTGATTTACTATATCTTCCACAGAGTTGGACAAAACACAAAGTGAATATTCAATTAACACATTAAATTGGTCAAATACTCTTTTTTTTTTTCATCTAGTAATCTATAAGAACCAGAAGAGAAGTAAATATTTACTCACTGGAACACTCGGAGTGGTAATGACCCATGTTGAACAAGTAGGGTGTAATCCTGTAGTTCTCCCTACTATTTGCTATTAGTAAACCAATTTCTAGGTTTTGATCTAAGGATAAAGAATTTTTGCCTACTATATTATGAGCAGAGTGATACTGAGCAGTCTATTTCTCATTTATAAAACACTCTTTTAACAATTACTGTGATCAACTCACAGAGGTATTTATCAATGAATCTAAGGAATTAGAGATGAAATATTTATATCTTCTGGTCATCCCTCTTTTAGTTCAAGATTACTCCCTGTAGTATAATTTTGATGAGCCTTCCACCATTTCCCTTTGAAAATGAAGTAACCATTAATGGTATTAAAAAAAAAAATCCTCTTCCTTCAGATTGTAAAATATGGGGAAGACATTTAGCAGTTGGAAAAGTGGAGTTGCTGAGTAGTTTCACTCTAAAGTCTGATTTCTTCAGCCTGCTCTTTACTGTGGGCCAAAGGGAAATAAAAAAAAAGTTGATATATACATTTCTGTAGTCCATAGGAAACCATTTGTGGGTTTTTTAATGTAAGAGAAGACCTTCCTAAGGAGTGGCACTAGGCAAACCTCTGCAGTACAGTGAAGTTACACTGAAATGCTGTACATTTGCACATTTGTCCCAGCTTTACTCTGAAGTAACAAGTACCCTTTTCTTTGTTGTTGTCTTTTCTTGTCATGTCACAGTGGGTTGGTTTTTAGTGTGTGAATGGGAAGAAAGGAGATCAGAGGGGAATTATGCATCTTGTCTCTTTTCCTGCTAACTCTTCTTCTGGTTGTGTTTCTTCCTTTTCCACACATTCATCTTTAGCAGTAACCATCTGGGGCTTTGCCCAAAGTTCTCCATTTCCACAGTCCGAACACCAAAAGTAGAAAGGAATTGCTAATGTAAGTGACATTTCAAAAAATGTAAATAAGATGAGGATAAGGAACTGTGTTTTCTCACTGAATGTAAGCTACTAATTAAGCCAGTATCAGACAAGCAGCAGGGCAACTTTAAACTCTAGCTTGGTTCTATGTAATGCTGTCAAACATGATCCAAAAGCACTCTGAAAGTAGTTCTCTTTATCACTAAGTGACCAGAATATTTGTATTTCATTAACATCACCTTTGTTAATTAACACTTTAATACATCTGTTTTGGTAGATCGATTATGCATCGTCAGATAGTAGCAAGTTAAAAAGAGGGTTTGTTCTGCAATCCAGGCGTGTAAAAGTGGAATCTGATTGCATGTTAAATCTGCCCCCCACCTGCTTTCAGTACAGTCAAGAAAAAATACCTGCTGCTTTTTTTAATGGAGGCACATCTCTGCTATTTTTTTTTTTCAGTGTGAGCCAGTGAGAGAAATTGAGCTACTCATGCATCACCCAGAAAAAGGATAAATTACAGTTACAGGGGATTCTGCCTTCAGTTACTGGCAAAAAATAATAATTTGTATAATAAGGTTATGTGTATGGCGAGTAGCTACAGGGCAGCAACATCACACGCTTTAAAATATTTACTCTACAGAATTAATTTTTGATAGTGTTTATTGGTGTCCAAGTACAAACTAAAATGTAGAGAAACACAGATAAGCTGTTAGAGGACTCTCCTGTAGGAAGACGTATTTTGTCCTGGTGAGGTTCCTGCACAAACCACCGCAGTATCGGAGACCTCAACGCAGGGACCTTCACACCACGTAATCAGCACAGCTCATGTTTTGGTCATTATTGAATCTCAAGCCAAAATAGCATCTCATACATAACAAAAGACGTTTGTCTTAATGGAAGATAATTATTCTAGTGACACCAGCAGGGAAGATATTTTACCACAAGGAAAAACATAAACAAAATACTTTATAGTGAAAAGACCTGGCTGAGCTTCAAAGTGCCCTGTTATTGAGGCTTTTCCTCTGTTAATTATATAATTTGGAGTAGTGGAATTTTATTCTATAAACAAAAATCAGGATAACAATCATTTTTTTGTTCCATAAATATGGTGTGGTCCCTTTTGCTTGGAACAAAACTTTGAGCATCACCCTGCAAACCCTTATATGGGATTCCTGCAGACACATTGACAGCAGGTCCTGGTCCGCTCCCTCAATGAGTGCTCCTAGAACTGATGTGTGAGCAGAATGTTGGTGATTGTGCAGTAGACAACGTTTCAATTTCCTGCTCTTAAATCCTACAAGCTAATTTCCAAGTCCTTCAAATTGTAGAAACAGAATTAAATCATCTGGGATGATTTAATTTTTTACATCTAATTTTTTATAGTGTTTCAAAATTAGGTTTGAAATGAACTGTTTTCCTTCTTCCCTGGGTCAAAACACACATTTTGAACAACTTGTGTTCAAATAACCTAAGTTATGTTACCTTGTAGCAAGTAGCCTTATATCAATATGGTCGACATAGGGTTACCTGCTACTTCTTGGCTAGGGCAGGTATTTTGTTTCAAGTGTGAAATCTGAATGCTCCTACTTGAAGAAACCTTACTCTGTATAAAAGACACCTAATCAAAAATAAGCAAGTTGTTAAAAATCTACAAGCAGGGCATGAGTCAAGGCTAGAGCCAGTTGCATAAATGAAGAAACGATGAAATGGGCAGAAGAATATAAAACTAGGATAAGATCCTGAGAACGGGAGCTCGACAGTAAAAGACTTGGCATTCAGCATGCCTGAAATACACAGGGAAAAAACAATAACAGCTTGCAACGAGGAGCATAACAGTTCTCATCAAGATGAGTGACAATCATCACCAAGATACAGAAAAGAGCCACTCTGCAGGAATTGTGGTTTCTAGTTTCATTTGCATTATGCAACTTCTGTAGCTTTGCAGGTGGGCTCAGCACCAGCTCCTGTCCGTGCGAATTTGCTGCTCTCTCAAGGTTTTCCTTCTGCACAGCTCCCAGAGGAAAAAAGCTGTCATACAGAGCATTTCTACTGTCCCAAACCTGAAAAGCCTAGGAATGGAGAGTCCTATGAGGATTCTCAGTGTTTTTTGTGATGTACTGGTGTCATCAAGAGGCACTCGGGCAAGTATCAGTACACCGTAGGGTACACAGGTACTACATGTGTATATAAAACGTGTCCTTAGCCAGCTGCATTTTTTTTCATCACTATTCAACTTGTCCTTTCTGTCATCTAATCTCTTTTTGTCCCAGTCATAATCTGCCTGCCCCTCAGCCTCTTCTTTCCATGTGTTTTCCACAAGCTTCTCCAGCATGTCATTTTTTTTAGGGCTGTAACAATATTCCAGCTGCACCTAGATGGTGGATGCCATTTTTCCATTCCATCTGTGAAGGTGGGGTGTTCTGATAGACAATAAAACCCATTTTGCAATCTTAATCTCATCATGTAACATAGAAATTACAGCTCTTTTGGAAAATACAGGAGCTGCCTCTTGAGCCAGTTTACAGTGCAGAACCTTTGAAATCTCCTGGTGCTCCAGGAAAAGCCCAGGAGCCTGCAAACTTCCAAACAGAGGGAAGCTGCTGGCTGTAAAATCCTATTTTTTATGCTTCTGATTTAAAAACTCAGTTGTGTGGAGTTGTAGCAGATTTATAGCAATAACAAACACTGATTTAACAATCAATTTGCATTATAAGATGCTGAAGAGTTACCGAAACAGCAGTTTTCACCCAAAAACTCAAAATGTGTGCTAGATCTCCCCAAAGAACAGTCTCTTTCTTTATTTCTAGCCGTATGCAAGGACCAGTATTATATTTTCAATAACAATTACTATTTTGTTGTGTTGGATATCTCCTACAATGTGATAGGAGATAATATTTAGAGCCAGCAAAGAACAAGCTAAAGAAAAATTTGGAAGATCAAAGGATGATGAGAATGTGAACCAGCATATATGCTTTGGTTGTTATATATGCAGAGGGCAAGTTTAATTTGAACAGGATGGTTTTTGAATACATGGCCATGGACAGATACAGAGGTGAGATGGCTCTAGTGGGGTAAGATGCTGTTGCTCTCAGAGCTGGCTTAGCTCTGAAGCAGATGAGCAGTGCTCACACATTTGATTGATACCACAGAGAGCAGTGACAAATAAGTGACATAATGATAGCTGTCTCTTCTCTTCTGCACTAGCTATTGGCTGTGGGAATGGGCCTCCATGCTCCAAAGAATTTGGAGTTCTCTTTCTGCAGAGGCTTACACGTTTAACTGGGGGCAGTGTGGTGGTGCTGCTCCTAGTTTGACTTCATTAAGCGAGCTGGACAAATATAATCAAGTTGCTTAGACATCTTCTCTGATTTAGAAGCTTTTTTACTAGATACAGGCAAATTCTCAATCTTGAAAATCTATATGCAAACCTAGATATGAAAACTGACATTATTGTGGCAAATACTGCTTATCTTCACATTGATTTTCTATATGTATTTTTTCTGTATTTTCCTTGCTACTCACACAAAATTGTATGTGCATCGTTTGCAGCTTAACTCAGATGTAAGAGAACAAAGATTCTTAAGTAGGTAAAAGATATGGTTACACAAAGAGTTTCTTAGACTTCTCCAGTACTCTTAAAAACTTTTACCAGAGGTTATATCTAATTTTTAAAAGGAAATCTTAATCTTGAAACCTGGTAGTTATTATTATTGTTGTTGTTGTTGTTGTTGTTATTATTTTCCTCTTACCCTGCACTTAAGGAATTAATTGTTGCATATAGTTTAGTGTTAGCAAAGAAATATTGAATCAAAGTATGGAAGAGGTGAGGGGGGTTGTTGTTTTTTTCTTCTTTAAGGATACAATATGGGTGAGGGTAATTCTGCAGTCACAGTGTTGGGTGTAGCTAATAAGCATCTGTTCCTTACTCATGCCCAGGTGCCACAACTCCCTGTGTAAATGTTTAGCACCCAGGACTTAGAGTTTCAATCAAATCATATCATTTTAATATGAAAAATTGCTTTTATCAAGAAGAAATATTTTATGAGTAGGGTTTTTGTAATCAAGTAGAATTACCCATAAAGTAATATCCAACATTTAGTAGGTGAAGCGGTGACTATCACTGAATGTAAGGACTCTGTCAGTTGGCCTAGGAATTTGTTAAGTACATTTTAGAGGGATCACATTTACCTAGAAGCAAAATTTTGAAATAGATGAAGACTGGGTTGGAGCAGGGAAATAAAAAAAAGGGGGGTGAGGGGGGAAGTTATTGCCCACAAAATTTTATCATGAAAAAGCAGATGTTAAAGGAAAGGACATCCTGACGGGCGTCAGAATGTATTTGATGATACTGAACAGAACAGTGCAGTGTAAATCTGTGTTCTTCCATGCTTTTCTGTTCTAAGTCATCATTCAGGAAACCTCTGGGCCTTTCCAGATCTTCATATGCTTTCTGACTTAAACCTCACAAAGCCTGACATCATTCATTCCAGTTTGTTACCTCTACTTGCTCTTCATTACATAAATAGTCATTGGGGTTTTCCACTCAGTCTCGTTTGGTTTTAGTCTCTCATTTTGTTATTTCTCAGTCTTAAGTAGATTTTGTTCATGTAACACTTTGGTGGAATTCTTTACCACATTATTTCTTCTTTGGTTTAGTTCAAATCAGAACTGAAGTTAGATTAATTCTGTAGTTATTGCAGCTTTTATTTGTTTGACATGGATTTTGGTACTGTTTGCTTTGGGATGCACAAAACTGTGAGTTACAGATTTGTCAACAACAGTGTATTCAGTTAAAAAAAAACATAATGAAAAAACATAATAGATTTTGTGAGGCTTTTAATGGTTTCTGTTAGCCAAGAAGACTTGAGAATAAAAGACTCGTAGAAAGTCAAAACCAGCCAGAAGACCCAGAAGTTGTGTTAGTAACTACAAGGCACTGAGGGTTAAAGGAGAAAAAAATTAAAATATGAAAGAATTACTGAATTGCAGTGCTGGAGAGAGAAAACAGAAAAAAATGGACACAGATTTTTTGTTTTTTATTTTAATTACAGTGGAAATGGGAAATAAAGGGGAAAAAAGTGTTTAATTAGAAATAGAAAGTCTTCTAGAGATTTTTTTCCCTTTTTTTTTGATGGAGCACCTAGGAGATAACTGACTCTGCTGGTCCCTCTGGTGTTCAGAGCCCGTGAGGACAGAGAGGACGCACCAGGGCAGGCGAAACTGGGAGAACTGTGCAGCCCAAGAGAAGCAGAATGTCCAAAGACACGGCAGAAGGTGGTCAGAGCCAGCAAAAAGTGTCGCAGAGGGAAACGAGCGGGAGACGCCCTGGCAGGAGATTAAGACCCTAGGATTTGAGACAGAACTTCCCTTGGTGACATTGAAAATGCTCCGTTAGGCATTTGGAAGTAAGGCACTGTATTGATTCTGAGGAAATGATTATCGTGTTTGTGCACCAGCTCCTGAACACGCTAAGCTGTGTTATCAGCACCTTTACTTTTAATATTCCCAACAATCGCCTTTTGCCACTGTAGTCCCAGGCAGAGAGAGGAATTCTAATCCCCCCTCGTACCTGATTTGATTCTATTAACACATCTCCTCTCTGACTGACAGGCTCCAGTCGTTAAATGATGACATCCAAATTAACCCCAGGCTCTGTGTTACGTGTCATTCCTTGTCAGGGTAAAGGGAAATCAGCCCAAAATTATGACATTGGCTTCCACCCCCCGCCCCACGCTATTTTTCCTTTGCAAATCTTATTACTTAAAATAAAGATTGAACTGTATCTCTCACCTTTTCTGAAACATTTCCCTGGTTCGTTTCAAACAGCTTTAAACAGATCATAATAAGGGTTTATTAATACTTGCTGTAGAATTAGGAACACAGGCCCCTTGTAGAGGAGCCCATGGACAGCCACACGTGTTTGTTTCCCACAGAAAAGGTACCAGATTATCCAGCATGGCTGCAAGGAGCTTCTGCAGCATTAGTCAGCCAATTTTACAGCCTTTTCTATTCACAAGGAGGAGGTGGGGTGGTGGGGGGAAAGCATCCGACTTCTAAATTCTCTAAATGAGGTCTACATCCCTTTCTTTGAAAGAAAATAGCAAGCTTGTTGCCTGGTAGAGCTCAGCTGGGGCCTGTTACCTGCCGGTGATTAGGAGAACATGCTTTCTGCCCAATCTTTTCTCAGCCAGGGAGCACTTCGCTCCTTCAGGGGAAGGGAAAAAAAAAAGATGGGACAAAGCTATTGTTGCTGACCAGCATTTTTCAATCAGGTCATCTTCTCTCTCTTTTAAAAAGGTAAAGAAGAATATTGCAGCTGCTGCCAGTTGTTCTTGAAGGGCTTTTTGAATGTCATTTCATTAAAGAAAAAAAAAAAAAGAAGGAAGAAAGATTTTATCTGGGGATATAGTCATTCTTGTAAGAGATGGGAGATCATGAAAATGCATTAGGTTTTTATTTTTCAGCTGTAATTGTCGTCTTACCTGGTTTCTTAACTTGGGATTTTTGCTGTTCTACTTTTTTTTTTCAGTTTTCAGTTGCTTTTCCACAGATTTCTGTCAATATCCACCTCTCATATTTTCTGTCTCCATCTTTGGAGAATTAAATAATCTCTTCTGAACTTAAATGAAATAAATGGTAACGTAGCTAACAAGTACTGACTTACCAATTTACACAGCACGTGTGATTGTGGAAGATACAACCAAAGGTGAAATGATTGCTGAATGTCTGGGAGACATCAGTATCTTATATGTGGACTTCATACAGTTCTGGATTTATTTTTTCAGTTTTGAATCATGTTTTAGGTATAAAAAGCCATATTTTAATAGTCCAAGTGTTCCGATGGTCCATCATATTGGCTCATTGACATGCCTGACACATGATACTTGGACTGCTGTGCCTATTGTCCATCTCTTCCAAGGAAAACAGGATTAGTGAGTGTAATACAGCCTTTCCCATCTGATTATGACTCCTTTGGTTAATTCTCCTTGTACATGCTGTTTATGGGCAGAGTTGGACATTTTCTGTTTCTGTTGAGTCCTGCCTTCTGACACTGAGCCCTAACACATTGCTGCCACTGGGAAGAAATGTTTTATGTTTCTATATAGAAAGTTGATAGGGAGTTTTTTCATTTTTCATATGTAGAAGATAAAATGCAGAGCAGACAACCATGCTGTAACAAGTGGTGCCATCTGAAAACGTGAAGTTATGATTGCCACATTTCAAAGTGCATGACTGTGTGCTGAGTGGGAGCCTGCACAAATGGATGTGGATGCATGGGCTCAGGATGCTCATGGGAAGCGACAACACTTTGCTCTGAGAGCTCCTTTAAGTCATCCTCCTGTTCCATCACAATGGTTGTGAGAAGTTGTAATGAGCTGCAGCTACCTGGGTGGAGCACAGGAACATTCCTTTGCTTTTTTTAATAGCAGAAGTTTCCTGTGAGATATATATCTATCTCTCTATATAGATATATTAAAAAAAGGAATTTACATACGCACTTTTTTCTAAACAATCTTTCTTCTTCTGACTTTACCAACGTGCCTACTGCTACATAGACTTTGTGACCTTCTTGTGCTGCCTTCTTGATGTTTGACAATGCAGACCCGAGTTCATCCGACTGCCTGAATGGTGGAGCAGCAGTAGCAAAAGAGCAACTCGACGCAGCGGTATCAGCCTCATTAGCAGCAATAATGGGCTCTTAGTGCAGTCTTGATTCTTGTGTGATTTTAATGGCACAGCTTTCTCTGTCATTTATTTTTGTATGGAGAAAGCATGAAGTCAGAGAACTTTTGTAGCCAATAAAATATGGAAGGTTGCAGGTACGCATTTCTTATTCTCAAGGTGTCGTTCTCTTTGTTCTCAAGAGCAGACCATTGTCAATAAAAAAAAAAAGTGTTTGATGGGAGATTTTCATTAGGAAACTCTGAATTTGAAATATTCAGGTCAGGAAGAGCACACTGTGATAGTCAGCATTTGGTTTGAACTTCTGAACATTGGTAGGGTTTTTGGAGGTACTGCTTGAAAGAAAGTAAATCTCTGATCCTGGATGGTCTCTCAATTTATTAAAACCCTGAATGAAGTAATAAAGGCACTTCAGAGAGCATTATACATGGTAAAAAGTCAGTAAAAATAATACCCGTCCCTTAAAAGTTCTCCATACGAATTTTTGGAAATAGTTTTGGATGTAGTTGTATTTTTGTGATAGCAAAGCCTGGTAGGCAGCCGGGGTCTGCAGAACAATTGGATTTCTTACTGGTTGACACATTGCTGGATTTTGCTGGTTTAATTTTAATTGGGAGTCTTGTAGTCCTTACATCAGAGCGCAATCCCAGCTTTGTCCTCATTTGTATTGCAATAAAGATCTGGTTTTGCCTTTAAAAGATAAAGTCTGAATTTGGCACAGCTCTGCTTGACACTGTGCCTCATTCTCACAAGGAAATCGCCTTTCCTTTCCGTTTCATCCTGACTCCAAGGAGTCACTGTTATTAGAATGATTAGCAATTTCTTTCAACGTGTGTTGGAGAGGGTCCTGGAGGCCAGCAGAGGTTGGTTGAAACAGTGACATAACACAGGGCAGTTGGGATGTATTTCATGGCAGTCTCAGTTGCCATGCCTGTGTAACTATCATGCCAACTTGCTATGCTTACTAGGGACAAGAAGAACTCTAGCAAGAGAGAAGAGGAGTAGGAATATGTGTCTTTCCACTAAAAATGGTGCAAATCCAAACCTTACATGTCCCATACCTGTCCTTCAGTAAACCCATGAAGGGGAAGTGGTACTCTGCTCCTGTATATATACAAATATATATATTTTTTGGGCTGAGACTAGCAGCATCACATCCCCAGGTATATAATGCACATAAACAGTTGGAATCTAAACTCAGAGTGAACAGACATAATTTTAATACCATAGCATATCAGCAGAGAATAAAGATGCATTGATTCGCTCAATCAGCGGGATGCTTCTCCCTTCATCCCAGCGGTGCTTGGATTCCCTCAGAACACTCCATACATTTCATTATTATATCAACCATCTACCACTTCAAACTTAGGTTGCAATTTTTTTTTAAAAAATGTAGCCTATTATTAACTTCACTAAACTTAAATCAGTGCAGAACCAAACCCCTGCTAGGTGTGACAATTTTAATAAAAGTTCCCATTACCTAAAACAAACCCAACACAACTTTGTATTGGAGGGGTGTGCCTTCTAGGGAGGACCACAGTTGTATGTTATTAATTGTCTTTGAAGGAAAGCTGGTGGTTCTGTTTCTTCAGTCTTTATAAAATATACTTTTTCCTTGGCTGTACTAAAAGCTGTACTAAAAATTAGATTTCCTTCCCTGCTAAAAACATAGGGATGGGATGCGTTGGCATCACTTCATTTACACCACTCCTTTCTTATTAATTTAACAAATCACAGTTGGTTTTGGGTCCCCCCCCCCCCATATTTTATAGTAATAAGTGTTATGAATCCAAAGCATTATAGAAAATCCATGGAAATATTTCTTACACCTATAGCTAAGATCCTGCAGCTCGTCTGTGTCCTGTAGCCGAATCACCAACTGCAGTGACAAGTGGAGCAAATGGAAGTGAAATATAATATTAAATAAAAGCAGCTATTCACTGCAGTTGACAATATGACCTAAAATTAGCATCATTTTTAAGTCCCACAGCAACCTTTAAGCCACCTGCATAATAATGATTATTTTATATGTAAATACTCCATAGGATTTTGGTTTTTTACCAGTAGCTGGATGTGACACTTGGAAACCTTAACCAGGTGCATAGCCTTAGTGGTACAAACAAATGCCCAAGTCGACCAGATACAGTCCTTGAACTGAAAAACCTATCTGCAGGAGGGCTTGTCTTGGGGTTGAGACTTTGAGTAAAGTTTCCAAGCTGGTACTCACTGATATGCTGGTACCAATGCACTAGAAGAAGGTCCCAGGAGCTGAAACCTTGTCCCACCCATGTTTCTCTGGGCATGTTTTAGTGCTGTGATGAGCTGCCGGGCTCTGCATGGCCGTACAAGCCAGGTTAGAGATGGGCATTGCCAGTGCTGAGATAACCAGCCCAGGCTGAGCACATGCTGCCTCCTGGATATTTTTAAAAGGATTTGTTCTTTCACTGTCTCCTCTGTTTCAGTCATAGAACCATAGAATGTGTGAGGTTGGAAGGGACCTTTAAATGCCACCTAGCCCATGGTTTGGGGAAAGGCAGTCAGCTGGTGAGAGATCATTTCTACAGTTTCCCCAAAGACTGTGTGCATAAGGATACGTGTGAATAATTCTACATCTTGTTGACCTGTAAAACATACATACAGGGGAAAGCCTGATGCACGAGTTGATGTGCTGGCATCTGTTTGCTACCTGCATCGAATGGTGCTGTGTGGGGAGGGGTTATATTTTTGCTTCATTTATGAAATGATATTTTTGGTTGGAATATCACAGAATTGATATTTGATTTCTTTGCCTTGTTGTTGTTGTGGTTGTTATTATTATTACTACTATGTCCTTTGTGGTATAAAACAGTGGTCTCTTGCTCTTTGGTTTCCAGATTCCTTTTTTTGGATCAAAATCACTGCTTTGTAGATCTATTTTTCATTCCCTGTGAATATCTGCATGCTCCTAAAAATATTCTCCAAACAAAAAAACCCTTGTAAAATGGGAAAAGGAATATCAAATAGGAAAAGGAATATATCAAATACACATGCAAATTGCAGCAGCACTGTAAATACAGCTTACATACTCGTGCAGCTCCTGCTGTGACTTGTGACATCTTTCCTCCAAGTGTCACCTTTAGGAGGCTATTTTTGGCAATGATGTTTCAGCATGGGATTTTAAGGGTAACAGTGGGTATTGGATATGTTCTCAAGAGATCACCTTCACGTTCCCTCAAATATTTCTAGGCATATTAAAAAAGTGAGGGGTATATATTGCCAGATAGCTCTGCACACTTGTTTTATTCTTTCTCATAAAACCAGATCCAGTAAAAACTTCACTGGTATTATGGGATATTTTTTCGACAGGATTCAAAGCCATTGCTTTCTTTGGATAAACAGCAGTTACTACAAATCTTAAATATACGTGTAGGAAAATGCTCAGGGTCTATTAATGTTTATCACTTGCAGAACAGAGATGCGCAGCCTGAGCTGGCAGAAATGTGAACCTTTATACCCAGAGAGTTTGGAATTGGCCACCTTTTGGTTTCTTTAGCCATAAGTGGGGGACATCTGTGAGATGAAACTTCGTTTCTCTTCTTTCTTCTGATTATGGAACTGTCACATGTTCTTGGAACTTGCAGGTTCCTTTGGGCTTGCTGCGCTGGGGCTGTTTAACAGGGCTCTAGCAAACGCTGCTAGCAAAGGCTTTGACGTTTTCATGGCTTGTGGAGAAGTCAGTCAGTACAGAGAGGCTGCTAAATTATGGAAGCAGTTTTTATCTTCCAGTTCTTTGCTACTATTGCTTCCTATAAAATTCGAGGACATTTGAGGAAAAAGGAGTGGTGTACGTGGCTGGCACTGAGTTACTTACAGCCCTTCATTTCCAGGCTGTTCACGGGTCTCTTACCTTGGCCTGCCCCTTTTTTTGGCCACGCCAGCGCGTCGGCTGGTCGCCAGCTCATTGTACAGCCAGTTCTAGGAGGCTGCAGAGAAAAGAAACCTCCTTTTTCCTTCCCTTCCACCAAACCCACTTTGAGGATCCCTTACAGAGCTCTGTGTCTGCCGTGGCAGCGCTCTGTGCACAGCCTCCAGTCGTGCAGCAGATGAAAAGAGGCAGAGAGACAGAATTTATAAAAAGGGGAGGCAAATACTGTGACTTTCTGCTTTGCTGCTTCCTTGGTATGTTCCCTGTCAGAATTTGACTTAGTAAATAACTTTCTGACTCTATATTTAGAATTGGAAATATTTTAGCAAGAAAGAAGACTCAGCACAACCAAGCCTGTTTAAATGCAGCATAATTGAAATGTCAACATAGTCATGAAGTGCCTCAAGGTGTTTCTTCAGTGAAGGCTGGATATGACACAAAATAGATGTCTGAATTCCGTGGTACACAATAAAGCCTTTGAGTCCTCCTCAAATCTCATCTTGAACTCACCTTGCTGAAGGTTTGCAAACGCTTGGCTGAAGCCTGACTGCTGCTGTGGTCCCTGCTCTTCCCTTCTTGCAGGGAATCTGACAGTTCAGAGAAGGTTTTGATCTTGGAAGAGAGAGAAGTTCAACAGCTCATGAGCCGGGAGCCTTTCCCACAGGGACGCCCGGTGTTTGCTTGGAGATCCTGCCCTGCTTTGCAGTGTGGATCTCACAGCTCCTCAGTGAGTGCCAGCAGCCAGGCTTCGCTCAGGAATTGTATCAGGGATCTTGTTCTCAAAGGGGTGGTTGGTTCTTCATTCAGCTGCTTGAAAGAAGACAGCTCCATTTCACACAAGCCATCCTCCCCTTTGGGGAAAGGCCAGTCAGAAATCCACTAAAAATGAGTAAGAGCATTAAAGCGTCTTCTGACCTTAAATAATTTTCAAAATTAAACAGTTCCTGTGCATTACTCCTTTCTGAGGAAGGTCCTCTCCTCAGCAACCTGGAGCCCTGAAGTGCTCTGCTGCCTTACTGGCCTTCCCATGGTAATAAACTCTTTGTATAAATAGAACTCACAAGCAAATGTGATGCCCTTGCTGTTCTGCCCCAGCCTCCTGGCTGGAAGGTTGGGGCTCATTGTGGCTGTACTTATGCCAGGTCTTATTTGGATGTCTATCCCACCCACCCCTCGGGCTCGAGATTTCACTCTGCCTGAGTGACACGTCTTTTTTTAGCAGTTGATAGGCAGAGACAACTAATCCATCTGACTCCTGCTTTATGAGGCAATACAGGTTTTTTGGTGGGTTGTGGTTTTTTTTTTTTTTTTTCAAAGAGGTTAAGTTCAGCTAGATCTTTATCAGCAAGCTGTGATTTCAGAAGGAAAATGAACTTGACAACTGTTTTAACATCCTGAATGTTTATGTATGTCTTTGGTTAATGCCTAAAGTCAATATTTGTTAAGTCTGATTGATAAAAATATGTGCCTTTCATCAAGGTCAAATTAATTTGTGGGAATTTGCTTTTGCTTACCATGCTGCTTTTGCACAGAATCCCTGACAGACTTTGCTAAAACCATGCAGGCGTTTTCTCATTTAAATTATGATTATCTTCTCTGTGAACTTCCCTGTGCACACTGCCTCATTTGAATGTGTCTTTCTTAAAGGATGCCGCAGATTGGATTCCAATTCAGTTAGGTGATGAATTACCTGACTTGACCCAATTCATTAATTTTAATAGTATTTGAAGTCTTTATTTTATTCGGGGCTCCTCTGATAGACCTATCTTATAGACATCTTTATAATAATGTCCATTCATCAGCTACTTAAAGGACACAACTCGAAACTGGTTGTGACGGCTAGGACGCACGCTGGCTGCTTGTTTGGGTTCTGGCTGAGGGTTTCAGTTGCATCAGGCAAATGTGAGGCTGGGAAAGGAGATCTGAAACTCTGCCTTGCATATGTATGGATGAATTTATGTATATTCAAATGTTCACATAATTAAACTGTGTTTAAACTGCTGTTTTCACACAGTACAACCACACCATATGTTCTACCATGGTTCTTACTTTACAGTGTGTAGTATAGTATAGGATTAAGTAAATGGCATCATTTTGTAACTGGGGGTCATTAGACTGCAGCTTGATGCTATATAGAGCTGGAGGAATTTTTTCCTGATACTTTAAGTATTATTACAAGTATAAAAGCCATGCTATGCCATAATGAAGGTAATTCTGGAAAGAGAAAAAAACAACCAAAGCACCCTCTGTTGCTATCTCCTTTATGCTGATTCATCTCATGATTTACTTTATTGTCTTAAAATTTGTGTGTGTTACCATAGGTTTCTGAAAATAGTGTATGCTTGGGTGTAGCTAACTGTGGGAAGAACTGGGAGGAAGGGTCAGTTTAGGGGAGGGAAACACGGCTGAGCTGAAAAAGCAAGTTAGCACCCAATTGGAGTAGGAGACCAGAAATATTTTTGTTGCCATCCACAGAATATTTTTTTCCCCTCAAATTAATAGAAAGATGCATACAACAGTTAGTAACACTACACCAAGGAAATCAAAACCACTTACGAGCTGAAGTGTAAGCACTGGAGGCTGCTGGAGTTGCCTTCTCCTTTTAAGTCATGGAGAGATGTGTGAAAGGACTGTGAAACTGGGAGTTACTGGCTCCTCATTACTCTGAAATGTTGTAGATGGTGAAAGTGCTGTGCATTTGCAGGTGACAGCAGGATGGAACCCTTGGTGGTCACCTGGGGGTTGGTCTCCATCACTGGTAGAGGAGGCTGGCAACAGGTACTGCTGGAGGTAAAGATGTTCCCTCACAGCAGTCACTAAAACATGAAACAAAAGAATGCATTATAGACTTAATGTATAGTAAATGGCTTCAATTATCAGTACAGTTAGTCAGGTAACAGTGAGGAGCTTTCAATAATGAATTGTATATTCTGATTTGGTCTACAACCTCATTAATGGGAGTGAGAGAGGGAAAGTGCTGCAAAACAATACCCTCTGGCCTTCTGAAACCTCTCTGCTTTTAAATGCAATAGTAGGATTATTTTTGGTAGCTGTGGAAGCATTGCATGCTATTTTTTGTGGTTGGAGACACGGTGGCTGTTAGAGGCAGTGGGGAAGAACAGCCTTGTGTGCTTAGTGTCCTTTATTCTGTGTGCTGGGCTGAGGACAGTGAAGCTGGGAGGAGGAGAAATTGGTGCTTTTGGGTGAACTGTTGAGTGTGTTCAGAATGGACAAGTCATGGTAAAGTGTTGAGAAGACAGAGAATGGGGAATGTGCAGCAGAATTAAAAATTTGGGAGATACCAAAAAGAGTGCAGGGCTTGCTCACTGCAAGGGCCAGACCCAGAAGCATGGAAGTAGGAGAAAAAACCCTCCCCTAGTCAGGAATTTCAGAAGCTGTTCAACCCAAGCCCCGTTGCAAGTTGATAGGGCTGCAAAAGAATAACGCTGAACAAACAGGCATTTTGTTTTTCTGCCTCAGCAGAGCTTGTTTTTTTTCTTTATTCTTTGTTTTTAGACATGGGAGCTAAATTAATCACTTAAATTCAGATTCAGATACGCAAATTAAATGTTTTCTTGACATATGGTGATGGTTCCCATCAAGTCAATTCCTTCTAGCAGCTGGAGTTAAAAAATGCTCAGTGCTTTTGAAATTCAACTATTTAATTTAGGAACTAGCTCAAGTAAAGGACTTACTTAGTAAAGAAGAATTATTTTCCAAAAAAAGAGAATTTAAACCCATCATTTAGGTCCATAAGTTTTTGTTCTATCTTCTTGGGCAACTGGCAGGTAGTTGCTGAGCACAAGGAGTTGTATTTCTAAGTTTTTAGATTTCATCTCCCATCCTTGGCTGGAAGCAAGGCTGGTCTGTTGTTACACCTGAAGAAAAAGAGATCCAGCTAATGTTCTAGAAGATCAATATAATAAATATATATATATAGACAATACACTATATAATATATAGCCTGTTATAGACCTTATACATAACATTAGATATGCCCTATTAGATATTCTATCATCATGTTGCTAATGTAAATATATGGATATAATAAAGCCATAATAAAGCAGTTACAGATATGTCTTTAGCAGCTGACATGGGTAGATGAGGGAAAATTTGATCCACAGCCAAAAGCAACCAAAAGCAAAGGAATCCAAGAGATACAAAGGTGCAGCAGAAATCATAAGTAGGAAAGAAGGAAAGCACAGAAATGATGCATTGCTCTTGACATAGACCGTCTCCTTCAGTTACCTGGCAGCAATGATGGACAAATCAACTCAAATACTTTCTATATAATATCAAGGGATCTCAGCCCTTTGGAACAGAACAAAAAGAGGAAAGAAGAAAAAAAAGAAATAGTTTGTGTTGATAGGCTTTACAGAATAGAGCAAGGCTTTTTTTTTTTTTTTTTTTCTGAATTTAAATAGAATTCTGGTTGTTAGAAAAAGTGAAGGTGAGCTACTGCTGAAAATGCTTTCGTGATTTAATTTTCAATTTCTGTTTTCTTCATGAAAAATTGAATTATCTTGCAACTCTTTTAAATCATTCCCACTTTAATTGCCTTTTTGTTTTCACAGTAATCATCTATTCAGATTTCTTACTGTACAGATTGCACTGAAATTCATGTACTTAATGGCTTTTATTAAAAGTCACTAAATAAATAAAGGATCTATTTGGTTTTTTTCACTCCACTACTCTAATCTCATCTTTAACTTTGAGTGTTCCACTTTTCCCCTCGGCCTGGTAACAGGGAGTAGCAAGGAGGTAATTAAGAGCCATGTGTAATGTACCAAGCTTGTTTCACTGATGTTTTATAAATACAGTTTTGTTTTTCTCTTCACATGTCTGAGTAAGGCTGTAGCTCTCACCAGTATGCAAGCAGTATAATTTTTCAGGCACAAGTCCCTCAGTAATAATACAATGATGCTGTAGGCAGGATACTTATATCCCATTTTTATTTTAGTATTACTTTTCAAGGGGAAAAAAGCAAAAATTCTCTAACTATGAATTTCTTGTAATTGCTCTTCAAACTCCCAGCATAATCGAATTTTCTAGAAGTTATGGGAGTACTTATCTCAGTGCAGAAAGTCTCTTTGAAGTCTGAGCATCCTCTAAGAAGTTCCACTACTAAGTCAAGCAAAAAGGACATCTAATCCCAACTGAAGATGTTCCACAGTTGTGAAGGGCTTCCTGCCTTCAGAGACCATTTCCATGAGGAGATTTTTGTTACTCTCAGCAGGGATAAAAGCTGCTGTAGGTTTCTTTGACCATATAACTAGTAACCTACCAACAAACAGACACGGTTCAGGAGGAAGGTTTGTTACTACTCCTTCAATCTCAGGAAAAACACAGAAAATAAATTAGTTATGAAATATTGTCCAATTTAAAAAACATATTTGATTACTTCATCTTATCATATGACTCTAAATTAACCATATTACTCCTTATGAGCATCTCCAAATGACATGCAGCATTTACAGTGAGCTTGAAACAGTCTCCTATAAGAAGCATTTACAGAGAAATACATGAATCTTCTTATTCTTTTTCCCAATTGGTAAAGTGTTTGTTTTCTGATGTTTAACTTCTGGTGATACTTTTAGATAGGAGAACCTTGTAACTTAGATCCTCAAAAAAAATACTGATAACTATATATTACACAGTATTTATTCTGGATTTGATGTGTAGAACATAATTATACTGTATACATAATTCACAGTACTTTAATAGTATCTTTATATTAACCATTTGTATAAATAGTTATTTAGAACCATTAACTCTCAGTGTAACTTTTATACAATGCAGAGAGAAAAGTACTGTGATAAAGTTAATGTTATACTGAATAATTTGCAAAAATCCATTCTTGTGATGCTGAGCTGCAAAAAATAACAACAAATATAAAGAAAGGCGACACATTTATTTATTAACTTCCCAGTTTGGATGTAGGTGACTCTGCTTACTGAGCCCTACATAGCCAGAGCATGGTATTTAATGAGGAAAGAGTCAGTTCTCTGCCAAACTTGGGATGAGCCAAGAGCAACTGGAGTTACATCCATCTCCTGTGTTCCTACTTGAAGAAGTAGTGAAAAGCTACACTGAGAGATACAGGAATTGTGCTGTACTGTGGGGAGAGGATGTATCAAAGCAGAGCTTGAGAGCAGCAGTGATCCCCACCAAACCTGCCGCGGTATTCGTTGTTTTCAGCCAAGCACTTGGCAGAGCTGGACTGTTCTCTCAAAAAATAAAACACCCAAAAAAAAAATCAGAAGCTTTAGAAAACCAGAGAAAAAAGAAGCAGATGCCTTTTTTCTCCCCTTTTGCTTTTTCCTTCCTCCAGAAACCAGGGAAGAGCCAGGTTAACTTCTCATGTGCCAGACCGTAGCAGTCAAACGTTGAAGGAATACATGAAGCCCTTGTGTAAATACCATGGCAATTCCTGTTTATTCTCAGGAGCTGATCTTTGTGGGATAGTTTAACCACCAAAGCACATCACCTAAGTTGTTCATTTTCAGTGTTATCCTTTGTGGCTGCTCCTCTAATAATCTCAGGCTCTGCATCCTGAAATTGGCACTGAGCATTTTTGCATAGTTTTATTAACTTATTTATCAGCTTTTTCTGCTTATGCCCTGGAGAACAAAGCTGAAGGAGCAGGATACAAGAAAGACAATTGCTTACACTGTCCCCACTAATGAAAGGTGACAAGGGCATCTCTTGTGAAAAACTGCATTTTTATTTTCCTGTACATGCAGAGGTACATAGAGCAACCCAAAAATGTAACTGTTACCTAGGCATAAAAGGCTCTACCTGTGGCTGAGAAGATTCATCACTGGAAGGTGCTACTTACCTGTTGTCTGATTTAGAGGATGGGCCAAGGGAAGGGTTTGCTTTGGGGTCTATATGCTTGAAGTGCCTTAAAAAAAAAAAAAAAAGTACTGAAACAACATCCAAGGAGCTCAGAATGAAAAAAACCAAAACAAGAAAACAACAACAACAACAAAAAACCCCAAACCCCACACAAATGTCATTGTCCTATGGAAAATACTTAGAAAAAAATTAAGCTTTCCTATTAATTATTTGTGCCTATGACAACAGAATCACAGAATCCCAGGTTGGCTTGCATGGGAAGGGACCTCAAAGCCCATCTAATCCCCTTCATCCTGCTATGGGCAGGGACACCCTTCCTCAGCCCAGGGTGCCCAAAGCCACATCCAACCTGGCCTTGAACCCTGCCAGGGATCCAGGGGCAGCCCCAGCTTCTCTGTGCACCCTGTGCCAGCGCCTCCCCACACTCCCAGGGAAGGACTTCTTCCTAATCTTCCATCTAAATCTGCCCTCCTTTGGTTTAAAGCCATCCCCCCTTGTCCTGTCACCCTCAGCCCTATAACCTGTCCCATAGTCAAAGAAGGATGCACAGCTTTGGCCAGTGGAGCAGCTGCTGCATGGGTAGGTCACTGACTTGCAGCTAGATGAAGCAATGAATGAAAAGCAATGCTTGTGCTTGTGTTGCTTTCAAACTCAGCATCACTGACTCAATTACACATTGCCAAAGGCTAAAGTCTCACTGGTTGGGTAAAACAGAAGGGAAGGAACGATGAGTCATGGTAAAATGGCAGCAAATGTTACCACGCTTTTCAGTGTTATTGCCCATCATCATTTCAGCTGGTGCTCCCTGTACACTGAGTTCTTCCAGAAAAGTTACTGTCTCCTCCCAGATGTCAGGAGAGGAGGTTTGAACCACAGCAATTGGCTTTGGGATTTGAAGGTTTGTATCTTCCAGCTGCTCTGAGTCAGCACACTGACATGGATGTGTGAGACGAGACGCGGATCCCTGACGCTCCGGCAGGCGAGCTGTTCGGAGAACCACTTGCAACAGCGTTTAGAGAACTGGCAGTCGTGAGTCTTTCAGATACCAGTGGCAACATACAACTGTACATGGAATTTCTTGTGAATTGTGCCCCCCCGATGGGGTAAACACACTCCAGCAGCCAGTCTGCAATCCCACCCTGCTTGGGACTCAGCCTCCTTAGCTGGCAGACACCATAAGCGCTGCTGGTGAAAAAATGTGTCACTTATTTTAGCCCCTGCCACAGTTCAGCAGTAGATATGTCTGTCTTCCAGGAAAAAAAAAACCCACAACAAAACAACAGAATAAGAATTTGATTTCTCCTGTATATATATTTTTTCCCCTTCCTATCAGGTTTTAATCCTCTCCTTGCTTAAAGTCCTTTCTCTTATCCTTCGCTGGGTTTTGTTGTGCACGTAAAACAAGTTCAGTTATTGAATCACACATTTGGTTCTCTGGGATCCGTTCTTATTCAATCCCTTTATGTAATTGATTCCAAGTCCTTGGCTGAGTTTTCAGGAAGGCACTGCCTTGTGAGCCTGAGGTTTCTGCTTGGCAATTTTTTGAGGATTTTATCTGTCAAGTGAAGTTGTATTCATGAAGAGAAGCAATTTCTGAGGTACTACTTCCATGAAGAGGCATGAAATTGGACGTTGGAAAAAGCTATTATAGGTGTCTTTTATGATTTCAAAATGATTTAATTATGTTTTTCCACATAACTGAGAACTGAGCAGAGTAAATAAAGATGCTAGATTTTTTTTATCCCCCCCCCCTCCAGTACCAGGAAGAGAAAAGTAATAATCTTTTGGCCACTCTGGAATGTTTTAAAACTCCCTCCCACACCCTACACAGCTCTGTTGCACCGTTAAATCTGCAGCACTAGTTGAGGCAGCACAATGCAGACGGAGGCTAAACTCCTCTATCTCTGCAAACTCTGGTTCCAGAAGAGGATCGAGACATCTTTGTGTGCCACATCAGGGGAACGTGGCACTGCAGCTGCCAGGCTGTATCTGCTTGAGGAACAACAGAGTTTATCAACATAATGTTCTGGGCCACTGGACTGGGCACTTGGCATGTATCAGTGTATGAAAGTGCACAAACTCTTTGCTTTACATTGTCAGATGGCCCCGGAGCTTCTGCACACTCTGCAGAGTGACTGTGCACAATACTCCCCAACATTATTAAAGCCTGTGTGAAATGGCCTTTGGATCCTGCTTTGCTCATGTCAGAGTCAGTCTGCCAACACCAGCATCCTGCTTTCTTCCAATAATGTCTTAAAGTGCCAACTAGTCGCCCTCTTTACTCCTTGCATGCACCTTCTCCCAATTTCTGGGTCTTCTGGGAGTCTTACTGTGAGAAAGTGCTTGGAAACACCATTTCACAGCAGTCTGTGTCTGTAACAGCATCACTGATTTTACTCTTATCAAGGCTCAATACTTTTAAAACATTAAAAATATTATTTTTAATTATTATTATCCCATGTTGTAGAAAACATCTTGGAACTTGCTGAGCGCTTGAAATGCTAATGTCTGCAGAGATGGGGTAAGGCCCGAGCCCAGCAGCCTCCAGGACTGACAGAATGGCTCTCTCTTGACTCCATTAGATATAGGTAACTGTACTGAAATTGCAGTATCAAGAATTTCAGCTGAAGCAAATTGACTGAGGTTGGTTAGTGGAGAATCATAGAATCATAGAATGGTCTTGTGATCTTCTGGATCTGTGGCTGTAGCACGTAACAGTTGCTGTTAGTGAAGTATGGGAGAGGGATCCGTGCTTTCTGATGTCTTCCCTTGGTCGTTGGATCTAAATCAGCCTTGGACCTTTGACAGTGCAGCTCTTCACACCAGACTGTTCAGAGCCACTGCAGAGGGTACTTCTTCCTGGAACATGTGAGGTGTTGCGGTGTTGCTGCTGACTTGGGGTCACAAAGCAGGGAGAAAGGTCACTGCTGTGCAGGGCCTGCCATCCTTTCTAAGGAATTGAAACATCAGTTAAAAAACCTTCAGAGTAATATTCTGCTCTATTTTATTGTAAAACTCTGATTGGTGTAAAATGGCAGCAGGCATTAATCTGGTGACAACAGTGTCAGTCCTGAGTCTTTGTTCATAAGCTTTTAGAAATTTTGGTTTAGAGCCTAATGAGAAATCTTCATTCTTATACATTGCTTCTCAATAAATATTTCCCTTAGCTTATCAGAAACTCATCAGAGCTGCTTTCTGGGCAACAAAAAAAAGTGTTAAGATACTTAGTATGACCTGGTACTAAAGCTTATTTTAACAAATAGGATTTTTCATAATTCTTACAGGGTGCTGTACAACAAATTCATACAAACATGTAAATAACTATTAACTGTCACACTTCTTCCACTTAGAAGTCCTTGCTATCCTGGAATCATATACAGCGGTGTGCATCACTGGGAACTTAAAGTGATTATGTTGTGGGTAATTATTACAACAGAACACTGTACAACTTTGATTATGAATTTATGTTCCCAGAGCACTCTGAGGCTCACTCAGGAGTTCTTTAGTTGGAGGTTGTATTTAAAAAAGGGTTAATAATATTACTTCTGAATGGAATTCTTAAAATCCATTCAGTAAACGTTTGAAGTTGCTGACAGGCAGGTACATGTGCACAAGCATATATATTTTTACAAGCAAAAAAGCCCAAAGTGTGAGGCATTATTGAGAAATGAGTGCTGCAGAGATTGAACAGGGGTACGTGTGAGCACATTGAACAATACCAGCAGCAGAATGTGAAATAAGGTGGGGTATGTAAATACAAGAGTGACCAAGGTCACTGAAATACTTGATGGTCTAAGTGATATTTAAGAAGCTGAAGTGGAAGATGTTGTTTCATCAAAGAGAAAGCTGATGTATTACCTCTTGTAAAACGTATAACTTCACTTTTTCAGATGGAAATCTCTGTAACATAATTTGCTTGTCCTCACACAGAACAGAATCACAGGATCACAAGGTTGGAAAAGACTTTAAGATCATCGAGTCCAACTGTTCCTGTCCTATGCTAAACCATATCCCTGAGCACCTCATCTACCTGTCTTTTAAACATATCCAGGGATGGCGACTCAACCCCCTCCCTGGGCAGCCTGTTCCACATCCCCACAACTCTTTCAGGGAAGAACTTTTCCCTAACATCTGATCTGACCCTGCCCTGGCACAGCTTTGTGCCATTTCCCCTTGTCCCATCTCCTGTCACCTGGCTGAAGAAACCATCGCCCACCTCTCTAAAACTTCCTTTCAGGTAGTTGTGGCAGTGATAAGGTCTCCCCTCAGCCTCCTCTTCCCCAGGCTAAACACCACGAGGAGGACTTGTACAGCCCATAATGATGCCCAGACCTTCCAGTTATGCTTAGTTTTAAAAATACCAACATGAGGGCTGTATGACTGTGCCCTATCAGCCCTGACAGTGTTATTTCTCCCATACAAAGCCTCACTACCTTTCACATCCACAGTTAACTGCAGAGGGTCTTTCAACAGCACTTGCACAGTAGCAAAGCACAGCATCGTTCGGGAGTTTACCTTCGAGTGACTGTCAGTTATGAAATTTAAATCCCTTTTCCCTTCATTTGGTGAGCATGGCATACATTGCATATTCCCTGTTGTGTGACTTGGCTTTTTCTTGAATTAAGATACAAGAGCTGCCTCTATTTATTGCCTAAGTAGATAGCTGACTAGTGCAAAAGTCTCGAAGGTGACATGCTGTACGCTTTGCCTGAAGAAACGGAGATTTACTGTGCAAGGATGAACAGCCTCCTGTGTCCTGCCAACTCTGTGCAGCTGTCACTGCTGGAGGGAAGTTAGGGGTTAGAAGAGACGTGGGAGAGGCAGGCGACAGCACCTTCCATGGGGAGCAATCACTGCCCTATCTGCCTTCCCACCACTGTCTTGCCTGCAGGAGAAGGGAGGGGCAGAGAAAGCTCTTCCCCAGCTCTCCATCTTGACCTTATTCTCTTCCCATTGCTACCTGCCCTCTGCAGATGGTGTTTAATTGCTCCCCTTCCTTATTGTGTGTTTCAGGCTGCTGCATGATGAGGTCATGGTAGGAGAACTTGGCAAGGAAGGAGTGTACTTTGCCTGTAGGATCCACTGATTCCATGAGCTTGGCAGGGACCTCTGGAGACCATCTAGCTGATGAACTCTCTGTTGAAAGCAAGGTCACATAGATCAAGTTTCCCAGCAACATGCCCAGTTGGGTTTTGAATATCATCAAGGACGGACATTCCACAACCTCTTTTGGCAACCTGCTCTTGCGTTCAACCACCCTCACTGTGAAAAAGTCAGATGGAAATCCCAGAAAGACTTGGTGGGAGGGGTATAGGATTCATACGTCTGGATTGTAAAACAGTTCAAGTCAGGCCTTAGTGAAAAGTCAACCCAGGAGAAGAGGACCTGTCTAATCAGGGACTCCTCAACCATATTTAGATTTCCAGAGCTGCCCTTGAGTAGCTGTCTAGCATCCCTTACCTCCCAAAAACATAACTGAACTTTTTTCACACCACAGCCTGCTCTGCCCCTGCCACCAAATTACATTTTTATTTCCTCTCCAAGCATTCCTCAGGCACTGAAATGCAATTTACTTATAAGGCTGAGAAACCGTGAGCTAACTCCATAAAAGTGTTCTGTATGACCAGCTCCAGACTGCTAATAAGCCCAGAAGATCTGCTCCTGTTGACTGCCAGTCCTGTCTGCAGTTTATCCATTCTGCCAGGCTTTTGTTGCCATTCACACACTTTATTAGTCACTACTTTCACTTCTTGATTATTAATGAAAATGTTTAGAATTGTCAGGCTTCAGATCTCATTAGACACAGTTAATTTAATGATGATTCTCTGTACCTCAGTGAACCTGCTTCAGAATGCATTCAGTAGTGTGGAAATCCTTAAATATAGGTATTTTGTTAGGTATAATAAACCAAATAGCTAGTTTATATAAACTTAAACAAACCTGTGTTCTTCTCACATGAAGGATATCTCTCTCTTAAATCCCTGTCTTGTATCCAGATCAATACCCAGGTAAGCAACTCCCTTCAGCTATGAAATCGCTTACCCAGTTTAGATTTTCCCACGTGAGCATCTCTTTAGCTTGTGCTTATGCTTGTGTATGGCAGCCAGGGTGTAACTAAAACAGCAAAAGGTCAAGATAATGATCCATTTCCAGGGGTGAAGCTAATATTTTACTACATGCCTGCTACCTGCTGATCTTATCTTTTCAAGTGTTTTGTGATGCTGTGGTTGAAGAACACCACATAAAACAAATTGTTTTGAAGCTCAGCCAAATATTGTAGGTCAAGATTTAGGCAGGAAGAGATTTCAATAGTACATCCTTGAAAAATAAATCTATCTGTGAGCATGGTAGGGAGATACTCTTAGGTAGTGTTTTGAAGGTGGATATCCTCAGATCTGAAAAGGAGCGCTGACTGGAGTATGCATTCAGGAGATTTGGTTTGCTTATTTAAGGGTTGTTCTTTCTTGCAACAATTCTTATTTCTGATTTTATTACGTTGGAAATGTCAATTAAAAAAAATAATCTGGCTTTTTAAAAAAATTATACCTTGTTAATCAAAACCAGCCTGAACTTACTCAGCAAGACGTTCCCATTTCCACTGAACAATAATCACAGTAAGCCACTCTGGGTGTTGAGCAGACTGACAAGATGTGTAATTTTCTTGTAATCATAAAATAGACAAACACATTGTAATGACTATTTAAAATAATATATTAAGTTGTTCAGCAACTGATTGCTGACACATAGACAGTGAGGTGTAAAAAGATCCAACAGAGGGTTGAAACACATCAGGTAGAACTTAGGAAGTTCAGTCCACATGTCACCATGCTGGGAAGGGTTTATCTGTGAGAAGAGGCTGACTCCCAGCTCACCACAACCTCCTTTCAGGTAGCTGGAGAGAGCAATAAGGTCTCCCCTGAGCATCCTCTTCTCCAGACTAAACAATCCCAGTTTCCTCAGCTGCTCTTCATAAGACTTGTGTTCCAGACCGTTCACCAGCTTTGTTGCTCTTCTGTGGACATGCTCCAAGGCCTCGATGTCTTTCTTGTAGTGAGGGACCCAAACATCAACACAGTATTCAAGGTGTGGCTTCACCAGGACTGAGTACAGGGGGTGATCACCTTCCTGATCCTGCTGCCCACTTTATTCCTGATACAAGCCAGGATGCCGTTGGCCTTCATGGCCACCTGGGCACACTGCTGGCTCATGTTGATGCGAGTGTCAAGCAACAGCCCAAGACTCTTTTCCTCTGTGCAGCTTTCTAGTCAACCTGCCCCAAGCCTGTAGCACTGCCTGGGGTTGTTGTGACCAAAGTGCAGGACCCAGCACTTTGCCATGTTGAACTACATCCCACTGGCCTCTGCCCAACCTGTCTAGGTCCCTCTGGAGGGCCTCCTAGCCTCTGGCAGATTGATACTTTCCCCCAACTTGGTGTCATCTGCAAAAAAAACCCCAGACTGGCAGGATGGTCATCTGGTAACTGTTTTATGGAAGGAAATTCAGGAGCAGCTTGGTACGCAGGACAAAGCACCATCCTCAAGCAGAATTTCTTTGCTTATGTCCTGGATATATCACTGCAACACCCTAGCCTTAGGAAAGGATTTCCCACTCTGGAGTTTAAGCAAATGGAGTTACCTACCAGCAGTCGGGGCTTAGACATCTGAGCTCTATGAAGGAAAAGGATTGCAGTTAGGCCCAGGACTTAGAGGTTGTTTTAACTGGCTAGAGGCAGTTTAGGATGCAGGGTTTTCCGTTGTCATCCTGGTTGCTGTTACCCTGTCTGTGTGTTGTACAGAAATCCTCTGTGGCCTGATGGACCTCTGGGGCTTGGCAGCTGGATGGGGCGTTTGCAGACCCTGACATTAAATGATTCAGTCTTAACTGTCTCTAAGTTTTAGCTATTTATTTTTTCTAACTGGATGGTTTATTTTGGAGATCAGTAAAAAACAGCTTCAAGGCTCCTGGCCGTGAGTCGGGAAGCAGCAGTGACTCGGCTGGTACCCAGACACAGAGGCTGCAGCTTACCTGCACCAGCCATGGGAAACACAGAACAGGTGGAGGAAACATTCAGCTGTGCCCTTGTCTAAGGGCAAACAGGAATTTCTCATCTAGCCAGAAGGGTTGTTCCCCTTCTCTCCCAGCTATTTGAGTGCAGTGGGACACATCTGCTGTTTCTTCCATGTGACTGAGGTCACCCGTAGTGGGAGTTTAAGGTCGTGACTCTGATCTCTGGTTGCCATATCTCTTTTTCACTGGTTTATCTCCTGTAAGAGAGTTATGGGCTGAGGTGTGTAACAAAGGCAGTTATATTTTTGTCTTTTTCTTTTTTAATGGTACGATAGTCAAAACTAATAAAATGACCGACAAGCGTAAGATAAAACCCTGCTGCATCATTTCAATCCAACAATTGAATTCTATCAATCAAGCTACCCTTTTCTGTCAGAGAAGGAAACAGTGGAGCTTTATATTGCGTGTGTAACATCAACAATAACAAACAAACAAAAAACTTAGGGTAGATTACATTAAAGAGCCTAATCTGTGAAAGAAGTTTACTTCAAAAACTCAGAAAATGAACTAGAGAAGAAAAATAAGGCTTTACAGCATCTGTGTGATAAGAATAGTCTAGACATAAGTGTATGAATATTGAATGACAAAAACTAAATGAATAACAAAGTGATAAGATCAAGTAAATTCATGAAACACAAAGCTGCCAAAAAGAATCTGAATATTTAAGGGAAATACGAATATGTATGGTATACAATTAGAAGACTAGTTCAGTAACGCGCTCCTCTTAAGTTTTCCTTTGGGTATGTTCCAGAGACAAGGAAGGAAGGATTAATCTTAGTTTTCTTAATGAAAAATGATGTTTTAGCATAAGACAGTGGGTTCCTTGAGGAATATAGTAGTAGAAGGAACCTCCTGGGTCATGAACACAGTTTCTGGTGTTCCAGGGGCCTTTCCATATGTTGTCTTTTTGTGAATCTATCGTGATCCGTGTCAAAAGCTTTTATTTATTTTCTGTCCCTGCTGTTCCCATTCTGAGAGGAGTTCCAGAACCTGATTACGGTAATAGGTAGGATCCTTCTCATTTTCAGCCAGAATTTATTAATGGGCAATTTATACCCATTTGTACTTCTGCCAATAGCCCTTTAGCTTAAATTGTCTCTCCCCGCTGTTGATCCTCTGATATATTCATAGACGACAGTCATAATTCCTCATTGTTTTCATCTCCCAGCACTAATCAGCATAAAAACTTGCCATCTCCCCTCAGATTGCAGCTCTCCATTCCCCTGCTAATCCCTGGGGCCGTTCTCTGATCCTGCTCAAATCTGAGTTTATCCTCCAGATACTCATCGGGGTGGGCGCAGCCACAGACAGCTGCATCCTGGAAGAAAAGGACTCAAGAGCATCGATATCAACACTTCCTCTGTGGGAAACACTTATCCCAGTGCTCTCAGTGATGCATTCCCTTTTTTCCCAGGCGGCACTGCACTGGTAGCTCATAGTCATTCCCTGAGGAACTCATGGCAAAGGATCCTTCACTGGTGCCAGTTGTGCAATCCCAAACTGAGAGCAGAAGCTCTGCTGCTATTCCCTAAGCATATTCTCTTGCACTTTGAACTATTAAACTTTAGCACATTTCTTTTCCTTACTCCAGCTCTGTATCACTGATGATTATTAACACCACGTGACTGGTAAATTTAATTTACAGAGTGAGGTGGTCTATTCTCTCCAGCATATGCTGTCCTTACAGAAAGGACGTATTGCTTACGTACTTCTGAAACATAATGGGGAACCTACTATAGCCAAAAGGCCTTATTAGCATCCAAATGGCTGAGAAATAATAGCATCTAAATGCATTTGGCTGGGTGGGAACCTAGTCCTCCTTCATCCTCTCAGGAAAGGCAAAGCTGACAGGTATCTTCATAAATCCACTCTATTGCTCGGCAATCCCCAAGAGCCAAAAAAAAAAGTTTCCAGCATTAAGAAACTGCAAGCTGGACTGCTTTTCTGATTAGCAGAAACAGCCAGAACATCTACTCTTGAGATCCTGCTGTGAACCTACTGTGAGTCTTGTGTCAGCTCAGGAGGAACTGACAAAAAGTCAGATCAACTGGTTAATCCTTTCCTTCACAAGCCATTCAAGAGGTGGTGGTTCCTTGTATCATTCATCTTGAATGAACTATGAACTTTGGATGAACTTTATTTCCTTGAACACAGGACTTCATAGATGAAGCCAGGATTTTATTGCTATGAAGTCCTGTGGGAGCATTTTGTCCAAGAAGCTTACAGCTCCTCCAAGCTATTGCCAAGGGAATGGCACTTTAGGTGAGATGAGATAGGCAGCATCTTTCCTGCTTGACTGCTTTCCTATGGGAGTTAGAGGAATATGAATGTTTGGAAGCATAAGATTGACATGGGTGTCTTTGAGAAAGCAGGGTGGCTTTTGTGGTAGAGCTGGAGCACAGCTTTAGAGAGGCTCATTCATGGGGATTTAGAGGAAAAATAAAAAAAGAAGCTGCCCTTCATGTCTCCTGTGGAAGAAAGAAAACACAGAACAAAATGACCTAAATCAGAGCTGGATGAATTGTCAGTACTCCCTGGACTTGGAGAAAATAGAAAGGCACTCACAGCTCCTTCTGCTACCCTGTGTTTCTGAAAATCTCACAGCTTGCGCTGCAGCTCCAAGGCTTGAATTGTGGGTCTGCTTGCAAGCTCTAAAGCTCTCTCCTGGTGCTTTCCCTCAGTGCAGCTTCTTCCTTTAAATCTTGCAGCAGAAATACCATGTTTTGACAAATTCAGAGGTTTCTGTAGCGGTGATAAAAGTGGAAAGTTCAGTGATGCACATTCTTCACTGCCTGTGTATTTTGTAAACCAATTCCTGTTGAGAAAGGCAGACCGAAGTGGGTGTAGAATGTTACTCTGATCCAAAAGAAAGCTAGGAAGGACAAGAGATGAGGGTCCCTGGCTTTTATCTCATTAAATTTCCTCTCTGGAGCATTAGAAACACCAGTGTTCACTGTTTCATTATTTCCTTTTGCCTCCTCACCTCTTCCCAAGAAGCCTGTTAAAATCTAACCAAACCATAAGTGTATGTGCTGTCTTCCCCAGCCTGTCCTTCAATCCTTCAGACATTTCTAGAAGCAAACACTTGTTTTTTTTCCTAAGGTTTTCAGGATCAGATACTCAAAATAAAACAAAGTATTTTTTTTTCCATCTCAATACTTTTTTTTTCCTGTTTTTGAAGGGCCCTTAATAACATACTTCAACTTTCAGTCAGCCCTGAACTGGTACAGCAGTTGGGCTAGATCGTCCTTGTAGGTGCTTTCCAACTGAATTATCTTTTCTGTTCTATCCTATTCTAATTTACTAACCTTGAACATTGTTGTGGTATTTTGTGCTTTCCCACTTGTGGATTCCCCTGGCAGATTTAGCAGTTTAGTCATGGAACAAAAATGTTCTGGACAGGAAGGTGGGTGTCACACAGACAATAGGAAAGGTCTTTGCTGGAGCTGTGAATGGAGGCAAATTAAAGTTGTAATAATCTGATGGATAATTTGGTGGTGGTGGGGAAATATTAGTTAGAAGTCAGAAACATATGGTGGTCAACAGTGGACCTCCAAATCCTAAATGGATTTGTGGGAAGGTCTAACATGTTTGAAGAATTCCTGTCTGGCTGCCTGGCCAGGCATCTCCTTCCATGGAAACCAGTAAAAGTAGCTTCAGTGTAAAACTTGAGGCGAGTGATTGGTTGGTTCTTTTGGAGATGGATACAATTTTGAGAGAGAAAATGTTAGTTTTCTCACCAATCCATTTTTAAATTACTCAAACCATTATTGACAGTAGAGCACGAAACATGTATTGGGCAAAAGAAATCTGAAATGAATTCATCAGCTGTTGAATATCCGCAACAAAGAGCGTGTAAGGACTTGAGTAAGAGGAGAAAAATCTTACTAGAAGATGACCTCAGAGAAGCACTTTCCAAAAGCATAGCAGATGGGATGAGGGCACCAACGAAGTTGTGAGAGACAGCGTGAAGAATGCAAAAGTGCTGAAAGAATGAGGGTTGAGAGGTGTGACAAGAAGTATTTTTGGCAGAAACGGTCTATCCACAGGACTTCAATTACACTTGCTAGAAGGAAAATTCAACCCTTTTTGTTGCTAAAAGCCACCCACATGGTACTGCAGTGATTTAAAAATCAATGAAATGCAAGTTTTTGTGCAAAATATGAGCACACAGACTGTTTTTCTATTAATTTTCCCTTAATGGATCTCACTTGCTGATGTTTTGTTGCTGTTCTCCAGCAGCCTTTACGGGCTGTGTGCGGGTCCTGCGATTCTGTTTTAAGCTGCTTGTCTGTCTGTATCCATCATGGAAAGAGTGCAAACAAGCCGAGTCCTGTTTGTGAATCAAATAGTTATCATCCAGTAAAAGCTCCAGGCTGTATAGCATCAGGCAAATATTTGAGGAAGGAAATTATTGGTTGTAAAGGATGGTTGATCCATGTTTGCTTAGAAAATGAAATGTATATGTCGATTATGTTCAGATAGAAATATTAAATAAACAGATACCACCTCATGAGCCTTGGTTCCAGCTCCACACCCTGGTGTACAGTCCCATTTCAGGTTACCTTGGGAAACTTTCCTGGTTGGAGTTCTGCATGGGAATTGTTCTCCAAAGCTCTAATAGATTTAAGGACTAGACTAAGAACAAGAAACCCATAAAGCAAGCTATGGCCAAAAACTGTCTTATCTTCCTATTCACAATGGCAGAAAAGGCAGAGAAATAACCCACAAACCAGCTGGAAAATGAACAGGTTCAAATGTTTGATGGTTTATCAGCCTCTAGTCGGTCTGTGGATTGGGTGGATTACTGAATTCCAGGGAATGCCCTGTGATAACTGTACAAAGCCTCTTTGGCTTTAGAACAGTTGCATTGTAGTAAGCAGCCTCTTTGGATGCCAGACACATCTGCTTTGCCCCCAAAATTTCAGTTTTATTTTGACACTGGCAGACGCTCCACAATTGATGCCCCAGGGCTCAGATGCTGATGCAGACACTTCTTCATATTCATTTTCACCATACTCCCAGGTAGAACTTGATGAATAATGATCAGAAGGATTAAAACTGCCCACATAGGGAAATACAGATTTCTCTTCTTCGTTAGGGCATACTCAGTTACATAAAACCAGCCCTGTAACAGACCCCTTTTTCTCCGCTTGCAGTTACTTTCTGACCCATCTCCATAAGTTTGAAAAAATATCTTCACCCCAACTCTTTAAGGTGTTTTCCTCAGCCATTTTCTTATTTTCCTCAAGGGTAAAATGTGGTCTATTAAAATACTTTTTTTTTTTATTGGTACTTGTCCTACAGCTTGGGGTTGAGATTTTTGAGGGTTTTTTGTTTGTTTCCATGCTGTTTACGTTGTAATGTTTTCCCACATGATAAATCTACACTATTTCTTCTGGTTGTTGACATCATGTCTTGTGCTGATGGGTATGTATTTAAGCAATAGGTTCTAAGGACTTCAATAGTAATGACATACATAATGTCCACTGTTTATCAAGCATTACGTGGCCAACGTTAAATCATTGAGCCAGAGTGTATTCCCATTGATTGCTGTGAAGGTTACAGGTGCATCAGTAAATCAAAACAAGCTTTAAAACGATAGAAAATCAATTGTTATGAAGACCAGGAAAGACATAAATGTTGAAACCTTTCTCATAACCTTGGCTGGTTTTTATAACTGTAATCCAGCTGTTTGAGCTTGGATGTCATTTGGTTCCCCCCCCCCCCCCCCAATCATTAGTTTGAGTGAAAATGACTGTTGTGCCAAAAATGGATGTTTAAGCAGAGCAACAATACACCTCGATAATAAACTTGTAAGCAATTTTTGATAGAAATAAAATGACGATTCCTATTTATTAACTTGCTGAAATGCAATTTTCAAAGGAAGCATTTTGTAATGCATGTGCTATATTTCCAAAACCACTTAACATAAATTGTGGTGCTGTTCTCTTCCTGAGACATGCACTTACATATATATATATAAAAGTTTCTAAAGTATGCAGTTTATGAACAATAAAAACATTTGGTGATATTTTGCTTTTCTTAATATAATTTCCAGAATTACTACCCAAATGCCAACAGAGGAATTGCCAGTACAAATGTGCCATCACCAGGAACGGCACCAGGTGTTACTGCGGAGATGGATACGAAACCAGCAGTGATGGAAGAAGCTGCACAGGTAAACAAGAAATACCTTGGGAACCTGACACCCAGGTTTCCTAAGGGTGTCCTGAGGGATGTGAGGTGCAGCACGGTGGTGACAGGCCAACGGTGAGCTGGTGCATACGTCAGCTTCCTCACCCTCCATCAGAGGTCTTCCTCCAGGAATGAGTTTGGGTGGTAGAAAAGGCAGTGGGAGAGTCCCCCTCCAAAATAGAGTCGGGGTCTCGCTGCTGACTCTTTGGTGCTTCTGTGTCCCAGAAGTGGCAGTTATGTTACAGGGAGGAGAGCACCCATGGCCAGACTGGAGGAGGTGGGGAGCTTGCCCTGCTCAGATGAACTTCCATCTCGGTTGTACAAGCCACTCTCCAGACCTGATGACCAGGAGACCCTGTAAAACTTGAGGTGATTCACCTCATGCCCATAAAGTTGCACCTAGATTAGAATTTGATAAGTGAACAGTCCCAGATCATATAGCTTAGCTCGGAATGTTACTCCAGTGTAATTAATTGCAGACTGCAATTGGTGTTCTTTTCTAATTTTGAAGTAGATGACTTCTTCATTCTGTATCCAGGTATTTAGTTTGTGTGTTATTCTTTCTCTTTTCATAATCCTATTGGAGTTCTGTTGCCTTATGTATGTGCTCACTCCTCTCTCCCACTAATAGTGCGAAGCCGGATTCTTCATAAACGTAATTTATTATAAGTTCTTTTGCTCTATGCTTGTCATGTTTTGTGATTAAAAATATATCTGAAGGAATAATTTCAAAAGCAAGTTGTTTGTTTTTTTTTTTTTTAAATGTCAATTTATTAGATAAACTCTTCACTGCTTTTAAATAGCATATCTTGATTTTATGGTATTATGTCTATATAGCCTAGTAGGGAAAATTGTTCTTTATATTTATTAGAGAAATACATAGGTTTTGATGTAGTGGATGATGGTTTAATGTAGAAGTTGTGACAGTTCATTTAAGGAACTATAAGACATTGCCAACATAAATAGGTTGAGAAGGATAATCAATTATTTCCTCTCTTGAAATGTTGCTTCATTCATCAGCCCTGATAACTAGTGATGTAATACTAACAAGAACCCAAATGTCTCCCTCACATGATGTAGACATTGGATGCTGCTTGAAAAAATGAAGGGTTTATCTTTCAAAATTAATAGCTATTAAACTTGAGAACTCCTAGCCTTCCGTTTGGTTCCTGGAGAAATTCCAACAGCCGTGACAGATCATGGCTTGAGAAGGGGAAAAACTAAAGCATCACACTGTAATGACTTAATGACTTAGAATTCTGATTTTTTTTGTTGTTTTTTTTTTTTTCCCTAACCCTTAAACAAGATGTTGTTAATGTCCCTTTAGATTTGAATGAGTGCAATATGTATGGAAGCTGTAGCCAGATGTGCGTAAATACAGACGGATCATATACTTGCAGCTGTGTGGAGGGTTATGTACTTCAGACAGATAACAAATCCTGCAAGGCCAAAAATGGTAAGTTTTAATATCTTTTTACCTTAATCAAAGTATTTTGTGTTTTACTTTTATCTAGAGGATACGTATGAAAAATCAGAAATGCACACAGAAGAGATGGACTTTTCTTACTCTGCTACAAAGAGCCACACAGAACCCCAGAAAAACTTTTTACATATGATGGCAATACTCCGAGGGAACTATTATAAGTTATTATATGGTTATTATTAATTAAAGTGAAATACTCATTTCAGCCAAGATTAGAACAGTTCCCAGTTTCCCTCTTCATAAATAAATCAAAGATTTTCTTCACAGGAGGAAAATAGGCTGTGTATTCTGGGAAGAAAACATAGATAGTGAGAAGACAGAGGAAATGATCATGAAGTAATTGTACCCTTAGGATAAAAAAAGACATGAGATCGCTTTGTCCTTGCAATATCCCAGGAGGTGAATTTCCTGATATACATATTTACGCTGGGCTTTTTGTTGCTTGGTGCATGTTTTCATTAGTGATAGTGAATTGGGTATTGGAGGAAATTAGTGAGTTGTGTTTAATGAAACGATATTGTTACACTATTTTGTTGCTCAGCATATCAAATTAACAATACTTTTATATAAAGAAAACCCAGAAGTTCCTTTAGCAATTGTTCAACATCCACAGTGATTCAGCACGCTGTTTGTTCCATAATTTTTGAGTCTTCCTTTTTGTAGTTAGTCTGTCATCAGAAAATAGGAAGATCTGCTTGGTTTTCTTCCTCACATAAAGCACATTGTTAAATGTTCTGATGAGCACCAGGAAGACTTAGAGGTTGTTTCACTGCTTGTACCAAGTTTTGTTTTGTATTGATCCACGTAACATAACTGAGCAGTTTTAAAAAAAAAATCTGCAACAAAATATTATGAGACAAGGAAGTCACACAAAGTAAAAATATTTTAATATTCTTCTTCCTCCACTGCATGAAAATCAATAATGCAATTCCAGGTCAGGAAATCCTCTTGGTGCCTGGGCTTGAGATGAGCTTTGAGTTTCCCTTCCTAGATCCATCAGACTGTAACAACTGAGTGGTGGTGTGAGGTATCAGTGTCTTGGTGGTCATGGTGAAATGCGTCTGATTAATAGACAAGAACTACCTCTCTGTATTTCTTAATATATCACCGTCTTTATTTTACAGTAGCTTTTCTTTTATTTTTAGAAAGGAATCATTCACTATCCATTAATCAGAGAAATCACTGCCAGACAGACAAACCGAGATCATGGTTTTGCAATGAAATGACTGTTGTTCATTGCATTGTTTTGGGTTTTAGGCTTGGTTTTTTGGGGGTTTTTTTGGAGGGATTGGGGGGTTTTGTGTGTGTATAAACACAATTTTTCCTTGAATTAATGATAGATTAAATTATCAATATAATGAATATCAATTCAGAGGCCATAGAGGTCAAAAAGATGCCTGGCAGAGTAACGAAGATGCTTTTATTGCAAAGCTCTGCAATGGCTTCTGAGACTTCATGTTGCTTCACCACGTCTGGCTTACAGTGTGGAAATAATGAAGCTTCCATGTACCAGCAGGTCGCTTTCCTGCACCCTTAGCGGTACTTTCATAGTTCACTGACCATACAAGCTGCTTTTCACAAGTTTTGGCCTCGCAGGGTAAGGTTCAAGCAGGGACAGAAGCAAAACATGGCCCTGCACAAGTGGTCTAGTGGGAAGTATCTGATATGTGTAATGGATCATAAGTCAAATATGAGTCCATGTCATCCTTGTGTGCAGGGTGAGAGGATTATTATCCTGGCATGTATAAAGATTTTCACTTCCAAGATATATGAAATAATCCTGCTTCTTACTGGGAATTCTTCAGATGGGATATGACATCCAGTGAGCGGCACTAGGCCAGGAAGCTGTGGATCAGTAGAACAGATACCAAAAAAACAAGAGAAAAAATATGTCTAAGGAAAAGAAAACCAAAGACCACTTAGAAAAATTAACATTTTATTTTTTCCTTAAAAAGCCTGAAGAAAAAAAGGAAGGAAAGAGCGAGTGATCTGCTTTGTCTACCTTTGACAAAAGTACTTATCAAGAAGATAAAGAAAATGAGCTGAGGAATATTCTGCTCCCTGTGTAAAAGAGATGAAAGATAAGCAGCAGCAGTAGAGGTTTAGGGTGGGTTGGGCATTATGTAAAACCTTCAGTGTTAATAACAGCAAACCTGATAAGAATGCAAATTGATATCCATGCTGAGGGCCTAGATTGGGCCCAGTATGCAACACCGAACTATCAGCCCTTTGCCACACCTTAGATGTCTCTAAATTGAGGGGGAAGTTGCTGAATATTTACAAGCAGAGAGGTGGCAGAGGTGCTGGATATCCCACTTATGGGAAGGCCTGCGCAGGAGGCCCCTTGTTTTGGGCAGGAGTCTGGGAGAGCCCTGGTCTGGTATAGGGGATGGGTGCTGGTGGCTGCTGGAGATGACCATCACACACAGCCTTGGAGCCCACCCCGCGCAATCATCTTTACGGGACGGGTGTGCTGCAACAAGCAAAGAAGTTCACAGGAACTGCTTTTCTTTCCTAGCCCTCAGGCAACCAGATCCTTGACTGTGAAGGTGCTGAGGTTTATCCCTCATTAAATTCTGCATTTTCTTCTTCAGCTCATTTAAATAACTTTGGAGCCAGAAACTTTAGCTGCACGGTTCCTTTGGGATGGATGTTAAAATAGGTATCAAAACAGCTGGGGGCTCACCATGTTTTTTAACCATGGGTTCTTTTATGACTAGAGAAGCACTTAATGACTTCTTCTGAGGTGAAAAGAAACAAAATGTAGCTTTGCTGAACAGAGTTTCGGAACTTTTTTGTTTACTGGGCTTGTAGGCCTGCATTGCAAGGCCTGTAGTTCATGAAAAGAGTATTTAAGAGAACCAAATGACAGAATTGAAAATCTTTAACTCAGGGGGGAAAAAGCCACAACACCCCTTCATCTTTCTTCCAAAAGTTCCTGATATTTTATTTTTTTTCATGGGCATAACCTATCTAAAGCGAATTGCCATGTGATAAGAAACAGGATGAACTGATAATGATTAAAGGACAAAGCTTTTTCTGATCTTTAGTAAAACATTATTCTCAAATTGATTTCAGGATGGACATGGTTTTCTTGGGAAACTTCACAGCACTAAGTTCTGTGGGTTTAGAAATAAAGCAGCCTGTTTGCAGGGCATATTGTGGATGAACATTGAAGATGAATTTCAAAATAGAATTGGACTGCATTTTATTCAACACTACTAAATATTTTGCAGACTTCTGTACAATACAGGTATTGCTAAGAGCAAAGTACTTATAATTTACAATACGTACCTCAGGAGAAGGGTTTTTAAGCTGCTTGTAAACACTGAATTCTCTTTTTTATCCTTTTTCATATCATTGTAGTGAGGAAAAAAAAATAATTGCTGGCATTTCTTTAGCTTTTCTTCCAGAGGAGAAGTAGGACTGTGGCAGAGCAAAACACCTTAGTCTCTGATTTGTTGTGACATCACTTATTGATCTGTATTTTAGACAAGATCAGGGAGGGGGGAAATGCAAGTCTTTCATCTTTTCCACTACTCTATCTTAAACGTAATTCAAAGGAAGATGCTTTCATTTTAGTCAAGAGGGATGAATCATAAAACTTTCCTGGATTAGAGAGCTATTCACTTCTTATCTTTCCTATAAAATGAAAAAAAAAGAAAAAAAAAGAGGGAGAAAGAAAAGAAAACTTATGAAAAAATAACACACATGATGTCCAGTTATTTGAAAAGCTGCTGTCAGCTCACTGTAACTCATCCTAGATCTGTCCACTAAACTTTTAAGCTTTGGAGATTCTGTTCCTGAGAAGGAGACAAGCAGTTTTTGTGAGGGTGTAGGCATGATATTTTTTTTTTTTATCTTCTTTTTTGTTTTTCTCCTGCAAGATACAATACAGAAAAATGTTTTGTTTTGGTTTTTAAAATCTTTATTTTTGTAGGATTTTTTTGATATAGTTATATCATTCAAATAATTTTACTCTTTGTAACATAAATAATTATGAATTTAGCCTTTATCTGAGCAACAGTGAAGTAAGCAGGTTACCTACCCTGCTGTGAAAAAGCATGATTAACCGATGCAGTCCATTGAATTATTTCCTGTATGGGCTGCTTGAAAAATATAATTTCAAGCTCAGTAATCTAGTTTCTGGATAAGTTCTGCCAGAATGCAGATGTATTTTTAATGTTTAATAGTGCCTGCTGAGCAGAACCTCTTAGCAGTGCCACGAGTCCTTACGATTCCTTTGTCTGCAGCCAGGTTTGATTACAATTGTTGCTCAGGAGGTTTGACGCTGATTCTTTTTCAGAATTCCCTTATGTCTTAGATATTAATACTAAAATACAGCCTTTCCCAGGAGTTTAGTGAGGTATTAAATCCTCGTTGAAGTTTTCAATAGGTCAGGTCACAACAGCTCAAGAGAGGATATGGTTCTCTATTGTGACCTCGGAGCACGGAACAGCGATGCTGGCTTTGGACCCACAAACAGCTCCTGCGTAGCCACTGCCTCTTGAAGGCTTTATAGACTGCAGAGAGAGGAAATATCTTACTTAAAGAGCAAAACTAATAGGAAATGATTTTTCACACTGCTGTTGGTTGGGAAAGAAGTGATTGCATCTGGAATTTGGCAGCATTATTATTTTGTGGGAAGGGAGAAGCGGGGAACAGAGCTGTTAGACATAAAACCCCCAGACTTCCCAGGGTACAGGTGCAAGCACATCTTTCCTATCGGTCTGGAAACTCTCAGGGGTGAGTGGGTGATATTGTAAGTCTTCCTCTCTTCTTCTGATGGGTAGAAGGAGTCTGTAAGAATGGGGGAGAAGAGAGATTTACATACACCAGCCACCTCTTGATCATGAATGACCCTACCAGGCCAAATAAAATTGCGTAACAAGAACCCCCCTGACTTCTCATTTGGAAGAAGCAAGAGTAGGAGCTTCACTTGTGGCTTATGCTGAAAGAGGTCATTTCACAAATCAGTTCTATCCCTTCAGTTGTTAAACACCTTCTGAAATTGTTAAGGAGTTCTTATGCATTGATGTTACCACTGTATTGGTGGAACCTGAGACACATGAGGACAGTCTGTAAGTTTGGGAGGTGATGCTACAGAGGTGTGGTTTTGCAGGTGGCAGTGTGGGATTCACCAGGGAGGTAAAAAGTACATTACAAGGTAGAATATACATTATGGCATGAGAAGCAATAGGAAAAGAATAAATGAAATCCACTTCAGAAAGAATACTGCTGATCCAGTCTAGCAAAGAACTTCTTTACACCAAAAAACCCTCCACTAAAGCGATGCGTAACTAGAAGCAGATAGTACCAAAGAGCAGAATATAACGCCTACTTCTGTGGATTTGTGTGAGACCACTGAGCACCCTATGCATTTTCTTTTTTAATCAGACTTACTGATGAAGTATTATTTGTCAAATCCTTTTATTTATGCAATTTTTTTTCCCTTCCATTTAGACAGCTGGAATTGCTTAGTAAAATTTTGAAAACTTTATTAGGTAGAACGTTGATTGAAAGTACTACATTTCAATGCAGCATTTAAACATTGATTTATTTCTTTGAATACAAGCAGATTACATTGGGGTGAGAGCTCTTGACTTGGCAACACAAATATTTTTCATATATGCTTGCAAGTGCAGTGTGAGTTTCTGTAGTTTAGGGTAATTATTTTTATATACAAATCCAGGAGTTTGCCCACTCGAGAACATTATTTAATTTAACAAGTGAACGGGACAGAAAGAGATGTAACAATGTTGACAGTGTGGAAAGGAGAACTTTCCATCCAGTGATTCACATGAGCATAGTCCATTGCAAAATTAGACATGACTGTTACTCCAGTTAAACCTGGAGCAATTTTTAGGGTGACCATATATTCCTCTCCGAGGAAATCTCATAAGGTCCTGAATCAGCTCAGGCTTGGTTGGAGCAGGACTCTGAATGTTGAACAACATCTAATAGGAAGGGTTGGGTTTTTTTGGATTGAAACAGTTTCCTTTATCCCTTGTCATAAACACATACATGTCTGATGGCTTCTTTTTTTTTTCTCCATCCAATTCACATAATATTTTATCTCAACAGTTCTTCATCATTATAAATTAAAGCAAACCAACATTACTGCTTCTGATCAAGGAATTCTTCCTTGAAAAAAGAAGAGATGCTACTGGCATATGGTTTGGATACAGATATCCCTGTGACAGTTCTGGATTAACTGGGATCTTATTCCAGTTTAGGTCTAGGTCTAGAACAAGATCTCTATTTCAACAGTAAATCAGACCCCTCATCATACAGAGACTCATGTTCATTTGCAGTTGACTGAATCAGCTGCACAGTTTCAAACCAGCAGTGGCTGTGTGAGGCAGTAATGCAGTTAAAGATCAGCTGCTTTTGGGCCCAATAGCACATTGTTCTGTCTCGGTGAGAGTTGTTTGTTCCTCTGTGTGGATAATGTAACTTCCCAAAGTTGGAACTGGAGCTTTCTGTATTTTAAAATTCATATTCCATGCTAGTGAAGTGTGTCACAGTTTTGCATGGCTGGATTCTGGTGGAGAAGCGGGGGCTACAGAGATGTTTTCTTGCAGTCTCCTCCATCACACATTGCTCAAGTGTTTACATACATCACTGGCAGGATTTCCAGGTACTTCAGGTATTTCTAGGTAATATCTTGCTTGAGATGCTCCTTCATATTTCTTGTTCTCCTGCTGATGGTGCCACTATGGTACCACAGTGGAAGCTTCATGTTCTCTCCATTGCACAGCGCTTCCCTCTGCATGATGCATAGAGTTAGGCCCACTGTTGGCGTGATGTAGCCAGTGTCACTGCATCGGGGTTTTGGTGGGCTGGGGTTTATATTCCCTTAGCAGTGTGCACTCCTCAGTTTTCATGTTATTTTACAGACTCCAATCTGAAAAGAACCTTCCTGTTTCATGAGCACTCAGAAGTTCTGCGTTTTTCCTGCCCTTCATTCTTTTAGAAATGCCAGTTATCTGGATAGAAATAATTTGCATAACTTGTGCTTCATTTTATGACTTAGGCATGAAAAATGTTGCAATAATGATACTTGGAATTGAACAGAAGCTGTGGGGCTAGGGTAATTAATTTTCTTTAATGATGTGAACCATTAGAACAGCAGGATAAAATAGACTAGTAATTTGGAATATATGATAGTTATGAAAATAAAAACAAAACTGATTTATTATGTCTCTTAAAACATGCAGGTAAGAACATTAACAACTACATTAAAATTGAAAAGATAAATATGGTGTGGAGTCTGTTAACCCTTTTAATTATCTTTACTTTGTTTTTAGAGCCTGCTGATAGACCTCCTCTTCTTCTGATCGCGAGCACCGAAGCAATTGAGTTGTTCTATCTTAATGGAAGCAAAGTGTCAGCCCAAACTCCTGCTAAAGGATCTGTGATTTTGACACTGGACTATAGTTACAAAGAGGACACAACATGTTGGATTGAGTCAAGAGATCTTTCAAGTCGGCTGAAGTGTTCCAAGATAGCAAAAGTTGGGACGTTAACAGATGAGTGGATAATAAACATTGCACAGTATCTTCACAGTAAGTATTTGGCAGTGTTTTAACAAAACAGTGGTGTCTCTCTTGGCAAACGGGTGCAGGAACCTCCAGAAGTATTTTCGGACTTCCTATTGAAAATAGTCATAAGGCATTAAGCATTGTGACTCGTATTGAAACACTTTATGTTTCTCTCACTCCTCTCTCTCTCTCTCTATATATATATATATATATATATATATTCAGTATGAGTTGCAATATTCATATCTATGCAAAGTTTTTAAAGATGTGCACTTCTATAGACTAAATATAGTGTGTGGAAGTTACAGAAATGGCAGGACAACAGAATAAGAAATGTAAAATGCCTCTTTTCCTCTGGCAAAGGAGTCCTATGTGAAGCTTGCTACTGTGACAATATTAAGAAGGAATTAAAGAAACACATGTTCATCACAAGTGCTGTCAATTACTATAGGTATGTTAGTTCTTGAAAACAGCAAAGTATTTCCTGGCTTACTGGAAAGAAGTTGCTGCCTTTTTAAAAAACCCAAAACACAACAACAACAACAAACCAAACCTGGAGTCATCATGCTGAATTAGTCTTTGTCATTACAGCATTATTTCCCAATCAGCTTTTCGATTTGTGGAACACTGTTATCTTCTGAAAGAGGTGTTCACCCAGTTACACATTCTCAAGTGAACAGGCTGTGAAATAGCATGCAGTCAATAGAAATGCAATTTCCTTCATCTTTTATGGAAGAAATGTCCAGAGATCAGGTTATAAACCACAGCACCGAGGAGTGTAATGCTGGTGTTAATAACAGGGTTCCCCAAACTCAGAACTGAAGCCTCTGTTGTTTATCATTGGACCTAGGATTTTGAAACAACCTTTTAGGCACCAAGGAGTAGCTGTGAATGGATCTCAGACTCTCAGACTGGCCAGTTCAGGAATATTCAAATCACAGATTTGATCATAACACCTAGAGGTACACGTCAAAGAGATGAATTCTTCATAAAGATTGGGATTCAGGCTGTTGGAATAGTCGTTGTACAGTGTGGACATTTCTGTAGAGTAAGAATTTAACCTGCTTTCCTAGTTATATATTTACTCAAATAGAAAATAAATAAATAAATAAAAGGTTTGGGGTTTGGGTTTTTTTTATTCACGAATCATTGTGGCTGTTCTACTTTTAGAGGAGTCCTTTATCCTAGATGTAAAGTGTGTGTGTATATATATATATAAAAATACAATACAAAAACCCCTTCTTTTTTAATTGACCTTTTTTTTAATGTATTTTAGAGGGCTTGTTATACTTTAGATATCTAAGAACTCTAAATATCTTGGTGGTGCCACCTGATTGTACTTTTTAATTTCACTCTGTTATTGGTATTTTCCTTTTAGTCAGAACAGTCAAATTAACCACAGTCCTTAGCAAAACTGGGTCTGTGCTGAACTCTTATGTCTGTCTGTCCTGTCTCTTACCTTCATCATCGGAGTGGGCCTTAGCACTACGTTCTCCAGCAGTCCTCCCCTGTGTTCCTCTCCCTCTGCTCGCTGCATGAGAAGAGAATTGCCAATCTCTGTGGTGTTTGGATCTGCATTAGTGCGTCTGTTTGTGAAACTAAGGCTGTGTGATGGGTTTGAAATGAATACGGTGCCTGGAATTAATGAGCTAATCATTTTTCATAGTGCTGGTGCACATCAGCCTGTGGTTTCTAGTGTGTTTCTGAAGCTTCACTGTAATCATTCAATCTTGTTTAAATGAAGAATAGAAATTCCCAGAGACACGAACTGGCTGCTTGTTTCAACTTCTTTTTTTAATTTTGATTAGAGAAATACTGCCTGGAGACTTAGAGAACCATTGCTTGGAGACAGGCTTGGAGCTCTGACTGACAAAGCCTAGCAGCTTTAGCTGTGGCACTGCTTTTCCCAGACACACACATCCAGAGATGCTTTTCTTGCATTGCTACTGTGGAGCAGCAGCGATCACTATGGTCTGAGGATGCCTTCTCAGAGGGACCAGTAGTGTGGAAGCTGCTTTTTTCCTCCTCCTGCTCATATTTGTGCAGTGAATGGTCTCAACAGACCAGTTCACTGGGACATGGGAGAGATGAGACAGCTTGGACAACATATTATAGGAATAATAACTTCCAAAGGTTCAGACAGAATTCATCTGCTGCAGATTTCTGGGTTTTTTTAAATTTTATTATTTTTTAAATTTATTTTTCTCCAGTAATCAATGCAGAAATTATCCACCTGATTAATATCTTCTCTTCCAGACATATACCTGGAGTTATGCCTGCAAGAATATGGCAGAAGCCTGGCATTACTGTATCTATTATATATATATACCCACACACATTCATAGGTCATTTTGTGGCTACTGAAAAATTGAGATTTAAATTATTCCTTTTTTTTCCTCCACCTTCTGTTACCCATCAGGTAACTTCTGTTCTTTCTCTTTGTCATGTAGCATTACATCTAATGAGGCAAATTAATTTATTTTAACTCTTTGTCAAGAATTACAGGCTGAGCTTTACCAAGTGCAATTGCATTCTTGGGCAGCTCAAGCCAAATAGGCAAGTCCATGGAGTTATTCACATGAAAACAAAAGGTCTCTTCTTCACAGGAAACTTTTCTTTTCTTTTTAAATATACATTTATTTATGCATAACCAGAAAGAAGATATTCCTAAAAGTGTCAGGAAAAAAGTGAACATAGAAATTTTTGTGGAATTTTGATTATTTTCTTTTTATTATTTTCTTTTTTATTCCAGTCTTCTAATGTGTTCTTTTTGTTAGTGAAGAAAACATCTTACCTGCATATGCCACAGTAAGTCGCAGAAAATTCAGTTATACAAAGTGATTGGGACTGCTTGAAGTGGACTTAAAGTGTTTGTTCTAGTGAAGGCAAGTAAGTTCTGTGGTTAGGAATGAAGAATGTGGATTGTATTTTAAGACTAAAGGCTACATTTAGGAAAGTGGGGACAATGCAAATTGCTTCATTTTCACAATAGGTCATACAGTAGCAGCTCTAGGTAGTGAGCATAAGCTTTGGATTCACAGATGAAAAGAAATTCCAGTTATTTAGTATCTAGCATTCTCCCTCAAAAGACAGTCCACAGTGACTTAATTTGATCCCAGATGGATCCAACCAGATTCTTTTGAAAAGAGTGTAAACTTGGTCTCCATCAATATCATGGCCAGGTTTTGTTGGAGAAGTGTCCTGACCCAGAAAGGTCTGGTCTGGGGAGATTCGTTGTTATTCCCAGAGTGAGATTAAGACACAAACAAGGTCAGATGCCATAAAAATTAATAGTTACATCAAAATTGGCAGAGATGCAAGAAGGAGAGAGAGAAAGATAGGGGGAAAAAAGAAAGTAAAGGTCCAATAGCTACCAGCACAGAGCTGCAGTGTCTCATCAGTCCAAATTGACTGCACATCAGGTGAGGAATTCTGTTTGATGCTGGCTCTCACAGCTCTTTTATTGAGGTGCGTTGCTTCTCTCCAAGATGTGATCAGGAAACATCCACATGCACTTCATTTTGGTTTTGACGTGGTAGCCACTAGAACTGTTCTTTGTAATACGATTTACAAAAGAACTGAACTTGTTCTGCTTCTGTAAATCCACTGTGGACTTCCATAATGGGGTAATGTCCCCAGAGAGGCAGGCATTTGCATTGCACAGCCTTCTCCGACATCAGGAAAGCTTCTCCCTCCTTCCTCTGATTCCAGAGTCGCTTAAGTCGGGGTTTTTTGCTGTCTGCAGAATGTCATTTTCTTTATTTACCACATGCTGAAGATGAAACAAGAACAGAATGGAGTTTTTCACAACTAAAACTTCCATCCTCTTCTGATGCCATGACTTTTTAAAAGTCCTCTGCTCTTTATGCCAGAGTTTTCAGGCCCTTGAAGTGTCCTCAGATACTCATTGAAGTCTGTCTTCTGCCTTTCTTCTATTAGTGAAATATATAAACAAGATATAGTGGAGACATAGGGTTGTAACCTGCCCATTTCAGTAAAGGTGGTTACAAACTTGAGGCTTAAGGTGCATGATCTTAGAAAGTATCTTCAATGGCAATAAAACAGCTGATTAATAATCTAGAATTAGATACCATCAAATAATTATATATGTATGGTCTTTTTTTTTTCGGTTTCTACTCCTTCAGATTTTATTTCCCATTTTAAAGATATAGCTAGTGGTTTTCTTCCTAAGTGGAGTTACTTCTTTGTAAATTCATGTCACACACAATGCTAATCAAGTTTTCTTCAATTAGACTAATTGACAGCAAATTTGCCACTTACTTCCAGATATTAATTTATTAATGCAAATATTTCATTCAGACTTCATCCAAAAAACCCCACTAAAGTCAACTGAAGAAGTCAGAAACCTTTCTTTTTGCATAATGTGCTGTGGATCATGTTAAAATTAGTTCCTCTGCCTCCTAGGAGGCTTCTCTTAGACACGGATCATGGAACACAAGTTGCACCAACATTGCAATAAAATGAAAAAAGATCATGATGTGGCTTCTTCAAAAGTACTTCAGTCTTTATAGGAAAGAAGGAGAAAAGCTGTAAACGCAAAATACTGTGGTTTTTACATCCAACATCATAACTGGTATCATGTTTTGATATAAATATATTGCGTTGGTCATGAAGCACATGGGCAATTACAGACCAAGGTCCATCCCAGACAGAGATTTATCCGATAAGTGAAACCTTAAGGACACGGAATGATTTCAGCAAGGAGCCTGAGAAGTTTTTGCAGTCCCAGTGCTGTACCTGCTGCAGACAGGACAGGCTCTGCAGCACATCAGAGAAGTGACACAGGGCATTGGCACAACCCCTGTCAGCATCAGCAGGGGTTTCATCGCCTGTACTACTGCTTTCCCCTCCCATGTCAGATGCATAGTAACACAAAACACTTTGCCATATGTTTTCTGGGGAAGCAGCAGTAAGAAAAACCCAATGGCCTATGTATCTTCTGCGAGGAGAAGAGTGCTTGAGTAAACCCACAAGTGTTATGAGTTGGGGTGTAGCCAGTGGCCTCTGCTAATTGTGGTTTGCAGCGCGTATTTTGGTCTAATGCCTTGTGCTGCTCCAGGGTAAAAGCTGAATAAAGATCATGCTTATCATAAATAAATAATAAATGGCATCAATAGAAGGAAATCTGACATCAGAAGCTACTTATCTGATAACAAGCAGTTGCAGTACCTCTGCCTCTGCTTTTTAAGAGGTGATATAAGCTCTGTATATTTAGGCTCTAGCCTAGTTGGCTTTCAGTACTCATTACAGCCTGGGTCATTCTGTGTGGAACTATAATCTTTGATGGAGACCCACCAACGAGTCCATATGGCCCAGAATGAAATACCAGGAGGCTCTTTCCTCAGCTTGTACAGAGAAAGGAATTGCATGCTTGCAAAAGTCGATAAAATTATGATAACTATTTACACTGCAGTGGACATGACAAATTAAAAATACCATCTGGTTTGGGGGTTTAATATATGATTTCTTAGTATAGGATTTCTTTTTTTCAGTTTTTAACTCCTTTGACTGGCAGAAGCAGTGCCTAGCTCAACAACTACGATCTCCAGCTCATAGGAATATTTTTCTCTTCTCAATCCACAAAACTTGCACGGTAGATTCTTACTTAGAATGAAAGGAATTTGATTTAAAACTTCCTTTTGACTTCAGCTTGGGAATGGGACCTGAAATGCTGAAAACCTTACAGATAGTGTCAGTTTTATGAAATAAAGGAAAGAACAAATCCTATCCTTCTCACTATTTGTCAGTCAAGTTGAATAAAATAAAATCTTGGGTTGGCTTTACAATTTTTAATGGTGGTTTTAGTGAAGCACTTCTTCTGAAATTGAAAAATTACATGTAACAAATCTTTTAAGCAGAGTAAATCACTTTTGCTCAAGCCAGACTTAAGCTATATAAGTTTCTTAGTTCTGGAAAACAGCATTTTAATCATTGTAAGTAATTAAATGAGAAGGAGAGAATATGAAAAGGGTTGGTGTGTTTGAGCAAGGCTGAAGCCCTGTGTTTTCTCAACATGTCACAGCACAGCTGCAGTCCGATGTGTTGGGTTAGGCATTCACCGTGACAGTTCTCAAGCTGATGATAAAGTCTGGATAGTCTTTGGATGTGTAATGGTGTAAAATCTCTGTCACACTGTATAAGCAAAAATAATGAGCTGATTGAGGAGCGGGGGAGGGGGGGGGGGGGGTTGTTCCTGCCACAGTTTGCAGAGTCTCTTGCTCTTTTTGGCATTTTTGGACTTATTTGCATGCTGTATGTGATCTTTAACTTAAGTATAAGATTAATACAACAGGCTGCCCAGTGAGGTGGTGGATGCCCCATCCCTAGAGGTGTTCAAGGCCAGGTTGGATGGGGAAACCTTGTGTAGCTCCAGGCCTGGAGGTTGGTGGCCCTGCCTGTGGCAGGGGAGTTGGAGCTCTGTGATCCTTGGGGTCCCTTCCAACCCATGCCATTCTATGATTCTATGATATCTCTCTATATAAATGGCCTATATATATATTTATCTAAGCAATATGGAGAGATAAATATAATATTTTAAAAAGGATTAGTGCTGTTTCTTTTCTAGTTATGAATATACTGAAAATGCCTATTTTCCTTGTAAGACTCTTTGGAGGATATATTGCCTTGTCATTGAGTCTGTTCAACTGGTTGCAAAATTCAGATTTGTTTTACATATTTGTAACCACTGCATTAGCTTCACAAACAAACCCACTGGGAAAAGGTAGCTCAGGTAAGATGGTAGCAGGAAAACGTATTCTAAAACAGTCTGTGAATGCACTGTGATCCTTGTTCTGTATCTTTGAAAATGTATGGTTTCAGTTTGAGGTTTTTTGGGTTTTTTTAAAATTCTTTTTTTACTTTTGCAAACATGTTCTTGGATAGTCAATTCTTCTTTCATAAAGCAGACTGAGAAAAAAAATATTTGAAGATTAGATATTAGGGAGAAAATTTTTTACAGAGAGAGTGGTGAGGTGCTGGAACAGGTTGCCCAGAGCAGGGGTGGATGTCCTGTTCCTGGGGGTGTTCAAGGCCAGGTTGGATGGGGCAACCTTGTATAGATCCAGGCCTGGAGGTTGGTGGCCCTGCCTGTGGCAAAGGGTTAGAACTCTATGGTCCTTGGGGTCCCTTCCAATTCAAACCATTCTATGGTAGCTGCTCTGAAAGTGATTGGTACACACTTCTGCCTGAACTGTCAGGGTGTCTGGAGAACCTTGTGCAAGGCAGAGCTGGCTGCTGGCTGGAGGGATGCTGGGTGAGGTGAGGGCCAAGCCTGGGCAGCACCTGGTGCTCCTGCTCTGCTCTCAACCACTAAAAGCATTGACACTGGGCATCTTCCTTCTTGCCAGTGGTATCACTCGTTGCAGGAGTAGCTTAACATTAGGGTAAGCAAAAAACCATCTCTCCCAGTAAGAGAAGAACATACTTTGCAGATGGGACCTGGAGGAGGAATGCAATACGTATTCATGCCTCTCTGCATTTCTTTGCAAGAGTTGGGACAATTTTTTACTGTTTACATCAAAGGAGGAGTGATTTTGGAAGCAAAGCAATATGAGGGTAGTCAAGAGACCACTGTTTTTCCCGAGACTGACAGGATGACATTTAGCAAGTAATCTTGTCTTTTCCCCTCTAAATGTAAAATGAGAATAACAGTATTTCAATATGGCATAGGGATGCTGTGAGGTTTAAAAAATGAAATGCTAAAATGATAGGGGATACACAAGGTAGAATTAGTTAGCACAAAGTACACAAGACTTCCGTAGTTGAGAAGAGGTGGGATTATGGCCTCATATCTTTCTAAAGTGTCTAGTTTTGGAAAGGGCTGGAAGCTTTCTGAAAGCAAAGTTCAAGTTCTGCAAATATAAGAGCATCGAGTTTTCAGCCCTGTTACTGGAAGCGACAGCTCTTTGAGTGACTTTTGAAACTTTTTAATGGAATCTGTAGTGGGATTCCAGTTTAAAATAATTCTTAGGTAGATCATTACATGGATCCCACCACTGTAGTAATAATGGTAGAAATAAATAAAGAAAAAAATCTCAATGTCCTGATTCTTGTCAAAAAATAATAGAAAAATAATTAATGTATAACTCTAAACATGGTTTGTTTTGGTGTGGTTTTGTTGGTTGGTTGGTTGGTTGGGGGTTTTTAAATTTATTTATTACTGGGAATAAGTTAGCAAGAAAATATATGTTTGATTGGTTACTAAGTGCATAAACAATGCCTGTATTTTAAATCTAGGCAGATTTAAATCAAAGAATTGCTATTTAACATTGAAAAGATGTAATAAATGGATGGGAAAAAAATAAAAAAGAAAGGATAGCTAGGAAGAAAAGGAGGGTGAGGTAATGATAATGAGTATGCATTACAGGGACTTTTAGGATAGGACAAGGGGTAATGGCCTTAAGCTGAAGGAGGGGAGATAGAGATTAAATACTAGGCAGAAATCCTTCCCCATGAGGGTGGTGAGGCCCTGGCACAGGGGGCCCAGAGGAGCTGTGGCTGTCCCTGGATCCCTGGAGGGGTTCAAGGCCAGGTTGGATGGGGCTTGGGGCGCCCTGGGCTAGTGGAGAGTGTCCTTGCCCATGGCAGGAGGGTGGGACTGGGTGAGATTTGAGGTCCCTTCCAGCCCAAACTGTGATTCTGTGATTCTTTGATTCTGTGGTTTGTTACAGTCAGTTGGCAGGCAGCATCCATAGACATGAGAGGTTTTATTTGTTTGGTTTGATCACGCTGTGAGCGGAGGTGAGTGACTTTAGTGGGTGCCATGCACGTGTGGAGTGCTGTGCAGAAGTATGAGCATGCTGAATGCATCAGGTGGTGACAGGGATTCTTCTGGGCTGTAGCAGTAGTTCTCCATGGACATAATGATCATTACTGAGGAATTTCAATTTTAAAAGTAGGGGAAAAGATGAAGAAAACAGTTTAATATAAAAGCAATTTATTTTTCTATCTTTAGAAACACTAAGAAAGAGTCCATCTCATCTAGTAGGGTGCATGTAATATTTTTGTTTCATTGATATTATGAAGTACTGTAAGGTAAAGATTTGTGTAGGTTGTATTCTGTATCATTGAAGATATTTTAAATTTTTCTAGTATTCTCTGACACGTAATTCTCAAGCTGGATTTAAGTTGTAATCCATATGCAGATTTTAATTACATTATAAACATATTCTGTACTAAAATTTATTCCACTTTTTTTTTCTTTTTTCCCCAAAAGTGCAAGGTCTTGTCCTTTCCCCCTAATATGTTTGAAATGAAGATAAAGACATCTGTGCCTAATATGAATATATCTATATATCAGAATGAAATACTCTACGGTCAGTATTACCTTCTGATTAAAATTGAATGCAAAATGCCCTTTGGGGAAAAGAAACAGATTGATCTATAGCACTAGGCCTTGACATGTACTGCATATTCATATTGTCTAGATCATATATTGCTCAAAATGAAATTATCCTGCAAAATTATGATCTGCTCTTACCAGCATGAAACTGCAGCACACTCCAGATCCTGTGAACCAGCATTGTCTGACAAACGTTACCTTCTACAAAACATGTGCAGTATGAATTTCCTTTGATACCTGGCCCTTTGATTAAGAGTTGACAAACATATTTTACTTCTTCAGTTCCCCCCAAAACCTTTCCTTAAAGCGCCATTACCTACCTCTGGCATTAAACTGTTTGAACTTTCTCCTGAAGTAATTTTCCTTAACTACTTTGTATTGCAAAAGTAACTCCATGTTTTATTGACCTATCTTTAACGTTGCAGTAATCTACAGCTCAGCATCTTTATGGAAAAATATTTATGTGACCTTATTTTTGTGTGGCAATGCTTTATGAAGTTGTTAATACATGCAGTAGGCAGTCCTACCAAGGTGGAAGGTTGCAGACTTTTGCCTTTGATGGAAAGTGGTTAGAGGAGGCGAGTGTTCCAGCCTAATGTAGCCACGTTGTTTTCCCCACAGCACTTCTCTTAGTCCACATGCTTGATGGGATGCCTACTGTGGCTGAATTACGCTTTAATTTTAACACTGGATGACTTAACTGCTTAGAAGTAAATAACTGGGCTTGATTTACAACCTCGGCAGATTTATAAGAAGCTTTTGAATGTGCAGTTAAAAAAAGAGAGACTGTTATAGCTGTGTACCTCTATAAATCTGTCTTTATTGTTTAGCATGTACACAGGCTACTGGGACCCCATTACAAGTTTACAGTGACTGGGCAGTGTGTTTGAAACTCAGTAATGCAGAAATTAGAAACTTGATGGTTTTCAACTGTTCTTGTTTCTGACACGAGGTTGATGTCAGAAAACTCACTGCTAATAAAAATGTTAACACTTAGGATTAAAATATAGAGAAAGGCTATAGATATTGTCTGCCTAGACTTTAGTAAAGCCTCTGAGACCATTTCTCACACTATTCTTGGAGAAACTGGCTGGTTATGGCGTGGATGCTTCCCTGCGTTAAGAACTGGCTGGATGGCCAGGCCCCAATAGTTGTGATGAATGGAGTTAAATCCAGTTGGTGTCTGGTCACAACTGGTGTCCCCTAGGGCTCAGTACTGGGGCACGTTCCTTTTAATGTCTTTATTAGTGATCTGGATGAGAGGATCAAGTGCATCCTCTGCAAGTGTGCAGACAAAATCAAGTTGGCCAGGGGTGTTGGTCGGCTTGAGGATAGGAAGGCTCTACATAAGTAGCTGCACAGGCTGGATCAACAGTATGAGGTTCAACAGGGCTCAGTGCCAGCTCCTGCACTTGTGTCACAGCAACCTGATGCAACACTATTAAAGCTTGGGGCAAGTGGCTGGAAAGCTGACTGGCCAAAATGGACCTGGAGGTGTTGCACTGGTGAGGCTACACCTAGAGTGCTGTGTTCAGTTTTGGGCCCCTCACTACAAGAAAGACACTACAAGAAAGATATTGAGATGCTGGAGTGTATCCAAAGGGCAACAAAGATGGTGAAGGCTCTGGAACACAATTCTTATGAGAAGAGCTGCTGAGGGAACTGGAGTTTTTTAGTATGGAGGAGTCTCAGGGGAGACTTTATCACTCTCTCCAACTACCTGAAAGGAGTTTGTGGTGAGCTGAAGGTCAGCCTCTTCTCACAGATAACTAGCAATAGGACAAGAGGGGATGGCTGCAAGTTGCACCAGGGGAAGTTCAGGTCAGAATGTAGGAGAAATTTCTTCTCAGAAAGAGTGATTGGGCATTGAAACAGGTTGCCCAGGCAGGTGGTGGTCACTGTCCCTCGGGGTATTCAAGGAAAGGTTAGATGAGGTACTTAGGGACATGGTTTAGTAAATAATATAGGTAATAGGGGGATGGTTGGACTAGATGATCTCTACAACTGCGTGAAAGGAAGGTGGGTGTTAGTCTCTTCTCCCAAGTAGCAAGTGATAGGAGAAGAAGAAATGGCCTCAGGGTGTGCCAGGGGAGGTTTAGATTGGATATTAGGGAAGATTTCTTCACTGAGAGTGTTGTCAGACACTGGAACAGGCTCCCCAGAGAAGTAGTGTAGTCACCATCCCTGGAGGTAGTGAGAAGACGTGTAGATGTGTTACTTAGGGACATAGTTTAGTGGTTGGACTTGGCAGTGCCAGGTTAATAGTTGGACTTGATGGTCCTAAAGGTCTTTTTGAATCTAAATGATCATATAATTTTATGATTCTATGATTCCATGATTCTGTTGGTAACTCTGAGACTCAAGACCCAGTAACAGAAAACTTCACTCATTTAGCTCATTCCAGAATCTTGATGCATTTTTGTGGTAGAATCATTCTATAACATGAGTAAAGGAAAAAATATCCTTAAAAAAACAGGACAAGATTTTGCTACTCTGAAATTCCTGGCAAAGGCACTGACCCCAGCATACCAAAGGTCTGCCATCACCACCTTTCCTCTGAATCCTCTATAAACAAAGGGATTTTTTTTTGCGGTTATTGACCTGTAGATCCTGCGTTCCCAACGGGAGAAAGAAGTTTATCCATAAACCTGCATTTCTCTCAGTAGCTGCTCAATGTTCAACCTCAGCCACTGTGCTGTAACGTGCCTGTTATAATAACACTCTGTGGCCTGGCTTCCATCTGAAGTAACGCGCCTCACAGTGCTGTAAGAAACTGAGCCATAAAGACATGAAACTGTCAGTTGCTCTAGAAATGGAAGTGTGCAACAAAGCCATTGCAAGGTTGAGCAGCAAACTGCTGTACTGCTCTAGAGGCCCCAAAACTGGCTTGTACGACTCTATCTCACCCTCAGTGCTCAGATGTTAGTTCACAGGTGTGAGGACTGACTGGTATCGCTAGGCCGGGCTGCGTTGCGGCCTTCATGGAGTCGGGTGAAAGGTGTGGAACTGCTGTTTTTAGAAACCACTAAATCATGTGAATTTTCAGGAGTTGGATCTTCTCTTCTTGGTAGGTGGGTTGCATCCAGTAGAAGGATAAAAGCTCGATTTTATACAGAAAGAGAAATGCCCATACCCAGTAAGTGCCTAAACGTGTTCTCTTGTGTTGGAAGCTGAACGCTTGAATCCCTGGATAGGCGACGTCTGTGAGGGTCTAGGTGTCTCCATGAGCAATCAGCATGCTTTCATTAAGTATTCATAATATTTAGATTAGGCTCATATTTTTTGAAAACTCCTCTGCTTGGGGAAACTGCTGTTGTCTACATGTTCACATTGATAGGTTCTTAAGGCGAGATCTTCTCATACCCTATAGGGTTGGAAGAATACCAGCTGTATTTTTGACAGTAACCCAATTTATTGAAATTTAAATCATGTTACTCAGCAAACAAGAGGAAAAGCTTTCTTTTCTTTTGAGGAACTTGAAGCCTGGATGCTTTAAAGTGCTTATTTAAATTAAGTATGATTTAGGTTTTGCATTATGCTCTTCACAAACAGTATCTGAGAAGGCTGATTTAATTCAAAGGAATTAGGTATTTGAAGATGAGTCATTTGGAAAAGATAGATGGGTATTTTTCATTTGATTTTTCATTTTTAAAGATATGCAATAATCACTCAGGGCATGGGTGTTAAAAGTACAGACACCAATGTGCCAAACTTATTGAATGGTGACATTTTTAATAAAAATCATATGTTGTAAAGGACATTGCAGACAGAATTACGCCAAATTGCTGTCAGTAGAAGTGGCACAGAAAAATCTGTGCCAGCTTAACTTTCCCAAGCCACGGTGTCAGTATAAGATTGCCTGGGCTCCTAATTTAGGAACATTACTCTCAGAAGAGAGGCACAGCAAAGCCAGTGCTTCTGCAGGATTTCACAGCCTGTCATTTAATTTACCATTTACCTGGTCTTACCACTACTGGCTATTTTGGAGAAAAAAAAGGCTTACTTCTGTTTGTCTGTTTGTTCAAATCCTATCTTTTTACTTAGGAGGAGGCAAAAAGCCTGTCCCCTGGCTGCCCGTTCTTCTTTGGAATGAAATTTGCTGGGTCCATTACAAATACATAATTTTATCTCTTTTTTTGTTGTTGTTGTTCTGTTTTTCTAAGTAGATAGCAAATTAAACAGGTTTGTCCATACCTATCACTTTTATCATTTACCTATCATACACGATTCACAAAGCGTCACCTCCTAAAATCACAGCTTTCAGTCAAAAAACTAAAGCAGCTTTCTAGTTGGGGAGAAGCAAAATGCATTTATATGGAAAAAAAGGCACTCTGAAGACTGAGAAAGCATAGGGAAAGACAAAATGTCTCAAAGAGGTTGTCCCAGTTTTACTTATTTTTATGTTATCTCATTTTCCATGGTTTTGGCTTCCAGATAAATCTTATTTTTTGTTGGGATTTTTAAAGGTTTGTTTCCTTCTCATCACTTTTGATGCAGCAGGAAGCAGGAGATGCTTCCATAGTCAAAATACAGTGAAGCAAACTCTTATTTTGTAATATTACAGGTTGTGAAAGCAAGCCCCAGAGGCAAACAGTTACTGACATAACAGGTTGTAGAGTAAGCAGGTGTGAACATGCCTAGGAGATCTGTAGACCTGTTGTCCTGGCTTTGGGGAAAGAGGGACCAGAAGGTGGCTCTTCCTGGCAGGAGTCACTTGAGCAGTACCACCACTGCACTCCGATATTGCACTACCGTTAGGGACTGTGCTGACACCTTCCATGTGTTAGGATGCTCACTACAGAAACGTTAAGCTCCTGAAAGTTTATTACAGAGATCATCTCTTGCTTCTCTGAAGCATTTATTCCCCTAGCATATGGCCAACCATCCAAACAACTGTTGCACAATCCTCAGAACCACCCCGCTTGTATAATAGGATAAATTAAGCGGGTGACTCTGAGCAGACCTGACTACGTGTGGCAAGGCTCAGCTGCTCTCTGTGAGGTGGAGAGACTTCTATAAAATAGGTACTCAGTGGTTTGATGCAGTAGGCTGAGTCCGTGGGGAGGCAGGATACCTGCCAACCATCTTACATTGAAGGCTTGAAGGTACAATCACCCCTTCTCAAACCACCTCCCATTCTCTCATCTCCACCAAGCAAGCCCAGAATGCTTACTGTGTGGAAGTCTGGATGTTACAATCATTCAGAAGAGATGGATATAAGTTATGGAAGAAAAATCTGTGGTTTTTTTTTTTTTTTTTTTTTTTTTTATTTTAAAGCTTTTTGTGGAAATCAAAATAATTCTATAAAGATCAACTTTTGCAAAAGAAGAAACAAACATTTTGTGATAAAAATAAGATTAGTTTTAAGCATCCTCAAATATATACAGTGATTTTTGGAAAATGCAAACAAGGAATCAATTACATAGTGCTCTATTTAAAAAAAAAGGTCTAAAACTATGTCCAAAGAGAAATAATGAATCATGATTGTAATTTGCTATAGTAACTGTCATTGGAATTGTTGCACCTTCAGTCATAGTAGATTTCCAAGTTACTTTAGGCACCCCTCAATCTTCAGACCAAGGAAAATTGAAAGTAAATATGTCAGTAGCAGTTCTTCCCTTAAAAAAGAGAGGGGTTGTCCATCTCTTTTATTATTAACCAGAAGCATAAAGAGAGTGCACTGACTGTTTTTAATTTCAATTATATTTCATCCAAAATCATCCCCCCTCTCACTCAGAAGTTTCTAAAAAAGACTCCATTTGCAATAAGTTCCACCGAGTACTTTACTTAGATCATTAAAACAAGGGACACTTTTACTGAAATGAATGCATGGAGTACACTTACTAATTTTTCTGGTTCTAGTCTTTCTTCAACATCTGGAAAAAAAGAAATTGCTTAGCTTAATGCTGATTTAAATAGGCAATGCATGTGTTGAACAGTGGTCTAAATGCAAGAAGATGGAGCTGCTTTTCTCTTCTGTTAACTGAAGTCTTCTTGTGCAAGTTTTGATTGAAATGGAAATAAATTTAGTAATGCATACGGAGGTTTGAAAATTAAAGTGAAGGAAAACAACTGTTCAATATGGCTGTGATATCCATAAACTCTATTTTGGACATAAGACACACACACACATATATATATATATATACACACACACACTTCCAGTATCCTTTGAAGAGTTAGCCACTCTCATATGAAACTGCTGTTTTTTCTAAAGCTATAATAATATTTGGTTGTTTAAAATAGAAAAAGTATACTTCTAGTCACTCTTGTGTTAGTGCCCATGGTCTACATAATGTCATTAAATAGAGTAGAATTTAGACTATATGATGTCTTAACTATTCTTTATGCAGTCCTTAAGAGGAAATCCTAGTTTTAAGAAAGCAATAAAGGGAAGATGATCACATTTGGCAGAAATGCTCCAAGGAAACTGTTATTAAAGTAGGAAAAACCCTTAAAAGTATATACAGGATTGCTCAGAATAAATACTTGTGTTGGCAGGGAGAGGCATTTCTTTCTGGAGCCTTCTGAAACTCTGAGAATGATAGGAAAAAAGATTAATTACCTTAAAGATGTGTGTGGACTAGGCATCTGTACATACTGGGTTTTAATATATGAATCCAGAAATAGGCATGAAATTAATTCAATCACTTCTTGAGTGTAAGGATATATATTTTAAAAGACCCCAGTGAGACCAAAACCTTATCTCTGTGCTATACAGTGCCTTCCACTCGTGTGATAACTGGAGAGCCCTTCAAAGCAGCTTAGCACATAGCTGCCAGCGAAACCATAGAGATTAAAAGTTTGATTCATAAAAACTGTTATCTGCTAGCTAAGTGGGTTTTTCATGTAGAATACATATTATGGGGGAGTGGACTTACACAATTCTTCATAAACTTCTTCTCTTGTGAGGAATTGTCTGTGTCCAATTCGCTGCAGAGGGCATCGTACAGCAAAGAGAAAACCCAAACCAGATCAATGGTATCTACAACTCACAGCGTGTTTGTAGCTGTTAAATACAAATGTTATTGTGTTGAATGTCCAGGTTAGTTAATGATGAACTACAGTGATGTACTGCCCCAGCAGGTCTGTTTTTGAGACAAGTGTTCTCTGCATAGTGGGAGATCTCTGCTCTGTTTCAGAAAATGGACTTTTGAAGAAAAAAAGTTAATTAATGTGCTGCTTTTTTTTCTGGAAACTCCGTGATTAAGTCTCTAAGCAGAGGATGATGAAGAGCTTTACAAGGAATACGCCTGAAACAAGCCTAAGTCTCTCAAACAGCCTGTGGTGCTGGTATCTCCATGCCTTTCCTGAAGACATTGTGCTGGGGATGGGAAATTGGGTAAATTGACATGGATGCTGGGATCTGTGATTCTGTGATTCTATGTTAAGAGCTAGCAATCCTTCTTGAAGCCTTTGACATAAAGGTGATAGCTTCTGGATGTCTCACTTTTCCTGGATTGCTGAGCAACCTCAGTTTGAAGTATCTGATGCTGATGGTTATCCCTAATGTGACGTTCAATGAACTATCCTTGTTTTCCATATTAAAAGACCTTGTTTGGTGCCATTTCTTGTGATATATTAATGAATAACTAAGGAAAAAATTGCATACACCATTTTACAACAGAGTATCATTATGTTAACAGACATAACAATCTGGGGGTGACATGCCTTTCAGGTACATGTCACAGTTATGTAAAAATAGGTACTTTGCCCACACATTAAGAAGAAGACAGCACCCTCCTCCAGTGGGTTCCTGCTTAAGCCTGTTCCTTTTCATCCACTTGCCAAAGTACAGCAATCTTCCAGAGCTCTCATAGCAGGAATTTAATTACAAGATTTATTTCTACAAATCTTTAAAAAATAATCCCTTTTGTAACTTTCATTCTTTATAAAGAATGTTTTCAGAATCTCTTCCATTACATAGAAGCCTGTTTCCAACTTTCAAGTCTCATTGAAATGGTGAGCCACAAATCTTTAATTCCATGAATCCAACTTGGATGGATCCAATGGAAAGCAGATGCTTTGAAAGTATTTAAACTATTGCTGATTTCCACAGGAACAGAGTTTGTCTGATCTTTAAAAAAAACATGTTCTGTATTTTGTTTTGAACAAGGAAAAAAAGAAATCCTTTTGCTCTCTGCTGTCTAAAATATCTCTTATCTCACACATGCCTCATCGTGCTCTTGACATCAGCCTTTTCTGAGGTTGGATACTGTACTAAATGGAGCATTTCTTTATTCTGGATCAGCATATCTTTGTAATAGGAGCTATCAGAAGGGGAGAGGCATGTATGAATTAAAAGGAAGGGGGAAAAAAACCCTGAGATAGAAAAACGTCAGTGAACTGTGTAATGGGATGGCTGAGATGGAATAGAGCTGGAAGCTGTTTCTGAAGTTTCATTGAGTAAATCTTGTTTATGTTACCTGAACTTGGAAGGACAGCACTTGAGTCTCCATGTCTGTTTCAAGTATTTAGCAAATGCAGGACTCAGAAGCTCTCAGTTTATGTCAGAAGCTTAATAACTGCATTTCCTTTCTGAATCAGGTTTACTTTGTATTCTCTAGTGCAGCGTGTGTGTGATGGCAGCAACAGGTTCTTTTCAAGTGGGGAAAAAAACCCTAAAAATTCAACTCTTGAAGGGTGATAGAGAAGATTGAAAATAACCAAAAAAAGTGCTACTGTGTGTATTGATAGTTTTTCACATCTGGCTTGTGCTGTCGTGAAAGAACTGCAGGTTATTTTATCAGTATTTGGAGACCATTGTAATATAAATAATATTACATTTTAAATTATTAAAATATTATGATTTAACATTAGAAATATTTAAAAGGAAATATTGTTATTGAGTTACTCATTTAAGAATAAATAACTGAATCTTTCAGGGTGGCACCAAGACAGTACTGTCAGTGAGAGTAGGACATGAAGAAATCTTAGCTAAAGTTATGTTCTTTGCACTTCTTTATACTTTTGCTTACCAGAAGAGTAAGACTGTGTATGGGTAAGTAGGAGTAAGACTGTGTATTGGCAAGTAGGGCAACGTACAAGAAAATGCAGGGTTTAGAAGATGTTTTCAAAAAGCGGTTCCAGGATCCCACAAGAAAAAGAACTGACTGGGTCAAAACAGTTGTGTTTGGTAGTTGTGAAGTTACCTTAGTATCCTGAGGAAGAAATCTCCTGGCATCATAGTCAAGAAACTTCTCTATACAACTATCATGTGGTTACATAGATGCTACTTGCTGTGCCAGTTGGATTGGAAATCTGGCAGCATCTGGATTTCTCAGAGCTACAAAAACCCAGGTAATTTCAATGAAAACAAATGCGCACACAGGAACATCTGCTCTTGCCTCCAGTGGTTTTAGACATCATATCTACACACAGTTACTCTGAATTTCTCTAAAGTATTTGATACCTGGGTTTAGTCCCCTTTAAACATAGCATCCCCATGATGTAACAGACATCCTACATCACCAGTTTCAGGACTCGAGTGGCTTCAGAGGCTGCAACCTGCTGCCGTCAGTGTTTCAGACCCTTCTTCTGCAGATCCATCATCATTCAGTGATATTGTTTCTAAATATGCAATTAAAAAATCATAAGGACAAGGTCTAAAATGTTTAAAAGATCTAAAAAACCAAATGTATCTTTCATGCTCTTGAAGTTGCAATCAGACTTATGTAGTTAAAAGGGAAAAATTTTCTCCAGCCAGGACTTGGATCCCTTATTATATATCATACAGTGCAAGGAAAAACAGCTTGAGCTCTTTAACTGGGCAGAACATCTGCTTGTTGAAGCAGCTAGCAGGCCACTTACTTGTATCACAATTACACTTCTGAGCATTTTTTCCCCCCTTGTTTTCCTGGCAGATGTACAGCAAATAGCAATCGACTGGATCACTGGGAATTTCTACTTTGTGGATCACGTCAGTGACAGGATCTTCGTCTGCAACCAGGACGGGTCAGTGTGCGTGACCCTCATCGAGCTGGATCTCAGTAACCCTAAGGCCATAGCTCTTGATCCAACATCAGGGTAAGGTTATTTATCTTTATTTTATGTGATGGGTGCTTGCTGGTGATTGCAGACAGTGTATCAGTTTCATTCAGGTGTTTGAACAGCTATTTTTTCATTGCTATAGTGAGCTAATTGCATATTTGCTGTAACAAAACAGTAAAAAGTAATGAACTTGTAACAATTAGTTGATCATATTAATTACAACATGTGCTTGTAACACATGATGGAATTGGAAATGAAAGAACAATTTTATCCCTACTTGTAATACTTTTTTTTTCCCCTCTGTTTTTCTGCAAATTGTGTTTCTAACTAGAATATGTAGAGAAGGAGGTTTAGAGGGGTTTTTATACTGCATCCCCACAGCATTTCAGGAATATCAGGAATGGCTTTAACACTTTTAATCCCATAAAAAAGTGGAAGAATTTTCACTCTGCTTTAACGGTTCAGCTATAATTGTAAAATTGCAAAATTACACTGTGATGGTGTATTCTTTTCCTTGGATACACTCAGAGTCCCTTAGGAAGAAAGCCTTGCTTAAAATAGAGGGTATTGAAAGTCTTCAAGTCTGTAACAGCCACCAACTGGGAAAAGTTTTCATGAAATGATGAAGTAAAAGCATAACTCCATAGGAATAGGATGAAATTAATTTACAAACTAAGTTTTGGTGAGGGTTTTAAAACAGGGATATTATCTTGGCATTATTAGTCTGTAAGTAGAGTCTGAAATGCCTGGTGAAATATGTCCTAAACTGCCATAAGCCCCTTCTCAATAAATACAAAAATATTTACTGTAGAACAGCTTGTCATCCATATGTGGACTTTTGTCACTCTTTATTTAAAGCCTGATTGAATGTTAGGGTGTGTTATCACAATGACTTTAATTCTGACAAGAACAGCTTGCATGTAAAGTTTACAAAGAAGTTTTATAATGTAATTCTTGACTATAGCTGTATTTCTATCTGCAGCAGATGGTAAGCTTGACTTGATCTGACTGCAGAGTTGTTTTAAAAGAAAAATAAAAATTCATGTATAGATTGATTTTCTGCAAGTTGGGATCTGAAAGAACTGGAAGGTTACAAATTTGCCAACAGCAGCCTTTTTTCTGTGTGTTTGCTTGTATATTCTTTGCTGGATTTACTAGATGAACCCAATGCTTGTCATTAGCTAATCTTATCTGTCAGCGATGTAAGAATTGTGTCCAACCCTTTAATTCTGTGAGGAGGGGTGGAATGGGAAACAGAATCTGGTTTTCCTTCATCTGTTATCTGCTCGCTACAAACCCTTCCTATTCAGAGAGCTGCTTTTTTCAGTGCCACCTAAGAGAGAGATAGTGTCTATTTGAGTGTAGGTTTAAGTGCTGGCCTGCAGGAAAGGCCAGAAGTGATGATGATATTTCACAGTGTGATTCTTCATATAGCAATACCTATTTATTTCCTGATGGAAACACTAGGTGGAAAATTTTCTCAGAATACATTTTGCATTTCAGCAGTTGTTCCTTTACTGGTTTTGTTAGCAGTTTTATTAATTATCTGTTGTGCATTGTTTTGTTAATAGGCTTTTTAATATACATTTTAACTGAGAAGCCCCACCTTATATATTATTTGTGATGGTTTCTGACTGGGTTTTGGTACAGAATTCAAACAGGCAATAAAAAACAAATTCTGGCAGCTTAAAAATGTTTTGTCCCATTATTTTCTCTTTTCTCTTTTTTCTTTTTTTCCTTCTCCTCCTTCTCCTTCTCCTTCTCCTTCTCCTTCTCCTTCTCCTTCTCCTTCTCCTTCTCCTTCTCCTTCTTTCTCCTTCTCCTTCTCCTCTCCTCTTTTTACTCTTTCATGCTCATAGCAGTTGAGACGTATTTCTCTGTCTCTCACGAAGTATTAGCATGTTACTGCTGTTTTTGTTTTATTTAAAGAGCCTCAAAAACATCCACATTAAACAAATGTTGCAAGTTGAACACTGAGTATGTTGCATGAAGGTGTGTGTGCAGTAGCTTCCTAAGGCTGTTATGTTTATACACTGTAGGCACGTAATTATAAATCCCATTTCTGGAGGGGTTTTTGTGTTTAAGTATGAAGCTCAGGATGTTCTAGGAGGTTTTATCTCCTGTATGAATTGCCTATCAAGGTGTTACCTTGGTTTAGAATTTTAGCCCTTTTATCAGTTGGAACCTTTTGCTGTGTTTAGATTGTGTCTAATGGATGCCCACCTGAAAAATTCCACACGCCCCCCAAACCACAAAGTAGAAATTTACCCAGTTTTGCAGTACTAATACTCATCTGTTACATCAGCTACTTTTCAGTTAAGAGTAGCACAGCATAAGTCCCAGACCTGCTTTAGGTACCCTGCTGCCAGGGGGGACGATGGTGTGTCCCCTGGTCTCTGTGAGCCCTTCAGAGTCCTGACTTGTCAGTGAAAACGTGTACTGAAGAGAAAGCTGGAACAACGCTGGTAGGAAATAAAGTGGCAATCAGAAACAGAGGGAGACTAAATTGTTTTACAGTAATATACTCTCTGCCTGCTTTGAAGTAAGATGTTTGGCTCTGAAAGTCTGCAGGTCGCAGTTCTGATAGATTTCAATAGGGGACTTCTTTTTTCAGTGTTCAAGAAACAGAAGCATCGCTCCTCCTGGTCCTTGAAATGAGTGTAAAATGGATGGTAGTGCTGAGGTCTGTCACACGAAACAAATACGAGCTGAGTTAGAATGATTTTGTCTCTAAGGTCTTCAGGGTGGGTCTGCTGTACTCAGGGGAAGGACTTTTGAAAGGATCACAGTTGGTTTGGCAGTCAGCTTGCCTGTTGTGAGGCTTGGGTCGCCGTACATATATGATAGGGAAGGTGACATATGTAAAACTCACAAGACAGTGGATCAGTTGTCTCCCATCTCTGCCACCAACCAGGTAAATGTCAACAGACAAGGCATTGGTTTGGGGGTTGTTTTTATGTCTCCGTATCTCCTTGTGTTTAATAAGGAGCATAAAATGTGAAATTATCTGACATTTAGATGCATTCAGGAACACCAGGTATTAATATTGCAGAATGTGCTGCTAAGTGTGCACATTTACATAGTTACACTGTAAATATATACACTTGATTAACTCCAGTGTTGAAGGTAAATTGTTGGCTTCCACCGCTCAGCAGTGGCAACGGAGAACGTATAGTGACATTCTACAGGGGAAAATTGCTTTGGAGTAGGGAGATACTACAGTTCCCTCCCAACAGGAGCACTTCAGATCTTCACACCTGATCATACTGCTTCGACATCTGCCATACATGGCATAATAGGAATATCAGAGGGTCTCATTTCTCCTCAGACATGTTTTCCAGTTTGTTTGGGAACTCCGGGAAATGGGGAAGAGTGGAAATTGCAGGTAGGGCTGTTGGGTCAGGACTGCTCATGATTCCAGTAATGTCTGGCTTGTAATGATACCTCTGCTGCTATTTGGGATGCTGAGCATAAGTTTCTACTGTATTTCATAGGCTTGTGGGGAGAAAAAAAGAATTTTAAGGAGAACATATGAAATGCAGAGGGCATGGATCTAGCACCCTCTTCCAAACCTATTCCAGACCTGAGGAGATGTGTAGAGAAAGGGTGCACAGAGTGAGATTACAGAGAGGATGTGCAGAGCCAGGCTGGTGTGTGGGAGGAGCAGAGTGTAGAGAAGTTCTGGGAGTGAGGAATTGGGTTAGATGCCTCCTACGTGAATCACTACAAAGCCGTGGCGTTCGGGGGGTGGGGGGAGAAGGGAGAAAAGAATTGGAGAGGATGCCCAATTAGAAGCTGATGCGATTGAAATCAGGACTTGTAGCTACCATTTGACAATGGGGAGAAAAGACTCACTGCTAAAGAGATTTGTAAAAGGAACAAGCTCACACTTTAATGCTGCAACACTGTGTGTCATGTAAATATTTGAATAAATCTTTTAATCGGCTTTTCCTTCTGCTGTGTTGTAGAAATTAGATAAAAAAAAAAGCCCACCATAAGATCTGCTTCTTTCTTTCACACAACATTTGTAAATGCATAGAGGAAGAGACTGTGATATGATGATGTTAGAAGCACAGCATCTATTAATGTGTTATGTTGTTATGTGCCATAATGTGACAATGTTAATAAGTCAGGAAACAACCAACAACTGCACACCAGCAAAAGAAAATAACGATTCTGTTACGTTTTAAGTCACAAAGAGAAAAAAAAAGGAAACAAGGGAAGAATTAAGAGCTTAATTTTTCCCCTTCCTCATCTCAGAAAAGTATTGGGGGCGGGAGGAATATTATTCCATGAACTTTCTCTGTGACTCTAAGGATTCTAAACACAGATTTTTCTGTGGCTAAAATCAAAGTGGTGGTGGTGTTGTTATTATAAATTAAGTTCTTGAAGCACAGTTGGAAAACTTGCTTCAGTCTAAAATTTCAGAAAATAAGAGAAAGCAAGAGGCAGGATGGCATTTTGAAATGTGGCCTTCTGTATAAGAACTATATTTAAGAGAAAATCCCAAGAAACTGGTTTGTTTTCTTTTTTCTCTGCCTTTTGAAGTTTTTCTTCTACGTGTCTCCATTTCTGAAATAATTCTGGTGAGCATAAGAAGTTGGAGGTTGATCTCTTGAACCTGGTCATCGTCCAGAGCAGCTTACCATTGCTTAGACTCTTCATTAAGCTGTGTATGATTATCCCCCTGGGATGTTTGCTGGTTTGGATGTGCTGAAATGGAATGGAAGGTCCACTGAGCAGTTCACACTAAAGAGCTGAGGGAGTGGGAAAGGTTTACACATCATAGATGGAGAGCTACACACAGAGACAGTGCCTGGGGCATAGAAAAGACATGCCAGAGGATGGAAAACAACTCTTAGGAGGTCAAAGGGATTTCCTTCTTTTTTTCCTTTCTGCTTTTTTTCCTCCCCCCTGTGAAGATCTAAATAGAATGAGTTTTGAGCTGACAATTCAACCTGTTGGGCAGCGTGGGAAGCCTTGTAAGCCAGTAAGAGAGATCCTGCTTGGTGGGATCTCAGGAAAAAAGCCTAGAGAAACTTTTGCATGGGTAAAGCCTTTGATGGAGCATCTGACTAGATGGAGCCTGAGGCTAACACTGCAACCCTGTATTACGAATCCTACAATAGCTAGAAAAGAGCAAGTGACCTGATGAGGGGTTGGAAGGACCTTTCTGAACCAACTTTACTGAAAGTAATTCAATTCTTCTTTTCTGTACCTGTATCTTTTAAAACCCAAACAAATGATAAGCACATAAATATTTCAGCCATGGTGAATAGTGTCTGTATTTACATTTTATTTGCCTTGAGTTCAGCATGATGTAAGATTAAAGGGATGGGTAACAAAACCTACTTGACTTGCAGAGTAAAGAGCTGGCACTCAGGGTGCTGGGTGGCACCTTGGTGACAGTATTACAAGTCTCTTTATTTTATCCCCCTACTTTTTTCACCTTTTTTTCTTTTTTTTTTTTTTCTTTTTCTCCTATTAGAAATGCATTGATTTGAATAATTTTGCATGTTTAGCCTGAGCAGTGAGGGGTCCCTGTGTCTGGGCTGTGGAAGGACATGGCTTTTTGCTTCTTGCCTGTTCTTGATATTAGCTGGAGACAGTGTTGTGCCCCAGGGGTGGCTCAGGTAGGCAGAGAGAAAGAATAAAAGTCTTCAACCTGACCTGGCAGAATGCCCTGACAGTGCAATAAATGGCAATTGGATTTTGAGTGATTTCTTAGAAAAGGCAAAGAGAGAGAAAGTTGAGGAATTTGTTATCAATGAGGAAATCAAGTTTCTTGCAGTAGAGGAAGAGATCAGGAATTCAAAAAACAAGGGAGGTCAACACAGTATATATTTTTCTTTATTTGCTTCATTGTTATTTAGACAGGAGAGTCTTTCAGGATAAAAATATAACATCTGCACTTATTGTCTGCTGCCTTTTTTATTCTCTTTTTTTACTGTCTTGTCTCTGAGCTTTTATAGCAGTCACAAGGCTTGGGAGAGATCTTGGAGTCTTAAAACTTCTTTTATTTTTTTCTCCTCTGTCTCAGATTAGTCACCATTTTCTGCTGATCAAAGAGGAGTGTTATAATCATTAAAGCTCACTTTTAAACAGCAAAATCATTAGTATTTTAATAACATGCCATTATTAAAAGAGCTCAGTTCCTTTTCTTGTCACAAAGCAGTTTCAAAGAGCTGTAAGATACATATAAGACACACTAACTTCTAGAAAGTTTTAAAGGTGACCTGAAAAAGAATCCTCTTCATAAAAATACCCACAAAAAAAAAGACCCTTTATAATAACTAATGATAACACGAAAGCTTTCATTAAGAATTGAGATTTTGTCGCTCATCCTCCCCCTCCACAAATTTCTTTCAGGCTGTGAACAGCTGGAAATTGTGTAAAACTAGAGCCAAAACATCTGAGAGGAGGAAAGATAGTTAATCAAGAGGGAAACAAGAAAAAATATATTTTTTTTTTTATTTCTTAGTTTCTTTCCATCTATTTCACTCCAATTCTTGCTAAACATTTAGGAAAAACTTTTTTTCTTCTTTTTTCCCCTGATCTCATGTTTTTAAACAACTGCTTCCAGTTCTGTGCTAGTCCATTTTTCAGTTTTAATTGTTGCTAATTAAACTGCAGCATAAAACTCTGTCATCTTTACATTCCCCCCTGGACCTAATCTCCTTTGACACTTCTGTTGCTTGTGCAGCAGTCCAGAGCTGCTCACCAGGAAACCTGGCTGCTGCTGCTGCTCTTAACAAAAATGAGCTAGGGGTACCTTTCTCAGCCCTTTCCCAAAACAACATGATCTGAGTTTGCACATCTAAATAGGAAATAAAGGAAAAAAAACAGGTTTTCTTTAATAAATTATAACATATTTGAATATATGAACATACATACAAGTTTGTAGGAAAAAGCTAATACAGCTGCATTAGTGTTCACACAGTCACTGATAAAATGAAGGAACCAAAATATTGAGCACATTAGGTGACTGAATGAAAAGGGAACTCATTAGCATCATCAGGTTGTAGAAGTGCCTCCAAATGAGTACTGTAATCAAGACAATAAAAATACAATAAGCATGAACAGGTTGGGTACATGCATGTTTTCCAGTCCTTGCTCCTGTGCATTCCTTCTTATTAATCAAACATTGCTGAAATTAATAATAGATGACTACAATTAATATTCACTCTTGCATATATGTTTTAAGATACCCTGTGCTGGGTACCCAAACCAAGTTCCATTCAGAGATAAGCAGGCACTAACAACAAGGAGAATTGTTGAGTGTTAAAGAGTGGGTTGGCTTTTTTCCCCAGCAATCATAAAACTTTGTGGAAGGGTTGGCAAAGTGAACACTTGGCATTAGCATTGTTTGCTGGTGTTTGAAGTGATGATATTAGCTAATGGTCAGCATTACTGTCCAGAGAATACAAAGCTAACTAGTATAAAACTGATGGAACATCTGTTGCAATGTGAATTTTGCCTGGTAAGGAGTTTCATAGCTGTGCTGCTACTAGTAGGAAGTGTATTTGGGTAGTATCAACAGATACTAAAAAAAATCAGTGGAAATACACTTTAGTATCTACTTCATATCTACTTCATATCTACTTCAGTAGATATGCTTTTTAAAAAAGCACCAGTGAAATCATAGAATAGCTTTAGTCTGCAATAAATTTGCAAAAAATAAAATAGCTTATAAGTCAGTAGAAGTTTTTTCTCTTAAAACAAGTTGCCTTTGAGCTGGCTGGTCCAGAGACCCAGGAAAAGAGCATCAAGCCTCCCTCCCTTGCTCAGGTTCCTTGAACCCACCTGAACAGCTCAGCTGTCACTTGACTCTGCATCCTTGGTGCCCAAACCTCCTTTTTTATGGTGTGTCCCTGGTGCTTCTGGTTACCAACCATTTGAACTGTCTCAGCAAACCAGGCTGAACACCCAAACATCAACCACGCTGATAAAAATCCATGAGTTTGAGCGCTTGGGGCAATTCACAGCTGATGCAACACCTGTCCTCTCACTTTTGTTTTAAACTCCCTGTTATTAGTACTGCTACTCTTACCTCAGTCCTCAGATCCCTGTTTTTCAGTCCTTAGCTAGTTGAGCTCCTGGTCAAAATGCTCAGTTTTACTGAAATTACTATGAATCTATGAGGTAGAATTTGTTGTTTGGGAAGGAGATGGAAAATGGGGATGTTATTCTGCCTTGTATGGAAAACCTGAAGCCATTTTTTTTTCTTTTTTTTTTTTTTTCTTTCTTCCTTTTTAATAACTGAAATGTCCAGGCAAAAGCTACATGATTTAAATCACCCTATCAATGATTTTCTTCAAGATGAAAACAATTAAGCTAGAGAGAATTGAGGCCACTTTGTTTCTGAATGAGAATATAAATGGGAGTTTAAGGCTCCATAATGCATGTACATTATGTTCATCTCCATCTGAATTCTTTTTTTTTTCTTTTATTTTATTACCTGATTGTCTTATTATCTACCCAGCTTCTGTAAGGTCATTTGTGTTGAAGACAGTTGCCTATATGAAATAGAGCACTGCATGAGTGGGAGCACAGAAATACAGCTTTCAAAAAGAACTGGCTAGGATCTGTGGATTTTAAAGTGGTACTTGCATTTCCATGGACTAAGTGTGTGTATGTGTATACATTTAAAGAGACATTAAAGTGTTTTCTAGAAAATAAACAAAAATAAAATTAATAATAATCATTAAAAAGTGTATATGTTTAACACAAACACAATATTATGTTACAAAGTTCCCCAGGTTTTTTTCCCTAGTGATGACCACACATTCTGTAGTGTAGCAGTACAAAATTGTGAGAACCATGGATTTTCTAATAAGCCATTGTCAGGCCATTCATTTCCTTCCTCACTGACAAGGAATCACAGCCTGTGTACATGCAGGTTTTGAAGTATAAAGCCATTGGTGTTACTCTTCTGGGCTAACCAGCACCACCCAAATCCACATAAATAGTGAAACACATTCAGTTAATTCATCAGCAGTATGATGATACCACCCTGATAGAAACTGTTGGTCTCTCAGGGCTGCTTACACAGATAGTTACCTTTTCATATTTTTTTTTCCCCAAATTTTGCTTTCCTGAGGTTTGAACAGGGCAGTGTGAACACTCCTTGCTAAAGCTCAGACAAAATGTGATCCCGTTTTTGTGGAAGATACAGAAGAGCTAAAGGAAATCTGGAGATTATAATAAGGAATAAAAGATGTAACAAAACCCCATAGGCTGTGTAAAACTTGCAGGAGCCACAGTAATCTAATCTAGAAAAGAAAATCCATAACTATTGGTAGAGAAAATCCATAATTATTTGTTATAAAAGACTGTTTAAATGGAAAGGTGGTTTATTATTCTCCTTGTTAAGAAAAGGACAGGAAAAAAAATCTTAATTAGCAGAGGCTTTGATAGATACAGGAAAAAATTACAAGGTTGAGGATTCGTTAGCATATGACTCATGTAACAGTTGTAATCTCAGTCATTAGGGATGCTGAGGACTATGTCTGTCTGGCAGGGGTGTTGTAGCCTTACACTTCCTCAGCACATGAGGCTGTGAATATCTATGTGTACGTGTCTATAAGCTTATAGTGTCAAAGAATGGGAAACTAAAACAATATATGTAAATAAATGTATTTAATAACATTTCAGTGTTGCTGTTTAAAAATTGCAGATGAAACATTACCAAATTAGTGTTGTGTTTGGTTTTGGTTTTTTTCCCCACCTGTACAGACCTTGGAACTTTTAAGTTAAAAGGGTCAAAAATGAAATATTAGGGATTCTTTTTTGGTTTTCCCTTTTCTTTTACAGGTGGTAGGATTTACTCAAACAAATCAGAAAATTGGATTTTAAAAGGATTTTGATACCAAAATTAGAAATGTACTACTATGGGCTATCTGCAAAAGTTCCTGTCCAAGAGCTGCATCCTTGTCTTTTAAGATCTGCTTCCATTTTAACTGAGGTTGCAATTGAATTTTAAGTTTAAGACTCATATTTAGTTTTTCATCCATAAAGGAGAGTGAGCAATTCTCTTGTGGTTGAGAAGGCCAATTACTGTGCTGGGTAGAAGTGTATGGACATTGTGGGCAATGAGCAGTTTTTCTTTAAAGATGAGTGTTTGCAAGTTGCTGACAAAATTTCTCTTTGTGCTGTTTGATCACTCACATATCTGTTAAATAAGTTGCCTAAAGTTATCTATCAAAGCACACCACTGTGTCAGCCCACGCTGGCAGGAGAATCAATAGCTGCAATAGTGTGTGCAGTGCTGGACTCCCTGGGTCAGGAAGGACAGGGAGCAATTGGAGAGGGTTCAAAAAAGGGTTACAAGGATGATTAGGGGACTAGGACATCTCCTCAGCCTAGAGAGGCTGAGGGGGGAACGTATCAGTGCTGATAAATGCTTGAGGGATGGGGGTCAGGAGGATGGGGTCAGCCTTTTTTCAGTGGTGCTCAGGGACAAGGCAAGGGGTGATGGGTTCCAATTTGAATATAGGAAGTTCCACCTAAACATGAGGAGGAACTTCTTTACTGGGAGGGTGGCAGAGCCCTGGGGCAAGCTGCCCAGAGAGCTTATGGAGTCTCGCGTCTCTAGAGACTCAAACCTCACACAAGGTGGGTTTTCCACCCTGCTCAAGGTGATCCTGCTCTGGAAAGGAGGTTGGACTAGATGATCTTGGGAGGTCCCTTCTAACCCCAATGATTTTGTGATTGTGAGTGTGATATTGAAATCTTTGGCAAAATAACTGAAAGTGGGGGAGGATTTGCTTGCTTTGGTTTGCAAAATGAATATGCTCTACCACTACAAACCTTTTTTTGGCTTTAAGTTTACTCATGACCAGTTACCTTGAGGTAGTTTATTCATTTCAGAATGTGCACACACACAGAGACACATGTGTGTGCACACAAAAGTGAGGTCCTACTTCGCTGCTGGCCTCAGGCTTTGTGTTTCTAAACCACAGAATTTATGAGTTTGGACACTGTCCAGACTGGCACTTGAAAATGTATTCACCTTGAGTCAGTGGGCAGTTAACTCACTGAAGATGCAAACTTATACATAGACAAGCCTAGATGAAGGCTATGGAGAAACAAGTGGTCTCACTGACTATTTCAGCTTAATTTTGATAAATTTTTATTCATTGGGATTGGACAATAAATCTACAAACCCCAAACCAAAATATTTGGGGATCTGTATTTAACAGAATTGTAATGAGAACATGATATTAACAGTAGGACATTAGCAAATCAGTGCCCTTTTGCCTCCTGAAAAGGGACCACTTCCAGTCTCATGAGTTTTACAAATGTACATTTTTGCTTATAGACTTCCTCTGACACAAAAATTGGCTGATCTCACCCAGCAGAACCGTGATACATGGTACTTTCTGCTGGCACGGCTCGTTTGTCTGAGCATAAGGAGAGGAGAATAAGCAAACTGCTTTTTCTACAGGGATTACACTGACTTCAACAGAAAATCAGACCTCTAACCAAAATATTTAAATTGGAACTGAAATTGGTTGACTACACCAAGCCAAGCTCTTGTTTGTGTTCCTGAGTGTTTGACATGGTTTACTGATGTGACAGTGTTACATCTTGAGAAAGTTCAAGGATTCTTGGTTGGTTGGTTGTTTTTTATGTATTATTCTTCCTATTAAATTAGTTTTGTTCTTTGTTGTGTAGACGATTTTCTGACCATAGAAATATGTTAGTATATCATAATACTTCAGTGTTTGAAGCTCTTATTTCAAGAATTAATATATATTCTACCATTTTCAAAAGTGAGATCCGAGTATTGGCACTTAGACACTTGTTTAAACATGCAGCATACTGGCAGCTTTCTTCTGTGAGGTTTGGATGCCTACAGGTCATGCCCAATTCAGTTAACAGCCAAGACTGTGCTGAGTTGTTTAAGTTAGGCTGCTTATATAGTATGTATCTGCATCTGTGTACAACGTGCACGTAAAACACACATGCACAGGCACTCCTTTCTCTTACTGCAGCTGGCTTGCACATTTTAGACCATAGTGACTCTCAGGCTTAATGAAGCTTTCCTCATTTGTTACCTCCATTTGGTAGGAAGGACAGGAATGAGGTAGGGGTAGTGTGAAGAGTAAATATTTTTGTCTTGGAAAAGAAAACTGAATTTTACTTAGGATTTTGTCCAAGATTTTAGAAGAGTATTCCTGTCTGTTGCTGGTAAATTCTTTTAGCCAAATGTTAGAGAAGACACTACTGCTTCTGTATTTTATGTTACATGAATAAGCCAGCTTGAGCCACCCGTGTCCTTGCTATGCAGAAGTTTTGACTGTGTTCAACTGTCTGTGATTTGGAGTAAGGCCTTGAAAAGCACTGGAACAAGTCCTTGAAGCACTGGGACTGGCTGCCCAGGGGGGTGTGGAGTCTTCTTCTCTGGGGATATTCAACACCCATCTGGACACCTACCTGTGTGACCTGTCCTAGGGACCCTGCTTTGGCAGGGGGTTGGACTCACTGAGCTCTGGAGGTCTTTTCCAGCCCTTACAGTTCTGTGAATTCTGTGAAAACATAATGTCTCAGTGTCGAAAGCAAAATCAGGCTGTGCAATATCAGGCTTAACATATTTTAAGCTAAGCAGTCATAATTAGTGGGTAGATTTGAAATTCTGGGTTTAAGTTCTACGGGAGATTACTTCATCTAAGCTGGGGAGGATTTTGTGTGGAAGAATTCATTCATGTAAGGGAAGCGGTAGGGAAGAGCGGTGTGAGCACCGCTGAGCCACCCGTTCAGAAAGGAACAGTTTTGCATTCAGAGCAGGATTTGAACAAAGTGCAGTTCTGTCGTAGGGCACGAGGCATCCCATAATGCAAGAAAGCAACAGTCCCTCCTCAGGGCATGAGGCAGGGTGGTCTGAAATAATAATAAATACGGATGTCATCAAGGAATTTCGGTGGGTCATATCGTGGGATAATTTAAGAGTGCACAGGAATTGGAATTCCTGCTAAGGTCTGAATGCTTGAATTTGTGCTTCTAACAGTTTTTAATGCAAGTTTTTATTTTTTTCATGTTTATCTCACAGTGTGGAGATAAGTTACATACATCCATGCCTGCTCTACCTTTTCTTGTTTATAGGGAAAAAGAGTAGATTAGAGCTCAAGGTTGAGGGATCACCTATTTAATCACCTTCTTTGAAAGCGGAGCAGACTAGCCTGCCACAGACCTCAAGGAGGTCTTGTCTAACAGTTTAGTAATATACAGAGGGCCCATGAACCTGGATGCTCCTTGCCCTTCAACCTCAACCTTTAATTATGCTGTGAGCTGACATGAAGAATGGTTTATTCCCCTCCTCTTGTATTCATTTTTTAGATAATTCAGGACAACTAACAGATCTCCTTTTAATCTAGACCAAGAAAACACTTCCTGCATCATTCTTCCATATATCCCCCACCATCATCACCTCCTTGATCCAGACTTCTGATCTTTTAGTGGCTGTGCTTTCTATAGTATCCATTAGGTCTTCTGGGAAGCTAAGGAAGTCTGATTTTTTTCCTGCTGCAAATGTTTCAGTATAATATGTGCTGGTTTGCTGCAGTTTTTCCTTAGTACTGTGTTCTAACTGGCTTGGGGCTAGACTCTGGGTTAGGTGTGACCTCAGTAAAAGTGATTCCGTCATTCCCATTTCCCTCTTCACTTACACTGTTTCTGCTCTTACTTGTTCTTTCCACACCCTTGCAGCTGTCACTCCCTCAACGGGGTGAAGTCAACAGAGAGCAGCTTGTGTTGTCTCACTTTAAACTAGACTGGTAAAAGACTCCTAGATAAACAAAAATCAGTTTTTAAACAGGGCTTGAACTGCAGGAACAACAGGAACTGACTTAGTGAGTGTTTGTCAGAGAAGATGTGATGGACTCAGTGTGAGCAAGACCAATTCAAGCTATACCTGTTGCTCTCAAGAGAAGACTAATGAGAATGGGACCTTCATATTTGCTTTGAGATTCTCTCACCCTTTAGATACTTTTCTGAAGACCTCTTGCTGGGCCAGGTGCTCCCTGTCCTGTAGCTCGGTTACTGATTCACTAATCACATCCATCCAAGTAGACAGCTTTGCACATGCATCCTTGCTCAGCTGTATCCTGCTTCAGTTAGAACTGTATGATGTCTTGTTCTCTTCTCCATATTGCTTGTCATCCTTTACTTTTCTGTGCTGTTATTCAAAGCAAGATGTGTCCTGTATTCTATTATCCATTGTTAATTATCCCTAAAGATTGTTTCTTCTGCCCAGCAGAACGTCAGAAAAGTATTTCTGCCGGCTTTCAACTTCTGGTTTTTTTAAGTGGCATCAGAAGGTACAGAGAGGCACTGCTGCCAGAGTTGGGGAGTGTGAACTCCTTCCTGCCTGCCATCATCTTAATGTCACGCTGCTTATAGGAGAGCAAAGTTGGCAGCAGTTGCCTACCAGCATGGTAGTGTGTGAGCTGGCTTTTGACCCTGCTGTAAAAAGGCAAAAATATAAACACATGCAGGATACTATGGGGTTTAGTAGGAATCCAGGTGCTGAGAGATACAATGCAAAGCTTTTCAACAAGAGATTTATCAGTGTGAATATCTACACAGGAACCATGAGGCTGGATAAGGACATTCATATCTTTCATCTAATGCACTGGTCAGAGAAAGGGCTCTATGATCTGTTTCCCTGGTGCCAGTCAGTATCAGGAAATACCACTTGACTAAATCCTGCTAATAGTTTTCAGAAGCATTAGCTACAGAAATATTTCCATTTAGTCTGTAGCTAGTTAATCATGCCTCTGTTCCTCTGCCCATACAAGCTCTAAAGTGCTGCCATGAACATCTCATCACAGCTGACATCACTGACTGGTTCCAAGGCGTAAGCAGGAACATGTCCTCCAGTGAGTGCTCTCTGCCTGCTGACAACGTGGCTTACGCCAGACAGGGCCCATGGTGCCTCCCAAGCTCCACGGCACCGTCTGGGCCGTTGGTGTCAGATGGTGCCTCTGCTTTCTGTGAGATCATTTACAGCAAAATATTTGAGGGTTTTATTGTCCAAGGACCAGCTAGCTATATACCTTGGAGGCATTTCTTCAGCGGGTGAAGGTGGCAGGTGAGACTGCATATGAAATGTTAATGCTTTAATGTAGAGGATAGCAACAGAGTGACTACAGCACTCAGAGGCAAGCTCTGATCACCTCAGTACTGCTCTCACATATGGCCTTTTATTTGTTTCGTTGTAAGACTATGTGCAGCCAGAAAATCACTTCAAATATGGATGAATACCTGTTGTCACAGTCCATTTAAGGCATATCGCTTAGCCCTAACAAACTCAGTAGTTAGTAGGGTGAGTGTGAGACCTGAAGTCAGGGGCTAAAGTAGCCCAGATCTATTCCAGTCACCAACACGAAGACAGTGGTCATATGGGGCAAACATTGTCCTGTGGATGAAACAGGGTGTTGTTTCTGCTGCCTGAGTTTACACATGTATCCCGTGTGTGTACACACATATGCATTCTGCTCCATGTTTGCAGCCATCAGCCTGACCTTTAGTCTGCTGGGGCTCTGAGTGCCACGACTTCTACGTACCCATAGCACAAGGAAGGTCAAACTGGGATTTCAATGAGCTGACAGTTTCCTTTCTTGCTCGTTAGAGAAATGCAGTGCTGATGTCTATACAGACACTTCTTGTCTTTTTTGCCTCAGCTGGCTCCAGCATCAGCTGGTTATAAAACTGCACACAAACAAGTTTGGGCATTTGCATTCAAGCAAACGTATGGATATAGGGGCTGTGGTACTGACTGTAATGCATAATAAGCTACAGAAAGCAAAACAGAGAAACAGCTGCAGTCAAAATCTCCAGAAAATTCTGCTGTCAGCTTCTGCAGCCAATGGAAGAACATTGCAGAATAAACGTTCCTGGATTTTAATGTTCCGAGTAGCACAACTAAACACATACATCATAGATTATCCTCTAATATATTGAACAGCCAAATGTTACCTTGCAGAAAGATAAATAAGTTTGGGTATCCTATGGAGAGGGATTGGAATCCCAGGCAGAAATACAAACTTACTTGCACAACACACAAAAATAGTGAACCTCTGCAGCTGTTCAACATCTGTCCCTTGAAGATAATGCTCTAAACACATGACAAACAACATGTAAATATCTGGCAATTAATATACCTAGATTCATGGCAGGGAAACAAATCTGAAATCAAGTTACTGGAGCTGGACCACAGTTTTATGACTGTATAAAACTGAAAAAAAATCCAGAACTCCAAATGCAGTACAAGCACAAGAGTTCGTTCTGAGTCAGTGCCTGATCTGTGTGTGCTTTCTCTGTCTCACTTGCTTTCAACCAGCGGTCTGCAGAAATGTTTTGGATTGCACCTGAGGGCTGGTAAAAGGTGGATGAGAAAAGGAAGCTCATGCATGGCCTACTGTGCCATACATAGATGAGATTCTGTAAGACAGCTACCTTAGGAGTCTGGTTTTCCACTGAGAAAACAACCCCCAAATTGTACCTACAAATGAAACTGCAGAGGATATCCTTCAGAATAACACCCACCCCCCACCCAATTCTCTTTGTATTACATCTCATTTTAATAATTCCTAGGCCTAGAATAACATACAGTTTGATTGCAGTTTGTATAACTCCATTCCATTTATCATTCACACATTTAAATGCCCCTTAAATGCTCAACTGCATAAATACAATGCAGATTACTGCTTAATATATTAAATGCCAATACTATCTTGCCAAAAGCCAAATAAGCTATCTATTTCTGTTTTGGCTTTCCTCCACTTTCACACGTACTGGGGCTTAATGATGGGTACTTTATTCTATCATGTAATTCCTTTGCAGAGATGTTTCAGGGGAAAAGAGACTATAATAAAGACATGAACTTCACAACTAGGAAGTCTTCTCTATGATCAGGTTTAAATGTACGGTTTTTAGTGTCTCTAGGCTATTGCTGCTTCAGTTTGGAAAGCTCCAATTCCTTTCTGTTATCATGTGTTGTAGAAAAGAAAGTACAATTTAGTGCTGAAAATGAGTATGGACAGATGTGGAAAACCCAATGTGAAATGCCAGGTTGTAGGCAGTGTGGTAAAAATAATCTCAGATCAGACATGCAGGGACAAGTGAAAATGCAAAGGGAACAAATTGGGTGAGATGGGACAAGGGTGTGTGAAAGTGGAGAACCTTGTTTGGAGAAAAAAATAAGAAGGGAAGGGAAGGGAAGGGAAGGGAAGGGAAGGGAAGGGAAGGGAAGGGAAGGGAAGGGAAGGGAAGGGAAGGGAAGGGAAGGGAAGGGAAGGGAAGGGAAGGGAAGGGAAGGGAAGGGAAGGGAAGGGAAGGGAAGGGAAGGGAAGGGAAGGGAAGGGGAAGGGGAAGGGGAAGGGGAAGGGGAAGGGGAAGGGGAAGGGGAAGGGGAAGGGGAAAGGGAAGGGGAAGGGAAGCTTCAGGATGAAGACTTGACACTAGGATGTTGCAGATGGAGGTGCCATTAGGACAAAGAAAAGACTTGATCCCACACATTCATACATGCCCATGCCATTTGTCATTTGTTCCCAGGGCACAGGTTTTGTTTTGATTTACAGCTTTTCAGATGAGTTGGTTGCAGTTCAAATCCAAACTGTCTGCTGTGGTGACTCCTGCTCTCAGGATGGCCATGCAGACACCTCCCAGGGCGCATGGATTCATTTCTCTGTGCTTTCCTTACTTGGATTTTACTCATTACCAGTAAAGTACCACTGTAAAATCAGATAATGAAGTCTTACATGCCTCTTAGAATAAAAAAAAATATGACAGCTAGTAATGACCAGGGCACCTGGGCTGTATTTTCTCCTCAGCATGTGGTGGGTTTGAGAGCTCGTATTAACAGTTCGCCATGGATGAGGAAGGTAATTTAGCCATTTTCTTTCTGCTGAAAAAGAATACAGTGGATAGAAAAGCTCTGACAGTAGCTTTCATATATTTATCAAGTTGTAGGTTCTGTCTTACTGTCATGTAAGTAATTATGTGCAGTTAGACGTGCATGTATTACTCCCTGGTAACGTTTTCAGCCTTCCAAGGAGCTAGAAAGCAGCTGTGATCCTATGGAGTGACACGTTTACTCGGTGTCTTCTGAGATACAGTCACACAGTTTATGTGTTCCTAACTGCCTGTCTATTCAAACACCCAAAGGAAAATGAAGGGAATATATTTTAGTGGTGGGAAATAATCTTCTCTGGTGCTGTCACACACGTTTGTTGATCATCTTTGGTAGAATTACCTTTCTATTTAAGTAACCTGATTTTCTTTAGACAAAGAGATAAGATCAATGAATGGGCCAGTTCATGTAAAACTGAATAGAAAATAAAAAAGGTAGAAGCTTCAAATTTCCCTTACTCTTGGATGGGACCCAAATCTTTCTTGACGAGCCAAGTCCCAGCTTTTTCACATCTGGTGTCCTGCTGTTGTGAAACTGCAGAGAAATAGAGCTCCTAATTTGCAATTTGAAATCCACAGGTGTTGATGGGAAGCTTTTGCCACTGCAGTGCAGTATAGATTTCTGCAAAGGGTAAGAAAACCTCAAGATGAAGATTGCAGAGACTTAAAGTACAGACCTTGCAGGTTTTGGAGTTGATTCTGTATTTCAGTGTTAAGGGTAATGACTGTCACTGTCAGTGCCAAATGTCTGGGGGAAGATGTTTCTTTTAGGGCTGGGAAAGATTGGGAAGAAAAGAAAGTATGCATAAGACTCCTTGGTCACTACTTGTTTGCAACTAAAATAAGTAAAATAAGAGCTGCTCATGCATGTTTCTAACAACAAAATCCTTTCCCAGCTCCTGGAATGGGTACCATCATGGGACAGATTATTTCTGGGAAGCCACAGGCAGGGCAATGCCAGCCACTGGGATTCCCAAAGGGAAGGAAGGGTGAGTTGGCACTTAGGGTGTTCGGCACCCCCTGTAGCCCGGGTGGTCCTGGCGCTTAGTCCAGCTCTAATGGTGTTACATGTACAGCACTGAACTCGGCCTGAGAGTTTCCAGATTTTGTTTACCTCTCCCTGACAGTAAATAGGATCATTTTAATCCCAGCATTGTCTAGTCTGATCTACTGAAGGGCTAAACAGCCTAGTGCTGTGGATGGAAAGCTAACTCTCAGGCTTCGAGGGAGATCGATGGACTGTGTTTTCTGCTTCCTCCATTTCCCTAATCTAATTGTCAGGCAAACTGTACTTCAGATTTCAGACTCTCTGTAGGATTAGGTGTTCTTGGCAACAGCTGCAGCAGAAATTATGCTATAAAACCAGGAAAAATAAAAAGGGGAGATGCTAAAGCCTTATTTGGGAGGTGGCTCTTACTTACCATTCTGATTTCCTGCAGATACATATTTTATCTTGCCTGTGGCTACCAGATATAAATTCCTAACTAGGAAGATGAATGGAACTTCAGACATCCATGCATAGCCCCATTGCTTCATTCATTTATAGCAAAAAGTAGATTTAAAGAAACATGGAAAATTCCCTGTGGAGAACCTTTCCTGTGTTACTGCTGGGTCTGTGCATGGCTTAGAAAGTTGTTCCAGTTCTGCTTTATGGGATTTTCTTTTTTCTCATTCTAGCACCATTCTCCCAAGTCAGATCTATAAAGCAAAGGTCAGACTGCAGTTGTGTTGGCATCAGGGATGCTTTGCACTGGCTGACCATGCCCTGGCCCCTGTGGGTGAGATTCTCCATGTAGCACATGTATTTGCTTATATGATACAGTTTAAAGAAAAAAAAAAAAGTACATGGAATTCATTGTAAGATTTGAGTCTTCTCTAATTGTATTTTAAAACATAAGATTGGTGGCATTTACCTTTCACCATGTCATTTTATTTTTCATTTTGTACTTCAAGGCAGTGTTCCCCAAACATATTGCTGCTTAAAAATGCTTAATTAAATTTAAAAAATGCTTATTATCCATCAGTGTATTTATAGCTACAATCATGATAGATTAAAGAAAAAAAAAAATTGAACAGCTTTGTGACAGAAATGAAAAAAACAACCCAAACCTAATTATTATTTGCATTTTAAAATTTCTCCTGTTTTTAAAACACTGGGAATTTATCTATGTGTGACATGAGCTCTTTTCAAGAATATGCAATTACTCTATATTGAATGCCAAACTCACAATCTCAAAAGCAAGCTGAAGGAATTGAGCTTTTTATCTCCAAAAGAGAGACAGCTGAGGCTGCTTTAACCCCCATGATTCTCAGTCAAGGGGCAGTGCTTTAATACAGTGAGGTGATGGGCTTGGGTGAGGGTGAGCATGTGGTTAAGGGGTTGAGTAGGTTAGTGTGAAAGAATGTGTTGGTGGAGAGGCTTGGGAGAAGGCAGGTGTTTAGGCTAAAGGAAAAGTAATAGACTGGGTTTCATTTTATCCTGGGAGTAGATGTGAAGGAAGGAACTGAAGCAACTCCATGATTTTGAAGAGGAACCTCAGGTAGGTGGTATGATGGTAGTCTTTAACTCCAACCTGCAAGTGCCCAACACTCATGGGGAGTACTGGAGTGTTTATTGTAGCAGCAATGTAAAAACTGATGGTGGGAGAACCCCTATCAAGCATGTGCTCTTTCCTGTTCATTGAGTGTGTGTCCTTGAAAACTGATAAATTCAGCATGCAAAAGGTGGCTGGATCACAGCACCAAGGAGCATAAGGACTCTAAGGTAGTTCAGCTGCAAAATCTCAGTCCCTTTGAGTGATTCCTCTGCACAGAAGTGTGCCTGAGAAATTTCTCAGAGGAACAGGGCAAAGCAAAGAACGTGCATGCATTGTGTTGATAAAATTAAGCACCTTGTCTTAATTAGAGCAGCTGCTGTTGTGGCTGTACAGTGTTGCTTGTGGCAGAGACCTAAAGCCTTTACCAAAAAGGCAGAGAAAGACTTAATGAGACCTTACCCAGAAATGATGAGTTACTAAGTGCTGTAGCTGTGCCTTTAGGAGAAGGCAGACCTGAGCACTTTGGCTTTATGATTATTTTTGTGTCTGTATGTGTGTGATGGCTGTATAGAATCATCTTCTTCTGTAGCACGTCAAATTAATTTTGCAGGAGCCAAATCATACAATTTTGAGGTTTTATACTCAATAGATTTATAAGCTGGTTTACAGCAATGCAAGGCTTGGGAAAGAAAAGCAAATATTTGCTACACCTAGCAAAGGAGGTGATGCCAGTACATCTCTGTCGCTTGATGGTGTATTTAAGCTCTAGGCATGCTGCCTGGACCTAGCTATAAACAGGTGGATAAAGCATGGGTGTAAGTGCTAAAAAAAAACCCCGAGGTTTCTTTTTTTTTCCCTGTTTCAATACTTTTCAGTTGTGTGAGCTCACTGCTCTACACCCCAACCTCACCAACCCTAAAAATACCTTACTTTTGCTGAGTGCTTGGAGAAGGATGAAAATTAATGAGTATTTGTTATGAATGACTGGTTAACGATGGTATTTTTATTAGGAGAACTTAAAAGAAGCTTAATAAATAACATCCTTTTCAGTCCTTTTACCCTGTGATTTTCTTGGCTTTCTTGGATCACTGCCTGCATAACGTGACATTAGAGAAGGCATCCTGCAAACAACAGCAAGTGGAACGTGTGTTCTGCTCTTGCCGCTTCCCTTTCTGTCCGCTGAGCAGGATGCATTCCCATCCAAATTGGAATGAAGATTAATGAGTATCTCCCTAATGTCCAGTGATCTGTTATGAGCACTGAACAGCTTTATGTCCAATTATTTTTCTATAAATAGCTCGTGTTTTCATAAACATGCGATGGCAGCGTGCGGTTTAAAAATGACCGAGCCTTGATTTAGAACAGCTTATCTCTTGTGAATATGAGAATAGCCAGGTATCTTTAACAGATCTGGGACACACACCTCCTGCCCTTCAGAGCAGCTTTCTTCAGTTGAGGTTGTATGCAAGTGTGATTCAAGGAGAGCATTCCAGAATAACCAGTAACTTGATAGCAAGGATTTATTGCATCAAAATGGGTTGCACTTCTTTTGTTTGTTTGGCTTAATGGTTGTTATGTTTTGATGTTTCAAAAGTAGAGCTGCTGGGGAAAACTTTTTCTGTACTGCAGAACGTTTTGTGTTCTATCCTGGACAACCCCTGTCTTAGGAGGAGCAGCTGAAGGAGTGGGGCTGGAGAAGAGGAGACTGAGGGGAGACCTTATCACGCTCTGTAGCTACTTGAAAGGAGGGTGTAGTGAGGTGGGGGTTGGCCTCTTCTCCCTAATAACTAGTGATAGGACAAGATGGAACAGGTTCTAGTTGTGCCAGGGAAGTTCAGATTGGATACTATGAAAAAATTCTTCACCACAAGAGCAGTGAAGCTTTGGAACAGGCTGCTTGGGGAGGTGGTGGAATCACCATCTCTGGAGCTGTTCAAAAACCAGATGCTTTGGGAGGTGGTTGAGAGTTTATGGTGGTGTAGCACTGACGATTGGACTTGATGATCTTGGTGGAATTGATGGACTTAAAGGTGTTTTCCAACTTTGATTCTGTGTTGAGATGAGTGTGGGAACTTTCAAGGTTACCATGAAAGAGGAAACTTCTTGTGAAAGCTGAGTCCACAGGAGGCCTTTGTATGATGTCTGGGACTCCCAGGTTGAGGTATTGCCAGTCCTCCAATACAGGTGGACAAGTTTATAGCCACCAGATGTTCTCTCATTGAGGCTTTTTGTCAATGTATAAATAAACAAGTTTCATTAGAGCAGAGAGTGGTTTTGTGTGTGTGTCTCAGGCATGTTCTTACTGCTTTTGTTCTGTATGTTTAATTAGTACTAGAAGGCATAAAAGCTTCAAAAGGAAACATTGGGGCAGGTTCTCTGATACTGAGAAAGGTGCATTGACTGGAAAAACCCATCTACTCAGCAACAGATTTAACCATGCCAGTGGGGTATCTGTTACGCTCTGCTGCCCTTCTAACAGGAAATTTCATGTGATGCCAGAATCACTGCTTCATAAACCGTTCAACCAACCTCCTAATGATGAATAATGTAACCAATAAAGAAAAGAAACATCCTGCTCTCCCCGATCTATGCTTCCTTTTGATTTAATTTTTCCTCACCTTTGGATTTGTCTTTACAATTGCCACCATTGTGTAGCTACTGAGTTCAGCGCTGCCATTGCCAAGACACATTTAATAGCAGGATGCTTGGATGGTAATTTATTTCCTGTTTACAGTTGTCTGATACTTGCAGATTTGATGTTCCAGCCTGGACTTTGAGTGGCAGAGTTTAGAGAGGGTGTTTTGAACGCATCCTGACATATTTAATTGAGTTCACCACATGCGACAGCCTCAATTACTAGTTTAATTAAAAAAAACAACAGCAGCAACAACAACAAAACAACAGAAACCCTGAGACACACACAAACATCATTCCCCCCCCCCCCCCCCCAACCCCAACAATAACAGAAAGGATGTAGCTGTGCATTACAGCTGAATAGTGCTACTGTGACTCCTAGTTCAAAGGGCTTCACGCTCTCCTGGTTGCTGTGCAGGGATTTGGGGTTCATAACTTGTGTTGTGAGTTCGGGATTCCCGGGGATAAAGATTGGATTTCAGAGCTGTTTAGACATGGGAAGAAAGCAATCACGATTTTCAAAAGCATCTGTGCAAACTTATTCCCAGGGGTTTATCCTTTATACTGCCGTGGGTTTCGCTGGGATTTGGGCACCATATGATCTGCTGTGCTGATTGTCACCGCTGCGCTCTCTCCATTATGCTTTGACAAGTAAGCACATCCCTTGCCAGGTACCATCAAGAAGCAGGCTGTATTGAGCAATTACTGGTCGCTGAACACAGGGACACCCTTAAAGAATATAAAGTAATGTCTTTTACTGCTCTTTTCCCTCTTTTGGAATAAAAGGTGAACAGACCAGGAAGATGCCTTTCAGTGCAGTAAGTAAGGAACTAAGTGCTCTGCAGCAGGTGGTGTGTTCCACGTCCCAGCCCAGGTTATCTCCCACCTTGTCAGAGAGCAGTGAGGAGTTTGAGTGATTAAAACGGTGCTGGAGACGGTAAGATTATTCACTGGGGTTACATCAGAGAAGGACAATTATGTTGAAACAGAGTGAGGACAGGAAAAAAAGCCTGGAGTTAATCTGTGCTCCCTTCACCTCAGGCTGATTAGAGTAAATTAACTGCTATTGCAATTAATATGCAAAGTAGATATTAATTATTTTTCTGACGGCAAATAATGTATAAATGTAACAAAAATAGTCTTGAAATAGCTTTTGTTAATTATGCCTGTAGACTATTGCTTTCATTTTGTAAAGCAAGCAAACAAACAATCTGCCCCCTGGCCACCCCCAAAACCCACAAGGCTGTTTTCTGATCCAGTCCCTGCTTGTATCAGTGTATATCAATTTTGGTTTAAAATAAAGAAGTTAAACCTTCCTGATGAGAAAAACCCACCATGATGTGCTTTCAGTCTTGAAGGTGTGCCTACCCAAAAGGGAATCTTCTCCTCAAACTGTGGCTGCTGCTTTTAATAAAGACATCTCTCTCCACTGATAAATCTTGGTTGGGGGATGCACCTCCCTCCCCTGCACAAAGAGGTCCCTACCTCCTTTTCTGCTGTCACCTCAGCACCTGTGATATAATGTGCTCAGCGTTATTATTGGGGTTTATGTTGCTTTTTCATTTCCTAAAAGTAAAGCTAATTAGTGAATGAAACTAATTAACTAGCTCCAAAATGCATCTGCATGCATCTCCATGTGCCCAGTGGCCTGGAGACTGAGCAGGGCAGTCCTGTGTAGAGCAGGGGAAGAGCCAGTCTGTGACTACTTAGGCAGGTTGGGCATATAAAACCTGCGAGACTAGGTGAGGTGCATCATAAATAAGCTGGAATCCCATTTTTTTCATATATTTCTAATGCTATGAGCTGTAACTGTCACTTCTTTCAGGGTGAAAATAGTCTTAGAATTGATATTAAAATTTGGGAGGTAGCTTGGAGAGCTCAGCTATCGATGCACCAGTTCACGCCGACATAATCTAGTTACTTTGCACGCGAGCGTAATCCTGTACATCTCCTGTAAAGTGTTTTTATTCTATTTTTCTGCAATTCTTTCTTCATTTTTTCCAGTTTAGTTGTCTTCAGAAATTGTCTTTTGATCTAATTCTATGTTGGGTGGGTTGTAACAGAAATGGTGTCTGCAGGTATCAACAGGGTGTACTGATTCCCCCTCCGCTCCAAACCTGCTGCTTCTTTTTCCTCATAGTACTCAGGAGTTGGTGCTGCTAATAATACATCTCCACATTTTCGGTGTTCCAGTACTCAGGAGGTAGATTTGCAGGCTTGCTTTGAAATGGCTTGTGACTTTTTTGTACTTGAATTGGTAATCTGGGAATGGGATTCTTGCAGGTGGTGAGTGGAGCATGGGATTAGGTGGTACAGCATGGCCATGTTCCTTGGGGATGCACACAGCCTGGGGCACGCCTGCTCTGGTGGGTGGCTGTAAGAGCTAATAGATCATATGTGTGCTAATAAATTTTACCAATAATTAAATAAAAGGTGTGTTTGGAGCAGAGGTGGATGCTGTGTCTCTGGATTGGCTGACAGCCTCTTTAATCCCGTGATTCCCAGGTTGCTTCCTGCGTTCTCTTGTTTAATTCATTACTTATGTTCAGAATTCTGTAACAAGTACAGCAAGTGTATTACAGATACAGCTTTCCTATAAAGTACTTTGTCATGCCAGCACAGGCTTTCACTGTTCTTGAAATGAGACAAGCTTCATGTGGAAAATAGCAGCGGATGACTCAGAAAATAGGAATTAGAATGATCCACTCAAATGTGATGGGAAATTTCAAGCCAGTAACTCAAATATAAATGTATTTATATATGGAAGATTTCAGACATCTCTTAAATCTTTCAGGTTTCGGGCATGCCCTGCCCTCATGGCAATTAGCAGCTTCCAAAAAAGCCTCAAACAAGTGCCTTAATTCTGAGCACTAACCATGTCTCAAGCAAAGTTTTGAAGAATGAAGGTAGCATTTGTACCTTGGGAGAGGGGAGAGAATGTGGAGTTAGAAGCTGCCCTGAATGCCATGTGAATAGAAGCCACCGATCTGCTTTGCTGATGTTTTTTAAAAGCAAGATATGTGTTTCCTAAAAATATCTGAGGTCCTGTAGATTTGGTTGAGAATGTTTTTTGCAAATACTATTTTGGAGGCACCACTCAGAGTGTGTATTTGAAGACTATTAGAGCTGGAAGTGCTGTTGAAGCCGATGGCAAAACATTCTTCTTTGGAACAATTGCAAATGTTTTTGGATAAACGGGGTACAGGAAAGGCCACTGAAAATAAGTTAATTCCCATTTGGCACAAACAGCAACAATTCTTTATCAGTTTTCAAACCAAATACCATTTGATCGTCCACATGCTGTTCATTGAACAGTTATGAACACTGACAAAAACATTAAAAAAAAAAAACAAAACAATTTAAGTTGATTGTTGGTTTCTACGCCTGTGGTTTGTAGATATTGGATCTTAATCATCATTGTACTAAGAAAAATCAGATTTTGTTTTCTTCCAGAGGGGAAATTGCCTTATTAAGCTTCTTGTATTTTCTGTTGATTATCTGAGTGAATGAAATTTAACTCTGACTAGTTGACATTAATACCAGTCCTGTGATAAGGTGTAATTTTGGATAACAATTTAATACCCAATGACCATATTTTACTTATAAATAAATAAAGTCTATATAAAGTGAAGATAATAAATGTTTGTCATTCATCCTGTGAAATAATAAGAATCCTGGAAGCCATTATACTCTTCCAACACCGAAGCAAACACTATGGCTTATCACTTAGAAATATGTGAAGGAAATCTGATGTTCTGATCTTTGTCTGTAGAGTTATTGCTCACACTTAAAGCACCAAAAGCAGTTCCCCTGATACATCCCATTCAAGTAAGGGGTCAGTAGGGAACGAGCCTTGCCCTAGAGTCATTAAATAACTTGTATCAGAACATAGTTTATCTAATTGGTAGCAATATCCTAGTTCTCTGCATATGGTGCTCAACAAATATTAATCAAGAATCAATGAATCTTGTGAGGGAAGACAAGGCAGCAAGCTGTTGAAAGCAAACTCTGCGTGACTGGTTTCTCAGGAAGAAGATATTTATTGCGGTCACTGTCATAGGCAGTGAAGATGCTTTTAATGAGAGGATAATGCAGCTTTCAGCAGTTATGTGTATTTAGCCATTGCCATGAATTCTAAAGTATCAAAAAGCCTCAGAATGAAAAAATAACCTCTTAGAAATAACCTCTTATCAGAGCTTGGCTGAGCAGAAGGGAAAAAAAAAAGTGACAATACTGCAAATTCCAGGCAGCTGCGTTGAACTGCTGAGTTATGCCTTAAATTTATCATTCTGTGATGCTAAGTGTTAGTGAAAGAGAAAGATGGATGTGGAAATATGCCTGAATTCCTTCTCAGATGTGCTGCAACTGCTTATTGACTGATCTCCTGAGTGAGGGCATCCCCCTTGGACTCAGTGCTCTGCTGGGGCAGGTTATCCGTAGCTTGGCAAGGACCGTGTTTTGGAAGTGTTCCCAAGAAGCCAGGGACTCTTTGGTCAGACCATACTGTGTGGCTGCAAGAAGATTTTATTGCCTCTTGTTTTGCTGCCCTGGTGATCTCAGTTGGAACAGCTCAGACCTGTTCCTGCCTCAGTATTTGAGCTTCTGATTGTCACGTCTGTGTGTCGGTATAGAACGGACTCCATGTGCATCTATCGCCATGTGTAGAGACTTCTTCCTTGTATTCTTCACAGCATTCAGCAGAACTTTGAGAAAAGGTTTGTGAAAACATTTGGGAACTAGAGGTGCACACAGGAATGCTTTTGGACAACTATTGTTTGTATAACTTCTCTGCCATGCTGGAATTGTAGCTAGTAGTATTGCAGGTCATCAGTAGGTGCTCAGTTCTGCTGTTTATATAGTTGTTTCAAATCAACATTCATTGGCTTTAAAGCCTGCATATGCACACCTGTCACTTGTCTAGCAGTTTCCTATTAGTTTTAGTGATTAGGCACTAATTAGTAGCAGTATTATGAGTAATTCTGCCTTCCCCCTAGGGCTAGCTGCTGCAAATTAAGGGTTAGGAGATCAAGACTAGGGCAACAACAGCAAAAACACTAGAGCCTTTGGAATACAACAATTTTGTTGTCACTTAACCAAAATTGAGTTTTGTTTAAGGAAAAATTATCCCCAAGACTTAAAGAGGCCACAATCTCAAAAGAGAGAAAATAATACAAATCCAATATTTCCCACCTAATTTCAAATGTTAAGATTCTGTATAAATCAGGCTTTGCTTTTCCCTTTCTATTATCATGATAGTTCCTTGTTGATGATCATTGTTTCAGGCCAGGCTTTGGTTTTGTGGTTTGGGGATTTGTTTGCTCTTTTTGGGTTGGGTTGTTTGGGGTTTTTTTGTGTTTGTTTTGTTTTTTTTTTTCTTTTTCCATTTAATTTGCAACTACGATTATTTGGGGGGGGAAATTACCTGTTTAGTTGGTAGTTAATGGCGAAGCAGAACTGCATATTTTTCCTTACTTGCTGTCAAACGCCAAGGTGAGGCATGGCATCAAATAATTTGGTTGTTCCTGACATTAAATAGTGCTCCAGCTAGGAAATGTGTAGTGGGGAGATTATGGGCTCTGCAGACCTGCATAAAGATGTGCTGTTAACAAGCCTTGCATAGAGGAGCAGTGTCCAAACCAATCTTCCAGCAGAAGATATTTGATCAGAAACTCAGGATGTAGGGCAAGCTCTAATATTCACTTCAGAATTTATTACCTTACAAAAAACATTAAAGAAAGGAGATTTCTAAACTGGAACATGGAACTGCTGGATGAGAATCTTGGGGTTTATTGTATTTTGCTCTGGTTTTATTTTATTTTTCCTCCTTGGTGAGCCCTGAGTCCCTCCTCGTTGCTGTCCACAGACTGGGATCATCAATTAAATCGGGGTAATTCCCTAGCCTCCAAAGTTTACTGCTCAGTCCCCAGGGAAAGCTGCATATTGAGGTAAAGATCAGCCCTGTCCATCGCTGTCACATACAGGCTGAATCTTTTCTATTCCACTCTGGGATGACTAGTTGTGTGCATGATTGAAACCAGCTTAAGAGTTCATTGTGTTAGTGTTTGCTTCTCTAGATCCACACAATGTGTATTTGCTCCCCTTTGGTGTATAGGGAAATTACCGGTGTGTGTGAAGTGTTGTTTAAATTATATTTTTATAGAAATAAAGTTAGATTGTAAATATATATAAAAAAATTAAAAGAGCATTTTTTCTTTTTTTTTTGGCCAAATTAATTATTCTACAACATGCCCTATGGCTTCATCAAAGATCATCTTTGCCTTTGATTTATATTTAATGTCTGAAACCTTAGCCAAGAGCTGTGAGGACAGTGGTATTGAAGAACATACTAGCATAGTCCCTTAGCATAGCATCCCAGATGTGACTTCCCATACCATTAGCAAGATGAAATGCTTAGGTGAGAAAGTAAGGCTAAAACCAGCAATCAGCCATATTTCCCACAGCAAACCTCTCAGCTTTCAGCAATGGACAAGACTGTGATTTTTAGAGTCAGAAGCATTTCATAGCCTCTGATATATTCTTCTTCCATGAATGTGCTGGAAAGAAGAAATCCCTGTCCCTGGTGTTGACTGCTAATTCATCATGACTTTCAATCATCCATCTTCATGGTGTCTGAAGCTTTTGGGATCTAAAGAGTACACCTCTAATTATAATCCTAGCCTTTCCTCAGGTGTCCCTGTGAAGAACGAGCCCTGAGATTCCTAAAGCTTGCAAACTGTGGATTTTGTATTAATTTAATATAATCCTATATAATGATGATTATTGTAACGTTTTCTGTATAAGATGGATGAGACAGGTTCTCAAATGCCAGCTATTACTGACATTTAATCTGGTATAGGTCATAAAATACCAAGGTGGAAGAACGGCTATAATTTATTTTTTCACATTAATAATAAATTTTAAATAAATTAATATTGCAAAAATGCTGCTTTTCCCTTTCTCTGTAACTCTAGAAAAACCCTGTTGACAAACTGCAGGTTTAAAGGCTGAGCGTTCCTGTTTTGAAGGGGACATGTGTTGCGCTGATGTTGGTGATGTAGAAAATGTGATTTTTAAATATGACACACTGAATGGGTGCAGGATTTTTAGCCCATGTTTCTAAAACCAGGTTGAAAGGGCCGTACCTCAAATTCTGGGGAGGAAAAGCCACTGGAGAAGTGGGATTCTGTTTGGGGAATAGTAGCTGCCTGTGTCTAGACAGTCATTTTCAAAAAGCAACTCGCTGCCAGCGCTGTCCTGATTTGCTCCAGAGCTGAACAGAGCTCTAGGACCAGAGTTAGATCTCTGAAGTTCCAGGCTGTTTTCCCGTTAGCCTGAGTTTCATTAGGCTGTCAGCCAGGCACACACCTTCAGGGTTCTTCTTGTGTCTGTTTTTATTCCTATACATACAGAACAATTAATGAAAACTTCACCGTGGTGTGTGTGTCATCGTGTGTGTGTGTGTCCCTTCTTAAACAGTCATTTTTAAAATTGTCCCTTTTCCACTAAAGGAAAAGGCTGTTTATTAAGTGGAAGAAAAAAATAGAGTCTGCCTGAATATAATGGGATATTGTGAAAATTAAATAGCTTCAGGAAAAGTACTCTAGTTTTTTTTATGTGTTTTTTTTTTCCCTGCAAAAGAGCTTCAGTACAGTTCTAATTAAATCTTTGAAAATGACTCTTGGAATACACACATTCTGCTGTGTGTGTGTTGGTTCCTGTAAATATTATAAATGGTCAAGTGGCACTATTTTGTTGTTGCAGAAATAACTCAAAGCAGAATAATAAAGTATTTCATTAAAATACATATCCCCAGGTGAGCTTGAAAGATGGCAGCTATGTCACAACCCGTGTTTCCAATGAAGGAATAGAATTTCAATTTTCTGTGGCCATATTATTTCACTGGATCTTGTATATACAATATATAAAATATATTGTATTGTGTGTATATGTATAAATACACAGCAGTTGAAATTATCTGTCTAGTCCTCAGAAGTAATTATGCAGGATAACCTAAGAACTACTTGCCAGCTCAGTTGCAGATTTAACTATATCTAACAGCAGCAGGCACATGATTTGGATGTAAACACACATTTTATAAACATATAACTGAAATTGTTTTGGATGTATATATATTATTTTTAAAAAAAACTATGAAGACTTCTCAGCAGTATCATCATTCTCTGATTCAATTCCTTGGCATTGCTGTTTGATTGCTGTGTGGCAGCTGGAATGGGTTGGGTCTCGTGGACAGTAGTGTTAAGGTGAGCTGTAGGTAACTCTGTAGGATACCATATCATCCCTCTCACAGGACAGGGTGGGTGGGTACATCTGTGATTCAGTGTCATAAAAATGGTACCTGAGTCCATTTAGCCTCCACTCTTGCCTTTACTTTTAAACCACAGCATATTACCAGGTGTGTGGTGGTTTATTTTCTGCACCTCAGTCCTGTTCTGGCATGCCTGAAAGCACATTTTGCTTCTCCTCATGTGAGCTTGAGGTTTACAAGCCAACCTGGGAATTAAAGAAGCAATAAAAAGTAGGAATAGGCTGGCTTGTGAGTTGTGCAGGGGACAGTTTAGAGTCCAAGGCCTGGCAGCTGAATAGATGAGCTTCTGGATATGGTGACAAGCGTAACTCTTCCCTGCTGCAAAGAGTAATGAGAGACCGAAGGGGGAAATAAAGAGTAAAAAATAATAATAATGACACATAAATACACTCAACTGTGAAACACAGTTGTATATGTCAGGAAAAAATTGAGAACTACTTCATGATACCTTTATAATATAGTTCCATACATGGGTGGTGGTGGTTTTGCCTAAGACCTGGGGAACTGTGACCTTTTTTTCCCTCAAATGTCTGATGGTGTTACACAGTATTTGGTTTAGGTGCATCGAAATTGAGTTTTCAGCCGTCCAAATGCCCAAATGTAGCTTCATAAAGGAAAACATACTTCTTTCTCAACTAATTAAATAGGTGGATTGTTAGTGTGGGGACTGAAAGCTTGGAAAACAAAAGGGTGAAAGAGAACTTACTGGAAACAAGCAACGGTGATAAGGGAGGCATACATTGTGTGGCAGCTGAACTAAGGCAAATAGCTATCTGGTCTGAAAGGAGGTTTCTATTGAGGACAGATGTCTTTTCCAGGAAAGCACAGCAGGCCTTTGGAAGCTCTCCTTACGTGTTTTCAGGGCCAGGTAATGAATCTGTGACCACTAGTATGAGAACAGGGACTGAGAAGTTCTCTTCAATGTTTGTCTCGTGACAGCATTCTTCTCCTCTGGACTGAGTTTTATTTGGTAACGTTACTTTATTGCTATTTGAGGTCACTTGAGGCTATTTTAAAATGTTACAGAGATTTTGTTGCTCAGATGTGTAGTAAATATTCCTGTGTTTTCCTAGTTGAAACCAAACTCTGGATGGAAAAATGCCAATTATAACTTTTTAAGACTTAGTTGTTAAGTCATGAAACGGGTTGTATTTCATAGACTAGAGGAAGTCAGCAAAACCCTGGGAAATCAGCAGAGGGAGGATAATGTATGTAGTAGCTGGTGAGAGCAAATCAGTAGTGTAATAGAGCTGTGAAAATAGCAAATGGCCTCCAGTGATGTCTGCATCTCCAGCTGATGCAGGGAACTTCCAGTGCCATTGCAGAGACACCGGTGACCTCCTCTCTGGAACAGTGCATCCAGTGCTGACAGTGCTTGTTCAACAATGTGACCTAAAATTGGAATAGCTGCACAGAAGGGCAACATAAAGAGTCTGTCTTATGAGGAGAGAAAGATTGACTCTTTACTTATCTCTAGCTGCTGGGTTGAAAGAATCTTATTGCCATCCTTTGGAGGGGAAGACAGGTGAGAAGGACCACTTAAACCAACTAAGGGTGCTGCAGAAATCAGTAGGTATAAAGTGGCCTTCCTATCATTGTTAGTTATTAGATGTAAATTCCTAACTGTTGGAACTGTAGTGAAACCATTCTGCAAGGGCTTCTGGACAGACACTGGGACAAACACACTAAGTACTTTTATGAGTTTAAGAGGTTTGAGAAAAGAGCAGTACAGGATGCCTGCAAAGACCGGACTTGACGAAGATGACTGCCCTTTCTGTTCTTGGTTAACAATGGGCAGAGCTGGAATTTCTATGTGTGAAGTCTGTAGTTTTCAAAAGATAACTGGCCTTAAAAATATTCAGTTTAGTGCCCAAATTTGTACTATTTTGTAGCAGCCTCAATTAGCCCCCTCATTGGTGGTGTCAGGAAATTAGGGCTGTGATGAACACAGCTCCCTGTCTCTGTTAGAGCTGGTCCCTCGAGGTCAGGACTGGTGGGCAGGGATCAGGCTGTATAGAGGGATGCCCGTGGCCAGTATTCCAGCTGAAACTGCTCTGTGAGTTGATGAAAGATCCCACCACCCCCTGCTGAAAAGGAATAGGCAAATCCAGCACCGTTTGTGAGCAGGAAACTTAGTCCTGAGCTGAAATAAGTGCTACTACGTTGTATCCTTGAGAACTCACAAGGCGAAGGAAATGTGGTGTAACTGCAGGTCAGCTTTGTGTGTTATAAATCAGCTCTAATTTAAACCTCATTGTAAAAAAAAATCTGCATTAGTCTTTAACTACTGAATTGCATTTTAAGATTACATGGTAAAGCATTTAATTTTCTTAATTTAATTTTCATCACGCCTTGATTATATGGCAGCAATTAGGTAACTACTTTCTTGCTCTGTCTTTTGCCTCTACATTAAAAGATAAAGTTTTATTATTGTCAGTCTCCAGGAGAAGAGTAATTATTTTTAAAATGAAAAGTATGTGGTTTACACATGAAGTCACGCTAGCTTCCATAGCACAAATGATGTTAATGGAAATCAGAGATTTAGAGGAAAAAATAAATGCTCCCCCATCCTTGAAAGCTGGAGAAGCATCTTAAATGAGATGCTCCTTACTGTATCTTTCTCATTGACATTCAAATGTTTTATTTCTTCTCCCTCCTGGAAAGAGAATGCAGTTGTAAAATGCAAATAATTACTGTTTCTAACGTGTCTATTAGTCTGTTTTGTGATACCTGGTTTTTGATATGTGGGAATGTTGTCTTGTATAAGGATACTAAGAAATCAAGGTAAATTGGTCTGAAGTCAAGCTACATGTCTTTGTAGTAGCTGTGCGTATGTACGCGTTCGTATATGCACACAGAGGGCAGGGGGGCTGATCACAGCACAACCCCCTCAGTTCTATGATTGCAAAATGAGCTTTATTTGAATTACTAAATCTTGAGACTCAAAGTTCCATTAAATAACCTAAATCACATTTCCAGAAGTACAGATTGTAGACTAGAGTACATGTAACATTTTAACAACTTAGTTTAAATGTAATAGGTGTTGGTCTTGTTATTGCTGATTAAATACATACATACATATGTATGTGTAAGTGTATATACATATATAAATATACACACACAGCTCTTCGGCTGTTTTCCTTCCAAATTAAACATTTGCTTTGCAGACATAATTTATACTTTGCACATCATCTGTAGTATGCACTTTTTGATTTATACGGACCTGAATGTTAAGTATGTGGGGTTTAAAATGTTCTTTAAAGTACAGCTGGGATACAGAATTACAATGAAGGAGAAGACAGGAATTCAAAATGATTTTGATAAATAGAAATCCCTGTCAGGAATGGAGTTATCCCTCAGGATTTTATAGGTAAAGTTTATTCTGCCTTATGGCCTGGTGATGGACTACATGACCTTTCAAATTCTCCTCAAGCCCTATTTTACAAGTCTGTGATCAATTAATTTTGGCATTTGACAGCTGCTATACATATACTATAGATAATTCTACTGCCTTCAATACTTTTAATGATTTTTTAAAAATTTACACAGTGTGCACATGAAGCACTTAAACTACATTTAAAATGTGTTCTTATTTATTTGTAGGCAGTAGTAATAAAGCATGTGGGTCTCATTTGGCTATTTAGTAAACATGTATTCTTTCCAGCCTGAAACACATTACAGTTCTGAATTTCTATTTACAAGGCTGTAAATCATTACTCTTTATTGTAAAGATACCTCAAGGTTTATGTGCTGTTGATCCAATGTTATTCCTGTTAGTGGCAAGAACTAGGAGATAATTCACTTCATTTGGGAAATGAAATCCTGATCCTCAAAGCAGTCTTGGTGACATTCAGTCTGGAATCAGATTACTCTGTATAGCATGTTAAAGTCATGGCAAGGTGGTCTTCAGCTTACAAGTGTAATTTAGTCTCACAAATAAGTAATCTTGTTAAAATATTGTCAGGTTAATCAAAATTGATTTGCGTGTACTAAGCCCAATGAATGCTAATCAAGTATTGGGTTAGGAAAGTTGAGTAGCTATTTGAAGTCTTTGACAGTTTCCCATTATTCTTGGATGGAATGACTCATTGGATTTGAAGAAACGTTTTTTAAGTCTGAACATCCTTCCAAGGCTGGATACAAATGTACTGCAGACTAAAACATCTTTAGAAATCTGTTTTCAAATCCCTGACAGTGTGGATCACTGTATTTCTTATACCTTGCAGGCAATGAGTTCCAAACCATCTCAGTGCTTTGTGGTTTTGCCATTCTTTGCTATTTTTACCTATCTTGCCATTTTTTAACAAATACTGGCTAAAGGGATACTGAAGATTGTAATGTAGACTCTGTGCATATGAATACCATCCATTTAAGAGACAAGTCTTACACAGTGTATCCTTGGTGTAAGGAAATGCATTTAGAACTTCTGTATGCTACAATTGAAATAAAATTCTTTGTAATTGTGAATTTGTTATAAGATAATGGTGGGGTTTTTTTGGTTTGGGTTTTTTTGGAGTTGTTTTTTTGTGGTGAATATATGATTATCGATATGGGCTAATGGATTATAGACAGATGAACTCCCTGAAACGATGAAGAACAAAATCTGACTTTGCATGGAGCCACCAGGCGCTTTGCACTCTGCTCACAGCCTTTGAAACTCACAACATCTTATTTTCTTTCAACAGAAAGCTTTTCTTTACAGACTACGGGAATGCTGCCAAGGTTGAGCGATGTGACATGGATGGAATGAACAGGACGTGGATAGTAGACTCTAAAATTGAACAGCCAACTGCTCTTGCACTAGACCTCGTCAATAAATATGTGTACTGGGTTGATATATATCTGGACAGTGTGGAAGTTGTTGACTATCAAGGGAGAAGGAGGCATACAATAATGAAAGGCAAACAAGTAGGTATTTATTTGCAAATTACTAAAAAGTAATTAAGTTGATAAATGAACATATGCCATGCTAACTGTTACAGGACTTTCAGGTTCTTTTCTCTCTTCAGTTCAGTGGCATTAGACATTAATAAATCTGTCTGCATGCTTTGTTTTATTCACATCTTAGCCTGTTCTGCAACCCATGGCCAAGTTTCTGTGTAGCATCTTATTAGCAGTGCACCATGTAAGTCACACTCCTCGTTGTGAAATACTTCAGAAGGGAAAATATAGAATCACAGAATGGTTTTGGTTGGAAGGGACCTTAAAGATCAAGTTCCAAATGCTCTGCCATGGGCAGAGACAACTCTCACTAGACCAGGCTGCTCATCCAGCCTGGCCTTGAACACCTCCAGGGAGGGGGCAGCCACCATCTCCCTGGGCAACCTGTGCTAGTGACTCACCACCCTTGTAGTGAAGGAATTTTTTTCCTTATATCCAATCTAAATCTACCCCTTTCAAATTTAAAACCATTCCCACTTGTCCTATCACTACATGTCCTTCTAAAAAGTCCCTCCCCAGGCTTCTCGTAGGCCCCTTCACGTACTGGAAGGCTGCTATAAGATCTCCCTGGAGCCTTTTCTTCTCCAGACTGAACAAGCCCAACTCTCTCCGCCTGTCTTCATAGAAGTGGTGCTTCAACCCTCTAATCCTCCATGTGTCCCTCCTCTAGACCTAACAGTTCCATGTCCTTATGTTGGGGACTCCAGAACTGGACACAATATTCCAGATGGGGTCTCATGAGAGTAGAGGGGCAGAATCACCTCCCTTGACAGTGGGACAATGGAAAGTTACTAGGGTATAAATCATTAATGAAAAGCACATGTCCTTGCCAATTCAGGAAAAGCAGGCTAACAGGCAAAAGAAAGTGAGAGAAAGAGTAGCAAAAGCTATTGACTTGTTCAGACATGTCTGGTTACCCTTAAAGTGCATTTTGTTGATGGCACTGATCCTTTTCTGAGTTGATCCAGATCTTCAGGGTCATAAGTACAAATGCTGAGGCTTTCTGAGCCTTTGAGCAGTCTGCTGTTGTTGCTTCAGCTTGGTGAGCAGGGAAGTAGGTAGCAGGGAAAGGAAGCAGAATTTTTGTATGTCAAATAATAAGTATTTATTAATACAATGATAAATATTAATTTAATAGTTAATATTTAAATTACATTAAAAGAAGAACCATTGTACTTGTTCTGCTGTCATTCTTTGCTTGCCTCCAAGTAATCAGAATTTACAAGAAGACAACAGGTTAGCATAACCACCATTTGAAAACAGGCAGAAATTGTGACAAATAATAGTTTAGGGTGCCTGGCTAAATAGCTAACAGCACCCTGTTTTCTACCAAATTATTCGCAGTGTTTGCCCAGTTGTTCTGGAATAACAAATCTTGTAAATTCTTCCCCCCCAAACAGGAAACATTTTGGAATAGATTAAACTGACAACTCTCTTACAGACTTACAACTGAGTTGTGCCAATGTCACAGGAGATATGTCTGTGGGTTTTTTTTTTTTTTTCTTCTTTCTGAAATTTAAATGCAAGAGGATTCAGTGAGATTCTTTATTCTCAGCACTAAGAAAGGAGAAGGATTTCTGTTTCTTTCAATATGGGGGAAGGCTATTGAAACGTTGGCCTTTCAGTTGGTCACTGCTATCATAAAAGCAGAAGATTGTTTTTCTACTCAAATGAAAAATTGATGATTTCACTACATTTAGTGCTAGCATTCGCCAGGATCAAGTTACTCCTCATTAGTCCAAGGAAAGAGCAGACCAGAAAACTAATCTCAAGAAATTTTAGGGATTTAAATTTCTTTTATAAGGCCTGCTTTCCAAATGATAGGGGTTTGATTGATAGCCTGTGTGCCTTTTGAAGGAGGACACTTTTGTTCACATGTAAGATAGCTGGAAAGGTTCATGAGAAGTAAAAACCAACAAATGCATAAATTAAATGCGGATAGTTAAGTCATCATAAAATGCATTACAAAAGAAAGTGACATAGTTTTAATAATGTAAATATAGAAAACTCTCCTGGGACTAAATAGTAAAGCTTTAAACTGGCTGCAAATGGGAGCTGGGAAGAAAGGATTATAATGCAGGGGAGAGTTCAACAATTTAGTACAGATGCATCATTATTTTCAAGGCTGTTTTCTTTTCCATCTTGCTATAATTGGATTGAATTTTTATTGCATCTTAAACGAACACTTCCATTGATCTTAATTATTTTTTATTTTTCTTTCTGGGCAAGAGCAGAATACAACAGCAAGATATGGGCAACTGGGGGGTGATTTCCAGCAAGGACTGAAATATTTGATGCATAACAAAGGGGCTTTTTGGGGGTTTGTTTTGTTTTGGGGGTTTTGTGACATATGTCTGAATTTGTGAGCAAATGAGCTAAGTAAATACATTGTGGTGAACAATTTATTGATTAAATAAGTAAAATATTTAGCCTGTGAGTATCTGAACACCTGCCAACAACTTCCCTTTGTTTCAGCTTTCAGAATTGCTCAATGATAGATGATGTACAGATTTAGAAAATGTAAACTAAGCACAACCTCTAAATTCTCAAACACTTTAAGTGTGATCTAACTTTAGGTAATGGGCTCACTTCAGGTAATTTTTGTCCATGTTCCCAGGCACATCACAAACAGATGCAATTTTAGAATTCACTTTTTTTGAGAAAAAAGGCAGCACCATCTGACCGCAACCAGAGTCAGAAGCACCAACACAAAAGGAGCACAAGCAGCCCTGGGGGAATTTGCTTATCATTTATTTACTTGAGAAGATAGTTGATTGGTTATATCTTGCACTATTTGCCTTGCTTTGATTATAAACAAATCTATCAATTCAGCCTATAAACTGTGTTGTAAATATCTAAATTTACTGTATTTATTACTTAATGCTAGTTAATATTACTTAATTCATCTAAGTTGTCAGTTAACAGTAGTTAATGCTACTATTAGTAAATGCTACTATAAGCTGTTGCACTTCACAAAGTACACAGGAGTCTTTAATTTAAAAGAGAAACTGGGAAATTCAGAGGATAAATTGAATTTCGAATTTTCTGCCCTTGTAAGAAGCTTTTCTAATTATAAACTTCACACTACAACAACGTGAACTATACTTGTAGGATAGTTTTTGGTTATTATTCATAAATATTTATGAAGATATTAAAAAATCTTTTGGTACTGTTTAGCATGTCCAAATCACAGTAATGTTTGATGTTTAAAAATCATAAATACACCTAAAATATTCAGCTAAAATGCTGATTTATATATTCATTTTTAATTTTATTTTTCTTTCCCAGGTTAGGCATCTTTGTGGCTTGGCAGTATTTGAGAACTACTTATATACACTTAATTCAGATAACCTCAGTGTTTTACGGATAAACAGATTTAATAGCACCGATGTCCAGTCTCTTGCTAGACTTGCCAATGCTAAAGAGATACGTGTGTACCAGAAAAGGGCTCAGACAGCAGGTAAGATCAAACTTCCTCTATCTAGGAAATGTGAAAATGGGTATTAGGTGGATGTTTGGTTCAAAGGGTTCTTCCAGTATCAGAAGATGCAGTGAAGATTTGTCAGTGCAGCAAAAATCTCTGTTGGTTCTTCATGTGCCCAGGTTTTATGTCCTTTCTGCCAGCATTTCTGGATCCTTCAGCTTCTAACATGACTCTTTCCTGAGCATTCAGCTTGGAGAACCACCGGGCAGCCCTGGGCTGCATGTTTGCTGGCTCCACACACATAATTATTTCAAATTTAACACTTCCAGTATTGTTAGATGTCCACAATACCATCCACACACGTGGGTCTCAGACCTCAGAGACTCCTTGTGTCTCTGGGCATACTTTTCAGACAGACTGCACATCTTGAGAGAGCCCCCATCTTTGGGATTGCCGAAAAAGTGTGGAGATGGGGACAGCTGGCTTGCCTAACTGCCAGCACAGCAATTGGGTTGAGTCCTCCTTGGTTTGTATAAATCTCATCTTTGCCTTTTGTGAAAGATATCGTTGTTTCTGTCTAGAATGTAAGATTTCCTATAAGCTCAGATTTTTTGCTAAAACAGCAATTTCTGAGGTCTGTAGTCCTGCATGACTCTGATAGTGGCGCTGCTCACATGCTTTCTGCATTCGGAACAGCAGTGATTTGGGGGAACTTTGTGCACAGATAGCAAAATCCTAAATGCTTGTAGCTTTAGTTTTCTTTTTATGAGAATTGCTTTGTGTGACTGATAGCAATAAATCCTTGCCATGACTGCTTGGACAGAAAAGCTAACACGTCAATTCTGGCAATCAACATTGATGTTATTAAACAGACTCACCGCTTCTAGAGAAGTTTCTGAAGTGGGGAACAAACTCTAAATTGATGTAGACTGGGCAAACTCATTTTCACCCCGTAGCTGAGGGCATTGATTTGCAGATGTCGGTGTCTGGAGGAGGCTGCAAAAGACTTTTTTCTTTGCTACAGGCCCTGCTTTGTATCCCTGAGAGACTCAGAGAGGTTGAGCAGAGACATGAGCGCAGTGTAATCTTTTATTGCATCGTGTGATTACTCTGTTCCTCTTGCCCTTTGTTCACTTTGCTACTTCTTGTGTTTTGAATGGACATGTTTGTTGCTTGTCAAGATTCGCTTTAGAGGCTCTCAGCTTGGTAGGGTTTCTGTATACCTTTAACAATCTCAACCTTAAAATCACTTGATTACTTAAAAAAAAAAAAAAAAACAAACCAAACAACCCAAAAGCTAAAAGGCTTGAGAGGAAGGAAGACAAAGAAGAGAAAAACAGGGTTTGAGCTAAAATACTGTTGATCTATTGTAAGCCAGTTTAGTAAATGAAGGATAGCAAGATAGATTTTGTCTTCTCATCAGATTTGCCTTTAAAGAATTAAAAAAAAAAATAATGTCACATATTAGTCTGCTAATTTAAAACCACGTGTTTGAAAACAAGAAGTCAAGAGAAAGGAATTATTTAGCTTCTGCAGCTGGATCTCTGTCCCAACTTACAGATATGGAAAAATAGTACTAGGCTGCTTCTGTCCTTTAGGTACTGTGCAGGTATCTGCCCCAGAAACGTGCTGTCTACTGGAATTGAGTGAATAGCAAACTGCAGCAGCAGGGCTCTGTTCTCAAAAAGCCAACCAACCAACCGACCAACTGAACCAAAAAGATAAAAGAGGGAGAAGTGTGAGCTACCCTAGGCGAGAGCTGCATGGCAACCGCTGTGTGGAAGCTTATTCAGTGCGGGTGTTGGCATAACACGATGGGTAGGGCTTGATGGCCACAATTGGACTACGTGTCTGTTTTGGCTATCAGCTGGAAAAAAACCCACCTTCCTTTGTAGTTATATTCTGGGGAATGATTTATTGTGACACAAATTCCTTCTTTTTTCTTTTTTTTTTCCCCCCTGTCTAAACTTTCTACATGCTGATGCATATAATTACCTTGTTTTAAATGGCTTTGAATTGTGCTGTTTTTCACTTGCTGTAGTCAGAAGCCACGCATGTGAAGTGGACCCATATGGAATGCCGGGGGGATGTTCGCACATCTGTTTGCTCAGCAGCAACTACAAAGCACGGACCTGTCGCTGCAGGACTGGCTTCATCTTGGGAAGTGATGGCAGGTCATGCAAAAGTATGTTATTTAAATAAAGGAGTTTGCCAGCCACTGATATTTCAGAGTGGAGTTCTGGGTGTTATTTAACATGCTTATCAGTAACAAGAGAAATCGCATGGGCTGCTCTGGGGGGGAATTTGCTCGCGACGCGTACCTGACACTTTGTTCAAATACACCTTTCATTCCCTTAAAATTATTTGATTTGCCTTAGTTCATGGAATAAATTAAACCTGGGATGTGGTTTAAGGTATTTTAAAAATCAACACAAGTTTTTAGTTATTTAGTCTTAGTCTTTCTTTATATCCCATACACTCGTACATCACATGGGTCCTGCAATGCTGTTAATTAGTTTGTCACAACTAATTTCTACCCATACAATCAACTCGGAAGCAGACCGTTCATGTGAGAGCAAATTTGATTTGTGTAACTGTGCTGTACCTAACATCAGGTATGCAATGCATGTGTGTACCTACAGCCAAGAGGTTGAGTGTTTTCGGGAGCACAATTTTTGCCTGGTTTCTTGATACAATGGCGCTGATACAGGTCAGATGAAAGGTATGCAACATTTAGATGGATGCTGGTAAATGGGTATGTTTGTTCTCAGTCAAACTTCATATAGTTTCCCCTAACCATTGCAACAAAAAAACCCCCAAGAGGCATTAGGAAAAGTATATAGGAAAGAAATATCGGTGTCTGTGTTTTGTATCACAGTATGAAAAACCAGTGTGCGTTGATTTGTAGTATTCCTTCACATTAGACAGGAATTTGCTGTAATCTTTTGCCTTGTTGGTTTCTGAGAAACTTCAGGTGAAAAAAATGGTGTTTTGTATTTGCTGAAGTTTATGGTCTTGTTAGATTTAACGATTACTTCAGTCATGGTCTACATTACCCTGATAGATCCTAATGAATTGTAAAATTAAATGTCTACAAAGCTGTATATGACCATTTCACAGCGGCTGCAAAGTTATTTGGTGATCTAGCGTTGCTTTTCAGCGTGAACTTTTACAGGAAAGAAAATAATTAGATGTAAGCAGCTCACTGAAGTAATTTGTATTTTAATTAAGGTAATGTAATTAGCTAGATTTCTTGAGTTTAGATACCTTCAGAATATATGAAAGTTTAATTTTTGGTATTGAATAACACTCCTGCTCCCCCACTAATTGTGCCAGTTAATTAAACAGCAACATTATGCACTGTAAAGAAGATTAGGCAGCATCAGTTGTTTATGTTTGTAATCTTTCTTTTGCAGGACCAAAGAATGAATTGTTTCTTTTTTATGGAAAAGGACGCCCAGGAATAATACGGGGAATGGACCTGAATACCAAAGTATCTGATGAGTACATGATCCCTATAGAAAACTTGGTCAATCCTCGTGCTCTGGACTTCCATGCCGAAACCAATTACATTTACTTCGCTGATACTACCAGTTTCCTAATTGGACGACAGAAAATTGATGGCACAGAGCGAGAAACAATCCTCAAAGATGGTAGGCAATGCTAACTGATAGTGACATTCAGAGAATCTTACCAAGGAGAAGCGAAACTGACATTTACAGATAATTTAAAGCTCTATTTAAAACTTCCATGGAAAACAAACCCAAACTTTGAACTGAGTTTGAGATTCTTGGTTTAGTACAACTTCCTGCTTATTTTCATGACCGCAGAAATGCAAAGTTTGGTTAAGTTGCTCTGTTGTGAATCCTTACTTTGCCAATTTTGGCTTCTGCTGCCAGTGAGTAAATCCTACATATCTTCTCTAATCTCTCAGCAGTTTGTTACAGGGTGTCCATAATGTAGTTCAGTGTAATCATTCACTGAGCCATACTGTATCCTTATCGACTTTATAAGACTTCTTTACTCCAACCTGTATCGCAGTGCCAGGCCTGGAGCTTAGTCCAGTGGTTTGGCAGACTGAGACTTCCTGTCATGCTTGCAAACTCATTAGGAAAAGCGAAAATGCAGGTGATTCAGTGTTGTCTTTTCTGATGCATTTTCTGTTGTGTATGTGGGAGCAGTGGGAAGACAGAAACATTCTTTGGAACCTAATTAAGCTGTTTCTGCCATTTACTTACAGCAATGAGAGAAAATACCAGCAGTTCTCTAGTTTCCATTTCTCCCAACACACTTCACTGAATCTCCCTGGTCTGGAATCATCTCTCATCTTACTAAATGCTGTTTCAGTGATAAAACCTCCAATTTGTTAACCTGTATTTATTTTTCTTTTATGGACCTTTTCATAAAAGACTGCTTCAGTAGGAGGTAACTACTGCCTCATTTCCTAGTACTCAAGACAATAGGCAGTATGAATATTCATCTTGGACTTCAGAGAGCTTAATACCTTTACTTGTGAATGGAAGCTCGAGACAGTGAAAGAAACTAAAATACCATTGTTTTAGCAGGGGGATTTTCATTCCCTGTCATTCATAACCCATGTTTTAATCCACCCGTCTCAGAGAGGTTATCTCCTGTTTGCAGTGGTATGGAGCTCTTTTGGGATAAGGTCTCTCCACAGACCTCCAAGTCTGCACAAAGGTCCCTGCAGTAGGAGTTGCAAGGACCAGCTGGCTTTTTTTACTCTATATTGGTCATGGCTTAATAAAACACAACTGCCAGAGTAAATAATGAACACTCAGCTGTCAATCTGGTAATTCTTCATTGTGAAGATGGAAATGGCTAATATACTTTGCTGAACTTCCATTGCTAACCTTCTTTTAGTAAAGACACATTTCATTTTACAACTAAGTAATCCAAATGTGGAGTAGAGGAAGGACTGGACTGTATGTAGATTTAAACATTATAAGGCAGCACCAAGGAGCATCCTTGCTGAAAGGTGTATAACAGGTTGAGATTAATCAAACAGAAGAATAAACTTTTTATACCACACCAGCAAATTGCAGAGACTCTTTCAAATGTTTAAGTTAAACTACTGCTCTTTTTAAGTACAACAGAGCAAAAATACCAATGCAATACCAAAAGTTTTCTGGATTATCCAGTGATGTATTATTGGTGGTCCTAATACTTGCAAAGACCAAAAACATGTTAGTGTCATTCTTCCCCTGCTGTTCCCCCAGGAGCTTGCATTGTTAATCAGAACTTGGTGTAGTTTCATAACTTTAAAGTGTGCTTAAAGAACGCTCGTTAATGTATTTTTCATGATTTAAAAAATTAATATGGCCTCCAGCCATACCACCTCAGTTTTTATTCTTGTCAGCTCTCAAGAACTCAGCAGGGACAGATTAAATCGTTCCTCGGTGAAAGGCTACTAGAGAAAATCAGGTGTGTCAGGAGGTGGTTTAATATTCGCTCTGAACAGCATGCTGCTAAGGAGCTCTATCTGTGGTAGGTGTCACTTCTCAGATTAGAAGTTGTCATTTTTTGTGACTATCAGGTTTTGCAAGAACAGATATGCTAGCTCAAACAACACTGTAACTCAGATAATTATAGTTTGCCTACATCAGAGCCTGATCTTACAAGCTGTTGACTGGGAATTGAGAACGCTGAGCACCTAACACTGCTGGAGTTTTCATTTCTCATATAGTTTCAGCTGTGATTTCTTATTCTTCACTTCGGGAAACAAACCGCTGTGTGGTATTGATAACTATTTGACAGCCCACAGCACGGCCAACCCTAGAGTTGGCAGCACAACTGCAGTAGTAGTGTACTTTCACCAGTAACAGAAATTGCTATAATTACCTTTTCAAACTTGCATGTGAAATCAGTTTTTAAAATTAAAAACTGGAACAAACCAGACGTTTTTAAAGAGTTTTAAGTATTGTTCAGTTGAAGTTGAGCATAAATACAAACTTTTTTGTTGTTCTTTACTTGCCTTTGTCCCCCTTATGTTGTTTGGGGTATCAAGACTTAGTGTGTTATTTATTCACCTGTAAATATTACCAAAGATGGTCAAGGGCTAACATTTTGCTTATACAAAGGTTTAAGTAAGTCTTTAAAGATCTTTGGAAGCTGTTTAGCTGGTTGGTATATAGACAAAGTATTTTTTCACCAGCTTTCATGTCAATTAGTATTTTAAGCACTGTTAGTGTATGTGGTAGACATTGATTAGCTAGGCCATTCTGTACCAAAGTACACACTGTGTTTATAATGTCTTCCATATTTAAAACCAACGTGGCAAAGTGTTACCTCTAGAAATATGAGGTTTTAAAAATCTTGTATCTATATTCAGTGTATTTGGAGCCCACATACTGCTGCTGGTTGTAAAATTCTGGTAGTATTTCCAGAATTAGATCTGTCAAATTTTTCAACTAGCAAATGAACAACGAACAAAATGATACATTTTAGTCACATCATCCTTTTCATGTTGCAAGGGCTTTGCAGCAGGAAGCCTGGCTTACTGTAGTCAAATCAGTTTTGTTTAATCAGAATGGCAGAATGGCCATTCTTTTGTTCATACTTTTTAGATGGGCTTCACATCAAATAAGAAATGTATTTAAAGCTTTTACTTAAGTAGAAGTTAACTTTAAACCATAAATTCAAGGAAAGGACATAAACTGTCTCTATAGGATACATTTATATATATATTATATATATATATTATTTATATATTTATTATACTTATAAGTGATACATTTAATACCTAAGTAACATGAGGGTGTTGTATTTTAGGTTTTTTTAAGTTAGATTCTAATTGGTCTAGAAATAAAGATATCCCAAAATTGCCACAGAAAGTATAGTAGCTATTATATGAAACTGAATAGATTTGGAGCAATATGCTCCGAAGAGCTTCATAATATTTAGCTTTGCTGTTGATACTAATACAGTCCATAATTGAACTGTTTAGTCTCACAAATAGTAAAAAATCCCAACACATCTTCAAAAAGGTGATCTTCTTATTGTAAATATTGTGTTTAACCCAGAATGTCTAGGTCAGACAGGAAAAAAATAAAATGGGTTTTGGACAAATTGCTCCTTATCCTCAAGCTTGATTGTAGCTATGTCAGTGTTGAGTTGAACAAAATCTGCTGAGCCCTCTGAGCCCTAAAGGACTTTTCTTTCACTCCTGAAGCTCGTCTTTCTTGCCTGTTCTGTTCATCAGATTTTCTCTGTGAGCCTCGGGCTCCTACCAGGTCCTTGGTGAGATGCTCTATTTTTTTTTTTTCCCCTACCCTACTTTGCACTTCTCACTTCTCAACACACTTGATCGCTCCAAGGCCAAAGGCTGCTCTCCCTCCTTCAGAGAATTCCAGCTGACTTTGACATGGCCTTTTTAAAAGAATGTAACAAAGGCACTGAGAGAGCAAATAAAACCAACAGTGTCCATCAGCCTGGGAAAGCTGGGTGAGCTGCTAGCAGGGATCTCATCCCCTCTGACTGATCTGTGGTTATTTAGGCCTTTGACTGGATGATTCTTGTCAGCCTGGATAGTTGCTGGCTTAGCTATGTCATCATTCTGTTGCTTCATATCATCTATCTGGAGAGTGAATTTTGACACCATTGTTTCCTTCAAGTTCACAAGGAAAAACAGTTCCCAAAAGCATAGTGATGTTTAGGTACATCAGAAATACAGGTAGAAGTTTTAAGCAACATCAGTATTTTCCCCCTGTAACTTTCTGATACTGTGTTTTACAGGATGTAGTGTTGTCTCTACACCCATGATTGAATTCCTAACTTTAGATCTAATGTGTTAAGTGAACGCGGTTCAGTTATTACTACAAGGCTGTCATGCTATGACTTTGAGTAGCCAACAGCTTCTTTTGAGTTTCTATTTTCAAACACCAAAAATATACTGAGTTATCTCTCTTAATAAGGGTATCCTTGTTATTTTAAAATTCTAGTACACAGTTCAAATCATAATCATAGAATCATAGGTATGCTGAAGTTATGAATGTTTACAAATAAGGCCGTTCCATTAGTACTTCCTGATGATTGTATTATGGGGAGGTGTCTTCGTGGAGAAACCTGAGGGAAGGTTTAGATGAAGGCAACACAGTGCCACTGCACAGTGGCTGATAACAGCTGAAATGTCCCAAAACAGCACTTCAGGAGTTCATGTGAAGTTGCTGCCTGGAAAGCTGACAGTTAATTTGCTGTGCCTGGCAGCACAGTTCAAATAGTAAACAGTTATGTTCAGTTTAGCAGATTTTCACACTTGTGTCTGCTGTTGTCTGCCTTGACTTCAGCAAGGCTTTTGACACTGTTGCTAGAACATCCTCATAAGCAGGCTTAGGAAGTGTGAGTCAGATGAGTGGACAATGGGGTGGGTTGAGCACTGGCTGAATTACAGAGCCCAGAGGGTTTTGATAAGCAGCACAGAGTTTAGTCAGAGGCCTGTATCTAGTGGTGTGGCCCAAGGGTCAGTGCTGAGTCCAGTCTTATTCAACAGAGTGTACCCTCAGTAGATCTCCTGATGATAAAAAACTGTGAGGAGTGGCTGACACACCAGAAGACTGTGCTGCTGTTCAGCAAGATATTGACAGACTAGAGAAGTAGGTGAAGAGGAACCATGAGAGCAAGCATGGGGTCCCAGACTAAGGGGGGAATAACTCCAGGCACTGGTACAGGTTAGGGGTTGCCCTGCTGGGAAGAGGCTCTGTAGAAAAAGACCTGTGAGTCCTGGTGGAAAAAAAAAGTACCTCTGGAGGTCATTTGGCCACAGTGCCATCATGGCCAAGAATGCCAAGGGTATCATGGGTTCATTAAGAAGAACATAGCCAGTAGGTTGAGGCAGGTTATCGTCCTTCTCTACTCTGCCCTGGTGAGGCCAGTTCTGGGCTCCCCACTTCAAGAAAGACAGGGAAGCACTTGAGAGAATCCAGTGGAGTGTACAAGGATGATTAGGGGACTGGACCATCTCTCATATGAGGAAAGGCTGGGAGAGCTGAGTTGATTCAGCCTATAGAAGATTGAAAGTATCTGATCAGTACTTGTAAATACCTCAGGGGTGAGTGTCAAGAGGATACGGCCAGACTCTTCTCAGTGGTGCCCAGTGATAGAACAAAGGAAAATGGACACAAACTGGAACACAGGACAGTATGAATGAAAACTTATTCACTCTGAGGGTGACCAAGTTGTGGAACAGGCTGCCCAGAGTGATTGTGTAGTCTCCTTCTCCGGAGAGAATCAAAAGCCACCTGGATATGATCCTGTGCAACCTACTCTAGGTGATCCTACTTTAAGTAAGGGGGTTGAAGGGTATCTCCAGGGGTATCTCTCAACCCCTGCCATTCCCTGATTCAGTGAATATATAAATGAGATTTAAGTAGGATCAGTGATTTTGTCATATCAGCATTTCTTTAAAAATAGTAATACAGTATTTTTCTTACATACATTGTGATGAAAATCTCTCTGTATCATGTTTGTTCCAAAAAAATAATTCAAAAAGCCTCCAGCCTGGATCAGAAAGTGACATCAACACTGGTGAGAGAGAGTGAATCTGATGAAAGGTTGCATCTAGATGGCATTATTGGCTTAATGCAAACATAAAAGCAATTTAGGTTCCTTTTTCCAAGGCTTTAAGATTCTTGTCATTGAGATTGTACTGTAGGATTGTATATCTGAGTGTGACACACAACAAATACAGTCAGTATTGTCAGGAAGCCTTGTAGTAAGTGTGTTGGGAGGGTGGGGTGGGGCGAGGTAGTGGGGTTTTTTTTGTTTGTTTTCTTGGGCTCTGTATACCATTTCAGTCATACTGACCTTAATTTTTACCACAGCAGAAGGAGGCAGCAATTTGGTACTGGCTCAGTGGGAATGAAACAAATGCAGCTGTTATACTGTTACCCTGTTAGAATTTTTAATCCAAGCACAGGCACTGGCTCCCTGTGACAATATGCCAAACAAGGTAGCAGTAAAACAAGTGTTTTCACCCGAAGTTTTACCTCAGAAAGGATACTAAAGCAAGCAAACGAGGCTTCCCTGGCTTTAGGAAGGCAGTGAGAGGCAGCAGCCAGTATCCCGCCCCTCAGCCCAGGGCGCCATGTTGTGGCTGCCAATCAGCCCGGTCTGGTCAGGCCCAGTCCCAGCTGCCCCTGAGGAAACCAGCCCGGGCTGGTCAGGCCCAGTCCCAGCTGCCCCTGAGGAAACAGCCTGTCAAAGGGCCGGGCTGTGTGTCAAGGGGTTTTGTGGGCACTGCAGAGCTGGTCCTGCCTGGGAATCCATAGCTCCTCTTGCCCAGAGGAATAATCCTTGTAGGGACTGTGAAAAAGGGAGTAGGCAAGTGACATGCTTGGGCTGCTAGAGTATCTTTACAGGTGAGAGAGAGGGACTAGAAAAGGTGGTGGACACCAATGCTGTGGCCTAAGTTCCATTACCCCCCTTGGTATTAATGGTCCTCTGGTATCACCTGAAAAAATGGTGGATCATCCTGTAAATGAGAGTGACCACACCAGGACAAGCATGATGTTACATCAGGTGTGTGGCAAAGGTGGTTAGTGCCTTAATCTTTTCAGTGCTACAATGGCCAGGAGCGAATGACTGGAAATTCTCCCCATGTGCTTGCACTTTAAGATCGTTCTGAAGGAAAAAGGGAAGGGTATGATGAAGAGAGATAGAAAGCCTTTGAGAGACCTTATGCTATCAGTTAAGGAATTAGGGTCATATGGGACAGAGTTCATTTAATGTTATGGGATGTTAGGTAAACTTTAATAAAAACTCCCTGCTTGGGGAATTGTTTTGCTACTTCTGAAATGAGGAAACCTCCATGCTCTATGGAATGAACATCGTTGCCTTATTTTAGCTCTGGATGGAGCCCTACTGCTGGCAAACTCATGAACACATTAGAACGTGCATTGATCTTTACTCATGCATTGCTTAATTAACTTGTTAGTAATAAATATGCTAATAACATACTTAGTTGTGGAGAATAACTTTGGCACTTGTGATGTTTTTGCTTATGTGTTTTGTGAGGTAAAGGGACAATGGAACCGCTGTAAACTGAATGTCTGACAGAATGAAACTTGTGATTTGGGAAGAAGCAAAAAAATCTAGAATACTAGACTTGATCCTGGAAGCTGTTCTTGACTTGGGTGATATTGCTATTTAGGGTTACAATTAAGTAGGATTTTGTTAAGCTGTGATTTGCCATCGGTGAGCTATGGTTAACATGTGAAGACTTTTGGTTTACACAAGTTTTATGACTGGTCTTTGTGTTTTTAGGGTGTTTTTCAGCAAAAAAATAATCCTGGCATACTCAGCAAATTTTAATATTGTATCTTGGCAAATACAATTCAGATTCAAGGAAATAATCTAGTTTAGCCATATGGTTTATATATTGTCTACTGTTTATACTAATGGATAATGTTAGAATGTAGACGTATAATATTAATCTCATTGCTGACTTCTCTCTTTTCCCTCAACAGATCTTGATAATGTAGAAGGCATAGCAGTGGACTGGATTGGAAATAATCTTTATTGGACAAATGATGGCCACAGGAAAACAATTGCTGTAGCCAGGCTGGAAAAAGCTGCTCAGAGTAGAAAAACTTTGTTGGAGGGAGACATGTCCCACCCTAGAGGAATTGTCGTTGATCCCGTCAATGGGTATGTTGTTCAGTGCATGTCTTCACAGTGTAAAAACAGGGTTGAATTTTACTTAGGATGGGGTTTACAGAATCATGGTCTGTAATTCTGGCAAAGCCTACAATAATATCTGTATTTCCTGTCCAGTATCCTTGTCTGAAGCCTTCAGAAAAACGTGTGTGCCCAGACACTGTTGAACCTTTGCCAAGTTAATTCGAATGTGATTCACCTTCTTCTCAAACAAATTGAGTGTATCAGACCTGTATGTATTTTAATACCAAGTGAACATTATGATACTCTCCTTTATTTCTGTCTTTTTAAATCTCAATTTCTAAAGATAATTATAACAATATCCCTGTACACATTAGTTTACAAAACTAAATGAGACAGGTACTTTTCATTACTTACCAGCATAATTAATTGTGATAGGCTGCATAATAAAAAGAAGATTCTATTAGTGTGGCATAGTTGTGGTTTACCTAAAAATTCAGTTACATTTATTGAGGGAATTTTCACTGCAGAATTATGTAGGCAGGTAATTCTAGTGTGGCTGGATTGATTGCTGTTTTCCTAGTCCTAGAATGTATTTACACTCTCAGGCTTTCACTTTTGAGCTTGTCCTTTGAGGAATGGAAGTGGCTGTGGAAAGGCCACAATTAATTAAGGTCAGATAGTGAGGATGTAAAATCAGACCACAAACCATAACCATACCTTCAATTACTCTGTTAAATTTTCCAGCTCAGTAAATGCATGGCACAGGAAATAGTGTATGAAGATGTATTGTCTGGAAAGGTCTATTATATAAAACAGTTTTCTAATAAAATAGTGTGCCCTTCATGATTATACTTCTCGTGGAAGCTTTTCCTGAGGGACAGAATTTATTATGGCATTTTAATTATGTTTAGAAAATATTAGCCTTGATTTAACCAATGTAGAAGCATTAACTGCATTTTGAGATACAATTAAAGCACATTAATGTAAATGTCTGTTACTGTAAGCATGTTTTAGCTTATGACATGATAACTAGAACAGCTACAGACAAAAAGTTAATGGGGAAAAGCTCACTAATTGCTGTTGAGCAGTCATGTAAATATTTGTAAAACATATTTTGTCTTCCAGTAAAATATGTACCATAGTGACCTGCATCTCTGCCTGAGCTTTTGGGCCTATGAACATTTTATAATTCTATGACTAAGTCTAGTGGGTTTTGAATCAAACATGCAATGAAGTCTTATAACCCTCATGGATCAAAAATTGTTTGGTGTTCTTAGCATGTATTTACAAAAATAGTAAAAAAACCCAAAACAACCCTCTATTGGAAGAGACAGAGAAGAAACAAAAAGAGTTCATTTGTATTTCTGTATACCTGTGTAATGGTGTTGCATTTTTTCCTCTATCTTTTCCAGTTTCTCATATAAAAACCAAATTGATGCAGTTATGCTTGTACATAAAAATGTATTTGAATAAAATTTATGAGCAGTAGATTTGGCATCATTTGCACAGATTAGAAAACAAGGCTGGTTTTTACTTCAGTGTTTCATTCTTTTGTAAATTCAGAATTTAATTTCCAGGAATTTATTCTTCAAAGTACAGACAGGTTAAGTGGGTTAAGGATCACACAAAGTATCTCAGAAATGTGTACAATTTCAGAAGCATAAATCTGGAGAAATCAAAGGTGAGGCACATCAGTACCAATGAAATGATGACAGCTTTAACAAGCAGAATCCATTTATGATCCATATGATGTTTTTCCTCTATTTAATGCTTAGTAATTGAAGTTCTAGATTTTACTTTAAAAGTAAACATCTGGTATGTAGCAAACGTACAGTGACATCAATATGCTGAAAACATCATACAACCTGAAATGCTATTTAGATGCCTCACACTTCACATACACAATTCCATGTCTTTCCTCCCATGAACCTGTTTTTCCGCTGGTGGGGAGGTAAGTAAGAGAAAAGTGGTCCTTCTTAGCATGTTTGCTACCCTCTGCTTTTAAATAAGTTCAATTTAGTTATTTTAAGTTGTTGAAATCTCAATTTTAACTCTGTAATAAAATATTACGGAAAAGATTAATCCAATAAGAGCGGGGGAAAAAAACTCAGAAACATAGAGTGTGTTCTGCAGTGTCCAACAGGGAACAGCTCAGAGAACTCAACTGAGCTAATACTTTTAGATGACTGACAAGCTTTAGATGCTTGCTTAATTTTTCCTAAGTAGCATAACTACTTATTTTTCACAGCTGTTTTGGCTACCTACATTGCTGCACTCAAAACCATAAAACTATGCAAAAAAATGCCTGCCAGCTATTTTAAAAATATTTTTTTATAGCCATTTATCTTTCTAAACATTTTTGTGAGAGACAGAGTGCTCATAATAGTTTTTTGAGTAATTTAGCTGCTTTCATGTGGGATGTGAAGTTCACAGAATGTCAAGGTTATCCTGTAGCTATTAAACTAGAGTGCAATTAATTCACATATTGCAGCTTTTTTGATAGCATTAAGAATAATAAAAAGCAGGTTTACATCATAAAGTCAAATTAGACTTAGCCAAAGGAGAGGGGAAAAAAAAAAAGAATAAGTAAAAGTTTGAACTTTGTGACAAAGTTTTTTAAAAAATACTAGTTTAAAAAATAATCATAGTTGCTTTGTGATTAAATATGATCTTAAATAATTCTTTCATTTATGTCAGTAAGTCTGTTTAGTATTCATGTAGTTCATTATAATATGAACAAAACACAGTGTCATTTCATCAGCATCCAGTACTCAGGGAGTGTAAATACAGTTGTAGAAGGAGTACTGGAAAAAACCATGGGAAAGTCAAAAGTCGCTCTGGCTTGTGGGTGTGCTGTGGCGAGCTGCTGTTAAAAGTCTACAGCATCATTAACGTGATTAAAACAGTGTCTGAATGTTCATTTTTGTAATTTCATAGCTGGATGTATTGGACAGACTGGGAAGAAGATGAAATAGCTGACAGTGTGGGAAGAATTGAGAAGGCATGGATGGACGGCTACAGTCGGCAGATATTCGTAACATCAAAGATGCTGTGGCCAAATGGTTTGACTCTGGACTATCGTGCCAATGTGTTATACTGGTGTGACGCCTATTATGATCACATTGAAAGGATATTTTTGAATGGTACTGAGAGAAAGGTAAAAGAATACTGCTGCTGTTTTGCCACAGGCATGCTCTTACTCTGGATTTGATTGTGTTATTTAAAAATGCTTCTCAAGCTTTTTTAAAGTCTGCACAACCCTGCTGCATGTGCAGTGTCGTCTGTTGAAAGAAGCAGTATTGGGCCTCTCCAGTAGGAGACTGTAGCACAGCTTAAAATGTTCATCTTTAGAAAGTGCCACAAAAGTTGATTTTTTTTGTTTTTAATCTATTTTTCTTATGTGAGTTACATTTTTATTGAGATCATGAAGCTACAAAGAGCATTTCAGTAGGAAAAAACCCTTCATTTGGCTCTGCTAGAGAGATGCTTTCATTTCCCTTCACTGGATAAGCTGCTGTCAATGAATCTCAGCACCCCGTTTGAGTATTTGTTGTAATAGTCAGAGGGGAAGCACTCAGCAAGTGCAGTCAAAGATGGAGAGAGATTGTTTTAGTTGTTACTAATGGTTATACTGTCTGGATTCAAGTCTGTATAGAAAGTCCTGTCTTGTTTTGTAGAAGTAACAAGCACAGAACAGACATCTGGAAACCATTAAAGCTTAGAGTCTGCTAATTTGGGGAAGGTTTAGCATCTGCTTCATAATGTTAGTACCCTGACAACTGAAAAGTTATTCTTGATTGAGAACAGTGGGGATTAAGTCCTTCTGCAGGAAGATTTTGTGACAAAGTGTGTATGACCTGTGACATCTCACTTATCCATCACTTATTATTCCCTGTGTCCTCAATGTGATCAATACACAGATCTCTTGTACTGAAAGTAGCAACTGTAGACACAGTCCTCCCTGGAACTCATCCCTGTACAAGCTCAAATGGTTGTTATATTGTTTTTAAATTCCTATTTATGGAGTGATTTGTTGTTAAGCTTGTACTAACGCTGTAGGGTTGCAGTTTGTCATAATGGCTAGGTCAGGATTTGCATTTGCATCTACTTTTGTTCCAAATCCATTATGGTCCTGTAATGGAGTGGAGAAGAGTGCAAACACGTTGGCAGAAAGGCATTTCCTAATTAGAGATCTTGTTCTACTAGCAATACCAGACTTCCTCAAGAGTTCCTGGACAGGTCTAGGAAGGCTAACTGCAGCTGCACGTGGGTGGATTACTAGGCTGGGTTTGCCTCCCACCAGAACTGGTGAATAACAAGAACAACCTGATTTTTCAGGTTTTGATCTGTGTAACAATATTTCTGGTTTGTTGGGTTTTTTTAATGTCTTTTTCTATAATCCTGTGGTTTGAATAAAATGTATAGCCATTTGAATGGAATCAGTGTGGCCACAAATAACTAGTAGATACTTTTGATGCTGAGTAATTTCTTCTTTATTATAGGATATTTTGGTCAAAATTTAAACTGGGTCAATGGCATCTTTACTTCTGCAAGAGTCAGTATAGTGAAGATTTGGGGGGGATAGGGGCAGGGAATTCCCTACTGTAATTCCAGCAGTAGGTGCTAGATGAGTGACTGATGGATTAACTGAGATGAGCGGTTCTGCCCAAAAGAATTCCAAGCCCAAAGAGAAAATTGGAAGGGCAAAAGGGAATAATGCTTGTCACCTTATCAATGCAGTAGTTGTATCTAGTGGGCTTTATCTCCTTGTTCTCTCAGGCTTGTGTCTCTAAATAGTGACAAGGGAGGGTGTCTGCTGAACTACTTCCTTCTCTCTAGAGGCAAGATAGAAATACACTGTTGGGCAGTTTTCTATGTCTTTTTAGAGTATATAATTCTAATTATTTTAATATACTTGATGGTAAATTTAGACTCTCATAAATTTTCTTTTCACTCTGTAGGGATTGAAAATATTATTAAACTGTTTCTTTATATCAGAAAGGTTTTCTGTAGTGGATGTTGCCAGTCTTGTGAAGGAGGCTCGAGACAAGAGCTATAGGAAATCACATGGGTTTAAAACATTTATATGGCCAATAACACAAAGACAAGATTTGGGGTGTAATTTGTAGTGTTACGTATGAGTTAATAAAACAGAGGTAGAAGGTGCATGGAAGAAGGTTTTTCTTATTTTAGAAACAAACTGTGGCATGTTTGTTGTTGTAGTTGTGAGGTTTTTGTTTGTTTTGTGGTTTTTTTTTTAATCACAACCCAAACTAGAGAGGATCTTCACAGAAATAAATAAACGATCTCTGCACTTTCCTTCACACTTCAACAAAAATACACACCTCAAACATACTGTTCTTTGCTTGAAAAGAAACAGATATTTGATATACTTGACAGATACTCAAAGTTTATGTAAAGAACCATGCTTCCTTGCTAGGGCAGAAGGTAGATATTTACTGAACATAATAGTGGCATGGTTATCTATATTTCTCTGTGTTATCTGATAGACAGCACTTAAAAAGAATTTATAGGACGTTTTGAAGTTAGATATTGATGCTGGTTAACAGAATGGCCTTACACTCTTTCTTTGATTTTATTGCATTAAGTCATTATGTTGGAGCATAGTGGTTATCTCAGCTTTCTTATTTCCTGTTGTGTATGCAAAGGAAAAAAAGAATAATTATTTTTAATCTTGCTAATACTCACCTACCACTAATTAATTTCAGGTAGTCTACAATGGCAAAGATTTAAATCATCCTTTTGGACTATCACATCACGGAAATTATATTTACTGGACAGATTATATGAATGGGTCAATTTTTCAGCTGGATCTGGTTACTAGGAATGTGACACTGCTAAGGAGTGAGAGACCACCTTTGTTTGGGCTCCAGATTTATGATCCACGGAAACAGCAAGGTATTTATAACACACAATTTCTCCAAAGGTCTGTTGTAAAAGGATATTTTCTCTTACAGTCTCCTGGTACTTTGAGGTGACTAGATGAACAGGAGTAGAACAAAAAATGACTCATGGCCTGAGAAAGATACTTTTCCAGTGTTTCAATCCATGAATTTTGAAACTGATCATCTCATACTTGCTAAAAAGTGATTCATAATATTATACCTGTCTGAATTTCTTCTGTGTATTTACACTGCTTTTATTGCCATTTTTCTTGATTGTCAAAGAGATGCTGTGAAAGTATAAAATAGAATTGCTAACATATACACATTGGCTTATGGCCAGAAAATATGTTATTACACTTACCTTTCCTTAAATATGATCACAGATCCTGTCTGTCTTTTCTGTTTTGTAATTTTTTCCTCCATCTGTGTTTACATCAGCACTGTATGACTTAATCCCTAGAAAGGATGTAGTGCTGTTGTGCATCCTTGAGAGCAGTGGAAAAACCCATCATTGTTGCTCCTTACATGTAGAGAAATGAGATAAATGCCATAGGTTTGCATGGGTGGAGTTTAGAAATTGCAATTGCTGCTATACAGATGAATTTACAACTATGTTTTACTGAAGAAAACTTTGGAATCCATTTACTACATACAATGTTCAGATGAGTTGGTAAATATTTGATCTCTTTAATGAAAAGAATTCTGGTTTATGTCTACTACCAAACATAAAAACTAACACCAGGAATTAATATAAATAGAATACTGTCTAAAAGATCACCATATTAATGTCTGTACATCTCACTGATTTCTGTAGACCATATTTTTTGATCTATAGAAGTAGAACATTTCCAGTTGAGGAGTTCTACAAAAAACCAGAGACTCTAGTGTGTTGGCAATCCTGCTACATTTGATTCTATGTATGAACCAAAAAAAACCCCCAACTATAAATCTCAGCCTTTATCTGAGTGCTGCTTAGTACAGGTACATTTCTTTCAACAGTCATTTCTTTCTTTATTTATGTATTTCATAAACTTTACAGGACCTTATATAAGTATTACGTACATAAATGCCAATTTTCTTTTCATGGTATCACATTCAGATGTGGATATGGGTACTGTGATCTTGATATTCATTACTGTTCTTAGCAGTGAGAAGATTTTTATCTGTGTATACAAAAATGATACAAATACATACACACATAAGTATATGTATACATGTATATGAGAAAATAAAGTATGATAGCATTTTCCCTATATATACTCGTATTTCAGATTTTGGGGGTTTTATATACATTACATACTAAATATGTTTTAATTGCCTTTTATCTGATCTTAGCAATTTTTTTCCATTCAATGCAAGCAGAATTGGTGATTTACAAAAGGAAGAAATGGTTGAGTTTTCAGAATGGTGCTAAAGTATAAATTTGGGAGTGCATGTGTGTACAGGCAGAATACTTGGCCTGTAATATCTCTGTGTATAGGGTTGTTTAATTTTTTGTTCCATTTTGAAATATATATTTGCTGAGTTATATATGTAGTTATTATTCTTTGGAGGAGGCAAAGATTTCTCTATCTACAAGTACATTTTCTAAATTTTCCTTGGGAAAAAAACCTTTTTACACTGTCTCACTTAACCATCTGAGACCCTACTGTAAAGCTTAGTGATTTTCTTTACAACAGGTTAATACAAAATCTTCTCTTTCCTGCTGAACAATATCTTTGTATGTCCAGCCTGGCTTTCTTAGGGAAAGTCATTGAGATTATTACATGATTATGGATTGCTGAGGTCCCAACAGCCAACTGGTAATTGGTTTTATGTGAACAGAGGCAGTGTTGAAAGTTTCTCCTTTCTGATATTGTAACATCTAAATTGTCAATACCTAAAGCAAACTGTAGTGTGTCAAGGTCATTATAACAGTGCATCTCTTATCACAGGTGCTTTTCAGGGCTTCTCTCTAAAGTCATGTACAAGCATATTGTGTTTAATTTAATTTCAGAATACTTTTAACTGTGTCTGCTAAGGCAGGATGTGGTGATTGTTTTAAATACTTAGTGCTTCTGCTGCTTTATTTGGTATTCAGAAACATCTTCTGTTTTTTCAGAAAAAAAGGTAAATTTAAAAATAAATGCAGTTGCTATTAACTTCCAAGGAAACCAACACCAGAGACTGAAGACTGAACTATAACCTCTCAGACATTTTTGGATGACTAAGCTCAAATCCTGAGACCGAGAATTTGGCTCATTAATGCATTCTTTGTTTGAAATTGCAGTTGGAATTTTGTAAACTGACTGCAGCTTTGAGAATCTTCTCTTTTGTCATGCTCAGTTGATCTTACATTGTTTCCAAAACAGCATAAGCATTTATTTTAAAGGAAGTGAAGCTAATTTGTGCATGTGTGCTTGTGGTTCTTCTAAAAGAGCAAGATGAAGTCTGGATCATGCGGTGCAGAGAAAACCATAGTAGTTCATTTCATGGTATGAGTTGTATTTTACAGCTTGTGCACACGTACCTTAGAAACATTTGGCTGTGATATTAGGAGGTTATTGTTTTGATGCTGCTGTTACTGTTGCTGTCTACACAAGCAGAAAGCATGTCAATTCATTTTGGCATAGTTGAATTGAGACTGGCAATTTTATTAGGAGGTCTTTTACAGGATACTTGACTGTGCCAATACTGCTTTACTTAGTACTGTGCATAGCAACATCAAGTTTCTCTGGTATCTCCTTAAGAAGTGATGTTTTTTTTCACTGTCTTTATACCTCCTGAGGCATGATCCTCTTGCAGGAGAACTTTTTTGTTTCCTTGCTTTCAGAGTTTAGAATTCATCTTACTTTCTTAGGCATAGTCTTTGGGTGTCTATACATCAGGAATATCTTAAAAAATAGGGAGGTGATGGGAAGTACAGTAATCATAGGGAGTTGGATTTACACACAGCATATGAACCTGCCAAGGCTTGTGGGTATTGCCCTGACTATGAAGGGGCATTTCATATAAATATGAAAGTAATTCTGTTGTAAGTCCATTTGCAGCAGTTAAACTAGCCTCTTTTGAAATCAGTTGGTATTTTAACTCCTCAGATTGCAAAGAAGAGCTACTTGAGCCCCAGGCTGCTGCTCTTCATAGGTGTAGTATGATCCTAAAATTAGGCTTATAGAGTTTTAGCACTACTTGAAGTTAGGTTTATGGGAAGGTAGAAACAGAAATGGGTACTCCTGAAAACAGAAGTACAATGATTGCTAAGTAGGAATAAATACTTTGCTGTATCTTTTAAATGAGATTAAACAAATATGTACAGTAGGTGTATTTTTTTTTTCTTCTGAAAACGATGACCAAGGTGCCAGCACATTGTTGCCTTACTGCTGGCCTTTTTTAGCAAATGAAAATGGAATCAGCCTAATTTAATCACATGCAAGAGTGATGCAGAGCATGAAGAGCAGCAGCTGTTTTAAAAGCTGACAAAATGTGAAAAACATGATAATAGCTTTTGAAATTTTGGATATATTTTAAGAACACCCATATCAAATAGCTGTTACCACCAGCAGTTGAAGAAATTTAATTTCATAAATATTTGGTAACTAAACACATTCCAAGGCTGACTTAATAAAGAGATTTGTACTGCATTTCAGAAGGCATTTTAGCCTAGGAATCTCTTCAGCAAGACTGATGGGACTCAAGGTCTCATTGCACCTTCAGATTGAAGATTTCCTGAAAGTTCACTTTAGGATCTTCTTTCTGTAACTCTTGGTACTTGGTATTTTCCTTGTTGTCATTCTCTCTTTTATCACTTAGCAAGTAACCTACTCTGCTGTAGGCTCTCATCCCAATTATGAGGTTAAGTAGGAACTTTTTATCTTCAAGGCAGACCAACTGACTTTGATCTAGTGTTTTAATATTGATTTATTTTAAGCTTGTATTGGGCATCACAATCATTGTGAGTTTTCCAAGTGTTTTCTGTATTTCTGCTAAATGGTCTTTTATAGCCTTATTCTTTTCTAGTTATCTGACAAACTCATTTATATTCTTTAATTAAATAACTGCAGATTTCCTTGACTTGTACTCTATATAATTTTTTATTTACTTTTGAAGATTATATTTTGGTTGGTTTGGCAGCTTCTATTATCTTCTTAAATCTTTGTGCTACTGACATTCTTTGATTTGTATAATGGTTGATCCTGCACAGGTGTAGAGAGTTTCAAGGGTACCTTTTCTGACGTGGTGCTGTACCTGAGGTTTTCCAAAGTTTAGATGCAAATACATCTCTTACTCTTTTGAGTAAGAGTTCATATTATTTGGGTTTTGGTGAGCAGAGATGTAGTGGAGTTACTTATTTTACAATGTTTTAGACCATCATCTAAAAGATAAAGTCGGGATCCAATGAAGTATTTTATGTCCCCAGTCGAAATTAGAGTCTAAAATTGTGATCCAGCTCTGCACTTCTTAGAGACTTCCAGTTTTCCCTGTTATTACAGCCAGGTTCTTGCCATTCTCTCATACCCTATCCAGTGAAATTACTGGTACCACAGTGGCTTCCCACAGCATTCTGTATTAATTATTTTCAAGAAGTTTATTTGAAAACGTGTTGGGCTTTTCACATGCTGTAGACACATTTGCTTTTGAGAAATTATGTATGGTGAGTCAGGAAAAAGTCTTGGAATAGATTATTATGAAATTCTCAAGGTCTGTAGTGTAAGATGGAATGAGGTACATCTTAAAATTTGAAAATTTCAGAGTCTTAATTTTCTTGCTAGTTATCTGCTGTTCATTTGATAATTGAAGATGTTGCCCTGCACATGTGGTTATGGCTCTAACAGGACAGTTTAATATGTGTTTTTCCAGCTATCTCAATGACAACCTAATATTATATTTTCTGTGAAAAGAGAAGAGGTAGTACTTTGAGGAGAGGGAATTGAGCGGAGTCTCTTTTAACCCAGGGAGTTGATGAATGTTTTATGTACATAAAAAGGAGAAGCTGAGGAAGGAACAGTTACTTTACTGGGAATGGAACATGAAAAAACATCGTTTTAATTTAAAGTTTTGATGCCTGTGAATTTTATAGCTTGTCTAATCATACTCTGTTATCACCAACACTTGGAATTAACAGAGCTTTGTCGAATGCCCTCAGCAGTTTACAGCTGAGCAATTAGGTCATGACCAAAGTGACCCAAACAGAAATTGTAACAATTGCTTCAGTGAGCATTGATTTTAAGTCTACTTGGCTAAGAAATGAGGTATTGAGGATGCAGCAGTTCTTGGTAGATGATTAAAACACCTGACAGCTGTCAGTATCTTTGTCAACAGCATACAACAGTATGCTGACAACAGTATGTCAACAGCATACAACTTCTGGGAAGAAACAATAACACTGGAAAAGAAGGCAGAAAAATAGCAAGTGTGCTCAGAAAAGAGTAGTGGAATATATATTCTATCCGCTGTAGATCTCATCATACTTTTAATTCCTGTTTCCTTTCTCTTTTTCTTGGTCTACATTTGTAGTCACATTGTTTTATCATGTGCAGATGCCAAGATACTTCCAAATATTCCTTTGTATACTATTTAATTTCTTAAAACAACTCTGTCCATGTGGCTGTGTTGTATTAAAGGTATTGTAAGATTTCTTCCCCTCAAAAAAAAAGTGAGATAGAATGTTGTGAGCTGATGGCATAGGGTTTGTTTTCTTCTTTTTGCTGTTCCTACAGGTTATTGCAACCTGTAACTAACAGTGTTTAAATATTGTAACCTGTGGTAACGGAACTGTGAGAATAATGTACTCCTAAAATAAGAGGAAAATAATGTTAAAAATTTTTGATGTGCTTATGTTCTAAATAAAAAAAACCCTACCTGTAGCATGGCTATTGGTTTTAAAGTTATTTTATTTCTCTCTTCACAGGTGACAATGCATGTCGTGTTAATAATGGAGGGTGCAGCACTCTTTGTTTGGCCATTCCTGGAGGCAGAGTTTGTGCCTGTGCTGATAATCAGCTTTTGGAGGAAAACAGTACAACATGCATGAGTAAGTTGCTTTTTTTGGGGTTTTTAAAAGAATATCTGAGTTGATACTACTGTTAAGGGATGGGTAAAGCTGAAAGTACAACAAGTGTGTGCAGTCCTTAGAGGCTTTCTGAGGTTCTGTAAGACAAAGAAATATTTATTTCATAAATATTCTTGTTCATTAAATATAAAAAGGATTTTTTTTTTAAATACAAAATTGTAGTACAAAATATTTGAGGAAAAAATGCACTGGAAAATATTTCAGAATATCTAGTATGATAAAGCACATAAATACTTCACTGTCCTCTTCTAAAGTATATCAGAAATAACAGAAAATGTTGTGATTAAATCCATATAAACTGGTTTAAGATTATTATATGTATTAAGTATCTTATATAAAACTCTGGCACAGAAAATGTTTGAGCTGAAACTGTTCATAAAGCATGTCAACAAGTTCTATTTGTATTTAAGAGGACCTGACACAGACTGCACAAATTTCACTGTCTTAAATCTCTTCCTTTGATTTAATAATAATAATAATAATAATAATATAATCCTCATCTGTGGTACAGAAAATACAATGTGGTATCAATGTGGTATTTTCAATTCAAAATAGTAAATCATAAGATGATAAAGGTTTGTGAAAAAATGTTTAGGTTTCATATCTGTAACATACTCAAAATTACCTTTCTTTTGATCTCCTTGATCTGTTTCTTGAAGTTTAATGTGCAAAACTTTACATAGGTCCCCAGCAATAAGCCTAGCAGAGATGAGTAAAGCATAAGGATTATTTCATAACATGATGCATATTATTGAGCTTGCAAATTACCTTGAATTTCACCCAAATACATGGCTGGCAGAGCCATCACTGTTGCTAAAGAACACTATTTTTCTTTTTAGCAGAAAATACTGGAAGGTGGACTTCTCCCTGGTAAGATGGAATGTAAGCATTAGGAAGAGAGGTTAGATACTTTCAGATCTGAATGAAGCAGGTTGCCAGCTTTTTCCCCAACACACTTCATTGCCCGGCTGTTTCCAAGGACTTGGGATTTCCTCCTAGGGTCATAGAGCGATGCGTGGTATTTACACATTAAGCATTCTGAACCTTATGTTGAGAAATGTATCTGTCTGGATTTATCAATAAGCTTGGAGCTTGCTACTTAATTCTACCTCAGTAGAATTTTATCCTTTCTTCTGTGCCGAGTCTGTACCAGTGCATCATGCAGGTGTTTGAGTTGTTGCTTGGATACAAGAATCAGCTTTCCTGTAATCATTTCCCAGCCTTTAACATGCGCCAGAATTTGGTCTGTGTCTGTAAGAATATTTTTCTTTTCACTGCTGATGAGGCATTGGGATATTTTAAACTGGTATTTTTACACTACCATCTAAGCACCAATTTAAAAAAAAAAACCCAGTTTGAGTGCTATTCTGTTCCATGTTCCTCCATTAAAAGTATATTGCCTCAACCGCACACTCAGATACACATGCTGCTACAGGCTTCAGCTGGAATTACCTCAAATATGCAAAGTGTATTAAAAAAAAACCCTCCAAAACTCCTCTGAAGAGCAATAACGAGGACTGATATCTATTTCTGTAGAGGCAGTATTGCATTCTCTTTGTATCAAGCTGATAAAATAGATGTGCTTCTTGGATGTTTCTCCTAGTTAAAGATGGAGAAGTGCTGGCGCAGTTGTGCAAAGCTGAACAGTTTCAGTGCAATAACAAGCGCTGTATCCAGGATCGCTGGCGCTGTGATGGGGATGATGACTGTCTGGATGGCAGTGATGAGCATTCTGAAATTTGCTGTATGTATGCTTTCACATTTTAACTTGCAATTCTTTCTTTGTTTTTAAAAATAAGACTGAGGGGTGTCAAACAAAACTGATAATCCTTAGGTCATTCATGTAGATCTTTAATTTTCTCCTTTTCCTGTGTATAATAATAGTAATCCTTTCAAATGACACACATATACTCGTGTCATAGCATAGAAAGCAATCATCTTTTTGTTCCTGACATCATTTCCGATTCTTTAGATGTTGGTGTTTTTTGCTTTGTTTCCCATGATTACATTCTTTTTATATCCAGGTCGGAAGGGAGTATCTCTAGTCCAACTTTCATATAAAGCAGGGCCAACATCACTTTAGGTTCTAGGAAAGCGATGGAGCAATTAGTCCTGGGAACCATTTCCAAAGACATGAAGGACAAAAAAGTGATTGGTAATAGTCAGCATGGATTTATGAAGGCAAAGTCATGCTTAGCCAACCTCATAGCTTTCTATAGTGATATGATTTGCTTGGTGGATGAGCAAACAGCAGTGGATATTGTTTATCCCAACTTCAGTAAGGCAGTATTTTTTTGCTGTAGAAGAGTCCTGCTGTTGCAGTGAAAAATAACACAAAGCATACCAGTTGTGTATATGTGTCATTCATGGAAGATTCTTAGGAAGCCTGCTATAAAATTGGAGTCATAGCTGTGAAAATTCCTTTCCTTACTTGGTTTGTTGCAAACCCTTTTTCTGTTATAAGATCGTTTCTCTAAGCTGAAAGGCTTTTCCTGAAATGGAAATACATTATGTTTTTTCCTAACAATTGTAGACATTGAGAGATCCACTCTTCTACTCTGCAGCATTGTTCTGTGCGGCTGAAAGCTCTTACCATAGTCTCTCATTCTTATCTCTTCTAGAAAAAACAGCTCTTATCTGTTCGTAGGTTTTTGTGGGTTTTTTTTTTCCCCAGTAGAGGTTTTTTTCTATAGATCTCACTGCTCTTTTCTGAACTTTGCCAAGTGATCCGTGGGGTTGGGTGTCCAAAACTGGATGCATGGTATGTCTGCTGAGACCTTTGCAAAGCTGATTAGTCTGAGAGTTGATAGTCCTTTCTGTACATCTTTGGGTAAATCCTACCTGCTTCACACTGGCCTGATAATACTGATTGTGATTCTCTGTAATGCTTAAGTCTTTTTTTCTGTGTGGCTGGTACTTAGTTTTTCTGGTTTTCCCATATTTTTTTTTTTATTTCAATAGCTCCATGTTGTACCCTTTTCAAAACATTTGGCCAGTTCTGAATTCTAGTGCCTACTAAGATTTTAATTTAACACCAGGCACTCTTAAGTGAGAAGCTCGATTTATAAAGACATTGCTCAACTAATAGACAGTGAGAAAGAAAATATTTTGGCAGAGTTGACTTGCTTCTCATTTAAATTAGTGTAATTTAGACCAATTCATTGGTGAAAGCTTGTAATTCTGAAAGGATTTATACAGATATAAATGAAATCATAATCTGGTCCCAAATCTATATATGTTATATAGTTTAAGTGGCCAGTATGGTAACAGTAATGTATCTTCAGCAGTTACTATGGTAACTTCAGTAGTTCTTTTTGAGTTAGTCTGAAATATTTGTAATTATGAATAGAATATGCACACATGTCAGTAAATATATATGAGCAAAAACTTAACCACCATTTAAAACAATATCTATGTCTAGTATTGAAGTGAGACTTATGAAGTCTTCAATTTTTAATTTTCCTTCACGGATGATAACAGTTTCATTCTCCAGTCACATTGCAAACTAGGTTGTCTCAGATGTATTATGAGACTTGGAATACTTTTCTGTTCAGATTATTAATTAATCTTTCCTTACAGTGTTCTTGCAGCCCCCCACAAAACACTCATGAAGGGTTCATGTGCTGTTGATATCACACTCGGTCTGTGTTGTTTTCAATAGGAAGAATAGGTAGAAAGGTCAAAGATAAAAGCTACTGAAATGTCAAGGATAAGCCTGGAAGATGTCCTTTCATTTTAAATACCGTTTGTTTCCAGATATATGTTAAACTTTAAAAAGAGGCTGTGGATGGCTGAGTCGGTGGAAAGTAGCTTGAGATCATTTTTTAACTTAGCATTTGAAACTGTGTGTAGTTTACTGCACTTGTGCAGATCAAGATTACCAAGATCTGCTAATAATAGATTCTGCTATTAGCATAAGAGAGGCAGATCATATATACTTAACCACAGCTGCAAGAGCGGGCCAGTAGCCTTCATGTAATTCCTGTGCATTCAGTCTACATTGTTCCCGTGCTACTTGGTAGCTAGTCAAAACACCTTTCTGAGACACCTTGTTCACTCTTCAATCCCATATTTTTTTGGTCAGTTTTACCCTTTGTTGCATGTTTCACTTTCTGACAGCCACAATTTCGTGGTGAGTAAACAGCAGATCAATGTGTGGCCCTTGGCAGTAATGTGCATCGGTTTAGAAGGGTTTTTTAACCTGCCCAAATCCCTGCTCACGGTGCTGTAATGTTTTGGAGATGCACTTAGCCACTTGCATCTGCTCCCTTTGGTGATATGGTTTGTTTATAAGCACTTCAGTTTGCAAACCTCATCACACTGATTAAATGTGATCCAGGACATTTTTCTTTAAGGAAATAGTGACATTGTAAAATGCTGCTACCTTTCATGACCTCGTAGTTAATAGAAGAGGATCTCCATGGTGACACTAGTTTGATAGGAGAACCTTTACTATCCTTAACTTATGATTGAAGTACTGTATTTTTATTTTTTTAAATTGACTGACTTGCTGAACAAAACTTATATCATGGTGATTTTTGTATACAGGACTAACTGCAGCACCAGGGAATACTATTTCACTTATTATTTTCATGTCATTTTCTCTGATAATTTTCTTAGGGGAAAAAAAAAACAACCCTCACTTTTCTTTCTCCCCAGTCAATCATAGCTGTCCTGATGATCAGTTTAAGTGCCAAAATAATCGCTGCATTCCCAAGAGATGGCTTTGTGATGGAGCTAATGATTGTGGTAATAATGAAGATGAATCAAATAAAACCTGTGCAGGTAAAAATTTTACTTGGTTGTGCATAACTCCAGTTCCATAAACAATTCAAGACTGCTGTGAACTGAACAGAACCAGTCTGCCACTAGTAATCTGATTATTGCCATTTTAAATTCATTCAGATTTTGATACTGCTAAGGCTAGAATATAAATTATATTTTACTTAATCCTTGTGCTTGACTCTGCTTTCCAAAGTAATTCAGCACTTAATCTATCCATATGGGTTGACTGTCAAAGCACTGCTTAGGTACAAACTTGTCCCTGCTAAATCTTTTTTGGCAGTTAGAATTTTGTTTGTTAACATGCTGTGATGAGTGCCATGTCACTGGTAAATTTTATTTTATGCTGACAAAAGCATAATTAATTAGTTATTTAGTTTCCCCTTGCTAGCTTGAAATTCTTTTCATTTGTAAGCTATTAACTGTATAGTGGATTTATAAGGAAATACCAAGATGAAGATTGTTTACTTACTGCACTGCAATAAATCATGGAGTTCCAAGTCTGTCCTTTGCTTGTATGGAGATGATGTTTAGTGCTGCTCAGTAGAGTACACTGAACAGTACCTAAATATTTGATGTACAAAATATCAGACACCACTAAGCTGATGACTGTTTTAAATTGAAATGCAGTCATAAGCAACGTGCACTGTGTATTAAATTATTCCCTGAATTAATTCTCTTGATTTAAATTTTCATATGTGTAATACTTGTGCAGTTTGGCTGAAAGCTCTTTAGTGCAAATGCAGACATAGAGTGTCCATATCACCTCTGTGGAGTTCTTGTGGATACATCTTGATATCCTTTGACATTCAACAGTTTCCTTTTGGGATAAGGGACTGATTCAAATCCTTATGTATCCCCTTTACATCCCTATGTCAGCTGGCTGCAGGATACGTTTTGTATCCTTGTTTTTCCTTTAGTTCCTGCAGTGTCAGGAAGGTTTTGAATATTTTAAACTACTTCTACTGTATTTTGGGCTGTTTCTGTAAAGAAAAAGGTAAATGATAATTGTGAATAGGGAATGAAGAAATATTCTTTTGATTATTGGGATTTCTAATGTATCAGTGTTTTTTTAAAGTGTGGAATCACTTATAGATGAACTCTAAAAGCTTAAATTGGGAATCAGAATCTGTGTCAGGATAGTGACATTGCAGTTATGAGTTTGCATTTTGAATAAATAAAATTGTAAGTGATGTCAGGTTTATATGTGGTATCATTATTGAATTTTTATTGTTCTTTAGCTTTCAAAGGAATTTATACAGCTACATAGCATGATTTCTTTTAGAGGTCTTTATCTCTTCAGAAGAAAGATATACATCATTTCCTTTAATGGATCTTTACAGTTGCATATTTCCAAAGGCAAAGATTCCAGGAACAGTGGGGCTGTGCACATCACACACATGTTATATTATCATTTTTCTCTGTAAACATGAATCTCACCAGATCATTGTTTCTGTCATGACATAGAATTTGTTAGTATTCCACTTGTAATTTAGACATTTTTATGCTCTAATTTTTGATTACTTCATCTCTATCCCTAACATTATTTTAACATTATTAATGCTCTTGTACCACCTGTTTTTGCATAATTACACATAAATCTTCATGTCCTCACATGCTGAAGAAACCACTAGAATGCTGCATAGTAAGAGGTAAAACACAGTCCTGCAGATGACCTCAATTTTCTCTCAAATCAAAGCAGATGAAGGATGTTTAGTTAGATCACGTAAAGTGAGATCCCCTCCAGGTACAGACATGCACCAGGAGACCTAACAGATGTAGTTCATTTCCCTTGTATTTTTGGAGTGTTTTGTCTTGACAGCAAGAACGTGTCAGGTTGACCAATTTTCTTGTGGGAATGGACGCTGTATTCCAATGTCATGGCTGTGTGACAGGGAAGATGACTGTGGAGATGAAACCGATGAAATGACATCCTGTGGTGAGTAGATTTTCTCTTGGGGGGGAAAAAAGCAATATTGTTCTATAAAAAGGTAAACAACAAGGATCTCTTTTTGCATAAAATGAGGGAAAAAAAAGAATATGGGGGCAATTCTGGCTTTGTGTGAACTGACTTCTTTCTGAAATGGCAGCTGCTATAGTGTCAATAACACATTCATGTTTTAGGTGTTGCAAATCAGTCAAGGACTTTTCAGCTTCTCATACTGCCCTGCCAACAAGAAGGCAGGGGGTGCCAGCTGGGAGAGGACACGGCCAGGACAGCTGACCCCAACTGGCCCAAGGGATATTCCATACCAGATGATGTCATTCTCTGTATATAACTGGGGAGGCAGTTTAACTTAAAGGGCTAGCAGAGTATCAGCTTTGATTGTGAGCAATTCTGCTGTGGATCACTTGCTTTGTATATTATTTTACTGTTATTTATTATTATTGTCTTCCTTTTACGTCCTATTAAACTGTCTTTGAGCAAGTGAAGGGCTGTGTGGTTGGTTTAGGTGCCTGACTGGGTAAATCACAACGCACTGTCACCCTCAAAAATTGATGTTTATCTCAGCCACATACCTCTTCACATAGGCCCCCTCAGCATATTCTAGATGTCAATAGGAGACTGTTTCAAGTCTGAACAGAAGGATGTTGTATTTTGTGGAAAAAAGGTTTTCTTGGTTATTTCATGAGAGAGTATCAGCAGCTCTGCTAATTACTGCTTTACTGAGCGATGCACTCTGTCTAATCAGCTGTTTCCAAACAATTAAGTTTTTAATAAGTCAGCATGACTGCCTTCATCTGTTTGGCAGGTCACAGGTAACTGCTGAGAGTCTTGAGAGCAAAAGGGTCAATGGGGTGTCTGCAAAATAGTGTATCAGGGTGTTCCCTGTTTATTAGGTAATATTTGTGATATTATTTGACTTACTAATGGGACTTGGCAAGCATGTCTCAATATAATAGGATGTGTTTCTGAAATGGCCTTTCAAGAGATTTCAAGAAAGAGTGCTGACTGATTATTTTAGTAGTGTCAACCTTGTAAACATGAAGTGACAGGTTCTGCCCAAAAAATTAAAATCTATAATCTACTTGTTAGGCCACTCAGTAGTTAGATGGGTATTTTTGTCAGATACAGCTGATACTCTAACTTGATCCACTGCTAAAAAGATCCTGTTTCTTAACCCAAATCAACTCTGACTGCAATGCAGTTGATAAAACATTACCTTTTTATTTGTCTATTTGAAAATTCTTACTGCTGTAAACTTCTAAAGTTCTGTTACTGGTAACAGCTTTTCTGCAAAAAAAAAAAAAGAGAATATTATTAGGTAGACTCCCAATTGATGAGCTTCAAATCAAGTAATACCTGCTGCTTCCTGAGGCAGGATAGGTGCTCCCAAAGGACTCGCAGTATTTTCCGTCGCATGGCACTTGGTATGATAATAATACATCTGATGAGCTGCACCTTGTGTTCTTAAGAAACCTGTCATCTTCGTCATTTTTCCCATGTGTTTTGTTTGGTGTCCTGTCAGCTGATCTGGAATATATCTACAGATCATCTAACCAGCTCTTATTTCACCTGCTGTTTTCATTTTGACCAACCTTTACATATGTTTCATGTTTAGAATCTTGCTTACGTATCCTTGAGCACTGTGGTTGTGCAAATGTGTCATTTTTCATACATTTAATTAATTTCATTGCTTTACAATGTGAAAGTAATTACATTTCTTTAGCTATTCTTTTTTGTGGTACATATTTTATTCTGTGAAACAGTCAAAAATTCTTTTTGTGTTTGCAGGGTTTTTTTATATGAAAGCAAAATCATGCTTTGCTGTTTGGTACCGTTACAAATCATTGATGTTTAAATGCATCAGTCTTCTGTGTATGAATAAATACCTTTTGGCTCTGAATGAGTCAAGAACCTAAGCATAATTCTGTTGACGTGTAGCTGAGGTGAGCAGGACTAGAAAGATGATGGCAGTATCATTATACATACACTTTTTGTTAAGATACAAGCAGATTTACTGAAAAAACATGACATTTCCAAAGTTTTGAAGAGAGACCAACCTTATTTTTCTACAGCTTCCATAAAGGAAATGACTTGTGGTCATTCTTTATGTCTGTCTCTCAATTTGGTGTCATACCATTCGCACTCGGTAATGCAAGGGTGAAGGACAAGAGCTTTTACAAGATAGCTGGGTAGCAGAGAGAAAGGAGATTGGTGTTTGCACTGTGAGCTCCAGAAGCACCTTTCTTGCTTTCTTTGTCTGCGGGGCAATTGGCACAGGGGTGGCTGTGAAAGCTTCAGGATGGGCATCTCTGGTGGAATTAGGGAAAGGAGAGGAGTACTGGAGAGACCGTAGGGACAATGAGCAGGAGTATTGCCAATGGTATCCTGGGCTCCATCAGAAGAGGAGTGGCCAGCAGGGACAGGGAGGTGATTGTCCCTCTCTACTCTGCCCTCGTGAGGCCCCATCTGGAGTACTGTGTCCAGATCTGGGGTCCCCAATACAAGAAGGATGTGGAACTGTTGGAGAGGGTTCAGAGGAGCCACAAGGATGATTAGAGGGCTGGAGCACCTGCCCTACAAAGAGAGGCTGAGGGAGCTGGGCTTGTTCAGCCTGGAGAAGAGAAGGCTGCGGGGGGACCTCATTGCAGCCTTCCAGTACCTGAAGGGAGCTTATAAGCAGGAGGGGATTCGACTTTTTGAAAGAGCAGATAATGGCAGGACAAGGGGGAATGGACATAAAGCTAAGGAGGGAAGGTTTAGATGAGATATTAGGGGGAAGTTTTTTACAGAAAGAGTGGTGAGGTGGTGGAACAGGCTGCCCAGAGAGGTAGTAGATTCCCCGTCCCTGGAGGTGTTCAAGTCCAGGTTGGATGGGGCCCTGGTCAGCCTTGTGTAGATACAGGCCTGGAGGTTGGTGTCCCTGCCTGTGGCAGGGGGGTTGGAGCTCTATGGTCCTTGGAGTCCCTTCCAACCCAGACCGTTCTATGATTCTATGGTTGTCCCTGTCATCTAGGATGGGAGAGGGAGCTGAGAATGATGGTGGAGGCTGAGGCTGTAGAGGTAAATGCTGCAGATGCTGCAAAGCTTCCTTGGAAACAATGTGGTGGGCTGAGACTAAGGAGATGGGTGGTGGTGAGGAGGATAAACACAATTCGTTTTGATTAGTTTCTGTCTCTCTATACAGATCTTGAGTAGACAGATGAAGATAAAGCCATTAAGGCATTAATGTATGGGAAAGGGGGGAAAATAACATTTAATATGATGTACATTTTTAAAAAAATATTATACAGCTTAAAAAGCAAAATGAAAAATTGCTTTCAGCCTTGCTTGAAGCACATGAGACATATATTGTAGTTAAGCACCATTCTAGTTGCACATCTCCATTATTTGTCTTGGAACAGATTTTTGTTGTCACTGTAATGTGTTCCCCCAAGAAAAACAAAACAAAAGAAAAAGCTTTCTAGGAATGATTGACAAGATGTTGCCATTAATGTTAACTTTTCTTCCACCCTTTTCTGAGTTCAAGGGGAATAATAATCACTTCAATCTTATGATATTCTTCGTGATTTCAAAGTTTTACTGCTTGATGCAGCTGATTTAAGAAAAAAAAACTTTCCACAAGCTGTTTTAATTAAAAAAAAGTGCTTTTGTTGTAATTTTAAAACATTTTCTGCATCAAAGAGAGCAGGAGACAGCAAACTCAAGTCAGAAATTCACTAACTTCAGTGACTATTTCAGTTCTTGTGCTAAGGAGATGTAAAGTTTATGTGGCGTGTTTAAAATTAGAAAAGCTCTTCGGTACTAATCTCATGGCCTTTTTCAAACTCTCTGTGAAGTTTAGTGCTGTAACATCACTAGAACAATCCACTGTAGCTAGAGCAACGTAATGAGAAATAAACTTGGAGATTTGTTATGGCCTTAAGCAGCTTTGGTGTAGCTGATAGGACTATGCACCATCTTGGACATTACTTTCCATTGCATTCAGGTTGTTCCATATAGGAATTCCCAACCTGAAGTTCTTCAGTGAAGGGCAAACTTGCCTTTAGCGGTTCCAGCAGATTGTTCATGTTGTCATCTTTGGTTTGCATGAGGTATCAGTTACTGAGATGTGTCTTACTCTCTTGATGGCTTGTATGGAGAATTTGGGCTCCTCCTTACTACATTTGAATCAAGTTCCAAGTTTCAGATTGCTGCCTAGGAATTGCCAGGATTTCTTAAATATTTCCCAAACTGAATGGGTTCAAGCACTGTTTAGCATCTTAATGGTATGAATGCACAAACCTAGCTATGTCATCAGATTTAGAAGGCAAAGACAACTGATAATTCAAATTGTTTTATGTGAAACAGGTGATTATTAAAATAAATGTCTGTGTAATATAGGTGAGTCTCTAGGAATGAAATTGTCTCAGTATTCTACTACTTTACTGGAAGTTGGAGGCAATGACTGTAAACAGACATTTTCATTTTGGATTTTACGTCAGTGTGTGGTAACTTTACATCTTGACTTCTTTTGCTTGGTGCTCAACTTTCTCATTTTATTGTCTTCTATTCCCTTTCTTTTACTGGCTGTGCTATTGGAATTGGACAGCTTTATTTGATAGAAATAAAAATGTTGAAAATATGGTTTCTATCAGTCATTAAGCTATAAATAGTTATAAATATTAGCATACTTAGTGGTAAAGACAACCCTGGCCTGCTGGGACTATAGGATCATGTTATATGACAGAGAATAATGCATTTCAGTAGTCTGTTTTGAGGAAGGATTGGATTTACAGGACTATAATTTACAGTTAAAAGCTCTTGCATCCTCTCTTTTTGGTGGGTCACCTTTTTCTCCTCTCCAGATTAAGTATATAGCAATTGTAATTCTTAGATGCAATAGACTTGTGTAATTTACTTACTGAAGAATATTACTGAAAAGCATATACATTAAATAGATGTGTTTTTTTAACACTTTCACAGAATTCCCAACGTGTGAGCCACTAAGTCAATTTATATGCAAAAATGGAAGATGCATTAGCAGCAAATGGCTGTGTGATTCAGGCAAGTATCCAATGTTCTGTACCTGAAACAAATACAGAAAATATTGCAGAAGTGTTGCTTTGATACTCTTTTTCTTTTATCTGAGACTGATATTGCCACTTTGCCTTGTAAGGTGTCGATGTATAAATACAGTATTTTTAAATTACTGACCTGTCCTAGAAAGTGGTAATGTTGATGCTTCATCTAAGGAATGATGCAGTGGATATGGTTATAGTTACAAATAGTATATTCTGTAGAATGAAGTGTGGTGTAAACTTTCATTGGTGGGAAAACAAAGACACTAAGCTATTTCTTATGAGAGTATTTTCTACTTTTAGAAGACAAAATAGTTCCAGTGCCTGAAATATAAAATATCTGGGTTGGGTTTTTTTTTTTGTTGTGTTTTTAGGGGTTTTTTTTAATTGCTTTTGAGCAAGGTCAATTTAATAAATGGCATCCCTCAAGAGGGAAGGGCAGGAAGACTTAGTAGTTATTCTTTTGTCTGAAAGAATATGTACTTGAATAACAGGTGTTCATCTTTTCTTGGAGCTTGTGATGTGGGAGTGATGTCATGCCAGTCTTACTCACATTGGGTTGGTTCCTCACCCACCATAGCATTTGGTACTACTTTAATGTAACGAGGCTGACAGGAATCTGTAGCTGTAAATGGCACATTCTCCAAATTATCACAGTGTGCTTACTGAACTTCTGTGCAAGGAGACCCTTTAGTTTTTAACTAAAGTATTTATCTTTACTTTCCCTTAACGATCTCATTCAAATTATGGGAATTGCCTTGAGATTGTTGTAATGACTACAACATTAGAGTAATGAGAAACTGCATTCCCCCCTTATTTATGTGCTGCTGTCGTTTTCTACCTTGCACTGTTTCAAGTGCATGGAAACAACATTTGTAATGCTACTGAGAAGAAATTCTGACATCAGGTTTTCATTGTGGTTTGTCTGAAGCTCTTTGTGCATTTAACTGTCTAAGTTAACAGCAAATCACTGAGAATGAAGTAAAACCTCTGTGCTTGGAAGCCTGCCTAGTGGCACATGACTGAAGAAATGAGGGTGCCTGCGATGGAACAGCTGTATAAGTGTAAAGGATTAGATGATCCAAAGTGACAGTCATGTGCTGTTGGTAAATTGGAGTTAAGGAATTACTTGCATTAGAAATAACTTTACCATATGCCTGTGGGCAGTAAACATATTATTTTATTTACTGCAGGTTTCCTTTTCTGTTACCTTTTTGGAAATTGCTTTTTCTCATGATTTTAAAATAACAAACCCCCCTAATACTTGCAGATGATGACTGTGGTGATGGAAGTGATGAACTAGGCTGTGTTCACTCCTGTTCTGCTGATCAGTTCAGATGTTCTAATGGAAGATGTATCCCAAGTCATTGGGCGTGTGATGGTGACAATGACTGTGGAGATTTCAGTGATGAAACCAAAACAAACTGCAGTAAGGAAGGTTAGCTTTCTTTTTTCTTACCACATTTTAATACTTCACCACAGAGAATGCCTTGTTATAAGTACAGAGGTTCTGTCTTCAGTCAGTGGGAAAAGAGAAAATGCTTTTAACCTTGACAGAGGTTGGCATGGAAAATATGTCAAGTGAAATTTGAGAATACAGAAATGTATCATAGAAGAAGAATGCATTTGGAAACAGAATGGGTATTACACTAAGTTTTGCAGTTTAACTTTACTAAATTATGCTAAATGTGTATATTGTCCTTTTACAGGGATGCATGCTGCTTAGATAAAGAGGCAGTAAGCAGCAATCCTTAAGTTACCTCTTATTTCCTGGGGGTTTTATGTAATAAAGATCATTTTTTGTGATCCAAGTTTTGGTTTTAAGTTTGGGTTTGGAGTTTTTGTTTTCTTTTTTCTCAGCAGTGCTACTGAATCATGAAAATGTTTAACCAACTACAGTCACATTTAGACACCATATATTGTATTTATTTGGGTGGGGGGAGAAGGGGAGAATGCTTGTAGCAACAGATAAAGAATAATCTGATGAGAACGAGGGACTGTTTTTCTCTAGTACTTTCCTCATAGTGATTTTTCCATAACAAAGTAACAGTATATGATTTTCTTGGTCCTTTTTCATGAGTTCATATTCTAAACCTAGGTAAAGTCCTCAATTTTTTTATAAACTTACAAAACTGATTATTTATCTGTATCAAGATAACTGGTCTGGAGCTTAAATCACTCACTTCCCCCACTCACATCCTTCTTGGAGTTTAAAGTCCCGCTCTGCCTTTTTATACAATACCATATTATACTGGGACTTGTGCCACTGTCCCCAAAAATAGTAGTTTTACACAGTTGTTTTCAGTTCATATATCTTCTGTGTCTTAATTTACTAACGGATGCAACCTTGTCCAGCAATTTGTCTTCACTTTATTTCCAATAGAATGCAAGAATGTAAATTATTTATTTTTTAAAAAATAGCAAAGAGCAAGGCAACTATTAATAAAATAAAACATGTATTTATAGATAGTGCTATAAAAATTTATTCAGTTAGTGCTTTTTGGTACAAACAGGAATGTAAATGTTTACCATTAGTTTGAAGTATGTGTTACAATTGTTAGTATGCCATGAGATGCTGGAAATACTTACAGTGGTAATAGTTTTGGAAAAGGAGGGCGTGGATAAAATTGAAAAGGCCCTCATCAAGAAAATACTTAGAGGATTAAGTATGTGATGAATAATTAAAATCACACATTTACTGAGGTTTGACACTTTCCAGCCTGATTCCATGGCTGCACTGAACTGAAGTTCCTTGCTGTGGAATTCAGGAAGGCTACAATATGTCTTCTAGGGCTGTAATGGCACAGGCCAGGCAAGTGTCCTGGCCACAGGGCTTGTATCAGAGCAGAGGTGTGACCTGTCATGTGTTGTGAACTAGAAGACTGACCTCCTTGGAACTGGAGGAGGAGGGGGGAAAGCAGCCAGAGGGTGAGAGGTGGGGCTTACGAAGGACCAGGAAAACCTCATCAGCCTTGGTCCTCCTGACATCTGCAAGTTCATTCTTGCATGATAGCTGTGCAAAAAAGAAAAGAAAAAAGTATTTCCATTGAGCCTGTGGTGAAGGGAGTGAACAGGAGAAGAAAGAGCTTGTCTGAAGCTTGTGTTGGAGTGATGAGTTCAGAAGGATTAGTGAGTTTTGAGTGTTACACCTGGGGACTCTGAGTTTGGCTTTGGTTAGAAAGGGGGATTCTAAGTCATTGTAGTCTTAGCATGGAAAAAACTGACATGAGCGAGTTCTTCAATGTCATTCTTATTTTTCTAAGAAACTCCCTCTCCTGGAAGATGCAATGGGAAGGAATTTCAGTGCAGTCCTGATGGGAACTGTGTTCCTGAATTGTGGCGCTGTGATGGAGAAAAGGACTGTGAAGATGGTAGTGATGAGAAAGGCTGTAATGGAACTATACGACAATGTGATGAAAAAACAAAGTTCTCCTGCAAGAGTACAGGTATGTGCTTGCAGATGTGTTTTTCTCTCATTTACTCATTGTGTGTGTGGATCTGTCTGTGTGATTTCATCACATACCTACTTTGTGAATGCTGCTTTTAATGTTTAATACTCCTGAGATGATTTTACTTATTGTAGTGAGACCAGGAAAAGAATATCAATATTGTTCCCTTCACCTGCTTTTTGACTTATGATATAAAATGGATGGGCTTCAAGATTATTTAAAGCTAAAACTGTTCTGTACAAACCAAATGCTTAAATGTAGCATCTAATAGCACTTCAAAGTCCAGGTATTTTCTTCTGTTTTCCATCTTTGGCTGCAGGCATTGATTGAAATGGTGTAAAGTAATTAGCCAGAAGACTTTAAGGAATTAGAACTACAGCAGTGGAAACTCGAACCACAATACTGGAAGAAAAATGCATTCTTTGAAAATGTTTAAAATCAAATTTTATTTTAAATAGTGAAATGAATGTGAGAATGTTTACATCACGGTATTTTGCAAAATAATGCTTAAATGGAATATTTCAGCTAAGTAAGAAACTAGTTTTATGTCAATATTGTATTGAACTTCTTACAATATCTGTCAAAGCTTAATGTAATATTGGGTGTAAAAATAACTTTCAAAAGCAAAATTTAATTCAGGGTACAATAAGTAATATTGTTGCCATTAAGCAGCTGTAATAATTACAGGAAAAGAGAACCCATTCTAGTGCCAGTGGTAGAGCTAAGCATGATAAATGCTGCAGTCTAGTTACCTGAGTTCTATCCAAAAGTTTTGTGAATGCATATGGACGCAGTGAGATACTTTTATCCAAACAGGGAGTTAATTTTTTATATGTTAGCTCCTGTAAGATGCCATGGAAATGCTTAGAGATTATCTGTGACTTGGATTTTAAAGTTGCAGAAATCAGAATGTCTGGATAAAATAAATATGAAATACCAAATTTTGCCTAAACAAAGTATTTTCTTTTGTGTTCTTACAGTTTCCAAAAAGGAGTAGAGAAGTAGTAGCTGTTAAGTGAAATAGCTTCAATAAGTAAAAAGGGATTATTCACTTGTAATAGAATGTTCTGTTCTCTGAAATAGTCAGATAGGAACCCTACCAAGGGAAATACACTTCTTCCTGGTACTTTTTCCTGGTGCTTAAATGGGGAAAAGACCTCACACTACACTACTCATTATACACTTAACATATGTTTACAGTTGTGCACAATTAGGGCAATGTCTCAGTCAGCTTACAGGATGAAGGATGAAATGTGACTTTTCTAGCTGCCACATATAAATACAGAGGGAAAAAAAAAGGAGAAATACATTCGTCAAATGTTTGATGAATGCAAGGGTATATGGCTTCGATTTAGTGGAAAATGCAATCATGCTTGTTGGTTGTGTGGAAACATCACTTTAGGAATCAGTTGTGACAGTTTCATCTATATATTTTTTTTTTCTTTCACTATTTTCCTTCCATTAGTCCTGGAAGGTGCAAAACTGCTGTTCTGGAGGAGGCACGTTGGTGATGCATTGAAACAGAAAACAGCAAAACAGAATTGTTGTTTAGCTACTTTCCTGTTTAATTCCATGTGGTGGGACAAATTATGGTTTTATGAGAAATAAATTCTGCCATCATCCTTTCAGGTTTCAGAATAAACATCATTCTCCCTGTTGATTATTGTAAAGAAATGCTGTCTGGCTCCCTCATTTATAAGAACTTTTCAGATGAGGAGGAATTGTGTAGTTCTCCCCTTGCAGATTGCTAGGTGGTGCTGTAGAATATGATGGCTCTGGGTATGAGAGGATGTGAGACAGCAAATACATTTTGAAGGAAATGTCATTTGGCAAGAAGAGAATTAGTGAAATGTTCTTTTTACCTCTTTTTTGGTTTATGGCTGTAAATAGTAGCTGCTGGGTCTTTTCTTACTGTAGTTTTTGTTGGCTTTGGTTAATCTGTCAATGCCACAGGAATGTCATGTTAGAACTACAGCATTTGTCAGCCTTCAGCCAAACACAATTTTTCTGCTTAGAATAATGGGGGTCTCAAGATATCATCATATCCAATCCCTTTTCTGATATGCACTTAAGAATAACTAATAGAGAAGATTCTACAACTTATATAGATAAGCTTTTAGTAATTTGCCTCTAATAGTTGAACTTTTTATTTTTCTGAATAGGTCATCTGAATCTTTGCTGCAACCTTAGTTGATTGTCTTCATCTTTTCACCAGTATAAAAATATTTTCAATATTGAAAGATTTCTGTTCTATGTCTCCTTAACCATTTTGTTTTCCTTCTATTTTCATTTTATATTTTTAAACCTTGAGTATTTTTGTTGGTCTCGCTGGAACTGTCCAACCTGTGCAGTTCTTGAGCTGCACTAGTCAAAGTCAGCCAAAGTGTTGCTGGGCACTTGAGTTAACAGATTTCAGAATGCCGCTTCTAATTTTTTGAAGAACATCACACGGTTGTTTGTGGTGATGTGTGATGGAAAACATACCAGAATTTGCATAGCAGTAGGATATGAGATGTAATAACTGCCTGATTGAGATTGACTACTGTTGGGCTGCTTGTAGCCAGTTATTTTGTGCTTTTAAATTAGATTATATTTACTTTAAATTTGACTAGACCAAATTAGATTAGTCTAAAATATGACTTCTGATTTTAAATTCTGATTCTGTCCTCCAAAAATTAACGCAGATGAGTTCTTCAACTCAGTTTTATGTACTACATAATTCTACTCTTTCTATTCCATCTTCTTATTTTTCAGTTAGTTGTACTGGACCAAGAGCAGAATCTGTGTAATCTCACTTAAAATGTAATCTAAATACTCTAATGAAGTACTTCTGTGAAGACAAGTGAAAAAAAGCCACGAATGCTTGAGTTTAGTAAGCACTAGATCTGAACTGTCGTGTATATTTGTCATTCTTACCGCTTTCTATATTTCTTTCAAGAAGTTAAGTTTTGTATCTTACCATTTTAATGTTGTCCTGTACTTTTTTCCTCACATGTCAATAATATGCTAGAGGTGGGGGGAGGGGGGGAAAGACAAGAAAAAGATGAGGGAATATGTAGGATTTCTTTGAAATTGAAAATATGGGATGTAAATAGAGAGGAAGTAAGTTCAAGGAGTGATCATCACCCTGATACTGGAAGAGGAATAGTGCTGTCTGGGGAATAGACATCAAGATAAGGTATGCAAGGTGTGACAAGTAGAAAAGAATGGAGAGAAGTTGATACTGAGGGAGGCTGGGAATAAAGGGGCTTTTGAGGAAGATGAAGAAATTGGTAGGGGTGCCCTGCAAATGATTTGAGGACTGATGAGGAGAAAGGTGTTACTGTGGGGAGAACTTACATGAGAGGAGGTTTGGAAGAGAAGATTCAGCAAGAACATAAGAAATGGAAGCATGGAGGAGTTCAAAGAGAGGGTAGAAAGGATATCAGTCATAACGTGGCTTTAGCAGTGTTGCTTCCACTTGTTCCCTGCCTCCTCAGTCTCCTCTCGCACTTTTAGATCTTTAATGCTGCACATCTTGTACAACTACTTCAAATAACCTTTTTGAATGTAAGGATGGTTCAGAATTATTATATTTCTGACTGGAGGGGTGGATTCAGTTGACACTGAAAAAAGAAACCATCTCAGCAAGTAAACTAGAAAATTATATGTTTTTTCTAATGCTGTTTTTATTATCAGTTCATGTTATTGTTGTTTTCTTTGGTAACAACTGTCATCTTTAGGCTCTGAATTTTTTATTTCTGTCTCAACCAGGAGACATGTATGAAAAACCTGCTTTCTACTAAAATATCATAAATATTAGAAATGACCATATTCTTGGAACAAAGTAGTTCATTCTTAAATCTCAGGTTTGTTCTACAGGACAAGAAAACTCATTGACCATTGCCACATTTTGTTGAATATGTCAGATTGGAATGTTCTTTCATTTTGACAGGAATGAGATTGAGTCCGTTCTGTAGGTTTGGAAGACGTTAAAACTTTAGGCAGTAAGAAGTAACTGTAAGAGTTGACAGAATGCAATTAATCCTCTGTCAAAGTAGTTTTCATACAGTTAAATATATAAATGGTTGAAAAACTTCATCGTCTCAGCATCCCAACAGACTGAACAGCATCTAAGAAGTATTGTTTTGCTTGCTGGTATTTGTAGGAAATAAAAAATGTTGGAGAAGCTTTTGGTTCTGGCTTTCCCACATACTTCAGAACTTCAGATTTGTTAATTGACTTATATTACTTCTGTGCTACACAAAAGAGCCATGGAAAAGAACAGATACATTCATTGAGGTGATTAATTTGTGATAGAATTTTACTAAAAAGGTTCCTGGAAACCCAATTACAATAAAGGAAAATAAAGCAAAAATACTTCAGTGAATTTTAAGTAATGATATCAAGGCAGTCATACTGCTTCATTAAGTCCATCTTTTCAGAATTTTGGCAAAGATTAATTCCTTGTAAGTATATTCTATTTAAGAACATTTCATAGCTGTCATAGTGGAAGATGAATCTTGTACTATAAAATATATCTTCATTAAGGTAAGAGAAAGGCAGGAAAACTGATTTCCTGTGTAAACATTTGGGTGAGTAGAAGATTAAAACCAGAAAGGACCTCTACTGGAGGCATGTCAGTTTAATCTGGGATCTGGTTAGCTTGCTTGATGTTGGTGTTTTTCATTAGCTTTCATTCTCCTGCTGTGTTACGGCGATACATAATATCTGTGATGGTTTTGAGATAATAATGAATGTGGACACTTTTTTGAACCCCTTGTGACTGCATGTAAGGAGCTTGCATACAACTGTGCTGTCTTCTGGCTGTGCAATTCTGTCTTTTTCAGTGTAGGATATTTGGAATTTTGACCATTCTAGAAAATGTGTAAGCTTTTCATTCTAATCTATGCCACTCCCTGTTTAGATTTTCCGGGTGATTTAGCACTGGTAAAGTTATATTCTGTTCTTCAAAACAGTTCCTGGTTTTCTTCAACAAAAGTGAAAGTGATCTCACATTTGTCTTGTGAAATGATACCAAACCCTATTTTTTCATTCTTCTTGTTTAACTGTATTTCATCCTATTGTCATTCTCTCCAGACAATGGCATGCTTTTTATTAAGAGGCTAAAATATCAAATGAAAAGCATTTTGCTAATCTTAAGCAAAGATATCCATGAAGGGAAATTGAGATCTAGTACTGTATTATGACACCAGAGTTACAGTTAGGGACAGTTGCTACATTCTGTGGACAGTTGCACAGGATCTCTTGAGATGGTTTTATATTGAACCATCTCATGGGAGATACAGAGTTAAAGACCCAAGGAGATTAGTATTTCTATCTGTACCAGGGTTCGGTTCATTGTTTCACCCACTTACTCGTTTGCTTCCCCTACAAAGTCATAACCAGTCTCAATTTCCTACTGGGGAGGTTGGGCAGTTTGTGCTGTGCAGCAGTTTGCAGTTACTAGGCTCGGACATAACCAGCCAGTCCCTGTGCATCCACTAGTGCTGCTGTTAACAGATCCACACATTTCTAGTATCTTCTGTCTCTCTGTTAATTGGAGAATAAAGGACATGTCACTTCTCTTCAGTCCAGGTCTTACCAACACGTACAAGTAGCTCCCAGTGGTTATAGCTAGCAAGTCACAAGTTTATGCTTGAGAGTTGAAGAACAGTCTGGGACAGGAGCACACACACACATGCATGCCTGGAAGTGATAGCATTCACAATCTCAGTTCTTTCACCTATTAAAATCCCTGGCTTGGGTGATTCTAATTTAATACCTGTAAATTTTATAAAGATCATAACCCCTTTCACAATCAAGAGACTGTCTTGTATCTCTAAACATTGATGGGCAGCACAAAAGGGGAATTTGATTTTCCCCTTCTGAGAAGTGAAGGAAGTGATCTGAAGCCTGGTTTGCAATCATGTAAGACGTTTCATCTGCTGTAGTTAGTTTGCCTAAAAGCTGATCATTTATCTGATCAATATCTGATCAATACATTTCCACACCCTGGAAATGTATTCTGTGCACTTCCTAGGAGGATTTTCTTTTCTCAAAGCCATGCTAATAGAAAGTCTTATATGTTGAAGCATTGCTCCTATGGTAGGCTATTTGCAGAAGATAGACAGATGAAGAAAATCAGAAATTAAAAAAATATATATTTGTATAATATGGTATATTTAAAAGACTATGAGGATGTGTCCTGCCTGCATACAGTACTGTTCAGCCTAGATATAATTAGGATTGATGATGTTTGGAAAATTAGACTGTCAAAACTGATGTGGATGATGCTTCAGATTATAAGTACAAGTTGGTTTCTTTCTGCTCATCTAAGAGGAAAGTGCTATTAATAGAAAAACATAATAAAAGCAATATATCTGTGTAATGTTACTGAAGGTTTCTCCTACAGTTTGCTTCCAGTCTGATTTCCTGTGTTTATTGTCTCTTTTCTCCAAGGGAGATGCATTAGCAAAGCGTGGCTATGTGATGGCGATATTGATTGTGAGGATCAGTCTGATGAGGATAATTGCGAGGGCTATATGTGTGGACCACCAAAATACCCTTGTGCTAATGATACCTCCATCTGCCTACAGCCTGAGAAGCTCTGCAATGGGAGAAGAGATTGTCCTGATGGATCTGATGAAGGCGATCTTTGTGGTACTTCTTTCAGACACATTTTCCTGATTACTGTCTGTCACAATACTTACTGTTAAAAACCAGTTGCCATGTTAATCTTACTGAAATTTAATCACAGTAGACTACTTGAGGATTTTTATTTAATTTAAATCATACTGGTTTCATGCTTGAAGTATTAGCTATCTTCAAATAAGGGAAAACTTAGTTCCTTAGGTAAGTCTTTCATTTCCTAAACCCTTAAAATATTCCTGGAGGTAAACAGCTTAAAAGGCTCTGGTATATATGAAAGGATTTAAGCTAATTTGCAGTGCTTCCCAACTACAAAAGCTTGAGTCGATAGAATCCTGTCAGTACCGGTGTAGGAGTTTGTGAAGAAATATGTTGGTATGACTAGGAGAGCTTGTCTCCCTGATGGTGGTGTTGAAAGGATTTCATGGTATGTCAGACAATGTAGGTTATCTCAGCAAATTTATATTTAATAAAAGACGTACAAAAATAATTTTATAAATCTGAGAGGTGTAGCAGCCTAATTGAATGATGATGAAATATATGCAAAGACAAAATGAATAGATTTTTGAAGAACTTAAAAAAACTGTGGTAGCAGTATTGTACTGTAATGATGGCTTAGGGATAAGTAGTGAAACATGGTTTGTAGGAAAACATTAGGTAACTTTAAAATTAATTTTTATTATATCAAATATTTGCTTCTCCACACTGAACTAGCCTTGCATGCAGTGTTCTACCATCTCTAGCATTCTGTTACCAAGCATTTGGAGATGCCTACATGCATTTTCACCCTCTAGGTTCCATCTTTACCAAAAGACCCTGTGCTGGGCTGTTACTTAGTGTAGGAGGCAGAGTTCACTGCTGTCAACAGCTGCTGCAGGACATGGCAAAGAGATCTTCGCGCTGTCCCGCTCTGTTGGTCTGGAGACTGAACAGCAAGAGGGGATCTTAAACCCAGTGTTCCTCTGGAACATGTTTGGATTATATTGTAGACCTCCTGAGAGCTATGTGTGAATCCTATGTTTGGACAATTAACTTCCTACTAGTAGTAGCCCATTGTGACACCAGGATCCTGTTGGATACTGTACAGGACCAAGCTTGTTTTTTAACTGTTAAGGACTACTAGAAGGTGTGTTATTAGTCAACAAGTGTTCGGCATTTTTTAATTGATTATATTTAAAGCATACCTTAAAAATAAACTAGAAGGATAAATATTGCATGTTGGACAAGACATTTGCATGTTAGACACATTAATGATAAAAAGACAAAAACAACAAACTTGATATGTGAGTGAAAGTCTGTTAGAAGGACTTTCTAAAACAAAAGGAAATACTTCTGTAGGAGACTGTTGTGATGTATACATCTTATCCAAGTGAGCAAAGCTTTAAGAGATGTGTTAGAATCAAACAAAATAAGACAAATAAATTAAGAAATAAACAGAAAGCCTGATTTCCAGTGTAACAATGGACTCTTTTGGCCCTCTCAGTGACTTCCTGGGTATGAGTAGTACTATGATGTGAGGAGTAGTTTTTGAGCTTTTTTTATGTTCCCGAGGTCACAGAATTTCTCACACACAATTATCCTGCCTTTAATTCAGATGCTTTAAAGGTTTCACAAATCAACATCAATCCATTTAGCAGAGCTTTGCAAATCATCAGTTACTTGGAGAATATAATGTGAGAGCACTGACACAGGGAATGCAGAAGTAGTATTTTCTAGTAGCTGTTTATTTCTCCTCCTGTTAGTAGGAGGAGAAATAAAAATCAAGATTTTTATCTTATTTGTAAGCATCTTTGACATATTGCTTGGGAAATATATATACACACAGGACTGAGAGTCAGAGCCTTCTCCCTGCAAGCTCAAGGGGATGGAGGCAAGGGAAGTATTTGAGGAAATAAGCATAATTTCTCTGTGCATGAGCTTTTAGTCACTACTGAAGGAGGTTGACCTGTAATGGTCTTTAGACTGATTCTGTATGGACACTCTGTAAAGCTTAACTGAATTAAATAACGTTCATGACAGTCTGTAAAAATTTATGTACCTTGTATATCTACCATTCTAAAAATCCTAAAGTGCCTTGTAAGTGCCATGCTGAGCACTTAGAAATTAGATAATTTAAAGAAAGAAATACAGAAAGCTGTTTAACAAATGTAAAATTTACTGTATACTTTTAAGGGCCTTTTACATGTTTTTGTTGCCCTGGTGAATTTCAGAATATTCAATACAATTGGTATTGAATGTTTTCTTTTATTTTTCCATGTTATTTCAGATGAGTGTTCACTTAACAATGGTGGATGTAGCCATCAATGTTCTGTGGTTCCTGGAGGAAGAATTGTGTGCTCCTGCCCTGCAGGATTCAGTCTTAGTCTAGACAACAAAACTTGTGAGATTATGGATTACTGTACCAAGCACCTGAAGTGTAGTCAAGTATGTGAACAGCATAAAAACACTGTCAAGTGTTCATGTTACGAAGGCTGGAAACTCAGTAAGGATGGAGAAAATTGCATCAGCACTGGTAAGTTGAAATTCAGTATATTTCCAGTATTCCAGACGCTGATAGCTGTATTGTAATATTAGTCCATCGCTTATAAAACCAAATAATTTTGAAGTTCTTTGAAGTTTTATACAGTTTTTATGTATATTTATTCTGCAGGAGATACATATATACACACACATTTAAATATATATATATGGAATATGGGGGATTTACTTTGTATTTTGAAGACATGGATCAATCTGTGACACCACAATATTGATCGGTATTACTTCTGGGTTCAGAAATTTAACTTTAAATGTGCATGCAACACTTATAGTCAATTATTATGCTCCAAATTTAAGCTATTTTTCACCTATAACATTCTGGTACTTGTTTTTTTTTTGAAATCAGTAAGCCAATCAAGAAGAAAATCAACATAAGCCAAAATGTGAGAGGAGAACTCGTTCCCCTTCACTGTTCGTTATTGATATGTACTGAAGCACAGCTTAGAAACTGTGTTAGGGCTGTCTTTTTCTAAGTGTGATGTGAATAAGTGTGAAATACAAACATGTATGAGTTATATAAAATGTTGTCATGTCTTTGAACTCCCCTGCAGGGAGATAAAGTAGCATTGATTTTACTGTCTAGATTTTCAAAATTTCAGTTTTGGATTCTTCGTTATTTTTATTCTTTATGATCTTTATTCTTTGGTAGTATCTTATCATGTCTGCGTAGGATTTCCCCCAAACTATCATTTATTTGGCTATTTCATAATTCAATAGATATCATGATTAAGATGTTCTTGATTTATTCCAGATGGCTCTGCCTTACCTCGGATAAAGCACGTGAAAAAATGCTGAATCACTAGGCTAGAAATAAAAGCCCAAGTTTCCTATTACTAGTCACCTGAAATAATTTTGTAGTAACCAAGTTAATGGTCCAGATTTAAGAAAAAAGCAAATTCTAATCCTTCAACTTTGACAATGTTTGAGGTAATTTACAAAACATTCTAGAACTTTGTTACAGTAGTAGGTAATGAAACCCATCATTTACTTATGACTAAAATATCTATTGCATATAATAAACATTGTGTTTATCTTTGCTAAAACAATGAATAATTAATTATTAGGTTTATGTCATGGTCACTTGAATCACACACCTTGCCTTTGAATGATTTAAAAAAAAAATCTCTAGGACTGTGGTTTGCATTTATCAGGCTGGAATAGCTGTTGTTAAGATTTCCAGAATGATCTCCAAATTGAGTCTTCTTGTCTCCATAACTATTACTATTATATGAAAGTAGTTTCTGCTACAGTATGAGAACAGGAATGTGTGTTGTTCAGATGTTACTGAGCTTTACCGATAAGTAGACTCTCATACTGCACAGACAGATTTCTGTGGTTCTGTATATCTGAACTTTATTATGGTTAAAATTACTATTTTATGACACTGTACAAGCCTTATTCTCACTGATTTTTGATCAATCCACTTTGTTTTATTACAGACATTTCCAATAATTCAAAAAGTGCATTCTTACTGGGTTACAGAAAAGAAAGATGCTATCCTAATGCCATCAAAGCTGCAACAAACTCATTCCATATTAAACATGACATATGCTTTCATAGTCACTATAAATCTTGGCCCCTTTCAGTTTATTCCATTTGAAAGGCATGATAAATACTCCGAAGGACAGATCCTCTGATACTTTAGTTGTTGACTGTGTGAACAGCATTTTAGTAAAGTGAGCATAATTTTGGTCTCATTTGTGAATCTGTTAGCCTCAAAATGTCCACACCGTTTATGTCTCTGCATGAGATGTGAAATGAACATAAACTAAAGAAAAAAGCTTTCCTGTAATACTATTACAAGTAGAGTTCTGAGTGATCTTGCAAATGTAAGCAGTCCCCCAAATGCCAAACTACTTCAATAATACCAGTCAGCATAGAGAAATTCTACTTAGAAGAGCCATAGTGATTGAACCAGGAGTAGATGCAGTAACTACTAATCCTTTTTCCAGAAGAAAAAAAATTACTCAGAGGAAAATTATTACCTTGCCCTTAGTTACATTCATTTTTTTCACTATCTAAAATAGCACTTTCCTATATACAATCCAACATTTCACCAGCAATATGTAAAGTTAGTAGGCAGCACTTCACTTTTTGATGAAATAAATGAAAACATTTATTTGAGCATCCATCAGAAATCTAATGGGAATGTGAATGCTACAAATGCTGTAATGTATGTGAATTTTTGGTCTGTTTGGTGGGTGGCATATCAGAATCAAATAGTAGTTTGTCAGGGGAAATATAATGTTATGGAATAATAAATATATAGAAATAAACTCCTAAATTGAGCAGCTTTTTCCTTTTTAGTTCCTCTTTCAATGTCTTTCTCTTAGTTTCTTCTGTTTTTCCTTATTCCCATTTATGTTCTCTTAATTTCTTGAGGGTTTTAAGTGGCTGTGTGTTTTTTCTCCTTCAGAGTTTTTCCTTTCCTATAGCTCTTGTTTTCATCTAGTTTCCTTTTTGCTGTTCTGGCATGTCTGCTGTTACATTACTGATGTTCCAAAGACTAAATGTTTCATTTATGTTTAAATTTGTATTGATTGAACTAAAAGTATGCTACAGAGCTCCATTATTCAGATAGAAAGTCAATATAAATTATATATTTCATACTCTTCTTCCTAGTTACTCTTGGAACACATTTCAAAATAAGTTGTGCTGATATATTGCAGTTGAACTCTTTTAGATGATACTAAGTATACAGGGAAAATGTTCTTGAAAGACATCGAAATTTCATGTTTATGTTCAGACTTTAGGAATTTGTTGTAAAAAAAGATGAACTCGGAAACACTTATCTTAGTATAGATTTAGTTAAAAAATTGCTGTCAACCTTTTATAAGCTGTAGGAACACTGTTATATCACTAGATACAGGATGATGCATCTCTATGTTTGATCTGGTTTAGCTAGGTTTAAATGCAATTTTGTTATTTCCTGAATGCTTTCAATATTAAAATGAACAAGATAAAAAAAATAAAGATAAAATTAAAATCATTAAAAAGGAAAAAAAGTTTCAGTCCTCTCTGAGCAATGTCAAACTTTCAATGGAGATTTTTGTAGGCTCTCTACAAAGTCACCTTTTCCTTTGAGGTAAATTTGTAAAAGCAGAGTGTAGGTTGCTTGCTGTACTGCTGCTGTTACAGTAAACCTCAGTTAGCATTTTTTCTGAGAGAGAATTTTAAATTAAAACCAATGGAAAAGGTGAGGCGTTCTTGTTTCTGTAGTGGCTTTTCTTTTGAGTGTGTTGTTTAGATAGTTTTCAGAATCAGAAGGTACAGAAACATTATTTTTTTCTCTAATAATTTATCAATTACTTTTTTTTCTTTTTTAAAAGAAGAAGCTTTAAAGAATGAAATGGATAACCATTGCATTGAATTGAACTATGGTGAGATTTTATGGAAATGCTTTTAAACATTTAGTAAAATAAAAAGTATTTGCTCTCAATTTCCAGAAGATGGATCAGGTGGGAAAATAACAACACATTTTTGTTTTAAAGAGTGGTGGAAGCATAATCTGAAATAAAATTGGTTTTGTTCAGTCTGAAAACTCTAATTCTCTACGATGTAGCTCATTTTATACAGTCTTTGAATGGTAAGGTTGGAAGGAAGATCAAAGGCTGTCTAATACTGCCGTTGCTTATCTGCTTTCAAAGACCCTTCATGACACCTTCAGTGGTGAACTCCAAGTTTCCCAGGGGTGGGATGTTCTCTCCTTAGCATTTTTTCTAGTCTTTCTGAGTCTTCCTGCTCCAGTTTAAGCCTTTAATCCTTGGCCTACTTGTTATTTGTATAGAAAACAAGATTTTTCTCATTTTCAATTCATCAGCCTTTTATGTCTTTGGAGAATTTTATGTGTTTTCACTCATAATCTTACTCCTTTGTTGTTTTTTTTTAAACTAACAAGTTCCAGTTTGTTCATTCTTTCCTTGCAGGCCATACTTTCTAGACCTCTTGCAACACTTGCTGATTTTCCCTTGCATTCCTGTAGTGGGTTCACATTCTTCTTTCCAAGCCGTGCTCAGAACAGTGTACAGTATTGTAAAATCTCTTCACCGAGGCTTAGGAGGAGGATTTGGAAGGATTATCTCATATTTATTTCAAGTCCAAACCTTGAGTTTACCTTAGTTACAGTGCCATCTAATTTTCTAGATGCTTTCCTACAGATCTGGTATTCCATCAGTCACAGACTCAGATTTTAGCAGTTTACTACCTTTGAAACGTGGTACTTACTACAAGTACAATAATGGTGGGGGGGGGGTTCAGGCAGTGATAAGTAAAATTCCACACAACTCCAGTCATCCACGCTACGGTGATTGATTGCTACATTATGTAAAGCAGAGTGGTGTCAGGACTCTGGCTCACAACTCACCAGCCAGGCAATGATTACTGATATCCATTTGGCTTTATTTAAATAGCCTTATCATAGAGGAACCTATATACAACTGGTTTCTGTCTTGTTTCCTGAATCCCTTCCAGAGGACTTTTGCACTGTGATGTAGCACCCCTAGTTTGCTGCAATCTCAATCGTTCTTTTGTTTTGAGTGATATTTCATCTGTGACTTGACTATATGTCAGCCACAGTAACCAAAGGTCTGAATTCATATCTCTGTGTTATGGGAGGGTAAGACAGAGCAGGAGGAAAAAGCAGCAGGTGACCTGCTCATTTAAACCAAAAATGGTTGAATAAACAAAGTATTATTACTTTGCCTACATATATTTTCTTACCCATTTCTCAGTGGTGGTGAACATTCTTAAGTATTGAACCTTAAGTTGGTCAAGATCCCATTGAACTCAGACCTTTTCATCAGTGTATTTGATAATTTACATTGTAGGTTGTGTAGCTTAAGCTAGACTTCCTCTACTTTGAATGAAAAACCTCATTTGACATAGCACAGATTTATTAAGTTTAATTTTTTTCCATTGTGGTGTCAATTACTCAAAAACATAAAAGAAGCTCCTGGTGATGTCACTCATTTGTGCTCTTATGCCTTGGAGTTGTCTAAGAAGCAGTATGGCAGGCAGAGTAGCCTGTGGTCTCCTGTATAATAGCTGCCAATTTATCAGAAATTGGGAAGTGCCATTAAAGTGTTTCTGAGGTTCAGATAACTGGTACTTGTGAAATAGCTACTAATGGGAGTGATCCTGTTCTTCATTAAATTATTTAACTACTGCAGAGCTTTGAAAAATTGCCTTTGCAGAAAGTCATTCATTGCTTTAACAAATAGGAGGATCATTTGGGAAGTCCAAGCCAGGCTATGAACAAGCACTTGAAGAGCAGAAAGAGCTCTACTGAGCTACCTGATTAGTTTAAAGCATCATAGGTAATTTAATCTGTATGTGCAATGGTTATCAACAGAAGAACACGAAATTAATCTTTTCAAAAAGAGGTATATAAGCATCTTTGTATTTGCTGGTAATTTGTGCAACCTGTCTTTGAATATTTTAGAAGAACAGTGCAATTACCTATTGCCATAAACTGCCAATAATCTGCCATTAATATAAAATGAAGGTTTAATTGTCTGGAAAACAGAAAGAAATGTGGGGAAAAAGTACTTTCACTCAGCAAAGGATTGGCAGTGTGAAAAACTTACTTTATTAAACTGGATACACCAAGGTCATTGAAGGGTTTGGAGAATCCACATTTTGTCATTCTTGTTTCTTTTATTAACATGGTTATTTGTTTGAAAAACTCTTCCTAACCTAAAATATTTAATAACTACAGTAAAAAAACCTGCTATTTTGTAGTATAGTTGACTTCTGAAGAGAACATTTACACAATAATCTAACACTAATTGAATAACAAAGGAAAGAGAATGCTACTGGTAGTTGGATTTGGACAGAGGTGCATCAGTAAGCATATAAAATGTTCATTTGGGGTAAAGGGTTTTATTTTTAAGCACTTCTATTGAAAACACAAAGTGCATTACATATATACCAAAAGGTACATTATATATGTTTTAGTAAATTGTTTCAACTAACTGTCATTGGAAGCAATGTATAATTTGAGGGATTCATTTTTCTGAAATTTTTCAGAAAACAGATTTTAGTTTTGATTATGTGCAACTTTTTAAAGCACTAATTATGGGCTCCTTGGGGTAAAGCTACAAAACACAGTTCAATAGTTGAGCTTGATGTTCCTGAATTTAATATTTAATATCTCTAATTGTGATCAAAGACAATGCTGCAAGGGAGAAGTGAGAAGTCTGTAGGACTAAAAATGTATTTGAAAGGCTCCTTATCAGAAGATGAATTGTTTTAATCATCTGTTTCTCCTAATAAAGTATTCTGTTGTTCTTATTCTACTTGTCATTTATATCAATATGTAACAAGATCTTCTTTATTATTGTTCTTTTTAAATGTATAATCTTCTGCTTCCAGATCCATTTGAGGCTTTCATAATTTTTTCTATTCGACATGAGATCAGAAAAATTGATCTTCACAAACGTGACTACAGCCTCTTAGTTCCTGGCTTAAGAAATACAATAGCACTGGATTTTCATTTCAATCAGAGTTTACTGTACTGGACAGATGTGGTAGAGGACAAAATATACAGAGGCAAGCTCTCTGACACTGGAGGTATGAATTTAATCTTTAATATCTTAACTGTAAGAACAGCTGCAGTTACAGGGTGTTAGACCTAGTAAGTAAGCTGCCATTCACAGAAACAGAATTGCTGATGGCATTCTGCCTTTAAAAAGGTGTATATCCCAATTGCACTGGATTGTAGAGCTACAAAAAGACTTTTTGTTATAAAACCTTCCTTTTGCAATAGACTATGAGGGGAGGAAAACGACCGGTGCAAGGGGCTGATATTTCTTCCTGGTCCAACAAATGCAATGTTGTGGGTGTTGGTTTTTTTTGTTTGGTTGATTGTTTTTGGGTTTGGGGGGGTATTTTTGTAATTTACCCTCACATTATTAAAAAGTTGAAGAATTTATCAGACATTTAATAAATTATTGGGTCTCATTAGGTGAAAGATTTTGTTTGATAATTTTATAGCCTTCAGAAAGACTTGTCCTTTTTCACAGTGACAGAATCACGGGCTCTAACTAAACATAATCTCATAAAATATACAAAGGTCTTTCTACAAAATGTTGTTTGTTGACGTGTATATTCAGGTGCTTTTAGTCCTGCATGAGCCAGCAGGCATAAGCATGTTTAGCTTGTTTCTCTGAAAGTTCATGTACACATTTGTGCATTTGTTCTCCCTCAAGTTTGGGGTTTGTTTTCAGGGTTTTTTTCCTCCTTAGTAAGTGGTATTTTTACATCTCCAGGTCTGGATCAGGAAAGAAATGTTGTGCACTGCTAAGTATGTAAAGACAGCCAAAACCCACCTTTTATTAGTGTTTGTGGTGTTTGTATCAAACCAGTAAGGTAGTCTGTTGTCATCACACTGCATTATAGTGACGTGGAACCAGATCCCTAATGACCTCTGTGCAGAAAAAGGTTACTCAAGAACTGACTTGCACTGGCAAAAAGCACTGCCTTCCTGGAAGTCCTGAGGGCTACCAGATGCTTCTGTGGTTGCCCTTTGGGTGAAAAATGTTGCAACCCTCCAGAGAAGGTATTTGGTAGAGAAGAACTGTTAGAAGACAGTGACAGTATGAGTTGTGCATGTGAATTTGAAGGAACAAAGTAAGGCTATTTGTTGTAGAGCTTTGTAAAATGTGTAATCCAAATAGGATTCTCCATGACATTTCTGTCTTCACTGCAATCTTTCAGTTTTCTTTATCTGATTGGGAAAGAACTGAAAAAGAGCTTCATACATCTAGCCACTGAGAGGCAAAGTGTGAACTTGTCCTTCAGAGACGCTGCAAAAGAGGTCACTGGTAGTAGGGCACATGCATATCTCCAGTGTTACTCTGTATGTGATCTCTGACCTTTATTGAACGTTTCAGAGCTTTACTTTCTAAAAATTTTATTAGTGTGGGGTGAAGTTTATTTGTATACTTCCAGAAGTGCACTTATTTACAGCAGGCTGTCACAATTGAAAAGAAAATTCCTGTGGAACAAAGGATCTTCCATCATCCCTCAGATTAATCAAAAATTCACTCCAAGAGCGTATGGCAGACCTGGATGTCCATGTTCACTGTACCAGACTGTACATTAGTTCATTAAGAGTTTTGGTATTTTTTGTCTTTTTCTCTTTTCTTTTTTATTAAGGTGTTAGTGCCATTGAGGTGGTGGTACAACATGGCCTGGCCACACCTGAAGGTCTGACTGTGGACTGGATTGCAGGAAACATATACTGGATAGACAGCAATTTGGACCAAATTGAAGTAGCAAAACTAGATGGCACCTTGAGAACAACGTTAATAGCAGGAGCTATGGAACATCCAAGGGCTATTGCTTTGGATCCCAGATATGGGTAATTATAAAAATACTACTTTTTCATGTTGCAAAGTATTTTAAAGCTAGCAGTGTGAGATAATTTCTTTTTTTTTTTTTTTTTTGTTTTCTGAGAGTTCCTAACTTGTCTTTAATATTTCCTGAAAGTATATTTTGAGTGAAAGACAATCCATTATTAGTGTCTTTTGCCCCAGTGAGAAGGGCTACAAAAAGGTAAGTTGGGGTATACAGAGGTCTACGTGTTGGCAAATTACTTCCCTTACAATGTGGTTGTTTCATTTACTTTTGTAATGTGGATGGTAGTAGCTGGAGCCTTTGGTCTGACCTTTCCATGTGATTAAAAGTATTGCCAAGGTGATTCATCTCAGAGACTGGTTATTTTGGGGGGGGGGGGGGTGGGGGGGGGGGGAGACTGTAGAAATATAGTTTAGATGTTACCAGAAGATTGTAAATTGAGTGAGATTAATCCCACCTTTTGTGTTCAATTCTCCATCTTTAAAGTGGTGATAATGCTTGCCAACTTCTGTCAGTATTTGGTCTATTCTATAGACTGTAATATTATTAATTATAAACAACTGTGTAGTAGATTCAGCCGAATACCATAATATTTTATCTACTGCCTGTCACAACAAATGTTTCCAAATAAGTATCAGCATTTTTTCATAATACTTTTTTAAAAAATAATAAAACAGACCAAAATTGTGTGTTTTTAAAAATTGTATGATTGAATTAGAATATTGCCTGATTTTGGTAGTGTGATAACACGATAAAATCCATTTTCCCATAAATTCTAATTTTACCAATCATCAAATAAGTGTTCTCTACAATTCCATTTTTAAATATTCACCCAAATAACATTAAAACTTTGCTTAGGATATTGTGGTTTTTTTTTTTTCCTTTTAAAATTAGCCATTCTTTTATTGTGAAAGCAAAAATAACCCATACACACCATTTATGTTAAATTTAAGTCAAAAGATTTAAGTAGTAGAAGAGAAATAAAACTCTTAATGGAACCCTTAGTTCCCCATTGAGCCAAGTGTCAGTTCTGATTCTGTATTGAAATTCAGTCTGCTACTACAAAGGTTTTCCAATTCTTAGAGCAGTGTTTAGAGGCTTTGAGAAACCTCATTACCCATACTGTATGTAGCTGGATCCTCTCATAGAGAGGCTGAGGTAATGGTGAATAGCTACATCCTCATCTCATAATTGTTCTTTGAGAGAAATAAAAAAATAAAAAAAAAAAAATAAATGAGTTTTCAGAGTCATGATATTTAATTTTGTTTAGGAACCTGCAATGGTCCATAATGTATCTTCACTGAGTATTTATTCCAGAAACACTGAATAAAGGACATAAAGATAAAAGTTGATAAAGGTCCCAGAATCTGAGTCTGAGATCTCTCTGGCCTGTAAAATTCTGAATCAGGAAATGCATACTTTAATGAGTAAAGATCCTGCCCTCTCAATTCTGATGCTAGGAAGTTTATTTACAGAGTGCATCCCTAGAGATAGAGATCTCTAAAAAGAGGCTTCCTGTTGGCAGAAGAATTGGCAGGTAAATTGTTCAAATTAAATGGGTGCAAGGTAAAAAAAAACCTTACTACTCTTCCTGAAACTGAAGTCTTAATCAGCCTTTTGAAAAGCTAGAAGGACTTGTAACCTATATTTTGTTAGTGGTAAGGAAAGAATAAAATCTGTGAACACAGATGGCAACAGCTCTTCAATCTTTTCACAAATAAATACGAATAGACATTGATGATTCCAAATAGGTGGCTGTTAGGACTGCGCTAATCCTGCATCCCAATGGAGGCAAAGCTGCCCAAGCTCCATACCTTTGCTTTCAACCTGCACTGAGGCTGCTCATGTATTCCCAGTCCCTACACACAGATACATATACACCACATACATAAACATATGTACATATACATGTCATTGGCCACAACAGTCTACCCAGGCAGAAGCTCTCAGCATTGATGCAAATACCACCAGTGGTCTCATCCGTTGTATGCACACATACATCTGGCTGCTGAGGCACTGAAGGCACTCAGCAGTCAGTCTGGCTTGGCCTTTCAGTGCTCTCACCAACACGCACAGCTTCACTTGCTCTGGCTCCTGGCACCCCAGATGTTCAGGTCCTCTGTCCTGTGGCTCCAGCCAGTGGCATGCAGCTGTCCACACAAAGTGCACACATGGAACAGAGACCCTCACCTAGGGAGAGAGACATTGAATTTGGTAGAAAGGTGGATTCACAGAACAGTAAGGATTGGAAAGGACCTTTGGAGATCACCTGGTCATACCCCACTGCTAAAGCAGGATCACCTAGACCAGGTTGCACAGGATCATGTCCAGGAGGGTTTTGAATGTCTCCAAAGAAGGAGATTCCACAACCTCTCTGGGCAGCCTGACCCACTGCTTGGTCACTCTGAGTGAAGAAGTTTTTCTTCATATTGAGATGGAATTCCCTGTGTTCAAGTTTCTGCCTACTAAGCCCTCATCCTGTTTCTGGGCACCGCAGAGAAGAGTTTGGCCCCATCCTCTTGACATCCATCCTTTAGATGTTTGTAAGCATTGATCAGATCCCCTCTCAGTCTTCTCTGGGCTAAACAACCCCAGGTCTCTCCACCTTTCCTGATATGAGAGGTGCTCAGAGCCCACATTATCTTAGGCCTTTTTATACCTTTATCCCGTATTAGAACAAACATTCAGGACTGAAGCTGCCTGACATTACTTGTTAAAGTTTTATTAATCACAGAGTCTGACTCTGTGATTAGCTCTTTACAACTAATTAAAAGTTTTCATATCAAAGGTATTACTTTCCTTAAAAAAATAAGAAAAAAGCATGTTACTGAAAACTTAATAAGCTAAGAACAGTTAGAGTGTATTTTTGGCCTTTTGGTGACACTGCTTCAGTTACTTCATAAGAAACTCTTTTGGTTACACACAAGAAAGCTCTCCTTACTGAAAGAAAAACCAAAAGATATTACTGAGTGTGCCTACCATGCAACATATCTCTGGTTTTATTCAAAGAAAAAAAAAAAAAACAACCCACAAACATATATATAACATTCATTAGTGCCATACCAAAATCTAGTTTATCATATTCCTTAATCTGTGCTACCTCAAATCACCTTTCTTCCCTTTCTCCCCTCCTCATCCTCCTTGTCTGTGGATTACTTTCAAAGGCTCTCAATTTATTTTTTTTAATGAGATGAGTTTCTAATTATAGAAGGAAGATGAGACAAGCTGTTGCTTGTCTTAATGAACATGAAAAAGGGAATGCTATTAAACATCTAGTTATTAAAAAACTTTCTGAATTTCATGATTGTTCTAACAGTAATAATGAAATATTATTTCCATGTTACCCTGTTAGTTCAAGGAATTTAGTTGCCCAAATTCATTGCTTATATTTAAAGCATGTGAATGTTTGAACTTTTTCTTCAACTATTCTCTTTAAACCATTTGAATTTATTCTGCATGCTTCAACGTTTTATGCCTCTTCTTTTCTTCTCTCACCAGAATTCTGTTTTGGACAGACTGGGATGCAAATTTTCCTCGGATTGAATCCGCTTCCATGAGTGGAGCGGAAAGAAAGATCATCTATAAAGATATGGATACTGGTGCCTGGCCTAATGGCCTTACAGTAGATCACTTTGAAAAAAGAATAGTATGGACAGATGCCAGGTAAAGTGAGAACTGTAATCCTATTATCTGTTTATAAATCTGTGATGTCTGCCATGGCTCCTGGCCCCCTGTGCCTTGGAGAGCAGTCACCCATTTGTTCTCCCTGATGCTTACTCTTGGAAGACCCAAGCTATTTCACTATTCTTTTGTAAGTTCATGGAACAGAAACTGATTTCCCTGCTGTATTTAAAAACAATATGCAATGAAAACAGTGTTTTATATCCGTAGTTAATAATGGGAACTAAATCATCTCTGAATTTAATAATTGCACTATAAACGTTCTTTGGTCTTACCAGTATGTAAGAGTAAGTTTTTTACACATTTGGCACCAGTGATAATAATGGATGTGTGATTTTTATGTTACTTTTATGTAATCTTAAATTTGGGGTTATTTCACAGATCGGATGCCATTTATTCTGCATTGTACGATGGAAGCGGCATGATAGAGATTATACGGGGTCACGAGTATCTTTCTCACCCTTTTGCTGTTTCACTGTATGGGAGTGAAGTATATTGGACAGATTGGAGAACCAATACGCTCGCCAAAGCCAATAAATGGACTGGCCAAAATGTCAGTGTGATACAGAAAACAAGTGCTCAGCCATTTGATCTTCAGATATATCATCCAAGTCGTCAACCACAAGGTGACTATTTATAGAGTAATTATTATCCTTATGGTGGGGAAGGATTATTTTTATATACAAATATCTGTATATGCATTCATATGCCTTCAACTCACAAGTCGTAATTAAATGCTGTATTCAGCATTAGCATTCCTTGGGTGGTACTAGAATCTTTATTCGAACCAGAAGCTTCATAGGATCAGTGTCTGTTAATACTGCCCATTCCAACTCTTGTTCTTGGTCTCTTACAAATACAGTGCAGAAGCACATTTACCTAAATGCCTTCCAACGTCCTCATTTTTTAACAAAACAGACAAAAGCAAATCTAACAGCATTAGCTTTCTCTTGCTTCTCTCCAGAGAAAGATCAACTTTTCTGTGAAACAAACTGTGTATATCGTACTCAGTTGTAAATATTCACTTTATGAATGTTTAATGTGTTATAATGTGCCTTAACTTATTCATTCACTTGTCTGTCTCTACTTGCTTTTCAGTCATCTTAGTCACTCTTAAGACTGTGTAACCTAGATTTCACCACAGCAGGCCACTGCTTTTCTACTTAAATATCCCCAATGGGGTGTTGTCCATAAACTGACTATTTTCCAAAGCATATCCTATTCACTTCTTTTATTTTAAAATAACATTTACAATTTTCAGTTTCAAATTAACTCGGTATGTCTTTCATGGGAGAATGAACTCAACCTGCTGGAGGCATGAGTTTGGAATTTAAAACTTCAAGAAGCATCAAAACTTATTTTTGGTGTGGATAAGAATCAAAACTGAAAGGAAGTTCACAGTATGTGCATTAATTAATAGGAAAATCTTTAATTTTGACACATTGCTTTGTAACTTTGAATTCCCATTTTCACCTGTATAAAGCTTACACCTTCATGTGTATGTATTTCCATTTTAATTTTATACCAGCTTTTATAATATAACATCTAACCAGAGCAGGGCTGTACAGTTATGCATAGGCTTTGTCAGTAGGTAGATAGTCCAACAGTAGTTGTGTACTTAGGCATCTTCAGCTACTGTAACTTAAGATAAAACTGTATCAATTTTGAAAATGAAACTAACAAGATTTCATCTATCTTGGTTTAATAAAATATTCTATTTAATTCATAAATGAAAAATACAGGAACTTGCTAAAACTGTGCTTCTTGAGACAGATTTATAGTGTTTGTTGTGTAGGTAAAAAAACCTAATGATTTTTTTATAATTTTAGCTGAAGCTTCAATTTATTTTATCACTTAATATTAAATCTCTCCTTCAGATGGTAAATATTTAGTCAAGAAAATTAAGTTAGTGATTTCAGTGGTCCTACATGTGAAGGTTCATGAGGACCAAGAAAGAAATCCCAGAGTAGCCTATTAGATGTGTATCTAGTATTTTTCTAGAGTATAACTGTATTTATTACATCTCTGAGGATTGTGAGGATTGACAATACAAAGATTTTATTTGACTGCTACAGAATTATTTTCCACTGTAAAAGAGCTTGCATCAGTTATGGTAATATACAGACTGTACCTGAGCATGTTACGAGTAACATAAGCAGTAATTAAATTCAAATTAATTATATAAAGTCTTGGCACAATTTGCTGTGATCTCACCCTGATACCTTCCTGATGGTAGCACTCTCTGTTACTGGTCCAAACACATCTTCCTGTCTTCCCTAATACTTCCCTTTTTCCCCAACTGCTGTAGCTTTGAGAATAGGTAATTCCTAGATACTTAGTACAGTGCTGACAAATGGCAATATTCGTCTTCCTAACAGTTACCTCCACTTCTATCGTCATAAAGAAGAGAATTTTAATTGTGCTTTATAGTTCTTCCTTCTCTGACATTTCAAACATTGGACCTTTCAAACTTTCTGTATCCCTGAGTTGGGAATCATAAATATTAAGGGAAATAGTTGGAAAGTGTCATTTACTAAGAGTCCTTGGATTTCTGAATCAGATGCTTAATTTTATTCAATGTGAAATGATGAGGATGAGGTGGTTAGCTGAAGTAATAATGAAAGCATACAATAGGATGGTGAACAGAAGAAAAATGCCCTGATTAAACTTCTTTAGTTACTTTGTTGGGTGGTTACATGTAAGATGAAGAGCGAAATGAGGTGACATAATTTGATATGACTATAGCTATGTTGATGTTTAAAATAAATTGCAAATAAATTAAGAGAATAGGACAGGAAGACATACTGATACTGTTGTCAGTTTCCAAGCCCATTCTCAGAAAGAGATATATCACAATACCAATCAAAAAGAGGACAGAGCTCAGAAATTCCCAACTACAGCTGGAATGCTGGCATTCTCAAGGTGGTCCAACTCTTCAATATACCTTTCCTATACCATGTAGCAAATCTTTTGTTAGTTGTATCAGTCATCAGAGGGACATCTTATGTTTCTATAGGCTTTTTTAATATATATATCAATAATTCATGGGTTATTTGTAAACAACATAATGGATCATCCAGAACAGAACAAGTCATCATTAATGAATGAGTGGAGTTGACCTCTTATTGATCATACATATGTTTAACTTACTCCCGGCAGCTATACTGCAGTGATCTTGCTGACTCCTATATCCCATAAACTATTCATCCTTTCATATCAAATTCACCATTTCTAATTCTCCATCACCTGTCTTTAACATTCCCTAGGTTATATGTATATGTACATTTCCCCCCTTGTTTTTATAGGTTTGATGTCAGTGTTTCCTTCTAACATGTGTCAGATACGATCAGGTGCATTATCTATTAGTAGATCAAGTTCTGTTGTGACAAGACACATCTGGGCCATGTCTAGCTATAGCTATATAGCTATATTTTCTAGCTATGAAAGCTCTTGGGATGTGCCCTGGAAAATACTAATGCTGAAAAAAAGAATTGAATATGTATTTTTATTGTGAGATATAGCTAAAGACAGTGGCTTAATTTGTATGTAAATATAGGAAAGTAAAAAATGCCACTGAAGGATGTCCACCAGTTGTTTACAGAATGCTCCATGTTATCTGGATAAATTTCTACTCTTCTGTCTAAACTTGCTGGCAATAGAAACTGCCTTAAAATTCATGCCACGTATGCTCTTTGCTCTCTTCATATTGAGAAATGATATTTTGTTTTTCTACTCACCCAGGGTTTGTAGTGCTCAGTAAGCTATTCAGACTTTTATGTTAGGATTTGAGCAATCTTTATTTGAAAACATTAAATCCTAACAATTTTGTGTGGCTTTGTAAATGTCCTCAAACCCAGTTCTGCATTAGTTATACGTGGAAGTCTATGGCTATAGCTCGAACGTAAATGAACACCAGTGAGAAAATTCTCCCTGTACACTGGTAGTCGAAAGACGTTAAGAACGCTCTGTAATAACATGCACTGAAATGCAGCTCTCTGCTACTCCCTGACTCTCAGCCTGATGGCAGCTGTGATAAGGACTCACAGTGGACAACGAATTCACCTTGCAATATGGGATATATGCTGCCAGGATGCTTTTTTCTCTGATGGTTTTATTTTTAAACAATAATGAACTTTACATTAAGAAAGAATGTTACTGTTTTTCAGAGGACATTGTTTGGCTTTATTACTTTTTGAAATAAGCCTTTTACAAGAATCTGCTTTTTAGGGTGGGATACTGGTGTAACAAAGGAATCTGACTTCTGGACAGAGGAGTGTGTCAGCCCAGGATCTTAAAATCTGGGCTGGAGTGAATAAGCATCTCTGCACACCCCTTTCAAGTAATGCCTTTTGCTATTGTTTTTTGTAATTAGTCACTTCCTGAACTTTGGGATCTAAGGATTTATGTTGTACATTTGGTCTATTCACAGTAGGAGTAGAGTTCCCTTTAGTCATTTCTTTTTGTCAGAAAAAAAACAAAAACCCCAACCAAAAACTACTTTCTGTTTGGACTGGGGCCAGGCAACATCTTTAGAGAGAGACTATAGCCTAAGGAGACATCAGTCAGTATTCCATAGCCACGGATAACTTGGCCTCAAAGCAAGGTATAAGCTGAAGAAGAGCTTTCAGCTATTTTTTGCCAGAATCAGGAAGTTCAAATATCGAGTTGTGTAACTACAGGTTTTATTTTATGATGTAGAAAACACCAGATTCCAATTTATGATTGGCCTTCTGGGATTGCTCTAAATTATTTTCTTTCAATGGAAGCCATTTCTTTCTACAGAATGTCAGCACCTAGCTTTATTGGAGCTAAGGGAAAATGGGGATGCTATGCAATTTCTTAATTTTTCTTTTGAATTTGTAGCAATTTTGCAATAAAAGAAACAAGATGGCATGCAGTTTAGAATCTGAAAATAAAATTAGCAGTAGATTTACATTGCCAAATGTCAGTATAAATATAGCACTGGAGGACAAACATTTTTTAGTCTCTGCTCCATAGTTACACATCTGGCTCACTCATCTAGGTGAAAGTTTATTAGCTGTTAAATAATTCATGCAACATATTGAAATAGAGAAGAGCCGAATAAATTCCTGTACCCTAAACTAATATTATTTCAGTTCATCTAGGACAGGAGCTAATTTAAGGTGGTGGGGTTACAGTAAGATAATTGGATGGATGGATGGATGATAGGCTAATCTGTTAGTAAACCACCAGGAGATTGTGGAAGGCTTCATCATCTATTGCAGAATGATGACACATCTCAGGAATATGAGCTGCTCATCTTCACAGAATCCTAGCCATGTGTCAGGAATACTATTAACATAGCAAACCCAGGGTTTCTAGGAAGAATGTTTTCTTAACATACTTTAAGAATCCACTTGCTGCAAAGAGCAATGTCTTCTATTTTAGGTATGAGAAGTTGTACTAGTACCATGAGGTACTGCTGAGGACAGCGATGAGAGGAATAAATATAGTGCATTGGAAGGATCACAGCTTGAAAACAGTTAGAAAGCTGTGAATTCCTCACACATTCCCCAGCTCTTGCAGTTCTCGAGGGTATTACTTGGAAATAAAAAAAAAAACCACAAAGCAAACACGGCCGTGACATTGTTTTTCTTTTTGCAGATTGAGTTTTTATAGACTAAAAATCAGGACAAGCAGTATAGTAACTGCTGGATATAAAGTATATTGCTACCACTGGGCTCTTTTGTAATTAAAACATGAAAAACTTTTACTTTCATAGCCCTGTTCTGTTACAATATTCTGCTGAGGCCTGGATTGCAAGCTGTTTATACTTTTGTAAGAACTTATTTATTTTAGCTTAAGATGCATGTGAGCAAAGTTTTGGCTATTTTATTTTGCTGGAATTAAAAAAAAAACCAACCCAAAACAAAACTAGTTTGAGATTTTATCACCACCTTCTCGTGTACATTCTTTTAACTTTAAAACCAGCAGCGGGATTGGTATATGTATAATGCAAAATATACAGAATCTCTGCAAACTTTAAATTAGATTCCTTTGTGACTTGTGAAGGTTCTGTTTTTGGTTTAGGAATTTTGGAAGCAGTCTTTCCTGCATTTGTCTTCGCTCAGCCTAATCAGTGCCTCCAAGAAAGTACGGATCTGGGGGAAGGTAGCAGCCATGGTCCTCCTATATGGTCCCTCAGCTTCTAGTAACCTGTCATTCAGGGATATTTGAGTGTTAAATGGTATCTATGTGCTTCAAAGGCTTTTAAGCCTTTGACTGACTCTTCTTGAATGAACTCTTCTAGTTGACTTTTTGAAGTTAGGCAAACTGTTGATGTCTGCAAATCATTGGGCATCTGGCATAACAATGCCCTGCCTGAGAAAGGAGGCAAGAAAGAGCCTCCTTCTGCTTGTTTTGACCCCAATACTTGGTAATTCCATTCAGTGTGTCCTAGCCCTTGTAGTAAGAGGGGTATTGGACAGGTGTATATATAACTATAATCAGTTGTGTCAGAAAAGGATCTTTTAGGAATGGATGCTATCTCAGTGCTCATCCTTGTGTATGTAACTTGAGATTTGATTTATTCCCCTATACCCTGTATATTTCTTTACTTGTATTGAATTTTATCAGTTCTTTTATTTCTAAATCACTCCATCATGTAACTGTGGTATAGCTTTTCACACTTGCATTTAATTTCATCCTTTGTAACTCCTTTTTTTTTCTTTCTTACTTTAAATTTCTAGGTGTTTTGGAATTTTTCTGTAAAGCATAGAACCTGCTCTTAGAAGTACTTAGTATTGCCATTGGTCTCTCCATGGTAAAACCCTAGTATTGGATTTGTTAGTTATTTACAGCTATGCCTCTTATCTGCCTGGTATGTCAGTAGCTTTTATAAGGTCAATTATTCCAGGTAATCCCTTCTTAGTTTTGGATGTATTACACTGCCACCTCAGCTCAAACTGTACACTGTGGGAAGGGGGAACAGAGAGATTTGTTAACAAGAGCTTCAGAATTACCATAAAGCTATCAACACCATATATAACAGAGTATCATGAAGAATTTTCTTTTTGTTAATAATATTTTCGTTTATTTTGGTCTCATGGTGAATGTGTAAATTGTTTTAGGTTGCATAATGACTAATTCAAGTGAATGATTAAAAACTGAAAAAGAAATACTGGATATAGACAATAAATATGTATTTTAGAATGAATGGATTCTCTGATCAGTCCTAATCAGCAAATTATGAAGACTAATGCTAAAATAATAATGTATAATCAGGTAGTACAAAGATTCTAATTTGACCAAGTATAGCAGAAAGATCTTTGGTCTTATGAAAAGCAGTGCTACAGAAAGTATTGACAGTGAGCAAAGGAGCAGGTCTGTAACTGGTTTTAAATATGAGTGGGAATAGATTGCTGGCAATTTAAAGGTATCATAGAAATGACAGAATCCTAGAATCTCCTGAGTTAGAACTGACCCATAAGGACCATCGAGTACAACTCCTGGCTCAACACAGAGCCAGCCAAGTCAGAGTATGGGACTGAGGGCATTGTCCAGACACTTCTTGAACTCATGTAAATGTAGTGCATTTATTTGAAGATGTAGGCAGAACTTCATCATGTTGTCTGCCATTAAAGTATAAGATTAACGTTTTGCCTAGCTAAAATTTGATGCCAAGAGGGAACAGGTTCAATATGATGTTAATTTGGAGGGTAAGTTGATCCATGGGGAATACATATTTAGAGGTTGTCAGAGTAACCATTTGTTAATGTGTGATAGAATGTTTGAGGGGTATTTTTTAAGGCTCACTGGTCAAGAAAAATAAACATTTTGTTTAAATAAGGTTTTAGAGATTACTCAAGAAGAAGCAGATGGCAAAGAATGACGTAAGTATGTCTGTGTGCAGTACTGTAAGAGAAATAGATTGACAAGCAATCAGCAGTGGAGATCAATTACATAATGCAAAAGGTTGGCCAGTTGGTGAAAATGCCAGTTCTGTGGGTTGCCATGATCAAAAGGAAAGCAGATTGGTGGAAATGGTTAGGAAAGAAATAAAGAACCACATACAGTGAACTGTGGTGCTGTATGAATACATAGCACTCCTGTATCTTGAATACTGTATACAGATCATATAAAAGATCCCGAGAAAGCTTGACAGGCTGATCAAGAATGTGGGAAAGGATTTTGTCTGATGACAAGTAGGCTGATGCTTCTTGAAATACAGCTTATAGACAGGCTTCTATATGATGGCAGTCTGTGAAATCATAAATGGCATGGAGAAGGTGAATAAGGAGTGGTGATATGGTTATTCACAAAAGAAATAGGAGGAAGTGTGAGAACTAGCACAAAGAAAGGAGTCAGATTTTTGAGAGAGCAGTAGCATAGCTATTTGCCTTCAAGAGAATTATTTTTTATTAGAAGATTATGAATGGGCTTAGCAGTTCTTCAGTGAAAGCAGTATGAATATGAAAGGAATACATACATATGTGCTGGTATAAGTAATTTTTAGATTATGGTAGTTTATGCTTCCGAGGGTGCATGCATATGGAAACAAATACATTTGCTTTATAACACACCTTTTTCCACCAATTTCGTATACCATGCTATATGAAGAGAACTGTGATGTGGACAGATGGTATCCAAGTTGTACTGTTTCCTCTTTGTTGATGCTCATAGCACTCTTTAACGACTACACTTTCTTTAACATAATTATAGAATGGATTGGGTTGGAAGGGACCTCAAACATCACATAGTTCTACCTCCCTGCCATGACAGGGAACACCTTCCCTAGCCCAATCCAACTTGGCCTTGAACACTGTCAGGGATGGGGCTTCCACAAACTCTCTGGGCAACCTTTTATTTTTTCTTCTGTACGTTCTTCTACTCAAATTCCATACTCAAATAGTAACTTTGGTAGAGAAGAAAATAATGCACTACTTGCACAGAAAGACAAGATGGGGACTATTATTCTTAGGGCCTAAGTAGATCCTTGTTGCAGACACTTGTATGCTTTTGAAGAAGTTGAGCTTCCACTGCAATTACTGCTTTGTATTGGCAAATAAATTAAAGGAAACTCTATTTTACAAAACATACAACTAAATTTAAAATCTCACAGCAGTAGCATTAAGAATGACAAAAAATAACTAGAATCTCTCCTCTGAGATCCCGTAAGACATAAATGAGTCTATGATATCCTTTGCAATACTGTCAAAATGCTAAATTATGTTTGGGTTTTGATGTGTAGTTCATAGAGATAGATGACTTATATTTACTGATATCAGTAGTCCATTAATAATTAATTCTTATCCTGAAGGGCTTCTGGGACCTTCGTAACTCTTTCCCTCAGCTTCACATTTCTTATCTTCCACATAAAGATGTGATCTTATTAAAAGAGATCACCCCAGATTGCTTCACTCTGTTACTACACATAGAAGAATAGTGATGATGAAAGACAAGTATTTCTCTATTGTATTTTTTTGGGAAAGGCAAAATCAAACACATTCATCACATAAGGATTTTAATGTATTTACTTATAGTCCATTAGCAGTTAAAGATATGAAGTCATTAAGAAAGAATAAATATTTTTAAGCTTACTGGCCCAGTTAACTTTGTCAGAGGTTTAGAAGAGCTGACAGAGAGGATATAAGATGCTTCTTTTTAATAAACCTTGGAGTAGTGAGGGAAACTGCAAAGGCTGGGAGAGTCTGAGTGGCCTCCAGTGCTGTGTTTGAAAGGGACAGATGGGATGACTTTGCAGAAACCTGTAAAAGCCTGTGATATTTTGGTGATGATTGATGCTGGATAGAATTTTGTTACCCTGTTTATCCAAGTTTTGAAACTGTAGTACTGCTCAGACCAGTATTTAAAGGATTCAGCAGTTGATGGATAAATGTAAGGAAGCGTGGATTGAGGAAAAAGATGAATGGTTCAATGGAGCAAACCTTGTTTGTCTTTAGATTTCAGTGCTTGAGTTTGACCTAAATGTATTTCACAAAGACATTCAAACATCACATTTCTGTACTACTTATATTGCAGACTAGCACACCATTAGAGAAATATATTGTAAACTAACTGGTTTTGATAATTATAAGTTTCTCTTTGTGAGGAAGTCACTCACACTTGCCTTTTCAACATTACTAATTTTCCAAGATTTTCTTAGCAAATGGAAAAAACAACATTACTTTCTGTTTATGCTTGGAATGCCTCTTCAGGAGTTTTCTGGAAGTGTGTGTGTATAATAATAAGACAAGAAGAATAGTTTCAAAGTTTAGTAAAACTAAGAAGTCTTCTCCAGTAATCTCACTTTTTGCTCTTTAAAGCAATTTTAGCAAATCAAGTTTGATCAGTGAACTATAGGAGGCTACATTAGAACAAGTGCATTTAGATTTTTCTTTGAGAAAAGTAGAAATAATTTGGTATGTTGTTTTGTTTTGGTTTTAATTATTTTTGCATGTAAGAGTTTTACTTAGTATTCTAGTATACAGATCAAGCTGAGAGGGAACTTTGAATTTGCTAAACTTCATTGTACAATCTAAGCTTTGACTTTTCACAAAGTAAAATTTCCTGTTCAGTACCTGAAATGTTGACATATGTTTTCTGCCATGTGTCCCGGTTAGGAATATACAATTCTTTACAAATAATCTTATAAATTACTGCAAAGCGAATATGTCACTGTGAAATTTTTATCCAATGGCTTCATGAAGTTACAATAATAAATTTTGTGGCTGTATTTACAAAAAAATATGAATAAAAATTAAAAATTCTTGGACAAGGGATGACTATTAAGCTAGAAAAAGCGATTAGAGTATGAGTTCAGTCAGTCCATGAGAGGCCAGGTTTGCCTTCAGTCAGAACTGTCACCACTTTCCCACCAGTGCAGCTCATGCTAGTTTGGCAAACCTCAGTTCCAAAAGGTGTGTTTATATTTTGTGCATTTCGTTGTTCAATTTCAGCCTCCAACCCATGCGCTGCTAATGAGGGTAGAGGTCCCTGTTCTCACATGTGTCTGATCAATCACAACAGAAGTGCTGCATGTGCCTGTCCACATCTGATGAAACTGTCTTTAGATAAGAAAACCTGTTATGGTAAGTTCTCCTCCCAAAGCCTGACTATTCTTATGATTGTAGAATTTAGTAAGAGACAAATATCATACACAATCTTAAAAAAGAAAGTTAAGAACCATGTTTACAGTGCAATTTAATGGGACACCTACTTTTCAGAAGTTGGTAACATATTCCAGTATATGAGGTGTCTGGAGTCGTGTTTTTCTCTTCTGTATGACGTTAGTAAAATTTATCTCTGCAAAACAGAAAGGTGTATTCTGTGAAGTATGTCATCAGAAAATGATGAGTCAGGTAAGTTGAATAATAAAAAGGTACTTAATAGCTTAATTCTCCACCTTCTAGAGATGTCTTAGTCTCACTTTCAAGGATTAAGAAAATGAATTTAGCAGCAAATTTTAGACATGCAGCCTTCCGGAGTAGTTTTCTTAAAAAATGTAATAAACACTTTTAAACTATAAAATCCCTCAAAATGTCAACTAATTGTATCTATTATCTGTAACACTGTGTGTTACATTGCTCTTTTCAAAAGTGATTAATAATGTTTAGGAAATACAACAGAATATTTTGTTATATCAAGGATGGGGGAGAAGGGATGGGTGGATATGGAAGTTACCTTTACAGTTAATGCATGGACATTTTTTTCAATACTTAAGACTTTTGAGATAAAAAGTAGAGTATATCCCCCTTTTTCATTAGTGGATATCTAAATTGTAACAATCAATGTATTCAGTGTTTTGGTTTTTATTTCTGCCTGTTTGCCTTTCAATACTTACACATAGAATTCCTCTAATATCTGTTATGTGGGTTAAGTGGGGTTAAAAGTTTTAAAATACCATTTTTTACATTTTTCCTTAGACATTCACAAGACTGTATTGATTTTGTGGTGTAGTAACATCATGTCCAGCATCCAGAACTAACATAGTTTTCCTGTGTTTTTTATGCTCTGTAACATACTTTATTTCTTTGTCGTCACTAGGCTGCAGGTTTTCTGGAAATGTAAAATAAATAATGTAAACTTCATTTAAACATTTGGAAATTGCTCTCAAATGAATGACTTGGACTTCTGCTACTGATGTGGTGATGAAGATGATGTGTGATGTTTTCATTTTTTCTAATAGAAAGGAAGAAATTTCTTCTTTACGCACGGCGTTCAGAAATAAGAGGGGTGGACATAGAAAACCCCTACTTCAACTTCATCACAGCCTTCACTGTTCCTGACATCGATGATGTGACGGTCATAGATTTTGATGCCATTGAAGAACGTTTATACTGGACTGATGTGAAGACACAGACCATCAAGCGTGCTTTCATTAATGGGACTGGCTTGGAAACCATTATTTCAAGAGGTAAATAGCATAACATTGAAGTAAAAATAATAAATTATAGGTAAATGTGTGTTATATGTACACTAAAGTATAAGCATGCGAGTTCTTGTTGGGTGCCTTTCACTGGTATCTGATAACTGATCAAAACAAATTACAGTTTGGGGGAGGTTGTACTTCATTTATTTTTTCATAATTAGTTTTTATTTAAATAAATTGGGATGTAGATGTAACATTGCATTTATACAAGATTGAAATGTGTAGTGAATAATGGAAATAATGTCTCCTGAGGAATGTAGAAAGAATGAAGTTTAAAAAAGCAAAAAATAACAGCCTTTTGACATAGCTTTTCCTTGAAGAATTTCATGTGGGTTTCCTTTATCCTTTGAGTATCTGTGTCGACCTCATGAAGAAATTGGCTCCATCAGTGTTGTTTTTCTTTTCAACCAATCTAGATGTTTCAGCTCTGACATCACTGGTGAAACACAGCATGTGGTGTCTTTCTAATTTTGGTGATACTGGTGTTATGCATTTACCTGTTGTCTTTTGCAAAGTGTGTGATGCTCAAACTGGTGCCATCATACTGTACATACTGTACTTGAATGCCACGTGGAGTCTTTTGACTCCATGTCTTTGAATCCTGTATGCATTTGTTCTGTTGGTATTTAAAATACTAAAGCTCAGGGTTTCCTTTTTTGCAAAACTTTTTCATTAGAGGGAGGTTGGTTACAGGAATGAAAGGAAACAAAATACTGGTGATGGAAAATTGTGCCTGGCAGTTCTTTTAGCAGTTAACACCTTCATTGTCCTGATACTTTTGCTCTATACTTCACATGCAAAAACTTTAATGTATTGTATTAGCTCTGTGTCGGTAGCTCTGGTATTGAAGCAAAACCATTTGTTGTTTTTGCTAGTGGTGGGTTTTTGTTTGGGTTTTTTCCTAACAAATTTTAGAAGAAGTTACTCTCCTGCCAGCCCATGATGTTCTTCTGTATTATAGCTACCTGTCTGAAAAGAGGAAAACTGTCTGACAGGGACTAACTGGAGGCAAATTTTACAAACTCTGTTTCCTCAGCTGTTTTATATGTGTGTGTGAGGGGAAAGAAAAGAAATAACACACTTCTGTAAAATACGACCTTTTTGAATTTTAAGAACAAATTAAAAAAACCTTAAAATACTTTGTTATTGATTCTTTGGGGATTCCAGAGATGAATTACAGCTTCACCCTAGAAGATTTTTTTCTGTACAAGTGCTTCATTGGACAAATATGGTAGTACCCACTTGATTAGGTAGATTGATAAAGTAATTTGTGTAGTTATCTTTGTATTTCCTCTATTGTCTCAGAGACAAGCTTATTGGAGACATTTTTCAGTACCAGTAATGAGAACAAGGTTTAGTGTGTGTCTTAAAGCTCTTTACATCATGAGTTGAGGTGCCCGAGAGTTGTTTCGATTTTTTACATAGTAGTAGAATAAAAACAATGATTTACTATATAAAATATATAGTGAAAAATCACAAAACTTTTCAAGAAACTTAATGAAAGTTGAAGAAACAGCATGCGTTTCTGTTAGTTTGGCATTCTTTCATATTCTTTATATTATGGTCACTTCTGTTAAGGAGGTTTTTTTGCAGGTTTTGTTCCAGATGTAACTTATTATGTATAAAATTTGCAAAATTACCATGTTCTGGCATATCAAAACATTAGAAGGACTCCTTATTATGTGTAAATGATCTAATTTGCTTACAGTTATATTTTTAAACGTCTTACAAGAACATAAGAAGATTTGTAAGCACATGCTAGTGGGATTCTCTTTGGATGAAGTCTTATGCCAATGTCACAAAGATGCCAAAGTCATACTTTAATCTTTTTAAGAGTATGAAATACTTTGTTTTCTATTTTCTCCAACCAAAAAACCCAAAAAGGCAAGGGATCATTTAAAAATGGGTCAAGGGTATGTATTTGGTATCCTTTGTTGCATTCTCTGCAGTTGGCAAACTTCCTAATGCCCAATCACGGTTTGACTTGATGTATATGCAAGCCAGTCCACAGCCACATCTACTTTAGTTTGTCAATGACAATAATTCTGTCAGTGGAAGTAAACACATCAAGTTGACAAAGAGATAGTGTACAAACTGTGCACTATAATGAAATCATTAAATCACCCTTGGCTTGTTCCTCATCTACAAAGATGCTGGCTAGTATGAACCATTGCTGCACTGAGGCAGAGCAGCATGTCAGTATCTAGATCTTGAGCAGCATTTAAGGCTGATATTAACATACATTAACATTTTTTTTTAAAAACAATATTTTTCTCAAGAAGACTGTCACATACAGAAGCACTTGTGAAGCTACCAAATTAATCATATCTTACTCATATTTTGATACCTCCGGGAATACTGGTGGTGTGGGCTATCCACAGAAGGCAGCTAAGCCCCACACAAGTGCTTGCTCACTGCCCACAGCAGCATAAGGAAGAAAATCAGATGGGTAAAAGAAACTTTGTGTGTTGAGATAATGGCAGTTTAATACGAAAAGCAACAGCTGCATGCACAAGTAGAGCAGAAGAACTCAAACAGTACATATAGGTAGCTGACAGCTCTTTAGCTATTTTCAGGAAAGTAGGGGAGTAAGTGGGAGCCTTAAAAGGCTTTGGAAATAAAACCAAAAAACTGTAGCTACTTACTTATGTGCTATGGAATTATGCTGTAGACCAGTGGTTTTAATTCAGACACTTTTATACTGAGCCTTCCTGGTGCTAAAAAAGTATGCAGGCTTTTAAACTTCAGCACAGTTTCATTATGGAAAGCCACTTAATGTTCTATATGTAAAGTATAACTGGCAAGTAAAGAAATGTAAACCTTCCTTTTACATCATGAGTAAAATTATTAAAAAATAAAAAATATATTAAATATGGCCGTTTAACTTCCGAGTGTCACCGAACTTATTCTACATCATGACCTCTTATGGAAAACCAGAACAAACCACACTTTTTACTAATGCACTGATTAATAAATGCTTACCTGAGTAGAAAAATAACACTGCATCTGTCTGGTTATTATTATTATTATTGCTTGATGCTAATTTTTACAGAAATATTTGTGGAGGATTTCTCAGAATCCAGTGGGATTTCTGTTGTCTTACTTGCAAGCATATCAGGCCCAAGAAAATAAAAATTGTTATTAATTCTTGGCAACTGCTTTATAAATACATCTGAATAGAATATAGTAGAATAAATACAGCACAATATTTTTAGGAAACTGTAGTAGAAACTGTGCTAATTTTTGTTTGTTTGTTTCCTTCAAGACTGAGAATAATCCAGAAAGAAAATTAAAATAATAACTGACTTCACTTTTTTTGCAGATATTCAGAGTATCAGAGGTCTTGCAGTGGATTGGATATCACGTAATTTATATTGGATTAGCTCAGAATTTGATGAAACACAAATTAATGTGGCACACTTAGATGGTTCCTTGAAAACCTCAATCATCCATGGAATCGATAAACCCCAGTGTCTTGCAGTTCACCCAGTAAAAGGGTAAGATACCTGTAGTTTTAATAGTAAACTATGGTAAAGCTCATCAGAAAATTTCTTCTTCGTTCAGATTTTGAGTTTGCTCATTCTGTTTTCTTTTAAACTTAAAATGAATGCATGAGTTTGAAAGATTTGGCTGGGAATTTCTTGACTGAGTACTGCTTCCCTACCAGAGCTAACTGTCAATTAAACCATGTGATCAGTAGCTGTATATTTTGCCAGCTTCTAAATTATAAATGTTTTCACTTCTGATGCATTTAAAATATTGTGTAAATGGACCAAAATTATAAATACGTTCATTTTCTTCTTCAGTAAGCTCTACTGGACAGATGGTAACACAATTAACATGGCAAACATGGATGGCAGCAACAGCAAAATACTCTTTCAGAATCAAAAAGATCCTGTTGGTAAATACCTTTTCCTGTTCCTTTTTTATTTGATGGTGCATTGTTATGGAAATTGTCTTGAAATGCTAAGTATGTCATGATGTTTTTCCTATTCTATATAGCAGTGAATAGAATAAGCATAAAAACATGAAAAATACTGATTTGTATTTCACAATTTAAGATATTTTTGCTGTAGTGGATTAAGTACAATATTACTAACTTATAGGGTTACAGTAGTTGTGGTGACTGTAGGTGAAGGAGAACCCATCTGTACCTCTCAATCTGTAGATCATGGGAGAAAAAGTGTATGGAGTAGTGATTTAGTAAGGTATGGATGTATGTGACAGGAAATGTAGAACCTTCCTCACCAGAATCCCAGCTGCATGATCAAAAGATTTGGCTCTTTTCATATTAAGAAAATGGAACTCTTTGAAGCATAGGTTTCACATAATGATTTAACCTCAGTTTTAGTATTTGAGAATTAATATGATTAATCATGTCACTTTCTGGGGAAAAAAACCCAAGCAAACCAACAGAACACAAAAAACACTCTCCTATTTTTTTTCTTCATATCTCTTTCTTTTTGTAATTTCATTATTTATGAAGTTAAAGCAGTTACATCAATTGTTGCCTCATTAGTGGCCCATCAATAAATTAGATGACATTTTAAAGCATTTATGGGTTTTTATAACTGAATGCATTAAGCAAACAGAAGCAATGACTTCAATACTTAAATATTTCAGTAAATTAGACATTAGGGTAACAAAACATGCATTTTAGAACTTAAATTCAAATAATTTCATCGACATTATTTGGTAACTATTGTTGCTCTGTCTGTCTATCCATTTGAAGAGACAGTTACCTATTTATCAGGAGGAAAAAAGCATAATCCACCTAATCTTAACGTGAAGAATGAACACATTCAATAATGTTAGGAAAATATTAAGAAGTATGGCTGTGTGCAACATTTTGCACTCAAGATCCTGTGACCATAGGTCGCAAGGTCCTAAATTGCAGTCCTTATGGTTTCTGTCATTGAGTTTTTTGTGAGTAGCAGTAAACCCACTGAACCAATGAGATGGTAGAATGGTAAGTAGGCCTTTCTCTCCCTCCCGCCTTTCTCTCTCTCTCCCTCCCGCCTTTCTCTCTCTCTCCCTCCCGCCTTTCTCTCTCTCTCCCTCCCGCCTTTCTCTCTCTCTCTCCCTCCCGCCTTTCTCTCTCTCTCTCCCTCCCGCCTTTCTCTCTCTCTCTCCCTCCCGCCTTTCTCTCTCTCTCTCCCTCCCGCCTTTCTCTCTCTCTCTCCCTCCCGCCTTTCTCTTTTTCTCTTTTTCCTCCCCCTGTTCATGTATCAGTACTGTCAAAGGCTGTGTGTGTGAATCCATGTGGGTTCAGTGATGTTTTTAATCACGGACATATCCATTTTCCCTGGTATCAGATGGACTATTCATGCAGTTAAACGTTCCTGTAAACTGTAGAGGAAGGTAAAGAAAACATTGCTAATTAATTCCACAGACAAAGGTATTAGCAGTATCAGAAGACAAGATTTGGTTTCTTGAAATGCTCACCCATTTTGATACCAGTGGGCCATCCTTCAAGAACCCAGCTCATTGAAAATGCCCTAAGCAAAGGGTGTGTGGAAAATGTTGTCAAGAAAACATAATTTTGGTTTTATTTTCATGTGCCATCTAGTCTGTATGGACTGAGATCCTGAATGTGGGATGTGTTTCTGGCATACAGTATAGCAGCAAGCAGCACAGTCCCAAGGTATTTCAAAACTTTCCTAGATTCCATCCAACTGTAAATCAGGAAGCTAAGATTAAAAGAAGTTGCATTAGGGCCATTGTGGAAAAAAATTACACCAAATCGCCTCTCTGGAGAAATTTTTAAACCTTTTATTTCACTATTTTTAATAATAAACCTATATTTTAACTAATGCGTAAAATTTAGAAGATACCTTTCATAATTTTAGAATATTTTTATCTATCTTATGTGGGAGGAAAATGCCATCTGTGTAATTGTTTCTCTGACTTTATATTTTGAATTTGGAACGCTCTCAACCTACCAAGTCCTGGTCTGCAATATGTTTGCAGCCTCATGTCCTGTGGGAAGGAGGAATCAGAGATAGCTTTGGTCTCTAAGGTGTTCCAATAAGATGTATGTGCAGAAAGGAGACATGTTGGAGCAGGTCACAGTTCTATCAGTGTATTTTCTTTTACATGCTTTACTCAAAAGAGTTCTATGAGGTAACCCTGATGAACACTAGCAATTCTCATTCTGGGTGCTTGAAAGCACTCTGAAGAGTCTTCAATGGATATCTTCTCTTCCTTTCAGTTTTCTGAAGACCAAAACATGCAGTATTAATAGGAAACAGGTATTTGTAGTCAGTTAAGAACCAGTGCTTTCCATTCAGTGTTCCAGTGGGCACACAACATTGTCATCAGTTGGCTGCTTAGTCACTAGATCCTTCTTTTCTATAAATCACATGTTCAAGTTGGCATTGGCAGCTAGGACATTAGGTGCAAGCCAGTCACCCACACTAGAATGCATCATGGATGTCTGTGATGCTTGGGCTAGTAAGTCACCTATTTTAATTAGTGGAAACAACACAGTTCCTGAAAGAATCTGTATAAACACACTCTGCCTCCATTATAAATACTACGCTTTCATAAAGCTTGGTAATAAGTGAAGAATACTCTGGGAAGAAAAATGTAGTACACTTGGTTAGGAAGAGATGAGAGTGTTATTGTTGTCAGTTGCTGCTGTGGAATTGGAATATGTAGAAACACCAGTTTAATAGCTGAAGACATAGAAAAACTGACAAGGAAATTTCATGATTGCTGTGTAGATTGTATTCACAGCAACCCCACAAATAGATCTGTCTAGGTGAAATCAGCACTGCACCAACGGGTAGCAGTCAGGAGTTACAGGGAATACCAAATGTTCTCCATCTCAGAGTAAGGAGACCTTTATACTTGAGTATTACCTTTGTAACCCATAGCAAGGTTCATTCATATTCCTGGGGAAGGTTCCTGTACTAGGCTTAAGTACTGCAAGTGCTGCTCATCTCCAGGGTCTATGGCACTTTTCACTTTGAGCTATGCTTTATGTACAAGCATGAGAACATGGATGTGCAGAGAGATGCTGCAAGGTCAGTCTCTTCTGAAGCATCTACTTGGTACCCTTATCCTCTCTCAAGCTTGGTAGTTGTTTCTCTTCTGGAGGAGAAAAAGATATCACTACCAGCAAAGGAGCTGGAAAGCTGTTTTTGAAAAGCCCAGAAAGCAGACACCCTTTGGCCTGCTATGTCAAATGTGCGTGAAGAAGTAGCGGCATGGTGCCAGCTGTAAGTACTGCAGCACATGGTGCTGCTTTCTCCTTGTCAGGGTTTTGAAAATAGATCTGGCTCTCCACAGAGAAGCAGTTTGCAGGATGGAAGAAGAAAATACTGTACAATATCAGGAGGTTGACCCATGGAGTGAAATACAGTAGGTTTTGGCAACTTGCTGCTGTATACCTAACATGAATTCTGGGAAAAGTCTAGTAGCAGAGCAAATTATTTTGGCATGTATTGTCACCATGCCAGGTGTAGCTCACTGTGGAAGATCTCCACCTGAAATTACTTGAATGTTTTTAGAGTCTGAAATACATTGTCTCTTAGTTCTTTATTCTTCCAGAAAACATGCTTTGTTTAGTAGGTTATTGTGTAAGTTGTGAGGGGTTTTTTTAATTATTATTATATTTCTACCATTCTCTTGATTCTAAATCCAAAGAACTGGTCCTGAAGTCTTTTCATTATGAAGAAAAGTTAAAACTAATACTATAAATGCATTGAAAACTAGTATTATGTTTTGGTATTTTGGCATTCTAAGCAGAAGGCTGTGCATTTAGGGAGTGAACAGCCTTTTTATAGTTCTGAATCACAAAAAGTAAGGATTTATGTATTAATAATTTTAGAACATAAATGATGGCTTCTGGTTCTCATTTACTCGTAGTTAATGACCTTGCTTAGGACCTCAGTTTATTCAAGTAATTGTTCGTTGCCAGGTAATGATACTCTTTCATTGATCAGTCACTGATTGATTTCTGTAGACACAGGGACAAACAAAAGGCAGGAAATTTTTAAAAGCATGAAATACATGTGGGTTTTTTGTCACACAGGACCAAGTTTGGTTTCCTCAATTGTTTTTTGTTTAGTTTTTTTTTTTTAAATTTAAGTGGATATTTAACATAAATGTATGTGTGCTTATTTCTTAAATAGACTTGTATTATGAAAACACTAACTGTATATTCAAGCCCCAGTTAAAGTTGTGTATGTTAATTACAGGTTTATCGATAGATTACGGAGAGAACAAACTTTACTGGATTAGTTCAGGAAATGGAACCATAAATAGATGCAACTTGGATGGTGGTAATCTTGAAATAATAGAGTCAATGAAAGAAGACTTAACAAAAGCCACAGCTTTAACCATTATGGGTAAGTCCATAGTTTTTAAATAATGGGAAGCTAATTAGTAATGAAATATCAAAAACATGGAGAAGTTCTTGTTGTTTTAATGCAAATAATACATAGAGTATATTCACCAGTGAGACTGTTTTGCTTGTGAAAAGCATTTCTATATTTCATTTAACAGGCAGTTTATAATCTCTATTACATGTTTCTAAACATCACCTCACATATATATACATAGGATGAAGTTAACAGACTGGCTTAGATTTGGTATAGTTACTTGTAAAGCATGTTGGAAGGAGGTATGTTATGCTCCTTATGAAAGAGAACTCTGTATGACTTATTTCTTCTGATGCTCGCTTGTTTCTACTCCCTTAGTTCAGAATAGCCCTAGCTTGGGGGATTGGCTTGTACTTTGTCAAGACGCCTTTGGGTTATGATTGATGATTTGGATTTGCAGATGTCTCCTAATAGTATGTGTATTCAATTGGTTGAAAAACCCCCCTTGTACTGTTATTATACTTTGCCTATTAGAAATGTTTAGAATATTAAAAATATGTAAATGACAAAAAAAAATATGAATAGTAATATAAGGCAAAGTTCCTAAAAAGAACCCCAGGAAGTTATAGATTGTTGAATATTCTGATAATATTGCTTTAAATTGACTGTTCCTCATATTCACTATCTGCTCTTGGCCTTTGCTGGAGGTTGGATACACTGCATTAAGAAAATACAGTCTGACTCAGAACTAGTGATTCATATTATTCTAGAGTTAAGTCTGAAGCTTTAAACATTTCCTCCAAGTGCTTTTCTCACCTTTGTTCTGGTTAAGTTAAAAAGTATTTATATTTATCTTGGATGTTCAAAAAAACCTTCAGTTAATATTAGACTTTAGTTGGGATAGTTGACTCATCAACTTCCAGAGTCTTTGTATTGAAGTATTTTGATTGATTAATTATATGATGTACATATAGTTGATGTGCTTGTGAATGTTATTCTAAATGAACTCCCAAAACTTTGTAAATTGTCATATTTTAAGATGTTAGCTGCTAAAATAGTTTTAATATACGTGTATTTGGTTATTATTGAACTCTGAGTGCTTCCAAAATCTGTTGGGAGAGAGAATTCTTTTATATGTGCACTCATAAATGAAAGCAAGTTTTGTTAATAATTGTCTTCTCTTGATTTGATTGTGGCTAGAAATAGAATGAATAGATGACCTTTACTTTAGGGAGCTGTCCAAAGTCCTGAATATGAGATGTTATAAAGAGTATTTGTTCATACTGAGATGTCTGTGGCATCAAGCTTTCATCTGATTCTCAGAAGCTACAGCAATGATGATCCATCTGGGATATTGAATAAAGAGTATATAGCTATCATTTAAAGATGAGCATTTCATGCTTGTTGGCATGAAAGCAGTTGAATTTCTGCAGGTGTGGAGATGTGAGAGTTTCTGCTGCATAGTTATTAAACATATGTATCCATCTAATAGTCCTAGATTGGAATGCTTTGTACTTATAGGCAGTGACCGTTCTTCCTGCTCAAAATGGGTAAACCAAACATACAAGCTGTTTGGGTTTTCCTGTTTGTTTTGCTTTGGGGTTTTGTTTTTGTTTTGGAGCCATAGTTGTAACAAATTGCAGTATGACATTGCAGTATGATTCTGTCTATAAATCTGTTGGAGAAAAGTACAAACAAATACAGTTTTATAAACATTACTATAGTGCTGATTGAAAAACAAGCAAAGTTTCTGTATTCATTTCTCCTGTATGTTTTTGTACTGTGGAACATATTGTAGCAACATAAATGCTATCAATTTTCCTGCAGTGCTGGTGGCTTTATGTCAGCTTCTTGCAGTCAGGCTTTCCTGCATGTAGAATGGATCAGGACAGAAAATCCAATGTGATACGAAGCAAGAGAAGACACCTATAATTGATAAATGATCATAACTAATAAATAAAGAACAACTAATATTTTTCCTAATACAAGATTTAACATGGTAGTGTGTGAAAATTTAGTACCCTTGTTGATGTGTTCTCCTACAAGTTTAATAGGAAGTTTTATCAGGTGAAGCACTGTAATTGCAGTGTTTATTGCATCATTTTTTATAGATTTCATAAATTTTCTTGACTGTTTTTATTTAAAAGTACAGTAAACACATAAAAAACCACTAGCTGAAATGTTTCTTCTCTGTGTATATACTCAGCTAAGGTTTTTTTTACTATTTGAATTCATCAGTGACTGAAAAGAAAACAGATTTGATGTCTGTGCCCAAACTCAACTTCTGTGACATTTAGGTTCCACTCAGTGCTGCAGAGTCCTGTAGGTCTCTTTTTTTTCTATTGTTTGCATTTTTGTGTTGTTTGCATTTAGTGTCTCCCCAGGTGAAAGTGGTACTCTGGGCAGCTTGCATTTTTTTGTTTCTTTATTTTAAATATACAATCATGTCATATTGCTGGGTTATGTTTCTACTGGGGCAGAAAGAGGGGATCAAGTTGGGTATTTTGAGACTCCTTTTGTACAGCAGTCTCACCAGGTCATATATTGGTCAGTTGCTGTTGATCATCAGAACCATTATTGGTCTGAAGAGGTAAAACTAAGGAAATGGTGTAGGCTACTCTGATGGATTGATGGGACAGGGCAATGTGATTAGCTCTAGTTCCCATGCCCCTATATCTCCCACTAAGGGTTGGGTACACAGGTGGAGAAAGGATTGTCAGAAACCTTGCTAAATTTGAAATAAATTTACTATACCAGTGATGTGTACTAACACCTCAGTCCTCCTTGCTTCTCATTTTTATCTTTATTTTTTGTCTGTTTGTGAGGCAACTCTTTACTAGATCTTTCCCAGCTGTCAGAATCTTTTTGTCAGAAAGCACAAGCTCCCAGAGACACCCAAGGATAATCCAGTAGCCTGAGTGGAGAGTTAGTCTCTTCCATGCTCTGTCTGGACAGTCTTTTGCACAGAAAAATAACAGATCTTCTGACAGTTTTGAATGTTTTTTTTCCTGTATCTTCTAGTTTACATCCCAGAAGATTTTTCAGAGCTGTAAGAAACTAATGACAGATAGAGGCTTGGTCCAGGTCTGACCTCTTTCTTGCTTTGGTAATCTCTGTGCTGTTCTGATATCTCTGTGTTATCTTGATCTTGGATTCTGCTAATTTAATGTGGGAGAAGGAGTGAGAAGCAGTTAGACACTCCGTGCTTATGTACTGTGATACAAACTCAGTGCATAACACTGGTTAAGTCAGTAATGTGTTAGGTTGCTTTTTAATGTAGATTGTGGAGTAGTTCAGAGCTTCACCAGGCAATGACGAATGCTGCTCCTCTTTACTATCCCTCCTCAATCTCCTCACTGTTTGTACTTCATTGCTTTTAATCCCTCTTTTTTAGTGTGGCAATTTAGCTGGTGTAAATTGATTGGAAGTTAGCTTTACTGTTTCAGATGTTTACTGGGGTTTAGTCCTTTCTAGGCTCTGTTTAACATTCTCCTGCTGTTACATCCTTTAGTGAGAGCATATAGAAGGTAATGATAAGATGGGAAAGAAGTATGTTAGCAAATATGTTGGTCCCGAAATGACTCCTGAGTTTATTCTTAAGGGAAATAGAAACAAGTTATATAATGCACATCTTTATTTTGGTTCCTTCATTTATTGGTTTTCTACTTAGTAGTGTGATTCATCTATCTTTTTCCATATGCTGAGCTCCAAAATTCATCTTCTTTTGGTGCTTTTGCTGCATCATTTTGAGCATGATATAGATGGGATGAAAATTATATTCCATTTGAAAGCATTTGAATACATACAAAATTACTATTTTTATCAATGCCCACAAAAATATACTTTTGCTGTTGGGTGCTACAAAGACATTATAAAGCCATGCTGAAGTCACATTTGCTTTTTTTCTCAGTTTTTCTTCAAATGCACACTCTGTGTGAAATGGCAGTGCATGCAATATCAGTAATATTTAATTTTTCAGTCAAAAATACATGTGAATGCCTTAGTACCTCCCACTGTTTATTGTCTCACATTTCTCCAGTGGTAATTTTCTTCTGCTACCATGCTAACTGTTCATTTTATTACATTCAAAGACCTCTGAAGTTCCTTCTGGTCCTCTAGAAGCGTATCTAATTCACAGCACACTATGCCCAGCATAATTTTCAACACCTACTACTGACACCACTTACAAGTTGATAACAAATATATCCACTGGTTTGGAAACTCAGGTTGTTCCATGTAAGAGAATCTCTAATTTTCTTACACAGTAGAACATTTTCAACATTAAGGAAATGCTTCCTATGCTTGTGTTAATGTTTCAGTTTAATGTATCATTTTCAGCACGTGATTTTAGCAGTTTTCCTGGTAGAAAGTGTCTGAGTGTAATCAAATCATACAGACATATTTGGCATTCTGTGTGATGAAGTTACTTAATGAAAATGGATCTTTGATTGTCACTGAAACCAGTTGGAAATTTACCTTATTGGTGAGAATTATATGCATTTCTGGATTTGTGAGCAGAGTTGTATTGCAAAATTTGGATTACAAAAGAACTTGCAGCAACATCTGATGTATTTCCAAACTGGCCTATTCTTTCTTGAGTGGCTCTGAATCATAAACTAAACATTGGTAGAAAAGTATTGATTAGTTACTGTAAGTTTGTCGCTGAGAAGAAAAAGATATTGAAGGCTTCTCTCAGCAGTTTCGGCAGAGGTATTCAGTTGCATTTTGTATTGGCTTCTCACTGAAATACAGATTAGGCAAAATTAATCTCATTTCCCTACAAAATAGCAATATGATGTAAATGGTATAATGAGAATAAAATGTATTGTGCATTGCAGATTTGTTTTAATACAGGTAGAAACCTCAAAGGAAATATTCCATGATGCTAAGTAGTGGCATTTTCTAGTTGTTGTTTACTAGTATAAAAGAGTAACTTCCTGTAGTGAACAATTCTCTGTATAAGTGCTGCTTCTCTTGAAATTCATGTTGTTAAAAATTCAATCAGCAATACGACAAAATCAGACATACAGAATAGCTTTTCAATGGGAGTGCAGATACCAGAACACTGTCTTTCAAACACAAACTGTATGTAATACAGCCATCAAGGTGTATTATCAGACAATCAAAATAGACAGCAACAATGACAGTATTTCATTTTTAGACAGAAAACATGAGTTGATATCACCAAAGTATATTCATGGTGCAATTTACTTTCATCATGTGGTTAAAGATATACTGGTTATTTGATTTCTGTTTTATCCTGAATAAAGTTTCAAAAATAACACCAGAATGTATTACTAGTAAGTCAAACAGTAGGAACTGTGACTTTGCTGGATGTAGTTGCCAAGTGAAAGAGGCTGCTTAGATCAGGAAACTTCAAATACATACACCTTAATTTTCCAAGTCATCAGTCTTCTAATTGCCGTAACACCATTCATTACATTAGCATTAATATATGAAATATATCTAGGCAATTTGCCCAGTTCTAAGTACAGTACATAGTTGTCTTCCATAAATACTCAAACCACCATTAATGAAAACTAATGGCCCATCAAAATTTGCATTCAGAGTACTGCTTGAAATCTCCAAAGGACTGTCCACAATGCTCATGTAGCAATTTTTGACATTTGAAATTGCTGTTCCTCAATACGTTGCTGTGCTTAATGCTAGTTACCCAACAAAATGGATAAATACAACAATTTTAATGTATAATATTACCTGGCTTCAGTGACAAGATTGTAATTAGGGTTTGAACGATATTCCTGTTAGTATAATCAAGCAAATAAATCATTTGATATTTAAAGGTTTCAAATAGGGTTATTTCTTCCCTGGTTTGTAAAAGCAAGTTGTCTTTATGCTAAAGTCAAGTGGTTTTGTAAAATCATCTAGTACATCTTAAATTGAATACACAAAAGGATTAATTCATTTTAATACTAGAAATCACAGATGAGTTCTGTACAGAGAGATAACAGAGAGAGAAACTGTCCACAATTCTGCTTAGAACTATGGTCAAAAAAAGCTTTGGAACATGTTGGGGGTATTTTGGTGTGACACTCTGTTATGGTCTATATAGGCCACCCAGCAGTTTCTGAACAATTAAATCCTGTATTCTTTACATTTTAGGACATATCTGGCCAGCTGTGCCCAGGTCATTTTTTTGGCAGGTAGTCATGAGAGCTTTGTCTTCAAGATGTCTGTACTCCAGAATTTGTCTCTTGGTTGATTTTTTTTGGTGTTTTGTTTCTTCTGTTTCATTTTGGGTTTGGTTGTTCTTTTGTTTTGTGTTGTTTCTGTGGTTTGTTATTTTTCATTTTTAATAGATCTGAATTGCCAGGATATGCATGAGCTCCACCTGTCAAATTTGCAGGTTGTGTTTCTCATCTAACTCCCTGTACTGTATCCGTATCTCCTCCTAAGACTTGTAGTGCACCATGCAAAGCCTCCATATAAAAGGAGAATAAATACTAGGTCAATAAGGTTTTTTAAGTGACATTTTTAATTAAATATTTATCCAGGTGGAAGAGGAAGCTAAAAGAATAATTTTGAAGTGTATTTTGAGTATTTACTGGTGATGTGTTGTGATTTGTTATTTTTAAGAGTACAGATGGCAAAGGAGACCATGCAAGAGTGTTTAGTCAGGTACTTTAAGCACTAATGATGAGTTCACACTGTGATGATTCTCATTTCTTGTGTTATGGAGGGAGGGAAAGAACTCTGTGATCTCACGCATATGATATCATTGATCAAAATTGTCTAGATACTCTTGAATATATAGGGCAGCAGAATCAGTCTCGTTTTGTAGCTCAGTAAGCAAGAGGCGCGTGATGGAACATTCAGTTGGTGATGTAGACATGGTTTGGCTTAATACTAATACTAAAGGGGAGACAGGAAACTGTGGGGTAGGTAGTTATTGGTAATTGAGCTTCTTGATTAAAAATATGCAAGTTGGTTATTTCGGGGTTCTGTTTGTTTCTGTTCCCTAAAGCCACAGGCAAGTTAGCAGTTTTAGGAGGCTGTTGATACCACAGCCTAGCACGAGTTTTTGCACAAAATACTAAAGAATTCTTTGAAGTGATGCTAAACACCAAAACTTCTTCCTTCCCATACCCAGTCTTAAATATTTTATGGGTTAGTTTGGATATGTAAAGCAGTAAGTTGTAGTATTCATTGCACAAGACAGTAGTCCTTACCAAAACTATTTAATGGGCCATTCTGGTTGGACTGATATGGTCAGATAGAGGATTTGAAGACTGAAATAATTTCTTTGCATGCAATCATTTCATTGGAAAATTTAGCCTAAACCTCTAGGACACATACATCATTATTGTGGGTCATAATTTCACAGGAAAAACAAACAAACAAACAAACAAACGTCAAATTCCATCCTTTCACCTACAGATTATCTCTCATAGTCACTTTTACTTTTTTATTTCATATCCATCTTTCTGTTAGAATTCACACCATCAAAATGGAGCATAGGTATTCCTTGTGCTAAGGATTGTCTGATAAATGAATCATCAGATGCACACTAATTTAACCGACTGATATCAGAGGATGATGGTTTTACTCAGTCATTTCTAGCACCTTTGGATGCACGGTGTGATAGATAGTTCCATCTGTGTCTCCAAGTCTTCATATTCAGAATATTTTCATTATATAGTTTGTTCTTTCATCATCTGCTGTGAAGACTGCTGGGTAAATACTTTTTTCCCCTTTAAATTTTCAGAGTTTATTTTCTTTTGTGCAGTAACTTTTTACAGTCCCTGCAATGGAAGTTATTTTTCAGATCTGCAGCTTCCATCATGCTTTCAGACTCAACTGTCTGCCTCTATAAATTAATTCTTTAAATATTAAAACTGCAGCATAGGCAACTATTCATTTAACTGAAAAGAAAATTAACTAGAAATTAAGTTAATACACAATATTTGTTGGAAAGGCAGTGTTCCCAAAGTTTAAAAGTCTTTTTGATCAAGGGTTTCCCTTCTGGTTCATCCATAGCAATAATTTTTTTCCTGTCTGAAATGAAAATGCTGATGAGGTTAAACTTGCAATTATACATACTTGCCCCATTTAATTATTTCATTTAAGATGTTTAAAAGATACATAACCATTTGGAGAACAAAAAGGAAATGTTCATACTTTCTTTGTCATGTAGAACATTGCTACAAGATTGTATTTCACAGTAATTAGTAATTACTTTAAATGTAGTCATGAGTGAAATGGTAACTCACTGAAAAGCAGTAATTTGTTAGTAACCTACACATGTGGTACAGTTCACATAGCACCATTCACATTGTTCCTCTTTGAAAATACATGTGACAAACTGAAGATAAAGTTAAATTCAAATTGCTGCTATAATTTCTTTTCCTTTTTCTGTTGTTTTTCTTTTCATGGTTAAATTCAGCAGTCACATGGAAACTGCACTGTGGTACCCTTGGAATTATTGGTGAAATCTAGGTCTGAGCGTATTAGTTAGCCAGTTATGTTTATTAAAAATTATTCCTTTACCAAAAGGCTGACACTTATCTTTATACTACTTTAACTGAGACAGTGTAACTGAGATAAGCCAATGAAACCTTGTTTCTTTACTGAGACTTCCTACAAGGCTGGTACCAGGACTATGTTTTGGTTGATTAAATTTTACTAACAAAATCGCTTAGATTTCTTTATAATATAGGAAATATAGTCTGTGGCTACTCAGAACTATAATTTTAAATTCCAAACAGAAAAATCCATTGCTGCTCTCCTGAAATAGTGAGCTACAGATTGTTAGCCAGTCACTAAGATGATTGACTCGACTGTGTCAAGGGAAACTGATAACCACCAACGAGCTTGAAGGGAGGTCATTGTGCTGTTTAAGTCTCGTGAAGAGAGTAAGGACTTGGGAAGGGTGTTCTGGCGTTCAAGGAAAATAAGAAAAGGAGCAGAACCTGTCAACCTGGAACTCTGAGGCCATCCCATCATACAGCTGTATGCACTCTAGAGACAATGAGAAGTAACATGTTAAGGACTTGAATTGAGAAGGTTGGCTGTGGTTTCTGTGTCATGTTGGGCTGTTAGTTCAATAAAGTTTGAGTTCAATATCAAAGCTGTTTTAAATTATATTCTGATGCATTGGGAGGTAGAGCCTGCTTTGCTTTATTTTTTCTTCTTCATGATTTCTTAGCTATTGATTGTAATTTGGTTTTAATGAAAAATGTCTTTTAGCATTACAAGCAATTTTGTTCACTTGTGAAAATAAATTTCTTCTCTGGAGTAAGTCAGTTGAATTTCCATATATAACTAGGCATTCTAATTTAGGATTTTCTATGGAAGTCGTGTCAAATCAGCAGTTGTTGAAACAAAAGTGGAACTGGTAAAGACTGCTTTCATGTCTCCTGAATCTTAATAACAGCTTCTCCCTATAACCTTCTCTCCATAATACTTCCAGTGCAGTACTCCACATCTTCCATCCCAAAATCTCACCGCAGTTTCTCTCCTCCTATAATGCACAACCGATGTCTCTGCTGCAAGCACTAGTAGAGCCTTCCCACAATCACAATTCCACATTTTGCTGTCAAACACCCCATTTTCTTCAAGTATTCCTTAATTTCTCCCCGTTTTTTTCCTCTGCACTCCATTCCCCACCTTCTCTGTGTCAAAACAAAGCCCAGACTGTTGCCACTCAGGAGCTACACATGAAGTGATATGCTGGCCAGCCATGCTGCTGCGTGGCCATCTGGCTCCCAGCAAACTGATGGAATTCAACCAGTCAATCATTCTGCTATTTTACAGTATACTGGGGCTCAGTCAGAAAGCACTTTGCATGGGGTGACTTTTGAGTTTATCAAGGAAGCATGGTTTATGGGTGTTCTTGGTTTCACTTCAAAAGGAAATCTGTATTTTGAGAACGGTTGTGTTAGTTCTGGGCATTGATTTTTCCTAAGGTTTGAAATACTTCCCCTAGGTTTTGGTAACTATCTCATACCTACACTTTGAAAAGTAGAACACAGGGTGTTGCTGTGTCTGTTACATTTGACAGACATAGCTGGCAGTGCTTTTCATTGGATTTGTTTGTCTCCAGCTAGGAACATCAGGAAGTTCTTCAATGAAATAATGCTTTTATGCAATGACTGAAGGATGACATTAAGAGTTAGCATTGGCTAAGTGTTTTCTGTATGTTCGGTATGCTCTGTTTCAGTCTCACCCAGACAGGAAAGGACTGATTTGCTTTGCTTCCAGCAACCATTGAGACTGATGAATAATGGGAACAAGCTGGCTGAAATTAATTATGATAAAAATGAAAAGATTATGTTATAAGGGAAACAGCTGAAGGACTTGGCATTGGTTAGGTAAGGAGCTCTTCACTGTGAAAATTGAGTCACTATGAGTTAGCTGAGTTCTTATTTTGGAAGCAAGTTTAAGTTCTCAAGTGCTTAGTCTGTTAAAATTAGCCAGTGCACATCATTACTATGTTTATTCTTCTTTTGGCTCTGACAAAAGTTTGCTTCCCTTTCAGAAACACACTTCTGCAATTGCAGTTCATTCTTTAGTTTCCTCTAAACTGAACCACCACCTTATGAAGGTATTTATGTAGAAAATGTTACATGAAACAAATGATTCTACCTTGAGTGTACAGTGCCAGTGCCTGCAGGTGTGAAATTGAAAGGTTGAAGTTTTTTCTCTCTTGGCACCTGGCAAGTCACAAGAGCCATATCATGGCTGATATGAGTACCCTGGCTCAGAAGTTGTAGTAGTCTCAGGATGGATATAAGGGTGAACAGCCTTGAGCACCCCGATTTATGACACTTGACTGTAGTCCCTGACAGTATGGCCCTTATGAGTAGCGGTGCCATAACTACAGAGCTTTTCCACCATCACCCCCACGTCCAATGGAACACTGGCAGGAGGAAAGCAGTTCTATGATCTTGATGTCATCCTTCAGAGCTACAGTAAAATTAATAAATGTGGCCTTTTGTATGCGTAAGGGTATAAAGAAATACTGAATGAATGAAAGGCATTTCTGGATTTCTTCTAATTTCCCCTCACTTTAACCTATTCTGTCTTCCAAGCTGTTACAATAGGGAATACAGATTTTCTGTGAGAGCTGCTGTGAAGGTTTTTCAAAAGTTTAATATTCTTCATTTTTCATTATTTCTTCTTGCTGTGTTCTCTGATAGGTCCTCTTTGCATTTTCCTTATTGCTCTGTGGTTGTGACTTTATAGCCTATCTGTACAATATCAAGTGATGGTATGAAACATGAAATAATCAAAATTTGGTATGAGTACCACCCCAATACTGGCTTGAGGAAAAGTACTAATTTTCATTACCTTGAAGAAATTATGATCCATGACACAGAAGCTTTCTAACCAGCTTTTGGTAAATTAATGAATGACTTGCAAGCTCTTTAACTGAAGAGGCTCTTTCATTAATTCCAGCAGGTAATGAGTCAAAGTCTCAGAATTACAAACTGGTAACACTGATAAGTGCCATGTATTTCTCAACAAAACTAAAGCAATCTCTAATATTGATATTTAAATTATTTTAATGGGGCTTCAAAAATAACATTTTCCTGAAGTGATGTAAGTGAAATGAAGCAGAGAATATACATCTCATATATACCTTTCAATTTCTTGTGATTTCTTTTGAATTGCTTGTCTTCATAAGCTATTGTATAAGTTGTCATGAAGATTATCTTTACATTAATATTGACATTTGTATCATACATTCTTTTAAAATGAAAAATTATATTCCACAGTAACGAATATGGCCACAGTCATGTGACCAAACTTAGTGCTTTTATCCTCATGTCACTTAAAATCCTGTCTGAATTTAAATGAAATCTTAATGACTTAAGTCATCTGAAATCCCACCCTTGAAAAATATGTTGCACATACTGCAATTGTGCATCAAGTGAGAATTCTCTGTCATAATTTTTTGACATGTTCTACACTGGTTCAAGTATTCTGCATGTTTGGATTGACAAGGATGACTAGAAGTTTGATGTTAGTATGTGCATGTCTCATTTTTTTGTGTTATTCTACCCTCTTGTGTAAACTGAGCTGAAAAAAAATACTACCTGTTCATGTTGTAATTCTGATTTTTTCTTTAAGACAGTAACAAGATACTTTGATCTATATATTAATTTTCCTGCTTATTAATTTCTAAACACTCAAGTAACCAGAAGAACCAGAGTTCCTGTCAACTATACGTACATAATGAATGGATGTGGCAAAGTCTGAGAATGAACCCTGTGTTGTAGTAGTATATGGTCTGTGAATAAGATGCTGTAACTTCTAGTTATAAATCAGGAATTCAGTTTTTCCACTTAAAAAGGTGTAAAAAATTTATCATGTGAAGAGAAAAAAGTCAAATTGTAATTGCAGGAATTTTAATTTTAAAATTAAAAAAATATTATTTGGGACATTTTCCTTACAGTTCTGAGAATTAACCTCAGAAGATTTTAACACCTTAGATTTCAAACATACATAAACTGATAGTGATCCTCTTCATTTTTACAACTTGAATATTTTACAGATAAAAAGCTTTGGTGGGCAGACCAGAACTTAGCTCAGATTGGTACCTGTAACAAAAAAGATGGAAGAAACCCAACTGTCCTGCGAAACAAAACTTCAGGTGTTGTACATATGAAAGTGTATGATAAAGCTGCACAACAAGGTATGTTAAATTTTAAGCATGTTTAACCATCATTTAGAGTGCATGATGTCTTTTCCCATGGTAGTCTCCAAACGTGGCTAGAACACGATAATATGTATTTCATTGTACTTCAGTGATAAAATATTTTATAGTATTTTATTATTCAATAAATTACTCAATGTAATAAGATAATTGATTTAGAATATCTGATTGATATATTTTATCAGTTGTTTTTTGAAGTTTCCACTATGGTGAAGTTTGTAGTACTGTTACAGAATCTAAGTTTAAAATTTATAGTAAAAAAAAAAGTAAAAAAAAAAAAATCAGTGGGAACCTCCTCTCAAATTATGGAAACTTTAAGTAGGTGATGTATTATGAGAGAATTTTTTAGTTTTCTTACCTATGTATTTAAGATACCTTAATTCATCTAAATTTACAAAAGTGAGAGTGGTAGAAACCAAAGAAGCTAGACAGCTGAAAAATGGGGGAATATTGCTATTTGTGCCAAAATTTCCTTGGCAAAGTGAGAGCTATGACAGACTGTCATTTGGGGCCAGGCACATTTTATGAATTAGGAGATCAGAGATGAAGAGGTTTGGGAGATTTTTTACAAATAGAGTATTTATGATTCTGGTTACTTTCAAAGCGTTGATGGTTGCACTGAAAGTGATGAGGATGGGATCTACATGAAAGAATTTCACTTTGCAGAGAAGCTTCCAAAAGAACAGAGGATGGAGCTAAGTTGTCTTGATACCTGATGACAATAAGTATTCTGTGCACAAGAGTACATTAATTGAATCCCATGTTGAGCACTTCTGGGAACACTTGCCATTTAACCTAAGCTATGAAACACCAAAGGTGCTTTGCCAGTTTTGACCTTAGTTCTAAATGTGGTGGAACAGTAAGTGGTAAAAACTTAGGTATTCACTAACACTTCTATTATTTTAAAATGCTTGAATTCCCTACCATGGAGACATACAGATAGTCTCACAAGTGCCCAAATGTTAGCAATATCTGGTCTCTGTGGCATTAGTATGTGCCTGCCATTGAATAAAAGTCAAGAAAAGGAACAGTCCTGTCTTTTTGTACTATTGAACTTTAACCATAAGGAGAGCCCTGAAGTTGTGCAGTGAAATGTCACCTTGCTGATCTGTATTTTGACAGAGCAGTGCAAGGGGTTTGGATATAAGAATTAAACTCTGTAGATGGGACTCAGCTTTACACTTGCGCTTCTTTTTAAAGAATTTTTGTAAAATTTTTTATGCATCTTTAATTTCATTAAACCAAACTGACATGAGAGCAAATGTGATGTGGGGCCATTTTAAGGTTTCTCTGTACACAAATCTAGGATCCTAGTTTTTCTTTTTGCTCTACAATTTTTCCCTTAGAGAATACTGGAGACTTTGAAACCTCAACTGTCTTTTTCAGTTGTACGGTTGGATCATTAGAAAATAATCTATGGTTTTGGATGATAAAATGCTTTCTACTTCAGAATTAGGAATCAAAATAGACGTGATGTGTCTATTGGGCTTGGCAATTTGTAATCAACTAATTCCTTGAATGACTTAGTAGACTTAACTTCTGATTGCTGAGATATATTTATTGTACTTCTATAATGTTTATTATTAAATTTATTGATTGTGTTCATCTATTATTAACAAGTCAATATTGTTCTACTCGAGAAACAGGAGTGTGGATCTGTGAAATCAGTGAGATCACACTGGTATCACACTGATACCTTGAATATACTAAGCACTTGGTGGTTCATGAAGATACAAGGTTAATAAAGCATGCATTCAGCAGATGCTATATGATGAATTATTTGCTCATGGTCTAGAATGAGATATGCCTTCTAGACTAATGTCAGTGAGATTTCAGCATCGCTATGCAGTTTTATCATGTGTTTTTACTTTTTAAAAAGTAAAATTCTTCAGAAATCCAAGTTGAAAAAAAGTATTCTGAGGTAAAACACCCACTACTCTTAAGTGCACAGATAAAATACTCTGAGGCAGGAGCATGGAAGAGTTTGATTATAGTAGCATACCTGAAATATTTTATCCATATCTCAATTTTTCAAAGCTGGTAGCTGAAGGCAATTTGGTTTTAGTAATATTAATAAATTTATGTCAATACCCGTTTTTGGTCAGGATTGTATGGTACAAATTTGATTTCCTCTTTTCTCTTCTCCCTCCATGTTATAGGTAGCAATTCCTGTCAGTTAAACAATGGTGGATGCTCCCAGCTTTGTTTGCCAACATCAGAAACCACCAGGACATGTGTGTGTACAGTAGGCTACAACCTTCAAAAGAACCGCATGGCATGTAAAGGTAAAATGGCTTTTAATATTTATTTTAACTACCTTCAGTCTTTAATGAGTAAATAAACCTTATTAATTTTAAGCTAATTATCTTAATGTGCTTGATTAACTGAGTCACAGAGAAATCTCTGTTGTGGTTAGGACAGGATTGAAATTTAGCTTTTAATATCTTTATTTAGATTTTGGTGGAAACTCAGAGGAATTTTGACTTTTTTTTTTTCTTCCTTTTTTTAAAGATAGGCAGAAAACCAGAGCTTCTGAGCCATCATAATAGCAGTACATGTTTGTTCAAGGTGATATACCTTATCTTTAAACTTAGATATAAACTACAGTATCTGAAAGGTTGGATATCTCATCCTGTTGTATTGCCCTTGTTGTTTGGGTTTTTTTCAAATCTTTTGTCTATTTGAACAGTAAAAAATCAAAACATTACTTACATCCAAAGTCATACTTTTTGCTTGAATAACACCAACAGCTTTATAGATAGGATACCTGATAGTGCTATAAATTTAATATTATTTATTCCTATGAGGGACTGCTACTTCATCTAGTTACTAGTAGAGTATACATAGAAGCAGAAGTAAGCAACATAAATGTGGCATTTCTATTTACTAAGTATAGTATTCTTAACACTTTTCATTCATTTTTCACACAGTCATTTTCACTTTTACAATTACTACTCCAGATATTTATAACCTTCAGTTGCAGATAAAGGTAAAAAGGGGTGGATGTTGTTGAAATATATTCCCTCTTTACATTTAGATTCACTGCATTGTTCACTAAAACTGCGTATTTCTCTCTGTTGTCTGTAAGGGAAGTTTGTGTGACTAAGTGAGGTGAGATGAATCCCGTGCTTCAGAAGGCAACTTACAGTCTTGAGACCTGCTTCCCACAAGTTCTTTAGAATTGTCTCTTGCTGAATATATACAGAAAGTGCAGATATGCCCTGAAAATATGCTTAAATTTTTCATAATTCAAACCCATTTCCTTATATTTTGTTTTTCTTTATTTCTAATTGCTTAATTGATACATTGATCCATGAAATGGGCAGTGATTCCCTTCTCTTTATCAGACTGCATTAAGAATTTAATTACAAATACAACATAATAATTCTTTTTTCAAAGAGACTGAATTACAATTCTGGAAAACTATGAAGTTGCACAGGAAAATGATGTCTAGTGCCTGTTAATTCCTCAAATATTGTTAATTAAGAAAGTCTCTGCTTTTCTCTCATGGGTTATTTTATTTTTCCCATAGGTATTGAATCATTTCTCATGTATTCTGTTCATGAAGGAATTAGAGGAATTCCTCTTGATCCAAATGATAAAATGGATGCTTTAATGCCTTTATCTGGAACTTCATTTGCTGTGGGCATAGACTTCCATGCAGGTAAATATTATCTGTGTTTTATTGCATATATGCTAAGTATTATACACTATTCTGATAACTGAAATAAACTCCCAGTCTTCAAATCTTCTAAATAATTACAACAATATTTGAAGGAATTGGAAGCTGTTTGTGCGTTACAGTGTTAACTTCTAGCTATTTATTATTTATGATAACAGAAAAATTTGTATTATGTATATGTTGATTACACTAGCAACACTATGCTGTTATTCAGTGCAGACATCGCTGAGAACTTGAGTAGAGAACTGGTGTTTTTAGAGAAAGTGGTCATAAAACCATAGGAAAGCAGGTACATTAGTACCTTTTTTCACAGAAAATAGCTTGTTCCTGTCATGACTTTTTTTTTCTACTGAATTTTCTTAGTCCTGTGTATTGAACCTAGCAGGTGGTTTCAACAGCCAAGTGGGATGATTTTCTTTCTGGTCAGTAAAGCTCAGCCACCTCACTGCAGCAGACAAGCCAACTCCATATCTGTTTCTTTTACAAGTAGATGCTCTAAGATCCTGCAGAACAGGTACACTACTGACATTTCCACTGTAATTTATAAATAGGAAACAAGTTTTAGTTTAGATGAAATTAGACTGTTTCTATTTTGCATACACGAGAGAAGGTGGAAAGAAATTAAGGAGCAGATTCTGAAAAGCAGTTGGGTACATCTCTCACTGGTACTAAAAGGTGTCTGAGTATCTTCAAAGGAATTAGGAATTTATAGTTAGTTCACAGACAGTATGAAATCTGTGACCAAATAGTGACCTGAAAACACCTTATGTCTCCTTATTCTTTAACCCATTAGCACTTTGACCTTCTAAATTGACTTTCTCGTGCTGTTTTTGTTTGCCATTGTGTCTTTCCTGTGTAAGATACCTGTACTATGTCTACTGACATAAAAATCTTAGATAGGAAAGGCTGTCACGTATTATTTCATTGTCTCCTGGAAAGATACAGAATGATACAGAAGTGGTAGCTGTGCACATTCTTGATAAAGAATATGAAGACAAGGCAATTGGATTTTCCAGGCTTATATTTTTTGTTATAGTAATTTAACTTTAAAAATACCATTTTTTATTTTGGGTCTTGCAAACTTCACAATATTCTGAAGTGTAATACAGAAATCTGAAATTTGACGTTTTCATTCTAAAATACTGATACTGGGATGTTATTGGCAATTTTGCATCTGGTGTTTTCCTTGGGGGATATTTTTTTTTGTCATAGTGTACTTACAGGGTGTACTAGCTCCTACTGTAGACAACTTTGTTTGGACTTGGCTAGTCAGTATCATATTTTGTAAGATTATGATGTATTTGCTAAATTTTAGCTTTTTGGAAAAATGAGGTTTGAGGAAGGATGAAAGTGAGCAAGGTTCACCAATTTGTATGATGATTAGTTACAGCACAGGGAACATGAATACAATTGATAGTGAGGAATGCATTGCTAAACATGAATCTTCTGTAGCATGAAATCACAAGGGGATGTCATTAAGAGTTACAGTACAACTCTCAAATGCATTTCAGCTTAAAAAGCAACTGTTTTTTCACATTTTGATATCTTACCTTGAATTTTCTAAATTCATTCCTTAAACATTTGTTTGTCAAATATGGTTCATAAGGCAAGTGGATGTACTTCCAGATTTTATCTTTGTTTTTTTCACTTAATGACCATTGCTTGCATTTCATTCTTATTTGTGAAACAACATTCCCACTTTCTGATCTACTCTCAGTAATGTTTAGGTATTCCAACTGGCTAAAATACATATTCTAGTAGTACAGCATATCACAGTTCAAAAACTTACATGGTATTTTTGGCAGACATGAGAGGGCTGGAAAAGAAATGCACCTTTTTTTCTCTCTACGCATTGATACTTCTTATTTTTCATTAAAGGACTGTAAGAGTAGTTTTGACCTTTGGACTTTTTTAGAGGTTGCTGGGGAGTGGGGTTGCCAGTGTTATTTAAGGCATGGATTTTTAAAACAGAATGTGATCCTAGCAGCCTTTCATTTCTGTATTGGTAAAGAGAATGTCATTGATTCTTCCCTGCTGGCAAAGACTTATTCACAGTATGTCAGGAAAATGCCCATTGTTTTTATCTCTTGACATTATTCCAGGAAGCCTACCATACTTTTTTTTTTTTAAGTATCTGTTTTGTATTTGTTTAAATCATTATCTTACATGGTGGGAGATGCTTTCTACTGCAGCTTGGTTTGGTTGGAGGAGAATGTGCACGGCAGAGGAACATTGCTGAATTTAAGACATCAGGGGCATTCTAAGTATTGAACAAATGAGAACGTCATGGCTTTTTGCAGTAATCACCTACAAATTGATGGGTAGAACTATGTCTCAAAGAAAGCAATCCCATTGATCAGGACACACTCCTACTGGCACAAACTGCTTAGTGGCTAGTAGTATTTATCTCTTTAAAATACAACAATGCAGAATGGTTGGTTACATTAATATTTCCAAAAAGCCTTCATAAAGGTTGAGTAATAGTTAAAATCATTGATATTTTTTTTGTTAAAATACAGTGTTATTGCTGAGACTCTTTTAGTTCTGGCATAGTTCATCTCAGGAATAGATTAAGTTTTGCAAGATTTTGCTTCTGTGAAATGTAAATTCTTCACCATCCCTCACTGAGTTTCACTGAACTGAGTGGAAGCTGGAAACCCAGAGGCATTCTGTCACACATTTTTCCCTGTCTTTGTATCCTTTTTCTGTCCCACTCTTATCCATATTACCGGCTCTTTCCAGTACTCCGGGTATTTGTATCTGTGGTGTATGTACCGGTGTGAATGGGTAGGAGGAGAATAGCTTGTACTCTGTTTTGCAGTTTGACCATTTACAGACTAAGCAGACAAGGTCTGGAAAAATGGGTAGTACTCAACAAATATTTTTTATGTTGAATTTTGACTTAGCAGATTTTATTGACAAAATACTAAATCACTGAAGGGAATTAAATGTCAGTGTTTAATAATAACCAGTCTGTGGACTGTAGGAGTAAATAGGGGGCCATGGTAACTAATGCTCTCACCACTTTACACAGCTTCTACAAGCATTTTGCTAAGTTGCAGACAGTTGTTTGCGATTTTGTAGTGACTCTCATTTCCAGGTAGTAATTCTTTTTTCTTCAGATTCCAGCAATAGAATAGATAAATAGGTAGTGAAGGCTCCAGATTGAGTATAGGCCTTCCTACCATCTGTCCAGAGCCAGAACCAACTTCAAGAACCAGATGCTGAAGGGAGTTTTTGTTTCCATCTCTGCTATTTTTCAGAGTAATTGGGAAAATGAGACAGGTTCATGCAATTATAATACTAGCAGTGCTACCTGATGGAGACAGCATTGACATACAGATCTGTGAAAATGTCGTCCACTTTTCTAAGTGAACAGTCTACAATGCAATAAAAACCAGTCCTTGGTAGCTTGTTTTGCATGGCATGGGTCTTCAGGAGTTTACCCCTTCTGAGAATGTTGTATTTTACTAAGATACTTTGAATATTAGCAGAGAGGAAACCACAGAAATTACTGTCTCTATATAATGAGAGGGGTTTGTCATTTGGATCATACCATCTATCCAAGTGCAAACTGAAGCTCAGCAAATGTTTTGGTATTATGTGTATTGAAAACCCAGAGGGATCTTTGATTAGTTTAATGGAAATTAATTCCCTGGGTGTTTTCACCCTGTAGAGCACAAGGGGTTTGTGTATTTCTCTTTTCTTATGCTACCCTGAAGTACCTGAAAATAAAAAGATAATATCCTAAGTAATGTATAAAACATAGTGAGTGAAAAGTTTTGCATTGCTATAACCTTTAACAGTGCTTCAGGTAAAAATAGATTTTTATTTTTTTTTCCCTTTGGAGCATCTTTGAGTAATTATATCAAATGTCATAGTCAATGCATTTTACAGCTCTGTTTAATGAAGTTTTAACTTGGGAGACAAAATGTAGGCAAGTAAGGCGTAGGACTGTAAAAGAATATGAGAATTTTAAGGAAATTATGTGTTAGCTGAGGTTTAATATCAGTGCATGGTTGGGTAATTATTATCTTTGCGTACTCAAGCTGTTCCCATTTCCTTTTAAGGATACTTTCTAGAAGCAATGAACTGCATGTGCTTTGTGAACTTCCTCCAACATAGCAAATATTACTTCAGTTTCCCTGATTAGTTTCAGTCCCAAAACTTCTTCCATACTTTTTGTTTGTATATCAGATTCATTCTGCTTTAAAATTCTGATCATTTTACAGGAACACTACCAATTAAATACAAATCCAATTTGACTGATGTTAAAAATAGTGTTTCCTGTAATATTTGTCTTGAAAAATTGTTTTCCATTATTATTGGGAAGTATTTTTACATCTCCAAAATTACATCTGCATATCTCTATTCTTTGTATGTTTTACTCTCCTTTTTTATGCATGTACATACCTTTCTACCTGTTCATACTCAGGTCAGGTATATTTTATTGGAAGGAAACTTTTGATCATTAACAAAGCAAAGCTGTGCCCAAAAATACAGCATATCACAGGATGTAATTTAGATTTGGTTTAGTGGTCATGTGTAATCATATATTTTAAAGAGAAGTTCCGCCACCACCACACCACCCCCAGTAGGTTATCTCTTTTACATATGTTTATCCAGAAGCAAATCCAGGTAATTCAGTTGTTTAATAAATTTTTTGATTACTGAAAAACACTTTTTAAAGAAATAGTCATTTAAAAGTATTTTGTGTGGGAAAACAGCACTGCAAAGCCAGTTGTACTATATGCATGGAAGTGAAATAACTGAGCTTCTTGGCTGTTACGTGGATCATTCACGTGGCTGAATTAAATGATCATAGTATGAATACAAAATGGTTTATTTTTATGGAGATTAATTAAACTATAATATGAAATACATAAATTTGACTTGTAGAATGGTTTACCCAGTTGGTAAACATACCAGGAAAAAAATATTAACCGTATACTTTCAGATCAAGCTTTGTAGTAATTCTGTGTATCTCCTATCCTCCTGAAGGATATTTGTCATACAGCTGAACACAACCATGGACCAGTATCTTAGTGCAGTTAGTATTAAGATCTGAGTAATTTTCACGCTGATTGGAAATAACTAGCAAAATAGATGATTCCAGTGTGTGATTATCAAACTGTCTGGGATGCTTGAAGTCAGAATTTTTCATTTGTTTTATTGTATCCCATTTCTTCCAAATACAATTTGCCATACTGAGAGGTGGTGTGTCTAGGCTTCTTGAGCATAGCAAACTGCTTGGTTCTATTTTTTTTTATATATATGTGTGTGTGTGTATAAATGTATAAAATATACGTTCATATATGTAATGTATGCAATTGATATACATAAATATATATTTCATATATATACTCTCTCATGGAATTAAAAGCGGATACATAAAGTCTGAAAAAAAATAAAGAAGGAACAAATATTATTTATCCTGAGCAGACAAAATACCTCACTCAGATGGCAATGGCTTTGAAAACAGATTGTGGGTTGCAGCATGGCTGTGTTGTTAACTCAGAGCTTTGTCAGTGGAAATACAGAGAATTCTGCTTGAAGGACTTCATCACTTTGCCTTATCTCTTTATCAAGGTCACTTTTTGGCAATAGGGGGAGTGCATGTGTGTGCTTTGGCCACTCCAAGTTCTGAGCCTGGCTGTTGAGATTAAATGTACTCAGTTAAAATAGGTTTGGACTATGGAGTGGTCCCTCCCTTTCACCTTACAACCCGCCAACTGCAGCAGGGTGTCTGGGAAGACAGCTGAAATGCTTTAAAACATCAACAGAAAATCCTAGTGAAAGTTTGTCAGGACATTTAAAATAAAAGATTAATTGTTGTTAGAGTAGGATTTTTTATTCTTTTGTTAATATATGACTTTCAGATGTCGCTCTTGTTTTTTCTGGTTAAAGTTTTTGATACTGACAAAATACAATCTGAATGATTATTGGAGGAAAAGGCTGTATAGGCAGTTTTACTCTGTAGTTTTTCACACTCCTAAATGTTTTGAAATTCTGATTAATAAACAAAGATGTTTTAAAAACATTTATCCCATTAGGGGGAAAAAAAAATCCACACCATATTTATTGTGATTTTTTAACTGTGTTAGTAGCTTCCATCTGTTGTCGTGACCCTATTGCATAACATGTGCAGTGCTAAAGAACCAATAGAAAATCTAGAATTCTGATTTAATTAAATTTTAAGAAAATAATTAAATAAGTGATGAATTAAAGATTATAATTTTGCTACCTTTCTTCTGCTTACTCTAAGATGTTAATAAAGTTATTGGCAATTTTAACAGTTACCGATACATTTACTTGGACTGAAGCAACTGAATTAATCCAAGAATCATTGCTGTGTATTTTATAGGAAATGATACAATCTATTGGACTGACATGGGTTTCAACAAAATTAGCAGATCTAAACGAGACCAAACATGGAAAGAAGACGTAGTTACAAATGGTTTGGGAAGAGTTGAAGGCATTGCAGTGGACTGGATAGCAGGTAGGTCTTAACCTGTTTCAGCAATTGTCAGGATTTCTGACACTACGCTCATGCATCTTCAGCACAAGACTAATAACTTGGCTTGCTTTCAGCTCTCATTTCTAATACTCCAAATGTCTAGATATTTTTCTTGCAAGGTAACACCATTGTTCTTTCACGTTTTACTGTAGAGAGAATCATTATTTAAAAATCTTGGACACTGTTTTTTGGATGGATGGATGGTCTCAATGGTGACAATCGCCAATCCAAGTTGATACTTTAAAACAGAAGGCTGAATAGTCTAGAAGTAACAAATGTAATATACATAAAAGCTAAAATACACCAGGCCCTAACTTATGTACGTAAGATTTAAACACTTCAAGTAGTGTTTTCTTCTTCCAGTAACCTCAAGGTATTTTTCCTAGGTAACATATATTGGACGGATCATGGCTTCAACTTAATTGAAGTTGCCAGGCTCAACGGCTCATTCCGATATGTAATTATATCCCAGGGTTTGGACCAGCCAAGATCTATTGCGGTACACCCAGAGAAAGGGTAACACAACCATGGCTACTTGCATTTCTTTTGAAGTTTGCATGCTAGCACTGAAGCTCTTAGATAAGTAAACCAAGGCCTTTGTCCTAATAGATAAGCCTTTAATAAAGTCCAAAATGATTGCACTGGAAACTGCTGTACTGTAAATAAGCACAGGGGGAAGGAACTGTTAATTTTATTATACACAGAGTCTTTGTATACATGACATACTGTAATTTCTTTGCAAAACGGTTTTAATTTACTAAGAAAATCCTTTCAACTGGAGTTCAGACACTGCTGGGAAGCATGTTTAAATCTGTTCTTAAGTTTCCCGCAAATCCAAGGGAGTCACATTAGCTAATGAAGACCTCCCTGTCTTGATGAAGTCATAGAACAGAGTAATCCTTGGCAGTTATAAATTCTAGCATCAGGTAACATCCTGCAAAAACAACCGAGGAAATTGCCCAGGGTAGCTGAAAGGAACGTGAGATGAAGCATGAGGGTAAGAGAGTAAGGGTTGTCAAAAATGACATTCAGAGTAGGTACTGTACTGCAGCATTAACAAAAATTAGAGGAAGTTCCCTTCAAGCTCCAAAACTACTGTTAGCAGAGCTCCAATTTGAAGCACAAGTGCTGAATTCTGCAAAGAATACCCATCTTTTTAAATGGGAATATGAAATGTACTTTCTGAGGAACAGGGATATAAGCAAGACTCAGTGGATGAACTGCTACACTTACCCTGATAAAACAGAGGCAAGAAAGGTGTGTATCAAAATCTTCAAGAAGTTTTTGAGCAACTACCTGCTCCCAAAGCCAGAGATGATGCTATATCTCATTTTCCACAGATTCAATCAAATCAGTATCTCACTGTTTTGAGGAAAGCAGTCTCTGTGCTCAGAGGATTGTGCAGCCATACTAATAAAGAATTCTGATGTCTCACCAAGGCCAGATTGATACCACTGATGCAAAATGCCATTTGGACCTTTGCCATGATTTCCTTTGTGAGAATTTAGGCAGAGTGACCTGTGTAATTTGCAGGCTAGAGCATTGTAACTGAATGTATTTAAGAGTGAAGGTGGAAGCAATAGCGGGTTTTATTTTCTGCATAATGTAATAGTTTTTGTCACAAATCATTACAACTGTGCTCACTTAGCACTACTGGTTTCTTGGCAGTATCTGCTAAGAGTTTAGGATTAATGTTGTTGTTCAGAGTAGGATCTTCTCCAGATTGTAGTCAGGATCTGGCTGATATAATTATTACATTTACCTTAATGCACCAGAATAGCTGTGTTCTTCTGTTAGAAAAATTAAAAAAAAAAAACCAAAACATCAAAACCAAACAAAAAACCCCACCACTACCAAAAATAAAGCACAAACTTTTCAATTTATATATACAGAAGCCTGATAAAATTCTTCTGACCACAAGGGGAGACCAAACTTCTTTGATAGATAGTTAATTTACAGTGTAATTTTCCTCAACTTCTGTATAATCTATTTGCTGTACGTGTATACAGGTAGGTTTTTACCTGTTCCTTGAATTGAAACAAAGGTAAAGCTCCCATGTAGTCTATGAGGACTAATTGCAGCAGATGCAGTTTCTCTGGAGAATGCTTAGATGTTCCAAAAATATAAAGCATATAAATAAAATCCATTATTTTTAATTAGAAATGGTAATAAGTGTAATCAACTCTTCTGCAGTATTCTGAGAAGGAAGATGGCTTTTAGCTGAGATCCAGCATTTAACCATTGCTGTAGGGAAGAGTAAATGCAGAACTCTCTACAGAATATTTAACAGTGCTACTGATGGAAAATTTGTTTACTAAAGTGAATAATTTTTTATTTTAATGACAGTATTTTCACATGATGCTTTCTGACTCAACAGTTCAAGTTTACTGAAATTATATTTACACAGAAGCAGATGAAATAAGAGCCAACAATATTAACAAGATTCTTTGGAAAGAAGCAGTTTCTGCTTTTAAGTTAATGGCTATTTAGAGATACCACTGAACCATCTTCCCAGGTCTTAGAACAATCTAATGCCACCAAACAACAGATATTAATTAAAAGGGGATAAAATAGAATTTGATGAGTTTGAATTACAGCATTTGAAACAAAAAGCAGTAAAGGGAAATACTAATTGGACAAATTAATTTCATTGTTAAACATTCCTTAGATATTTTAATCTTGTTGAATTTTTTAGTTAGTTTTGGATGTGTTTATAAGGCCTACCAAAATATAGAAGGTTGTGGGGACCACACATTAGTAATTGTTTTATGTGTCTGGTAGAACAGTTGCTCGTCTGTGGAAGTAGGTAAGTTTCATCTCTTTTCTTAACCCTGTACCACAAAACGATGTCTTGAGATGCCTCCAGTCAAATTTTCTTCAAGAGGATTGCAGTGTTTTGCTAGTGAAGTACAGGTATACCTTTCTGTGGGAAGATAAAGGCCTTTTTACCTTCTGTGTTATTGTCATATCTCTTTCCCTTTACAAGGCAAAACTTTCAAAGGTATTACTCCCTCCCATTGCCCAGGCTTCCCATTCTTCATTCCTCTTGAAGCTCGAGTTGACAGCTATAGGAATGGAGAGGAAAATAGCAGTTATTAGATCTCGATGAGTCTGGCAGTTACACCAATATATGTAGCAACCAGCATTCAGCCAGTTGGTAACATCCTTTATTGTTACTAAGGGAAAAGTTAAGAATGTGTAGTCCTACAAAGGAGTGTTGTGGTCCCTCATCAGATAAACTTCTTCATATAACATACACTTCCCTGACTGTTAGGGTTTTTTTCTCAGTTAAGTAATAGATTTCTGATTGATCTCAGATTTGTGTTTGAAATATGGAGTTAAGCTCATACTAAAATAATTGTTAGACTTCAAAAATGTTTTTGTAATTTCATTTGTGTTAGGGGGGCAAAGTTTAAACTCTGATTATTATTTTTTTTTTTCTAAACAAGTTTTTTGGAAAGCTGATTTCAGGCCAGCCTCAGACTTCTGCCACTTGTATCTCCATGTCAGCTATGTAAATTGTATATAGGATGGCTCTGAAATAAGTTGAGTACTAGTTATACGAGCATTGCGGAATACACACCAAATGTGTAAGCAATATATATATAAAGCTACAAAGGTCCAGAAAATTAGATGGTCCTTCCCAGACTTCTGGAAAGATATGGGAAGATGAAGTTTTTCTGTATTAATAGTTTATGTAAGTTTGTATGTCAATATATTTATAATAATTAGTGTTCTAAGTACGGTTAAGTAACTTTCCTTGCTTTTTGGCAGCTATTCAGGATTTTCTGTGGAGGATTCTAGATTCATTTAACCTACTAATTATGGGGTTTAATTATTATTAACTATTTTATTCTCAGAATAACTACTCTAAGGAAAGAGCACAGACTGTTTATTTCAGGTATATTGAATGCCTGTCTTTCTGTAGTCAACGTATAGCTGATATCCTGTGTTAAAAACAAAAAGCATCTGAAAAGGTCCTTGAAAGCAAGTTCAGCACTATTTACAGGTGCTGTTAGTAAACTAGTTAAAGTTGTATTAAACTTAAGCAGTGATTGTTGATATTCAGCTAGTTCATACTGCCTTTTAACATTTTGAAAAGATCTTTTTAATTTAGTTAATGTAGCGGTTCAATTTCCTAATGTAGTGTAAGTTTCATAGTATTCATATTAGTTTGTTATGGCAAGAAGTATGAGAAGAAATTAATGTTGTTAAAGCCAGGAAATCCTACAATTATGGCCAAAGGATGGTGGACACTGTTTCTGAAGCAATTTGAGCTAATTATAGGATCCATATTCTGCTCTGTCCCATTTTTATGTCGTTATTTCATATATTGACACACAACCAATCAAATATAGCTATTTAACAATGCATTGGTATAATTATATCACCAGAGAGGCAGGTAGAGGTGGTTAGTAATGCAGAAAAGACTTTTTTTAATCTTTAAAAGCAGATTAAGGCATACATTCCACCCAGAGAAAAACAGTGGAGAATGTTTTGTATGTTCTGTTCACTTTGTGGACAGTGTATATAGTAAACAGGGTTTTAGTGTGTGCTTCTGAGTGCTTGCTATGAAAATGGGCAAGTAGTTATATGCCAGGCCTCAGTTGTCTTGTCTTAAAAGGAGATTTGCTCAAAAGTATGTGTGTGTGTATATATATATGTTATATATATTTGTGTGTGTTCACAGTATATTTTAAGACAAATATATATATATATATTTAGACACACAGACATTTATTTAAAGCTTTTCTGTAGGTTGCTGTTTGGTAAAGGAAGTGCTTTGTGTATAGGAACCTCATTTTGCTATACCTTAAAGCAACAGATTGAGAAGTAAGAGGTCAAGGCAGAAGTCTGACCTAGCATCTTGTCCCAAAACAGTGATGTTACAGTGCCAGTAAGTACACCATAATATAAAACTAGATAAGTAAGATGCAGATTCTTCCAATAAACGTTAGGGAGAAGAGGAAAAATACTTTCTTCTCAAAGGAAATCCCTCTGCTCTACCATATCCCACAGTGCTCCTCACTGCTTCACATCTAAAACATTTTAAAGTTAGACATAACATCTCTTGTGTTATCACATTTGTTAGTAATTAGATGCAAGAGCTGCTCTTCCAGTAATATTTTTTTTTTCTAGCTTGCTTTTTTTCCCCAAGCACAAATCTGAATTCTTTAAGGAATAGAATTGCATATTGACTCATCAAATAGAGTTTTAAGAATTACCTCATACATATAATTTGCAAAAAAAAAAAATCTCAACGTAGTGTTCTATGGAACAAGTATGATACATTTAAATTTCTTAAAATTATTTAGAGATTTGAGCCTTACAATGCTTTCTGAATACCTCTGTAATGGTAGTGGTGCAGTTTGTTTGCAACTGAAGGACAGCGTTAAAATATTTTCAACTCTAATTTTGACGCTAAATTTTAATCAGTACATTCTACAACATTTTAGGTATTTATTTTGGACAGAGTGGGGACAGACTCCTTGCATAGGCAAGGCACACTTGGATGGGACTGAGAAGGTTGTACTTGTGAGCCTGGGGATTGCATGGCCTAATGGGATTTCCATCGACTACGAGGTTAGTTCCTGTCTTCCAGTGTATGCTAAAATGTACAGTATTTGTTATGTTTCCTTAAAGCCAGCTGGTCTTCAACTTTGATGTAATCTTAATAACTCTTAATTAAATACTTGGACAAGGCTGTTGATGTCTCCTTTAAAATTAATCTTTAGGAAAATAAATTATATTGGTGTGATGCTCGTACCGACAAGATAGAAAGAATTGACCTTGAGAGTGGAGGGAATCGGGAGATTGTGCTGTCAGGGAGCAATGTGGATATGTTTTCAGTCGCGGTGTTTGGAGCTTACATCTACTGGTCTGACAGGTAATTTATTTTTCATAAGTATTTTGAGACTCAAAATGTTATTTCAGTGCCAGGTGCTTCACCTTTGTAGGATTAGCCATTCCTTAGCAAGGTCGTAGGATGGATCACAGAAACCTATGCAATTTCCAATGAAAGGGCCTTTCTGATGCTGAAAGCTGAAGCGTATCAGTGTCATAGTTGAGAACAGGTTTCTTCACCTGCTGTTAGGTGAACTCTCCGCTGCCCTTCAGTCATTTGTTTGGTGTGAGTTAGTTGAGGATTGTTGATGAGACATCTTCAACTTTTTTGGCAGAGCACATGCAAATGGCTCTATTAGAAGAGGCCACAAGAATGAGGCCACGGATGCTGTGACCATGAGGACTGGCCTTGGAATAAACCTGAAGGAAGTGAAAGTCTTTAATAGAGCACGAGAGAAAGGTTGGCTGTTCTTAAGGATGCTATTAATTGTTTTAATATCACCTGCTGCTTTTTATGTATATTAAAGCATACCAGAAGTTAAGTAATAACTGATTTTATCTCCACTTTTTACCCTTGAAGTACTTTTTTAAAGCTGAAATTAATGTACTAAAGAAAACACAGAGTACGAAATCCACTAAAATTCTTCTCAGCATTTTAAGGAGAAAATCTAAAACCCAAACACTTCCTATTTCTCCAGGTTTGGTGATTTTTAGTTGCAGTTTTTTTGGGGGTTGTTTTGTTTTTGGGGATTTTTTTAAAAGCAAAAAATCAGTCTTAGGAATGAGGTGGACCTTGAACTCTTTTTTAGAGACTATTGATCTCAGGCAGTCTCAGATTTCTATTGGAAAGCAAACCAGATTTTTTTTTACATTTCGAAATTCTCAACCTCTGTGTCTCAGATATTTATGTTCTGAAATTACTTTGAGTCCTTTTTTGTGTGTAAATAACCTTGTAAATAACCAGATTTCTTTTAGATTCAATTTGTTTAGCAAATCCAATATTTATTTATTTATTTATCATAGGCTTTTTATATAATATTCTCAATGATCTGAGGTATTGATGGTTAAAATTCATTCTTCACTACCTGACTAAGAGTTTAGTTACTATTTTTCCTTCTAAAATTCTGATTTTGAAGAGACCTTGAAAAACTTGTTTCATTGAGCAAAGGTGACTACAGGTCTATGAGAAATCTGCTACCAGGCTATCCAGACAAAAATTTTCTGTAAATGCATTCAAAAAAAAGAAAAGAAAAAAAAAGTTACTGTAATACCTGATAAACTTTTTACTACAAATATATCTCTGGTGTTGGTAGCTCTCAAAAGTTGCTTTAATGACAGCATTGCATACCCAACAATCCTGTTTCTTTTATATACAACTTTCCTAAATAACTGCTTTAAATATGAGATGTAAAATAAATCTGCATTTTGAAAGAAAGAATATCTAACAATCAATAAGAAAAACTGTCTTGTCTTCCCCCTCAAGGAAATTTAAAAAAAAATTACTTTCCAAATATATGCATATAAATTTTGCTAAGAATTTCTGCATGTAATTTCTGAGTACTGTGGGCATGATATCTTGTGGATAAAAATAAAATCCACACAAAAATTTATTGTTTCTCTTAACTAGGCTAGAAATAGTTAATGTCTGCTGCTTGGAAGGGCTGCTTTATATTATAGTCTTAGGAAAATAGAACAATTAGATTAAAAAACACTTCTTTACGTGTAATGATTTTCATTGATAGCTTTAAAGACTTCATCACATTAGGAATAGGAGAAACTGTTTCTGAGGATAAAATCTTTTGATGTTAGTTTGAAAAACATAACTGAATGATTTTTTAATACGTTTTTCAAATTTTACTAGGGTACAAATGGTTAATGTCTTTGGGAAGGGCTGTCAGTGAGCCAGGAAGACAAAAGGGAAAAAACAGGTGAAAAATGTTTTTGGAATCTTTTTCTATATCACACTATTATATATTTTTTAAAGTTCATTGAACTAGATGTAGTTAATGCTATATAAAAACTGTAATTAGCAAGTATCCTGACCTTCTATTATTAAAATAAACCAAGAACAAACCCCAAACAAAACGGAAAAGATCCCCAAACAAAACCCCAACGACCTGTGCTTATTGTGATTAATGCTTTTTTTTTTTTTCAAACACCTGTTTTACCCTTTCTGATGAGCCAGGCCTGCAGTGCCATTCACAAATTAATTCCTATCCTTCAGTGCTGTTTTACATGTGTTCAAGGACATGCCCTAACTACTAAACTGGTTTCAGAATTGGCCGTTTTTAAAGATATTTACAGATGGTGGAAGCATTGAAGTTTTCAGAGAGAAATTTTAGAAGCTTGAGGATCTTTTTCATATGTATTTTCCTTTCTCTTCTCAACCTCTCATCCTTCCAAACAGATATTAACTTTTCTAGCCTAATAAAACTCGAAAGGAATCTCTAAGCAAACCAAATTTAAAAATGCATACAGGTAAATCTCCAGATGGTTTTTACAGAAGTGGAAAAGAATGTGTCTCATGTAATTTTGCATATGAATACAAAATTCAATGTGTCTTATTTTAATTTTAATGAGTTAACTCTCATCCCCTGTTATTTTTTCTTAAAAGTTTCTCCAGCTTGAAATGTAACAGAATATACAGTCGACAGTACTTTCAGACACTACATACCCTGACAATCACTATGGTTTTCTACCTGAAAACAGTGTGTTTAAAATGTTTTCTCCTCCTTCACTTTGTGGAAAACTTTCAGAAATGGGAAAATGACTATATTGAAAGATCTCAGTTGTTATATGGAAAGTGCTGTCAGAAACAGAAACTAAATTATCTAAACTAACTATAATAGTAGTTCATACATAGTCCAAAAAAGAAAAAGGAAAATAGCTCCTAATTATTGACAATTACTGCAATTTTAAATATGGCTTGCAACAAGCATAGCTTCAGTTATTGAAGTAACTAATTTGACAATGATTTCTTAATGGTATGCATTTGTCAGGGAGTAAGTTTTTCAAGTCGGTTTTAAATGAAATTAGAACAAAATGTTAGGAAACGTCTTTATTAAAAACAGGGAACTGGATTTGACACAGTTTTGTACCTGTCAATATATACGTTTTCATTATGATAGAAATTGTCTAAAACCAGAATTGTGTTCTGATGGTATCTAAATTTGAGGTTTTGCCAGTAACAGGTGTTTTAAAAAAAATAAAATAAACCTTTCAAAGCACTTGAAACAATCTTCAGCTGATTGTGGAGGAATAACCCATTCTATCATTCTCTATAAATAAAATATATACTCTTGTGAATTGGAAGAAACACTAATTATATTTACTGATTAATTGTATTCTTTAATATTGTCTTTAGCTTGTGGTTGAAGTTAGATTCTGAACTATTTTGGCCATGGATTTACTTGTGAATATTGTAGAAACAGTTTTAAGAGCAGGTCTTAGAATAGATAAGATAACATTTGATTTAAGTTAGCTAAGTGTGATATTATAAAAGATTTTATTTTTCTTTCTTTTTACAGGTACTAATGTTTGTGCCAAGAACAATGGTGGATGTCATCAGCTTTGTCTGTATCGGGGAAATGGACGGAGAACGTGTGCTTGTGCGCATGGATATCTTGCAGAAGATGGAATTACTTGCCTGAGACATGAAGGTTACCTGTTATACTCAGGAAGGACAATCTTAAAAAGTATCCATCTTTCAGATGAAACCAACTTAAATTCACCAGTAAGGCCATATGAAAATCCAGAGTACTTCAAAAATGTGATAGCTCTTGCTTTTGACTACAGCCTGAAGGGAAGAGGTACAAACCGCATATTCTTCAGTGATGCACACTTTGGAAATATACAAGTTATTAAAGACAACTGGGCTGGCAGAAAGGTGCTAATTGAAAGTAAGTAAAATATTATTTCCCAAAATACACGTTTTATTTCAGTAAACTCAAAGTGAAAAGTTGATAATCACTTGACTTTTACCATATTTAAGTATATAACACAATTATTATCATGTATGCCTATAAGATACATTTAAACATCTTTAGAATAATAACTTCAAAATAATTAATTTTCTATGTGTCTTTTGATGCATAAAGCTTATTAATAAAAAACAGAAGTGATAATGACAGTGCTTAATTTGTATTACTGATGTTAAGGAGTTTTACTTTTGAAATGAAACTTCATTGTGCAATGTTTGGAAGTGAAAGAAGTCACTTTACCTGACAAATCTATTGGGTTTTTTTGGTTTACTAGTTATTGGGCTGAAATACTCTAAGATACCTCTGCTGACTAACTGTTCTTTAGTGTAAAATACTACAACCTGGATCTGTGCCTCCAGTTGACTCACCCTTCTTGTAGTGAGCCCAAGAAAAGTGACTAGTGCTCGGTGATAATTGAAGGCACATTCCAAACCACAAAGTTGTCACTCTTAGCAGTGGCTTTGCCTTCATTCACCACTAGTAGTGGGGGCTGTATGAAACTTGTCATTTTTTTAGCCTCTGAATACTTGAAGCCTAGCACTGCTATCAAGGAATCACCAAAATCTTCAGGGCAAGACACACCATTTATTTTGCAGCTGAGGTCTCAGTAGAATCTCCTGTCAATCTGGCATGGAAATCTTTATCGATGATGTCTAATGTAACTTTTCTACAAGGTGTACATGAAAAGCTATCATGGTAAATTTAGAATTAAAGGAAAATGTGAATGCAGATGTGTAAGTAATATATCCTTAGTGCTAAACATTTAAAATCCATTGTATAATAATCTAAATTCTACAAACATGCTGTTATTCATTTCTGTTCCTATTTAATTATTCTCAAATATGCAATGAGCCTTATTCATCTGTATTCAGGTTTCAGATGCATATATTTACGGAGTTTCTTCTCTCCCTTGTCTTTTTTGAGTAGTGTCCAATTGTTTTGGAGGCTACTGTTCAATTTGGTAGCCATTTTAAAAAATGTCTGAAGTGTTATATAGCTTTTGCTCCCATCTGAATTTCTGATGTCATATATTCTGTTGTTGCCTACGGCGTTGCTACATTTTAGCTATTGGTTTGGGTCAAACAGTTTAATAACGAGACCATAGAAAGTGATTAGGAAAAATGGTGATGTGGATCGTATTGCCCTTCGCTACTGTATGTTAATGGAAGTATTTTTAGAAGAGAAGTAAGTTAAACAGCTGCAAACTGATGAAATATTATTCCACATCTGACATTAGATAATTGTATCATTATGTACCCCTGCACTGTGCTTCCGGGAAGGTATTCATGGTCATGAAAACTGTTGATGCTAATGAATGGGAAAGCATTTTTCAAATACAAGGCCTAACTTTGAGGTTTTATGTGTGCATGTTTTAGAGGAATTAATAGCATCTGTGGTAAGATACGGTAAAGAGAAACTAAGTAATGTTGTCAGGATGCTCTCATTATTCACAGGAAAGCATTAAAACGTAGAGATTTAGGGCTGAGTTTAACCGTATGAGAGACAGGAACAGCTCACAGGTATGTACAAAGGTGACGTAAAGGAATATTTTAACTGTGGTGTTATAGGAAAACATTGAAAGTATTACATGAAAAGCCACTGCAAAAATTTACATTTAAAGCAGACCAAGAGGAGAAAGAAACTGGTGAAACACCAATGCAGATACAAATCTTTTCTTTATTTTAAGAAAAAAACCCAATAAAGTGTTCCTCATTACTTTATAATCGGTTGTTATACACGAGCTGAAGACGTTCCATAAAGCATAGTTGAGAATTATAGTTTTAAAAAATTGTTAGGTGGTGTTTCTACTCGTAATCTTAATATGCCTGATTTAATTTTTCATTAGCAGAGTCAGCACTCTGAATAATTGGATGTCAAATGAAATGTTGTACCCGTGCAAAAAAATTTACTCTGTATGCTTGGGATGTATTTCTGAACTCTGGTGTTTGTTTCCTAGAAATGCTTCAATTGTTTTTTCATTGTAAATGAGAGGGCATAACATATCCCAGTATATGCTAGTTTATTCTTCTCCTTCATGGATTTTAAACCCCTTTTCTTTGCATCATTCACTTTGAACTAGTATGTTTGTACTACATATCCTTCATTTCCACAGTCTGCACATAGTTTTCTCTCACTGTAAACAGGAAACGGTTCATGAGGCTGCTTGATATAATGAAAATATTTGACCAACAGTGATACCTATAAAGGGAAAAACAGTGATAAGACTGGTTGACACCAGTGACTTCATTCTTTAGAAGATGCAAATTTCTAAAATTTTCTGATTTCCAAGATAACTATATGTGATTACATAGAAATTATTTAATGGAATCCAGCTGAAAGATGTTAATAATAACATAGCAATCCTCCTCGTTGCAGGATTCAAAAATAACATCTTTGACATTCATTTTGCCCTATTAGTACTATTAGTATGCATCTTTCGTTGTTACTTTTACTATTTTAGGAAGAGATTCAAAAGCACATTGGAAATATCTAACAGTTCTAGACGTGCTTTCAACCTCATTAGTTGTCTAGAAATCATGCAAACCTTTACTCAGTATTTGTCTCAAACAGAGAAAAGAGAGTAAATTATATACAAGATACTATTGTCCCAGATTTTTAGTTCACTGAATGTAGATCTGCTCATAAAGAAGCCATTAGATGATGGATTTCTGCCTCACTGAAATCAGATATGCCACTCAAACCTAACACATTCGTGAACTTTTCTGCACACTAAAAACAGAGTTAAGATATATAAAGAGCCCTTTATTAAACAGGTTTCCAGTTCACTAAAAACAGATTTACAACTCACGAGCAACCCATTATCTAATATGTTTTTAGCTCACTGAGAACAGATTTACTACCCAGAAACAACCCATTATCTAACATGTTTCCAGTTCACTGAAAACAGATTTACAACCCATACGCAAGCTATTATCTAACATAGTTCCGACTCACTGAATATTGATTCAGAATTCATAAACAACCCATTATCTGACAAATTTTCACCTCACTGAACAGATTTGCAACTCATAAACAACCCATTAGCTAACACATTTTCAGCTTAGGGAAAGTAGATTTACAGCATATAAACAACTTTATCTAACTTGTTCCAGTTCACTAAAAACAGATCCAAAGCTCACCAAGAACCCAGTACCTGATAGGGTTCTGGCTTCAGCAGGAAGAAACAATAGCAGCAACAACAACTAAAACTCATCACAACCCTGCCAGTGTAGGGTGTGTGTAGGATGCCATACCCTACCACCTTTATTATTTGTGCAGTGTAGGGTTTTGGAGTGGATTATTTGTTCTGTCTGTACTCTGCTGGTGAATTGAGCATTTTTTGGTCAGTCAGGAAAGACTTTTTCTTTCTTACTGTTTTTAAGTAAAATTATGAGGTTAATTTTTCTTGATTATGGAGTTTTAAAAATTTTACCTTGTTCTTTGCTGTGATTTCCCACAAATATCTACGTGCTGGATTGTCTAATCATTCAGTATCATTTGTGGTTAAATTGCTGTAGCATCGTATACAGCTTAATCCAGTCTGCAGACATTTTAAAAACTAACCTATCAATGCAGAAATACCTATCTTAAAAATGTTGTGACACGACTACCCATCTGTATTGTGTGTTTTGATCTCAATCTTTCCTTCCCCAAAGAATGTTAGAGGTTATAATTTATTTCTTTGTCGCTTCAAGTACACTCTTTGAGAAGTACCAGAGTATGAAAAGAAGGGTCAGGTACTTATTGTGTGGTCCCACCCTCTAATTTCTTTGTATTTTTCCACTTTTTATTTGTAAAGAACAGCCTTGCAGTTCACTTTACGTGGGTTAGACTGCTTCTGCTTCTAACCTGTAACCTGAGCTATCTACATATATGGGTACTTTTGCCTTCCATTGTAAAACAGCTTCATGAACCTGTTAAGGCAAAATGTGCCTATTGTTACGGTTCCAGGAAATGGACAGAGTGTCCCAGGGGCCTTTTTGCTTTGAAAACGTTGATGATGTTCCTATTTTTCATTGCCAGTGGAAGTCCTCTGGGGAAACACACCTGAAAAACAAACACTGTTACAGAGGTCGTATTAGGAGAAGTTATGCCAATATACACTTTCCCTCTTCTTCCAGTTTGGGGAACTGTGCAGGATTCACTCTACAAAAGGAGTATTCTTGCATTTCAGATAAGCTTTATGGAGCTTTTGAATGGTGAAAGCCAGTCCCTCAATGAATCAATCCTAACTCATTTAGTATCCAGATGATCCTGATAGATTATATACGCTTTGGAAGTTGTTTTTTCATTTAATTTTAGCCCCTGATGGGCTGTAGGCTTTGTAGAGAATTGAAATAAGGAATTAAGTACAAAAGGAGGTAGAAAACGTGACAAATTAACAAGGGGCAAGGTTTAAATCATTATATTGGAGTGGCCATCTCTGAATAATCTTTACAGTATCTGTGCAGCGCTACCAGCAGTAGACCTTCAACTGTAGCCAGTGACTCTAGGAGAATTTATTACCGAAAACCTAGGTTAAAATGAGGTAAACTGGGCAGTGTACAGAAAGAAAGAACAGAAATTAGTAGCACTTAAAGACACAGAGACATGTAAGGTGGTGTTTGGAAATCCAACTTGTTTAAAATTCTGACAGGAGTTCAGTTTCAGTTTAGAACAATAGGGTCTATTCTCCTCTCAGAGACCACCCAGGGGAGAATTTTACTCTTATTTTCTTTGTTCTGTCAAAAAATTATTAACAGCAGTAATGTTATTTCAAACTTCTGAAACGGTTGCTTTAGTATTCAAAGTGGAAGCCATTTTAAAGGCACTCTGATAAACATATGAAGCACTTTAGATTCTGATAGATCTAAATTAACTTATCTTCCATCTGCATGTAATTTTAAAGTAGATTGAAATGACTGAAAATGAAAATGCTTCTCTAGAAACAAGTATCTATTTGATATATGAGATACAGTATTATTTGCTTATCCTTTCTCCTACCACATCTCCCATTGACTGTTGTTTGTTTTGCCAACTGTCAAAAGGTGAGTTGACTTTATTTTACAATGATGTGATGATGTGACTAGATTTATTCTAGAATCGGGGGTCTCAGTCTGACCCAGAGAAAGCCGGTATAAGATAGTATATTATTCACAAAGGAGATGTTTTTTGTGGTTTTGATGGAGCAAGCAACTAATGGGAGCCTTAATTAAATTAAAATCATGAAGATCAGTATGCTGAACTTTTAGCTTCTTATTACACATACAATGATTACCACTGTGGATTGACCCATTACGCCAAAAATACATTATATTGGATGGGATAAACGTATGGGGGTTTTTCTGCTGTAACATCCAAGATTGAACTCTAATTCACAAGCCATCTGCTAATCTTTACTTCAGCATCCTTCCTTCTCTGCCTGCCTGGGAGCAGAGTGCCAGAGGAGCGTCTGTTTTCCTTCTTCCTTCCCTGGTGAACATGACATTGTGGATTAGCAGCTCTGAATGAGTTTAAAATTTCTATTGACTGAGAGCAGAAAGAAGATCATCTTAAACCATCTCTGTGATAAACCATCTGCGAGAACATCTTCCATCTCCCTAAAAATGCAAATTAAGATGAGCTTTAGACAGTGGATGACATGCTAGTTGATGACTACTTTGCAGTGGAAAACAAGAAGCTGCTTCATAGCGTTTCTGGAGCTGGCTTTTGGTTTTCCTAACTTGTTTCAAAGCTTGTATTTGTGCAAGGAACACGTTTGTTTTAATCTAAGTCTCTGTTTCTAAGATAATAGTGCAATCTCCTTTTTTATCATAGGGACACACTTATATCTGCCTGGTGTATCTCTAGAATAACAGTGCATCGTTCATGTAGGTTCAGCATAGTGGTACAACACCAGAAAGACCAATGAAGAAGTTTAAAACTAAAGAGAGAGTGGTTAAAAAAAAAAAAAAAAGGAAAGAGGGGAGGCAGATGAAAGAAAGCAAATGAGAAAAAGTATTAAGATGAGATATTCTCAATGAGTTTTTTTTCCTAACTCTGTAAACAATGGCACTGAGACATTTTGCCAGTGTAATGTCTTTCACAGCACAAAAGGAAGTGTTAAGTGAAAAAACACTTCTGTTTTGAACTTTTGGTGCTAGTGTCTATAGAAGGTGAAAATCTTTTCACTGCTAACATAAAGTGTCAGATCCTGTGATGTATTGTAAGGCTTTTTGCAGTCTGAATCTTTTAAAGGTGTTCCAATGTGTGCTACTATTCTTACTAACTAAATGGGTCCAATTTAACTGTCAAAAAAGGCATTTATGTTCCCATTTCTCTTACAGAGCATTAAAATTGGTACATTGTGTGAGATCCCTTTAGCTTTGGAGCTTTTTTCTCCAGGAAAGAAAATTTTAATCTGTTAGAAATAAATACTTGAATATTGTTGCTTTTCATTTCATAAATGATTTGGATTTGGTGTAATTTTATATGGTGGAATATAGGTCCAGTGATTTTCATTTATTAAAGGAGGGAAAGTGAGAGATTGTTGTTAAGTCTAGGACACTGAGGTAATAAAAAGTAAAATTTATTATTACAACTGCAGCCTTGTTAGTGAAAAGCAAAGTGTCTGATGTATCACTGGGTGTTTTTTTTTTTTTTCTGGATGTGGCTGGATATTATGATTAGTGGGTAAAAATTATGAGCTCTTGCTATAGTTGGATAAAGTTTACTAACTTTCTATTAAGCAGTTGATATTCTAGAAACACAGATTTCTGCACATGTCATGCTTTCTTTAGCTGCTCCTGGTCTGAAGCTCTGAAATATATTTATGAGGGGAGCTGACACACACACCGATCCTTTAGTTCAATGTGTGCTGAGCATTCCCAGCCTCAGTATTCAGGAAAGGTGCTTCTGCCTATTAAACTGGAGATTATTCATGAAGTATTAATACTGTTTGCGACTACTCCAACTTCTCACATCGCCCTTAAATTTTTTATTGATGTAAATATTTACTGATGTAAATTTTTACACCAGCAGCTGTGGCTTAGTTGCATAAAATGCCTAGCTATATTTGGTGAATTGTCAGGAAAAAGCTATGCAGAGGAACATCTCTTGACATTTCTCCCTTCTTTTTTTCTAAAGAGTATTGCAATCCAGCAAATATTATTAGGCTATTGTGACATTAATGTTTCTAATATGTCTCTATTGTTTGGTTTTTCCTCAACAGTAACAAGAAAAATGAGTGATTATACACATGTGTTAAAGATGTTAGTCTTAGCATAGTCGTTGTAATGGTAATGCTAATTTTTATTGATTTAGAAGTGGAAAGACTGAGCAGTAATTTATTTTTTTAGTGTCTACTTGTAACGAATAAAACTTTAGGAGGGTTCTTGTAATTAGCAAAAAAAAATCAATGAAACTTGTAGATTTTTTTTTTTTTTAAACTTAATAAAACAAGTTCTGTGTTAGCTTTTCATTCTAAAAGTCTACTTCTATAGCCTCTATTTACATGGAAATAAACTATTTTGGAGATACCATATTAACAGTTGGTAACTAGTAATGATACGTTGAACTATAGGCTTAAAGTTTACAGTTATACAAAATACTATTGTGTTTTCCAGTTCCTTGACTTCTTTGTATTTCCTTAGGTATATAATCTATCATTATTCCTTTGATGCATTATTCCCTGCTGACTCTAAGAAGGTCTCTAGATGTAATCAGGGAGTCAGTTTTATTGAGGATATTAAGAGGATAGAATATTGCAGGTTTACATCTCAGTTGATGTAGCTTCCTTCAGTAAGCTGTCAGGGAGCAACTTTAGTAGGTCTATACCCTGTGTTGGGAAAAAAAAGTGTTTTCATTTTTATTTACACATAGACTGAATTTTTAATTGTCATTAGGTGGGCAACAAATATGTTGGAAGATTTGATATTTCAGTATCATTATTTCTACAAAACCAAAGGATTTTTTTTTCTGGATTCTAAAATTATTTATTTCTCTTTATTCATAACAAATGTTTATTCTTTCCCATACTGGCTACTACAGTAAGTTTCAAGGAATAATAAGGTTACATCATGGAAATGTTTGCTGGGTCTTGAACTTAAGCTAGTTGTTGCAGACCAACTTCTTCAAGTTGTTGAAGAATCCAAAGCCTGTGTTTATACTGTTTTGCTGCATTTAGTCATCTTTAATGTGTAATAGTGTATAACATAGTGTATAATAGTGTGTAACAGGGCTTTGCATTTTTGAGAATGAGAAAAATTATTCAGGTATTCATTGGCTTGTGGTATAATTTAGCATATTTTACATGTGTTCTAAAACTAAAATAATATTCTTAGGATAAAGAGGATAATGACATAATCAGTTATTACAATTCAGAGTTGTTTATGTCATATTTGAGATTTAATATTTCTATTCTAATAGAATATATAATGGACTTGATTTAAATGTAACTGACAGGTGCAATTAAGAAATTAAATAACCTATTTTTTGGAATTCACCCTGAACTTTTTTTTTTAATTGCAAGTTATTGTCTTAGAATTTTTGTTTCATGGGAAGATTTCCTCCTTTGTGGCTACTTGAAGACTAAAGTAGGACAGTAGAAAACCATGTACATCTCTAATTGTGCAGTCAGTTAGCTATGTGAACAGTAACCCCTTTTCTTCAGGTGCCTTATTCCTTGTGAGTCATTCTTTTCACCTCAGAGCAAGTGGTGACCACCTGTTATCTTTCAGCATAATCTTAAAAAAACAGCTGACGGAAAGTGGTGCCATCTCCTCTAACCAGTCTGGTATAAGGATTGACAGGCTGTATGCTGAAAGGTAAATTGGGAAAGCCAGCTCAGAGAATGAATAAAGATCAAGCAGCTGTTAATGTTAAGTACTGAACGTTAAAGTCTTCTCCAAAGTTCTGTAATTGAAGTGCTGTTTATATTCAGTTTTATTACTTTGATGGCTTTTCAGTATTAAAAATTATGATGTTGACAGTTGTTGCTTTACAACTTCAGAAAAGAAAAGGAGTTGGTAAGAATATAAAATTGAGGGAAAAAGATAATTGAACTAATGCAACTGGAGAAGTTTTGACTGGGAACATTCTAGAGAATTTTAAAAGTAGAAGATAGGACATAAAAATGTATGTATTTTATCAAAAGTCAGCGATAACAGCTTTTGGATTATTTCAACTTTACATCCTTTAGTATTTTTATTTTGTGTTTGCAGTAATGTGGGTCCTCTAATCCGCAGTTCTTCAGTTATTGATTTGTTGCTTGTCTGTTCCCTGGGAAAGTCAGATGAAGATCAGCATGACAATATTTATAGGCTGCATCTCATCTGTGGGATGCAATCCATCTTCGTTAAGTTCACTAAAAGTGATAGATAGCATTTGGCAACGTAATGATGTGATCACTCTACCATTGCCTTTGTAAATCATAAGCTGTTGCATTCTCTTGTGTAGATATTTAATCAGTTATACACCCCATTACTGATTTAATTCAGAATGTCAGTGGCAGGTGAATAATGTGAGTATTTGTATATTAATATCATATTGTATTAATGTTCCTTTCATTTAAGTATGCTATTCATGTGAAAATCATAAACTGTTGCTTCATGGCTAGAATAAATTTAATCAGTGCTGTAGGCATCTAATGCCATCAGTGTTTTAATTCAATATGTCAGTGAAACAAATGTGTTTCTTTTCATTTCCAGTTTCTTTATGCTTTACTAATTCAGAATATTATATGAAGCTGTGAAATTGTGAAGCTGAGAGTAAACAAATTGCTAATTTTCATACTGTCAGTAGATTTTGGGACTGAATCCCTCAATTGTAGCACCAGATAGGATGAGTACCTATTTCTCATATACTTTAAAGTAAACTGAATATCTAATGAGAAATTAAAAACCAAACAAACAAACTAGCTATAGAATATTCCTTAAGGGAGATTTAAATATGTAAATATAAAATAATAACAATGCAAACTGATAATGATCTAATGCTTTGGAATTTTCTCCCATGTCCTGTCTTTGGCAATATGAAGTTGCTGCAAGGTTCTCATTTTAAGGAACCACCTAAAACTCAGCAGAGAACCATTACTATTGAACCATTACTAGAATTCTTCACTGATGTCTAAAAAAGTTTATTTTAACCTAGAAACAATGTAAACTAATGAAAAATATTCTATTAGGACTGATAATTTATTAATCTGAAGACTTGCCTGAGTAGTGTACTCACAGTACTTTATCTCATACTATGTCTCAGTAAGTACAAAGTCAATTGTATTTTGTGTTGTAAGTACTTATTTCAATCTTAGATCACTGTAGCACTGCTCTCTAGGTTCCTACACCACTGACTTTAAAACCACCTTAATTACAAATTATATATTAAATGATTCTCTTCCATATTGATGGAGTTCTCAATTCCATAAATAAGGATATTATAAAAATGAAAGTTTACTGGTAAAGACCCTTTTTTTCATAGAGATTCTTCAGAATTTATACTTAGGTGGATCTAAGCAAAGATATCTGCATGTGTGTGCAGTTTTATGATTAATTAGTGTTTTCTTTCTTGTCTTACATCAAGGCAGTTGAATTTTTCAGAATGATTTTCTTTTCCTTTAATGAAGTGTGAATTTTTTTACTCTGATTTTTTCTCTTCGTGCTGTTTATCAAGCCAGTATCATCCACAGTCTTGTCACCAGAACTTCTTTGATAGTTTCAGATTGAATTTGCTCAAATATGTGATCATCTAATAAGCAGCCCCTCTCTTCTCTTGTAAAAAGCATATCTGCATCAAGCAGTTCCTGAAGTTTTATTTGTGATAAAACATTTCCTTAGTTGAATGTCAGATACTTAATTTCAGGCAGGTTTCACAACCACATTCTGTTGCCAGGATATTTTCAGATTTTTAATCTTTTTTTTTTTCTTTTTTTTTGTTTTTCAGCCACAGTCTTAATCTTTTGAATTCCTCTTTTTGTCTTAGCTTTTTTATTTTCTTTTGAAGTTGCTACTGCTCTTTTAATTTTAAATAAAATGTTTTATTGATTCCTTTGCTTTAGTTCTACTCCACTCAGAACATAAGTATATAAGGCAAGGTTTTTCAAAACTGTGCATTTTAGGTCCTTTATTAAAACAAGAGGAATATACCTTTTTCATCTCTATGCTAAATGTTTGCTTGTCTCCATCTATGACATAACTTTCAATGGCTGTTTTTTAGAAATTTAGAATTTACCGTTTTATAAATAGAAATGTTGAACTAAACCACCTTCTGTCACGGTTTACAGACCTTGATGTACAGCTGCAGTACCTGTCAGTCCAGTTTAAGAACATGAACCAATACTTTATTATTTCTGTAGAAAAAAAAAAGTCTTAGTAGAGTAATTACAAGTAAGCCTGCACAGCTTGTATTTGAAGAGCACTTTCCACATTCTAGTTGCATTCTAGTTCATCACATCTAGCTGTGGCAGGAACAACATCATTATCTTTTGTCTACTACAGAAGTGTTTTAGGGTATGCGGTATGAACTGTTTGCTTTCCAATTTCTTGACAGATTCAGACAAGGAACAAAGGTAAAGCTAATAGAAATTCAAGAGGTTACATGAGGGACATGATTATTTTTTTTTTTTCTGATAGTCATCTTTCAAATGAAGATCAGGATTTGCAGCAAATCATGGTGAAATCCTTACCTCCTAAGGGCTATGTCTTTAACCAAAGGACAAAGACTTTATTTCATTTTGCTAAAAACTTCCATAATAAAGATGAGGAAACATGTTTCATGAGGAAACACGTTCACAGATAAGATAAAAATAGTGCAATAAATGCTCTGGTGCTTTGTTCATTGCAAATAAAATGCAGAATTGATCAGAAAATGTCAGGACATCTTCTGTCATTATATTTTTAATAGAATTGCAGAATGTATCACGTTGGAAGCTACCCATAAGGATCATCGAGACCAACTCCTGAATCCACACAGGGAAACCTTGAAGTTAAACCATGTATCTAAGAGCATTGCTCAAATTATATCTCAGAGAATTGGTTTTAGTTTAGAGATTTATAAGTAATGGTAAACTGGGAATCAGCATACAGTTTTAATGGAAATTAATGGATTAAGTTAACATACCTGGCTCTTTATTTTATTTATCAAACTAAGCCTGCTTTTAATTTTACAGTTAGTGGGGGTTTTGCAAGGAGTGATGAAGAAGTATATCAGATCCTGTATCTAAACTGTACATATTTCTGCCCTGTGAGTGATCGTGGGGCCTAGACAAGGGAGTAGATCAGTTCCTGTATGCAGTGCTTGGCCTAGCTGCCTCTAGGCCTTGTGCATCACAGGTGTCCTTTGAACCCTGTGTTCTGTTTCTCTGGCTCTGAGAAATTATCATTGTTTTCAGGATTTCTTCTGGTTCATTGTGTGCTGGCCATATGTCGATGTCAAGAGTGATATTTTCATTTTAAGATGTCAGGAATATTTTTGTATCTCTATGGTGTGAGACGGTGATGTTTGAAGTGTAGAGATTTTAGTGGTCAGGAGGTCTCTGTAGGCAAAAGGAACAAAACCTCATGTGTTCTTGTTTATACTCCCCAAAGTGGGGTGGTGGTTGTTTTGGGTTTGTTTTTTTTTTTTTTTTCAATTGTTTGGTGTTCTGTTTTTATAAAAAGTAGCAAATTGTTACCAGGATACCAGGGATAAATCTCAAAACGAATTAGTTCGGGTTTTTTTCCAAAAGGTTGCCCCAGTATAAAGTAACACGCATGTGCTGTGGGTTCTTAAGGGTGCAAGACCCAGGAATGAAGCAATTTACTTTCTTGGCATGTGGACAGATGTACCCTGAAACTTCATAATCCAGAGCTGATAATAAACCTGCAATCAGGCATCTTCCAACTCGATTTAAAATACTTGAGTCGGTGTTTGCACATCTCTGCCATGAGGTTTGAAAGAACTGCTTATCTTTGGTTTGAGTTAGTGATTTTTGAAACAAAAAAATAAACCTTTCCCTAATTTCAATATGATTTTGATGTTTAAAATTAAAAATTCATTCTATATTAACTAATAAATTACTACGGGAGTTTAAGAAGGAATACTTGTATCACATCATCTTTTTCAAAATCAGAATTATTTTCTAAAGGGTTGTCTTTGCAATGGTCAGAAGAATTTCTTTGTAATTTTCGATTTGTGTTCAGTGCCATTTTTACACTGACTTTTTTGAGTTACTTGTGAGCTAAATATAACATTGCTCATAATTTCTTCTTCATATATATGTGTGTGTAGCTGTACATATATCTCCTACATCTTTACATATGTGTGTGAAATTCCATTTTATATAGATTTATTTTCATTTTAGATGTGCTATCCAATATTTTTTTCCTAGTCTTTCTTAACATGAGTCACTGAAACATATCTATAGTCTTGAAATTGAAGTAATAAGATCTCCAAATGCCTTGGGAAGAATAAAGATTTAAAAAATAAATAATTGACCACAAAAACCCAAAGACAAAGAATTACATACATCTCAGTTTTGATTTATTTGCCTTATAGTTTTGATACAGTATTAGCAATTCCATAGAATCACAGAATCCCAGACTGGTTTGGGTGAAAAGGGATCACAAAACCCATCCAGTCCCACCTTCTGCCATGTTTAAGTAACACCCTCCACTAGCCCAGGGTGCCCAAAGCCCCATCCAACCTGGCCTTGAACCCTGTCAGGGATCCAGGGGAAGCCCCAGCTTCTCTGGGCACCCTGTGCCAGGACCTCACCACCTTCCCTGGGAAGTATTTATTCCTTATCTAATCTAAATTTGCCATCCTTCAGTTTAAAGCCTTGCCCTGTCATTCACCACCCTTGTAACTATTCCCTCTCCATCTTTTCTGTAGCCCCTTCAGGTCTCCTTGGAGTCTTCTCTTCTCCAGACTGAACAAGCCCAACTCTCTCACACCTCCTTCACAGGAGAGGTGCTCCAGCCCTCCTCTGGAGTCTCTCAGTGTTATCAAATTTATTTTGGGCTCTGTGTATATGAATTACATGTTAAAAATTACATCTTCCAGCAATCCAGTGTAACTTGTAATAACCAGCATAATGTAATACTTATGATATTTCTAGGTTTTTGCCTTCTGTAGCTCATTTATAAGCTGCATGAACCTTCTGGTCTCAACTTATTTGTTTCTAACAAAATAATAAGTGAAGTAATCAACGTACATTTCTGTAGTAATTCAAAAATAATGGTAGGAAATAATTACTCCTATTTCTCAGTCTGTCACTTTTATATATAGGAATCACATACAATTCATCTTTTCTGGATGTTAAATATATGCTTTAGCTGCTTATTAATATTTGCTTTTGTTTCTAGCTCACGGGTTTTTATGTGGAATGAAAGTTTATGGTGGTATTAAAATGATGTTTTGATACCAAGACCTTCAAAGTTGGTCTTTTTTCAGTATTTTTGAGGTGTTTTAATAAAAGTCTATGCAGTTAATAATAACAAGACACTTTGATCCCTATTAATGTAATGTGTTAGAAAATACCTTGAAAGTTAATGCTAAATAATGCTAGTAATTAATGAAAACATGCCCAAGACTTGGCTTAAATGATGTTTGAAGTTGTGACTAAATTATTACTGTCTTCAATAAATGCTTATTATTTCTAGTGTATTACCAGGGGACACTGTTGGAAAAACATTATTTAATTAGTGTTAGAACTGACAAAAATAGTACAAAGATTAGTAATAGTGATCTTGCTATCTTTTTTTTAATGAAAAAATAATAAGACTTTAATTCCAATAAAAAATAAACAGGTGAAATGATAAAAGAATCAACAGAGTAAGTAGGCTGAAATAACTGAACTCTGTGATTCTGCAGGATCAACTGTGAGGAAAAAGTAAAGCAAACATCTTGTTAGGATCTTTATTTCCTCTGTCTTCCAGATGTTGGGTCAGTGGAGGGACTTGCTTATCACAGAGCTTGGGACACTCTCTACTGGACTAGTTCAACCACATCCTCAATCACAAGACATACTGTTGACCAGAGACGTAGAGGAGCTTTCAACCGGGAAGCGGTAATAACGATGTCTGAAGATGATCATCCACACGTGTTAGCCTTAGATGAATGCCAAAAGTATGTATTATATCTTTCTTACCAGATTTGATTTTTTCCTAATGTCAAGGACAAAGCAGGACTTTTTTTTATTTCGTGGTCAACTAATATTGCTGAAACCTAATATTGCTGAATTAAGGTACAACATTTGATATGTTTTGATGTGTCAGATCAAATGATCATTCCATTTTCATGGAATGTTAAAAAATTCAAGCTGGTTTTTAGAAAAGTGAGCTAAATGGAAATTATCAAGAGTGATCACTTCACTGATTTCTTTTTTGCGACATGATACTCTCATTGCTTAAATAAAAACAAAATGAAGCTTTTTCAAAAAGGAACCTAAGTTTCTTGTGTGTCAAATTAATAGGCCTGTGTCTTTTTCCTGAGGATCAGTGTTGTATAGATTTATATAAGAAATTATGTACAATTACAGTACTTGTCGACATTCTGGGAAGAAGTCTAATGTAGTTTGCTCCTTTCCACTCTTAACAGGACAGTGTTTCCTAGTAAGATAATAGTAGGGGTTCTATTTCAGTATTTCTAATAAGAGGAGGATGGGCAGGTTCTGATTAGTGTCTGAATTACATCCACAGCTAATTCCATAATTTGCCCACCAACAGCAGCAAGGGCACCAATTGTGCCCCCTGTAGACTGTATGAAGGTCACTCACCATTATCAATCTCCTGCCTACCAGTTGTAATATGGGAAAAGCTGTGGATTGATTTCACTGTTAGAAATCACTAATATACACATTAGCAGAATTAAGTTTATATTGTAACGGTATATTAGTATAAAGACATGATCAGAATTGAACCAGACCTGTGAAGAGGGGAAAAAAAATCTGTATTCATACCCAAGTTAATGAACTGCTATAATTTATAGGATGTTAGCTATTGCATTTCTTACTCACCATTGATTATCACAATTTCTTATGGATGCCATTTATAATTGTCTCTGAAAGCATATGGTTTTTTCTGTTGCTCGTTTCATAGAGAATTAAATTATAAAATGTATCTTATGGTTTTGTTTGTTATTTTGATTTTAATACAGCTTAATGTTTTGGACTAACTGGAATGAACAGCTCCCAAGCATCATGAGATCTACCCTCTCAGGCAAGAATGCACAGGTTATCATTAGTACAGATATTCTGACACCGAATGGACTTACCATTGATCATAGGGCAGAGAAACTTTACTTTTCAGATGGCAGCTTGGGAAAAATTGAGAGGTGTGAATATGATGGATCACAAAGATATGTAAGTAAAATAAAAATCCAAAGCATACTCATTGTAAATCTGCTTGTTTGCATTTTAAAATGGAAATGATACAGAAAGGTCTTTACTTGCCTAGGTTTCTACTAATACTACTTGTACATTAGATTTAAAAATGAAAACACTTAATGCTCTGTTTGTTCAACACATTCCAGTTTCTGGATGAACTTATGGAGAATGCAGACCCTTACCACAATATCTGTTTGCATTTGTATTGAGCCTGAAGCATCACTGCCCTAAATGATCTGTATCAGCTTGATAAAAATGTAGAACTAAGTTGAGTAGAAGAGATAGACATGTGTTCTGCTTTAAATAGGATGATTATAATTTTCCTTCCAGTACCAAATTTTCCTGAATGGACTAGAATTTTTTTTGCATTAACTCTACTAATGGGGTGGGGTTTTTTGTCTTTTCTAACGATCCATTTTCAGGTATATTCAACCACACTCCATTACTCTTTTACTGTAATATATTTTGGTTCTTGAGTGCTCTGAGTTTCAGCTCATGTAGACCCTTTTGCTTGGAATATGCTGAAGGCAGTTGATCTATGCTCACAATTATTTGCATGTTTAGCTCTACATTTCTCCTTTTTCATGAAGTCTTCCTTTCGGGGATTATGTACCTCCCAAAGTGCATGATAAAATAAATGAAGGACATGTTCTAGCTTGTATTTTCAATTCCCAGCTCTACAAGATAATGTTTGGTACATCAGTTCACTTTCATATCTATTAATGTAAAAAAAAAAAAAAAAATCCTTCCTATACTATATAAAAGCTTTGACATCTTTTTGCATCTTAAATGAGAATTATATGGGTTTTTTCTGAAATGTTATCCAGGAGATGTTATTCCATTCCATGATGTTTACATGCACATTATTATAAATTACAAAATCCTGCCTTGAAGTAAGGTTCATTGTTCAATTAAAAATGGCTACTTAAAGGACATATGCAGTAAGTAGGAATTTGTGGTAATACTTCATTGCATTTGCCTGTAAATTTATTGCAAAGTCAGAGACTTATTCTCAAGTTCTTGGAGCTTAAGGATGTACTTAAATACTTAACATGTCATTTTTATAGTTTTACTTTGCTTAACTACATTGCCACCTCTGTCTATTAAGTTGTCTATGTCAGTGCTATTTTTATCATGTTTATTAGGAAAAAGAGAAAAAAATATCTCCTTTAGATCATCATTAGTAAATAATTTTAGAAAATCATTTCCTTTCTCTTCTGTGCTTTCTTCAGTTGTCTTAGAAAATACCTAAGTCTAGATTGGATATTGGTTTGTTCCTCTTCTAGTTCAACAGGCCTTCTTAAATTATTTTCATACATTTTTTGCCAGTTCAATTTTTTTTCCTATTCAGTCTGGCTGCATTTCCACTTAGGTGTCTGTCTTGTACTGCTCTTTCTTTTCCATTTTGCTATCATATTTAGTTTTACTTTCTCGATCCTGTTATACTTAAGGTTTTGATTATGCCACCAAGAATAGAAGGAAATTAGTAAGTTATGTGGAAAGAATTTAACTTCGTCCACCTACAGGGTATAACAAGTTATGCGGCACAAACATGAAAAGGCAGAAGATGTGATGTAGTTGCTGAAAGCAATTCTGAAATCAAACTGGTCGTTCAGTTTTCTCAGTCACTGAACATTGAAACTTCTACACTTCCTAGTGTAGTGTCTTCATTTGGCTTTCTGTCATTTGAACTCTCCAGTTCAGTAAACAGAAACAGTGCAGTAAACAGAAAAAGCTCCTGAAGCAGCAAGGTGAGTCCAGTGTGCTCTTCTGAGGTCTTCTGGGGAGCTCTAGTGTGTTACTCTTACAGAGCTTTGCTACTGTTGGTTGACCTGCACCAATAGCTGTTTGGGAAGAACTCTGTTGTCAAAATTAGTGATCTGAGTTCTCACACAGCTTTGAAAGTGAGCTGTTTATTCTGAAAGCACTTGCAGTAGTTAGATGGGATTTCCTGTACCAGAAAAAAACCACCAGGCTTCTTCCTTCAAATCTGCACTTATAATGTAGTGGCCTTGCTTGAGTGCTTGAGCAGACTTGCTCATTGCTGCATAGGTACATCCTTACTGATACAGGAATGCCAGAATCCAAACATAAGATTGTATTATTGGTCTGGTGAAATAATATTTCCAGGGCAGTTCTTTTTCTTTATATACTGCCCAGCTTGATGAGATCTCTGGTTTCTGTGATATTAGGATAATACAAGTACTAATCATTTTGACGTTCCAGTGATCAGAGATTCTTTAGGGTTTTTCAGCAAGGTCTTGCCATCAGCCACCCATCAAAATCAGTTTAAACTGATTACCCTTTTCCTCACTATCTTTGCTTCATTGCTTTCTAGTTTCTGTTAGATTAACAAAGGCAGAAATTGTAGAGTAGAACATGAAATGTTAATGTAATGTAATGACTTTTCTTCCAGGGTAGCAGCTTCTTTCTTCGTTCCACTCACCACAATAACCTAGTACAATGAATGGGTAGAAAATAATTTAGCTGTATTGAATTGACTCTTTTAAGTTGATTGTAAGAGTTTATTGATTTTGTGTTAAACTGATATTTTAATACTAGTATTGGGTTGCTGGAGTATTCTTTGAGTTTTGTAAGAATTTTGTTGTTGGTTTTGTTCCTGTTTGTTACTTAGAAGATATGCAAGGTTCAGGGAAAAAGTGCTCTGCATTTGTGGAAAAATTACTTTGACACCTAAAATCACTTTTCAGACTTGTCACTCTACAAGTAAGACTGAGGACAGCGGGATAAATTTGGTCACTTCTTGGAAGATATTCATGATGGCTTCAGTGTTACCTTGAGAAGTGGCTGAATAACACACTAAGGCAGGGTAGAAGTGAGTTCAGCCACGGTAGCCAGATCAAAGATAAACCTTGCAAAATATTAATAGTTGGACATTTCGAATATCTAACCCCATAAAAATTCAGCATCTGCTAAAAATTCTTAGCAGAGATCCTCACTTAGATCTGGACAGGAGCAGTCACAAACATATGCAGGTCCAGAATGTGATTCTCAGTTGAAGAATCACATTGCTGTATTCTCTGTATGCTAATAAATAATCAGATGTTAAAACTAACCTGAAGGAAAGGAATGTCAACTAGAAGGCAGAAACTTTAATAAACTTGGATTGATGTCTAGAAATCAAATAAAATTGAGGCTACTCTCCATAGAGAAGTTATGTCATCACTTTCTGCTTTTTCCTTGTGATTTTCTGAAACAGCACCAGAAGCAATAATAGTAGAAAAAAAGAAATGCCAGTAAAAATTGATATTTTTAGCACAACATGCACATTTTACCACCTAGACATTTAAGTTCATTGTGTTTTGCCACTCCTGTCTACTATGATAGTTTACTGTTCGGTTCCAGGCTTTTTAGTCAATTCATTCTTTCTGTGTTTGAAAAGCAGCTAGAATTGTGTGGATAATCTTGGAAATCAATGGTACTAGAAATGAACTTGTGGTGGGCTTTTTATTTTCTCTGTTCAGCAGTATAAATATATTATTAGTTGTAGCAGGAATGTTCTATTCTTGATTCTTCTCTCTTGGAAATCTCATCAAAAAGAATCTCTGTTTCTCAACTTTACAAATGTCTGTGTCTCACATTAACTTTTGTCTGATATAGTCCAGAACCAACTGAAAATATCCTTCCCTGCTTAATTAGTTGTTATCTATGGAGTTCACTCCATTGACACTGATGAGATGCTTCCTTGTTGTAGTTCTGGAAAGAAATTCTCAGCTCAAACCTCATGAAAGCCATTCCCTGACCTGTGGCACTAAAATCCTCTCAGTGGTTCACACAGATCGAACACTGCTGGTTTGGGACTTGTTTGCTGTAATATCTTGATGGCCAGTGTTGGTAGCCTGATAGAAATTAACTGAAAGAAGAAATTAATGAAAATATAAAAATAATCTCAAAAGCGATAGAGAATGGTATTCTTTGTAATATTCAGGATCCCACAAAAATTCTAGGAGGTTGAAATAAATGTACCATTAGATGACGTTGGTCATTGTCATTTTTGATGTTGAAAATACGTATTGTGTAAGTAATACACAAGTTGTTGCAAAGAACCTGATGAATGTAGTTGTACTTTAGAGAAGTATACTTGCCATTTGAATGACAGAGAAAAGTACAGGCCTGTTCCTAAGCAGTTGCTTAATATATCTTTCACTTGAACTGGAAATCTAAGTAACAGCTGGAACATAGCAAATTTAGCATTGCAGTGTCTTAAATGTTCATTTCTAGCATGGAGAAACAATAATTAATTCTTGAAGAGGAAGCAGTTCTGATTTTGTTATGTTGCATGTGGACAATTTGATGGAAACAGCATCTTAACTGTTCTTGGTGAATGTGGAATTATAGTATGTCTGTTGTATCCTCTGCTATGTGATTGCAATTCAAGTTATTATGAAGGTATTTTTGAAAGATCCAATAAATTAAAAGAAAATCCATGCATCAAAGATGATTACAAGTACAGTCTTTATTCAGACCAATCAACAAAAAGCATGATTATTTTTAGTAGGGTATAGCAGTGATTGGCACTATTCTTCCACAAAATCCAACTTAAAACTAGACTAGAAATACTCATTTCTTTTGTGGCACCAGGAATGAGGCATTGGTAAACTCACAAGTGCCCTTTTCAGTACCAAATTTATTCTTCTATCTTTAATCTCCCTCCACCCCCACCCCACCCCTCACAATTTTTTTTCTGGATCATGTCAGCTTTTGGTCCTAATAAGACATCAGTATTGGAAGGGCAGAATTTGGATACTCCAGATGAAGGCTGGTAGGTAGGTTTATCCAGCAAGAGCTGGTATTGTTGCTTTTTATTATAGCAACCAGATCAATAATAAGCAAAACAGGGTGTCTGATTTAAGGGTATCTTTTTTTTTTGTTTTTGTTTTTTTTTTTTTTAGGTAGCTACATCAAATACATAAAAGTTATGACTTAGATTATTTTAATTTTCTCCCCTGAATATGCAACTGTTTTCCCTCTATCACGGCCAAATATATTTTTTTTCATGCATTCCTTGCTTATACACCTTTAAAAACAATATTTGTAACTGAATAATAAGTATGGCATAACATTTTATGTCTTCCACATGAAACTATGAAATACATTACCTAATTTTAGATGTATTATGGCTAAGTGGTTTCTGTCAGACTGACTTTTTGATACTCATCTAAAATGTTATTCATTTTTAGATTGCTGATATTGTTTTGTACTTGTGTAATGATTTTATTATGCAATTGACTTTAAATTGTCATTAATGTTAATCTTTTCTAGTGTAGTTTTCTATTATATTAGCTTTGTCATTCTGTTATAGATCTCTAAATAGATTTTGCTAACTTTAGAAGAGTAAAGAGCCATTAAAATTTATTTATTAGATGGTCCTGGCCATTTATAAACATTTTGAAAGAGAAGTATTATCAATAAGCCATTCATTAGAGTTAAAAAACAACTCATACTTTAAGCTGATATGTTAACTATATGCACTCATCTTTTAAAAAACCCCAACTGACTTTACATAAAAGTTAACCATTGTCTTGGTAAGAATTACTATGGATCTAATTCTTAGAATCTAAAAAGGGTTTTATAGAAATCATTCAAATTACAGTATTCTGGCACAAATTCTTGTCTACCTGACATGATACCTGATTGGCTCCTCCCCTTTCCAATCATGATTTTCCTACAGAAATTGTTACACATACCCCAAATTTAGAGCAACTATATATGCTAAAACAGAAGCTGTCTGGAGCACCTAAAAATCAGAATGTAAAAAAGAAAGGGTCATAGTTAAATTGACCTGCTAGCTGTGATGTTCCTCCTCCGTTCCTCACTCTCCTTATCTCTAGAGAAAACTTCTCATCTGTTATTCAGAGTGGGAAGTACAAGCTGTATCTGGATGTCTGTACCATTCAGTATTAAAAGACCTGATGTACATTGGATGGGTCTGACATAGCTGGTTCAGACGGAAGGGATGCTAGGGGAGTCTTGTTCAGGTTTCCTTAATGATCACAGAATCATAGGGGTTAGAAGGGACCTCCAGAGCTCATTGGGTCCAACCCCCTGCTGCCATTTTTGGTATCGATTTAGTTTTATGATAAAATATATCAAGACAGAGTCTTCATATAATTGCTTTTGTTTCATGAAATTAAAAACCCTGTTTAAAAACTTGTTACTGCAAGAGAAAAAAAATCAGTTGAGATCTTTGCAATGCAGAATCACAGAATCACAGAATTGTAGGGGTTGGAAGGGACCTCGAGAGATCATCGGGTCAAACCCCCCTGCCAAAGCAGCTCCCTAGGACATATCACTCAGATAGGCGTCCAGACGGGTCTTGAATATCTCCAGAGAAGGAGACTCCACCACCTCCCTGGGCAGCCTGTCCCAGGGCTCCCTCACCCTCACTGTGAAAACGAATGGCAATGCATAGCTTTTTTCAGTTTGTGAACATTCATTTGGTACCACATTTCTCTCTTCTGTGACCAAAACTGTTGCTGAGCCCCATAATTATTCTTCCTTCTGTGGCACGGGGTGCTTTTTGGCAGTCTGTGTACTCTGTGGAAAGGTCTGAAGTACTTATATAGTACTGCAGTAGCTTGTGGGAGTGACCTTTGTGAATTAAATTCCTGTGACTTTATGGTCTGTATCATTCTGGACTAAATTTGATTATTGACTTTGTACCTTCTAGTTCTCTTTATCTTTATGCTGGCTCCACATATTAAAAAGTTATTCAGTGTATATGGTTCCTTAAGAAACTGAGAATCTATGTTACATATGACTCAGCATATACAGTGGTTCTCCCATTTCAGCGCAGTTTATGCATCATATACTGCAGTTGTATGATTGCAGATTAATTGGGCATTATGCTTGTGTTGATAATGTGCTTCCAGATGGGATCTGTAATGGGTTTTTACTTGCATTATCCTAAGTTGGAGCACTGCTTTGAGTAATTTGTCACTACCCAGCCACCAGTTTATATAAAACTTGCTCCAAGTTGCTTAGCATGGAGTTTTTACAATTTGGAAACAGTTGACAGTTGGTCACTGATTCAGCATTGGTTTTCTTCTCAGTGTTATGTGTTTGGGTGCATGCATTTCCTAAAAGACTTGTGGCAGTTATATTGTCTTGATCCAATGCTTATCTGGTTTCTTTCAGTAACTCTGAGGAGTTTTGTATTGGCTTCCATCACTATTTTTGTTAAAAACAAGCAATCGGCAAGTAAAAAGGAAGTAGGGAGACATGGGTGGACCCTTTTGTGCTCCCTGCCTCCCCTGGGCCAATCAGATGGGGCCACCCAAGGAGGATTTCTCTAGGGTCATGTTGTATAAACATGATTTCTGCTGGTGAATCTGTGGATATATCTGTCCAGAGCTGCTGACACTACTGGGAAAAAGGAACGTGCCAGCTGTACAGAATACAAAATTTAGAAGCATAGGTGACTTACAAAATGTTTCACACACAGCAAATTTGATTGACACTGAATCCTCAGGACTTAAACATGATTTGGCAGATAACCAAAGGATGAACAAACTTTAAAATAAATCTTTTATTTTCAGTTACTTCTGAACATCCACAAGTGCTAGCAAGATTTTTAAAAAAGACCCCCAAAATTGTCAGTCATTTTCAGCATTATTCTACAAACTGGGACATTAAAAGGGCTGTAAAGTTGGCCAAAAGCTCGTGGAAATAGGAACTCTTTCTTGGGTGCTTAAATAAAACTGGTGTCCCATCTCCCAGGGCTGAACAGCAATGATCAGTTCTGTAATGAATTTACATTTTTCTGTTACAGTTTGAGGGGAAAAAATAAATGTAAGTGCTGCAGAACACAGCAAACTGAACGTATTACCTTCTTTAGTAGTAGTTGTGACAATAAAATCCTGCAAACATTGACAGTTTCACACTACCATGGAGAACAAATATGGGGTTGGGAAATGTGCATGGCCAGATTGGGTACAGATCTTTCAAAAACATACACGATTGATTATTTTTTTTTGCCTGAAATGTGTCTGAATATGCATAACACAGGCTTTTAAGGGTGTGTTATGGAAAGTGTTTTACAGTAAATGTGCACAGAAATAGTCTTTTTGCCATGAATATGTCCCCATTTATCTATTAATACTTTCAGTTTTGAAAAAAGGTTGGTTAGAGAAGAGTCTTGGGACATTTATCACCAAAAAAAAGTCTTTGCTGGGAAAAAGGATTTGCTGGTCAAACCAATTTCAAATATGCAGAAATATATAACGGGTGTAGTGATGCAGAGTTTGTGATAATGGTCTGAATTATATAAGAAATTTTGGCACTGTATCATATAATTGAATTTAAACACAGCCAGGAATCCTCCTGTGCACTGGACTACAATTATTTATGTTAGCAAATTGCTGAAATACCCTGGGCAATGAATTAGCATAGGTGTGAGCAAACTGCCACTGAAGTATTACTAGGTATTTAATATTGTAGAGTAAGGGCACCTTCTTAATCTGCAAGACGTAGCTGTAGTGGGAGTGTAGAGTTTTTTTCATTCCATTAAATTGAATTTGGAAATCCAATATAGTAGGCGAACTCTATATGAAGAAAAAGTATTTTTAATTATTTTTTTTAAATGTGGGATTGACCATTTTTGCTTCTTTCTCCTTCCATCATTTAAAACCAAATTTATACAAAGCATCCACTTGAAGGTGAGCTGAACAGTGTACCAGTTGTCTCTGCTTGAACTGTGTAGCCTATGTTCATGTGTACAGTCAGCTTGAAGAAATAATACCACCCCCCTTACAGTATTTCTGTTGTTCAGCCAAAATTAAATTTTCAACTAGAGAATTGATTAAAACTGTTACATTCTTTAGAACAGAAATTTTTCTTTCTGATAAATGCAATGAAAGAACATACAGGAAAATATTTTAGAGGAGCTGTGATTTAGACTGGAATTACATTAATTGTATTTCTGCAGTTTTCATTCAAACCTTACTATATATTGAACTGTGATTCATATTTTCTTTCTAGTATGGTGACTAAGGAGATTATTTTTAATTAGAAAACACACCACATTTATTTTCTTGGGTTCAGGTTTCTAATGTGATCATGGTGGTGAACACCATATTAGGTATGTTCAGAAACATACTTCTGGCTTTGATTCATAAAGATTCAGAATTTTTAGACTTTGAGCCATGCCACAGTATGTCTTTTCCTCTATTCTGTTTGGGCTGTTGCACAGGTAGTGTGCTGAGGAGGTATTTTTACAAGCACCTTTAGTTAAACTATGATTTTTTTGACTTAGGGAATATAGCTACTTTGATTTCTGAAAATTTGCCATATCAATAAATAACAAGTTAACCGTTGTATCATCTGTTTAACACATTTCAAGTGCTGTTATCTCATTCTTCCAGGTGCTCTAAGTATAGAAGATTTGTTTTATCTAAAACTATAAAGCAATGTGAGGCACAGGGTGCACTTTAGAAACTTCTTATTCAGAGACAACATTCCTTCTCATGTTTTCTCTCTGTACTTATGTATTTTAGGTAATTGTCAAATCTGGACCAGGTACTTTTCTCAGCCTGGCTGTATATGATGATTATATCTTCTGGTCAGATGGAGTGAGGAGAGCTATTCTGCGTTCCAGTAAATACACAGGAGGAGATACAAAAATCCTTCGTTCCGATATCCCACATCAACCAATGGGCATTATTGCTGTTGCCAATGATACTAACAGTTGTAAGTTACAAAGTTGTTAATTCCAGTATCATTCAAGAATTTTACTCTGTTTTAGCCAAGTTGAAATCTTTTTATGGTATTTCATCAATTATTTTGCTGTAGGAGCTGTTAACGGATTGTAGGATGTAACCTCTTCCCCAAGTAAATAAATATTATCGAGTGATCGTTTTCTGCTGTGAACATTGTGCTCATTTGAAGGCAGTTAAATCATTTCCTGTCAAATATCAGCAGTTTTGAATGTTGTGGATTTTTAAATTTATAATAGTCAAGGTAACAGCATTTGTTTATCTTTTCGTATGCTAGCATCTGAGGCATGCTGGCATTTTCATCTGACTGATAAAACTTGAATCAATTGTCCATGAATCTGAGATAGGGTGATCTTTGCTCTCTCAAAGACATCGGCCATTGAAGCAAATTTAATAAAGCAGAGTTCATTTTTCATCATTTGTTTTTCAGGTGAGTTATCTCCTTGTGCACAAATGAATGGAGGTTGTCATGATTTATGCCTTCTGACTCCTGACGGACGAGTCAACTGCTCCTGTAGAGGGGATAGAATACTGATAGATGATAACAGATGTGTGAGTAAGTAATACTAGCTGACACAATGTTTTTCTGTGGTGTAAGGCACATGGCTATCACAAGCAAAGACAGTTGGCCCAAGCCATAGCTTTTGTTGCTTTTATACGCTGTAAAAATCTATCTGGTAATTCAGCACATACCAGGCTTTTAAATATTTTATGGCTTTTAGGGGGTTAAAAAGCATTAATACTTGTTTTGCCCTTAAATTTTAATTTTGGTAGTTGTGTTCTACTGAACATTTCCTATTTGCAGCTTGCTTCTGTTGAGTGCAAATATTTTCATTTCATGTCCTTAGACATATACAATAATTGTAATTTATTAACCAACAGTTGTATTTAATCATGTAAAATTGGCAGTTTAGTAATTAGGAAATGTATCACTTCAAGCTGTTAGACTCCTCAGAGACTGCTTTCATTGGAGAATATTCTGTGTTACCTAAGTTCTAAGTTCTTCTCACATCTTCCCATGCGTCCTCTGAACCAGTATGTCTCAGTACATGAAAAAGAAAATATATATCTAGTTCAGAAGTGTTTCAGAATATGTGGTCATCTGTTGCAGCTTTAGATGATGCTGTCCCTGTGTAGAATTGATGTTTATGAACATGAAGTATGTGCTGGTAATTTGGAAGGATGTGATATATGTACACATGGTGCATTCCTACAGGTTTCCCAGTAATTCGGAGAAAATATCTGTCACTCTGGCAATGCTCTGCCTTAGCAGGACTGAATTAACTGGAGAGCTTTGGGCTCTTTCCTCAGGGATGACCCATATTCACAATATGGAATGTGACTTTGTGCTTCTCCAAGATTGGGAATGGATGGAAAACTGGAGGGTGAAGGGGACGCAGCTCTGGAGTTCCTTATGTCTTTGTTAATGCCACTGTGTTATAGCTCTACTGTCGCAGTTATTGAGATGCCTTCCAAATTCCAGTGGTTTCTTGGACCTTTGCCTCTGTGGGGCAGAAATCCCAACTCATAGAACAGATTCTTTCTCCACTTTTGTATCTGTGTGCCAAACATGCCAGTTCTGCTGCTTCAGTGTCATAACTGGGCCACCTGCTTTCTCTAAAGCAAATTATTTTACCATAACAGTAAAAACAGTTTTTAGAAAAACCCCACAACACTGTAAGATGCAGGAAAAATATATATATTTAAGTTTTGTGTATGATTTAGCAAGGTTGACCATCCTGGTAGGAGCTTAGATAGTTTACCTGCTTCAGACACTTCTGTGGCTGCTCCTGAGTAGCCTAACAAGTGGTTTCCCTTGTGCCCTTACAGAGTCACTTTTAAAATGCCAGTCTGTATATGCAGAGCTTTGGCAGTGTGGGATATGAAGTGATGATGTCCTTCATTCACATACCCGTACTGATTATTTTGCAAACCTACTCCTGTTCTAATAGAGCTTGTTTTGGTCATGCCACTGATACTTTTCATACTACAGTGATACTAGGTTTCCCTAGTACATTTGAGTCAGTAGTATTTTCATACCAGTAATTTCACAACAGTTGAGTGATTGGTTGAAGAAGACCAAGAAGCATGCTTATGCTAAGGACTGTCTTACTGTCCCTCCTACCGTATGTCTTTCTTCCTCAGTAACAGTAGTGTAATTAACTGATTGCTGACAACTGACCTGCTTGACTGGGATTCAGGATTTTTGGGTTTAGACCTAGTTTTTGTTAGATCAACACGCAGAGCTCATCAATATGCCACTGCAAGGTCACTGGAGCTAGCTGTAGAGAACTTGTCAGAAAAATGACTGTGATGAGGGGAAGGGTAGAATTACACCTTTAACTATTGGTGCGATTTTTAAATTGGCTTAAGGCATCTTGAGGGCTGGACCTTAGTCCTTTAGAATCAGATTCTTAGGCTTGGCAGCTCAGCTTTGTGAGGAGGCTGGAGTTTTTGCCATACCAAGCTAATTGCTTCAATATTGTATTTAAGATTTTAATCCTAAAATTTCTTTTGCCACGTTTATTTTGGATTTATAGCTTTGTCTCCTGCTTAATTTCCTACAATACTGCTTTTAAATGAAATCATAATGCCTACGTTAATTATGCATATAATCAGTAGTTACTAACATGTCCCAAACAAATACTTGAATTGCTACAGTTTTAATCTGCACTTTCACACACTTCATAGTTCAACTTCAGCCTTTACCTTTGGTTCATGCATACATGTTGTTTGTTATTAACTAGGTCTTTACATAAGGTCACTGAGATTTAGCAGAAAGACCTGGTTCTGTAATTAAATGTATGGAAGTATGAGGGTTAAAACTCTTGTCCTTCACAACAGGGACTACACAGCTGATGTAGTGTCAAGATGTGCTAGTAAAGTATTGTAAAACTAACCTCTATTACATTTACAGCTCTTATGCAAAACCTGCTTTGTCTAGCTGTATAATTGAAGATACAATGAGTTTTGCAGATGATTTGCAGTGATAAAGACTTCAATTTACACTAATGCTGTTTCAGAGTGGCAGGCCCTTAGTCTAGTAACAGAAACCAGTGATCAATTGAGATTGTATGGAGGTATCTGATTGTTAATGGTTCAAAGATATTAATTAAGGCTTTACTACTTTATAAAAAGATATTTTCCACTGCAGCCAAATGTTTCTGCTTCCTTCATATGGAATAGCACCCCAAGGCTTTTATAATCACCTTATTTCACCCTCACATACTGTCAGGTTTTATTGATTTTGATCATTCAAGAGAACTCTTTGAGCTGGAAAATTCCCTGAAATTCTGTCTGCACTTGGCCTTGTAGGTCAGGTCTGGTCACTCAGTTAGCTAGCCTTTTCCTTCCCTTCACCCAGGAGATAGAGTATAGTACAGCAGGAATCGCTAAGGGCTTGGAATTAACTACCTCCACCTTCTCTGAATCTTACACGAATATGACATTTATATATTCCAAAAGCACTAAAAACCTTAAAACTGCTATTAGTTAAAACAATTTTTAAATCCTCATTTAGACCATGAGGTAAGATTCCATCTTATAAATTATTTTGTGGAATATTTGCAAGAAATGTTGATCTGAGTGATTATTTTTCAAAAGCAAAAAATAAAAAAGACTTAGACATGAAACGTTTGTGTTGACTAGCACATGAAGGATGGAAACAAGACAGGCTTTATAGTTTAGCTGTGAGATCAAAAGTTTCTTTCTTTGTAACACAGTTGAAAGGGATACTCAGGAAAATTGAAAGTTAGCAATTCCAACTGATAAAAGGAATTAACTGCCCTTTCAACGTGTAATTGGACTGTATAACTGCCTGCCAGCCAAGATTCTTGAGACAAAGCTTCATAAAATTCAAAGAGGGATTGGATGATTATATAGGTAATAAGTCTACCCAGAGTACATTTTTTTTCTCAGTTTTGAATGGCATTTAAATGTTTTGTTTCTGAAAGTTAGGGTTTTCAGTCAGACTGTAAGTGAAGGCAGATTGTACTATACATACTTTTGATTCCCCCCCATCTTTCTCTAAAGTTTGCAGTCAAAGATGCTGAACTAGATGAACTACAAGTGTAATTGAGAATGACTTTTCCAAAGTTCTAAGTTCTTACTATGCTAAAAAATGGAGGAAAAAGAGAGAAAAAACAAATGCTGCAATAAACTTGATTAATGTTTCAAGGACTGTATAAATCATCTTGAAGATCAGATCTCACCTTGTCCAGAATCTATATTTTCAGCACTTCTTTTATATTTTTCATCATGTTTGAATCAAATCAAGAAATGTTTTCAATTTTGGGGGCTTAACTTTTGCATATAGTAGACATCAGATATTCCTGAATTTGTGCTGATGGAATTATAATGGAAACAAGAAAGAAAAAAGAAAGGATAATCATTTGATATAGTTTCCCTATCTTTCCTCTTGAGCTGTCTTACATACACTTCTTTCTCTTTCTGGTTTGTTTTGGTTTGTTTTTTTTAGAACTATAGACATGGAGTAAATGTACATCATGAAGACCAAAATGTTTCTGTAAATTTTGTGATACTTTTTAGTTTCTGATTGAACTAATAGAAATATACATGTCTACCAGGGCATGTCTACCAATGATTTCTTTGTGATTAAAAACAAAAAAGTAAAGTACAAAAAAGTAAAGTACACCCATCCTTCACCGAGTATAAGGATATATCTTCAGCATTGGATGTAGTATATTGATGTGGGTACCTTTGTGCACACTGAGCAGCTGCACAGTGCCACAAAATAAGTGAGAGTTCAAACTAACTGCTAGGTGATGGTGTTTCCTTCTTGCTGTGTTGAAGAAGGTTTTTATAAACATCTATCAAGAAACAATTACATCCAAGCTGGAGTTATGGATTAGAGGATAGCTGAGTACAGGACATGCAACATCGTCATGTTACCAGAATTCCTGCCTTTAAGTTGCTTCATTACTTGTTCCTTCATGGATATTTGGATATGTTTTTCTTTTACAGACTTATTCTTATCTTCTGAATTCACCCCAACATAAAATTTCTGAAAATTGAGACTTAGATATCTGTCCTCAATCAAGAAATGTACGGAGAAGTATATCAGACTTGCAGGTCACCTCTCTGTAGAAGCTTTTAAGTTCTGATGCCATGATGGGGTTTTAATACTTAGGCTTGCAAAAACTGTGTAGGAGATACTTTAAATGCAGCCAACATTTTTTTCTCCTTTTCACCAAGTGTAAAAGGTATTAAAAATTATGTGTCAATATGTTTTATTTTTAGCTAAAAATTCTACTTGTAACATTTATTCTGAGTTTGAATGTGGAAATGGAGAATGCATTGATTATCAGCTGACTTGTGATGGCGTTGCTCACTGTAAGGACAAGTCTGATGAGAAACTTTTCTACTGTGGTAAGTATTTCCAGCCTTTTCACCTTCACATTCTTATTTTGGTTATATATATTTATGTCTATTGGTGCCTCTGTGACTTTTCTACTTATTCATACTAATCGCTTGCCAAGATGCACAAGAAGAAAATGCCAACTCGCATGTTAAAAAAACCTCCTGACATTATATGGGTAGAGTTACTTATACTTGAATATATTTTCCTTGCATATTTCATGTATTAGCTGAATTATATTTTAAAAAGGATCTCGAATGTTCTCATATTTCTGTCTCTAAAACAAAAATCAAGAAAAACACAGCAGGCTGCTTTTTCAAAGATGAAAAATTGAGCGTTTTCCACTTCAATTTAGTAGGTTTAGTTTAATTTTCCATATTTAATAAGATTTTTTTCTGATTATGAATAGAAAACACCAAACCAGAAGTAGTATAAAATACAAAAATACTTGTGTAATAGAAATCTCTCTGCTCAGTTTTCTGTTTAAGTTAAAAACATCATTATTCTTCCCACCAGACTTTTTGTTGTTTTTATAATAATCAGTCACTTCCAGGTATTTTTTTGTGTCCAACTGAGTTTGCCTGAATGTTATTGTTCAAATAACTTTCCTAAATTACTGAGTGACCTTTGTGAATTCTTATATCCTGCATGTTAAGTGCTATCTCCCTGTTAACCTGTGTGCCTGTAACTCTTGCCCTTTATCTTGTCCAGTACACTCATGTCACAGCCTTGGTTTCCCCGACGAACACGTTGCATGTCATTTCATACCGACCCATAATGTTTATACCTGGCACCACTGTAGTTTTATGAAAATGTCTGCTTGAAATCCTGGCATTCACTTCTGTCATTTTGATAGAATCACAAAGTATCTCAATTAGGAAGGGATTGGTAAGGATCACTGAGTCCATCTCCAAGGTTGACACTTGAATAATATCTAAGGTTGATACTGGCAATAAGAAATGGAATAGCTTTCTTCTGTTTTCCTTTCTCATTACAAAAATAAACATCAACCACCTGAGTATAGCAACTGATAGTATGTATATTTTTTCTTCTTTCATCTTCAATTTGTGCCTTGTTAGCTTTCAGACTTATATGCCATAATTGCTTTGATCATGTCATGCAAAGCTAATAGTAACGTTCCATCAGATCATTCACATGTAAATGACTAAGGAGGTTTGTTTGAATCTGAAAAAAATTCTAAAAAAATAAAAAGAAAAACCCAAAACACATCAGAAAAGGAAATCAGAATCTGGAGATACAAAACACTTCTAGTTACCTGGGCTGAAGAGCCCTTGAATTACAAGTGGCAGCTTTAAAAAAAGAAATTTAAACCTCTCTGGCTCTATTATTAATTTTAGTCATTTGTTTCATTCACAGTTCATGGAAGAAACATTAAGTTTTCATGTAGTTTCTTTTACTTTGTGAAGAAAGTAGGTTGAAGGAATAGAAAGTAAGGCATCTGGCAACAAATAAGAAAGTTGTAGTTAGTGAGGAGTCTCAAAATACTGTTTCTTGTCCTTCCAGAGAACTTGCCTTATATGCCAGTGGTCTGTTTGAGGTTTAGTGAGCTGCTAAAACTGGTTTATGCTTTATTCTACAATACTGAAAAAAATATAAATGCAAGATCAGACAATTTGTCTTTCCATGGATTTGCCACATACTTCTATGGAGGATATTATATTAATTTGCAGTGTGACAGGGTGTGTTTTACCTGATTTAAATCAACCATACTGAGCTGTTTGTTACACAATGGCAAAAACAGGAAGAACTGTGATTCTGTCATGCACGTGGTCATATACAGTGTGTTGTCTGAATCTGATAAAATACACTGTGCTGGATTCATTATTATTGATTAAGTAATCCAATGCCATTATTTATTATCGTGGCAGGACTTCTACAACAGTTAGGGCTTTAGTAAATGATTTCTGAATTTTCAAACACTTCAACATAGGTAAAATTGAAGCATTCTTCAACAGCCTGCGTACTTGGGCTGAACACTTATAGTCTCAGTGTTCAGAAATCCAGAAACTTGTCCACTAATATTTTCTCTTGGTTTACTCTCCATTTTCCCCCTAATTTGGTTTTGGGTAAGTTGGGTATGATTCATTCTATGTGATAGAATTGCTAATGCTATAGAGAACGTTGTCACATGCATGACAAAAGTGTGTCAAAACAAAGGTATTTTAAGCTTTTTTTATACAACAAGATAATGAAAATTGGGAATTAGGCTTTCCTTTTTTCATTTCTTTATCATGCCTTCATTTCTTCTTACTGTGCTTTCATTTATAGACAATTCTAGGATTCTGTTTATCAGTCCAAATTCTTTCTGGACAGTAAATGACTTATTTCTGAAGTTTTTCCTCTAGTTTCAAATGCATTTTCATTTGAAATGTTTTTCCTGACTGTTTGTTGGTTTTATTGTAAGAGTAGTTTTATTATACACTAAGTGTCTGTATGAAATTATGTGCTTCTACTTAACTCTCCAGAAAACAGAGGCTGTCGGAAGGGTTTCAAGCCGTGTTCTAACCGTCGCTGTGTGTCAAGTAACAAAGTGTGTGATGGTGCAAATGACTGTGGTGACAACTCTGATGAATTTGACTGTAAAGGTAAATGGCAGTTACTTCCAAGGTGATTTCAGAATATTACTCAGTAAACACTTAGTATGTAAAAAGAAGTGACCAGGAAAAGCATGTAACTTTATTGGAATTACAGCTGCTGGGACTTCTTTTTGTTAGATTCAAACTAAGCAGAGGCACACCGGTGTGTTTGAGAAAGCATATGTTGGGATTGATATGAAGAAAGACTTTGGTTTACTCCTGCAGCCCTCTAGAAGGAGAGTGGTTTGGGCTGTAGAAAATTCAGAAAATACAGTTGCTGATTCTTCTGTGAAGGAATAAATGAAAGAGAATATTTACCACAGACAGAAATGTTTTAAGATGAGTAATTTCTTCTCTGCATCTGATACACCGTTTCTTCTTTGAAGTAGCTCCTTTTCTATTTCTTTGCTTCTCAGATGGATGGTAATGTCTGTGTCCTTTGCAAAACTTAGCAGAATTGCTCTCCTCTTTAATCAGAATGGCGTTTATGTCTTAAAACATGGGTATTTATATCTGTGCATCAGCCAGTGAATACAGGCTAGCTAACAGACAGCACAAATTCTTAGTGACAATTCAGAAAGATTGGAGGGGAACCTATTCCACAATATATTGCTAAGACTGATGTAGCAGTACATTGTTGTATGGGTTTTAATCATTTAGCTAAATATGAGCAGAGAGAAAAGCTTACAGTCAAAAACCCCAACCTGTTGTTGCATGAAAGAAAATCGAGATTCATAGATTGTCCTGAAAGTGCTTCTTCCTCACATGGTGATTATTTCAAACTGAGTTAAATTATCTAGAGAGAGACTTTCAGATTCAAAAATAATTTAAAAAAACTAGAAATTTACACTTTCAAGTTTATTAGACCTTTTATTTCCACTGAATGTTTAGGTATAGACAGCATGGTGTGTATTGAATGCCTTGTCCTAAAAGGTATAAGGTTTAAACTCATAATATGCATCTGAAGAATCTCTTTAGTACACAAATTTACATATTTTATAACCATATGTTGTAGATTCAATGTGTGCCTCAACAGAATTCCATTGTGCAGATGGGATTTGCATTGGAAAATCAGCACAGTGCAACCAGATCATTGATTGTGCAGATGCTTCAGATGAAAAGAACTGTAGTAAGTTTGCATTTGTCTGTGCTTCGTTGTGGCATCTGTTCCATGAATATTCCTTGTTATATAGCAGTTAATTCATAGTCATTGCTAGTTGGATACCAGCAGCTCCATGGTATGCACAAACTCAAGCTTAACCTGAAAACGAAATACCTGTATCAGGTGTGCTACAGTAATTTGCTGTCTCTTTCCAGATAATACAAACTGTGCTTACTTCTATAAACTTGGAATAAAATCTTCAGGATTTATTAGCTGTAATTCCACTTCACTTTGTATACTGCCTGAATGGATATGTGATGGATCTAATGACTGTGGAGATTATACAGATGAACTCAAATGCCCAGGTAACTGAAAAAAGAAAAAAGCCATTTGGTTTTTTAGGAAAATATATTCCTATTGTTCTGTTTAATGTTTGAGTATTTTTCCAAATGGTGTTGCAAAATGCTTGTTAAGTTAATACTATTTTATTTAACACAGAGATTAATATAATGCTGAATGCAGGTTTTTTCACCGCTCTTTATTTTGTGTTTCATTAGATTATGCAAATTATTACAAATTACTACTGCTTTTTGCTGAAGACCATAATGTCTAGCTTTATATTTCTGCCAGGTTAGGTGTGTCATTAATCATTTTTATTTAAGTAAAACATCAGTCATTAAAATGTCAAGCTCATCAAGCATCAGCAGAATCACTCAGAAAATTTTATTAGCTAATGCCTTAGTGGATGGTACATTTTTTCTTGCTTAGTTTTTTAACTTTCTCTTGTAATTTGTTGAGGTACTTGGGATAGGCTGCCAGGGTAGAATCCAGGATTATTGCTTTTGTGATTGCTCTGGTCTTCAGCCTGTACAAAGCAATTACTGTATGCCCAGTCCCAGGGCTGAGCTTATTTATGTTATATTTAATGTTAACCAATTAATTCTTCACAGTATTATTTGTTTATCAATTTATACCTGTTCTTATGCTAATAAGGGCATTGTAGTCCTTCAGTAATCAAATCCTTACTCTTCACTTGCAATGGTAAATAACCCAAGGCATTTCAGAATTCCTGCTTTCAAGATAGGGATGTGTTTCTCTGTCATCTTACTCATCTCAACCTGCAGCTATCATGAGTATACCAGACCACTACCCAGTGTAGCAGGTGAAATCTTTTTTTTTTTGCCTTTCATCAGTGCAAATACATTTTGTGTTTATGTTTGTTTTCATATTTGACTCATGCTAGATTGTAGTTGTCCTCCTGTGACCAATGCCTCTCTCTTCTAAGAATTATTTAGTAATAATAAATACTAATTGATATCTATAACTTGTAAAAATAAAAGTTTGAATTGTATGCAATTATATACCATCCAATTTTTGCCTAGTAAAAAACATTATCTGATTTTTGACATCCTGTGTGATAATCCCATTGGGGCACCAGAAGTTTCTATTAGGATTCTCATATATTTTGTACCAATTTATTGATGAAAATGTTACCAAGATCCAGAAGGAACCTAGAGCTTCAGCACTTATGTCGCTCAACCTTACATTAAGAACTTGCATGCTTCCTATAAGCGAGATGTGTATTAAATCTGTAGATTCCATTATAATCATCATATTATCCGGATTATCTATTAATTCTTCAGAACTGAGCTTCATTGAGCTCAAAATAGCTTAGATTGCTGTATTTCCATTCTCCATAGGATGGGTTTTTTTCCATAGCAGAGAAGATTTTGAGGGCAGTATGCGCTAGCTTCAGTAAAGTAATGTTGCATAAGTAAACCAATGTTGCATTTTATTCCATTGTCCATTTATTTGTATTACCTTACTCTGTCTTCCAAATGTGTGCCAAAATGTTCCATCATTTTAATGTGTGACTAATTGCCTGGATCATTCCTCCCTTTACTTGGAAGCAATACCATTCCAATTAAACCTGTGTGTGATTTGCTTTGCCATTTCATTCAAAACTGACCAACTTTGGCACATTAAGTTTTTGAGTGTTGTTTCTATTATGAATATGATAATTCCCATCTTTGTTCAGTGTTCTTATTCTTGCAGAAAATTAAGGTAAAATATTCATGTAGGGGTAGTTGTACTTAGACAACCTTTAGTATCTAGTCATCATAGACATCCCACTTCTTTATTCTATTTTTTTATATTCATACAGATCTAGAAGTCATAAATATGATAACTCTAACTTTCTTTTTGAGAGAGAAAGACTGGGGAGCAGGAAACAAACCCAGTGTGGATAGCCCCAGTACATTTAAGAAGTGACAGAAGCTTTGGCAGAGAGCTTCAGTGGTCTCCATGCTTGGAACTAGTGTCTTGTGTCTGGGTTTTCTCAGGCAAAGACCTTGCTTGATATTTATCGGTGCCGCTCAGTAGGCTACGCTTTCTGCTTACATCATAGAACTATATATATATACATATATATATATGGTATGTTTTCTTTCCTTGCATCTGTTCTAAGTATTCATAGGAGTAAAATCTTAAATGCCTTTCATGCTCTACAAAGAAGATGAAGTCTAAATCTCTGGCTCCAATGTCAGTGCAGCTCCAATAGGTGCATGCATTAGATTTTTAGCTTATCCCACTGAATGCAACAAAAATACTGCCACAGATAGGTTGTCTTGTAGGTGCTGGCAGATAGATCAGAAGGACAATTTCTTCAGCTGGTGTAAAACAACAAGCAATGATGATATACCTGAGCTCAAAACCCATAAACTGAACTGCTTTCATCTCTAGGTCCTTTTAATTTGAAGCTGTGTTCTCATTCTTCTCTAAATAAATGAAGTATTTCAGCTCCCTCAACAACTTCATTACCAGTAATTTATTAAGTTATCCGAACATAATTAAACAAAACAAATAGTTTAGGGGGTTTCAAATTTTTAGACATAAACACTTTGTTGTCCATCAGTATTCAGAAATTTAGCAGAAATGTATTAGGCTCCTAATCATACAGTAGAGACCATTTTACATTACATTCTTTATTTTATCACAGTTCAAAACAAACCCACATGTGAAGAAAATTATTTTGGTTGTCCTAGTGGAAGATGTATTCTGACCACCTGGCTTTGTGATGGGCAGAAAGACTGTGAGGATGGAATAGATGAATTGCACTGTGGTGAGCGTTTTGTCTTATTTGTATTTCTGTAGTCATTAATCAGAAATAAGTTTGCATTTATATCTCAGAGATCAAATCTAGAGCTGTAAAAATGGGCTTTTGAAATACCTTTCCAGACTTCACACAGCTAATATTCTAAACCCAATCTCATTCCAGAATAAAAACCCTACCTTTTTTTTTTCTTTTCCTAAAGATATGATTGTATACAGACCTTTCTAATGCTTTCATATATTACAATTTCACTAATACTTTCTAATTCCTCATTGCATCAGGAAGTAACCAGAATAGATCTTTATGACATAAAAATAGACATTTCTTTGTGTCAGAGGCCGTACAGGTGCCATATTTAAAGTAGTAAGAAAAAGGATGTGAATAAAACAGAGCATAAACTGTGACAGGTTAAGAGTCTGTTCTGTCACAGATCCTTTCAGATTCTTCATCTCTACCTAGTTGAGGAGCAGTGCAGTTTGGGATTACTCATAGTAAGAGCTGGTCTTTTGTCTTAAATTTGTATGGATTAACTGAATGGATATTTTTCTTTAATAAAAGTGTGTTAGAACAACAGAAGCAGTATAATATTTTCCTATTCCACATTTAACTACAACCTGAAGCTTGTATATTCTTTTTTTTTGTTATTATTTGTTTACCACTGAACATGCCTGAAAGTTGCACATTACTCTGTGACCCAGTTTCCATTAACATGATTCCATGCTTGGCTTGCACTTTACATTGTATATATACATCTTATAACTTCAAAATTAGGAACTGCTATGCACTGTGAAAATCAAAGTTTTATGTTGACTGCATTCAGTGATTTTATTTCTAGTTTTTATTACACATGCATACTGACATGCAGTATTATAAAACTCCCAGCCAGTTTTCATAGGAGAGAGGGAAGGGGGTTTAGTACATTCTCTTTTTCTGCACTTATGCTCTTACACTGTTTTCAGGTAGTGTTACAACATTCTTCTTTTAAAATCAGATTTTGTTATATAAATTAGTTAATATTTCTAATAGTAAAAATTGTTTTCATCAGTTAAAAAATATAAATTTTATTCTTAAAGAAAGAAGTGATTTGGAGTTTTCTGGAAAGGTCATAAAGTTAGTATTTATTTAGGTTAAATGTGCAGCCTGATTTGGAAATGCTGAACTGTGCTGTTATTTTTAATGTCTAGAAAAGTGTAAATTGGCATCACAGAATGCACATACATAACAATTTTTCCTGTGAGATAAAAGAACATTAAATCCTGTCAAGATGCAATTAAATACTGCGGTAGCAAGAGGAAGGCTGTGTTGGAAAATTTAGACTGTGCCATCTCTGCCCTAGTATCAGAATAATTCTGTTTATTATGGGTAATGTATCCTTGTGAAATGCACAAGCCAGATTTATGTTTTTAAAGTGTTTTTCCTCCTCTCACTAGCAAGATGTTTAAAAAGATATTAGAACGTCACATTTATGTATTTGGTTTAATAAATGTATAGGTGACTGCAAACTCTTAGACACACTGGGAACTTCCTGAATACCAGGATTAGGATTATGCTGTATTTGAGTGTTTTAAGACACTAAAATTGGGAGGGCAGAAAGGGGCAGTATGGAGATTCCTAAACTTTTCTAGAAAAGTTCAGGGAGTGTAGTGCCTGTGTGAACCTAACAAGTGCAGTGGCTGATGTCATTCCTAGATTCGTCTTGTTCATGGAATCAGTTTGCTTGCTCTGCAAACAAATGCATCTCTAAGCAGTGGACGTGTGATGGCGAGGATGACTGTGGAGATGGTTTGGATGAGAGTGATGCCATTTGTGGTAAGTAGAAAACTTTAGTTCTGTATTGTGTCAGATCATGCATAGCAAAAGAGATTAAGTGATCTGAGGAGGTGGTGGAAGGGGACAAGTGTGGCATCCCCAAAAAGCATGTGCTTTAAGATTTGGATATTAGAGATGAACCGAACTTTTCACCATTCCCATCCTTGGAGTAAAACCTCTGTATCACCATAACGTTTCAGTGATAGGTGCCTGAGGACCAAGTTGTTTTATCTTCCCCAGCTTTTTCTCCTATTCCCTTTAAACTTTTATATAGACAGTCATAAGCCTTACTGCATAATATTCCTCTCAGTTTCCCAAACCCTTCAAATAGCAAAAGAAATTGGAAGTTTTGCTTTCTATCTGGAGCTCAGTTGACTGGAAATGTATTAGTGAATTCATTTCAAAAGAAAATCACATTGTGCCAAGCCATACTGTCACAATTTCACGATGTTGGATACATTGCTTCCAACCTTATCTATGCTATTTATTAAGATTTTAAAATTTCAACTTTTAACTCTTAAATATTTGTTCCTTTTCATAAATCATCTTAAAGTTCACTCAACAAAGAGTACTTGATTCCATATTTCATGGGTGATATCACAATAAAAATACTGCTGATAATTTTACTGGTAGTGTTAAGCAGACAGATTAAAAAAAATCTCTTCAGTTTATGCTCAGGGTTGGGGCTTGTTCAATTACTCTCTTAATCAAACACAGAAGTAGAAATGCCAACAAATGGAAAGGATGAAGGCAGAAATTACACTGTTCTAGTATGGCAAACGTGAATTAATTACTACAGTAACTTAACGTTGACATCCACCTGCAATACATTTTTCTGCAGTGTGCAGGTCATGGTAAGAACTGGGGAGTTGGAGGTAATGTCTGTTTGGAAGGGAAGATTTTTCTCTTCCTTTCTTCCCTAGGAAATGGAAAAGGTGTGAAATGAGAAGACAAGCACATCTGAGACTGCTGTATGTGAAACCCTAAGAAACATGAAGGCCTAAATTTTAGTAGAAAACTTAAATCAGGAAGTAGAAAAAGGGAGGGAAAAACGAAGGACAGCAAATTTTCAAGTGCCACTACAACATACCTTTTTTTTTCCTTTTTAGAAGAAAACTATCCATGAAATTACAAGCCTTCTCTCGAAGGGGGAGGAATCCACACCAGTTACACAAAGGGCTGTATTTCTCTTTAGGAACAGGAGGCAGATCTGAAAAAAGAGAGGTCAAGATGACTTCAGATCATTCAGTCTTACAAAATCAATATTTATTTGATGTGAAGTTTAACTGCAGAATTATTAAAAAAATTATAAAGAAGTATACATCAGCAAAAGTCACATTTCTCTTGCATAAATAGTAATGAAAAATCCAATTTTTTAAATTTCTTTTACTCTTTTATTAATTTCTAATTAAAATTAGTAGGAATTTCAATCTCCTTTTTAGTGAGGTATATTTAACTTATATACGAGGGAATACATTAAGTAATGAATTGTGCAAAAGCTTACTTCCAAGCACAGTAAAATCTTAGGATGTATTATTCTTATCTGCAGAAAAGCCTATGTAAGAAAATAAAAAAAAAAATCAAAAAGCAATTAGTCTAACAGTACATTGAGTTACTTGTATTGGAACTGTCAGACGTTTTCTTTCTCCCACTACTATTGTACTTGGTACACATTGTTCCCTTCTACCTGGGGCTGAGTCATGCAAGTTTTGAATACTTTCAGCCTCCTGGCACAGAGGACAGTGGTGTGAGGATTATGTGGTTTACAAGATGGGTTCCTTTGTTCAGTCAGTCCAAACACGCAGTCAAACATAAAGACCAAAATTGGTTTGAAAAGTTGGATAGTTTTGACGCAGGAAGGGAAATTAAATTTCCTTGCAGAAAATTAAGAGACTTGGTAAGAGGAAATGCTGGAAGAAATAGTAGATTGTCAAGATTTTACTGTAAAATACAGTCTTAGCCAGTATGTTCATCATACTGCAGAGATTAAAATCTTGTTCAGCTTTATTTTAAAATAAAGAACCCTTACCTTAAAAAAAAAATCAGTTAGAACATAGAATCATAGAATAGGAAAAGACCTCCAACCATCCCCCTACCACCTGTATTACTTACTTAAACCATGTCCCTAAGTACCTCATCCACCCTTTCCCTAAACACCCTGAGGGACGGTGACTCCACCATCTCCCTGTGAAACCTGTTCCAATGCCCAACCACTCTGTCTGAGGAGAAATTTCTCCTCATTTCTAACCTGAACAAGTTGTACTCCCCTGGCACTACTTGCAGCCATTCCCTCTTGTCCTGTCGCTACTTATCTGTGAGAAGAGGCTGATCTCCAGTTCACCACAACCTCCTTTCAGGTAGCTGGAGAGAGCAATAAGGTCTCTCCCGATCATCCTCTTCTCCAGACTAAACAATCCCAGTTCCCTCAGCTACTCTCCTGATAAGACTCGTGTTCCAACCCCTTCCCCAGCTTTGTTGCCCTTCTCTGGACATGCTCCAGGGCCTCAATATCTTTCCTGTAGTGAGTGGCCCAAAAATGAACGCAGTATTCAAGGTGTGGCCTCCCCAAAACTGAGTACAGGGGGTGAATACCTCCCTGGTCCTGCTGTGTACGCTATTCCTGATGCAAGCCAGGATGTCCAGCACTCACATACAATGTTTTTTCAGGTTCAGTGACCTGTGCTGCAGACACGTTCAGTTGCTTAGGCTCCCATGCCTGTGTTCCTCAGCACTGGCTTTGTGACGGTGAAAGGGACTGTCCTAATGGAAGTGATGAGCTGTCGACAGCAGGCTGTGGTATGTTTGCTTGTTAAAAACATTTTGTCTTTCTTTTCATGGTACTTTTGCCTTTACAATACCCCAATGCTGTTCATACGTGTAGTGTGATATCCCTAAACTTCTGAGAACCTTAATAAAGATTGTTGGGCTACATGTGAGAATACACACCAGAATCCTTCAGTGTTTTAAACAGCCTACCATATTCAGGTATTTTAAAATATACTGAGGCCCACCAGCTGAAGATCAGTACGTGTGTCACTTCATAGACATTGTACAGCATGTTTACTAATGAAAATTAGCACATTATTAGTTATACAGTGTTATTGCTCTTTCTGAAGAAAATCTGCATGTCAGGGAGGCTGTCCATCAAAAAAGAAGATACAGTTCTGCCCTCATTTCTAATTGTTCAGATCTTGACATCTCTGGCCCTACAAACCATTACATCCAGTCTCCTGAGATGCATTTCTGTGAAAAGTTTCAGCAGTTCAGTAGTAGTTTCACTAGGTGTTTTGGGGTTGTTTTTTTCAATTAATATATATATATAAATGGTATAGGTTAAAAATACTGAAATATGTTCTCTCCACTGAATGCGTATTCCATCACTCACCATTTCTAGGCTGAATTATTTTTTAAATATATATGGATTTTAAAGACCTTTTGTTCAGGGGCAGAATAACATAGAAAGGACACCTGTAATTCCTGAATGTTTTTTTCCTCTCAGACAGACCATAGGTTAGTTGTAGACGACAACAACTTCTGAAGCCTTTCTGTCTGGGATTAGATGAGATTTTTAGCTCTCCTTACTTTTTAGGTATCTTTGTGGTGATCAGTAGTTTTTTCTGCTATTGAATTGTGTGTTTCTCTCTGTATTGACTGTGATGTTATTGCTATTTCCATTGAATACATTCAGACTAAACAACTTCTCCTTTCATCTTTCTGTAAGAAAGCAGCTGTATATCTCACTGTTCTCAATTTCATTTATTTTTATGTACTGTATTTTCCTTAGCTCCTAATAACACTTGTGACGAGAATGCTTTCATGTGCCATAACAAAGTCTGCATTCCCAAACAGTTTGTATGTGACCATGATGATGACTGTGGAGATGGATCAGATGAATCTCTGGAATGTGGCAAGTATAACTAAAGTAGAGTCAAAAGAAATGTTTCAGACTGTTAACCATAGGACCTTCTGCAAGGTCTGCTACTTTAAGTCACTATTGAAAAAGAAAGCTCTTCACTTTTTAAAATTGTTTTAATCTTTTAAATTATTCATTAGTGACTATAGCTAGGTATTAACTTGGAGCTGGAGCTATGGTGGCAAATTATTTGCTATAGTTGTGACATAGAGTTGATTACTGATAAAATTTAACAGAATTTAAAAGTGTAGTGTCTAGAATTTCTTGTTCAATGTTGTTGTGAAATAATCCCAGCCAGCAGCTAAGCACCACACAGCCACTTGCTCACTCCACCCCAGGGAGATGGGGAAGAAAATCAGAAGGGTAAAAGTTAGAGAACTCCTGGATTGACATAAAGACAGTTTAATAAGTAAAGCGAAATCCAGACATACAAAAAGCAAATCAAGGAATACAGTCCCCACTTCCAGCTGCAGGCAGGTGTTCAGCCATCTCCAGGCTATCAGGGCTCCATCAGTGTGGTGGTTACTTAGGAAAACAAGCACCACCACTCTGAACATCTTCCCACTTCTCCTTTCCCCCCCGGCCTCAGCTTTATAAACTGAGCATGATGCCATACTGTATGTGATATCCCTGTGGTCACTGGAGACAGCTCTCCCACCTGTGTCCTCTCCCAACACCTTGTGCAACACAGCTACTCACTGGTGGGGTAGTGTGAGCACCAGAAAAGGCCTCTGCTCTGTGTAAGCATTGCTCAGGAGTGACAGAAACACCCCTGTCTTATCAGTACTGTTTTCAGCTCAAATCCAAAACACAGCCCCCTACTAGCTACCAAGAAGAAAATTAACTCTAAAAAAACCCTCACCAATAAAAGCCCCACCCCAAAACCACAGTAATTCAAGATGGGGAGAACATGAGAACAAAATCTATTGGTGCTGTCAGACACAGTGCTGTGTTAGATGAACCACTGTCTCGTCCCATAGGGTATTTCTTCTGTTACTGAAATTTAAAAAAAATAAAATAAAACTAAGTGCTCTATTCAAGAAATTGAAATTTCATCAAGAATATGAAATGTGTTGTTTAAGCAGCTAATCAAAAGAGAAACTACAGCTTTAGGGGGGCTTTTCTGGTTTCAGTTTCCAGTTTCTCTATATCCTGTCATCCAGAGCAGAGGCAGTATTAAGCTGGAGCCCTTGTTCTGCAAATTTGTAATGACCTTTCTGATGACACACTTATGAAATGCAGCAGACAAGATGTAAAGCTGTTGGTCTGTCAAAACGTGCAATCAAAGGTCTCTCAGACAACCAAAAACCTTCACTTTTTTTCCCATACCAAGCCAGCCTGTCTTCTTTCAAGCACGATTTATGTAAAAAAGGAAAAAAACCCAAACTCTCATACCACAGAACTATTTTAATTCCAAGTAATATTTGCAATTGCTGTAATCACATATTGCATTTTGAAAATAGTACATTAGCAGATTTCTAAATGACAACTAAAGATATAGGTTTAAAGCCTTTTATGTAGACAGATACCACATCAAATGTTATGTCTCCATCTGCTATCAGAAAAAAGCTATACTAGACAGTAATTAAAAAATAAAAAGAACAAATATTAACTTTCCAGAGAGTAGAAAATTCTCAGTGCTAGTTTCAGATGCTCACAGCTTTAATAGTTGCTATAATTTAGATATATTTTTTGAAGAATCAACTCAATGGAGCTTAAAAACTCCATTGTCTTCAAGAAAGAAAATTAGTTAAACATAATTCAGCAAAATGTGGTTTGTTTGTTTTTTTTCAAAAATTTGCGAAATCATACTTTATAATCAGGACAAGTGTTGCTAACTAATTTGTATTGTATTTACTTCCCTTATTGTTCCTTGAGTTTTAACTAAATCAAGGCTTGCTTTCAGGGCCTTCTTAAAGGCTTACCGATTACATGAGGCCGATTTTTTGCACATAGAATACAGGAAAAGTTAAACTTTTCTTTCCAGGACAGGAACTTTCTCAATAGTTGGTTTGGTTTAAAAAAATCTCAAATGTAAATATCTTACAAATAGCAGAAGATTTTTCCCTCTGGGAAATTTTCAACTTTCATGTTTCAAAATTGAATGGAAACAAATCAAATTTGTTCTGATTTTTATTATTTTTTCTACTGCTTTGTTGGTTTTGAACTCTGGGTTAAACAGGCATGTTCTAAGAAGCAAATGCTTCATTATTTATTGTAATTTTCTGTTATGAACCCGCTTTATCTTTGAAAAGATATACTTTGATAGATAGATAGATAGATAGATAGATAGATAGATAGATAGATAGATAGATAGATAGATAGATAGATTGATTTTGTGGCCATCTTGGAAACTGCATGTTCAGTGAGGTTAAAATGATTAGTGTTCTGCATGCTTTAAAGGGAAAGTGTATAGTAGAAAGCATGTTGCAAAAATATTTACTGGGTATAGTAATTAGAAAGCAATTTCCTAATACTATCAAAAAGTTATATTAACATGAAAGAAGGTGTATTTACAATTGAGGACTGCAGAAATATGTTCTGCATATGTGGGAATTGTTTTGTGACTATACAGTGCTGCATAACAGACATTTGATTGCTCCTTGTGGCTGGATGCTTGTCTGTAAGGATATATTTTGTTCTGGAAGGAGATAAAAAGAGTTATAATTTTACTTAGATTGCCTTGTCTATGTAAAATTTTATGTCAAAAGTATGAAGCAAAGAATGAAATCAATGACTGTTGTGTTTCTAGGGTATCGTCACTGTCGTCCTGGAGAGTTCACTTGTGCTGATGGAAGATGCCTGTTAAACTCCCAGTGGCAATGTGATGGTGATTTTGACTGCCCAGACCGTTCTGATGAAGCACCTATAAACATCAAATGCAAAAGTTCAGGTTCGGGCTTAATTCTTTAAAGAGCATGTTTGCCCTTGCTTTTTGGAAAGCAGTGGCTTAGGATGGCAGATAGGCAAACCTCATAATAAATAAAACCTCATAGCTTAAATCTTCACTGCTTTCATGGTGAGATTTTTGTGGTGTGATGTCAGTCCCCAGCATCCAAAACTTCAGCTCACGAAGTTTAAACCACCAGTTCCGATGGCATTAATTGCATATATTAGTTATGAGTATTAAATATTAGTAAATGAAATTAAATATTAGTATTAAATATTAGCTGTACATATTAAATATTAGTATTAAAATATATTATCATAATCATTGCCAAAGTACATAGTTCGCACTGAAAATTGTTTAATATATGTAACATAATCGTCACAAAGTAGTAGGTCATACAAAAGGGGATTGTTTTTCCTGTACTAAACACTGGTCTATTTTTATTAGAAAATTCCTGAGCAAATGTGTTTTATTGATATTTTCTACTGACTGGAGTCTGACTGGGTTTTGAGTGGAAAATGAATCCTAGTGTGCCTATTACATGATCTACAGGGAAGAGAAGCTGTGCTTTTTTAAGTTTGGAAACCTACAGAACTCCATTTTGCATGGAGATTGTGCAGGGAATTCTCAATTAAGCGAAAACAAATGTGTAGAAGGGGATAATAAGTTGAAGTAATTCACACATTTTCCAGAGGAGGAACTTTTAAAGGCACTAAAATGTAAAAGGTATTATAATACTATGAATATTCAATTTTTACCAGTGTTTCATCTGACTTGCACACATTGCTGCTCATCTATGAGAAAATTAATTCCAAATACTAATAGACTACACAAAGTTGGGTTCTCCTTTTTGTTTTCCAGAGCAGTCATGTAACAGCTCTTTTTTTATGTGCAAAAATGGCAAGTGTATTCCTCAAAGTGATGTTTGTGATAACAAAGAGGATTGTAGTGACGGGTCTGATGAAAAGAGCTGCCACATTAATGAATGCCTCAGTAAGAAAGTGAGTGGCTGTTCTCAAGATTGTCAGGATCTTCCTGTTGGATACAAGGTGAATAATTTCAAAATATGGTGCAATATAACACAAATTCTTCTTTCTTTACTGTTTCTTAACTACGGTGTGATTATAATAAAACTCCCCTGTGTTGTAATGAAGTAGTTTGTCTACCATAGTAAGATCATTCAAGTTTTCATTTCCAGTAAGCAAAGAGTTGTCAATTGTATAACAAAAAAAAAGGTGGAATACATACTTTAAACTTATGGGAAAGAATACACAATGCTTTAAATATTACAAATCATGCTGATGTATACAGGGCACTAAAATCAGTTGTGTAAAAGGAAAATGCATGGGATTAAATAAGGGAAATATCTTTCTCCTTTGTTTTTTTCATACATAGTAAAAAACACAGAAATATTCAAAGTATGATTACCTTAGTTGCAGAGCAAAATGGTTTTCTGCACATGATGGTATTTTCTGAATCACCTGAATCTGGTCTTTGGCCTTGAGATGTAGAAGGGAATACTTCTTGGGTATTATGGAAACCCTAGCTGCTGGCTGCCCTAAGCCCTACATAGGTAGAAGCAAAGAATGGAAGTGAGAGTTTTTTCAGAGGTTTAACTCTGAGGTGACCTTATCTACACCCCAAAAATGTTTCCTCTTTTCAGTAGAACATCAGTCTACTGATAACTAAATAAAATCTATCCAGCATGACTTAGCTTTAAAGATATTCCAACCTCTGAAACCATGTCCTAGTCATGAGGCCGTAGACTGGAGAGCTGGAGACTAGGTTGGGTACAGCAAAAATCTTAATTAAATATCATCGATGCAGAGAAAGCATGTCATGGGGCTCTGCTGAGAATAATGTGGAGAATACAGGAGGGAACATGGCGCACAGTTTTCCATTGAAATACTGCCCTGGTTTGAAACCCCACACACACACCTGGTTGTATTCTGCATCACTCGTGATGCATGTGATAAACTTGCCATAGTGATCAGCAGAATCCAAATAAAAATCAGTTTCAGGGGTTCTAATTCACACTACCGTATCTGTCACATAGATTGCTAGATGCTATCAATGCTTCAAGAAAAGTTATTAAAAACTCTTCATATTTTTACCAAAAGGCTCATGTGTACCTGAAAATAACTCCAGAGGGTCCATCCATCATTATTTTCATGGAAGAATCTTTTCCATATTTTTGAATAAATGTATTTTGCATTTTTTTAAGTTATAGAAGAAAAGATAATTACTCATTCTCAGGGTTATTTGGGAAGGAATGGTACTTAGGATCACTCCAACAATAGTTGAAAAGAAACGTAGGTATGGCTGCCTGTGAACAATACTAATAGGAATGTAATTAAGATGTTACTTGAAAAACTGAGGCTACATGAAAGAGTTTATGATGCTAACATATTCAGAAGAAAGCACATAAGATAAAAACCAAAATTGTGGAGTAATTCAAAATTAATGTTTTGTTTTTCTTTCCCAGTGCAAATGCTGGCCTGGATTCCTTCTGAAGGATGATGGCAAAACATGCATAGATATTGATGAATGTTCATCTGGATTTCCCTGTAGCCAGCAATGCATCAATACATATGGAACCTACAAATGTTTGTGTGCAGATGGGTATGAAATACAGCCTGATAACCTTAATGGCTGCAAGTCTCTTTCAGGTATCACTTTTTTTTCTTAGTCTAGAGCTGTAGCCAAATTAATTTGCAAAAGACTTTAGCCCTAAGGTCTTTGTTACCCTTTTATACAAGATAAACAGAGTTGCCTTGAAGCACTCTACTTCTTCAGTAAACAATAGGAATGTAATTCAATGTTTGATTGTAGTAAGTTCTATTTTTAGTACCTATTGTGCTCAAATCATTTGTAGTGAATAGTTACAGGGGGATTACAGAAGTTTGAATTAGAAAAAGTATTAGGAAAGTTAAAATACATCACCTAATTCAACTTCTGAGTCATGTGTGGATGGTATGTTTATGATAAGTGTTTAAGAGACTTCAGATAGTTTATTTCATCAACTTTAGAATATTAGGTTGCATTTCAAACTTCCTGGTATGAAAGGAAGGAACAGGAAAGAATAATAGAAACTGCAAAATCTATTATTCCCATAGCACATTAAACCATCCAGTCTTACGCATAATGCAGAGTGAAGCTCTAGATACAGAGAGAACACTGGTTATTTCCTCACCCCTACACCACTGATGTAATTTTTTGTGCCTCAGTGTGTGGGATTCACTAAGTGAGTGAAAGGAAGAGCAAAATATCAACAGGAAAGAAAGAAAACCCCCCACATTACTGTGTTCTGCCTGATGTCCTTCATAGTGCAGGCAATCTTCTGTTTGAGGGGACTCCTCCTTATTCAAGTCTTGCACAAAGTTGTTGTTTGTGTTGTAGTTTTAAATATCAAAGTCCTTCTATTTTCTTTCTAAATGATGAGAGGACTGGAACCTCTGTCTGTCTGATATTCCTGTCTTAGGTGCTTCCCTGATTAATCAGAGGAAGCACAGCAGAGGGCGGGAATACAGGATCAGGCTTTTGCTTTGCTCCCGTTTCATGCTTTGCACACCACTTGTTCATTTAGAAGCCATAGATCACTCACAAGAGAAGGGGAGCTGGGACACATCATAGTACAGTTTGTTAGAGATGTAATATACTGAACATCCAAAATGATCATGGCAAAGCTGTTCCTGCTGGGGCAAGAAAGGGTGTACTGCAAAGAGATGCCAACATGTGAATGTTTGGCCTGATGCTGATTTCTTGCATCAGTTGCCTTGAACTCTTGCCACAGAGTGCAGCAGTACAGCCATTCCCCACACACCACTGACAGTCAGTCCTGAGGATGATGCCTCAGATCATTTAAGAAGTGGAGGGTGTCTCAAGAGTTGAACATAAGATTCAATCAAGGTGGTATGATGTATTCAATTCAAGAGCAGAATAGTTTGGACAACACATAACATCCCAGAATGTATGAGCAGGAGATGCAAATCTTCAATACATTCTAAATTATTAGTAGGTTGTTGTGTTGTTTGGTGGGTGGGGGGGTTATTTAATTTTAGCTGAGGTCTCAGTCAACAGAGCTAAAATCAAGACAGGTTCTTTCAAAATGCTTATTGAAACTGTTATGTATGTCAGTGGCAGAGATATTTCAAAGTAAGTGATCGCATGAAGGAGTATCTGAAGAAGGGTGGTTGGATAAACCTAGGAAGCCAAGGGTGAGGAAGCTAAACCTGGCGTCAGCTCAGAATTAGAGTCGAGCTTTCTCCCATGAGCTGGGTTTTTCTGTCTCTATTGAGGAGTTGAAATCTCAAAAAGCAGTGGTCAAAACATGGTTTGTAACTGTGACAAATAATAGTCTTAGTGATAATTTGAAAATGAATGTTCAAATTAAAACAGGTGGTATGAAATATATTTAAAATCTAATCTCTGACATTAAATTAGCATAACAGTATGTTTCCCATATAACAAAGGCAAAAAGAAATAAAGTACATTGAAAGATATACTAATTGATTGCTTTGTTCATTTTTATAGTGCATCATTGATCTTTCTTGGAGCATTTGAATGTTTTAAATATTTCTTTCATCCATAACATTGATCAGAGCATGTAACATTTATTTTTCAAGCCATCTGTATTTCAGCATTGTATTCCTGATTTTCCATAAATTAACGTAAAAGTTAGTCTAATATATTCTTTCTCCCGGGGTTTAGATGAGGAGCCTTTCTTAATTCTGGCTGATCATCATGAAATAAGAAAAATTAGCACTGATGGATCCAACTACACTTTGTTGAAACAGGTATAATCATAGTACCATGCTCTAAGTTTAACTCAATACTTTTATTCTTTCCTAAAGTGTGCAACTGATAGAAACATCATCTTACAATTGGTGTTTTATGCACCATAGAACAGCTGCAGCACCTTTCCAGTTCTTATACTATTTTAAATTGACTAAGTTATCAGAGTTGGACATGATTAAAGCTCAGGCAGTTGTTTTGTCAGCCATTCTGATGTACTAAAAAACTTAGGTTATTTGTGATCCTCTTCCATTTTAATACATTTTGTGCAATTTGTTTATTTTGGTTTAAAAAAACAAAAACAACCAAACAAAAAAAAAAATCTGTTTGGCCATGTGTTATTTGGGCTACTTAAACCTCATAATCCAAATTGGTTTATTTTGGTTTTAGACACACAATTTGAAGATTTACACTATTACAATACGTGAACCTATATCTTTGGCTAAATCTACCTTTTTACATTAATACTCTAAATTACTGTAACCAGAAACAAACTTATTTGAAAGAATACAAAAATAGAGTGTCACCCACCAAGTCCAGAGCTGTCATTTTAGCAGTTTCTGCTCTGCTGCTGTGCTTCACCTAAGTGTAGTTACTTACCATAGTTCCCAAATATGTTTTTATTAAAACATCTCTTTCCTTGATTACTAATTAATTGACTGTAGAAAGACTAGAACAATCAGCTATGGCAGTCAGTAGCATTAGGCTTTTTGTGGCTTCTTGTGTCAATAAGATGTGCATCTTAATGTCACAAGAGAAGTGTTCAGGTCCTCACAGTAGTAATTACAAAATTAACCACCTTGCATTGAACACTGACTTTATTTAAGCATAGAAAGCATTATGTTGAAGTCTGTTCTTCTGAAATCCTTATGACTACCTCTCATGTACATCTCATTGACTCTCTCCTCTTTTGCTGGTATATCCATTAATAGAAGCATGTGAAAAGAGGGAATAAATGTTAGATTTTCTTTATGGTTGGTGGCAACAGATTGTCTCAGAGCTTCATCAGACTTGAATTTATTTGATTCTTCTTCGTTATGTTAGAGGCTGCATAGCTCCAGCTATTGAAGAGAATTTGTGTTTTCCATATCACATTAATTCACTAGTTTGATGAATCTGTGCTATTGAACCTGTGAGCCTTTGATCCTGCAAGTGCAGTATTTTAAAGGCATTCAGATTTGAAAGCAAGGAGGGGAGTTATACCAGCAGAACAGGTGGGCTGTCTTCTTCATAAGGACATCTTCTTGTCCTTGTAATGTTATGATGGATCAGCTCGCTCTTAGACATCTACCAGATGAAGGCAAATACCAGAGCTGCTCTGGCAAAGGAGCAACACCACCCTTCTCTGTGTATTTGATCTGTGCTTTGCTATTCTAACAGTTGTTCAAGTAAACTCAGAGTAAAAGAATTGAAAGTAAGACTTCATTCAGTCTTCTCTGAGTTATGTGCCAGCTTTTTCCTATCTTTTTTTTTTCCCACCAAATATACATAAGCAGTACAACTGTTTGAATTGTCTCTTGTGTGTGTCCTTTACCTTCCATTTCCTTCACTCCTAGTCATCAAAACCCTTGGGGTGTCCACAGGCAGAGTAGATAGAGAGAATTGTTGTCCTCATTGGTGATTTTTACCTGCCTTTTTCAATTGTGGCACCAAGGATACCGCATACTGTGTGTAACAGAAACAAACCAACCACACATTTAAGATGAGAGGCTAACACAGCTGATGCCATCTGAAAGCTTCCCTATACCTTCTAAAAGCAGATGATGTGAGAAATGACAGCTGTGCTAGAAGGACTTAGAAGTGACATGGAGATGATGAAGAGGAGATGATGTCTAGACAGAGAACTCAGTTGCAGATGCACAGAAATAAGTTTACCTTCAGTTGATGTTCTGATAAATATTAAACTGACCTAAAAGAAAACATTTGAAACCAAAGACTTGCAGGCAGTCTGGATACATAAGAGACATTTACAGTATTGTATAATATGTAGGTATAAAGCCAATTTTTCACAAATTACTGACTTGAATTTCTAGGATGTTACATATTTTTGTTAATCTTTTTGATTCGTCCACCTGTTTTGAGTTCTTTGTTAAGAATGTAGGTACATTTATACTAATAACAAAAGAAGAGACAGGCAGAGTGTTTCACAGAGCAGTTATGACTGGCAGAATTGCAGTTAGTTTTGTTAGAACCATGTGTGCTTGGGCATGGGATTTTTGCAAATGAGACTTGTCCCCCAACACTGCATTGGTTCGGGGTTTCTTTAACAATGGTCTGTGCTCCCTAATTACCCTCCTCCTCTGCATTTTGATCAAAGTTAGATTTGCAGTATTGCCCTGTCATAGGTGGCAGATAAGCTGCGTATCACTTTGCTTACAGTTAAATATTGTTGTTCTTAGTGGTTTATTTTAGAGTGGGTTAGTCCAGCACAACCCCTCTACAGCTATGAATTACATTAACGAGGGAGGTTGCTGATCTACCTGTGAGTAGAATGTCATTGGGCTGATAACAGGATTGATTAAATGATTTTGTGGTTCTAGGAGTGTGAACTGTATCTGTTCTTTTTAACAGTATTGCTCCATCTTTGACTGAGAGCAGTCTTTGTGTATTAAGAATAATTGTGATTTCACTACATATCAGAATGTTAAACAGATCACAGGGCAAAAATAAGAGCCCTCATCTAAATAAAAAACCTCTTTCATACCTGCCATTTGGGATGAAAAACCATGATTATATGACTGCTCTGCCCAACCTGTAGGAGAACCTCAAATATGATCACCATTCTTTCTTCCAATGTGTTGACTTAGAGATCCAGCAGACATCTGGAAGTCTCCCAGGGCTCTATTCACTAACTTCCACACTTTATTTATATACTATTTCTGTATTTGTATATATATATATATATTTATACACACACACACACTACAGTACCTACAGTATAGCAGCTAAGAACTGAAAACTTTCTTACTCAGGAATCAAAATTCATGCTTTTTCGAACATCACAGTTTTTAATTCCTGATTCATCTATATTAATAATATATTGTTTTCATTGAGTAAAGATAATAAATTGTATGCTATTTCTGAGTTTATTGTTACAAAATTGATGTCTTCTCGTTGCCAAAGTAATGGCAAAGGTAGTAATTAACAGAGAAACAGAGAAAACATTAAAATATTTACTGTCAAAATTAATTTTAATAATAAGAATGGAAAATGCAGAAGCTTCACTTACTTTCATACGTCACCTGCATTTTTGAAGCGAGATATTTCTTTGTCACCTTATTTATTTCTGCTACAATTTTTATCTCACTCTGATTGTTTACAAGTAGCGTGTGGAAAAAATGAGAGAGGTACTTCAAAAATATGCAGTCAGTAAAATAAAGCATTTTGAATATTGCATGCAGTGTATTTTGCATTCTGAATGCTGTCAAACAGCTCGTGTTCAAACATGTGAATAAATGGAGTGGGGTTTTTTTTCCTGCTTTTAGGGGTTGAACAACGTGATTGCGATAGACTTTGACTATAGGGAAGAATTCATCTATTGGATTGATTCCAGCAGACCAAATGGCAGTCGCATAAACAGAATGTGTTTGAATGGAAGTGACATCAAGGTAAGTGGGGATTCATAATGTCACCACTAGAATCAAGTTTTATGAGTATTTAAGGAAATGTGCCTTCATGGTTTTAACCCTGATTGTGAGGTTTTGGTCTAGGCATACCAACATAGCATGTCAAATTTAATTGCATTTGTATTTGAGTTAAACTCTTTATTACTTAAGTGACAGAATTGGCAGTTCAGGGTGGTTTACGGGATGCCAAAGAAAAAAGAGGTATAATTAGGAGTAAGGTGCATACACTGATGTCTTATTTCTTCAAATACAATTTTCCATGGTCTTCAGTTTGTTACTGCGTTCCCATTTCCACACAGCCTGTTTTCCCTCTGCATTGGAATAAGTTCATAAATCCACTACTAAGCATGTTTGTTGACCTATGTGAACATTTTTCCAGAATTTCTGATAAGAAATATGAAGTTCCTTTTTGCTTATTCTTTTATATGTGACCTTCTCAAACAAGGAACAAATGAGGGGTAACATATCCTATGAATTTTGTTCCCTCATTGTACACCAGTCCATTATGCAGAGAGAAACTATTTCTACTTTCATTTGCAGCTTAGTACATGGGCTGACACATCCTCAGAGCACACAGATTTCAGTCTTTTTTGAGGGTTAAGGTTTTGAACTGATTGGCATCAGTGAACCTTGCTTCCATCCTTCACACAGAAATATCTCTTCATAGACCTTCAAACAAATGTAGATGAGCATAAATTATGGCACTTGATTGCGTTGGGGTAAAACTAAAATCCAGCATGTACTCAAAAGCTCTAGGGAGTCCCTGCAAAGATTCTTCATGCAAAAAGTAGGAGATGCAAAGTGTAGGGTTAGAAATCCATTAAATAGTTAAATAATACCTACTGCCTTTAGACATTGCAAAAGGCATCCTATTCAGCTTCCTGTCCATTCTGCATGGATCTGTATTTTGTTATTTCAAGGAATGTGTTTAGAACAGAGGATGACCCCAGGCTTCTCCTTTCTAATCCTAAGTATTTCAAGAAGAACAAAGAATTTTTCCCGGTCAAAAAGTTGTGATTGCTGCATGGGAGAGTACAAGTGAAATTGTTTAAATATTATTTATTTTGTCATGAAAGAGAGGTTTTATGGTCAACAACCTTTTCCCTTGTTGAAGTATTAATTTATTTTATTTTCTTCCTATTTCTTGGTTTAATATTTACTATAAATATACCATTAGAGTAAACGATACTGTTTGGTATATTACCTAGGATTTCCCTCTTAGAAGGTAGCGTCTTTTCTGCATCCCAACTCTAGCCTTCCTGGTTGGGGAAACCTGATGACATCTCATTTTTCTTCTGCATCTAATCATGTAGGAGATATTTATACGACTGAAGCAAAAACTTTTGCATATAAATGTGTCCAAACATTAACACAATGTTTTGTGTATAGTAGCATAGATTCAAATGTTATTGGAAACTGCTATAGTAAGCTGGATCATGCACATTAAATGTCACACTGGTGAGCTCAGTGACTGGAATAAGCTTAAAGCGATCCTCCAAAGGAAAGGTCATCAGAATAGAAAGACTAATTGCTTTGGTTGATGTTTCTAGATAGTGAAGTTAAACCACTAAGTTTGGAGAGCTATCCATTTCTACATGAAATGCTCCAAGGTACATTGCAGCACTTGCTGCAATTGCACACTCATAAACCAGTGAAGCTGGTAGTGCTAAGGTAAAAATCAACTATTTTATTCATATTAAAAAAATGGTGAGTGCTTGGATTTAATTTTTTAAAGGTTTTATAATGTGATAAATAACATAATAACCTGAAAGGGTACTTTTACATATTCATAACTATAAAATTGGTTTAGTGTCTCACAGCATCCCTTCTTATCTTGAAGGCTCTTCAGTATCTTCAAATGTAAATACAATTAAAAATAAAATATTCAGTTTTATCTGATCAGGTTTATGCATTAAGTTTATATTCACCTGCACATGAATTCAGTGGTGAAACTTCTGATAACTACAGTCATAAACCCATTATTAATACATAAGAAATCTTAAATATTTTGACGCATTGCTTTCTCTGATTTTTTTTCCTAAGTTCTCATTGCACAGACCTAATCAGGACCTAATCAGGAATAGAATTAAGTCAAAATAGACCTTATCAGGAATAGAATTTTTAAGCCCAGAATAAGTTTGTCTCTAATATTCAAGTGTCACTCAACACTTATCATAAAGTACTCCTAGCTAAGCAAGATCAAATCATAAAATCATGATGAGATTCATAATTGTGTATATTTAGAGGAGTTTGTTCAAGTCTCAAAATTATTCAAGTCATCAAAAACCTTAAGAATAACACATCCCTGTCAGTGAAGAGCAGGCTTTCCAGTAGGTCACTACATTGTTTCTGTCTCAGATTATGCCTTAATAATGTACTCCTTTTGAAAAGTAAGGAATTGTTAGAAAGTTCCTTTTTTTCCTGCCATGCGAACGTTAGAAATGAAAGCACAGTATTTACTTTCCCTCTAGGTGTGTGTTTTCTGTTTGCCTGAGTTGGCTGCCCTTATGGTCTATCTGTCATGATGACATATGCCAACACTGTGATATTAAAATGAAATATATGCCAGTGTAGACTAGTGAGAGAACTGGTGAGCTAATAAGCAGACATGTTTGAGGGCATGGTACGAGGAGGGAAGGCTTAGCTCTATTCTGTTATGTGAAAAATAAACAGGATAGCAAAGAAAAAAAGGCTTTTTCATTTTATTTTTTTAAAATTAACACAAAAAAGATAATCAGACACTTAAGAAAAAAAATAGATAGATAGATAAAAAAAATCATTAAAATCTGGTGCATGCTGCAGGGAAGTTGAAAATTTGGTATTTGCTACATCATGATGTTCTCCATTCTCTTTTATTGTAGGGAAAGTGTCACCTTGTCTTAGCTATTTTAAGAAGTGTCATTACTTCAGTAGTGGTGTTGTTTAACAGGGAATAATACCTATTTTTGCATGTCATGTGTCACTGTATCATATATCCAACTTCTCAATATTCCTGCGTTACTAACTCGAATATTTATTCCCTTTTCCAATACTTAGATGAATATTTTATGCAAATTTTGCTTTTCTAGGTAGTCCACAATACAGCTGTTCCCAATGCACTAGCTGTCGATTGGATTGGGAAGAATCTCTATTGGTCTGACACTGAAAAGAGAATTATCGAGGTGTCTAAACTCAGTGGCTTATACCCAACTGTCCTGGTGAGCAAGAGAGTGAAGTTTCCTAGAGATCTCTCCTTAGATCCTCAAGCCGGGTATGTTGTAGACATTTTGCAGTAATTAATATTTAATCCCCATACAGTATTTAAATATTTTTAATAAAAACAGAAGATAGGAAATAGGAATCAGTTTTTATTATCTTTCAGCTGCACTGAATATCAGTAGTCTAAAATACATTGCCCATGTTTAGTACATCATCACTACCTATAAAATTGGTGTAATAGAAAGATGAATGTAGGTACTAAACCATGTTCTCTTTTATTTACTACGCTGTAAATGTTTTCTTTTGGTAAGAGAAAAGCAGATACTTTAAAAAAATCCCTATTGTTGAGAAATGTGCCTCTAAATAACAAAAAGTTCATATTATATGGAGACAATTTTTATGTTTTGTTCTTTTTACTCATTGAATTTTTGTTAGCACTCTTTTCTGTGTAGTTTCTACAGTAAATCAGGTCATTCAATTACCTTTTACCTGAAGAATTTTTTTTGATAGCTTTTAACCTAACACTATGAATTTTAAAAAGAAAAAAAGAAGAAATCATCTTTCCATTAACAAATCTATTTAATATTTGAATTTCACAGTCACAGAATAGTTGAGGTTAGAATGGACCACTGAGGGTCATCTTGTTCATCCGCAAGTGCTATAAACCTGTTGCACTTTTTTCTGTTTGCTTGTTGGGTTTTTCTAGGCATTTCTATTTGATCAAAACCAAATTAGCATTAGCGAGAGTCTCAAAATAAACCATTTAACCATTTCATGCCAGCATCTAGTTCAGATGATGAAAGATGTTTATATTCTTGAAACAGAAGATGCATAAAAACTTTGAGGTGCCAATGAGTGCAGTGCCACATTGGAGCTGTTGCTCCCTGGGTCTGTATGCCTCATAAACAGAAGCCTCTCAATTCACCAGGAAACAGACTTCTATATTAGCACTGTCCACTAAAACACCAGTGTATGTTTAATTGACAGTAATTGAAACCTAGTGTGTCTGTAACCAAATGTATTTTCTTAAATAAATATTTATGCTGCAGGAAAATTTTATGAGAAGTGCTACTTCTCAGTAGTAATAGTTATTATTTAGTCCCTGAATAAATAAATAAAGTACAGATCATGGAAAGTTTGCCCTCTGTCTTTTCATATCTGAATTGAATATGTAATCCTTGCTTTTTTTTTTTTTGAAACATTAGGGTACATCTGCACACATTGGATGAATAAAACTATTGCAGTGTCTTATGACACTCCTATAGGATAATGGCAAATTAATGACTTCTTTTCCATTTCTGAATTCTAATGCTCAATCATCTCAAGTGGCACCCACAGGAGAACATTTTTGTCTTAGTCTGGACTCTACATAAACCAAGAAAAGCAGTGTATTTCCTAGCAAAGAAATGTAACCTATCTACTTCACTAGTTTTAAGAGAAAAGCCTTTTTTTCCCAGATCTTAGAACCAGCACTGTGTTTTCTTGTAACTGTACCCTTTCTTCTCTGAACTTTGGCAGGGAGGATGTAGTCATTAAAACTATTCAAGATACTGATACATGGTATCTCTGGTTGCCTGGACATCCAGGACATGTTCATTGTGTATGCAGAAATCAGCTCTACAAAGTTTTTTCAGAGAGTCCAGTCTTCAGGAAGGTTTAGCTAGACACAGGTATAATAACCTTCCAGGGGTCTATATGAGCTGCATCTGGGTTTTTGAGAGTCTGTCCAAAACCTCTAGAGTAGAGGTATATCACCTTCCCAGACAGAAAGATCTGGCCTGGTGTAATGGCATACAACAGTACCAACATGCATCCATGTACTAAATAATAAGACATTTTATTTTTGAACAAACTTGCTCTGTATTGTGGCTAAATAGCATATTGAGGAGAAAAGTGGCACTCAGCTTTCCAACAGTATTTCTCTGTGGTTCAACTATTTTTAAGCCCTTTATGTGAGAAATTATTTTAATGTTTTGGAATTAGTAGTTCTTGAAGTGCAATTATTTATATCACATTACTATTAACAACAAAGTAAGGGTTTTTAGTATTTATTTTTTTAAAAAAAGTAACTGTATAATACAGTATTTGACATAAGTTTAGTAGTGAAGCCATTTTTGAAGGATATGAGATTCATGAATTCCAGTCTGGATGGTGCTTTGAATTCTAAGGTATCAAGACTAGGCAATTTAAATGCATTTTTTTTTTCTAGTTCATAATGAATTTAATCAAATAACATCTAAACTCCAAGAATGTATCTGAAAAATGAAAATAGAACAATTACTGTTTAATTCTTGTGATCATCTAAATAGATAAATAAATTATTGTTACAATTTTCCCATCTCTAAATGAAGCAGCTGCTCTATTTTGTTTTATAGATACCTATACTGGATTGATTGCTGTGAGTATCCTCACATTGGCCGTGTTGGTATGGATGGCTCCAGTCAAACAGTTGTCATAGAAACACAGATATCTAGACCTACAGCTCTTACAATAGATTATGTCAACCATAGACTGTATTGGGCTGATGAAAATCATATTGAGTTTTCTGACATGGATGGATCTCACAGACATAAAGGTTGGTCAGCAGGTTTTTCGGGTGGTTTTTTTGTTTGGTTGTTTTTTGGATATTTTTCAAATTGAAGATGCTGTGCATGTTATGTGTGATTACATAAAACTATATGTAACTGTACATTTTTACAACCTTTATCAATGCATTTTTTTTTTGCTTTTTAATTAATATTTTTAAGGTTGATTTTCACATTCCTTCCCTGTTATGCATATGAATAATTTTTTAAAATGCATCAGTACATGTCTGTGGGGAACAAACATCAAATGAAATCAGAAACTCTAGGAACAGACTCAGCAATCAAAGGCTGCCCTGTCCATTCTGTACTCTGGTGTATCATTGCAACACATCTTCTTGACCAAGTTACAAAGTCAGTGTAATTTGGTCATTATATGTGGAAGGGAATGTGTGGTGTGTGGCGGAATGTGGTTAAAATCAGCCTTTTCTCCAGCCTGAGAAAGCCTGGAAATGCCCATGAGTTACCTCAGCAGGAGTCAATAAGATCAGTATTGCAGATGTAATTTGGGGCTTTCTTGGTAAATGGATAAAATAATAACTTTTGAAATATTTATGTAATGCAGTAATCTTTATCTCTGTGTTCTGCTTCTCACCTGACAGATAATTAAAAGACTAGTATCTTTTATCTATAAAGTTGGTTTTAAGAAGAAAAAAGTTTTACACTATGATGAATAGTTCTCATATTCCAAAGGGTGTAATTAAAGATCTTTCACTTTAATTCAAATATATGAAATAGTATCAGTGTGTTTGGTTTTGGTTTGGGTTTTTTTGTTTGGATTTTTTTGGAGATGAAATAGTGTTACTTGAGCTCCCTTCCACAAGCTTTACTCAGACCTCAGAACTGCTGTTATCCTGGTAAAGCTCCATACGTTTGGGCTTTTTTTAGGTTTTTATCTCATACTGGGTGCCTCCAGGTTTTCACCAAACCAGAGTTCATGAAATAACTACTTTATTTTCAGATTGAAGCTGTGCTCTGAAGTCAGACAAACAAACAAAATTTCTCACCCCTGTATTTGTGAATACTAAGTTATAAATAGATAATGAACCCTTCAGTGACAGTTGCTTGAGGTGGTAGATTGGAGAGACTACAGCAATAGCTATGAGAGCTGTAAACATTCCCATTGATCTCAGCATTAACTTCCACGGTTCTGTAACGAACACAGGACAGTCGTAACCTGCTCACCTAAGCAGTACTTGCCCAGACATAGCCCCGAGTGCCGGCTGGATTCCTGCTGACAGTCTATTTTTCTGACAGATGAAGCAAAGCTCCGTACTCCTCTTGATGTTATTCCTTGTGCTGCTATCCTGCTATTTTGTTCTCATACAATTACTCTCTTACTCTTCTTTCTGGGTGTTTCAAAGGAAAGTGGTAAATAATGGCCAGTGTGTCTCTCTTAGCCCTAACCTGACTGCAGTGGTCAAACCTGTCACAATTTTGTCTTTCAATCTGAAAGTTTCAGAGTTTTTCCTTATCAAGAAAGATCTTCCTGTCACTAAGATAGAAGATATCTGCAAATTTCCAGTCATTGTCTTCGGTGTCCATCCCAGCCTGTGGGGATGGACTCTTGTCTGAGTGGGCAAAATCAGATTCAAATGCTTTTATATTCAGAGTTAATGCCTTCCACAAGGATGTGTATTCTTAGAGAATGAAATCTGTCACAAAGCCGCAGCTGGTCCCGGTGAAGAACAAGTGTTTCATACAACAAATTCTCTTGCTCATTCAACAGAGCACCACCACTGCTAGACTTAGACAGCTGAACGCACTCCTGACTCTGTAAAGAGCATGTCTGACTCCCTGAGTATCGCAGTGAGTCAAGTGGTACGGGATATTCCGTAGACTTTCGTGCCTGACAAGCTTTACTGTTAAAATTTGTGATTGAAAACTTAAAGAATTTGATACCAGTTAAGTACCTGAGGCAAGCTTCAAAAGTGACAGTGACTTTGTGTAAACCTGGAATCACGCCATTTTGAGGACACGGCTGGTTTAAGTACAGATGAGATATAAATATTGAAGCAATAGAAACATGCCTTGGGAGAAACATCCTGAGGTATTTCAGTAACGCAGGAAGATGATTTTCTCCTCAGTTAATGCTGTTTGTCATCTTCTGTCATCAGGAGCTTCACTCAAAATGTGATTATCAAACCAAAATCAAGTTGTAGAAAAGTTTCTGTGGATTAAACAAAGAAGTGATAGAATACTTGGGTCCCTGAATTGAACAAAACATGACTGTAGGTGCCCCAAAGGGTGCTTTGAGAATTTTGCAAAGCTTCTACATAAAGATCAATTTCTTTTTAATCAAAATCTTTTTCCTTCTCCTGGAACAAACTGCCAAATAAAATTTGCATGTCTACATGTTTCAGAACAAGACTGGAAATATTTTTGGAAGATAAAATTTAACCTTTGCAAACTAATTGTTGTAATAAGGGAAACTCAGGGAGGTTTAGTGGTTGGGGTTTAGAAGAAGTGAAACTGTGATCCTTTCTAGCTTTCAGATATGAGAAACTGTAATCTATGTTGATAAGCACTTAAATAAGATCAGTTTCATATCTTGTGATAACTGCTTCTTGGAGACATTGCTCACATGGATTTCATGGTCCATTTTCCTTTGTCACTTTTGACACGCTTTGTATTGTCAAAGTTAACTAAGGGTTGGTTGAATTTGTTCTTTCCTTTGTGTTTTCAAACGGAGAAGAATAAAGGCACAGATACAATGACCATAAAATACATACTCATGGAGCAGAGGAAAATGTCTAAATGGCAATCATGTGTGTGATGCAATTTGAAGTGCTACTTATCATAAGCTAAGTGTGTTTTCATCTTTTTCTGTGACCTTTGAGGATAAGGCCAGCATGCTGTGAGTTTTTTCTGAGAATAAGGGGTTTGGCATGTTAAATTACCTATTACAAAATATATCAGAAAATGCCAGAGAGATTTAACAAGACCCAGCAAATAAGTATCTTGTCGGAATGGGTGTCTCATAAAGAGATATTATGGAAAAGGAGAAAAGGACTGCAGTGTTCTGTGCTCTGTGCTAAACAGAACGATCTTAAGCTAATTATTGTCATGCTGTATGTTAAAGTTTTTATTCCTATCATTGGGACTTTATATGTATTTTGGCAATCTAGATCTTAGCCTTGACACTTTTTTGCAACAACTTGTTTGGGTTTATTTTTTTTTAAAGTATTCTCAAGATTTTTTTCAGGAAAAGAGAACATCTGCTGCTTTTTTTCTTGTAAAATTCCTCTGCGTTTCAGAAGAGAAATAGGCTTTTATAATTGTCAAGAGAGTCCAAGTAAGAACTTTGCAAACATCCTAACTAGGCCAGGAATCTTACAGTACTTGGGAGCTGCTCTTGGCGCTAGGGGCAGCAATGACCTTGCTTATCTATTTGAAGTTTAATGCTTGATTATGTAAACTGTCTTTAGAGCTTAGCCAATTCAGCACTGCAGCGTTCGCAAATGTTATGCGCGGTAAATGATTAAGCAAGCATTGAAGTACTAATCTGGCTAAGCACTAAGCTGGTTTACTTCTGTGAGCTTTAAAAAAAAAAAAATTAAAAAAAAATAAGAATTTGTCAGACTTAACAGCTGCTTTTGGTTCCCACTGCCCAGAAGAGATGCAAGCTTCACAGTTCCCTAGGTATCTGATTGCCTCATGCAGGTTTTCCTATCCTTCGGAGCTCTTAAAACCCAGAGGTGCCTACCGTTTTCTCATTTCACTCTTTGAAGATGAGATTTTCAGTATAATGAAACTATAAAAGTAGAATCTGATAGTCCAGTTTGGAAAGTACAGAAGCTTCTTTGAGCTGAGATTAGTCCTTAACTGTGTCGAGTTCTTTGATGTTCTGTACCGTAAGAACAAAAGTTGAGTGCTTCATTGCTTTGTCTTACAGGGACATGAAAATTAAGCAACGATAAAGTATTGAACCTTAAATGAATTATGTATCCGTAGATGGCTTCTTTAGCTGTAATATAGCTGACAAACTGTCCTATAATGTCCTATAGATTCCCCAATATCTCAATTTGAAGACAGCTTTTTTCCAAACTGGGCCTCTGAGTGCTTACAAACTTCAGGGTTGGTGTACGTATATGCAAGTATCAGGTATAAGGAGTTTCTTTTTTTAAAATTTTAGTAATTTCAAAAGTGCTAATTGTAAGGGCTTTTTAGCTAGTGAGTATTTATATCTGAACCCTGCCACCAGAATTTTGTATAAGAGCAAATCCAGTTATTTATTAAATTGCCCTAATGTAAAATAATCTACTATAGAAACTAATTCCTTTTGTACTTCTATTTTGATTTGTGAAGTCTAAAAAGAGGCTCTCACAGCAGACAAGACATAAGCAGTAGTTCTGATATTGCAATATTTTTTTTGCATCTTTTTTTGAGTCTGTAGAATTACTCATTACAGCCACATCTAATAGCACAAACTGATAATTGCTTTGCCTCCACTATTGCAATCTAGATTCAGTTTTCATAATTGTTCAGATAAAATTCTCCAATTCGTCTTCCTAAATCTGATTATTTTATTTTATTGTATTCTAGCTCTTTTAAAGGATAATATTCAGGAAAAATACACAGAGTCACCTATATTAAAGGCCATTCACACAGTTACATTACTCTAAGGTTCCACAGTCTCCAGTTTATGGAGCCCAGTATATGAAGATTGCCAACAGGTTGGTTTCTGTATCTTCCACTGTTCCTGTGATAATATGTCCAAATTTGGTTAGATTCTAAACCTCTGAAAATAATTTTTCTACATAAAAACTTCCAAACTTGGCAGAGATTCACTGGTAATGTCTATGGAGTTTCTGTATGAGCTGGATGTGCTCTGTGACAAATTTTAAGGGACAGGCATTGTTTTCCTTGAATTTGTTCCAGTCAGAAAGCAACCTGAATAGAGAACATAAAAATACCATTGTGTCATAGTGTCTCCCCCTGTGCATACCAAAGCAAACAAAACTGGGAGGCAAGAGGCGGCCTCTCAGTTTTGATGAAGAATTTTTGACACTCATTTACACACTATAAGTAATTCTACTCCACTAGTGACTTGTATATAGTTGAGAATAATTTAATCACTGAGTGACAGTGTACTTCTCTCTACTACTGTGGAGTAACTGAGAAGTAAACAACTGCTCACAGTGAAATTAACAAGGCCCAAACAATTTCTGAAGTGGGACAATAAAATATTTCAGTCCTAGATTTCATCAGCTGATTTTATTGGCAGATTTTGGAAAATATATTCATCTCTTCTCATTATATCATTATAAGTCCTATCTAACAGCTTTAATACTATAGGTACATTTGTGCCTTAAGATGGTAAAATTTAGTTTTAAGTCGAAATGTCCTGCTTTTGTGATAACACATTTGGAACAATTTTTCTGTGAGTTTATTATACTGACATATTCTCAGTTTTCACAATTTCAGTTACATTTTTTTCCTGGCAAAATGTCCTACCACTTAATGCTAGGATTTGTATCTTCCATAGTTACCCCAGTATGCAGGTATAATGTATATATTACATTTTTGGAGATAAATATGTATTCATGCACATATTGTTCTAAAAAATGTCTGTAATATCATCCTAAAATGTGTTTTTGGTGGTTTGGGTTATTTTCCTGTGAAATATGGCTTCAGTTAGTGTAATGTATTATATGAAAAAAAAAATTTCTGTTTGTTGAGATTGGCAGGATTGTTTTTTTTAAAATAAGTGTCAATTTAGTAAAAGTAATAGTGATTATAAAATGTCTCATCTTTTTTAAAAAATAGTGGTTTAGTGTAACATACGTAAAATTAATTACATCTCTCAAATTACATACTTTCTCACAAGCTTAATAGACAGAATCTTATAGTCATAATTCATTATTAATGTCATTGTCTAAGCACTTAAAATCCTTTATCAAAAGGAGAAATACTAGGAGTAAGTACAATCCAGAAATGAAAACAATATTGTGACATGGTAAATATTATTTTACAGTTGAATGTAAAATGAGGCAGAAATGGAACTACAGGAGTTCAAGTGGAAGATAGGACAGTATGGGCCATCAGGAGAGAGGATCAGCAATTTCCAAGTTTATTAGATTTTGTAGGTTTAATGACTTATTTTCTTCTTACATGTTCTTCTTTGATGCAGTTTCTCTTTGGAAGATTCTTAATTCTTCCTAAGATTTTTATCTTTGGGTCAAGATGTCAGTAGATTTTATTTTTATTTTATTGAAGTTCAACAAGTCAAGAGTTTCAGATAGTGGAATGCCAAATATTTAGTCTACTTTTTGCTTCTGTGTTTTGTTTTTTTGTTTTCCTATAAAATATTGCTTAACAACAATTCATTACCTTTAGCAGAAACTCTAGCTCATGTTTTAGGGAGGAGCATGACAGGTACTTTCATATCTTCTCTTCTTGTAGACTTTGCACAGGGGCATGTCAAGGTTGCTGCCCTTCTGGAAAGGAGGGGAGGGATGGATCTCCTTCTAGCTTGGAAATTTTAATCCAGCTTCAGATTGATCAGAAGCCAAACAGTGAAGAAAATCTAACCTTGGTGGACATGATAGAAGACATATTTTTGTAGTGTTGATTGGTTAGAAAAAGTAAGAATTTTCCTTTTGAAGGACACTTTTTTCTTGACATGTGGATTTTACCAGCTGACAATGAAGCTTGGGTTTTGGGGTTATTTTCCAAATAACTCTAGCTAGAGTATTTACTTTTACTTTGGGAATTTTTTGTTTTCCAGTAAGACCTGAGTGAAATTGGGCTTCATTTCTTCTGTCTGACTTCTTCAGTAAATGTATTTTATACTTAAGAAATCCTAAATGGCATGATTTTCACCCAGGAAATCAAATTAACATCTTGTCTGCGTAAGTAGAGGTACACAGAAAATATAAGGGAAACTAAGTTCACACAAGAGAGAAGTAGACATTTTTATCACGGATGTGACTTATACTATAAACATTTATATTCTTTGATAAAATTAGTACAAAATTCAGGAGACATGCAAATATAGATTTTAATTCTGTCCTTGCTTCTCATACGGCTCCATAATCATATTGTCTCTTACAGAGATATGAGGCTCTCCTTCCCTTAAGTTCATGCAGCACTTTATCTCCCTTTAGCATGTTATCTAATTACCATTTTTATTCGTGTTCAAGTATCTAATATTTCTTTTATTTTCCACTGCTTCTGACCATAGAATCACCTGTGTTGGAAGAGAGCCTTTAGATCATCAAGTCAAACCATAGCCTAACCCTGCCTAGTTCACCTCTAGATTATGTCCTTAAGGACTCCATCTACACGCCTTTTCAATAGGTGACTCCACTACCTCCCTGAGCAGCCTATTCCAATGCTTGACAAACCCTTTCAGTAAAGAAATTCTGCCTGACATCTAACCTAAATCACCTCTGGTGCAATGTCAAACCATTCACCTGAGAGAAGAGATCAAGCCCAACATCTCTGCAACCACCTTGCAGGTAGTTGTAAGGAGTGAGAAGGTCTCCCCTCAGCCCCCAGCTCCCTCAGCCGTTCCTCACAGGACTTGTGCTCCAGACCCTTCACCAGCTTCATCGCCCTCCTCTGGACTCACTCCAGCATCTCAATGTCTTTCCTGTAGTGAGGGGCCCAAAACTGAACACAGTACTAAAGATGTGGCCTCACCAGAGCTGAGTATAATGGAACTATCACTTCCCTACTCCTGCTGGTTACACTATTCCTGAACTGTTGCAAGACCCCACCTTTTTCCATTTTACTACCTACCTTTATTTCTTCCTCCTATTTTATGTAGTTTTCTGATAGACGTGCATTCCTTCTCTTTTCTACTTTTTCATCTTCGTTTTCTTTAGTCAAGCATGGTTTGGGATTAGAATTGAGTGCAGGAGAATCCATGATTCATCTAAAGAACCCACTGAAATACTAGAGGTGACAGTAAAAGGCATGTTAAAGAAGAAGGGGTTGCAAGGAGTCACCCATCTCTGATAGAAGGGGGCTGTGGCAGGAAAAGGAATCCCAAAACCAATTTTTGGGTGTAGTTTTTCTTCAGAATTGTTGAGTTGTTGAATATGCCCCCATAATGCATTTGAATGCACAAGTAAGAGCAACATCTTGAATATCAAAGTAAGTATCAGTTTGTATTATTCTTGAGTAAGATTCTGTTGCTGGCATGAAATGAAGCATTTTTTACTCGTACATGATGCATAGTCCATGTGCTGTATCTGAAAACTGGTATGTATGTTCTGAGACATACTGTATGATAAGCTGTAAGAATCTTGAGTCACTGAAATGACTATTTGGGACTCAGTGGAAGCAGTGAGCTAAGTAATACTGTTCAGGGGACGGTTTATGAAAGGGACTAATGGCATTTCCCACCTCTTCCCTCACACTGTAGCAGCTGCCTGCTGGATGGAGCTTGAGTCGGGTGGTGGTTGAGCAGTTACCTCTTTTCTAATTGAACAACCTCCAGCTGTAGTTGAGATTTCTTCATCTGAGACAAAAGTGTAATCTGCATGGGCTGCAATGGGTTATGGAAGGATTTGATGCTCTGAGAAAGAGTGGGGGGAAAAGCATGTGTAATAAGTACTGGTCTAGACAAATACAGACTGCTAGGTCTGTATTCAGTGGGTTATTGGTCTGCTGCTGGGGTGTTTTCTTATTCCTGCTGAGTGTTTTGAGAGATGGATTTGCCTTCAGTTTACTTCAACCAATATTTGAAGCTTTCAGAGAGGCTACAGGTTGACATTATTATGAGAAGCCTTAAAAGAAAAAAATAAATCTATTGAATACATAGGTAATTCTGCAAAGTAATTTGTACCAAGTGAGTGCAGTTGTCACAGCTGTGCATTAAAATCTGACTATTTGAATTCTCCATGATTTCACTGGTGGAGATCTGACCCTTATGTTGCTGTAATGTAATTTTTTTGTTTAACAGAATACGTTACTTTCTTCCAAATGGATTGTCAAATTGACATCTTGATTAAATGTTTTCAAATAGGTGATGGAGGGGAAGCAGAGGTTCTTATCACTCACCACTAACCTGGCTGTACTTTGAATTTGCAGAACATATTCCATTTTCACAGTGCTCACCAACGAAAGGAGAGCAATTAGTCTTGCTTTCTTTGTTTAAAACTGTGATTCACACCATAATGTGTGCTGTGAGGTTAGTAATTAGTATTGCGATTTATAACTAATGTATGTCATTTATGAAGAGGTAGATCAGTAATGCAGCTGAGGTTCTCTGGAAGTTAAAGGAAAGACTGAAGAAAGTGGGTGTTTCTGCTACATACATTTATGATAAATCAGTAGCTGTCACTGCCTGAAATTTTGGAAAGCTTGAAACACTGATGTCTTCAAAGGCCAAGATAAAAAAAGCGTGAGAGACTATTTTACTGTTCCATTAGAAAATAAGATGTAAAAATTCCTTCACAGTTTTGTGGTTTTGGCTTTGGGTTTCTGTTTTTTTGGTCATTTGTAGTTGATGTGAAATGTGGATTTTGTAACATATTACGTGTCAGTACTTCTGATATTCCAGTCTTTGTAATATAACAGCAGTTAAAGAAAAATAATACTAAGCTATGATAGAACTGTTCCTCAAACAGTGAAGTAAATCAGAATCAGTTGCCATTGAGTGCCGTGTTTTCTCTCAATCTTTGCACATATATCAACTGGAAGAAAAGACATTGAGTTTTATGGTCACATTAGAAGAACTTTTATATTTTTATGGTCAACTTATAATTTTTTATGACAAATAGCTGCATCCACTGGGACTCTGTGTTTTACTTTACATATATTTTTATTTACATTTATTTATTTGTACTGTTTTATTGAACACAGTCCATTAATTTCTTCCTTGATAGATTTTTTTTTAATAATATAGAGGAAATTTTATAGTCCCATCAGACTATATATATGTGTGTGTGTAGCTTTTACAGTTATAAACAGGGCAAGCTTCTGCAAGAATTAGATTCAGGTTTGTGTTGCTCATTACTTAATGAAAAGTTACCTTTAATGCAGAAGCCCATTAGAATTATAAAGTTACTCAGAAATCATGGCAGAACAAACTAAACCCTAGTCTACGAGTGTTTAAACCTTTGAAACTGTGCCAGTAGTGGAAAATTCAGGTTTTAGAAACAGATACACTCTTTTATACTTCTTTTAAAGAATGTAAAGTATATTTTACATTGTGTTTGATATTGTGGGTGGTTTTTTAAGATAATTGGAAGATTTAAGCTTCTAAGCCTGTTGCTTACAGAATTTGTTTTAAAATATAAAATATATTTGAGTCAATGAACAGTTTCCTGAAATGTGTTACTCTACCTGTAGTATTTAATGTTTTACACACATATAAATTAGCTTCCCTATTAAAAAGGTGTGATGGCATCTTGAATCTTCTTCAGTTCATGAATATAAAGTTTCATCTGGGTTCTGATGTATGTGTACTGTGTTGAAACCAGGATGAATCGTATGGCAACCTGCAGACATACATACAAACCACAGTAAGCATTTACTCCTACATCTCTGCTCAGGGTATGGTGTTTACTTGTAATTCCTGCATGGCCAAAAAGAGGAGGACTGCTAGACATATTTTTTGTTGCTGGGGAATAATAAAGACAATCAAAAGTAATCTTCCTATGTAAATCCTCTTCATGTGCATTTAGTCTTTTACATGCCCATTTATTCTCATTTCAATCTTAACTGTGATGAGAATAAAAGAAAACAAACAAAAAAGCATATTTATTTTATTTAGAAAGACTGGAGTCGTGTCTTTGACATCTTTAATTTGATGTCCAAAGTAGCAGCAAGGCTCATAATTTATACAAGCAGTTATTTTTTCCAGAACTCAACCAAAAGTAAAATAAATAGCTTTATGGATAGCTTCAGGGTTTTGCTCAGAAGTAGCAGTTTCTCTTTCTGCTCTTCCTCCCTGCTTCTTCTGTCAGCCTGGTTTGGATTTCTCATTAGAATCTGTCCCTTAAATCAGGGGGGAATTTCCTGACATTTTCCAGATGTACCTAAAATTCCTGCTTTAATTTTTGTACTCTGCCACAATTGTATGACGTAGAGACTACACAAAAGCTTTCCATAGCAAATGCTTGTAATCTGCCCATATACCTAAGTCCCCGTATCTAAAGAGGACACTGTGGATTGTACCTAGATGGACTCAAAATCCTGTGGCAAATATATTAGCAGAGTACAGGAGGTAAATGACTTAAATTCCATGGGGTGACTGGAGAGAGCAGCAACAGAGGAAGTCAGAATGAGTCCTGGTTTTCAGAGAGCTCCTGAAATACTGGACAGTGTCTCAAACCAAAATGTCTTTCTTACCGAGCATGCATGTACACAGGTCTTTAATTAACAGTTTTGGAATAATTAAGAATTTTCATTTCCTTTTTCCAAATGTCATGAATCTCTACATTTTATGATTCCTTAATTACAGTAATCTGGTGGTAAGCATAAGATACTACACTTAGTATTCCCATTTAATAATTGTAATAAAGCATTTTAAAGATCTCTAAATCTATGGATTTCTATAAATGAAATTTATAGAGATGCATGCCTTTTCTGGAACAGTATAAAGTTGAATTCGTTGTTATCAAAGATGTATTCAGAGCTTAAGGAATCTGTCAAGAAGATTGAAGGAAAATCACCCATGTGAAGCAAAAGGACATTAAAAAGTGGTAATGACTGGCATTTGCCTGCTTAGGCTTGGTGTTTTCCAGAATCTGGGAGGTTTATCTTTCTGTTTCTTCTGATAAATCCAATGATAAGAAAATGAGGAAAGAGGAAAAAGAATCAGCATAGTGAAAATACCTGTACATACAATTTCTGTATTGGCTTTTTTTAGACTTAATCTGTTACTTTGGTGGAAAAACTGATAGTAATGGTACTTGAATTCTGGCCTTTCTCACTCAGAGGAACAGGATAGCAACAATTATCATGGGGAGGCATTCACTTCTAGATGGCAGACTCTCATTTCACAATGTGATTCTACAAATAAGGGAAATTATAATTTTTTTCTCGAGGGTTTTTTCTGTACAGAACCATGGCAAGGTTGCCTACATTCTGAGTGCAAATATTAAGATTTCTTTGCACTTTGAGAAGTTTCTCAGAAATGTTATGCAGCTCTTTAAAAGAATATCCCACTGTTATTTCAGTATGATGGCTATGCTATGTATAAACATGGAAGAAGGGAGGTTTCCTTGACTTTGAGTATGGTCTCCCCTACACTGGAGTTCACTGTCGACAAGACTATCTTATGTATAAGTGAATTTGCCCAGTTGTTTTTCCATATATTCAGTATCAGTCATCAGTTGTCAGTAAATTATGGAACGTTCCATCTGGAATTTGATATCTTCCTGCTCTAATTGAGTGCACTGCAATTAGAAAGATAAAGCTATATTCATCTAAGAATGCAAGGTAAAGGTGTTAAGGACATACTGTTTAAAATTGGCAGTCTCATCTGCACTGATCTGCTTTTTCATTTCTATCAGTTATTAGAGTGATTCAGCAATTAAAAGTTTATAATTTACAAATTGTAATTTACAAATTGACCATTGCATTCAGATATGTCCTGTGACATTTATTATTGCAGCTATATACATTTAAAAAAACCAAAAAAAACTAACAGTAAAATAAAAGATACTCCAAGGCTTTTTATTCCTTTCTGTCCTTCCACCCTTTTTAAAATGATGCTGATTCATGATTTTGTGATACTGTAACAATGGGATATTATCATTGCTTTGTGTAATTTATTCTTTGTAATTGCATGGTTGGTTATACTAGGAATTAAGCAATAAGCCCTCTTACTGCTGTGTTTGTTTTAATGCAAAACTCTTTTTTTCCCTCTCGTCTCTCTTGTCAGTATATTTTGGAAAAAAATCCCAAACTATTAATTGCCTTAATGGGTGTTAAATATATGCATCTGAAGATGTATTACCTCACATTTTGGGTGGTTTGTAATATCTCTTAATCCCCCGAAACCGCAAATTAATACTGTCCTTCTGTAACAAATAGGTTAAGTTATGTCTGTGTTATATACTACTTTAAAACTTGACATGTCATTGGTTTGGAATCTGGAGGTGATTTTTGTTAACTGAAATTCTTTCATTTGTCTTAACACTGATTGGGCCAACTAATTCTAAGGAAGCAGAGCTCACACCCCATCCATCTTTATCGTAACCGGTAATAAAGAACCCTCTAGGCTTGACATATTGTCATGACAATTATTCTCAAGACATTATATAGCACTTGTATCTGTCAACTCATGCAGTATGGAATATTTTAACTGGCAGGCTTCCAAGAGTGAACATTAATCTTAGCATTTCTTCTTACAGTCCCTAATCAAGATATTCCAGGGGTGATTGCACTAACATTGTTTGAAGACTACATCTACTGGACAGATGGGAAAACCAAATCACTCAGCCGTGCCCACAAAACCTCTGGATCAGACAGACTATCGCTGATTAACTCATGGCACACCATAACAGACATCCAGGTGTATCATTCTTATAGGCAACCTGATGGTAATTATTCTTTCCATGCTTGCCATGCTGCATGGTCATTTATTTCACTTGGTGGCTAGTTGCTGAGTTAATGCAAGTTCATTAATCTGCAGTGATTTATTTTTATTTATTTTCTATCAAATTGTGGAAGTTTTCAAATTAGCATTCTTAAAGATGAGTCTGTTATTAATTTTCTAAGTATATCCAGTATTAAATAATTGTTTGCTGGTGATAACTCAATGAGGGTGCTTTAAAATTAACCCAGATACTGACTGGAAGTACAGAGCTGTTAAGTTGCATTACAGTACAAGTTACCAGTTATCAAGATGAGAACAGTGTGTTATGAAAACATTTAACCTTATTATTTGAAAAAAAAAAAAGCAAGTGTTAATAATACAGAAGAATACTGTTATTTAGAAACTTGCTGGGCTGAGGGAATGTCAGAGAATGTAGGCGTTATGATTGTTTCTGATCTCCTGATGTCCCTGTATTTGAATTGTAAATGAGTACAATTTGGCACTTGACCTAGATAAGCTAAATTTATGTCTCATTATTAAAAAAAACCCCACCACACAACCAAACCCTAGTGCTTTTTTCTTATTCTTTCAGCACTGTATCTACATCCACAGTAATAATTAATTTTGCAGGCAAAAGAGAATAGCTTAAAGGCAAAAGGAAAAGGTTGCATGTTACTTTTTTTTTGAGAAATTCCATTGTAAAAATAGTATATGAAATACATTTTTCTTCCTCTGTAAAGCAGGAACCCTGAAGTATAATGAAATAATAGGGACTGATATTCTTTCCCTATTCTGTCCATAGTGTCCAAACATCTGTGCACAGTCAACAATGGTGGTTGCAGTCATTTATGCCTTCTAGCCCCTGAGAAGATGTATACTTGTGCCTGTCCCACCAATTTCTACCTTGCTGCGGATAACAAGACATGCTTATCAAACTGCACTGCCAGTCAGGTAAGCACATATGTATGGAGGGGAAAGTGTGTGGGGATTATATTTTGCGGTGTTTCCACCTTCTTTTAGGTAATGAATGCTGGTGCCCATGAAATGTGGAAGCATCAGGCAAAGGAGCTGGAAACTACGTAACTCATGGGTGCATTTAAAGTGTTTCATCTTTAAGGCTATTAGTTGAAAATAGACTTGTAAATGCCTGATTTCCAGAGAATACAGAACTTGTTCCCTTACAAATGTGGATGTTTCTGCCACTAGAACAAATACAGCGAATAAAACCATAAAAATTGCTTTGGAAAAAACATGTATATAAAATATGAAACCTAAAAATACGAAGTGTATATAACAATGATTTAGGGGTATTCATGCTAGATAGGGTTAAATTAAAAACAGTCTAGTAGCTAAAATGCAATTGGAAGAATACACAATTAATTAACAATTGCATCAGTTAAAATATTGTATTCTTTATGGGAGGTGGATTCCCTAGTACTCGAAATAAATATTTGGTGGGTTTTTTCTTAAAATATTAAGTAGATTAGGTAGAACATGCTGATTCCTTATAAGAAAGAAATAAGACTTTGATAAAAGTCTTTGTCTGTTCTACCCAGACAATTGGTAACAGTACTTATGGCCTTTAAAAGCTTTCTGACAGCCCAGTTTTTCTAGTAGTCCAGTTTTATTATATGTATGCTAATGACCTCTTAGAGTGTTCTATGCCATGATGTCTTTTGTCTGTGCTCATTAAGGAAAAGATTTTACTTGAACTTTTTTAGGGAACAGTGGTCACATTAATAAATTACGTGCAGTTTCATTCAAGTAATAGTGTTAGTTCAGAAATCATCCCACTATCATCTTCTGTTCCCTGTTTGATGTGACTTTACTTCATTTGTATCTTGTATGTTTAGCTTGTTTCTTACTTTCCACTAAGTGATCAAAAATGTGTAAAAAAACCTTGTAAAATGAGAAATTTCTTACCTGTTTCCCCCTCTATATGGCTTCTCAAGTTTCTTTGGTTAAAAAAAAACCAGTGATTTTTCCTTTCTTTAAATTTTCTTTAAATGTCACTGGAAGCTTATTCCACCGTGAACTTCTGTGCTAACAGTTGTTTGAGTGGCTCTAGTCCTTTCTAAATTGTTCATTGTTAGACTGAATTAAAGGCTAACATCACATCCTGCATCCTCCAGTAGCATATTTTATGGCTTTTGGGTTCTGTAAGAGGGAGACGGGGGTTAAATAAAAGAACCTGCCTCACACAGTTACAAGTTGACTTTGGTTGTTAGTCATTTTCTTCCAATTTTGCAATCTGTTTACTCTCTGGTAATTTGTCAGTCTAATGACATCAGATGCAGGGATCAGTGGCAAAGAAAAAAATACTTTGCCACTTAATATTTTCCACTTATGCTGTAAAATCAAAGCTGTTCCTATGGTGCTCTTGACAACATGTCCACTGTTAACCTTTCTGAAAAGTACTTGGATGGCTGATAGGCTGGTTTTACTGCCCTGCAGGCTTTCAGATGTCTTTTGAGGGCTAATCCGACGTGAGAAATCTTTTAGTACAAACTCATCAGATTCTGGAACACTAATACATCATTCAAGGCCGTCTGAGGCACACCCTTATGACTTTGACCCCCAGTTTTGCATACAGACAGGCTCCCCAGTTTAGAAAGGAGCATTGTCATGCAGAGCATAACCACATCTAAGGATCAGCACCCATCTCCCGGAGTTATATTTGTAATGTCAGTTTGACAGCCTGAAGTCCCTTGCGGTGAGCAGGATGAGGCCAGCACCTTAAGCAGCAGGGACACTTAAGTTAGCACATAGGAAAAAAAACCCAAAAGCAAAGAGAATTACCTCTGTTTGTCCCCTACATTTGGAGACCTTCCGCTGAGCTACTCTGAGATCCATACCTTGGTGGAAAAGTTGAACAGTTCGGTGTCGCTGCCTGTTATGCAGCAGGTCCCTCAATGGGGCATGAGAACGTTGGAGCTCCAATTATAGGTCCCACTACATAAATGGCTGTGAAACCTTAAATTTTCTTGACAGGAAAGCTAAAACTGAGCTAATACACCAAATTTAATACACCTTTTAAATACAGTTTTATTGAATAATCAATGATTTTTAAAGTGTGAAGAAATAAAAAAGTTATGCCTAGTTCCAGAAAATAAAGTATCTTGTGCTTCTAAACCTGTCGGTTTCCTTCCTTTCTGTGCTCCAGGTAGGAGAAAGGAACATTTCTTGAAAGTTGGTGATTATACAGATTTTTCTCCCTAGCATGAGTCACGCACTGAACTCTAATTTTAGTTTTATTCTGAGAAGAATTGCATCAAGTAATTCCACTTTTTGTTTTGCTTGTGTTCCTCTTCCAGTCAAAACTATGTACAATGTTGTCTGAGTTCAGAGTAAAGGCATTGCCAAGGACTTGCAAAAGATGTTTTGGGGTTTTGTATAAATATTTTATCCTTTTGAAAGGTTGGAAAGCCTAGCTTCTGTTTTTCTCATTTAATTCAAACAACAGAAGCAATACTGTATACAAGTATAATGTTAAGGGCCTTTTCTGTAACTGTGGGTGTTTTGATTTATCTGGACAAATATATTAAGTCTGCTTCAACAGCCCACAAAGGCTGTTAAAGAATTGAAGTGGTTGTTTAGAATAAGATCTTAAAGGATCAAAATCCTGGAATGCAGCAAAATGCAAAGAGCGATTTATGTCAGGGGCACTGTAAGTCAGCATACATATGTCTTGGAAGTGCAGTGATTTCTATCAGTGGGAGTCTTGGTGCAAAACATCTCTGAAAAAAGAATATTTGAAAAACAACTTTATTAAATTAACAGCCAGAGTTGATTAATGGAATGAGGACTTAAGAAGAAAATCTAATTTTTCATAAACTGCACTGTTTCTGATTTAAAATAAATGAATAAACGCTCCAATCAAAGTTTTTCTTACTCCTTCCCTTCTTTTTACAGTTCCGATGCAAAACCGACAAATGCATTCCCTTTTGGTGGAAGTGTGACACTGTCGATGACTGTGGAGATGGCTCTGACGAGCCTGAGGAATGCCGTAAGTGCATTCTGAATTTGGAACCCAGGCTTGTCAGCAGAGTTCAAATCGAATAGAACACTTTACAGATGTTAGGGGGGTTGTGGGGTTTAGTGAGGGTTTTGTTTGTACCTCTGTTTTCTTTTCCCTGCTCTCTGTCAGATTCACAAAGGTTGCAGGCTCTTGTTGGTCAGTCTGTAGAAGATTTTCATTAACTCCCATGTACAAAGGGTTTTTTAAGATCTTTGGAAAAGCCTAAGAACAGCGTTTTTCATGTTTAAAGCTTGTACTTGGTCCCAGTTACTATTTTTTAATAAACATTTTTATTTTAGACGTAATTTCTGAGGTTACTCATTTCTATGTACAAATAAAAAATTCTGCCAAAAATGTTTATTTTATTTATGTGTATAATACAAATGTGGAATTCTAATCTCATTTACTTACATTTCATTGCAATTAAACAAGTTTAGCCCCACATTACTATTGAGTGCAACTTCCCAAACATGTTCTGTACGTGATTGTTACTCAGATTCTGTCTGTTTTTCACGATCTGTACTATATAAATATATTCATGGTATGATTTTATAAATATTGTCAAAGTAAAGTTTGAGGAGTTAAATCTCACCACTCTGGTATGAACAGCTTTATACAATGAGAATTTTTCTTGTGTCCCGTGTAACTCGGGCACGCTATCCTGAAGGTGGTGCAGACATCGTGTAGTTGTCAATAGCCTCCCATACTCCAAAGAGTAGGTCATTGTTGTATTCCCCTGTTGAACTGTAGACAACTGGATGTCAATTATGACACTTTTTATCATCCCCAAGGATGGTTCCTGACTGTAAATTCACTTGTGAGAGAAGTACCTTTTTAGTGTACGGGATTCCTATAAAGTAATAGCTGTCGATGATGCTATGTTACAGTCCCTGTCACTGAGTACTTTAATACTTATTATATTAATTTACATAAATGAGAAGATTCTTGCCTTCTTCCCTCAATCTTAAACACACAAAATGCTGTACTATGTGTTTTACAGTCTTCCAGTTACAGTTCAACTGATTTATTACTTCTTTTTGTATTGAGATCTATCACCCACATCTTTACAGTTTTATAATTAGTTCTCTTTCTGCTGCAGAGGCCTTTGAATCAAGCCTTAATATAAATCTTCTACATAAGATTATATCCTAAGCTACACTGTGTTTTATAAAATATGACTATAGAGGTGCATATTGCTCACTCACTCAACGACAGTGGCTGTGGAAGGAACGATGTTACACCTTTCATAGGAAATAGAACCTAGTTTCTTACTTGCAGACTTGAACTCAAGTGTTTAGATCCTAAATTGCAAGTCTCTGTTGAGCTGATAGTAAACTTCAACCTGTGTTGATGTGAACTGCTGAGTATGATGTGAAATAGTGAATGTTGATGCGACAAGTGATGATGCATTGCACTCTGTTAGTAAGATGGAACTATAATTTTGCAAATCTAAAATCTCAGACCTTGAAATTAATATTACAATAGTGCATGTATATTTTAGTTACTAATATCTAATAAGATTGAGACTATCCAGGCAGATACAAAGGTTTATAAGTTCTTTTGATTAGTCTGTAATGGAAGTACAACATTACTGGCACTTTAACCCTTCCTCTCATAGTACTGATACACAGGGTTGTTTTTTTTTCTCAGCTGAATTCAGATGTCAGCCAGGACGTTTTCAGTGTGGAACTGGACTTTGTGCTCTTCCAGCCTTTATCTGTGATGGAGAGAATGATTGTGGGGACAATTCTGATGAACTGAACTGTGGTAGGTGCTTATATTTATTGTAGACTTCAGAAACATGCTAAGCTGAATTAAATGCCATGCTTTAAATTCTGTCAAGAAACAGATATTATTTTATTCTTTTACCTTTTAATTTAAAATCTTTTAATCTTTAACCTTTAATGTTTTTAACTTGTTATTTTATTCTTTTAATTTACAGATACACACGTGTGCCTGTCAGGTCAGTTTAAATGCACAAAGAATCAGAAGTGCATTCCAATAAATCTGAGATGCAATGGACAGGATGACTGTGGGGATGAAGAAGATGAAAGAGACTGTCGTAAGTTATTTTGCTCCAACAACTGCAGCTTGTTTTAAACAAGAAACTGAAGTAAAATATGTAAAATAATATAAATGTCTCTATGTAAAATGATAGGAGGAATGTGCAAACCAGTTAATTCATGGGACTGTTTGATGTAAAATGTTTCGTATACAAGAGAACAAACTAAAACATCATTTATTAACTTCATTTTTTAAAGTCATTGCAAAGCAGACGGGTGTGCAAACAATTAATTTCAAGCATTTAATTGGGTTCCTGACTCAGACTGAAACATCCATTTTATTCTTAACCACCTCACAAATGACTCATCTTCTTGGGGCTTTCATCTGTCGCGCCTTGCAGCAACGCATTTCAGTGGAAAAAGATACGTTTCTGCATCTTTTTTTTGGAAAAGATCCATAGGTCCTTCTACATTCTTTTTCATTGATGGAGTTTTCTGCCTTTTCTGTTCCCTTTCCTCTACGGACTTCTTCATTAATTTGTCTGTGTAACTTCATTTCCATTTACTCAGCTTTTAATACATCCCTTTGTAAATTCATTTTCACTCCATATTTCCTAGATACAAGTATAGAAAATATTTTGACATTTAGAATGGAAATGTATTTAATTGCTTGTGCCTTTGATCATTTTATAATTAAATGGTGGTGCTCACTTGAAATACATCTATCCTTCACTCAGTTCATTGTTCAGATGCACTGCTGATCTAAGGTGCTCTTTCCTGTTTGCTGAATATGCATTTTCAAGGTTTGCATATGCTGCATTTCTGTGAAGAATGTGGCCATCTCCAAGGGAAGGGTTCCTAACTATACAAAGGCTTTGTTGATGATTGTGTTTAATGGCCATCTTCCAACCAGCTCAGCAGAGTGATAGCCTGTTATAATAGTAACAGTATAATATCTTGGTTTGCATGGTACATTTCTTTAAAAGCTGATTAAGTGGGCTCAGGTAACTCCCATGGAAGATAGGAAAGAGTGGACTTTTGTTATGCACATGGCATATGGAAGGTTCCTGAAACCTTGAGGTGTAGCTGACAGAAATGACATCAGAGCAGCAGAGACTGCTGAGCTGCAGTGCTCAGGGACTGTGGGAGGGATAGGGTCAGGATCAGCAGTCGTGGAGTTGAAAATTTCCGAGGGATTAGTGGGGATAGGACAGTGTGCTGTGGCATAAAGCAAGCTTTTGAGTCGTCTGAAGCTCAGCCATCAACCCACCCGAAAAGGCACAGTGGGGAGTGGGGAAGGTTAATTATATACATTTTTTTTGTTTCTGTTCAGTCTTACCTAGACTTTATTAGTTTCTCTCTTAAAATAAGTTATGAATGCTAGTGGCTTCTGAGAACTCTTCAGTTAGCTTGGGGACATCATGAAAATGGGAGGTTTTAAGTGTGTCTACCACAAAGTTCATGTTGACTTGGGCTCCTGTCGCAAGACTGGTAACAGATGAGATGATTGACTATTCTGTTCTAATTTCACCAGACTAGGATTTATAAAATACAGGCTTTATTTTCCATCTCTACCTATTTTTTGTTTTCTATATCAAGTGACCTTGAAAAGGTCACATTTCATTCTTAAGGCATGCCATCACTAAAATGGAGGTAATTATGGTGGTCTTCAGTATGAAGCACTTTCAAGCCCCTTGGTGAGGGACTTCTAGCTGAGAATCAGTACTGGTTTTTATAAGTATAGTTAGCAGCATAGCCAAGTCTAAATGCTTTTTAATTCCGGCACTGTAAATTTATGTATGGAAACATGACCCTAAAAGAAATAATATACCATCTTTTAAGAAATATAGAAATTTTCATCTTGCCAAAACCAAAGAACAAGAATGATCATAGCAAGGAGTAAATTGCTTTTCAAAAGGGAATGGAAAGTTTGTTAAAAACCTTATGGAGTTCACTAGGTACAAGTGGGACAATTATTCATGGGGGGAAACATCATGAGAAGATAGGTTTGGATGTTTTCCACCTATGTTCAATTCAGTTTAGAAAAATTTTGAGGTTTTAGTACATATGCCTATCTCTAAAGAAATCCTTATGTATTTATTCACAAATAAGTTGCTCACAGTGCAATCCAGATATATGCCCTTTATTGATCTTACCTCTATGCTCTTAGCTATGAGAGTTTAAAAACCAGCAAGATCTGGCATATATGCTGGAGTCTGTGTAGAATTATGTGAGTGCCCTGAGGATCTTTTCTGTTTTCAAGTGGCTATTCTAAAGTTAAAAGCAGTTAAGCTTTACCTTAAAGCATCCTGAAAGAAGAGGATGAAGTTTAGCTACATGTAATCCTTATCTTGTAGGAATCATTGAAAAACTTTTTCTAGTAAACTAATAAAGCAAAATAATACTCACACTTTTCATACCATTTACCCATGGTCTCTTTTAGCAGGGAGTGCAGAATTTCATCAAAATTGTACATAATTTTGATTACCTTTTTGATCAAAGCACTGAGAGATGTCTTAGTCCTTCAAACTAACTGACTTTCAGAATTGATAACTGGTGGTTTAGGTAGTTAGGAAAACCCCAACCTGACTACTTTTTACTGAAATGGTTTGATTGTATCAATGTCAAGTCTATTTGTTAAGAGTCTAATAGTTTGACCATTTTATATAAAACAGCATGTAAAAAGCAGACGGAACTATAAGCAATATAAACCTGAATGCTGTTTTCTTAAAAATGCCTCTTAAGTAATGCAAATGATAATTTATGAATTTTGAGTACTTAATATTTTGTTCTTTAAAACTTCTATTTTGAATATTAACACAATTTTGTAGTTTTAATTTGGAATCCTTTTATTTAAAGCTGAAAACAGTTGTTCTCCAGACCATTTCCAGTGTAAAACAACAAAACACTGCATTTCTAAGCTATGGGTATGTGATGAAGACCCAGACTGTGCTGATGGATCAGATGAAGCTAACTGTGGTGAGTATGCCAGTAATTTTCAACTGCAGTTTGACTTTTTTTCCTAAAGTAGCCAAAGGAAATAGTGATCTCAGTATGTCCTCTTTCAATGTATGATAATACCTATCTGATAGGATAGCTGTGTCTATCTCATACAGTTCTTGTAGAATGGTAATCATTATATGAACAGGCCATGAACTTCATATTATGCTGTTACTTTATTGACAAGGAGGTGCAAATGAGTATCTAACTTGGAATATAGTGACATTTGTGATCTTGCTCACAGTATTATCCGGTTTCTGTCAATTTATTTATCATACTTCATTGCTCCTGGAGCTCATAATCAGTAAAAAAATGTTAGTTAAGACTGGCTGCATGAATGGGTCCAAAGCAGATCCCAACTTGACGTGACCAACTTTTGCTTCTGTCTGTGAGCTCCAAGGAGTTATGCACCCTAACACACCACCCAACAAACTTTGTGTCCCCATCGGACTTCTGCAAGAACTCCTGATGCTTCTGAAACTCTTCTGTATAGTTTGAGGAGGCAGATCCTCTACAGAGAAGATCAAGGATAGAATTGCACCATTACCAAATGAAGCCCTAATTTCTGTCTGCTTTGTCACAGTATCCCAAAGCAGAGCGTTCTTCACCACTGAGGCAGATTTTTTACAACACAAGTGCTCTTAACACAAGAATTTCTTTCAATTTTTTTTTTTTTGTTTTTTTAAGATTCATTGTTGGATCACAACGGTATCTCTACAGTTTTAACATTTCTCATTGACAGAATAGATGAACTGGTGGTATTTCTGCAGAAACAGAATTATTTTATGAAGACAATACTCATAGAAAGTTGAAAATACCCAAACCATTTTCACATCAATTTATATATGATATTGGTTTCTATGCCTGCTATTCATCATCACCTTATCACTCGGAAAGAAAAGATCATACTGTATAGTAGGAGTAGCTGTTCTCAGTCATTGCTTGCATGGTTGGAAACAACTGAATCAGCTTTTTTTGCTGTAAATGAATGTAAATAATAAATACAATATCCCACCTGGGAAATGAATTACAGATAATCAGATTCAAAATAAGTGGATCAGTATTACTGGAAAATCATTGGACCTGGATATCAATTCAAGAGCTGCACTAATCAAGTATGGAAAAACGTGGAAATTTCAAGATAAGTCTTTAAAGGAAAAGATAGAAAAATGTTCTGAGGTGGAAGAGAACAGGAAAAAGAATTGTACAAAACATTTAAAGCTCACCATTATTCATCCACACATCAATAAATGTATAATAAAACACGAGTCTGGAAAAGTTTATACTACCACTGGGACAATAGAGTAACAAAATTACAGGCTGTAATCAAGAGCAAAGCACTGAGACAGCCAGATTTCCATGGATATGTTTCAAGAATTTCACACAAGCCCATATATGAAAATGTTGGAGCTGGTGAATATGCCTAGGAAATTGAACTCTTCCTCAACGCTGAAAATCCAAGACCATCTGAATATCTGTGAGGCAAATTAATTCCATTTCAGCCAGACCAAATACAGTTGTGAAGGGGAAACTAATTAACCGTATCACCTGGAGAGAAGTTTGTAAAGTTTTCATAATATGCTGCCACAAGGAGTGCCACAAGGAATTCCACAGCTCAATTATGTACCTCCTGAAAAAGCACCCATGTTTTTGTTTTAAATCTGCTAGCTGCATATGATGCTTTTAGATTTTGAGTTGGAAAAAGCAAGATCTATCCATATTCACAGTCTCTGTGCTACACACGGTTATGCACACCTGGAACAAGGATGACAAGAATGTGATGGGTTTATTCACATATAAATTTTACATCATTTTAGCAATTGAAATATGTTTAAATGACCTTTTTATAGCAGCAGTTTTTACATGGTTTGGTGGTCTTAGTTGTTTTGGGGGGGGGTGCTTTTTTTAAAGATGGATGTTTTTATGAACAAAGTTTGATAGGATTAATTTGAAAAACTGCAAGCTGAATATACTAAAGATCTGCATGTATAGGGGCTAATACTAACTTGTTATCACCTATATTTCATTTTTAAAATGCTTGCAATGCAGAACTTGTATAAAGGGTAATCTCTTTTTCCTTTAAGTGCTTCATAGTCATGTCTATTTTCCTACTGTGTGTTACTGGAGATATTATACCAAGTTAATTTTTTAGCAGTAGTCTGAATGTCTTTAGTCTTCCCTTGCTTACTTTCCAACTCAGACAACTGAAGTAGAGTAAGGTGTGCTTATTAATGAGCATACAGTATTTTTCAAAGAACAGTAAGTAGAGTTAATTGATGCTTTCTGCCCTGGTAATTAAAGAAGCCTTTGGATTATGTTAGTCCTTGCTCACAACTTCAGTACTTTACATCACAAAAGGCCCTTTTTGAGTTAGACTCTAAAGAAAACTCAGCCTGTTCTCAGAAGGTGATTATGATCTTCTTTAAAGGTTATATGTATTTCAGGTCTTTATTAGCATAGTGTGTCAATATTAGTTTGAGTGCTTTCTTCTTCCTCACATTTTAAATATTAATTTTATTTTTAGCCTAAAGAATCAAAGTAGGATTTTTTGTGACAATAAAGAATATGTTCTTTGAGACATTTGAAAGATTCATATTATAAACTTAAACTTCCTTCAACAGGCTAATCATTTCCTATACCCAGCATCAGTGACAGCCTGCTGGTACTTGATCAAATCATTTGAGACTTGAACTTTTGCAAAGCCACAGAAACAAAATACAGGAGTGCCTTTTTTGGGGGAGGGATGCAATATTTTTGTTTTCTAATTTTAATTTTTTTAAGTGCTTGCTAAAGCAAATATTTGAAATGATGTGATAGAAATATAAACTTGTCTTGAGAAACATCATAGGCAAAAAAGGATTTGGGGGGAAAGCTGACATGCAGGCACAGAATAAGGAATGAATGCAAAAGCCAGTATTTACCAAATTCTTGAGTGCACACAAGAGAACTGCAACACCATTTATCTCCACCTTCTTGATATCCAAATGTAGTTTTGTTTCATCTCTCTAGTTCAAGAATCACACCTAAAACAAAGGCCCAAGCAGCAGTGTGGTCCATAGCATCAAATCTAATTATGGTCCTTTCCATGTCACAGGCAGCAAAAGCAGGTTGATTTAAGCTAGTGTTTCAGTCCTTCCTCATTCTGTCAGTTATTAGAACTCTGCAAGTTGTCATAATAGCAGTGTGAATTCTGAACTGACATGCTGTGAAATAGCCTAATGGAAATTTAAAAATTTTATATTGAAATATCATCACAGTGACATGTACTTTTAAGTCTGTTGTTGAGGTTTTTTACAAAGCAAACCTTCCCCCCCCAAAGAAAATGTCACTGATAACTTTCTAATTTACTTCATTTCATTTTAGTCCTTAGAACCTGAAAGAATTACTGAAGAAATAAAAAATCTAAATAAAACACAGAGGCAGCTCCTTGTTGTTCAGGATGTTCATGCATCTCCATGAGGCTGCCTACAATGCTGTTCTGTAAATAGGAAAGCTCATTGAAAATATGCTGCATGAAGGAATCAATCCCAGCTTAACATTATGTGCTTTATAATGTTTTACTTCATATAAGCAGACTCCAAGTCCAAGATGTCAGAAAATGACAATGTAAATCAAAATGCAGAGGTTTCTCTTTGGTATGATTAGTCTTGAATTATACGTAAAGATAAATTTTGAGAAATATATATTTTTTATTTCCTAGAATAAATATTATTGTAGCTACTGGGATCTGAATCTCCAGTTCAACCTAGTAAAATCCATAGTACCCTCACTTCAAAATAATTTATGATCACTTTCAAATTGAATGTTTTTAATTAAGTGGCAGTGTACAGAGTCTGTATTTTAATTTTATCATCACATTTATGAGCATATCTCTTTTGGTATGAATGAATAGATAGAATTTTAAAGAATGTGGTAAGAGAAATCGATTTTTCATGAAAGTAACATTTCAAGTGTTATGCTTCCTGCTTCTTAAATATATCTAGCAATATTGTCATGTCACTATTTAGTAGCAGGCTTTCCCATTTTGACTCTTTGACTGCAACCATGAAAATTGTATTCATCTTAATTACAGATAAAAAAACTTGTGGGCCTCACGAGTTCCAGTGCAAAAACAACAACTGTATCCCAGATCATTGGAGGTGTGACAGCCAAAATGACTGTGGTGATAATTCTGATGAAGAAAACTGTAGTAAGTAACTTTTCCCTACGTACTTGTTGTCTGGAGTGGAGCCAGTTTAGAAACATGGATGAGCAAACTTTTTAACTCTTATAAGCTGTATATATTTATATACAGTGCCATCTGATCCATTGAACTTCAGTTGACCAGAACTGAAAAAGTCCCTCACAGAAATGCTCCAATTTTATTTATTCTTATAAACAGCTGTAATTCAATATCAGCTATGCAAAAATGCCTGACCTGTGACTGAATCTGGTGAAGTCAAAATATTACAATCAGGTTACTTTTGTCAATAACCTACATGCTGCATTTCTAGGTAAGAAATGTTAAACTGTGCAGTGATAAAGTGATGAAAAGTTGGTCAAAAAATACCTGTTCATTACATTCATTATATTCTTGTGTAGATAATCTTGAATGCATATACCTGATTCTGTCATGGACGTATATTTAGTATATTCAAGGTATTAACTTAGAAAGCTTAATAAATTAGGCATTCTTATGCTGTGTAAGTGCTGTCTGCCCCTTTCTTCAGTTCAAGACAGTGTCCATAGGTACAGGAAGTCTGAAAACTAGCTCATTCTGCTTGAAAGGTTAAAGTGGATTTGTCTGACTCTTAATTACTGTCTACATTTGAAAATGTTCTGAATTACTGCAGGCAATAGTGTACTTTTCATATGCAAGTGTTTCATCTAAAGGGGAAAATGTCATGTGGCTCAGTAATCACTTGGAGCCACTTATTGCTCTACCTTGGGGTGGGGGGTTGACACAGAAAAGCTTTTTTAACTTTGTGGCATATTTTACTGAGGAATTGAGTTTTAATGCCAGTGGGATTTTTTTTCCATTTTCATTTATTTTTTAAATAGCAAGAAATTATTTTATGCTCTTCTTCTATCCTCATGTGAAAATAAAGAGTCACGTTTTTGCTATAGCAGCATTAATCTACAGGACTAGATAATATTTTGAAAATTTAAATAAATAAAAAAACCCAACAAAACTTCCACAAAACATAATTACTGTTTGCAAAATAAGTGTCAGGCATCTTATTTGAAATTTGCCATTTGTGAAATGGGATTTATTTATCACCCAACATTAATAATTTTATTCCCTGAAGTTTCGATTATCATAGTTCAAAGTGATAAATAGTTCATATAATCAGGGAGCAATCAGCACTCAGGTTTGTTGGGTTTTTTTTAAATTGTGTATTAAGATTTCCATCTTTGTGTTCCCACCAATAATGAAATGATATATTCAGTTCTTGGCCATTCTCTAGACTTCCAGATAAAGCAATCTGCAGTTAATTGTATCAGAAGGAATTAGTGAGTACCCAACACTAAAGTGCATCAAACTAATGGCTGGAGTGCTGAAGTCCAGTTTGTGTTACCTTTCTTTTATTTGCTTTTGCTTGTCAAATCTGTACTTCACTTCTGACTCTTGAGTCCTGTATTCTGCTTTTTTAAATTAAGCACAGTAGGCTGACACAGTTGTAAAATTCAAAATCTTGGAAACAGTGGGAAAATGCATAATATTGTTCAGTTGTTTGAAATAGATGTATAAAATTCTTTATGGGCTGTCAAGGCACTTACAGAATGAGGTGTAATGAAACAAATATATATGAAATTAGAACTTCAAAGGCATTTGACAAAATGTATTACATTGCACATTATCACCAGTTGTTCGTAGCATACATGAATTTAAATGGGATTTGTAGGGCAACTATATCAGAAAATGAGTTGTTTCTCAAGAATGCAAAATGAATTAATTAAATTACAGAAATTCAGCTCAAGTATTTACAGTTCTCTATGCAGCTTCTTCACATGCACATGTGAATGCATGTTAAAAAATATCACATATGGGTGTGAAAAATTATTGGTGGTATAATGCAAATAGTTGTGCCTGTAATGACTTTGTTATTTAACTAGATTTGTTGTAGAATCTATTGTTCTTTCCCTATATTTAAACCTTCCCAAATAAGAGTTATTAGGAAGTTTGTAGGTCCATACTGATTTAGCATTAAACAAAGTAGAATGCATTCAGATTTAATACAGTTTTCAAAGAGGAATTTCCATCAGTTTTTGGATTTTTAAAAACAAAGTAGAGCAAAACCAGTATTTTCTCTGTTAGGGAAGTTCAAAAAAAAGAAAAATTCCATATTAATGACTATCTTACTCCTGCTGAAAAGAAGGCACCAGTAATGCTTTATTGAATGCAATTAAAGAAACTAATACACTGTAAACATTGAAGCAAAGCAAATGTAATAATGCTGTAGAAAGACATGAATTCAATCAGTATAAAAATATTACTGTTGCTATAGAATCTTCTCAGTGCTGTTTTGTTGCTCTTACAAGTTGTCAAGAAAACAAATTAGTTAATTTTGTCCTGGGATAAGTTTTTATCCCAAATGCAATGAGAACTAGCAATTATTTCACGTTTAAGTGAAAACATTTCAAACTACCATACTGAAACTAAGCTGGAATGTCTCATAATATCATCTTCAGTAATTTTTGAGTGCATGGTGCTGTAAATTCAGATTCTTTACGCTACTTAAGGCTCAGCTGGCTTGGTGCAGGTCAGGCAATGCTGGTGTTTGTTTCCTAAAAGCAGCTTGGTGTACCAAAGGTTTCTTCTTTTATGTACACCTACTGGTCTTACACCTAGATTACCAAAGAGTAAGTATCTTTTTTTTTTTTGGTACAAAGCTTCATAAAGTTACTGAAAATAAACAAGAAAATCTGCACTTAATATCACAGTAAATATATGAAAATAACCCAACTGTGACTACTTTGCTGGTCTTGTACTTATAGGCATTCATTCTGCAGGATGGTCCATGTTAATGATGACTTATAAGGAATGGTGGTCTTGGTTTTTCCCTCCTGTTCCTTTTCATCAGGCATAATGGTTTTGGCTGGGACAGTTGTCATTTTCTTCACAGTGCCTCTGGTGCCATGTTTTAAATTTCCTATGAAACCAGTGTTGGTGACACACTTGCTTCAGCTGTTCCTGAACAGTGCTTGCACAGCACCAAGGCTTGCTGTGTTTTTCAAGCTGCCCCACCACTGTAGCTGGGAGGGGACATGGCCAAAACAGCTGACCCCAACTAACCCAAGGGATATCCCATCCCATATGTTGTCAGACTCAGCAATAAAATGCTGGGATAAAGAAGGAAGGAAGGGAGGATATTCAGTATTACAGCATTTATTAGGATTAACTCACAACTTTGTGATAATACTGTTTTGCTGATGTTATGTGGAGGCACCATATTGGGTACTCTGGCTTGGCTTATTGAAAGGTTTCAACTCCAATACAACCATCTGTAGTAGATCTGATAAACAGTCATTCATCCCATCAAAGTGTGCCCTAAGTATGTCTCCTAATTCCTCTCAGTCTTGGAGACCTACTGCCAAATACCAGGAGGAATCAGGAGGTTGATGTATGCTTCTAATTAATTTTGGTTCAAGTGCTCCTATTCCAGGTTTCTTTTGCTGCTGTTTGTTTTTCTGTGTACCAGTTCCACTTCTAATATGCACGTTAGTTTCTGTAAAAGTCGGCTTTGTAAGAGCTATTACAAGACATGGAATTCTCACAAGGAGCAACCACACACCTATTTTAAGGGAAAAGTTAAGCTTTTTACCTCTGACTTGTATATAAGTAATCAGTCTCCTAAAAACATTTTCAATTCCCGACTTAGTGTGATATTTATGATAATTAAATGCAAAATTGAACTCCAAATGTTAAAGAATTGTAAATGTTTCTCACTGCATCCTTTTCATGGTGCCCTTTACGTTGATGTCAAATGTCTGTTGACTCTACAGGTTATTTTCATACTTAAAATTATGAAGGAAATGGACCATCTTATGTGCTGCCTTTTGCATAAAATTCTTTCTAACGATTGAAAAACGCTTTTCTGGGAAGGAGTTTCAGTGTTTCCTGTAAAGCAGAAGCTGAGAGATGCTGTCCTTCCTTGGTTACACAGAATATTAATACTTGTTCCTTTCACTAACAGTCTGAGCACTGATGTGAAACTACTTTTCTGTGTTCATATGTAAATCACAGAGATGTGTTCCAAGGGCAGAAGAAATATTTCTTCCAAACAGAAAAATGAGAAGTTAGCTCATTCTGTACATTTTTCCAGAATTGACTCTCTGTTTATAAATAATTCATTAGCAGTATAGAAAATGTATTTGCTTATATTTTGCAAATCAATGTAGAAACATGGCAACTGTTTATTTGCATGTGAATAACTCTTTCCACAAATTATTTCCTTTACATAATTTATCATATCTTGAACTTCCTCTTTCTGGCCTGTTGACAACAAAAAGAATCAAGTATGAGTGATTTACTGATGTTTATAACAATGAGCTTTTACTTCAAAAAAAATTAGTTCATTATCTGTCTGTGCTTAGTGTATTATGTGTGTAAGAATGCATAGAAATGCTAACCTTAGATTTGCTTAAATGCAACATTGCTGGAGAACTGATGCAAATGCTGTAGATCTGCTTTTATTATGACGTTCCTGCAACTTCAAAAATGAGCAGTTGTGGCTACCTGGAAATTGAAAGTTCTCTTAAAAACTTGCAATTTCTTTTTTATGATGAAGGGGTGGGGGGAAGCAAGCTGAAAGGGTCGTTAAAACTATTCCTTTCCTGAAAGAAAAAAAATAATTTATAAATCCAGAAAAAACCTAAGTTGTACTTTACCTCATAAATTCTATATTCCCGTGCTGGTATTTAACAAATTTTGTGTTTTCTTTCTTTGATCACTATGGTTTGTTTTTCAAAAGGATTCATTCTCCTACCTTCCATAAGGACCCTTCAGCGTTGCTTAATCCATTACTGTCAATTGCTACTGTCTACTCACTCTCTCCTTTCATTTTTATCCTTCCTCCATTTATTTAGTCACTGTCAACATCTGCCTGAACTCTTTCCTCATCCCTCTGTTGAAAAGGTCTTACTAATTAATCCTTATTCTTGATTTGACATTATTTACATACTGTGATGTTTACTGTCTTGGAAATAATCCCACAAATAATCCTTGTTTGCTTTTTCAGCCCTCCTTTCCCAAGGCTCTCTGAGTGGCAGAGTCAAAACCGCATGTAGAGACTTGGTGAAATGCTGCTCCATCACCCCTGTTCTCTACATTTGTTTCATCTAATGGTCTAAAGTCCAGGCACTAACTTAATTTTTTTTTTTTCTCAGTATCTTTTGTACTAGTCCTGATTTTCAGGAGAAAAGCACATAGTATTCTGCTGGGGGAATCTTCCACACTGCTCCCCTTGCCAGCGTTTTCATGACACGATAGCGAAAACAGAGAGCTGTGCTGACAGTGAAGTAAATAGGCTGAAACAGCCAGTCTCACCTTCTCAGGATTACTCCATCACTCCTGTTCATCCTGTGTGCTTTCCCTGTACCTTGAATTAATTGTGTGTCTGCTCTTCCCCTTTAGTGTGTCCACCTTTTATAATGATTTCAGACCTCCCTGTACTTTGCTTCTGCCCAGGGACTAGAACAACATACTCATTTATCACAAAACATCCCACTTACCTTCCAAGCATTACTGCTTCCTACCCATCTGTAAGTTCCTTTGTTTCTTTGTAGCTAATATCTCCCATTTCTCTACAATTCTTGAAAATTTCATCCTCATCCTTACCTTTCTTTTCTATGTTTTCTAACACATGGACAGCAGTGGGTTTTTGCAACTACACTTTGTTGAATTTTGCTCCCCACTGTATTCTCATTGTGTTAAACCTCTCTAACAGTTCTCTCAGTATTTAAGTCAGTGGATTAGTGTCACGCTTCCTCCTAGAGTCAATTTCTGGAAAATGGAATTCTTTCACTTGAAACTCTAATCCTTACCTCTTAGGCATCCCATTTACCATCTCAGGCCTGCTCCCCTGAATGCTTAGCATGGGGAGCTGACTCTTGACACAACCATATGTAAGTTCAAAGGTATGTGATAAATGGTATACTATTGCCTGATGGAAATCAAAGAACTGGTTAGTTCTAATTAACAGGTGCAAAAGTAATTTCGAGTCTCTAGTACATATTTCACAAAACTTATCATGCATTCATGCTTTGAAATAAATAATATTTATGTAGTTGGCTTCAAAGAAAGTTGGTAGAACTGAAATGAAAGTATTTCCATTAGTATTTAACTACATGGTAATGAAATTTAGTTCAAAAATGTTATGAAACAAAATTCTACAGAAATAAAAGCACTTACAGTTTGCAGGGTTGTGATTTTGACTTCAGTTATGGTCATTCATTGGTTGGGGAATTTTTATGTATAAAACATTTTATGGAAATGCTAATAAACCTAGGGTTGTTGCTTTTCTTTATTCAGAGCCTCAGACATGCACTTTGAAAGACTTTCTGTGTGCAAATGGAGACTGTGTTTCAGCAAGGTTCTGGTGTGATGGAGACTATGACTGTGCAGACGGCTCAGATGAGGTAGGCAAATGTCTTTACTGAATTAAAATGAAACCTGTTGAAAGAGTTACCCTAAAAAGAGGACATGCAAATAAAATAATATCATGTTTAACTACAGTCTACATCTTTTTGTCCCAGCAACAATCAGGACCTCCTTGCATCCTGGAGATATCTTGTGTCCTGGTTGAGGAACCATTCTTTCTACACTCAACAGTGGTTTCATTTGTTGTGATTTGCTTTCTGAAGGGTTTTTCTGAGAAGATACCATGCAGCCTGTTTCTTGTGTAGCCGAAGCTCACAGTATATTTGCTTTGTTGTTTTTCTGTTTTTTTTCCTGGCCTGTCCCTTTTCTCTTTTCTTTCCTGCCAGTGTTGGTGCTTCCCAGCTACTGAGAGGGTACAAGCCACCCTACATGAATCATCTCTACAAAGATATTTAATTTCACAAGGCAGGACAGTATTTCGTAGAGTGGAGGCGTGCAGGCTGTAACTTCTCTGATCAGCTGTATATTTACCAAAGTTTATATTAAACTCTTGATCTCATATGTGCATTTTATTGTACCAGAGGTACTGTGAAAAGGGCTGTTCAAGAGATCAGTTCCAGTGTTCCAACGGTCAGTGCATATCAGCCAAATGGAAATGTGATGGTCATGAAGACTGCAAACTTGGGGATGATGAGAAAAATTGTGAACCAGGTATTGCTTTAAATAATGCTGAGAAATAAAATGAAGCAAGGAATAAATCAGAATGAACAAGGAGAAAACAACAAGTCAAGATTCCTTGTGCACTATGAGTTAGGGTGGAGTATAAAGACATCTGCAATACTGTATTTTTGAATGTGTATCAAGCTGTCATCCTATTCCTGTTTTGAAAACCCCACTTAAGTACTGCTGTGCGATATGAAGCTTGTTAAGGGGAATGGATATTTAATTTAATTATATTTAAATATAACTTGCTAATGTGTACTCAGCTTATATAGTTCTGCTCTGAAAAGAGCAGTAATTCTTTGCATGTTACTCAAGTGTCTCTGGGGACTTTGTGTGTTGTGGTGCTCTGGTGCTCTTTCATTTTTTACTAGTCTTTATGCAGAGGTTTTCTCTAGAAAGTTATTATTATTGTTGTTATTGTTTTAATTCCTTATTACTGTCTTGGAAAATGTAATTATTTAATTTTTCAGAAATTTTGCAAAATTTTTTCTAAGCTTTGTCTAGGTGGCTGCAACAAATAGAAGCCTGTGCCAAAGCTGTGCAAATTTCTAATGTGACAAAAATATCTATCTGTATTTTAAATAAAACTGATTACTGTGCATTTCTTCAAATTATAATAACATGCTTTCCAAACCCATGGTTACCTATAAATTTAGCTTATTTAATTAGAAGCACTTACATAACTTTAGCTAAACCTTAAGCCTGCTTTAAAGACTGCAGTTTTTAAAGGATATTCGTTCCATGGATTATGTGTTTGTACGTAGTAAATGTTGCTACCAAACACAAGGAAAACACAAAATTTCTCTGTGATAAAGCACAAATATCCATCCACTGTCATTAAATATTTTACTTGGGATGGAACAATTAAGTTTTGTCAAATATTTTATTATAGTTAACGTTTAGGAAAAACTCTGTTCAACTACAAATATGTGTTTGCTCACTGTTAGCCAGATGAAAACATTAAATTATAAAGCACCTTATTTATTAATCCTCTTTTTCTCAATGCTAAAATATGTGTTTGTAACCAGCATCTCCAACCTGCTCTTCAAGTGAGTACGTGTGTGCAAGTGGAGGCTGCATTTCGGCATCTTTGAAATGTAATGGAGAGTATGACTGTGCTGATGGATCTGATGAGGTAGCTGACTAATTTCTGTTGATTTTTGTTTTTTTCCTTACCATCTGACATGAATTACTTTAAACTATGTTCAGTTCTAAAGGTGATATTTAAAGATACTTTGGGTTTGGGGTTTTTTTTTTTTCATCCATTTAACAGTCTTACTTAGCCCAATGACTTTGGCTCCCTGGCAATTAATTACTGTGCATTATGTTTGTTTGCTCTGTGACCACCTTTTGGAGTAGGCAAATTTGTTTCCATTAATTCAAAACCTAAGCACAGTTCTGGGGGAGTTTTCTTCAGGGACCTCTCTGTGCTAGGAGCACAGACAAGTTTGTATCCCATTTGGTTTCTTCTGTCCTTTCATTTCATCTAATACAAACCCAGTGGGCACCACAGCCTCCATGGGCTTTGATGCTATACTCTTCCTACATGTTACACTGTTGGTGTCTTTGAAAAACTACCACTCTGGTGAACAACTTAAAATAAAGAAGACCCTCAGAGCCATAAAGGTGCCAGTTAGAGCCAAATGCCACATGATGTATTTGAAGACAGTCCACTTTGAAAGATTTTTAGTACTGGGCAATGTGGATAAGAGCCAGTGTGTGCTAACTGTCCTTATGTTCAGGGTTGGTTCTCTTAGAGCAGTTGACTTTGGCCCGTTTCCATTGCTAATACTAAGCAACATGAAGAAGTCATTTCAGAACACATATAACATGTGGTAACAACTTCACTTGTACTTCAGTAACTGACTGCACATTCTGTTGTTAGGGACAACTTTATTATATTAAGGGAGACCTTATTGCTCTCTCCAACTACCTGAAAGGAGGTTGTGGTGAGCTGGGGGTCAGCCTCTTCTCACAGATAACTAGCGATAGGACAAGAGAGAATGGCTGTAAGTTGCACCAGGGGAGGTTCAGGTTAAAAGTGAGGAGAAATTTCTTCTCAGAAAGAGTTGGTTGGGCATTGGAACAGGATGCCCAGAGAGGTGGTGGAGTCATCGTCCATTAGGGTGTTTAGGGAAAGGGTGGATGGCCTATTTAGGGACATGGTTTAGGAAGTAATATAGGTGGTAGGGGGATGGTTGAACTAGATGATCTTAGGGGTCTTTTCCAACCTTAATGATTTTGTGATTCTATGAAATAAGTAGGGCAATGTAAAACAGTGTTAGTAAATTTTGTTAGGTTTGTCATAAGTATATTGTTCTAATTGAGTAATACTTAGTTCCTACCTGTATTTGCACAGATGGATTGTGTAACGGATTGTAAAGAAGATCAGTTTCGATGCAAAAATAAGGCCTATTGCATCCCTGTCAGATGGCTTTGTGATGGCATCCATGACTGTGTGGATGGCAGTGATGAAGAAAACTGTGACCAAGGTGAGAGACACTTCTCTTGGAAAAGCTTGCTGTAGTTAGTGGTGCCATGGACATTGCACATGATGAAATGAAAGCTCTGTGACCTCTCCTGACAAAGACATCTTCACAAGCAATTTGCAGGACAAAGCAAAGCTTACACCATTTATAACTGACAGCTCGTTGTTCCTTCCTTGTGTTGCCTTCACCAAGGACCAGAAGGCTATGTTCCTACTGAAAGCATGTTCTGTCTCAACAGAGATATCGGTAATAAGTCCAGTTAATTCACAGTTTTATAGACAACATTAAATTGCAAAGGCATGCAGTATAATAAAAAATTGCTAAATAAGTAATCTTGAGACCTCAGTTTTCTCTTTATTTCCATGGAGATGCAAAGTTGCAACTAACCAGGACCCACAAAACCACATTTTGAATTCTTGCTCTCCTTAGAGAGCAGAACTATACACATAAGCTGAAGCTAAACACAACTCTCAGACTTTCATGCTTATGATTAAGCTTCCAAATATGCTTTTGAGAACTACATCTGTTGGTCTAATTCTCATAGTTGCTGTAAATTCACAAATGTTGGTCTAATATGGCTTTTTAATTGAGCATTCATGTATATTTGCATATATGTCTATATATATACACAAACTCAGAGATATGCAATTAAACATTATTAAACGAGTTCCCCATATTACTGCTGCTGAGTGTAAGTCCCAAAGATCTTTATTTATCATTTTTAAATTAATCCTTTCTTCAGCTACCAGGCAGTAGCAGTTTAACTGTGCACAAGACTCTTAGTAAGTGTAGTAATTCAGTAATTGTGACAAACACAGAACTTCTGAAATTGAAGACATTTTTAACAGCAAAATATTACTCAGCATTTAATCAGTTTGTTGTTGGTTTTTTGCTCACATCTTTTTTTTCTTTTTCTTTAAAATGGTTGTGTGCATTAGCCATGTACAGCCACACCTGTGTAACTTCAAAAGTATAATGAAGTGCAGTAATAAATAGTAATGATCAGAGATGAAGCAAGCAAATTGCAGAGTAAAATATCCTTCCCTTAGTTTGTTTAAGTCTATTAAGCAGTACTTATCAAAAACTGTCTTATTTGGAAATGTTGAAGAATGAATTGTTTTAAGAAGACTTGGATAGCAAAGTTGAAAAAACTTCTAGTCCATTAAAATATCTGGACTGTATCTCTTTAAAAACCAATGAAGTGTAAGTAAGCAGTAACATGCTTATTTTATCTGAAGCCCACATTATTCTTTGGATAGCATAATGGAGCTTCTGTGAGCTGCAAATTGCTTATAATGCAATAAGAATCCTTTAGCCTAGCTGGTTATTGCCATAATACTTTGTATTTATGTCACAATTATGATTTCTGTTATAGAAGTCTATTCTATAAAGGAATTCTGACAGGCAGAACAATCACATGAAACAAATGCCAGTTTATCTCACTGATAACTAATTTTTTCCTCTTTGGAAATACCACAAACACAAAAGGAGTTTTATTCTGCAGTATTCTAAAACAATCTCTATAGTATTTATCTGTAGCCCACTGTGCATGTTTATAAACATAGCTCTTTTCAATCTTATTATACAAGTAGAATTATGGTTTTGTTGTGATTACACACAGAAGTGTTTATATCTATGTCTTTCATCATGAAGAATACTTGAATTTCATATATTTTTCCTTGGATAGTAATAAAGACTACTTCTGTTAATGTTGATAAGTTATGTTTGAACTGGGAGTGAATTGCATTTGGTAACATAGTGTGAGTGTTCCCAAGACCTCTTACAGGGTGGGTTCTTCATGTAAATTAATTTTCTGGAAAAACAATAATTAAACCTTTCTGAACCCTATATAGCGAAGGAAAGCCTTCTGTCGATGTAATGGGGTGTGAACAGGGCATTAACTGAGTAAGTGAAAAGTCACTGGAGCCTCCTCTAACTATTAGGGTGATTGCAACGCATTGAGGTTAAGCCACAGTGAGAGTTTTGGTGTTATCAAATACAATTTCATTGTTTCCTGCTCTACAGGTACACAGCTTTATCTCTTTTATATTCTGTTCTGCTCAGGAAACTGGGATTCTGGTTACCATAAAAATGCATTATATTTCAAGAAGTTTCCATAACTTTGTTTACCAGCAGTGGTAAAATTTAGTCATCCTGCTGAAACAAAATTCATTCTTCCTGCTGCACAGTATTAAAACTGAATTCGACTGGAACCAATTTTTAAAGCTTGAGCACTCGAGCTTAAGATATTTTCTCTCACCCTCTGTTCCCTTTTGTTAGATGATTCAGAGTTCAATCAATACTGAAGATACATGGAAGAATTTATTCTTGCTGCATCTGTGTTCAGTAAATATCATAATGAGACATTTCAGCAGTTACAAAAAGGAAGAGACTGTTAGAGGTCACCTAGTCTTTTCTAGTCTGTGCCTACACTGCTAGATCTTCCCTAATTGCAGAGTTTATAGTTAATGGGGATGTTACAAGCCTGGCTAAGCCTATTACTGCTCAGGATGCTACCTCATGGCTAAGGGACTACAATCGCTTTGTCTGTTCTGAACACAATGTGTGGCTCAGAGAGCAGGAGTAGGAATAGGTGGAGGATCAGACATTCATGTGAAACAAACCCGGACCGAAGTGGCCTTTCACAGGATTGACCGTATTTCTGTCTTCTGGTTTGTACTGTTCTTTGATAGCACAAATTACTGATGTACCCAGTCAGGTCTTTTCTGAAAGGGATCATCACCAAAGGACATTGCAGACAGAGAGATAGTTTAAGTATCTCCTGGCTAAAGGCAAGAGGAATGTGCCTAGCCAGTGAGTTGTCAGTGCCTTCCCTTTATAGCTGCACTTTCTAGTCAGGCCAAAGAGGTAATTCCTAGATCAGTCATGAACAGAAGGTCAAATAAGTGCATGGTCAAGGAAGGGAAGTTGAAATGAATATTCCTCTCTGTCTCTCCAACACTTGATTTGAGATTTCTTCATTTATCTATGCTACATGTGTCATTCTCAGCAGACAATACATGAGCTGTGCTTGTGCTGGTTTTATCATGAATTGACTTCTGTTGTCCTGGTTTTTTTTCCTGTCATCTTTTCATCCTTCCAGGGGGAAATATATGTAGAGCTGATGAATTTTTGTGCAACAATTCCCTCTGCAAACTGCATTTTTGGGTTTGTGATGGTGAGGATGACTGTGGAGATAACTCTGATGAAGTTGCTGAAATGTGTGGTATGACATGAAATTTTTCAATGCTTTTGCTGCTTGCAATAAAGCAAGAAATTGCATGTAACATATAAGGACATATGCATTTTCTTTATTTGACTTTTAAAAGTTTAGCTTGAAATGCAGGCTATAGCCTCCTATTGTTACTGCTACTCCTGGAATGTCGGATGTTAGTGAGAAACTAATCTTTTTGTAGGAAATGCACAGATTTAAATGGATGTTGCAATAATGATCACCATTCAACTTCCTACTTCCTTTATCTTATTTCTGCCATGTGTACTGATTCTCAGAGAGGTGTAATCACCCTTATCACACAAAATAATTTCATCCCCTAAAAGAAAAACTCACATTGTAAACATTGTTCAGGTGTTATTCTATTAGGCACCAGAAGTTAAAAATCAAGTACCATTCATGTGTCAAGAACAGTTATGTTGCCATACCTGCTTATTGCTTTGATAAGGAGACATTAAAGGAGGTTCAATAGTACTATCTGGGTAATAGCTGATTCTTTTTTTTAATATGCAGTGAAGTTTCCATGCCCTCCAACAAGGCCCTTCAGATGTAGAAACAACAGGGTTTGTCTGCGACCTGAGCAGATTTGCAACGAGGTTGATGACTGTGGTGATAACTCAGATGAAGATCACTGTGGTAGGTGATATTACCTTTCAAAGCATTCAGATCCAAAAAAGCAACTTCAAGGCAAACTTTGTTACAAAGATCTGCTTGCCTTTCAGTAAAGCTTAAGCTGGAAGTTAGTAGATCTAAGTTTGAAATTGAAAGAAATTAAGCTTGAAATAGTTTCCAGTTGCTTTAATGCTTCATGGTCATTCCCAAATGTATGTGTCTAAAATAATCTAAGAATCTTAAATACTGATTTATTTTTCTCTTATTAATTTGTAATTATATAGATAAAATCACATATAAAGCAAGACCATGTAAAAAAGATGAGTTTGCTTGTAATGATAAGAAATGTATTCCAATGGAGCTGCAGTGCGATTGGTTTGATGATTGTGGAGATGGTTCAGATGAGCAAGACTGCAAAATAAGTGAGTTTGGCTGACAAGATATGTTTTCATGCTTGTAAAAAAAGAAATAATTAACTGAGACTTTCATCCATGCAAAACTTACTCAACTCAGAATGTAATGCAACTTTGAAGGGGGGGCAGGGAGGAGGAGGGTTGTGGAATTGAGTTAAAAAGTTAATTCTGTTTGACATACCACAAGAAGAAAGAAAATTTTATAGCAATTCAGGTTGTGGTAGTTTTTAGAGTAGTTCTTGAGTTTTAGAAGCAGTCAAGCTACCTGGTGATTCCATTTTACTTATCTGCAGCAAGATAAATTTCAGTGTAAAATTCCTGATGTGAAATGAACTATTTCAATTAGATAGTGTTAATTTACATACATGAGTATGTAAATACTGCAGTGCCATGTATTTGAAATTTACCTTGATGCTTTTTTTAACAGAAAGATAAATTTGTGATGTTATTTGTAGTTGTTACTTTAGATTTCATTTCTTAACAGTTTGAACAAATCTATCAGGGGTTTTGTTTAGATGTTTTGTTTATGTTTAGGTGTAGCTGAATATACATGTGAAGATAATGTGAATCCTTGTGGAGATGATGCATACTGTAATCAAACAAAAACATCCCTACTGTGTCAGTGTAAACCTGGATTTCAGAGAAACAAGAGGAATAGGCAGTGTGAAGGTAGACATCTTTTCCTTCATCCCTTGCTGTAAAGTATTAAAAGCCAGCTGCATAGTCAGTTTTCTATGCTGGAGAATGAGATACATATCTCATATTTTCTGCAGAGTAAAAATTGTTTCAGAGCTCTGGGATTAAGAAATCAAGAAAAGAAGCTGAAAGGATTTACAGGATGTGGATTTATGCATTTTACCTGGAAATTTTATCAATGTTTAACATTGGTGGTGAATGTTGAAACACTCAGTTCAGGCCATTAAATGATTTTATAATTTAAGGGTTAAATGGGTGATATAAGGTCTAGTAGATTATTTAACTGAGCAAACAGTATTGGTGTTTTAAATTGGTATATGAGACTGTTTTGATTTGCTTAAAATAATAAAGATGCATAAAACTGAAAACTGGAGTTTAACAAGTAGAAAGTAAAATACCTTAGAAAATTAAGTCTTAGTATATATGATGCCACACTGATGGAAAAAAAAAATTATAATGAAAGACATAATGAAAATAATAGAAAAGATCTTTCCCAGAGAATGGATGGTGAATTTACTTTCTTACTAGTGACAAGTACCTGGCAGAAAAAGTGGAGCTTACCTCAGCAGGATTGCATACAAAAACTTCATTGCTGGCTCTTCAGAAAAAGGTCTACACAGGGGGCTTTCATGTAAGGAGGGGACTACATAGTTTTGACTGTAGCAGACATAGGTATGTTGGAGATAACTAACAGACATTTTCGTTCTCAAAGTTGATCTCAAGCTCTAATGGTAATAGGTTGTTAGAAGAAGGATTGAGAAATAATACAAAATATCTTTCTGAGATACGTAGTTTGCAGCAGAATTGACATCTGTGGTAAATGCAGAAGGCTTCTTCTCACTGCTGCAAGATCTACTAATGCTTCTGAGTTCCTTTTCTCACCTGCTTTGTTCCATGTTAAATAATAACGTATAACTATAGATGTATAAATTACAATTCTTTTCCTCAGATATCAATGAGTGTATGGTATTTGGTGCCTGCTCCCAACACTGCAATAATATTAAGGGCTCATACAAATGTGCGTGTGAGAAAAATTATAAGGAGAGGAATAACAGTTGCATAGCAAAAGGTAAGGCTCTACAAATCCAAAGAGATTGAAAGTACTAAGTCATGTGTTACGTGCTTGGTTGGTAACACTAATGTGTTGCATATACAATTTATTTTTAGATAAATGTTTCTTGAATAGTGCACAGAAATAATTCTCAAAACCACTCAGATTTACCTTTCATTTCGGTAAGCAGTAAATTCTTATCACTTCTATGTAAATGAACATACTTAATATGAAAGTCCATTTCCAACTCCAGCTTTCTCTATTTACAAAAATACACACACAAATAAGAAAAGCAGAGATTATATATTAGCAAGCATGTAAGCATTCTGATGAAGCTTTAGAAGCTTGGGAGAAGAATCAGCTCTTTCATAGAAACATGTTTTAGAGCTTTAGGAACAAATTAAGTAGTATTTGGAGTTAACAGGTCTTTCAGTGTCTTGTTGAAATATAAGTAATTTAAGGGGAGTTTTTCTGGGTATAGTCACCAAACAATATACTCCTCATAAAGATCATCTGCCTAGATCATGATCCAGTGAAGGTAAAGAAATACACACACATAGATGTTGTTTCTGTCTTCATTAAGGCAGAGGTATTGCACAAAATGAAGGCAATAGTTAAGTCTGGGGATTAAAAAAACCTCTTAAATCATTTTAGAAATGAAACAAGCAATAATCCAGCTGTCTGAGTAAAGATAACATAATCTTTATGGGTCTGTATCTGAATAACTGAAACCATGATCCTAGAGTCTTACTGAAATTTAGTGAGATTTTGGTGTTAGTTTGATTTATACCTATACTTGGAGTCTTCAGTGCACAAACAGTGTTGAAGTTACAAGGTGTGGCAGCTTATACAGCTCTGTGCATGACTGGCAGACAACTATGAGAAATGACCAGTAAGCACATGCTGTGGACGTGCATCCTAAAACCATAACAGATTGTGTCCCCCTAATTCCACTTCTTCCTTCTTTGCACCACACCAGTTGATCATGTAGGAGAACCCATGCTAGGTAATTAGATGGTGGTAGTCAGGTTTCTTACATGCTTTATTCACATTTTCCTGAAGCAAGCTTGCCATGGATGGATCATATTAATGAGTCATTAGTAATTTTGTCTATAGGTAACACAGACTCTATCAGGATTTAGCATCATTGCCTCTTACTGAAGAAACAGTCTGATCATGCCATGGGAACAAACAAGATTGCTAATTGATGCTAGTGGCTTGTTATTGTAGAACTACAAACTTCATTCTGGGGCTTAGAATTTAAAATCCTGAAATCATTATCCTACATCTTTTATTTCATTCTAACACAGTTAATGGTTCCCTCTTTCCCCTCATTGATACTTGCTTTAATGGAACTCTTCTTTCTTCTTGAATTTAGCAGGAGTGAGGGAACAAATGATTTTTGGTATTTCATACTCAATGGAGGAAATGTCTTGGACAGACATTATTATAAGTTGATTCTCTATGAACAAATGTGACACAAATTGGAAAACTAAAAAAATTGCAAATGCATTCTAATGTATCCAGCAAATTTGAAACTTTCTCAAAACCCAATGAATAGATACCAGAGAGCATTTTCTTCTGAATAATGTATTTTACAACATCTGAATCAAGATGGTAACTAAGTATCCATAAATACCACCCCATTCACAGGTATCCATATATGTTCACTGTCTGAAATGAGGAGATAAAAAGCACAACTGCACATGTTCTGTAGAAGCTTTGGTCAAGTTTGCTCATGTTGCAGTCCATGTCAAAACTTTACTGCCTTCACTGCAGATAGGACCAATCAATTTCTAATTTCCAATTAAGCAATTTAAAATAATGATTATTGGCAGGCTTGTGTTCCTGTCATATTTACATTTAGGATCCTCTGGATACAACATGCATATAAAATATATAGTGAATCATATGGACTTAATGCGTAATATACCCTATTTTTGTACAGGGCTTAAAGTCTTAAAACTCTTATATTAAGTAGTCCTCCTTGTGTGGCACAATTTGTGAGCTTGGAGAGCACTGAAGTTAATATCAGAGTATCAGAGCATGAAGGATTATCCAGAGTGTGAGTGTTTTTGCAGTCCTCAATAATCAGAAAATAATTTTAACATAAAACATCAGATAAACAAAAAGCTACTCGAGTGGAAGATACTGATTTTGCATCAGATGACATTTACCTTATTTTTGTTTCATTATAATAATCCCTAGGCTCTGAAGATCAAGTTCTCTATGTTGCTAATGACACTGACATCCTGGGTTTTGCGTATCCATTCAACTACAGCGATGTCCATGAGCAAATATCACATATTGAACATAACTCAAGGATAACTGGAATGGATGCCTACTTTCAAGGGGACATGATTGTTTGGAGTACTCAATTTAATCCAGGAGGGATTTTCTACAGAAAACTTCATGACAGAGAGAGAAGGCAGAGTAACAGTGGCTTGATAGTAAGTGATCAAAATCAAAGATTACATGATATAAAGTTCTTTTCATTTACTTTTCTGATTATCTAGAACATGTGCTGATTTAGTAAATTAAAAGTAAATTAAAATGTACTTTATTTAAATATATATATAATATAATATTGGCAAAGTTGTGCCTTCATTTTTATAACCTAGCGTGATTAAAAGTGGTCTTCACTTGAAAATAAATGTAGATTGATATTCATTCTACTCAATATATTTCTAGAGAATTCTCAAGTAAGTGTTAGGGTTGAATTTAAAATAATGGATTTTTTTACATTGGTCCTTGTGTAATGCTGTAAATGTGGATTTTTATTATTTTTTTACTTTATATTACACATGGTGTCAGAGGAGAGTTGTTATGAATAAATCAGGTTAGAAATAACACCTGTCTAGCTGTTTCTTTAAGCTTAGGAGAGGTTACATTACACAAATGCTTTTATATACCCAGTAGAATAAACTGCAGTCGCAACAGTAGTCCAATCTTTCATCTATCATTCAACTGTTACACATCTGAAACCACTCTAAGTACCTTTCATCCAAGGATATTTCCTTTGCAAAAGAATGACATTCTTGACCTTTGATGCCAGCAGGGTAAAAAGCTTGGGGATGTAGATAGACAGTAATAGACATGAAGATACCTTGTATCTGTGATGACATCAACATGGGAAGAGCAGTTAAACTCAACACTTCCATATGCCCAGCAGAAGGGGGTCTAGATTTTGTGTATGTGAAGTAGATCTAAAATATAAAATTATTGCTAGCATTTCTAGTAGGTCAGGATGTCATTTGAGTTTTGGGGAACAATGACTTGAGAACCTACATATGTATTGAAGATACACGGGTAGAGTAATGCTACTGTGACATTTTTCTCATTGAAATGTGGCAGATACCTGTGCCCTAAGAAATCTCGAGAGGCACATGTCTGTATTGAGTTCATTATTTGAACTTACCTAACTTGGAAAGTCTTGTGAAATTAAAATTTTGGGGGGGGGGGGGTGGGTGTTTGTTCTTTGTTTTCTTTTTTTGGTTGCTTAGGATAAGCGTAATCTGCTGACCCACAACCTCTCTGATGGATTTACATGTTCTTACAAGTCCACAAACCTGAACATAAACTTCCTTGAGACTTCTTTATAGTCCAGGGGTTGAAATTTTCATAGCTGATTTGACAGCGTTTCCCTGCTTAATAAAGATAGTTTTGTAGATTTGTTGTTATTTTTTCTGAAGTACCTTTTGCTTTTCATATAGCTGCTTCACCATTATATAAGAATATTTTCTAGTCACTTCCTCTTAATTTAAGACTACTGAAAAAATTATGGTTTTCTTTTCACACCCTTTTCCCCTAGATTTTCAGTGCAGGTGGGTGTTCTTGAAGATGCTTTATCAAAAGCACCCAAAGCTTTATTTACAAATCTCGATGTGGAAAATGCACAGGCTGAGTGTATGTGAATATGTCTTGGACACATTTTCTTTATATTTGTGAAGCATTTACTTCTCATTGTGCTAACCTATTCAGAATATTTTCCCAGCATTATCTCATTAATACTCAAATATTATTGCCTTATATATAACTGATCAGCAGGATAATTGGTTTTACAGTGTTGCTTTACTATTGTCACTTAAATCTGGTTTTGAAAAGCTTGAAAATTCCTTAATTTTAACCCAAGTTTTATAATGGATAAGTTTTCAAAGGTTACATTATAAGTTTTCTATCTAGACTTTGAAATGTAAATCAGGACAGTAAACTTGAACAAAGTCACCTGCATTTTCAGGTAATTACATTAATGCAAAAATCCATCTCAACCGAAATTGCTCCATAGAATTAGCATATCAAGAGCCTTCCTCAGAGAATAGCTTTAAGTATCTCTTGTATTTTTCTGTGAAAAGGGGTTTAAGCTTGGTACAAATTGAAGCATTAAAGGAAATAGTAAATATCAACTCTTCAGAGTGTATTGACAGATGCAGGAGAGGATTGCATTCCAATCGAGTTAAAGCACTATAAGTGAATCGGTGATACCTGGTGCAGCTGTTTACTGGCATAATCCTTTGAGAGATCTGTGTAAGTTATCTGAGGTGAATATTCAACAGAGTGACTTGCCACTTAAACTCAAGTGCTGATTTTCATGGAAGAGGACACAAAGCTGAACATTAAAATAATTGTACCATATAATAGGAAGAAAATTTTTTTTAATTTATCCGGTCAGTATATTAGCAGCTTGCTCCAACCCCACTGTTCTGAGAGCTTAACAAGGACTCTTAACCATTCTTGCAATGTATCCACTTAGGCGCTCCCAACATGTGCTCCAGGGCCCAGTGAAATCCACAGTATCATCGACTGGCCTGGGGTGGAAGGAATCTTAAAGATCGTTTATGATCCCCATGAGCAGGGACACCCTCCACAAGCTCAGGTTGCTCAAAACGCCATCCATCCTGGCCTTGAACCCTGCCAGGGATCCAGGGGCAGTCACAGCTTCTCTGGGCAACCTGTGTTAGTGTTTCACCACCCTCACAGGGAAGAATTTCTTCCTTTTATCTAATCTTCTTCACTTCAAGGCCATTGCTTCTTGTCCTATCACTCCCTGCCCTTATAACCAGTTCTCCTCCAGCTTTCCAGTAGCGCCTTTAGGTACAGGAAGGCTGCTGTAAGGTGTCCCTCGAGCCTTCTCTTCTCCAGGCTGAACAACCACAGTCTCTCAGCCTGCCTTCATTGGAGAAGTGCCCCAGCCCTCTCATGTGGCTTCCTGTGGGCTCACTCCGACAGCTCCATGTCCTTCTAGTTCTGGGGACTCCAAAGCTGAATGCAGTACTCCAGGTGGGGTGTCACAAGAGTGGAGTAGAAGGGTAGAATTGCCCCACTGGTCATGCTTCTTCTGATGCAGCCCAGGATACCATTGGCTTTCTGAGCTGCAACCATTCATTGCCAGGTCATGCTGAGCTTTTCATCAACACCCAAGTCCTTTACCTCAGGGCTGCTCTCCATCCGTTCTCCACCTACCTTGTAGTTGTGCTTGGGATTGCCCTGACTCATGTGCAGGACCTTACACTTGACCTTGTGGAACTTCATGAGGCTGGCATGGGCCCACCTCTCAAGTCTGTCAAACACTGATTCAGTGCATCACTGCAAATGGAAACCATTTCTAGACTGTTTTCTCTAAATAGACTTTTTTCAAAATATGAGAACCCAATATCTCTCATTTATTAAAAGGTTTCATATTTGAAAACCACGACTCTTAAGAGATGACCAAACTCTTCCTGTGCCTACTAACCTCAAATAAAATAGAATACAGCTTAAACATGTTTTGTTAATACACACTATATGAATTAGGTAGAAAATTTAGTATTCAATTAATGTTGTGGACACTACTTTGAAATCTGTAGGATTTCCAAGTTACCTTTAAAAGCCTTTTCTGTCACACTTTATTCTGTTTTATTCTGTTAATCTAACTAACCTGGGTATTTTTGCATCATGCAGTGTTAATTATGGAAAATATGTTTTCCAAGGACAAAGAGACATTATTTTTAAGCATTTTCTGCTGTAGGATGCCTAGGTACTTGCCATGATACCATTATTACAGGAGAGCCCCTGTATGAGTTCTTGCTGATGATAGCAAGTATTCAGGCCCAAGGAATATTTAAGGAACATCTGTGCTTCTCCTTTCAGCTGTTCACTGACTCAAACAATATGCTTCCAACAGGTTTTCTGCTGCTTTTTCAGTTGAGCTTATCGTAAAAATGTTTTTTACTGTTCTTAAGTGTAATAGCATTAATTCATGGTTTTACCTTAAAGCTACATCTCTGCATGGATAACGTTTGTGTACAGGAGACCCTCTCTGTCTGGAATTGTCTGGTTAGGGTTTTTTTAAAGTCCCTGTTTAGGAAATACAAATGGTGTTTTGGTAAAATTGCTAATGCTGGGCTGCTCATCAGTTGAGGAACCTTTTCTGTTTCAGGAAGTAAAAGTCCAAGTTTTCTAGCTTTATTAATCCTCATGTGTTGTTTTTTTTTTTACCGTACTAATAATATATCATTAGTTAATGTACTCTTTTTAATGAAGATATCTAAAGCAACACTAAATCATTGGTTTACTTCATTCCCCTTCAATGCCATCCCAAAGCAATCTATAAAGTAAATAGAGAAAATATTACTTCATGTGTGCTTATGTCATAAATTCAATTTGTCATTTAGTCTTCCTGTGTTAAAATGCTAAACATCCCAAGGTGGTGGGGTCCTGCTGCAGATATTTTTTCCAGTCAAACTCAGCTTTAAGGGTTGAAAATGTTTCTGTGACCTACCATCATATCCAAATAATTTCCAAATCTAACTCATTACCCCAGCTTCTTTTCCTTTTTCTTTTTTCTTTTTTTTATTTTTAATTCTTTACCTTTAAAGAAGGTTTTACGACAGGCAGCAGTTCTGATCAAAAGTCGTCAAGCTGACATGCTCTGTAGTTGTGCAGAGACTACTGTACTATCAAAGGCGATTAGACTTCAAATCCCAATTTTTCTAAGAAGTTGTAGTACATTATATTTAGCATCAAAGAGAGCTAAAGTAATGGTAGAAAATATTAATGTGATTTTGTTCCTGTATTTTCATCCTCATTCCATACATAAAATCATTCTTCAAAATTAACATAATCCAAATAAGCTATTAGGTAAAAGCTCATTTACAGTGAGTAATTTGGCTAGACAATATGAGAAGATGCATAAGACGTTAGAAAACTGATGTACCTAGGCTGAAAGTTAATGAATACAACTGAGAATTACATGGCTGTAACATCAGCTAGTGGGTTTTACTCTCTTTATTTTTTTAATCACTTACACCAGATGGCTGCTTTCAATTTCTTCTGGTTATCTCCTTGTTCATTTGATCTTTAATATGTGCCCCAGCATTACTGGAATTGCACTTCTGTATAGTTCAAAGACTGAGAAAGGTGTTAGTAAGCAACCCAACCTTGTTTGAGAATCTTTTTAAAACCTCTCATTTTCTCACTTGCTACCAGCTTTTTGGGAATCATCTCTCACCATGCTGGGAACTCACATCATATGCTTAACCAGGTTCCAAAGCCATTTTACAGCAAACGCTACTGTTTGAACAGTTTGAAGAAATGCAGGGGGTTGTGCTATCCATGGTAGCTGCTCTCCTCTGAAAAGAATATTTGGTTTGTCTTGGAGGCCAGTGCCATTATTCCTGGAGGTCTCTGAAGTAGTAACTGGAGGTCTCTGGATATGGGAGGCTTCTTGACAGAGGTGTCTGATGCTTAGTCAGAATTAAAAGAAGTTTGGATCGAAAATGCAATGGCCTTTATCAGAAAATATGCACATTTTTAGGTTTTTTTTCTTTTAGGTGGATGTATCTTGGATAAGGTAACAAAAAAACCCCACGGATTGTTGCATGGAAATGCTTTATTTCTTGAAAAAAAGAAGTTTACTTTTGTTATATTTCTTGAAGCATATGGTGCCCCATCATCATTTTATTACAAAGAATTGTATGTTAGTTTTCTAAATTTAAAAAAATGGCTATGATACAGTTTTTAATGAAATACTGTTTTGTAAATGGAGGGATTGATTTTGCTCCTTTAATGCTCATCTAAATAGAAAGTCAGGGTTGTGTATATCTTTTTGAACATGCATGCTATGACATTTTTGCAGAACGAAAGGTTTATGAATGATGAACTATCTAAATTCACCCTTGCAATCCTATTATTTCACCTGGAGAATGAAATGACCTTTATTTTATGATGAAAATAGTCTACAAATGTCTTGTGGTATTAAGGAACTCTGACACCTGAGAAAAACAAGTTATTTTAGGATTTTTCTTTCTTGATTCTTACTTAGGTAGTTTAGTATCATTCCATTACTGCATGCCAAGGAATAGACCGTTGTTTGTTTTTTTCATAATATAACTTGATGTCATTATAAGTAAGCAAACAAACAATTGCATATGTATTTAGATCATATGGCTCTTGAATTTTTTATGATGTGCTGTATTCATGTTAGAAATAGTTGGGTAGCCCTATTTTACAGCTCTTACTCCTCTCTGCAGCAATGCTAGTAAAATTTAGAGAAATGTTTTCATACAGACCTCCTATTTGCAATATGAACTTATATCCTTAGGACCATTATTTAGGATCTAGGTCTTAATGATAACAGCAAAATCGTGACAGAGATAGTACACTTTATAATTTAAAAGTGATAATCAGTCAAGCCTCTTTTAAATAGAAAACTGAATAGCACTTCAATCAGTGGAGGAACACAGGAGCAGGTAACAGCAAGGGAAGAGAAACATTTTCTTAAAGTTCCTTACAATTGTATGAATTGGTCAGAATACAGAGGCAGTATTATGCAGTTTTCAAAAGGCACTGGTTTTCTTTATCCACAGCTGAGCAGCCAAACCTCAGGATGGTCTCATGTACCATTTTCACTGAGAACTTTGGGATGGGACATCATACAGTAGTTCTGCATAGAGTATAATAGCTGTATAATCTTAATTCTTCCCCTTCTTTTCTTTTTGAATTACACTGTGTAAAACTTATTTGCTTCAATATCAATAGGTCAAGTAGTTCATGCCTAATTACGTTTTTATTAATATAGGTAGTCTTAAACTTGATAAAACAGTTTTGAACCATTGACTTGTTCTTCTGCATCGACTAGAACTGTCAGCAGATCACTTAGACCATATGACAATCTGGTGGGATTTCTCTCTTTCCAATGCAGTGTTTTTCTATATTTTACCGTATTAAAGGTGAAAGTTATTTAACTGTAAAAAGTTACATAAATCTGTGACTATGTGGCTACTGTGAAAGATCATTTCTGTAAATCTGACTTGAACATCTGTTCCTTTTAGTGTCCAGAATTCAAAAGACCCAGGGGCATTGCTGTTGACTGGGTCGCTGGAAATATTTATTGGACTGATCATTCCAGAATGCATTGGTTCAGCTACTATACAACTCACTGGACTAGTCTGAGATACTCCATCAATGTAGGTCAATTGAACGGACCTAACTGTACAAGGCTCCTCACAAGCATGGCAGGAGAACCATATGCAATTGCTGTGAATCCTAAAAAGGGGTATGTCTGTTTCAGCACTACTCTGGTTTGCTGATTCAAGTAAATATGGAAAATAGAATAACAGAAACTAAATGATTTCTACACATGTCTAAAATTTTTCAAGTTATTTACTGAACTTTCCTGCTTAATTTACCTCTGTGTAACTTAGAATCAGGTATCGCCCACCTTTCAGATAAACTGGAAAATTCACAATAATTTAATATCAGCAAAGTGCTTTGTGGTTCTCTAGAGGCATCCAGCTCATTCTTTATGTTAAACATTTTAGGATGATGTACTGGACGGTTATTGGGGATCGCTCTCACATAGAGGAATCGTCTATGGATGGTACTCTGAGAAGGATATTGGTTCAGAAGAATTTACAAAGACCTACAGGTATACAGCTCATCCATTTTTCCTGATTGCACAGCCCTTGTGTGTAGATTTGTTGGCTGAATTCCAGTTTCTCAGTTTGCAAAAAAAAGATATAAAATAACTATACAAGTATGTACATATTTTAAAAAGATTTTTTAAGAATGCATATCAATTCTTACAGCCTGTTCTAGTTACTCCCCTGAATGCTTTGCAAAATGGTATAAAACAAGGTTCAAGTATTCAAAGAAGCAACAACTTAATTATCTCAGTATTTTTACAGAACTGCTTTTATGCTTGACAGTACACATTGAGATCCTGTGAATTACCATTAAGACTCCATTGGCAGGATAAAAAACAATTTTATGACAAAAGAAATAACTCTGGAATGAAACGTGTCTCTCTAAAATAGCAGCATCCTGTCTTGAAACCACAAATGATTTGTTCATGACCTGTTTTCTCATGCAATATTTGATGTTTCTCCAGGCTTACAATGATAATTTGCTGTTATTGCATTGCAAATTAGGGGTTCTTCAACTTGGGTACATATATCTATTGAAACATACACTGCTTTCAGGAGGATGCTATCTGAATATCTCAGTGTCTGAGAAGCTGTCACTATCACAGCAACAAGTAATAATGTTTTAACAGACTGGTAAGTCCCATGCTAAGGTGGGGCTTATGGCGTCACATGTGCAAATTACACTCCTTCCTTAAAGGAAATACTCCTACTTTTATTGACAAGATTAGGTTGAAATCCAGCAATTTAAGAAATGACATGTGATAAGGAAAGCTTTGAGGAGAAGCCTATGCTCCTTAGGTAAATAAGAACCATGATAGTAATAAATAATAAAAATACATTGTAGTAAATCCAGTAGGAAGTTTCTGACTATTCAGACTGAAACACGACAGAATTTTATGTGTATCATGGTTGTTTCCTGTTCTTTGCTGAGCTGCTTGTAAAAAGGATTGTGAGCTTATTTATATATGAATCATTAGCTTCAGTTATAATTGCTGGAACTGTGCTTTTTCACCTCTTATTACTGATGTGGTTGATTGCCAAGGCTGTGTCCTATGGAGCCAGTCACCACTTCCTTGGTCATTAATAGCCATTTTAAACCCTGTTTTTTGGCCATCAGTATTGGATTAGTGAAATTATTGACTTTTGTAGGTCGCTGTGGTATCAAATTTATCTCAATATGCAAGTGTGTACTTCTTCCCTGACCAGAAGCAGAACTGCAGGGCCTTTTCTTCATAAAATTTTCTTTGATATATTTTATATAGAAAGTTTTCATACAAACATTTAACCAGACTTCTGTCTCCTTACAAGGATAAATAAAATGAAAATTAATGAAATTAGCGGAATTACCAAAAATGAACAGACTTTGCAAGGAGGAAATTTCACAGATGCCTTGCCACAGTGTTGCATTTTCCTTTACCTACTGCCTGAAGACACTTTTGTGGCATCCTTCTGTGCTTTTTTTCCTTTATTTCATTGTAGAAAGTAGACTTTTATGGAGTCTTTTAGTTTTTCTTTTAGTTTTTTATCAGCTAGTTCACACAGATCCATGTCAAATGCTACTAAAACATCCAAGACTTTAATATTTCTTCATAAAGGATACTTTTATTAATATTGTGTAGGTGAAGTTTAAGATTTTACTGGACACCTGTGTTCCACTGCTCTTAAATTTACTCCTAACTAGGCCTTTCCTGATTCAGGTAAGAGAGAGTGAGAGTTTGAGTATTTGGGCTTGATTTCAAAGGATTTACATAAAAATGACTATTACAGGAGCACTATATGTATAAAACAAAAATAAGTACTGTTTTACATTATGTTATGGTTTGTATATAAATATTCATATTAAAATGCAAAATAACTTAGAGCTGGAAACTGGGGACCGCTTCTAAAATATTCACCCTTACAGGTACCATGTTTACACAATGTGATTATCTTTTACCAGAAATTATTCTTTCTAGCTGTATGCCTGAATAACAGCTTTCTTTAAAGGTGATTTTTTTTAATGAAGTTGAAAATGTAAACATATTTCCCTGGTCTGTGCGTCAGACTTCTTCCACTCCCTCTCCTCTATCTGTAGCTGATTAATTTATGACCTTAAGAGAATTTTTGCTGCTCTGTGTAATTTCTTTTGATGTATTTTTTTTCCTGGCTTACCTACTTACATAAATAGGAAGAAAAATAGTTTTTCTCATTCATATTAAAACTACGCCATAACTTCAAAAGCTCAGAATTAAATTATTTTCTGGTTCAAATATTTTTTTCAAACTGAAGCTTTTGACATGACCTAAAATGGCATATTAATCATTTAATCATCCTCTAGTGAAACATGGGCTGCTTGGTTTAACTATTTAGTTATTGCCTAGAGGCTGGGCAGTTGTTCTTTCACTTATATATGTGTGTAGATACGTCTGTCAATATTGCTATTTAAGTCTTGCAATGCTAATTTAATTAAAATAATCTGATTTTAATCTGTAGCAATTACTACACGTAAAGTACTGGTGATAAGAAAGAAAGAAAGAAACATGATGATGCACTTGTGGAAACTGGGTAGGTGAGGAAGGGTCTATGAAATCTGAATGCCTTGTTTTTAACCCATGGTCACATTGGTGCTGCTTAGGAATCTGTTGACGGAATAGATTTTTTTGTTGGTAGAGCAAATTACAGGATTAGATTCTATATTTAATTCCTACCTGGCATAGTGATAATAAGGTTTGGAAAAGTACTGACCTTGGTAGAGAAAGTTAAAGAAACTAAAAAAATCTCAGTAGCCTCGAGGGGAAGGTATAAATGGAACATGTTATATTTTACTCTCCTTGGTTTCCAGTCATGTTTTTTCATGGTCACCATATTTTGTATTCACAAGAATAGAAATGGCATAAAAATGTACAGTTACATAAAAATGTTATTTTTTTTTTCCAGGTTTTATATACCTGTTTGAACTTTATTTTCTTTGTAGGTCTCGTAGTTGATCAGTTCAGTCAGCGTTTGTTCTGGGCTGATTTTGAATTATCCGTTATTGGCAGCGTTCTTTTTGATGGTTCGGATTCGGTGGTGTCTGTGAGCACTAAACAAGGTATGGAGAACTTCCCTATAACCATTCCAATTATATTTTATTTGGCTGAAGTTTCACTGTTCAGAGAAACCATGTAACCAAAAATCAGTGATTAATAAATACTATTAATTGCTTGTGTTTAGCATCTGAATTATTATCTAATAGATAATTAAGAAAAAAATTAAGACAATTTTAACTTTGATAAAGTCGCTGTAGGGGAACAAAGATTCTGTGATATGTGCTAATCTCCAAGATAGTTATCTAATTATAAGCTTAGGTATTATCAAGTTAAGACTGTGATTAATATTTATGCTTGGCCTCACTTGGACTTGCATAGCAACAGGAAGACCTTGACTACACAGAAATCAAAGCTGTTTGCATTGCCAGGGAATTGGGTCACTTGGAGAACAGTTGATCTGAATCAGTTCTGAGGAATATAATGGGCCTTCAGCCCAGCAAGTAATGACAGAATTCTGCTAAAATAATGTGACTGTGGAAAGTTCCTTTCATAAGGAGAGATTGGAGTTTATAGAATTGCATGTTGACTTTTTAACAATTTGATAATATAGGTAACAATTTACGAAATTTAAGTTAAAAAATAAAAGGAGGAAACATTAAAAACTTTTAAGAATTTTAAAGCAGGCTTGGGTGGGGAGGGTGGGGGTGGCTTCCTTAGTGTGCTGTTAGAAGTGGAGTTTCCTTAGGATGATATTACATCTAGTGCTTCTTCAGTGTTCTGACCAATGGTCTGGAACTCACCATGGATTTCTGGAAGATCCTAGGAAAAATATCTGCCATAATCCAAATTGTTCAGTAACAGATTTAAATCATCTTATTCAAGTTCAATAGCATTTTATTTCACAACTTGGATCAATATACATGAAAGCAGTCATCTCAAAAACTGGCATGTTGTTGAGCCTGGGGATCTGACTACAACCTCCTGTAACACTGAACTGTACCGTGCAGACACCTGAGAAAAGATTTTTAGAAGAGTGGAGCTTTGCTTGCATGCCCTTTGGTTGTAATATTTCTTGGTGGCTAGGCTGTAATCTGGCACAAAATACATACTCAGTGCTTATGCTTAGAGCTTGCAACTGATACAAAGACTACAGAGTACCCTAGATCATGTTTTGATGTGTCTCAATAGTCATTTGTATTTTAAGAATAAATAGGAGGTTGTTCTTCAAGAGAACAGAAAAGACACAACAATGCTACAGAATAGAAAGCATGTAACTTGATGACTCTCAAGATATTTTTTTGGACACGGTTTATATTTTATGAACACCAAACACAGCAAATTTGGAGTTTATAAAGGAAAAAGTGGAATGGGGAGACTTTGCTGCTCCCATCTGTAGCATTTATTACTGAAATATGAGAGCAACGAAGCAATGTCACCGTTTGTCTCCCATTGACATTTGTGGTACCTGTGTAAAAATTAGAGAAATAGGACAAAAGGAAAATTGAGGAGGTTAGAAAATGCTTTGCAATGAGACTAAAAGCTTCATATCATTCAAAAAGAATAAAATAGTGAATTAGAATTGATAAATGTTTTTGTTGAAATAAATACCTCAGTACCAAGTATCGATAGAGTGAAAAACAGTAGGGGTGGATAAGGGCTGATGATTGAAACAATAAATAAACAATATAAACCCATTTTTATAGTAAAAAGGGGTAGTAGTTGGAACAAGGTATCACAAGGAATGAAAAGTTCTGTTTCTTTATGGCTTCAGAGCAAGAAGAGATGCATCTAAGGCAAAGAAGTTTTAGTCAGAAGCTATGGTTTGTTATGGGGGTAAATGTGTGAAATTCTACAGCCAGTTATACTTAGGAAATCCAAATATGTGATCTGGTCAGCACTCGCTCTTAAAACTGAGAAATTGGTACTCTCAACTTTTTATTTTACGTGAATTTAATTATGAACTGACATAAGTGTGCTATGAAAGCTAGTATTTCAGAGATGTTAAGAAGGAGCTAAACGTTTTGTTTCTTTTATGCACAGCAAAACAATCTGTTTCTTTATTGTCAGGAACTTTAATTAAGGTGTTATACCCAAATTTTCTCTAATTAGCTAGTTCTTACTATAGGATTTACCTGCTTTCCAATATTCAACTAGTTTCTGAGGCTGAATTGTGTGGGAAGTTAATACAAAGCTAGAGATTTTAGTTGCTTCCTGTATGAAAAGCGTTTCTTTTAAGATTGCTTTTTAAAAGGTAATCTTTGTGGTACAAGAAGCCCCCTGAATAATAATTGTCTTTTAGCTTGTAATTGCAGTAGTGCAATTAAAATTATTAATAAAATTGAGTTGGTTATTATTTTTATATGAATACATATGTATTAATTTTTATTTCAGGTTTACTGCATCCCCATAGAATTGACATTTTTGAGGATTACATATATGGAGCAGGTCCTAAAAACGGTGCGTTTAGAGTACACAAATTTGGCAGGAGCCTTGTAGAATATCTAAGTGTGGATGTTGATAAAGCAAAAAGTGCCTTGATTTTTCATCGCTACAAACAAATGGACTGTGAGTAAGCATAATTATTTTAAACTCAATATTGAGCAGGTTCACCTCAGGGGTATGGGGGGGGAAGTAGACAAGTTTTATGAATATAAAACAGCCTGATTGTGCAAAATGAAAATAGATTTAGTCATATTTCTTTCTATAAGTTTAATTGAGATTTTTTAGATGCATTTTCTCTCATTTTAAAGGACATTGGACAAATGATTGCCTTGTGTACTCACACTCTAAATGAGGTATAAGAGATTACATGAGATCTGAATACAAGTAACTCTAGATTACACAGCCAGATAAGGGTTGGTTTTTTTAACTCCATATAACCAATATATTTTTTGATTCTGAAATAAATTCTGTCCTCTTGAGAGTCTTGCACTGCTATTTCATAGAATCATAGAATGGTCTGGGTTGGAATGTACCCCAAGGATCATAGAGCTCCAACCCCCCTGCCACAGGCAGGGACAGTAACCTCCAGGCCTGGAGTAAGTGTGTTCACTGGCTTCAGGGTGTGGATATCCTGGAAACTGGAATTGTATCTGATTTTTTTTTTATTTATCTGATTATTTATTTTTTCCTAGCTACAGAGCATAGTGTAATCAAAAAAAAAATAATTAAAAATTGATATTTTGTATTTTTAAACAGTGCCTAATCCATGCTTGGACCTGACATGCGAGTTCATTTGCTTACTTAACCCTTCTGGTGCAACATGTGCTTGTCCAGAAGGAAAATCGTTGGTGAACGGAACATGCATTGATCAGAGCCTCTTAGGTAGGTATTGAAAACTGTGTGAGAATAAACAACTGGTCCATTTTTGTCATTGCAAAAGGCTAGGCTTTCTGTGAGTCAGGAGTTTTCTGGTGGTGTTCAAAATACAAGTTACTTATCTGCCAAAGCAAAATTCCTGAAAAAAATCCTCAAAAACCCCACATTTACATTCATCAAAATGAAAAATGAGCTTTCATCTGAACTTACACAAAATAATATTTGAAAGCAAATGTGTGTGTATATTGGCCAAAAGAAGTTTGAAAAACTCTGAAGCATTTTGGTTTCCAAATTTAACATTAGCCATCGGAGAGAAAAAAATAACCTTGAAGACCCATCAAAAACTACCTTGGCTTGTACTGCAGAAATAATCAAAAAGCAGTGAGAACAACACAGCAAATAGTAATTGCTGAAATATTTTTATCTAAAGTTATGTCTCTCAGTAACATCTAATAATGACTAATATCAAGACGCAGGAAACTGGGCTTTATCGTCTATGACGTTCTTGCGCTATTCTATGGGGAAAAAAGTTGTCTTCCTTAGAAGAAGATTATTAAGTACTTTAAAACTATTCCCTCTGTAATTGAGGCTGAACCTAAGGTGATTAGACAGCTGGAATGAATTCTTAGCCAGCTTGAATTTTAAAAAGTTCCAGAAATCGCAGAATAGAATTTCTGATGTATATAAGAAGTCAGAATGTATTAGGATGTTTTTGTAATGTTTAATTCCAGGCTCAGAAGTGTAAGTGATACGTATTTTGGTGAGATCTGCAGTACTTAAATGCTAAATTTAGCAGTTAAATTGATTTACCTGAAATGTCATCGTTCTGTGAAGAAAATCTCACCTACTTACGCAGACTAGATTTTAAATACTGAATTAGTGTTATGGTTTAATGTTGTATGATGTAGTGTTAATAAAGCTATCTGCTAGCAGCATTTCTTTATCAAAAGATTCAAGAATAATTTAGAGACTAAAACAATTTTAGAAAACTTGTCCTAGATATAAGCCCACTCATGTGTTTTGCTTATGTAGAAGTGTGCTGTATGCAACAAACTTACAATACCAATGTTTATATGTACCACAACATGCTTTAGTAAAAAGCATATTAAATCAAACCTTTATCACCCTTAGCTGAATGCCTATGAATGTGTTTTTATAGAATAGGTATACAACTATGAAGTCATTTCCAGTTGGTTTACAAGAATTTCCACTGTTATGGAGAAGTGATATCACTGAAGTAGGTGTAACAGAACATTAGTACACCGTGCAAGGTTTCTAACCCTTGAGATAAATCAATCTAAACACCCTTTGTCTTCAGAGGGCATCCTGCCTCTGCTCCTCCAAGTGTCAGTTCTTTACTCACCTGAAATGGACACTCATCCATCTGGCTCCCTCTGGCTTGTCATCAGGAGCCAGAAACCCAGCAATAAAATAAGTTTTTCTGCTGATACAGTACCACCTCAAAATTATTTCACTTGACCCATAGTTACTACTTAGGTGTAGAAAAGTGACCTGACATTAATCCAAAGGGAGGTTATATAGTCATATTTATTGTTGGCCTGCAATAAAATCCTGATTCAAAGTCAAATTCCTGTCAATTGGGCAGTCTTCTGGCTTGTGCCTAAAATAATAAAATTCAGAAGATTTTAATTTGTGACATGAGCATCTGTGAAGCACCTTTTGACTAATGTATTCATTTGGTTTTGTTATTGGTTTGATCACAATGAAATAGATGTATACTGGATAGGTTGCAATGATTTTATGTGTTGAAAACCACACTACCAGTAATGTACAGATCTGGAAATAAAATGTTTTAAGTCTCTTTTAGTGGATACCAATCACGTAGCAACAGAAGTGAGGTATACTGGTTGTTTTGTACTTGCACAGTAACTATTGCAAGTCAAGTAAGTTGTGTTTTAGTTTCAGAAATTCTTCTAATTCTATATATCAAGAACAAGTGTGACTAAACTGTACTTCTAAAAAAATATATAATTCAAGTTATAGTAGTAAATATCATTATATTGAACATTCATAATGGGATTTTTGGTCCTTAAGTGTTTTGGGTCTTTAGAAATGTAGTAAGAAAGGTAGCAGTTAATTCCCATGACTTGACAGAGTCAAAATGGGACAGCCATGCCCAGTTCTCATCCTGATTTCCCTCAGGATGCTTGAAGATTTTGTTTTGGCAATGCATATGTCTCTATCCCTGTGAAAAAAGCCTTCCAACAAATAATGATTATTGTCAAGATTAGTATGCCATTCTTCATTTGAGTAGTTTTGTCCATGACTGTTCCAGTGATGCCTTGCAATTTCTTATTAGTCAGTCTTCCTTCAGATTGGTGACTAGAAGATAATTTCAGTCTTGCTCTGTTTCTTGTGATTAAATCCCAAATACTGACTCAGATTCTGATTCATCGGATTGTTGTTTGTTTTTTGGGTTATTTTTTAACAAAGACAATTGAGGTAAGTCTTGAAATTCTGCATAATATTACTATTGGCTTCAACCATTGAATTGATTTCTCTTCATAAGTCCTATGCGAGGGATTCTAACTACTGAATCCTCAGTGGCTTTCTGTAAGACTGAATCCAGATTGCTTCCGACAGCTGTTTCACCAGCACCTCACACAACTGATGAGAAACAGCTTTGGGTTTGATTTGGCTTTTTCAAGCTGGAGTTATAACAACATATGTGTGTTGTACCATTCAGAATGTTTTTATAACAAAATGAAAGCGAATTCCTGTGTGTTCTTAGATAAGCTTCCATCTTTTTCTCCCTAGATGATTGTGATTGACAGAGCACAGTTCTTTTATGGTTTATTTATTGCCTATAGCAGGGCTGACTTTTTCAGTTTAGAAAATACCCTTTAGTTTTACAAAGGGGTAGGGTACCACTTCATTTTCCTAAAAGAGACCACTGGTTTTGCATCTATTAGGCTTAATGTATCTAATTGTCTGTAGCACAACGAAGCTAAAAACTTACCAAGAGGATAAAAATGCAGACACTTGCACTGGGTAAGACAGCGTGTGCCACAGCTGAATGAGCAAGAGTAATGAACACTTCCAGGACTTCAGCATGCTGGAGCTGCATGTTTATCACTTTCATTTTAAGAAGGGGATATTTGTGCTCTCTTGGCTGGATGAAAAGCCTGAGAAAAATTATGAAGATTCAGATCTGATGTTGTTTCTGAACAAAGATGCAACATTTAATTTATTGTGGTCTGTCCTTCAGCATATTTCTGTGGGGCTTTCCCAGTGCACAGAGTGCAGGCAGACCATGTGCCCTGGCTGGGGATGTGGAGGTTAATCCCTGTATACCTTCTTTTTCGCCCACAAAATCTGCCTCAGGGAGCTATAGTAGCAAAAGCTATGGAGTTCAGTCCCTGATATCTTCCTGATTTCATTCCCACTTTCAGTCTTTTTAGACACCCAATAGAACTGGGGACACATGCAGAAAGCTGCTTTGAAAAAGCTGATATGAACAAATTCCTTTTGTTTACAGCTGTATTTTCTGTATTTACAAAAGGGTTACCCCTGGGACTGGTATTTCGCAGAACAGAACGAAGTGGGTTACATTACAGCAGGTATTGGTGTAGGTTTGTTTCTTGTTGTGCATCCTTTTCCTAGCCCTTCTCTTCCATGTAAAATGGTAATCCCAGCAGATTTTTAAAAGAAAAAGAAATATAAAGGGAAAACAGAGGGGAATGTGTCTTACAGCAGTTCTGATGAGTTTTAGCATATGGAAGACTGGCGGTCCCTGGCCTGGAGGGTCTGGAAGAGTCATGGAACCCTACCAAAAGAAATCTGCACTCCCTTTCATAGGTGCACTCAGCTCAGTACAGAATGAGGTACCTTGTGTAAAGGATAGGCAACAGCAAATACATTTCTGCCCCATGAGATGAGTATTTTCCACTGTGGGGAGGGAAACTGTCCTTGTCCTAAAAAAAGTTGTTCAAGAACCTTGTGTTCCATCGCATCATCTCCGTTTAACTGCCCAGTTCAGAAATCAGTGGGTATTTAAAAGGGAAAGAAATAGCAAAAAAAACCCATGCACTTTTCTTAAGAAATAAAAGGTTGTTATAGAAATGCCAATAAAAGATGTATGTGTGTGTGTGTGTGATTGGGGGAGAGGGGTGGAATATAAAAAAATGGAAAGAGTGAAGGGAAAAATGCTAGTAGAGTTCACAAAGGCTTGATTTCCTGCTTTATTGGTGTTTCTTCTGTGTAAGAACTTTCTGTTAAAGGAAAGAGTCAAAGAATGGAGCAAATAAGCCGTAAGTCCTTTAATGTTCATGTCAAACAGTCATATAGGGAAGAAAAACACAAGAAAACCTGCAAATTGAAGGTATCTGACTCTTTAATAAAGATATATTAAGGTTGTAGGTAAATAAAGCAGCAGAAGACTAAACAACCAGCCAGGAGAGAATGTATAAAATTACATGACCTGTAACCCTCTCCTTTCTTTCATGTTATTGAGGTCCAGTAGCTGCACTGGGAGCAGTGTAACGAGTGAAATAATTTACTTCCGTCATTTTGGAAGTGAAAAGAGCAGCAGAGAGGTCTTTGAGTCCGAGTTCCGGCGAGCTCAGACGAGTAATGAATTGACTCCAGATAGAAACTTTTCTGATTTTTTTTTTTTTTTTTAAATACAAAAAAAACCCTTTGTTCCAATAGCAGGTTCTTATTAGGGCTGTTCTCAGCCCCTTTTTCAGAGAACTTTATTCAGGAATACAAATTAAGAGTATTCAGTTTTTATAACAATTGTTCTGTGCTTCTCCCTTTGATTCTTCATCTTGTCTTCTCCTACGGGACCATTCGTCTCCTGTCTCCCACACAAAGGCATTTGCTCCTTTTGTACTCAGTTGATGTGAATCAGCAAGAGTAATTTGATTCTTGTATTTACCTTCAGACAACAAAACAGCAGCATTAAACCCCCTGTATTGTTAAAAGTCTAATGTAGTATTTTAAAACTGACTTATCCATTACAGCTCTCAGTCTTATTTGTTAGGTTATTTAAAGTCCAAAATTATTGTGGCAACTTTTCTCTGTTTCGTATTAGATTTGTGTTAAATCTCTTGAATTTAAATTGTTTTATAGAGAGCAAAAAATCAGAAGTGAATTTTAGTAATCCTGTTGTGCTACAACCTTTCATGGTTTTTTCAGGTACCTTCCCAGTTGACCTTTGCATGAAGTTATAACATATGTTTAATTTTAAAAGTATAAGACATGAGTGTCCAAATCATTGAAAGATAATTGGATTAGATAATCACTACTGTGGGCGATTTATGTCTCAGTATATTTTACTGAAAATAGGAAGGCATGTATTTCTTGGTGTGGTATGGGTAACTTTTAAAGTTGTAGTCCATGTTTTACAGTTATAAATATGCCTTTTGATACTCTTTTTTTTTCCTTGTATTTATAGACTGTCTTTATTTCTTTTTTTTTTCTTTCCCAAAATCTTACATCTTAATTTTGTGGAATTACTGTAGAATATAAATAGGACATGTTTTTAATGTGCTATCAGAAAGGTACATAAAAATAAGCCATTTTTTTCTGTACTTCAGTGTTATTTATTCCATTTTTACCAAGTTCTGCTCTATAAACTCATGACTAATGATAAGTAAAACAGATAAGATAAACAAAACAGAAATAGACCTTCTCTCCAATAAGACATGCTACATTATCCATTTAAACAACTTCTGTAATGAGTAACTGAAGAATGGTTCGTGGAACATCAAAGGATTTAATGAACCACCCAAATAAATAAAACACCAAGCCATACTCAATCTCCAACTACAAAGTAGCTTTGTTACAGCAGATATATATATATAGCCAGGGTAGATACAGTATTTGTTATTTTTTGCTGTAGAACACCTGAAATAAGGATGTGCCAGTCAGTCCCCGACAAAGCTTCAGATAAACTTGAGAGGTGCAATTGCCTGAAAGATGATCAGTTCCCAGAAGTTTTGTTTAAATAGGTTTGATCCCAATTATGTGTCTGCACCGTCTCAAGCTATTAACTGAAGAAGCCAGACCCTGCTGGAGAGGGTCCTGTATGTGGGCAGGGAAGAGAAACTTGGGTGCATCAAAGAAAAGGCTGCTGCGTAAGCACGGTGATGTTACTGCACTGTGCAGGATCCGTGCTGGAGGGAACTGTTCAGCTAGAGGATATCCAACATTCCTAAAGTCAACAGAATCACTAGGTTGGAAAACACCTTTGAGATCATTGAGTCCAACCATACCTGTCCTCTACTAAACCATATCCCTGAGCACCTTATCTACCTGTTTTTTAAATACATCCAGGGTCGGTGACTCAACCCTCTCCCTGGGTTCCAATGCCCTACAACCCTTTCAGTGAAGAGCTTGTTCCTAATGTCTAATCTAAACCTGCCCTGGTGCAGCTTGAACCCATTCCCCCTCATCCCATCACCTGTTGCTTGGGTGAAGAGACCAACACCCACCTCTCTACAACTTCCAAGTCTTCACTTTACAATGCAGTTTGTTTCTTTAAAAATTAAAGAAAAAGGGGTTGGTGTACCCATGTGAGCCAGAGTTAGACCTCAGCATGTGTAGGACAAGTGGGAACCTTAACTCTTTCATAAGATAATTAAAACTGGTTAATGCAGCAAAATATCTGCAGCTGGTGGGTATTCTACTGAAGAGTTTTCAGTGTTTGTTGGCATCTCTTTTGTTAAGGTAAGTTCGAAAGGATTAGTTAGGCAGTGGTCTGGCTTCATGGGATTTGTTTTGCTGTGTGAGGAAGGTCTTAGTGCTGAAAGCATGTTTTGGACTGGAAAGGTGCTTGTCTGTTTCTTTAGGATTACAACTGTTTGGATGTACGAGCTCTGTACGCGTGCTAGTCCGTAATTAATTTCTTGGTGTCACTGAATGATTTTTATATCTTGTTCACTGAAATGAACAAGGATTTATTTTTCTAAGTGCTTCCAAGACAGGCACAAATCTAGCAGCATACCAGCGTTATAGAAAGATTGAATCAGAATTTGGGTCACCTCATACCTCACCGCTAAGACAGCGGCAGTACTGCCGTGAGCGCTCGGTGAATGCAGAGCTGCAGGAAGGATCTCTGCTCCGTGGCTTTGCAGCCTGCGCGGGCAAGAATCAGAAACTGTTGTTCAGGAGCAACAAGTTAGTATGCAAATATCAATTTTTCAGGAGGATTTAAAGCCTGAATGATTTCTTTTTAAACATTTTGGATAGGGTTTAGTTAAGAAGGGTGTTAATAGAGTGGAAAAAAAAGGCACAGGCTGAGGTGATGAGAAGAGGGCTGGGCAGTTTTCTGAGATCCCCAAGTGAAGCCAACATGAATTTTATCATTTCTTCAACTAGGAGTGATCGTTTCAGGCAAGAACCTGTACTGTCATTGCTAACTTACGTTGTAAGGAGGTCAGCTTTCCTCTGGCATGATCTGGGTGAAGCACACCACCGTCCATGCACAGCTCGCAGCAGTACAGCCCTGCTGCACAAGCTAGTGTGGCCCCCCCACCTCTGCAGCTCTCAGTGGGGGAAAACAGTTCCCAAAGCACGTCTTTTTTCCCTGCACCAGGGAAACAGAAGGGATAGTTTACATTCTCTGTTATGAAAAGTGGGGTTTTTTTTTTAATTTCCCTTACTGCCAGGGGTCTGTAGCTCTGTTTGAGATGCGAACTGGTTCTGGTTTGTCAGTTACATGAAAGGGAATTATTCAAAGCAATTCTGTGTGTGCTTTTCCTGCAGATGATTCCTGTAAATTAACCTGTGAAAATGGAGGAAAGTGCATTATAAATGAGAAGGGGGATCCTCGATGTCACTGCTGGCCAAGTTACTCTGGGGAGAGGTGTGAAACTAACCACTGCTACAACTACTGCCAGAATGGAGGAACCTGTGGAGCCTCTCTTCTTGGTAATATTTCCATGCAGTTGTTATCTTACTATTATACCTGCCTTAGTTTAAATGTTTCAGTTTATTCCTTGCCTGTGCTATCTTTTCTCTTTGTAACTTATTTGCCTTGTCCATACTTAAATGATGTGCAATATAGCAGTATATACCATACATACGTTTCATATCAACAGTGCTCTTCATTCCTGTGTCTCGGTGTTTTAGCGGAATTAAGCTGTGTCCCACAAAGTGACCATGTGAGTGAGTATTCAGAATAAAGATCACATAATTACAGAATTGTAGGGGTTGGAAGGGACCTCCAGGGATCATCTGCAGTTCTCATCGAGTCCAACCCTCCCACCAAAGCAGGTTCCCTAGGACAGGTCGCACAGGTCGGCGTCCACATGGGTCTTGAATATCTCCAGAGAAGGAGACGCCACAACCCCCGTCGGCAGCCTGTCCCAGGGATCTGTCACCCAAGTTCTGCATATTGGTGCAGAACTTCTTGTGCTCCAAGATGCACATGTGTAAGGTCCAGTCAAACCACATCTGGAACAACCCCACAGATCTTGGTCACTTTTGATCTTAATTCTCCCTGTAAATTTTTATGTGCATACATGGACATATTTCCTTATATGACAGTCCTCTAGCTTTTCTCTTTGTCTTACTGGAATCCACCAAGTAGCCAATTTACTCATCTAATTCTCAGGAGTTATTTGGTTCATCAGAATTCAGATACTTTGAAATTTGAAATCACATATCTTACTTTCGGGGAGATTATTCTAACACTTAAATCATGGGTATTCAACAGTTGGTCTTTGTCCCTAACGTCTAGGCTGTTGTAGCTTGCATAATGCAATTAGTGTTTGGGCTGGGAAGTGTTTTAGGGAGGGAAAGTGTGACAAGAAGTAGTCTAAAATTTAGTAATTATGTGAGAAAGAAGAAGTTGGATTCTGTTTTCTGCTCATGAAATATTTCAATATTTGATTCAAAGTAGAACAGCTGGAGACGAGTTTGCTGTCTCGTCTCTTCTCAGATGCCTATCAGCTGATGAAGATGATGTGAATCATTTTCCAACGCCCTCATGTCTGTAGGAAAAGTACAGGCTCCTGATTTTAGAGCCAGAGTTTGTGACAGTTCAGCACAACCAGAGAGCTCTCTAATGCAGCATTATGTATCTTAGTCTAGGGGGCTTAGATATTGATGTTTTCCTTAGCACTCCTTACTAATTAACTTTAGCATATATGGTTTAGCAATCTAGCTTGACTTCCTGGCTCCTCTGGCGCCTCCTCTTATTTAGTAAGATGTGGTGGCAAAAATCCAAGTGAACATGAATCTGAGAATCTGTTGTGTGCCAAAGAGGAGATTTCATTTCTGAGTATTTGAGGGTTAATAATGTTGTTCGTAGTTAACATCACTAGTAATGGTTAAATATTAGAATATGAGAATTAGATGTACTTGAAGTTGATTAATTATATTTGAAACTGCTTCTAACAGCTGGTGGGAAAACTGACACAAATGATAAGCAGAGATTTTTATCAACGTGGTGAGATCGATACGTGTTCAGTGAGAATGTGTGAGTGAATGAAAGGAAGTCAGGGGTGATTTAAATGATGTGTAGAACGTCCTTGTCATCTGAAGAGAGGATGTTTACTCCCACGTCTTCATATGTTTGCTGTTTAATTGGTAGTTTTGTGGGATTAACAGGCTTCATAAAATTAATAACTCTGGCTCCTAGAACTCAGCTCAGCTTTAAATCCCGCAGAGACCCCAGGGCTTTATTTAGTCCTTTTCTTCTGGCATTAGCCATAGGCCTCACTCACCTCCAGCAGCTCGTGCTTCCTTACCCAGGCAGGTAACACTGTGCTCACACACCTATGCTAGCACCTGGATTTTATTTTACTTTCCCTGCTAAATCCAGCCTCTGAAATCTCTCAGCCTTGCTGATGCAATTAGTGTGGTAGGCTTGGTCAACAGAGTAAAGGAGAGAAATGAGTGGATTCCACTCTATACTTCTGCTGAATTGTTAATCCCATCCCCAGCAGCTATGGAGGGCCTGGCATTGGCCTTATTTCTGCTTGGTCTCAAACAGGGCTATGAACCTGCACCAAAAGTGGATGTCACCACATCTCACTGTTCAGTTGTTTGATTTTTTGGGATCCAAACCCATAACTGCGACTGAAGTTTACTGTACTACACATGGCCAAAGTGTGCCAAACCTTTGTGAGCTGAGACTGGCAGAGAGCTGGTCCTGATGACTTCGAGCATACCTGCTAATGGGAAAATTCTTCCCCTGTGCTGTGTCCACTTTCCCAGTTTCATCAAACCTTCAATAACCATATTTCAAGTTAAAAAGATTTCCTATCTGCCATTTCCAATTCATGAGGGCAACTGTGCCTTGAAGGCCTGTTCCATGACTTTCACATGCTGCAGATGTGGAAGAAAAGACCATATATCTTTCTAAATCAAAGTAACTCCACCCGCCATTCCAGATAAAATTTTGAAATTGATCCACATCTCATCTTCCCCACATGCCTAGCCCCTGGACTCTGTAAATATTCTATTAAGAAGAAATCTCTGTTTCTTATCAGACTGTATTTCCTATCTGTATCAGGCCATAAATTGTGTGCTGCTGAAACAAACTGGTGTGTCAGTGAGATGTCACCTTATCCAAGTTTAATCTAATCCATGATATACTAAAGCCATTATGTATTGTACAGAGGGAAGCTAAACTGGACACCCCAAAACTATTGAAAACTGTAATTAAGTCAACCAAGATTAATTCTTTGAGTGTTTTGGCAACAAACATTTCTTCTTTCCAGTCAAATATACCCCTGTGCAGAGCGTGTCAGTCATTGCATCAGTGAGTGCACATTGAGCTGCAGGGCTGCACACGTCATTCCCAGTTTGGGCTCAGGGTGTGAAATCCAGACCAGAGCAGTGTTCATTTGATTCCTCTTCCTTGTCTCAGCCTTCAAGGCAGAGTTGATCTGCTTTGACAGGTTCATATAAGAGCTATTAGTGTATATGTTGCTTTACTCTTGCGTGTTGCTACATGTAGAAATAAGAACATTCCATATTACCAGGAATTGCTCTGATTTTCCTTAATGGTTTTAGAACTTTTGTGTCGAGATTTATATTTTTATGTGTTACTATATTGTGTCTAGATTTATAATATTATTATAGTTTATTACATTGTGTTTTGATGTGTCCTACCAGGTTGATCTGTCCACTAGCAGGAGATACATTGTAAACTTTTTTGTTTGGTTGGTTTTGGTTTTTATTGGGTGCTTACGGGTTTTTTTGATAATTCTTTCATTTTTTGTAAAGTATAAAATTAATATTTTAAAATAAAGTCCACTGCCATTTCTTCTTTTGTGCTACTGCACCCCCCATACTGCAATGCTCACAACCAGTTCCTCAAAAAGCAGTAGTTATACTTTAGGTCTGTTACACAGTTTGTTTATCAAACTGCTCTGCTAAGCTGAGGCAATCAAGTTCTACATATTTTCCTTTTTGTCTCTTTTTCCAAATTTATTTTGTTCCAAATGATGAAGCCTTTTCCTCTGGAAGACCCAGGAGCCTTATGTGTGCGAGTGCCAAGCCAAATCCTATCCACAAAATACAAATGATCTGTGATAATTTCAGCTCGCTTGACTCTGGCTTCCTTAGAAGCTCCCATTGCCCTTATTGATTCTTGTATATTATCCAACTCAAACAGCTTTGATGCAGTCGATCTAACAAGTGTCATCCTGCCAGTAAATTTAACCTACAGAGACATGAGCTTCTTCTGGGTCCCCACTGCTGGGAGGCTTTCCTAGGAGCCAGGGAATTACATTTTGTTGGCTTCTGGCTCAAAAACTGAGGAAGAGAGATCCTGAAACCATATAATCATATTCTGATATGAATAGAATTATGGAGCCTATAAAATATTCTCCTGGTGAATATGTGTTCTAGTGAATGTGTAAATCCCATTCTCTTTCACCACCTAATATATAACAGTAATGTGATAACTAATTAACTAAATTGTGGAGTATTAATCTTTTTTAAAAAAAAAAAGATTGTGCTAAATCTTTGCTGGATGTGGTAAATTTTAGAACCTCATTATCTGCACACAAATGTTAATTTGTTAAACAAATCCCACTGGCAATTCAGGGATTATTCACTGTTGGTTTACTTACTGCTAAGCCTTTTGGCAAATTCCTATGTGAACATTATATAGCTAGAGATTGGGGCAGCTTTAATTAAAATTTATAAGTTTATGACAGTTGTATTGAACTACAATAATTGAACAAAGAAAATGTCATTGGTTAATTAAAAGTACACATCTGAGACGTGTAATTAAAAGTTTGGTACAATAATGAACACTTTTCAGTAAGCCAAATTTGGTGGGAATTTGGAAAAAATTGTTACCATAAAAATACATTTCCATTCTCCTTGCAGCTTAAAGGCAAACTGTTGGTGCATCAATTAACCAAGTGACTCAAACACATTAACTAGATTTAGCTAGTTCACAAAATTAGAATACACATTTACTATACACAAAAGTATGCCAAACCACATAAATTGGCAAGTTTGTATCAAAATGAGTAAAAAAAAATATTTTTCCCCTAAATGAAAATTGATTAAATGTTCTCCAAAATTACAGATAAATTAGATACTGTTTTCTAAGCAGTGCAGGTTCATTTTGGGATGCAGCAGTGTACACTGAAAACAACAAAGAGCTAGTTAACTTTGCTAACGTCCTATCAGTCCAAGTAGCCTCAAAGGTCTGTGTGCTCCATCATCTTCCCATGGGGACAGTGACCATGGGAAGGGGAGGAGCTGGTGTTTAGCTAGATGTCAAGGTGGTCTGGTCTGATGTGCAGCGGAGGTAAGGGTCCCAACCTCCACCACCACAACCAGCCTTGCTGAGAGCAACCTTTGAGAACTAATGTAGTTAGAGATCATTCCTTTCTCCCTTTCTTTAATATCTGTTGGGATTGATCTCAATCAGCTCACCTACTAATTATCTATAGTAATACAGCTTCTCTCTGCTACTGTTGGTTCAGTAAAGCTAATTATGGTTCATCAGCTACACAGAAATGAATTATTGTGATTCCCACAGACTGCTGATAGACAGCAGAAGACATGGTATTACTTACAGTAGGCTGATGGTGTGCCAAGTTGTTTTCTTTAATAGTGACAGCAAGTGAAATGCGAGAATTAAGCATGTACATGTTAATACCTAACAACTTAAAACCATATATTTCTGGGAGTGAATTTGCCATTGACTGGAAGAAATACATTTTCTGTGTCTTTGTGCAGGTACTCACCTGGATAATCTCATACTTCAAAACTTTCAGACTGCTTGCAAAACAGTATTCTTTCAATTATTTTTTTAAATTGCAACATAATTTAAGTGGTCATACAAAATACATACTTCTCTGTTATTTAGGCAATACCACGAATCAAAGAGTTCGTTTATTAGGAAATAAATGTAAATATGATTAGAAAGAAATTGCCTAGATATTGCAGAGGCAATGCACTAAAATATTTGATAAGCTATTTTTGAAGATGATTAAAAAAAGTTATTTGCTATTATATAGCAAATTAAATTGGCAAACTAGCAGTAACTACATCCTCTGCCATCAAAATCTAATTGAACATTTTAGGATTTTCATCCAAATTATTTTTCTTTGCAAGAAAAGAGGAAACTGCATTTTATCTTCATGCCAAAAGACTGATTTTTTTTTTTTTTTTAGGTCCTGCTGCGAAAAATAACGTTGTGTGTCCTAGGGTCACCATAAAGTATTCTCCATTACCTTAAAAAATTCTGTGCAAAGCATTTCAAAAAGTAGATTATAAATTTCTACGTTTGTTCCCAGTTCTATTAGTTTTAGAATTAAGACCAAAATTCTGTAATTTGGTTTGTTTTTTTTTTAAGATAGAGGCTGTAGGGAAACTCTTCAGAGAATAGTGACTTCCAAGTTCATTATTTCCCCAGAGAATTTGCAGTATAATTTTAGTTTTTCTGGATGTAAATGTCTTAACGAGCACCCTTTCATGTATTATGTGTCTGCAATTAATCTCTTCAGGAATGTTACTTAGAATTATTTTAAATATAAAATGCTCTCACCTGTATAGGGCCTCCATGCATCCTGCTTCTGCTTCTGTACACCTGTAGTGAGGAACTCTGTATATCCAAGAATTGGATTACAGTAAATAGCAAAGTGTCTGCATGTTTGTTGTAAATCACTGAGAGTAGAGACATCTTGGGTCAAAAAAGATGTGCTCCCTGCTCTCTAGATATAATTACTGTGGTTTTGAAATTCGAACATCTACATGTGGGATGCTGGGAATGTGCTCCCACCTTGTCCTCAATGCTTTTGACAGACAACGATTTTTGACACAGGTAATGGAGACAGGAAATTTTTCTTGAGATTATTATGGAAGAAACTAAAGAGGAGGATAAGGGAAAGCCAGGAAAAGATGGCAGCATGTCATGAGGTAAATCCAGTTGAGGATTGCACTGAAGAAGAGTGAGCTCAAAGCAAGGATTTTTTTCATGTCTTCAGAAAATTAATTTTGCTCCTTTTTGCATAAAATACAGCAAACGATGCTTGTCTGGATTTAAGTCGTTAGAATTCCATAAATCACTTTCCTTATTAATACTTTTCAGTGCTGTGATGTGTTGTGAATATTTCTGTGGTAATGAAAGTTGGGAATGAAGAGACAATTTTAGTGCTGTCTCTAATCCCAAAACTTCACAAACTGGAACTGCTGACGTTCTCTGTGCACTAGATTACCAGACGATTTTATTAGTTATGACATCTGACATCTTGGTTAGTTTGACTGTTTCCCTTGCCAACATAAGTCAATATTCTGATTGTATGATACAAAAAATTGTGCCATTGTTTCTCGTTGTTTCATACTGCATTTTTATTAAAAAGTTCTTGCAACCATTTTTTATTAGAAATCATTTCATTTTTGTATCAGAAATAATGCAGATTAAAATGTCAGTATTATTGTAGATGCCAAAAATCTGTGTATAAATAGGCAATGAACTATTAAGATTACTAAAAGTGATGTTAAATTGAGTGACAAAAATGGAGTTTAGGCTATACTGAATTACATTTTCATGTAACTGTCAGCAGTTTGGCATATTTATAAGCCTATATGAGCAAAGAGTAGAATAATCTTTCCTGCAAACTAGGAAAATATCATTGCCCCATCATTTTAAAAAATAGAGGAATATTAATAATAGAAATTGATTTCAGGTCTCCAAATCTATGTTTTATTTTATTTTAACTTTTTATTCATATGAAGGATTATGTGAAACCCCCTGTCTTAGGGGAAGAAATTTAAATACAAGTGTATACAAGGGGAAAAACAAAAAGAGACTGTGCTAACATCTGACTTCAACATCTTTGATTTAGTGTTTAGATCACAGGGGACAGATATGAATAACCAGGCTGATGCATATTAAACTAGTTGGAGCTATTTTTAAGACAACGGTTTTGTTCCTGCTGTACTCATTAGATGAAGAGACTAACTGATCTCGTGGCCTTTAGGATGATTTGCAAAACACTTTAAATTAGCATAGCTTAAAATAGAAAATATAGAAAAGAATTACTTGAAGGATTTCGTGGAAGAGTAAGAAGTAAGGGAAGGAAAAAGAATAAATAAATCATTGTGCATGAATCAGAGTAGAAAAAAGGAGGGCAGCTTTCCATGCATTGAAAAATTATCAAACTACTATATATTAAATGATTACAGAGTATTAAAACAAAAGCAGACTAGAATAAAATTAGAATTATGGGGTTTATGGAATATTTAGCTTAATCTTTATTACTTTAATAGAAATAACCAACTAAATGAAGGAGAAACAAAAATAAAGGTAAGAAGGGTTGTGCGTTTCAGGGTTTTGGATGCAGCTGTGGTAAAAGACAGTAGCTGTTGATATCTACATCAGATAGTATATTAAACTGAGAAAACCAACAAATAAGACAAAAGATAGCAAGGAAGGGACCTGGTCATAATGCCTCAGCATCCCTCAGTAAGGGATTCCTGGTAGATCAGTATGAAGGTGAGAAATTATTATTATGGAAAAGTAACCCTTAAATGTTATTTCATTTGACTACTTGGGATTTTGACTCTTCTGTCTATTTTGAACAAAGTCAGCTTCTCTTGCTAACCCACCCCTCTGAAGTAGGTATTGTTTATATCTGTGAAGTTAGTTTCTGCTGTATCACATGATGTAAATGCAATGATAACTGGAGTCTATCATCATTAACAATCCTTGACTTTCTCTGATCTCTTTTGGATTCCACAGGCTTATAATTTTCTTGATTGGGCTGTCAATACTGAAGTCTGATAGCCTATTTTTCCTGGGCTGTCTGTAATTTCATTCCAAACAGCTTCTGCATCGAACATACAGTACATTATATGGTTACCTTGCTAATCTGGTTGAATTTAACCCTTCTTAACGTGTGTCCCTACTCTGTCATGGGCAAAGACTAGGTATCAAGGAAACGTGTACTAGTTTCACAGCAGGCTGTTAGTTGTCTTCCCTTTCAACTGGCTATAGCCAAGGATACTGATGTTCCTGTTCAAGACAACATATTTCAGTTTTCCCATCTTAATCCTTAGACTTTACCATTTATGTAAGACATACATGTTACTATTACTGTGGGTTCCTGTTGTCTATTTACAAGGCACTGCTTTTGTTCTGCCTGATGAGTATTTGCTGTTTGGCTATTGCTGGCCTGTGCACAGTCCTTTACTCAGAGATGTGGTGTGACATCACCAAAAGGGATGAGTCTTTGCTGGTCAGCTACCCCTTGCTTGGCAGTGACCCAGTTAAGCTCTTGATTGTACTTGTCAGCAGCTTGGGTTCCTTATGATTCAAATGAAGACCACCCTGTCTACCCCTTTATTTCAGAATTTTATTTCACAATTAATCTTAATCTCTTTGCTTACCCATCTTGGAAGCCAGGAAGAAGAGAAGTATTCAACTTTTAATAAGTTTAAGAAAACCCTGGAGGCTGAATTGAAAGCAAAGGAAAGGAGAGTGGGAGAAAAATAATGTTTTGTAAGAGATAAACGAGAATGAGAATAGAATATTAGGAAGTGAGAAAGGAGATGGCTAGTTAGACGCATCATGTCATTTCTTTGAAGATTACAAATGAGGTATAAAAGCAATATGAGGAGATGGAAAAATATTTATGGGGTACAGAAGTTTGTTTTAAAGAAGATAAGCCTTAAGAAAAAAAGTCAGGGAAAAGTGAAAGAGTTTAGTAAAACAGTGGAATTGTAACAAAGCTATAAATCCTTTAGACGTGAGATTTAGATAAGGAAAAAAATGGGAAAATTACAATAGGCTAGAATCATAGAAGGAAAAGGCATCAGGTTTTAAACACTATTTTAAAACCCTTTAAAGAGAAGCTAGAGACTAGGAGTTCATTTTGTGCAAATATTCATCTCTGTGTGTTCACTACTTTTCAGACCTTGAATATTGACCTTACAAGAATCTTTGATCTGATGCAAAACGACAATTTTTTTGTTACTGTGCTTATTATGTGAGAGGGTTTGAGATAACAAAGCAAGTACGAGCACTTGGGGTAGAGTAAAAATTGTTATGTAAAGTTGGCTATTATCACATTAGTAAATATTTGTGTGTTCATGTGATTATACATAAAGGTTTGTAGATTTGAGAATAATGAAGTGTATTCTGAAGAGGCATTGATATTGATTATACAAACATTCATCCTCAGCAACTGGGGGAACGCAGCATGACAGGACTTAGTCATATCTTAAATTCCTACTTTAGACCATCTTTTAAAATAGTTCCCAAATAAAAAGTCAATACCCATGCATGCAGAAACATAAAATGCATAGATACAGTTTTTGGGATGCCCGTGCTGATTTGCTCGCAAGTTCTGAGTTCAAGCAACGTTTGCAAGGGAATCATTTTATTAGCATCTCCAGTAATGCTGCTGGGCTCATAGATCAGAAATTGCTACTGCTGTAATAAATGTATCTGTCTTTAAAGAGCTAATTATTATTATTTTAATGTTTATTTATTTTTATCATAAAATAGTTTCCTTTGTTTTGAACAGGGAGGCCAACCTGCAACTGTGCGCTGGGTTTTACAGGACCAAACTGTAACCAGACGGTCTGCAATCGTTTTTGCCAAAACGGAGGAACCTGCAGTGTCACTGCTGGGAATCAGCCCTTCTGCAACTGCTTATCTGAGTATACAGGAGACAGATGTCAGTATTGTAAGTAATCTTCACAAATTCTTAAATCTTGATTTATGACAAAAGTTCTACGAAGTGGAGGGTTAGCACAATTTGAGAGGTTTTCTACGACATGTGTTGGAAAACTCAACTCCAAAATTACTTGTACTGCTAAGGGAATGGAATCTGATGTAGCTGAGTGATATCTGAACATTCTTCTGCAATATCCATCTACATGTGTAGGGGAAGATGGAGCTTTTTTAGGAATGATTTATTTTAGTATTTTCTCGAATTAATACATCAACTGTACTTGTACAAGGCAACTGTTTCTGTCAGTAGAAATGAGATGATGGAGTTAAAATTTTCTACTCCAACTTCTCATGTTTGTTATTTTATGCTACTTAAATATAGTGAATTGACATAGTTGGTTAAAAAATTATGGTATCTCTTATCTTTGCAGACCAACACATGTGTCTTAAACCACTAACTTACCTTTCAATTTATTTCTAACCCCTGTAAGAAAAAACAGTCTAAGATCATCTTAAGTATGGTTTCTGCCCCCTCCAGGTATTAAATTTAGGATTTCTAAGTACTACTCTTGTTTAATCTTCAGGGCTTAACTTCTATCCTCTGTATCTGAAGCTCTTCATAGTTTTTCACTGCACTGACCCATATGTCTCTTCTCATTGCAATACTGTTTTCCAAAGGTTTCCCATAGGAAGTCTCTTCTCCCTTTTTAGAACTTTCTCTAAATTTCCTCTTCCTTTACCAAGGAGAAGGGAAAGAAGATTATCAGCCAATAATCCTTCTGTTCTTACTCCATTTATCTTTCTCTCCATGCTTTCTCTTAGCATGAATCACAGTCTTTTCCAGTGACTCAAGACATTGGAAAAGAATCCTGAATTTCTTCTTTTGGTCACTTATTTCAAAATTAGTTTGTAGTCTTCATGTCTCTTCAACTTGCAACCCTAACCTAAAATTCTGAAAACAGAATTATTTTTGTTAAATCTCCTTATTCCTGCTTTGCTGTAACCGTAACACTCTAAAACAGAGAGCTAAGCTCTTGTTGTAGAATAGAACATTAAATGTGGAAGCCATCACCTCTTTGGTGTATAATTCAGTGAATTTGCTGAAGAAGGCTAGATTTAAACAAAATGGCAGGGAAATTAGCTGTTGTAAAGGTCTGGTTTAAAATTATCTACAAGATACAAAAAGTGTTTAGTTTTAGTGAAAGGTCTGTCAAACAAGGAAAGGGTTAGTGTGTATCTTAAATGGGATTTGTACTGAAGTAAACTGAATGTATTTCCAGTTGGGAGACTATGAAATAAATTGAAACCTTTGAATGGAAAACCAGCAGTAATTGCAATTCTCTCCCACTTGGTATTAAACAAACTGCATGGATCCACAAATAACTATCTGCAAACACAATTGGGTATTTGAAAACAGTGTAGTACATAAATCATGCACAGACAGACACACAGATTAAGAAAAAATGTTTACTTGAGGCTTACCCAAAACCAAACAAATTGTTTCTAGTTGAATGCTTCTGCAAGCATCTTTTTTCCTTCTTTTTTTTTCTTTTTCTTTTTTTTTTTTTTGAGGAATTAATTTAAATGTAAATTTGGGATACTTTTTAAACAGCGCTTATTATCAGATTTGGATTGTCTGCTGACACTTTGGAAAAGTGCCACAACAGGGAGACTGGAACGCATTATAAAATACAAAATAAAATTAAGCTTTTGTTTATTTAAACCTTAATTAAAAAGAGAAATGAGCCTTGCGGTATTTAAGAGAGTTTTTTTTGTTTGTGGCCAAAAACAATTCTATGAATCTGTACAGGTTTACAGTTAATAATGTGTGTACCAATTCACATCTGTGTTATTTCTTTTTCTTTATTCACACATATGTATGATTTTTTTTGTGCTTTATTCATTGTGTTCGCTTTGTATGCCTGTTGGAATAGATTAATAGAGCGCTATTGCAAAGACTGGTTGCCTCCAAGATATCTTTCTCAGTCTTTCTGTGACGTGATTTAAACTAGTTCATATGCAAAGGATGATACATGAATGTGCATAGGTATTTTACTCATGCTCCCAAGCTGAAAATATTATTAGTGTTTTTTATGGCAGGGAGAAGACATTTACTTGCAGTATTGCCAGATTGCAAAGACCTTATTTTCCCCATACTTATCGTCTCCAATTACCCAATGCAGAGTTTCTCCTGTGATTAGTTCACATAAGGGCTAATAACCAAAATGTGTGCTCTGTGTCAAGGCATTGGCACTGCTGAAATAAATTCAAGTGAATGAATTTACATAGAATTCCACTAACACTGTGCATGTTATTATATACACATGTATTTGATGTATTTGAATATAACTCCCTGTTTTAAATTCCTGAAATAAGATATACAGACTAGTTAAAGTTCATTTCTTGTATCATTTAAGGCCCAAACAACCGCAAAAATAGAAAACGTTTTCATGCAGTTACAATCATTCAAAGTGGATGTAGTGATCTCCCAAGCTGTTACTTTCCCTGAAACTGCAATTCCTTTCTTAAGGGAGAAGAAAAGTAAAAAGAAAAAAAAGATTTATCTTTGTGTCACGTCAAGCATGGCATATGCATTTTAGATAGGGCAGGAGATTAAAGGTGTTTATGACTACAGTCAGTGCTATAAACCAATAATTGTTTCAGAATACACCTAGATTTTGGGTTTTTTTTTTATGTTTTGGTTTGGTTTTGTTTGGTTTTGGGGTGGGTTTTTTTTTTATCTTAATATAGATGGAAACGTTTCCCCCTGCAATGTTTTTTGCATAAAATGCCTTTCAATATTAGCTTTTAAACTACTGTAGTTTTTGTTCAAAAAACAATCCCCCTGCTGCAAATTGCCCTTCTGTCACTTGAGACAGGGAACAGCAAGCAATGAACTACTTCACTGAGTGTCTTTTAAGCCTCTCTGGTTCCCCAGTAGTCATTCCAGAGGCAGATGAGTCTACAGCCTCCTTAGATAGGTGGAGACATACAGGGAATAATCTTCTTTCTTTGGTGACCAGGTATAGAGCCTGAGGGAACAGTATGAAGCTGCAACAAGGAGGTTTAGGTTAGATTTTAGGAAGAGGTTCTGTACTGAAAGGGTGGTTGGGTGCTGGCACAGTCTCCCCAGGGAAGCGGTCACAGCACTGAGTTTGGCTGAGGTGAGGAAGCATCTGGATGCCCTCAGTCCCGTGCTCTGACTTAGCTGGCCCTGTGTGGAGCCAGGAGTTGGACTTGAGGATCTTTATGGGTCCCTTCCAACTCAGGAGATTCTATGAAACAGAAGTAACTCCTCCAACAGGCAAGCTTTGTCTTTTAACAGATCTCTTCTAGCACGGTGGGTATGAAATAAATACTTCTCTCCAAAGGAAAAAAAAAACTAGGCACAGAAAAGCATAAGCAAAATGTTTGTCACTTTATGAGATACCCTGAAATATCCAGTTGTGGTTGTCTCCAGCTTGCTGTTTACAATGAGTCCCTAGTCAAATGGCAACTTGAGAGTTTGCGCTTCCAGACTAGAGGCTGAAGTTGCTCTTTGGCCAAGGTTTTGTTCTCTAGTGAACAGTTACTGAGTCACCTGTAGCAAAACCCTGAGCTTTACAGGGCTTGAAGATTTTAGTTTTGACAGAAAGGTAATGTTTTATTAATATGGAACAGGTTAACTCTAAGCTAATAGAGATGTATAGTTCAGATTTGATATATATCAATTACTTCATCTGTCCATCAGGAACACCTCAATGGAACTGGAGAAACTATTAGAAACAGAGGGAATAAGACACCTTGAATTATTCAGCCCCATTAAGGAACTTAAATGACAAGACTTTTAAAAAAAACTCAAAACAAACACCACCCATAACTCCTACCTGTCTAACTTGAAGTTGTCACTACTACATAAATAAATGAAAATTAGTCTAAATCTTAATATACCATTGTTTTGTAGCTCTGGAAGCTCCTTCGGTCAGGCAACATGTTATTTTTTAAAGGGATATGAAAAAAATGGGGCAATTACTAGTGCTTTTAAAGAGTGAAAGAATTCACTACTTGAAATCTCAGTACTGCTGACATTTAAGCAGTTAAATAAGATAATGGGGTCTTGCACAGTCTATAAAGATAAGCATGTATATAGGTTTTTGTAGAACTTATGGATTATGTCTTCATATATTATTATTATTAGAACTTCATGAAATTTTAATATGTGGATAAATGAAAATAAAACTTAATTATTTCAAAATACTATTTCCATTTCAGTTTAATGTAATGCTGTTAATGGTAATGTGAATGTATCAGAAGATTTTTATTCAGCCAGTGTCCCATTAAATACATTAACATTGCTCTGCTTTTCTCATCAGTAGTCTTTATATTATGTGGGATGATGCCATAAATGGTTAGACATCTCTAAGAAAAAAAAAAGATCTCTCAGAGTTTATCCTCCCAAAACTACATCATTAATGTGTTATGTATCTGTTTATGGGGTATCCTTGATTCTTGTAGTCGCTAGGGAGCCACCAACTTCATTCATCATTGTGGTTATATTGGAGTACATCTTAAAACAGAAAAGTTAGGTGGTTTTTTTTATCTATGCTAATCCTTAATGTCTTTTATTAACTGGCTTTCATGTTGCTTGCAGATGTTTGCCACCATTACTGTGTGAATTCCGAATCATGTACTATTTCTGATGATGGAAGTGTAGAATGTGTCTGTCCAGTACGATTTGAAGGTCCAAAATGCGAAGTGGACAAGTGTGTCAGATGTCATGGGGGACACTGCATAATAAACAAGGACAATAATGACATAGTATGCAAGTGAGTGCATGTAGGGTGGGGTGATTGTGTTCAAAATTATATATTTAGTAGCAATGATATGTATTAACCTTATAAGTCTTATGCAGTGGCTAGTCCCTGAGCTGCTCACAGCAGAATAGGTCCTGTGCATGGCTCCTGCCCACACAAAACCCACAGGCTCCTGCCTTTTTAAACCAACTTTTGGGGCACTTCTCACTGGGGAAAGTGTAACATAGCAGAAGACTGAATGGGTCTTCAATTGGAAACATGGGAATAATTAATGAAGTCAACATTTGGGTTTTACCACCCTGTTGAAATATGTTGGTTCTGCAGTTATCGGTGACAGTGATAGGACATCCTGTATGCTAATGAAAACATATGTAATAAAGCATGCTGCTATATTGCTGAGTGGTCATTTTGCATAATAATTGTTTATTTTCATAAAAGAAAAGATTAAGGATATTTTGTGTGATAAGCTCACTGCCCCCGCTAGCTTTTCTGAGTGGAATTGTTGCAATCAGTAAATCTTATCCATATCATAAAATTCATATTGTAACATGTAGGTAATTATGCAGGAATTCATCAGATTTGATAAAATGCTGGCTGCTGATTGTTTTGCTTTTTAACCACAACAGTTGCACTAATGGAAAAATCGCCTCTACCTGTCAGTTATGTGATGGCTTCTGTTACAATGGTGGTACATGTCAGCTGGACCCAGAGACAAATATCCCCATCTGTCTGTGAGTATCCTGCTTTGTGTAGGCTATCAAAACATCCGTGTGCTAACAAATAATAAAATTATGTGCATGTGTCTATATTTTTGATCTCTCCAGGATATCTAATGCACTGATCACAGTTGCAACTTACAGTCCTCTTTCTAGCTATTTCTGCAAGCTGATACCTTGACGACCTTTTTGCAGTATCTATATTGAAAGATGTAACTAAGATATATATTTTGAATGCGTACAGATCCAAAGATATGTCTTTTGAGGCTTCTAATAATTTCGGGCCAGATCTAAAACCCATTTAAGAATTTGTTCAGGAATGGAAACCAGAGGTACCAGATGGTTGCCTACCCCACTTCTCAAAGGTGGCTGAATGTTTTCTCCTATAAAGATGGACAGAGGTGGGGGCAGTGCACTCCTATAAGGAACCTGATGACTAGAGTATGGGAAGAACAATGTCAGCATTTATTTCCTTTCTGAGTCTGAAGATGTGTTCATGTATCTTTTCTTTCTGCCCTAACCTTCACACTGCCCGTGGTAGCTTGGCTGTTTTGTGGTGAGATTGCTCTCTCCTTCTGACACCATTGTTGAGAGAATAATTCAGGATGCTTTTCATAAGTCCAGATATCAAATACCGAAGAAAATGTGATTCTGTAGTCTAGACGGTGAAGTACTGTCTTAAGAGGTAGAAGAGACTATATGCCAGTCCTTTCTTGAGAGCTATGGTGTATCTCCTTTTTCAGTTGCTAAATATAAAACACAGAAGTAGCAAGAAATTATTTTCTTTCCTGGTCTCAGTTACACTGAGCTACCTAGAGTTACTCTTGGGAGTTTTGGGTTGGATTAGTTTTCCCCACTTTTGCCTAATAAATGGTCTGATATTTCTGCACTGCAGAAAAGCGTCATTATCTTCCACTTCTCAGGACTATCTGGAGGTCAGAGCATCTTCCAGGAACATATGAGGTGTTGTGAGAGAGACCTGAGCTTGAGTGTCTCATTTCTAGGGTGACATAAGTAAGTTGTGGCCCAAGGGGGATCTGGCATTACCACTTTGTAGATACAGATAGAGCCATCCCTTCATTTTGTTGCTATGCATGAGGTAGGTGATCTTAAAAGAGAGCGCCTGTTGTATTCAGACTCTCAAACAAGCTACGTAGAGAAACACCTAGATTTTGTAGTCTTATTGGTGTAAGGGATGGACAGTAGGGCAAAACTGTAGTTCCTGCATTATTGAAGAGAAGTTGTCGATAGATGTTGGCAGGTTTGATGTTTGAGACAGTGGAATGCAGTTCTGCACTGTAGTCCTTATTCTGCTGAAAAAGCTTTGAGTGAATATGTCTCTTTTTTGTAATTATTTTGATCGTGCCTTTTTTACCTCTTACTTGTATCTCCTTAAGTGTCTTTAGCTGAGGACTAGAGAGACTCATAAAACTCAGCAAAAGGAGAATATCACAGCCATAATACATAAGGCCCAAATATTATGGTTAAATTTGGTGGTGGAGTCACCATCCCTGGAGGTATTTAAAAGATGTGGTACTTAGGGACGGGATTTAGTGGTGGGTTTGGCAGGTGACAGTTGGACTCAATGATCTTAAAGGTCCTTTCAAACCTAAACAGTTCTGTGATTTGTAGATATGAAATGGCTTTTTCATAAGCTTGTGATTTTCTCTTTCCTTATAAAACTGCCTTATTCTTTTTAAAATTCAAATGGAACACCATAGCGTCTCAAGGAAAACAAGTTTCATACATTAATTTGTGTATGGATTTACAATACATAAGTGCCACGGCATATGCCAACATTGTTAACAATGCTAACAAAACAGTCATGAACATTTTTAAGGCCATTGCACTCTGGATCAATAAATACAAATGTGTAGTACAGCTGGCAATAATATTTTGTAGAGAACATTAGATTCCTGAACCAACTGGTTAGTAAGGTTTAAAAGTGTCTGATTAACACTGATGAACAAACTTTTCAGAATACTCCAAGTGGACCTGCTGTGAAAAACCAGAGTGGGAATTTTATTACCCGTGGGTGTGTGTCTGTGAATGTGTGTGTGTTTTGCCATCATTATATATAATGCGTTTAAAATCTGTTCAGCACAAGGCAGAATATTTATATAGGTCTATTTTACTGAAATTCTGCAGATGCTCTGTGGGGTTTAAAAGTCAGCGCTGTGACCAGAAAGTGAACCCTTGTGATTACTACTGTCAGAATGAGGGAATTTGCACTTTAACTGCGTTTAATGAACCGAGATGCAAGTAGGTTTAACCTTCCACTTAATGCTGCACATTCTGTGACATCATTTCAGGCCACAGTTCATTGGTTCAAGTCATGCACATTCACATACATTTCAAAATATATACTTAATCTGGGGGCTTGTTTCTATAATACACGCTTACCCTTTGATAGCTGCACTATGAGTATGTTTAAACATACTTTTTGAGTATCTGTATCATTGGAAGAAGAAATGAAAAGTTTTAATAAGTCACCTGGAAATGCTGCTTGGCTTCTATTCTTCATATTTTGAGATATTTTAATAAGTTAGTCCTACACAGTATAAAGTTTAGCCAGCAGTGGCATTGTATGTGTTCCTCAGTCCAAAACGGACTTCCTATTTCTTATCTGTCCAGGGAAGGGAACAGAAGAGCTGTTTAGGTACCACTTGTATTCATAAGTCTCACTGTTAACTATAGTCTAATTAGTCTAAAATAGAAACTTTTAAAGAAAGATATATGAGCTACACCATAACTCTGACTTCTCCTCTGATAAAAAAAATGTATAAAATAGGCATATTTGCATGCTGTATTTTTCTGAATGATTTTAGTTCTATTTCTATTGAGAGGCAATTTCAATCCTCATCAGGGAAAGAAAGAACCTTGGTATTTGAAAAAGCTGTAAGGCAGACATAGACAGAAATACCAGTCAATGAACACACATTTTCTCAACAGTTTTGATGCAAAAGCCAGAATTGAAATTGTAAGCCAAAGACCCAGGCTTGGGATAAAATATGAAACTCCCAACACCTTTAACCTTATCTAAGTGCATGCTTTATGAAAACATAAAATCCTGTGAGGTTGTGACGTGGGTGTCTGGTGGGTAACAATGACAGCAACTAGGCATGGTGAATAATCCTGTAATAATCCTTTTGCCAGTGTTCTCAAGCAATGAAACTCTACGACTTCAGCTACCGCCAATTCTTAAACTTCGGAGAGTATGGAGTGGGTCTGTTGATAATGTGTGTGTGGGATGTGGTTGCTTGGAAAAGTTTGTATCTCCATGTGTCATCTGTGATTTGCTTTGTCACATTCAGAATATAAACAGAGACAGAACTAGCAGTCACAATTCTCATCCCTTCAGACTGATTGTTAGGTTAGTATGGCCACCACTGCCTGTGTCTAAGAATTAAGGGAATCTTCTTGGTTTTTTTTTTCACAAAGCCAAGGTGCCTTAGAGGAAAGGGAAGAAAAGCAAACAGAAGTTGCTTGGTAGAGTTGAAGACAGTTTCAGTGATAGTGAGGAAGATGTGTAACTCCATGTGTCTCAGTTCTTGCAAGCCCCAGCTCAAGCTCCAGTTGTTCCCATTACTTTGTGTTTCTCTGATGCTAAATTAGTTTTTAACTGGAGCTCATTTGTAATTTTACTAACCTGCTAATGGCAATTAGAAGACCTCAGGAAGGAATGAATGAAGTAATCCCATGCTTCATGAGAGCCATCATGCCAGCAAACAGGAGTCTCAAATATTTTCTCTGTAAGTTCTGCTCTGCTGTTAGGGAAAATGCTTTATCCTTCCAGCCTGCATGTCTGCCCATGCTAAGTATGACATCTGTCTCTGGTCTCTGAGAGACAGTTACCTAAGGGTTAGCATTTTTCTTAACCAGTCTCTTACTCATGGGTGCGTGACTTTTAGTGGGAGTAGGAAATGGTTCAGTTTGTTTTCATTGAGCAGGAACACTCTGTCACAACCAGATCAGTAGAGACTGCAAACCTTGCACATAATCAAGCCCCTATTATCATGCAATAAACAAAACAGCAGATAGCACTTGTCTGATCTAAAGGGAAATCCTAAAGCCATAGTTACACAGAGGAACTGTACACCTGCAAGAACATACTTTCCTTTTACCTATCTGTACTTTTAGGGTCCATTTTTCTTTTCCTATCTCAAGTTTGTTTTTTTAAAAAAAACCTTGAATGCACCGAGTTTTAGGTGCATATTGGAAGCAGATGTTGTGCTTTTCACTTACCCAGTTTAGGAATGAATTAAGGTCTCTCCATGGCTGCATATAAGCCACCAAAAGAAGGAAGTTTTTGTGAAGTTGAAACTTCAATGAATGCTCTGTGAGGTTTTGAAAGACACAGAGTATACTGTGATTTCTCTTGGGACGTAAGGTCCTACACAACCTAGATTATTAATTCTAAGCATTATTTTTAGGAATATAAATTTATATTTCCCATCTCCCCCATTTTTGTCCTTGTTGCTCAATAGCAGGTTGCAAGAGACTTTCATGTCAGAATGTTAAAATTTACAGTACTGACCTTTTGTGGAAGATGTATACTGAGGGTGTCTTTTAAAGAAGTATTAGATATAGTTACAGTCTTTGTAGAGTTCACATAGTAATTTTTTAAGGGTATGTTTAGTACAACTCACTAATGGTTTGGGAGCATGTGTGTTGTGTCGGAATTGCTCCAGTAGCTTCACAAATTCATCAAAAACCGAATGCAGAGCAGATCAGATTCATATGGGATATAATCAAGAAATGCTTTTTCTATTTATTTCACAAACTGTCAGTTCCATCTGTTCTATCAGTCTGTCTTGTTTTAATAATTGCCTTTATTTGCTTCTCTCTTCTCACTAATTAGCTATCTGCATATACAGTCATACAAGAGAAGCAAGGTATAGGGAGAAATTACATCTTGTGTGATGCCACTGAAGAGAGCTGGAAGAACTTAAAACATTCAAGTACACAAGACCATCATTGGTTGTTACACAGAGAATGCACTATTGGTTTCTTTAGTACAGAATATTACCATCTCTTCCCTTTGTTTCTTTTATACCTTTACCATAACTATAGGTTACTATAATTCCAAATTTTAATTTGTATTACTGTTTGCATCTGTGCATAGATGTGGTCTAATTGTATTATTATAATTACTGTTAGTATCTGCAAATAAATGGGATCTAATCATAATCTGATTAAAAAGCATTATAAAAGTATAATGAAGGATAGTTTCTGTTAAAAGTTTACAATCAAAACCCATAGAAGCCATAGATCATATTGATCCTTAGCTAAAGCCAACTAAGTTTAAAGGGAGCTTTTAAATGCTTTAATGAGGGTTTGAGCAATGCTGCATGACTCTGGCTGAGGACTTTAAGTTGAAGCAAGTAAGATTATATTATGCTGGCTAATTAAGAGGATAGTAAATTTTTCCTTTTTAGGTTACTTTCTGCATAGAGGAGTCTGCAGTTCAGAGCCTCTGTTTCCTATGTGCCATCAGAAACAGAGAAAGAAGTTCAGAGTACAGCATTAAATTAGTTGCCTGTGTCTAGATGTGTTAACTGCTCAGAAGGCTTCAGTTTGCATGTGTTATATTTCTACATTAGAATGAACATTAGTTCTTCTATAATGAAGAATAAGTCATACTGGATAGTTTAACTGCTTGCAATAAGCAGATGTATGACTTTGAGATCAAATTAGCCTGGGAAGTCAGTGGCCTTTCAGATTGAAAGGGATATACTGTACAGGAGGAGCTTGAAAGAAGCATGAGTTTGGAACAGGAAACTGAGAAGTGAAGGGTAGAGAAAAAAATAAGTTACTTAATTTCTAAACTGAGAATTGTGGCTGAGGAGAGAACATTGTTTTGGGAAGAGAACAAGTATTGGAGTTGCTTAAAAGGGTTAAGAAGCTTGAACTTGGAAGTGGAGATGTGGGTAAATTAGAACAAATAATTCCTGCAGGTGTTCTTGCCAGGTTTTTTTCTGGTAGGCTGGAGACAGACACTATGTGTGTGTCTGTGTATGAGCTGGTTACACACCTGTGTGTGCACCTGTGTGTGTGTTTGTGTCATGTAAATCAGAAAGAATAAGAGTGCATTCCTCTTGATGGAGGAAATTCCCCCAGCTCCTGTTCCTCTGATGCCAAACCCCCCTTTTGGCATTCCTTTTGGGTTGACAGGTCTTTAGAAATATGAACAGTCTTGTGTAAGTACATGTACGACTTGTACAAATACTGTATGTATGTGCAATTTCAGGAGGAAACGCAAACTTTGGCAAACCTCTAGTAAAAGTTTATCCATAGTCCTGCTGTGGACAAGAAAGAGCCTGTATTGTTCAGTCCCCTGACTGGCACTTTCTGAAGTTTGGGGGGAAAAAAGCCACCGCAACGTAGAACAATTGCAGCATTGAGACATCTGCCTAAGAGTAGAAGGCAGCTGTGTAACCATGACAGGTAGTATAAGTCAGAGAACAGAAAATTTTATCAAGTATCTTGCACTAAATCTTTTCCATACGACTTCCTGGGGTATATTTAATGAGCTTTCCAATTACAATTACAACAGGAATTTCACAGTATTACACTAGTTCTTTGAGAACTTTCTTTTTCAAGCAAAAATACTTTTGTTATAAGTGTCGTGGATTTGAACATAATCAGCAGGTTACAACTTTGTATTACAGACGATCTTTCAGTTTGCATCGCAAACTAGTATTAGTTCAAGAATTAAATGCAAACAGTTATTTGAAGAGTGATTGTCAAAGGAAGAAATGGGAAAACCTTGGAAAGGAGGACTATGTATATTTTTCATTGAACATTTACCAGCTAGGCTGTAATGCACATACCCTTTGTCCATCAGTTTAAGATTGTTTGGATAAAACGTACACAGTAGCTGCTGCTGTACATTGCTGCTTGCTTTGGCTCTGTGTGAGAGGGAAACACAGTTTGTCATACAGCTATTGATCCAGTCATTTCTCATTCCTTTTTATTTACCACTTCAACCTCTTCTTTTCCTTTCACTTTGTTTGCTCAGTGTAATTTCAGCTGTATTATAATCATCTAGATGTGCTTACTTTTTGTATATTTATGTTAATAATATTAACACTTGTATAGCATACTTACCATACACATATTGCTAATAGCATGAAGTTTAATGATCTTTGGTTACTTCTTTTTCTTACCTTGGCATGATAGAGGCTGAGTTGCATCTGAAGATTGGTTCCTTAGCAGTGAACAAACACCATGCGGCAACTGTGAATGACGATATGTATATTGACACGTCACGCACAAATTAAATTAATGTTTAAGGTCACATTTTAATTTTTCCATTTATCTTGTTACTAAATTTTAAGATTGTGTTCCTCAAAAGTGATTTTCTGTTGTTTTGCCAGCGTTTGGATTGTGCAGTTTTCTTAACTTGTTAGATTGCAAGGTAATCTGTGTGTCATTTTCACGTAACATACGGTTTCTATCCCTTAGCTTCCACATCAAGTTTATTCACCTTGTTTTCTTTAGAAGGATACCAAGAGATGCTCATTTAACAAATGTACTACAGTTTGGTCTGCTTTTACATAAAACATTAAGGAAAAAGAAATTTTGAAAATACTGAAAACCCTACAATATAGAAGGTACAAGATGTGCTATTGATCAAAGTTGGGGTGTGGTTTTGGTCTTTCATTGTTAGGAAAGTTGTTTGTATCCTTGAGGATTTATCTGTTGGCATAACTGTAGTATCAGCTCCCCATAAGAAGAAAGCATAGTTCCAAACACATTGCTAAATTTGTTATATGAAATAGTTCCATGATTTTGTCTAGTGCAAGGATTTTGTCATCCTCCATCATCCTACAGGCTTTGGGGAGGGGAAGGGGATTACTTTCATTTCCATCTTTAAGTGCAATTTAATACAGATAGTAAATAACTATAATCCAGATGTCCTTTCTCTTGTCTTACACATAGTTTTAGCATTAATGATAAGACATGCTCAGCTGGAATTTTAATGTAAACATTCTTAAAAGAGTGTGGCTGAATACTGGGATGTTTTACTCCACATTGTTATCTATCCTGTGACCAAAAAGGCAAGCAAAATTAGAAAATTACATTGTATAATGAAGAAATACCATTTATACGTAGGAAACATTTTTGATTCCCCATCCACCTCTGACTAATCATTCAATGCTGCTTTCTATATTTTTTTTGATACATGCTGCTATATTGAGTTGGAAGGCAGTGGTCTGCAAAGGCACTTTTAACTTCACATTGTGACTGCTATATTATATTTTTATGACAATGCCTGTGGCACAAAAAAAAAAGGGGAAAAAAAGAGAGAGAAAAACAAAAAAAAGTTGTACACTACCACCAAATTATCCTTTTTGCTAGCTGCTTCTATTTATTCAGACAATTCATAATCAAATGGTTCCTTTTGGTCAAGTGCCCGTATAATTGAGTTTAGAGTGTTTCAGTGCATTGACCTGGAAGGGTTATACAAAAATAGAGGAAAGAAACATTTTTCTCCCATTAATAGATTCTGTAACAACAGCATGATCAATCTCTGAAACGTGTATATCTTAATTCTAAATATTCCTCATTACAATTGGGATGCCTTTAGAATTTCAGTTTAAATTTTTTAAACTATTTCTCATCAGTAATATTATTTCCTCAAAATAAAGAATCCTTGTAGTGTAGGCTTTCTGTGTCTCAGAACTTGTTTCCCAAGCATTATCTCTCTTTAAGTGTAGGACTAAATTGTCGCAGAAAGAACTGCAATATAGTTTTATTAATGACTTTGGCAGCAGACCATGTACAACCTTTGTTTATTATGTTTGCTTTCAGTTTTTATATTGGCAATCTCTGTGATATTGGTGCTCTTTGATCGGTTCACTGATTCTGATGGGAACTGGAGATTTGCGCCTTAAGATGTTCACTGTGGTGCTTTGCACCACTCCAACCTGTCCTTCACTGTCAAGCTCCCCATCTGTTCCCATCTGTATTTGTTTATTTATAACTCAGATTAGGCTTTCTCACTGTCTTTCTCCCCAAGTCTTAATAATATGAAGATCTCCAATGAAACCAGTGGCTTTCTGTAACTCTGCTTTGTTAAAGAGTTATTATGTGGCCATACTGCAAATATCCTATCCCTGACCATACAGCGGTTGGCAATGCTACAGCACAAATGCCTCTGGTACCGAATTCTTCAGAAAGGTACAAAATACTGTGCATCACGTTGAACCAGAAGCCAGTTCCCATGCTACCTACTGAGCAGTCTAAGTTTAAATGCCCTAATAACAGAAAATGTTGTTATTAAGAACAACTTCTGTCTAAGGTATCCAAAGACAATTAAAACTGATTGACCTTCTTGTTTGCCACATTTCTACATGAATAGTTGTCCATGTCCCAACCCCATCATTACTCATGTGCCTGTTGGTGGCTCATTTTCTGTGTCAAACTCGCTTGCGCACAACACAGCTTTACCCTGGGCTTGCTTTCTTTTTCTATTCTATCTGCCCAAGACAAGTCTCTGCTAACTTGCTAGCCCGTAAAAGTGCAATCATTTTCCCTCTAAGCATAGAAGGAAATGACTGCCATCCTGTCAGCATCAGCCCTCCTGAAGTTTATTGGAGACAGCAAGCGTTCGGAAAAAATGAAAATCTAGTGGCAACGAGCTATCATGTTTTTATGAGACTTTTATCAAATGCCTCAGAAGTGTGTCAAATATTGCTCACTTTTACAATTCACATGCCAAGAGAGGTAAACTACTAATATACTTGCCGTAATTTGTTCCTCTGTTTACTACATACATAGCTGTACGATTTCTTTCTTCACCAGCTGTTGTGGTGTCGTATCTGCTGTAAAAGTTTGAAGAGCGTAATTGTACGTTATACCCAATTTCCTCATGAGCTTATCCTTGCAGGTTTCATACTGATTCTTTTGCCAGTCTCACTCTCTTACATTCTTTAAACTGTTTTAAGGCAGATTTATAGTAATGATTCCTTTGTACAGCAGAAGCATTTGAAACCTTCAATATAAGGATTTTAGGTACAAAGTGAAGCTATATCTGGCTTTCAAAGACATCTTTCCTTTTCAATATTGTAGTACTAAATTAAAATTGCCTCTCATAACAAGCTTTAATCACACAAGCTGAATCTGCAACAACAGTGATGCGGAACTTCCAGTAGGAAATATAAAGACTTCATTTCATGGTTGTCACATACCAGCAGTTTGGATCCCAGTAGAATATTCTAAGTATAAAGATTTATGGTGTTTCTCTACAGGAATGGCGATACTTTCTGGCCGTATGTTGAATAGTGATATTTTTAAAAAACAAGAATAGTGTCTCAGTGAGGTAGGCTGTCAGCATAATCATTTCCATTTGACATAATTGCTAAAAAAAGATCGTTAAAAAATGGACCAGATGCATCTTTTAGGAGATTAAAATCATGTGTTGCATGTGACTTAGAATGTGCTTAAGTGGTGGTAAGCAAGAGTGGGAACATTAGTTGGGTTTAGTTATAAAAGATACTGTTGCGAACTATAATTTATGTAATTAACTAGTAATTATGGCTGGTCCTTTGCAGTGAGGAAATTTAAGTCTGTATCTACCATGTTTATTTAAGTAAACAAACTTATTTCAGTAAACATGGAGAACTTAAGAAATTGTAATGCAATTTATCTATTGTGTGAATTTTTTTTAATCGACTGTCAATTAATAAACATGATTTTACAGACCATCTGCACCTCACATCTGTAGAGTATCCTACCAAAACTGAAATTAGATTCACAAAAAAGTACAAACCCAGTAAAGATTTGTCTAAATGTTGGCTTGTGCTGGAGTAGGCTCAGGAGCAGAGAGATAAACTAGCTGTTCTTCAGCAGTGATCTGCAAAAGCAAGAGAGAGTCCAAAACCTCACCAGCAAAGTTAGCTGGGGTTCCCTGTAAAAATTCCACAATTTTTGCCAGAAATATTTTATATCTTTCCAAACACTTTTGTATTATAGAACTATGTCAGTCGTTAAGCACGTCCACCTCTAAACTCTGCCATTTGTTAAATCCTTAGAAAGGCATCAGGTAACAGCAGCTCTTAGAAATGCATGCAAGATATCCCGCATTGAAATTCATAAATAATTAACTAATTCTTAGAAAAAAATGTTTCATTGCACTGTATGCAACAGAGGCAGATGAAAAGTGACTATTTGCTGCCGTTTCCACAAGGAGAGTTTGAGGTTCTCTGGTAAACTTAATCATATTTACAGCAGGATGAATAAGCAATTGAATTTCCTTCAGGTATTTGTATTCATCTTTTTCTGGATTTGCTGAGTCAGCATACATGGACTGTTTGCTTGTATGCATGGAGAGCATTCTGAATCCCAGTTGAAGAAACCTTTCCATACTGATATTCACACAGGGAAAATACAGCAGAATAATGGCATGCTCATCCAGGCCCCTGACTCATGAAGCACATGTTCTGAGCATAAACAGTCTCTCCAGGGCCCTCTGGAGCCAGGAGATAGTCCTGTCCCTTCAGGACAGCCCTTTATGCTTTAACTGTCCCACCTACTTACATACAAACGTATATATTTCTACAAATACATATGTAGTTACATAGCTCAAAATTTAAAAAGATAAAGAAATTAAATCATAGAATTTTTCAGAAAAAAATCTGAAAGCAAAGCAAAGAGGAACTTGACTTAACTTGTGAATATTAGTCAGTTAGATAGGTCTTAAGCGTTCAAGTAAATTCTCACAACCAGGTCTGTAGGAACTACAGTGAACCTTGCATTATCCAGAGCAATGGGGGTCATTAGAACTGTGGAAGGAGCCCACTGGGATGGGTAGTCATGGTTTTTGGATGTGTGTAGTAGTTTGTGTCCAGTCAGATATGCTTCATGCAGTATGGACGTGGCTGTTAGAGCTTCTTGATCAAAGCTGACCCTAAAACAATACGGTACAAACAAAGCACCGTAGCCAATAAGCCTTGATGGACTAGGTTGTCTATGCATGGATCCAGCTCAAGTGTTCCTTCATTACTGCGTTGTAGGTGGTAGTTGGTTTAATAAGACTTTAATATGCCGTTGGTTATGCCTGCTGTTTTATTATTCAAGAATTTCAGAAAAAGACTCTGGAAGGAAGATTGCAGTGATAATAACATGAATTGAAGATACAAAGCTGTAGTTTTAATCTAAAAACATACTCAGAATGTGTAAGTGCCATGGCAGAGTACTGCTGACTCCTTCCATGAAGCTTATTGTTTATTTTATAGAATCATTGTTGTCATTCGTGTAGCTCTTGAGAAGATGCTGGTGGTCTCTTTAATAGGCTAGTGTGTTAACAGCTGACATCTATTAATTTTACCATCTTAATTGGATCCTTTTAGATGTTCAGCCAACTGGTCAGGCACACAGTGTGAGAGGCCAGCTCCCAAAAGCAGCAAGTCTGACAATATCAGTACAAGTAAGTACTTCAAATAACTGTTATCACATGTCAACTTTGGCTCGGTTTTACAAGTTTGAACCTGGTGATATTATGGCACGTGAATTTGTGTAATGAAATGTGCTGGTTACCTGTAATTTTTTTATTTAAAAAAAAATACCCAAGTGTAGGCCTCTTTCAACTTTTTGATCGACATTCAGTGTTTCCTGATGTGGTTTGGATACAAGCCACGTGTTATACACTCACTGCTTCAAGGCTAGTCTGCATTCTTCTTAAAGAAAGAGTATCAAGTAGTAAGTGCTTGGGGATATCACTGCTGTGCAGAGAACTAGTATGAGACCTCTGACCATTTAAGTCCTACTGAAAGCATCAAAAATAGAGTTGTAAGTAGCTCATAACTTTTGCATTGGCTGTCTGCACAGGTGAATTTTACCTACTGTGAAAATCACCTGAAAGTAAGAATAGGTCCTGTTGTATTTTTTTTTAAAACACATCTGTAAGCATAAAAGGATGGTATCACTACACTGTTGGCAGTTTAAACTGGACAAGGTTCCCCACGGTGCAGCGAGTATGCTGATGGTGCCCTCCGTACATCTCTCGGTCACATTTAACCCAACTGGAGCAGTAGAATGAATCACCCACTATTGAGGTCAGCTTGATGCTTAGATAAAATCTTCCTAGTGATCCAGACAAGTGAAATAACACTTGCAAGCTGGAACCTGGCAAGAAAGCAGCCAAAACCTAGCTCAAGGTTTCATGTTGAGAGAATACCTGCTACAAGTTGGGAAATGTGTTGTCTTGTGCCTGCTGCTAGACCATGGTCACCAGGTAGCAACTCATCCCTGGTGGACTGGGTCTCAGGGGATGTTTCTTCCCAAGTAGGTCTTCACCCAGTTATTTATCAAATATTATCTCAAACTAGCACTGTTGTAACGTCCTGTACAGGCTGAATCTTCATAAGCTGACGTGAGCTCAGATGCTTCGAGTTTCTATTCACTAGAACTTCATTTCAGGCCTCTGACAACCTGACTTTTACTTTTCAGTAAGCCTTCAGGCAAAACTCAAGGCAGCTTTTTTAATTCTTTATTTAGACTGTGTTTAATGTAGAGCACAGGCTGCCAACAGCTTTTTTTTTCCTGACAAATCAATAAATGTAACCAGTGAAACAACCAGCAATGCTTTTGTTTTCTACTGGTTAGGGATTGTGATATTAAAGGAAATGCATGTCGTTCCACGCTGGCTTTATGGTGGAGTCCTGTAGTTTATAAGGGCCAGTTTTTATAACAGAAAATTGTTTGTTGCATGCATTTCTTTATTGCCAGACACATTAAACCTGAGAAATTCTTAGAAAAGTACAGTTGCTGACCTTATTTTTGCAGGTAGTCGCATTTCAGTTCAGTTATCTGGCAAATTTATGTTAAGCCCATTTTCTTCATGGCTGTACCCTCCTTTCTTTTAACATCACTGCCTGATCTGTGCACTGTTTTTCTGCTACATTGAGCACCATTGTAGTTTCCTTGATTGCCTGTATCACCGTAACAGAATTATTGGCTCTTGAGTACAATGCAGTAAAATGCAGGACTGCACCAACCATCTAGAAATGAATAGTGCTTACTGCTTTTCATTTTCCCACAAATAAGAGTAATGAATGCATATAAATGCTACTAATGGAATTCCTAAATTAGATCCATGCCTACTGAATATGCTAAATTAGTAGTTGCGTCATTTTAACCACTGAAGATGGTGGTGGCATTTGAAGTTGGTGATCATGCCACTCCAATCCAAATTGTTCAGCAATCCCACACACCTTCATGCAGTATCACTGCAAATGAGGGCAGGGAATTAGTCCAAAGTATATTGGTATTCAGAAAGAGGAAGCTCCTTGTTTCTTGTTAAAAGTGCTTGTGTGTACACCATGTCTGTAGTCATCTTTTTTATTATTGATCAACATTAAAATCTCAAATCAGTGACTCTCATCACATGAAATTTCATTTGTTGATGGGGGAAATTTAACTGTCTTACAGCTTTGAAGAAATTATGAGATGTAGCTCTGAGTGTTCAATGATATTTCCTTTTCCTGTCCTAGGAAGCATTGCCATCATTGTTCCTCTTGTTTTACTGGTGACTTTGATCACTACTCTGGTAATTGGACTGTTTCTTTGTAAAAGGAAACGAAGGTAAGTAATTTTATGTTGATGTATGAAGTTAAAAAGTAAATCTTTAAAGTATGAGCATCATTTTGATATTTAAAAATCACTTTATGTATTAAAAACAACTGTAAAAAATCACCCAAAACTTGTTTCTCAATGCATTAAGCTAGTTATGTTTTGGTTCCTGCTGAAACAGTCATGTCTATTATTTGTATTTATATTCCACATACACTGCATGAGGACTTTTAGTTCCTTTCTTATCCAGCTTGCTCAATCCAGCAAGGCTGTGTAAGTGCTAATAATTTTACCCAGAGATTTAATGAACTTAGGAAAAGGAATTAATGTATTTCAGTGAAACTGCATAATTAATACTGTTCATGTCTGTAAATAATTTCAGATAGAGCCTGTGCAGACATTTCAGGTTCTAGTTGCAGATCACATAAATGTAGTTCTTTTCAACTGTATGTAAGTTATAGTGGGGATGTAAACAATGCTCCAAGTGTCTACTGTTGAGTCTCAAGTCTTGTCATCATTACTGTATTTCTTTACTATTTTGCATAGGAAGCCAAATGGCAGCACTGAGCAGAGTCTCTTTTGTTCTCATGACTTCAGCTGCCTTTGAGCTGGTCATGAAAATAGGAAATGTAGACATTTTGACTTTGGTTATTTCTTCAGCGGCCACGTTGGGTGGCAGGGGGAGTAATGCTGTTTCTACTGCATGAAGATACCTGAGAGAGTTCTTGTGTTCAGAGAAACAAAAGTGACATTAGCAGCAATGCAGATTTAACTAGGAATGATTCCAGACAATGAGGATGTGACTTGGACTAGGGAAGATGATTTCAGTCCACTAGATTAAAAGAATCTTTTAAGTTCCTGTCATTAACATCTTGCATAGCATCCTCCTGCAAACTGTGATGCTAACTAGTAAGCATTAATTTTTTTAACCCTTTTTGAAAAGCCAAGGTTATTGTTAGTAACAGTACAGCCATCTTCCATGGATGTCACCACATGCCACTGTACCTGAAGACCAAATTTAGTGATAGCCAAATCCCAAAAACTAGTTGCTGATCTGTAAGTTGTTCAATTCTTGAGAATAACTTGTTAAATAGTAGTAAAGACATAGAACTAACCTCAATAAAGAATTTTTTTCCATAAAATATTTGAAATTGTATTTTTAGGGTGGCTTTTTTTCATCTCTTTGAAGGCAACTGTCAAGTATTAAATTGGTATAGATGTTCAACAGTTCTACACTACAGATAAGTGTTTATTTTAGGAAATAAAATTCTGAAACATACAGATCCTTTAGTGTACTGAATTTCAGGCATCAACTGCATCTTTCTCAATCAAACAAGAACAAGGACTTGTCTATTATCATCCTGACGGTGACCTCCCTATTATTCCCTTATAATTCTAGAGAACGTACTGCATTGGGAAAAATTACCCTCTTGTGGTTATTTCGATTGTTCAGACTAAAACCACCTCCTTACCTAAAAGAAATGAATTCAGTAGCTGAAACAATTCAACCCAATCACTTATGTTTACTCATATCTAATTCAAGGTTAAAAATAAGACATCTTTTCATTAAGTTTGGAAAAAATCAAGTTGAACTCCAGCATTCCAGTTGCCACTGGCAGGGAATACAAACTGGAGCTATGAGAAGCTCATACATTTTTAATGCATTGTAATGAAACCATTTGCTTATCCTCAGATTGCAACTGATTTGGGGCAACTGATTCCAAATGGAAGTGATATGAATAAGCAAGGGAACATGACTCATATTCGCTCCATCTTCATTCCTGCAGGGAATCTGCAGTGAATTTGTGGGAAGCAAGGGAAATCTGGAAACTAAGGGGAAGTCGTGGCTGTAGACAATGAGTGAGCACTTTGTTTTTGTTCATATCACTACAGCCAAACTGAGAAAAACAATAAAATTCTACTTTCAACCTATGTGAGATCTACAGGTAGATTCAGACTGCACTTGGTTTGAAGAATTCAAGGATTTCTGAGTGTGTCTGCAGCATGCTCTTCATCCTGTTGGTTTGAATGATTTTAGAGAAATAAAATACAATCTATAGTATTTTAGTATGAAACATAAAGAAATTTCTTGTGAAATCATTAGCTTCTTTTTTTGTGTGTTTCTTTTATGCATTGTAGGACAAAAACTATCAGAAGACAACCCATTATAAATGGAGGAATCAACGTAGAAATTGGCAATCCGTCATATAACATGTATGAGGTGGGCCATGATCACAGTGAAGGTGGTCTTTTAACATCAGATTTTACTGTAAATGCAGAAAAGGTATTTTTTTTTCTTTTTCTAATGGCAAAAACCACTACCTATTTTGTCTTTCAAAGCTCTTGACTTTAGCTATAATTAAATAGAAACAGAAAAGAAGGGCTAGGTTTAGCTACACAGATGAATATAATGGCAAGTTAGATTTTATTAGGATAAACTTACTGTGTCTATATATATATATACACACACATATACACAGTTGTTTTGCAGTCTGATGCCTGCTGATGGACAAGTGTTTGTATTTTACCAAAACTGAGCTAAAACTACACTATGAAATAAGGTTTTTTGTCATAGACACGTCTACTTAAGTTGCAAAATCGTAACCTATCTTTCTAGCCCAGTTTCAAATACTGAATGGAAATATATTATCATGCAGCCTACCTTTTGAAGTGTGAGTGAGTTTATTCCTACATATGAAACTAACATTTCATATATGAAAACTTCCAAAAAGCATAAAGAATTCAGAGCCCCAGCTGGATAGATAGATTAAATGTTTACACAAAGCTAGTAAGTATTATCATTTCCTTGTAAAAGATGCTGTCACTTCTGCAGCATTCTTCAGTGCTTTGAACTCCCTGAGTGATGTGACATGGGATGAACGAGGTAATGCTGCGATATCTTTCCTAGAGCTCCGTAATCAGCCATACACCAAAGGGCAGCCATCATTCTGTGGCATTTCTGACAAAGCAATAAGGGGATTACCGTTAGCTCTAGGAATGTCATCGCCGAATCTCATAGGCAGTGTGCTGAATGCGAGAGGTAAGCTGAAAATGCGGTTACTCGCTGGAGGAAGAGTAACTGAGCCAACGCTTGTGGTAAAGTCTGGCTCGAATTCTTAATGGAAAAATGACTCTTAAGATGCTGGATTTGATTCTCTTATTGAATACACGAGGTTTTCATGCTGAAGAATGCCTGTAAGTAGGTTATTTCAATTTTTTTTAATTGTAAATCACTCTGAAATAATGTTTTTAATCAGTGCACTGTCCATGTTTCACAGTGTTGGTAAGTGCACGTGGAAGGTGCTCTGTTAGGACAGGAACTAAAATTTTCTGTTTATACAGGCCAGATACATAGGGGGAGGGCCCACTGCATTCAAGCTTCCCCACACAGCTCCAGCTATCTACCTAAACTCTGACTTGAAAGGACCACTATCAACAGGGGTGAGAAATGATGATTCAAACCCATTTCATTCCACCACAGCCCCTTTCTCAAGAAAGTTTGTCTGTCATTTTAGAATAGACGCATTTTCTGTTTGGTTTTAATTTTGGTTTTCTTCTCTTAATGGCAAGAAGAGTGACAGTAAATTATACATTCTCTATTTGAAATAAAGGGTTCCTCTATGCATACAAAATTTCATCTGTACCCATCATTGCAGCATGATCTAAAACTGAAAATGTGTCTTTGAAAGGAATGAAAACCCAGGAGGCAACCTGGTGCTTTCTTGTAGCACTGTATAAGTTCAGCGTAGCATTCATAGCTATGTTTCTTGATATATTTGCAATTTAATTACAGGCATTTAGTGGAGTTTTTCAAACTGAAAGAAGTTCCCAAATAAATGAAAACAAGTAGTTTTATTTTAGAGGAATTTGATACACACTAAAATGAAGACTATCCTTTAACGTTTGCAATGCAATTATCAACTGCTTAGCTTCCAGTCAATTTTTATCATAAAATAATTACTTCTAAAACATTGAAATTCGACTACAATGTGGCATGATGTTTGCAAACATTGACATTTAAAATAGTGAAAAGGGACATCAATATGACATCCATTTTCATGTGCCTCAGTATATAAATTCATCTTTTGTGCCATTTGCGTTCTTGCATGAGTGTAATATGTTGTATTTGGGAGTTTAGCAGTTTGTGTAGTGGATATGTCTGGTGGTGCACAAAACCACGGATGATGAAAGCTAGACTATATGCCCATCTCTAACATTAACTCTTTCTGTTATTCAAATCACTCCAGTTACTTTCTGTACCTCACTGTACTGCATTATGCTGTCAGTACCCACTCCAAGAGGTATCACGGGGCAGAACCTCCTATTATATATAATTTTAATTACTCCATCAAGCACTCCATAGATGCCAAGCATGTCTCTTCTGTTGTGATTATCATCCTTAATGATGATTATCAATGAAATAAAAAGTCTTAGCAATTGGAATAAAACTAAATTTCTCTTTTCCTAAACTTCTGATTATGATCATTACAACAAAGATCTGTAATTCAGCAGGGCCAGACAGATATTACTGAGTTTGCTTTCATAAATTACTGCAAGAATTGATTGCATATTTATGTGCCATTAATATGGAAGAGTAGGGTTTTTTTTTAAAATAAAGGTGACTTTTTTTTCCCGCCTCCATCCCAGGAAGGTGTAAAACACCAGGCAATCACTTTGTCATCTGTCATAAATGGAAGAGGTAGTATTTAACTAACAAACTGAGTAGCTGCCTTACCTAGCCAGCCGAAGGAGTATCCAAATGCTGGGTTCAGAAATGGTATTGAGCACCAGGGAAAGAAAGAACTAAGATTGTAGGTGTATTTCATGCCCTGTTACCCAGGGTGTACTCAAGTCAGGAAAACCTACTCACTTCTGTTCAGGGTAATTTAAGGTTTAACTACTTCTTACATCCACCAAACAAATTAATGTATCTAATTTATAGCTTATTCTACACAGTATTTGTGTAACTAAAGCTGTACTGTTTCATTAATTGTAAGAAAGAGGAGTATTTCGATTGTAAGGTACCTTGACCAGTTATGGGAAGAAGTTGAACATCTAGTTGGATAACAAGGTCTTCTAGGAGGCAATAAAGGCACAAAGTATAATGGCATTATTAGAGACATTTGCATGGCTTTCCTCTTAGTGTAAGTGATAGCAGAGTAGTTTTTCATCCATGTTATACATCGTTCTTTGCTCTCAGACTCAGGAGATTTCTCATATACTGAAGTGCTTTGCAGAATTAAACCCAGACTTGTCCTATACTGAAGTATAACTCATTTCAGTAGATTTTTATTTTATTTTGAATTACAGTCCAAACTACCAAAACTGTTGAGACAATAATTCTCAATCTGTAACTACTATGATATATTAACAGTTTATGCTGGTTTATTATTAAAGTTTACGTTACAAAAGTATTGAATTTTTGGTCAAATCATGTTGTATATTTGGGCCACAGAATTCGAAAACATGGTCAGCTATTGATGGGATGCTGATGTCTTAGAACAGGTAATATATGGAAACTGTTGGTTGCAGTTTTCTACTGTTAAACTTGTCACATGGTCTCACAGTGCACCTTCTCTATAAACTTCTTCATATCTATTCTGAAATCTTCCAGTGTAATAAGGTGGACAAGTCAACTTCAGAGACATTTTTCAAGGTTTTTGTTTTAATTTTTGTCATTTTTTTAATGGTTTTAATATCATAATATGCTGCATGTCATGTCATCGATTATTTTAATAGCATGTCTTATCATTAATTTAATTTTTAACTAAATAATTAACTCATTATCAGGTTTGCAGAAGTCCAGGTATCTATTAAATATGTCCAATTGTATTTTACGTGTACTTGTTCTTGCTTTAACAAAACCATTTCCATTTCCATAAACTTTTCTTTTGGGTTAATCCAATCAAACTAATTTACATTTAATTTCTCTGCAGCCAACAAATTACGCCAATCCAGTATATGCAAAGTTATACATGGATGGACAAAACTGTCGAAACTCCTTAGCAAGTGTTGATGAAAGAAGAGAACTCCTTCCAAAGAAAATAGATATTGGGATAAGGGAGACTGTGGCATAATCTGCTGTTACCTTTTATACTCTGTATAAATGTATAAAATATAAGGATTACTTTTCTATGTACCAACAGTATTATAATTGTTTTGGCATCAGCATTACCTCTTGTTTCTTGTTTAGTTAATTGTTTTCTGGGTTTTTCTTTTGCTGATGACTTTTGACTGACCATTTGTAAGGTATTTTTATGAAAAAAAGAAACTGCACTACGGTACAATTTACAACAATGCTGCTGAAATAACACACCTTTAAATTTGTTAAAATTGCAAACAACATATTCGTTTGTAGCGTGAAAATGAGCAATCTATTTTCTATGAACTTTTTTGGTTCTACTTAATCAATGAAGATGGTATCTGCACTTTTTCATTATGTAGTCTGAAAGCTGTAGTCCAGTGTGTAATTCTGTTTATTTTAAATGGTGAAAGAATGATTGAATGGTCTACTCTCTTCTTTGTGCCCATTAGAATTTCTCTTCAGATCCTGATAAAGTTAGATAACTTTTCACAAACAAACATAACTTGCTTTTAAATTAGCTTTAGGTTGCCAAGAAGTAAACGAGACTATAGAAATGAAACATCTAATGATCTGCATGAACACAATGATTATGTTTCAGAAATTCAGTGACTGTACATGATATACTAAACATATATACCATGTAAACAAGCTTTGTATTTATTAAAACCTTATAGAACATAGTAACGATATATCTTGGGAGCTGAAACCTTACTTGCTGTGGGACAAAGCATACGAACTCCAACAGTCCTGTAGGACAGTAGCCACCCTAGAGCACAAGAGGGCAATGCCTACACATGCATTATATGTTTATTCACGTAATCACATGCATTACTTATGGCTTAATAATTCCCCAACACATACCAAGCAGTAGGGAAAAAAAACCTAAACCCCCAAACCTGAAGCACACACAGGTGATCACAGCGTTCAGTTTTGACAATCACAAAACAAGTCACACCTGCTTAGAGGTATTGAGGAATACAAAACACAGCGGTTTCTTTAAGTGAAGATGAACTGTGAGATTGCTGAGGTAAAACATAACCAAATTGCTTGCTAGTGGAACCTTACCTAAGCCCAAGTTTCAGGCATCTGGGTTACATGTCAAAATCCAATGAACAGAAGTGAAAAGCATCAGTATCAGTTTTCCAGCACTTGCTCTGACCTGGTCTGCTTTCTGTTGTTGCTAAGAGGAAAAAAATCTGACTTGCCTTTTTTTTTAATTTTGATGGAAATAAAGAATACAATTTCTTTCAGGTTTGAACTGAATCAAAATATTTTATACATAACTTTAAAGGCACAAAAGACTTATTCACACACACGCTGCGGAGGACTCTTCCTTCCTCTGCCAGACATGACTGACTTTTAGCTATCATAATATATTAACCTAACAGATTAAATATGTTTGTGGTTGCTCTTTATTCCCTTTGTACAAGCGTTACAAAAATAACTGCTGTTTTATAAAAGATTTTTGTTGTACTATTGTGCATGCATACTACCTATTTCTAAACTTTGCCATATTGGGGCCTTTATAAAACTCTTGATTTCTGTAATACTAGTGCAATTTTGCTTGAACTATGTTATGCATATCATAAACTTTTTCAGGTTCTTGTTTAAGTACATTTTTTTAAATTGAACAGTATTTTTCATTTTGGTTATAATAGTCATTTTGCCTATGTTTCTACAATGAAGTGTTAAATTCTTTATAAAAAAAATTGTTGACTGATTTATTTAAATGAAAAAATTACATACGTAATTCAGTGTGTTGGCTAATCTTTAAATTTAATTTACAAAATGAAAACTAAAGTTAGGGAAAGAACACTATACAAAGAGCTAAATTCCTTTTCTTAATGGCAACTTTTACTTTTTCTACAACTCTTAGTTGAATGTTTTTGCAGCTCTGCACAGTGGGATAACTTAGGTGTATAGCTGTATATTCTGTCAAAAGAATTTTAAAACAATTTTGTTTTCTACAAATATACTGTATTAAATAGCTTAGATATCATACAGCTATGATTCCATAGCTTCTGCCTTTATTCTGCTGACATCATCAGAGATGGATTTGGCCCTCAATTTTTGCATAACTACAGTTGTTGTGAGGCATAAGTGGTTGGCCTTTCAGAAACGTTACTGTTTATTTTCGGCAGAAAATCTCATCTCTTTAATACTCAGGTAGAACAATGTTAACTAGTGGGTATACAATAAGATGAGTTTGAAATCATGAATTCTTACACGGACCTGGTAAAATTTATTTATTGGGATATCTTGTTTCCTTCCAGTTAAACATTTCTATTTACTTTACACTTCTTAAGTGTAAATTAAATCTATCTATTTTCTTAGAAACATACGGTTGATGTCAGTGGAGTTATTAGATATTGGATATTAGATCAGAATCCAGTCTTAAGCTTGCGGGCAGAATTTTGATGGAGATACTGTACTCAGCCACTGCCATGCCTTAAAGATCTTCAGATTACACATTGGTGTAATAATCCCCTCTGGCTGGTTTGGGAAGGGGAGCTTATGTTTGTTTTTTACTTTACCAGGGTTCTCCATAGGAACTGTTTCTCACAGTCCTTTAACAGTCCCAGAATCACTGGGCTCTATAGCTTTGCAAAACACACAGGAGCTGGAGACTGAAAGATTGAGAAAACTTATCAACAACCTGTACGTGCATCCTCCTAAGTTTAGTAAAATAATTTTGGGCAGGAAATGCTACAAACTTCCACAAGGAACAACAAAAACTTTTAACTTCATACACTTCCACAGCCTTCTAGCTACTGTTAATGCCACAGATTCATGTGTGTTTTAAGTTGACGTAAGCTTAGAAGAAAAAAATAAGATAAATATTCCTGTATCACTGATTAAACCATCTGTCTCTTCAGGGTATAGTTGCAGAGCTTTTTGTGGTTGCTTCCCTGAAGATACTAATGACATTTCATGTGAGATGCTGGTATGGTACTATTTCACTGAATTCATCAGGGTAGAATTTTTCTTCTACAGTACTAATAATTTTTCTTAGCAATGTGAAGCAGTTTGTGGGTTCCATAAATATCAGGTATTAAAATTATTCAGGGAAAGAAAACTTTTGATAAATCTAACCCTGAAATATACTCTTCATTTACTTTTAGGCTAAGAAAAAGTTGCAGGTTCCGGGGTGGCCATGATATACAGCTCTATGTCTCGTTTTAATTTCATTACTCTCATTTTCATTCAACAGAAAAAAAAAAAGAAACAAACCAAAACCCATGCAAGTCTGAAGGGGGACATGACGTGCTCCATCAAAATCTAGGTTCTTAAATTCTTTGCTGAATGGAGAAGACCTATGCCAAACATATAGAAGAAAGCTTTTGTGCCTAACTTCATGTAGTTGCATCTAATGGATTATTTTTGTTTCCCACAGAGGTTGTGGTAGTATATTTACATGTAGCAACAGTGCAATGGAGCTTTGTGACAGGCCTCTTGTTCTTTACAAGAGTTTTCATAAGCACTATATTTAGCAACAAAAATTCAAAATGACAAATAGGGGTTCATGATGCTACTACGACTTGGATTAGTCATTCTGCACAGTTGAGGTTGCAGCATGAATGCAGTCCTGTTGATAAACACTCTAGGAGGCACATTTGAGAATATTTATTTTGATGTGCATTTTTTTTAATTGTTTTTCCATTTCTAAGACAGTTCTGGGGTTTGGTATTTGCAGAAGGAAAGCTCTGTAGTGGAATGTCTTTAAAACTTCTACCTAAGTTCATTATCTACTAATGAGATTGTGGAGAAGGTCCAAACATAACAGTAATTTATCAAGGTCTTAGTAGTGACCAGAATCAGTGGGGTCACATATGTAACAAAATATTTTGGAAAATTTTCACATAAAAGTGCACAATGTGTCAGAATGAAACCACGTATCTTCTTGTACATCCCCCTTTTTAGAGGGTGAGAAGATGATAAAGGAAAGAAATGTCAATGATAATCAAAGGTCCTCGAGCCTTAAAAATAAAGACATTTTTCATGTGGAACAAGCAGACCAACAGTGAATCTTGTCTGTCTAGCCCAGAACATCTCTGCAAAGATATTGAGGCATTTGGAATTTTTCAAGTTTTAGATGGGCAGAAGTATGGCTGATGGAGGGAAGGAGGATTTATCATCCTGGTTCTCTTAATTTATTGCTCTTACCAGCTCCACATGTATGAAATACAGATCTGATGAAAATAAGGGTTTCTAATTCAGTGCTTGTATTGTAAGATGAAAAAATGGAGCAAAGAAGCATAAAGCATCTTTTTTGCTTCCTTATGCCAGCTGCACATCTCTTGGTACATGTTGTGACACTCATGACCTCTGGCAGTGGTCTCCAAAGTATTCTTGAACAGAGGGACCTGTCTGCTGGCCACAAGAGGATGTTGAATGAGTTTTTCCTGGAAAGAAGATAATGATACTACTACCTCCACTACTGCTACTAAACCTAATAATGATCAATTTGGTGAAAAAAAAAAAAAAACAAACCAAACTGCAAAAACCCAGAAAATCAAGATATGTTGGTATAGACAAAATGTACAATTTCAGAACTCTTCATTGTCACAGGTGAGTAGAAAGGAAGGTCTGAAACTGCCATGGAGTCTCAAGGGCTATATTCATTTAGGATTACTGTTAAGCTTTTTTAAAGTGAGTTGTCAACCTGGAGAGAGAGAAAAAAAAAAACGGATTATACAAGCTGGTCACTGATTTTTTCTGAATCTTAAATAAGGGATGTTGTGTGTTACAAGAATTGGCACCTAAAAAGGTTTCAGGAAAAAAGCTGTGTAGTCAAAGCAGTTTCTCACTTGTGTTTCATGTCAGCAATGCACAGTGGCACTCTTGTGTCACATAATAAGGTGTTTGATAATTACTTAGAGGTAAACAGAGTAAGATAATTACATGTAGAATCAGGGCAGCACCGGCTGTGAAGAGGGGATCTGCTCAACAAGGTCAGTGTTCAGCCACCTGAATAGCTCCAGAGGTTGGGAAGGGGTTGTGCTTGAGCCTTGGGGGAATGGGTTTCCAGCAACATTGACATGCCTGGGATGTCCTGATTCCTGAGTCTGGTGACTGCACACAGAGTGCTCTAACAGGCTAATACCTGAGCCAAGCCAGAGGCAGGAAGAGTCCTGCTCTTTCCAAAGAGCCCCCGATGATGTTAAGATAAAAGGCTTTCATTCAGTTGGCAACTGTAAGGTTTGGGCATCACCCACAGGCTAATAGGTTTAAGGCTGGTGGAGTCTTGGTCTACTAGAACAACAGGAGCCTTTGAGGAGCAAAATGTTGGTGGTTTTGAGAGCACTCTCATCTGTGAGGAAAGTTGTAGCAGGGACAATGTCAGATGGAGCTTCCTGTCTTCTGTCCTAGAGCTCGTGCCCCACTGGTGGATATTTTCATACACAGTCTTTCATGGTACTCAGAAAGAATAACCGAGTATCCTCTGGCTGAGGATGTGCTGTCAGCTCAGAGACGCTTTCCTCAGTTAATTGTCTGCGTCTGGTCTTGTGCACCAGACTCCCCCGTGACAGCTGGAGCAGCTGCTTGGAGCTCCCTTCACAGTTCCAACAGGTATTACTCCAAGCAGAAGCGAGAAGGGATGTTCCTGCTTCTGGGAGGCTGCTCTTTCCCTTTAGGTGAGCAGCCTGCACCTTCCCTGAGAAACTGGTAAAGACCCAGATAAACCCTGGCTTTCCTCCGGGACATGCTGTCTAGGTGTAATTCCCAGCCCCATCCTTCTATTTTTTCACTGCCAAGAAAGAGGTTGTGGAAAACTTTGTGGCTTCTTTGGAGAGTAAAAGAGAAGAAGGTTTGCTCCTCTTCACAAAATCGTTAAAAATACAGCAAAAGCTGTAGTGTCCTTATGGTTACTGTGCCTGCAGGGTTTGCACACAGCTGTGCTTCCAGCGAGAGCATGCACGCAGGCAAAGCATCTCGAAGAGCAGCAGTGCCAGGTAAGTGACCTTTCTTTCCAGAGAGGAATGATGTTGTTGTTCAATGCAATGAGTCTGTCCCACTCTGCATTCTGCTAGAGCAAGTCCCCAGAATGGTTTTGTGCCTGTGTAGCTGAGGTGATCTTGGTAATGTAATGGAGAGAGGTTTCCCTGAGATACCCCAGTGATCACTGTCGTGTGGTGTCTGACGGCAGCATCCTGATAACTCAGTTTAGGTATTGTTTAAGGAAGGCAAATGGCACTGCATAGGTTGTAGGTGACCCTTTTTTTCTGGGAGACATGCTTCCTGGGGACTCATCTAGATGAGTCCTGAATTTAAAACAGTAGTTCCCACTGTTGGTGAGTGCGAAGCAGAGCATCAGACCTTTGGTGGTACTATACACCATCACTGTGAGCTCACAATGAAGTAAAAAGAAAAAAACCCAAACAAGGTTTTTATCTGTTAATTCTGAAGCCTGGATCTTATGAAGAGGTTTGGTTTTAGCAGTGTAGCAAATGTGCTTGTCCAGAACTTGCTGCCTTACCCTCCTGTGGGGGCTAGCTCCCATAGCCTACAGAAATTTGAGAAATACTCTGGAAGCCTTGAAAAAGGTTGGAGAGAAGATCTCAGTGTCAGTTTGGGAGTTGCCCAACAGAAATTCTGCAGACCTGGTGATATATGATATGGAAATAAGAAGTGTCTTGCAAATCAGGAACCTCAAAGTTGCAGAAGTATGGCAGCTAGAGTTGTGTTGTTTTGAGCTGATAGAGGCCCGCAATCAATTTTCTTTTTAAAGGGAAAAGGAAGCAAAGTGCATAACTCTTGAGTGATGTTCCCACTTAGTGGAAGGGGGTCTGCCACATCTGATAACAATACATCAGAGGCAATGTCCTTCAGGAAGAACAGACTGGTGAGAGTGAGGTGGGATGGGAGGTTTCACTTGTGTATTAGGTTAAGGTTGTCCTGCTCCAGGCATGTCTGTGGATCCTAACATCTCCTACTCTACCCAAGAATGTAATTAATATGTGTATATCCCACAGGTGCGAGTGTGTGGGCTCACAAATGCCCTACTTTAAAAGTCTGATCCCATCTGCTGCTTTTCACAGCAGGAGGAGTGTGGGAAGCACCCAAGTAGCTTCTTTAGGGTGGCCAGCGCATCCTCCACTGCTCTGGGCCCGTTTATTGAAGCAGTGTAAGGTATGAAAGTGTGCAATGCCAGACCACTGTCCTTACTGCAGGAGTCACAATATTCCCATTGCAGGTCCTCAATAGTCATTTGAACTTCTTTTATGTGGTAAGACTGTACCAGGATGCTTTGTGTGGTCCCATCAGGGTCGCTGTGCAGTAAAAGCCGTGCTGCAGGTGAGCTCCCCAGGCTGGTGTGCAGCCTGTGCTTCCCCACGCTGGAGGTCCCATGGCCTTTCGGTGGCCTTTCAACTGGCTGTGGCGAGAGACTGTGGTTCAAAAAAAGGCCATATCTACCCTGTGGGGTTCTGTAGTTTAATAGGTAGTCTGAAAACAGGGATGACAGGAAAAGGCAGTGACCTTCTTCAGGTTTTGTCTGTCCCTGTGTGGTTGGGTTCATGCGTTGTACCACCCTAATGTGTCATCTGACACTTTTGGGAAGACATTAAGCCTCTGTGAATGATGTGTGATGATTTTCTGAATACATTTAGCTATTCTAATCATCTTGAAATTCCTGAAGCCCTAATGGTTCATTGCTCTGGACAGTATTTTAATGTAAATTATTCTGTGATTGTAGCTTTAATTCATTTTTTTTAGATTGTTTTCTATATTGCAGAATCAGATATCTTTTTCCTCTGTTCTTAATGAATAGAGCTAATGAAATGGCTAATTTGAGGTTGCTGTTGTATATACCACCAAAGTTGTTTCTGACAGTCTTAGGTTGTCCTTTTTGCTGCTTGAAATTAAAACATTAATGTAGCTTTCAGTGATAGGTACTAAAGCATCTTTATAAATATTTGAAAAGACGCTGTTCGATGAACTGTGCAAGACAGGAGGCTGACCTCACACAACTAATTAATTATCACAATCAGAGGAACTCCAGACAAAGTACCCTCTCCAGCAATTTGAAAGCTAATTAACATTCATGTCTCGTAAAAGTCACTTGACTTCCAATTATGATTAAATATGCAAGGTCACCGGGATACAGCGAGTGGAAGAGCTGAAAGTAATCCCATAGTACGGTGGTGGCAGTTAAAAAGTAATGTCATGCAGTGGAAGGCTGTACAAGAAATACAGATTGCACATCACTGTGTCCCACCAAGCCATGTGAAGGACTGATGGGGACACTGCCAACATCAATGCTTTTGGCCCTGCTCCTGTAAAGCAGAAAAATGCTTAGCATTTCATTTCCAAAACTGAATCCCTCTGGACAGTTACAGTCGTCCATTGGCATCATCAAAATATTGTCCACCCAGTTTTATGAACATCTGTCAAACTATACAACTGCTCTGTCACGCTTTTTGCTATGAAATGAATGTGTTAAAGGATTGAAAAGCATCTCTTGTCACAGAACAGTCCTAATTAAGCACATCTGACTGGGGTAGAGTGCCCTTTGTTATGAAAGATCAACATTGAAACAATGTGATGTTAAGTTTAAGGGACTATAGGCAGTAGGGCAACCCCCTTTTTCCATACTGAGAAGTTCATACACCCATTAACATTTGTGTCTACTATGAGTATCTGAAAATGTGAATGATAGGTTTCAGTATTTGAAAATAACTTCAAAGAATTTTATTTTCAGAACTTACAAAACAGACTTTCAAAAAACTATTTTTAAAAAACAATGACATAGGTATTAATTCATGTTATTCATTTTTTAAAAAATTCATATTCATTTGAAAAATGAATAACGTAATGAAACACATTAAACCCAAATGAATAGCAAATAGCAAATGAATGCCAAATAGCAAAATATTGACCACGACAACAATGTAATCAAAAAGCAGCATCTGTGTTATCTGTTTCAATAGCCATATCCAATAAATACAGCATGACAGCCTGAATCCTGTCACACACTGCTGTATCACATCCTATCTTTGTTGATCATTATTATTAGAACAATTCTTACAGCCTACCAAAGAGAAAAATGTTGAGGTCAGTCACCCCACGCTCACTGTCACTCCAGCGTGGTTAATTGCTATCACATCAACCAGGAACAAGCAATAACCTGTGAACATTGAAAGTCCATTTAGATGCTGCATCATGTGTTTATTTGTACAGCATGATGTAAAATATGAAAGTTCACTGAAGGGGACACTTCACGCTGAGATGTGCTCAGTGTCTCTCCAAAGGGGAGGGAGTAGGAAGCATTACCCTTCGCTGGGACGAGGAGCAGTTAATTAGTCCATCAGGAAAGGAGATGGCTCTTGACCTAATAAAGCAACAGTTGTGTCTCAGAGGAAGTGAAACGATGCGCTTCTTAATTAAGAACACCACCTACATAATCTTATAACAGCAAGTTTCAGAGAGCAAGATTAAATCTGGGACAAGCCTTTGGGGGACCTGCAAAATATGCTTGGCTACATGTCTTTCTACTTCTTCATATTTTCTTAGGGTTTTTTTACTTCCTACTTTCTATGAAGCAGTTCACTGGCAAGTTGATAAAATAATCAGAGAAATTAACTGGATTTCCATGGATACTGATAGTATAAAATAGAGTTCTTTGTACTAAACTGTTCTGTTTATTTGTACTTATTTTATTTTTAGGGTTTGAATTGGAATTTTAAAACTCGTGATGTTTCTGCAAGATTTGACTGACATAAAAACAAAGTCATACTCATTACAGACTGCAGAAACCCCGTAGACCACACTGAGGGAGGCAACTATTTAATTAAGAATAACAAATACAGAGTAACAGGGCTTGATAGTACCTTGGGGAGCCATCTTGCCCTCTCTGTGTTTCCCAAACAGAATCAGCTACAGCTAAGCCAGGGTCTCTAGGCATTTCTCCAGCATTTTTGAAAAGTGACAGTGATGCCTTTAAACAAGAAATTCCAGCTTTTGCTGTCCTTTTTTTTTTTTTTTTTATGTTTTCCTGGTCATGTATATGCCTCAATTTCCATTCCTGAAGTTTAAAGCTGTTTGTCCTATCCATCATGAATGAGCCACACCAATATGCAGAAGAACTTTTTCATGGTGAGGGTGACAGAGCCCTGGGACAGGCTGCCCAGAGGGTGTGGAGTCTCCTTCTCTGGGGATATTCAAGACCCGTCTGGATGCCCATCTGTGTGACCTGTCCTAGGGAACCTGCTTTGGCAGGGGGGTTGGATTTGATGATCTCTGGAGGTCCCTTCCAACCCCTACAACTCTGTGATTCTGTGGATCTTTCTACAGCCTTTAAGAAAGTGAAGAGCAGAGAAGATGACCCCATTGGGAAGTAAACGTCTTAGTTGTGTTCCACATTTCATAAGCAAGGAGAAGCCTACTGGAATTGCATCTTCAAACAGATACGGGCGGCAGCACGAAGACTAACAGTGACTTGCTGCCCTCTTTCATTGCAGCTCTGGACTGTAGTTGCTGTCTGGGACTTGGGGAGACACTTTTGGTGTTTTTTTTTTTAAAGGCAGTTTATTTCTTGCTGCAGTCCAAATGATCACAGAACTCTCAACTGTCACTTCTTTGTGGATACATCTTACTCCACAAATGAAGACATGCATTGAGCCCTTGCTGATGCCAGGCACACTCTGCAAGAAACTAATCCTAACTAATTGAAAGAGGGGACTGGTTACAAGGGCATGTACTGAATAGGACAAGGGGGAATGGCTTTAAAATGAATGAGGGGAGATCTAGAGGAGATATTAGGCAGAAATCCTTCCAGGGGAGGGTGGGAGACCCTGGCACAGGGTGCCCGGAGAAGCTGGGGCTGCCCCTGGATCCCTGGCAGTGTTCAAGGCCAGGTTGGATGGGGCTTTGGGCACGCTGGGCTAGTGGAGGGTGTCCCTGCCCATGGGAGGAGGTGGCACTAAGAGGGGCTTTGAGGTCCCTTCCAACCCAAACCAGGCTGGGATTCTAATCCACAAACTCAAGTGGCACCACGAAAAATTTCTTCCTACATCAGGGTTAAAAAAACCCCAAAACCCCAAGACTATATCCATATCTAAAAAAGGCAAGACCTAATTTCTCTGCAAAGCTCTGGAATTCAGAGAATCACATACATACATAGATAGCATCTAATATAGCCAAGGTATCTAATTTTTTCATATCTATACCTATAAAAGCAAGACTTGGTCCTACAAAGAATTCCTAATCATCTCTGCCTGAGAAACCTCTGAGCTTTGTTAGTTTGAAGGCAGGTCTCTGCTGACTCCCCTGCCCTGCCTTATTTCACAGCAGCAGACCAAATCTATCAGGTTGGTAATGCAGATAATGAATCAGTAATGCCAACAGTGCAACAAAACTCCGAAGTGTAATAAATTGAAATGCTAACTCTATGAAATTTAAAGGTGTCTTGACCAGGGCTGGTGAAGGAAGGATGTAGCTAAGTTATGGGACTGGGATGGGTCATTGATTAAAAAAAAATTACCTACAGCTTTGCAAAGTTCTTACTGCCAAAGAACAGCTTAAGGGGGCATTTGATCAGTCTACAGAGCTCTCCATGAGACAGGATAGCAGTATAGATGAGTCTGGAATCCATGGGATTAATTTTAAATCAGGTAAGTAAAATTTGATGATGTTCAAGAAGGAAGTGTATTTTTGGTTTGTTCTGAGGTTTTGTTTTCCATCAGTGAGGATATTTACCACACAATCAAATTACCAAGGGTCATTGTTGCAGCCTCCATCAGCAGAAATCTTTGAATGAAAACAAGAATGTTTTTTTCTAAACAGATAGTTCTGTGATTCAGCCAAGAATTAATTCATTAGTTCTTTATGTTATACAAGGGATCAGTCTGGAAGTTTGGGGTGTTCAGGCCACTGGGACTTTGATTCTGTGGGCTTGTCACAAAAACAATTCATATGTTGGTGAAAACTTCCTGAGAGGTGCAACATTCACCACAAAACCCACCTGCCAAACACCAGTAACGTTCGTTTTCATGTTGTATTTCTAAACAACAGTGCTGTTTCATTCTCTAGGATAAAAATCCCAGTGACAGGAAGTCACATATTTTACACCTATAACAGGCTGCACGTCATGGGCACAACGTTGTTCAACTGCATTTTAAATGCAGAGCCACAGGTATGTGTGTGATTAACTTGGCTGATGCTACTCGTAGCCACAGCAAGGAAGCAATGATGTGCTTCATTTGCAGCTCCTGAGATGAGCGAGTTCATTAGAGCTTTAGCATTAATGGGTTAGCACTAACAGCTGGCTACAAGAGGCACAACTACAGATGGACTGGCTGCAGAAATCTTTTGGGCAGTGAGATCAGGGGCACTGCTACTAAAGAAGGTAGGTACCCAAGACGCACCAAAGGTCCCACCACATGTACTTTGGTTCAAAATCCATCAGTTTCCCCTTGAGCTGCCACCCACCCACCACCCCAGCTAAAATTAAGCCAAAAGATGAAAAAAAAGGGATAGAATAGTTAAAGTCTGGGCCAATGCAGCTGTACTTTGGGATAGACAGTTGAGGAAGGCTGAGGACGAGCTACCCATGCTGTTCACTGAGCACACTGTGGTTCAGGCAGTATAAAGTCAAAAATACCCTGGGAATTTGGTGCACCAGTGCTGGGGGGTGTTATATTTTGGAACTGGCTGAATTATTAACCATCAGGAAAAATATAGCGACCAAAAAAAGCACAGTTTCTGTATTGCACCTCCTATACAACTGGTAGTAATTAATTTTCCAGGGGGTACAAAGACTCAGGCCATAAGGCAGCTGGAAGAAAGACCTCTTGTCTTTAACATTCAGAGGCTTTCTCTGGGATGATGGTTCAAATAGCTGGTGTCTTCTCATGTTCCAGGTCTTCTAGTGAGTTGCTTTGGGTTTTCTGTTGTGGGGTTTGGGGGTTTCTTCTTCACCCCCCTGCCAGCATTAAGGCACATTCACTCTCCCCCCCCCCCCCCCCTCAAAAAAAAACAGATTTAGAGATCAGAAGAGACAAGAGAAGGGAATGCAGATATGCAGAGCAACCCCAGGATTGCCCCAACCAATGTTTCCCTCGTGAAGGGTGGAAAAATGCTAGTGTGTAGATGGTGTGGCTGTGTAAAACATTGGGTCTGGTCAGTGTAATTGCAGTGATCCCACCCTTCTTCTCTCCAGCTGGTTTCAGGAGCCCTTAGCTTGCACTCCAGTGCCCTCCTCTCCCTCTTCACCTTGCCACCACTCGATGTTTCCCGGCCCTGAAGAACTGGAATTCGGCCATTTCATCTCCTGATGGCTCTTGCTCTCACCCTCATCCCACTTCGTGCTGACCTCTGCCGGGGATCAGACACAAGAGCAGCAGAGGATGGCTGGCTCGGCTGGCTCGCTTCCCTTGTGAGGAACAGGCTGCCCACACACTATGTGCAAAGATACGTGTTTGCTTTGAGGCAATCAGGGGATCACGACACCCTTATAAAACACTGGAGTTCCTGAAAAGTTGTATTTCTAAAGCATATATAGGGAAATGGACCTTTATGATAATAAAGGCAGCTTACATTTTAGTTCGCATTGTATGACTTCATAGAAATCGTTTGTATGCCTTGAAAACACTGCCTGACCTAACCTACAGCAGCCTTGCAAAGCAAAGTGCTCCATTATCCTACCTTTTCTTCTGTAATTTCAGTTTTGAATGCTTTTCAGCATTCTCCATACCCATTCTGCATGAAAAGCTGGGGGGAGCTCAGCAGCGATCACTGGAGAGATGGACCTGCTTTGCTTGACACGGCTCGTGGCGCGGCTCAGCTCCACGTTTGAGTGTCGCCGTGCGCTGCTGTAAGTATCTCTGGTGTCAGAACGAGGTGGGGTGGCACTCATCTCTGGGTGAATTTTTGAGGCATTTTAGGACTATTTAGGACTATTTTGAGGAATTTTAGGATTATTTAGGACTATTTGGGGCTGTCACACCACAGAAACATGTTGGCTGACTCCTGAAGCCCAGGAGCAAGCAACAAAATTTCTGGTTTACATAGCCTGGCCTCACGTGATTCAGTTTCTAATAGGAAACAGCTATGTACATAACTTGCTTTTTATGAGCACTCTGAATCCCTCCTTTGCAGAGAACTGAGCAGTTATTATGATATAAGTAACATGTATTCAGTGAACGTTAACACAGCTGGCTGCGGTGCTTCCCTCAGACTACAGCAAAGAAAAATGCCACACATAGGGCTGAACAGCTTTGCTCATAAAACACTGCAAGTGTTGAATTTTAATCTAATCTACTTAACTTTTATCAACATGCTCTGAGCTGATTAAGTCGGGGGGTTTTATGCTCTAGGATTTAAAATCTTGTCTCTGGATGTTTCATGGAGTTCACCATCGGGGGTGTGTGTGAGACTGTACAGTGGAAATTAAAGACTGCTCAAAATTCTATGTAGCAGACCCATTTCTTAATGATAGATTCTTTTTTTAAGGTTCACTGTGCAGTCAGGGCACACGAGATTTTTTTTTTCCCCTGAACCAAGTTTACTGCTGAAACTAGCAGTGTAGTTGGCACTAAAGCATAAATCTGGGGGCTGAAGCCCTCAGAAGCACACACAGCATTGCTATTGCAAGTACTCGAGTGAAAAACATTGAAAAATTATGTGTTTTAAAGTGCTTGCAGAATCCTGTTGCCCTGTGGTTTGCTGTACAATGTACATGCATCTTGTTGACTTTCATTTTTCAAAAAGCATAATAACATCGTTGTAATGAACATTGTTTGGACACTGCTGATGGGCATCTGGATGTGAAATGATACACACAGGCCAAAGGCCAAAAAGCAAGTGGGTCTTCTATCACCCTGTCAGAGCAGAACCATCTTCTCTACAAAGCCAGGAGAAAAACTTGTTTTTCCTATGCATGTACACCTTGGGACTCCCTGTGATTTAATGCTGCAGGTGACAATTTGGTCATCTGCTGGTATTTGCTGGTCAGTCTCACAGGCTTCTTTGTGAATTGATGGAGCTTTTTGCTGTCCTATAATTAGTATTACCCAAAGGGGAGGGACTGGCAATACCCCATGGCTAGGAGCACAGGCTTGTCTTGGTTGGTAGCACTCCCACACACGCACCATTTAACAGAAAATAGTCTCAAACAGATTCACACTGTGCCTACTTTCCCATCTTCTTCATTCTCAAGAGCTTTTGCTCATGAGAATATTTTACACATTTGAAGTGTACCCAGAATAGTTTGGAAATTGTACTAGGAAAACACATTGATCTAACATGGATATTTGGATTTAGCCAAGAGTATGATAACACAGCATATATCTGCTGGAAGAAGGAAAAATCTCGTTCTTGGGAGACAGAGTGAATTTCATTAACTTGAGTTACATCACTTACTGCTGCATTCATGGATCCAAATTCAATTCTCTTTGACATACCTTTTAAAAAATCCATTGTCATGAAAAGCAAAGAGCAGCTTCATTACTAAAAACTCATTTTGAGTTGCTGCTTTCCCCTGCTACTTTTGAGTTCAGTACAGACTTGACAGGGAGCCCTGCTCAGTTCCTGAGCCTGGAGAACTTGGGTTGTTAGATGAAAGCAGCACAAGGACAATAAATACCTGTCCCTGCCTTTCCACCCATCCTGCCCCTCACTCCTGGCACAACCAGACAGTTTTTATCCTCCTTCAGCAAATAATAATATTTTATATATATTATCTATTCATAAGGGATTTTTAGCTTTGTCAATGAGCACTTCTCTTGTCTTTGCCATCAATCCTCTGACACCAGTATGCAGCTCAAATTGCATTGCATTCTCTCTTTTGTTCCTCTTTTCTTCCTCTTTTCTTCCTCTTCCTCTCTTCTTCCTCTTCTCTTCCTCTTCTCTTCCTCTTCTCTTCTCTTCTCTTCTCTTCTCTTCTCTTCTCTTCTCTTCTCTTCTCTTCTCTTCTCTTCTCTTCTCTTCTCTTCTCTTCTCTTCTCTTCTCTTCTCTTCTCTTCTCTTCTCTTCTCTTCTCTTCTCTTCTCTTCTTCTTTCTTTTCTCCCCCTTCCCCTTCCCCTTCCCCTTCCCCTTCCCCTTCCCCTTCCCTTTCCCCTTTCTCTTCCTCTTCCTCTTCCCCTCCCTTTCTTTGCAGTTCTCAGCTGATATTTAGAGCAGAATTCCCCTGATTTCATTTCTTATGCTGTTCACTATACATATACAGCTGGGAAACACAATGTTGTCACTTCACAGAGAAAGAAAATGCATTAAAAAAATTTCCTTACTGCCCTACCCGTTTTTTGCTGGGCTGTACATGTCCTATCCATGCAAATACTCTGTATGTGTGGGATGCTCAATGAACTCTGGACTAGCAGTGTCACCACTGGATGCGGCACAACAGATGATAGAGCCGTGAAAGCCACAACTGGTGGCACTCTCACAAACAAGGCTCATCATGCTTAATGAACCTGATGAGGTGGAAAACAAAAGCTTCACCCACATCTAGCTTTAGTTCTTTGTGGCACGGGTAAACTGTTTGGTAAAACTGTTTTCTGAGGAACAAAGGCTGCAGGAGGCTGCTGTTAATGGCAGGGGGCTGTAACACTTCTCTTGTCTTTCCATTGTTCTTTCTTTGTACACAAACATAAGTCGGGGCCAGGCAGTGTGCTGCTGTGAGTGTGCATCCTGACTGCCACACAGCAGCACGCCTGGCCCATGCTGCGGGCGAGGGCTGAAAGCCGTGAACTGCGAAAGACAGGCCCGCTAAGAATGAGCCCCTGCACTCACTCCCAGAGTCAGTTTTCAGCTCTGTCTTGGTTTTTTTTCTCCCCCACACACCCCACCTCTGTCTAGAAACCAACGGGAGCATTTGTGAAATGGAAAAGCCAGACGACTGCAGGGAAAGGAGTGCCTGTTTCTGAACGCTTTGACCTGCCGGCAGAGGCCTGGCCCAGCTCTGCCGGCAGAGGCCTGGCCCAGCTCTGCCCTGCACACCGGCTGCTTCCCAGACAGGCTCAAGACCACTTGCTCCTGTGCTGAGGCTGCGCTGTCACAGGGCTGTGATAAAAAGTTGCTCATCCATGCCCGTGTGCTCCTTGCTCCTTTTCTGGGGAAGGTAAGCTGAACAAACCTTCAGGTATGGAGCAATAATACCCATGACTCTGAGGTGTACTTACAGCAAATAACTGCTGGGCCAATTTAAAAGCCCAGCCTTTGCTGTTTAATCAACTGCAAAAGCTGTTTATTGCTTTCTATATATGAGTGTCTTAACGCTGTGCTTTAATTAACTGTGTCGGGCTTGCCTGCCAGTCGACAGAGGTTTTATTGGAATAGATGTTAAATCCTGTCTTTCATACCTGTCTTAAACACATCTGTACTGAACTCTTTTAAGTAATAATTAGTTTCTATCAGCTGTCTTCTACTCATCACATTTGCTTGCAGGCAGCCTCATTAAAGTCTCCCACCTCCTCAGCTCTGACCAAAACTTGCTTGCTCCTCTCCTGGGGAGTGTTCCCAGGTCTGATAAGCACAAACCCAACCTTCTTCTGGGATGACTGCAGCTCCCTAGCAGTCATCTCGTGCTGGGGAGTGCTCCTCAGTGATTGCTATGGTGATAGTGTCATCTCAACTCTGGGCGTCCCTGAGAGTTTGCAAGTTTCTGCAAGCCTGTCTTGGTCTTGCAAAGCCACTTCTTCCTCCTCACCTTGCCTGGAGGCCCCTAGTCATGTCCTCTGCTCTATTCTCTCTCCCCTCCATGCATGAGCTTGGCATCAGTACATTGCCCAAGTACGTGTGCTGCCTCAGCATCCCGGTCAGGAAATGGGTTTTGCCTCCCATCCACCTCAGGGCTCTGCATGAGACCTAGCACTCCTCTCTCCTGCTGTTATGTCCTCCCAGATGTATTTTGTCATGCAAGATGTCATTTTTTTTCTCTCTTGCCAGACTGATTTAACCAACTGCTTCCCTAGCACCACAACATTTTATATCCCCCTTTATAAATGTCAGGTTAGAGCTTTCTAATTTTACTGTTGTGTATCCTTGGAGAGTTTTTAGAAGGGCAGAGGATATACTTCTCTTTTGCTTTGGCCAGGGTCTGAAGAAGCAGCTAGGGAAGTGAAGGTGGCTTACCTGAGCTGTTCCCCTTTCCCCAGCTTTGCCCTGAGCACATGTGATCCTCCCCGAGGAACTCCCAAAGTGCTTTTGCTCTTCACAGCCCATGGCACAATCCGATGGGGCCTCCAGCCCTGCATCCCACACAGAGCATGGCTGCACTAGGTCACTCCCAAATACCTTCTCCTTGTTTCAGCCAGGATAGAGTTAAATTCTTTCTAGCAGTTCCTGTAACAGTGTTTGGGAGTTGGGATGAGAGCAGTGTTGATAACCCCCTGATGTTTTCAGTTGTTGCCAAGCAGCCATTGAATTTTCAGATGGTCCAGCTCTGGGACAGCTCTGACCTGTATGGCCTGAGATGTGCGGTTTGGTGAGCAACTGCATTGTGTATCACCATACATATATTTTTGCTATAAAAGTCCTATTATTGTCATTTCTCTCTCTGCTGCCCTAGTAAACTGTCCTTATCCCAAGCCACAAGGTTTGCCTTTGGTTTCCTTTCCCTGTTCCCCTGCCCTTCCCCCACCAAGCGAGCGGCTGCGTGATGCTCAGCTCACAGCTGGGGGCAGAACCATGGCACACATATTGTCTTCTGTAATCATAGAATCACAGACTGGTCTGGGTTGGAAGGGACCCCAAGGATCACAGAGTTCCAACCCCCCTGCCACAGGCAGGGCCACCAACCTCCAGGCATGATCTAGACAAGGTTGCCCAGGGCCCCATCCAACCTGGCCTTGAACACCCCCAGGGATGGGGCATCCACTGGCCTCAAACCTTCCCCTGACACCTGAGCCACCAGCCACCCCTGCCTGCTTGGGTAGCAAAGCAGTTTGCTCACAGCTTAGGTGGAAAACAAAGGCCAAAAAAGAAAAGGCAAGTTGTGTCTGAGCCCAAACTACTGCAGATTCTGGGTTTTTGGGTCCAGTGGTGAGGCTGAGCCGATGTGGGCACCTACTGATGTCCTCCAGGGCTTTCGTCTCAATGTGAATTCATGGTTTACAGGTTCAAGCTACCTTGTCATTGCAGATGTCTAAATGGAGGATTGGAAATTACCAGTATCAATTTGCCCTCACAGGAAAGACTCAGATGGTAGGTCATAAGGGGGACATTTAGTGTGCAGAAATGTGCATTCCAGTGCACCCTGATGCTTTCGCTTATGTAATTGTACTTGAAGCTTTCCCATCATTTGTAAGTTCTTTTGGGAGATGCTGTGAGACTCATCTTGCTGTATAAGGATATTTATTCATGAAGCCGATTTGAACTGCCTTGAAAATGTCCTGCATTTATATTTAACATTTAATTATTGCTGCTTTCTCAGGCCTTTGCAGAATTATCTATTTCAGTATTACTATGGTATCTACTGTGTACGCAGCTACTACTGCTTGCAACAGCAAAAAAACACCAACAATAAAAAAATTAGTCTTTCTGGTTTTTTTTTTCTTTATTATTCTAGAAGTGACCAAAACCTTACAGCTGGTGGCTGTTTATGCTGAGGAGCCATAGTACCAGGCTGCCCTAAGAGCTCACCTAGAAAGACGGTCGAGAAGCTGTCAAAATGGCTCATTTAGTGAGGAGACGAACTACTTGTGGGAAAACCTTGCCTCTAAGTGCTTTCCTGTAAAATCCTAATGGCAGATGTGTGGATGTTTGGCCTTACTCCAAGGGGTACACATCCCCGTGTCGGGATTGGGCATATTTTGAGACAGCACATTAATGCCAATGAGAGGGTAAGGATGATACATTTTATATCCTTTGTGAAAAACAAATCTCTCGCCTAAGTGCAGGCTACTGTTAAGAAAGGAGAAATGATTTTTCTTCTTCTTTCTATTTATGTAGGTTGCCTGTCCTCTGTTCCAGTGAAAGCAGAGCAACATTTGCAAGTGCCAGCTGTAGCATCCTTGCTGAGGTGCAGCCGGCACCGCTGCCGGGCACCGCTTCCTGCAGGCTTTGCTAGGCAGGTGCGTACCCAGGAAAAGTAATAGCTCTGAGCCCTGCCCTGTCTCACAGCTGAAATACATCGGGGGTGTGAGCTCTTCCTCCCTTGCCAGTGTACATCATGTTTTCTTCCCCCACGCTTACACTTCACTAATGCCATCAATAACAACCTCCTCCTTCCATATATTTCTGGGGTTGTTTTTTTTTTTTTCATTTCTTTGCTGAATTGCTGGTATTTCATCAGAACTTGCTCCGTTTTCACCTCCCTACAACCCCAGCTTCCTTTCCCAGACCAAGCATGTGGGAAAGCCTGTGTAACCAGTACCTCCCCACCATATTCCCAAATGCGTCTGGGACCTAAGGGTGCTAGGTAGTGTTTGTCCTGGAGGGTGGCTCTTCCCTGAAGGCTACCTTCATCCTGATCCCCCCAGCTCTGTCTCAGGAGCAGTTCCCCCCAGACCTCCCTTGTAGCCTATACAGGAGCTCCATGGGGGAAAAGCTCAGCAACGGATGAGCTCCACCTCCAGTCAGAGCATCCCTTCACTTCTCCATGTCCAAGAAGGACAAGAAAGAAGTGTGTCCCTTGGAATAAAAGGACAGGCTTTGGCTCTTGATGGAAGAAGCGCATGTCTCCATCAGCTGGAAACTGTGTGGAGAGATGTAGTGACTCTTCTTGAAGAGGAAGGTGAGGGAAAAAAATGTTGTCTTCCTTTCAGTAAAACTGTGCATCTATCCCAGATGTATGAGAAGGAGTTTGTCACACAGGTATCCCAGCAGTGTGTCAGTGGGGCACAGGCTGCCTGGTCATCAGTGCTGCTTGCTTCAAAGCCACTTTTGCTGTCCTGCCTGGACTTTTACCTTCATTCCTCTCCACCTTGCAACTCCTAGCCCAGGTGGCAAAAGCAATGCTGCATCTTTGGATATATTTTCAGCAGCTTCTGCACAGGTTGTAAATGACATTTCATTGCACAATGCGATGTATTAAGCAGCACCAAGCACTGCAAAAGCTCAGAATTCACTTTGATCTAATCCCTTGACAAAAAGTACAAAAAATAGGTCCCCACCTGTGTGCACAATGCTCTCTTTGATCCTGCACGGGCCCAGAGCCCGTCTCTGTCCCACCCCTTGACCGGCTTGGGCAAACCAAACCACGAAGCAGGTTATTAATTTACTGAAGCAGGAGCTGGTGGATGGAGCCCAGAGCTCTCAGGAAACCATTTGCTGCTGTGTGGGGTAGAGCCGGTGTCTCCTCTTCCAGCAGATACCACAGCGCTGGCCCGTGCCCCAGCTCAGCCTCTCCCTGCTGCTGCCACACCGCTGTTGTGGGGGTGTGTGAGGTTATTTCATTTCTTTTTCTGCAGCAGCCCAGCTGGAGACGTAAGATAATATCCAAAATAATTAAGCACTGCTCACAATACAGCTCCTGCTCCAAGCCATCTTCAAGAGGAGGTGTGCGAACGGGAGACCCGAGCGTTAGAAAGCTGACAGCCGAGGCGGACACGAGAAGAATTATAGGCATTCAACAGACATTAAAAGGACAATAACACACTGGCTTATGGCTATTTATTTTTTATGAGCGACTTTGGCAGTATTTTGTTTGAAGTTTTGATGGCCATATGTTTTCCAGGGAGGCACAGCGCTGTTTGTAAACTGTGCTATAATTGAAATTGAATTTTTATGAAATCTATGTGAAATATGATAACACATTAAAATACTCTCCTTTGGAGAGTTTCCTCATTGATTTTTGTTGCATTAAATCTGTTTACACATCAAAGGAAAATATTGCATTCTGCCTGTCTTCATTTCAGTCACACCCTTCCTTTTGTTTCCTGGAGACTACACATGGCAAAGCAAAATCCCCTCTGTTCAGAGCTCTTCCAGCACTCACACTTCTTTTAGTGAAATGATGCTTTACGCTATAATTGGCCTTCTTTCTCCCATCTGCTTAGCAAACCAAGAACTTTACGATGTCTTTTTCTTCCTTCATCTTTTTGGCAACTCAACTGTTTTTACACACCGGAACCATCTTGCTTTACTGAAAGTAAGTGGGATTTTTGTGGCCGAGGGTGCTAGGATCAGGTCCTGTCTGCAGAGTTATCTGCTATGGACAAAGTCTGTGAGTACACACAGTCATGGCTCGGTTCACTTCAGAGGAGCTATGCTGATTTATCTGAGCATCTGTCCCTGGAAAAGTTTTTTATTATGGCAGAAAACATTTTAAACTCAACCAGAATATGTTATCTCGGGCTTCTCTGATGTTACTGTCAAGAACAGAGCTTTCTTTAATTTCTATGTGTGGAAAAATGCCATTTTGTGTCTGTGCATGTATGTGTGCATCAAACTATTCTGTGTGCTACTGAAAGAATGAATGCAAAGCACGGAAATGGTGTGGGTGAAGGGACCACATAAGCATTAGTTTATTTTTATCCTGGTATGAAGGAAAGCCTTGCAGAGTGAATCCATCTTAATGACCAAATTGAAATGGAAAGTATTCTTAGCACCACTAACTAGATCTAAGATGATAAACCTTCCCTTGCTTTGCTCACAAAGCTCCTTGTCAGAGCATCAGCGCCACGATAAGGCTGCTTGTATTATCCCGTCCAGGTTGTGCGTGTGTGGAGCTAGGACAAAGGCCTATTTCAGACACAAAGGAAATGATCTATTTTGATGTTTTTCTCTGTCACTGTGGGGATAATAGCTAAATGCTATCACTAGTGCCTGTTGGATTTGGCTCGGAGTTAAAAGTGCTCTCCAGCCAAATCTTATTTTCATTTCTCCGCTGCTAGTTGCAAAATCATCCCGGTTTTAATTCTTCTGTTTGCACTTGTCCGACTTTCATTTTTCTCTGTGTTTCAGGACATAAAGTGTTGCTGTACTTGGCTAGACCCCAAGCTCACCAAAGCTAAGCTTGCACCCTGGCCACAGAGCCTCCCACTACCGTCAGGCATCCTCCCTGGCAGAGGTCCATGGGGCAGCGGGAGGCACCAGTAGCTGTGTGCACTGCCCAGAGCATGGGATTGCATTGCCTTTATTATCTTTGCTTCCGTGCTTTTATTGATGACAATAATTATCTAACTGCCATTAAAATCCAGCAGAAGCATAGACCATCATGACCTTCTGGGTGGATACACTCCAAGCTGCCAGCAGGCTATTTGATATGCTTTTCTTTGCTGTTTCCTTGATTGGTTAATTTTTTTACATATAAAAAAGATTTTTATTATAACAAAGAGCATCCAGAGAAGAGGCAGCTGAGGCATATCTATAGGACTGACTTCTCTGAACTAGAGGAACAGCAGCTCTGGGTGCAGTCATGATGGTACATAATGGAATGTGGGATAAATAAAACCTCCACCATATGTGTTAGTATTTAGATGCACCACTTGGATGCTGAGGTCACCTCTAAAATGTCTGTTCAGGAACTGAGAGAACATAGTTCCTGTTTTAAGCATAAGGTATAGTTGCAATGAGAACAATCTCCCAAAATTAGGGATACTTACTGCTGTGAAAGCTCCTTTAAGGAAGAACAAAGTTAACACAGAAACAATCTGAGATGGATCTGCCCTTGCCTCTTCCCGGTGGTGAGCTTCCAAGAAAGAGCAGATGGCTTTAAATTAAAAAAAAACAACCAATCAACAAAAAAAACCACTAAAGGATCTTTTGTTTTTCAAAAGTTCAAATTTGCTTTGAAACAACAAAAAAATAAACCCAAATCCACCAAAAAAACCCACAAAACACAAAAACCCTCAAAGAAAGTAGGACAGATGGAACAACAGCCAAAAAAAAAATGGGTTTCTGAGCATCTCCTCTCTTCCATGTGCTTGCAGGTCTGTGCTGGCTTGTGGGATGGGATTTGCTTCAGTTAATTCAGGGTTTCTGAGCTGCAGCAAGATGTGTGGTCCTCTCTCTCATCCCTGGACAAGATATTTTCTTGTCTCCTCTGAGGCCAGGCTGTGCCTTATGACAACCTCTCTCTTGGAGCTGGCTGGCATTTGAGTGGGAACAGGAGCCCAACCAGTGCATCAGTGTAGATGTAGCCTACACAGAGGCAGGATCAGTGCTGAGATGCACCAAGATGAACAGAAACCAGTGAGTTTCCTGCAGGAAACTCAGCATGTGTTAATTATGAAGTAGTGTTATAAGAGCTGTATAACAAAAAATAGCAATAACATATAATTTAGGAAATAGTATTTCACAAGTAGGTTAATTAGCCAGTCACTTTGTGGGTGATAGTGAATGTATGTCTGGTTAGGTTTTGGCATAACACAAAGTAAACGTAGACACTAATAAATAGTTGTGCATTTCTGCCAAAACTGTGATGCTAATTGTAGATTATGTGATATACTTGTTAAAATGAAATCTAGAACTCGATCTGTTTTTCAATTAATTAAGCATATTGCAAAGTGTATTTATTATGTTATCTCTTTATTTAGGAAGAGAATAAAATACAATACCCGACCAAAACATTTCAACTTTTTAAGTAAAATGGAAACACTGGTACATAATGCCAATACATTGCTGAAATTAAGGTTTTTAAATGCGTGCTCTTGTTTTCTCCCTAGGTATTCCTTAAGATTTTAAATCTTTCTAGAACTGTGTTCAAAATAATATTTAGCATAGACAAAAACACTAAATATTTCATGGTATAATTAAATCTTATTAATGTAATTGTCTGTATAGTTAATATTAAAAATTTACAAGGACTCTCTTCCTTTTCATTAAAAAGTTGTAATTTCTTATGGATTTCCATAAATGTTTTGAGCTTAATCCTCAATTGTGGGAAGCGTTGGGAGTTTTTTCATGATTCAATGTTGAATCTAAGTTGCTAAGATGCTTTGTTATGGAATTAGTGGTCATGTAACTGAGGTACAACAGATTGAGTATTTGCTTTATAACTGTGGATCTAGACTTGGGCATTTAATGTTTTTAATCTCTTAGCATTCTATTTATTGCTTTTCTTGGTTTTTTAAAGGTTGGTGTACTTATTTTCTTCTATTTCTGCACTGTGATATGTGCAAGGCATGTACAGTGCTAGATGTAATTTTACTTTAGGATGAACCTCTCTACACAACCCAAACTGCTTTACAACCCGAGTGATTCCATGCAGTCCCAAGCTACTGCTCAACTGTAAGAAGACCAAAGAAATCATGTGGTAGTCTATGGATACAGAGTAGTGGCAGGCAGTTACTGTTCATCACCATACCTTGCTTTTCCTGCTAATACTTTTTAAAACTTCCTTCTCTACCTTGAGCCCTCTGCCCCAAATGTCTCTTCAGCCACTTTCAGCGTCGATATTTCACTCCCTCCCTGAAGACCAACATTTCTATAGATACAGAGAGAATATACTCACTGTTCCTTGTTAAAAATGTCCAGGGCTGGACTGAAAAAAAACCCCACCACGATTCCCTTTAAGCAGTATGAAGAAAACATGTTTCTGCCTTCCTCTAATTTCCAAGACCTTTTTAATGAAATTGAAATCCTTATGAAGTTGTCCTGAATCCATCAAATATTCATCCGAATGGTTCTGTTTGTTGGCATCTCCACATTAGCATATTGGCCTGTTAAAATTCATGTACCCATCCATCTGCCTAGTGGCTCCACATCTAAGCAGACTTCTACTCAGCCGCTAGTACCATTAAAATCAGCTTTTTCACTTGAACTTGCTTTCATTTAAGCCACTGCTAACGTAGAAAGGAGCTCATTTAGTGATGCTTTTTCACCTTTTAGGTTAACTCTGAATGCATCATTAATAGAAAGATGTTGACTAATTTGGAGGGAGTTTAGAGAAAAGCTATAAAAACAGTTAGTGGGTTGGCAAAGCATGCACTGTGCGGAAAGATAAAATGAGCTATCTGTGTCTAGACTGGCTGGAAAATCATGATTAGGAATTTTTTAAGGGTATAAACATGGGTAGCAGAAGAATTCAGTCTGTTAAAGCTGCAATGAAGAGCTGAGAGAATTTATTTGGGGACAAAGTGGACAATCCCTCTTTAGACATTCGTGGTGGCCAGCTGGGGAGGCCAGGACACCACAGGGCTGGTGGACAGACCGAAGGGTCTCAGGAGAACTTGCCCAGTGTGTGAGTGTGTGTTTTAGTGGTTAAACAGGGAAAAATACCACCCAAAAGCAAGAGAAAAAGCATGAATGTAAGGAGGAGAGAATCACCATTGACTTGTGGCAACCTTTTTTTCTGGCAGGCCATGTATTAGGGGATAGAAGTCACCCTTGTGAACTGCTGGGGGTTTAACAGAGAGGGCTTTTGAAATTGCAAAACAGTAAAATGAAATAGGGAACAATCTGGCATTTCCAGAGATTTTTGACCCCTCTAATAACAACTGCCACCTGCTGACAGCATTACTCCAGCATTACTCGATCAGAAGGACTCTGGGTGGTCTGAGATAGTATCCAGCTGCAATTTGTTGCCTGTTTTATTTTGATTTGATCCTCAGCTGAGCAAATTGAGGGCTCTGAATTTGCAATTTCAGTCTTGCTGCAGAGTGATACACGACTTACCTTTGCACGTCACCGGGGCTTTGCGTTGCATCCACTTTGGTTCATCTGGCCTTCAGCCTCACAGGGCGCAGGTTATAAAGCAGGACCAAAAGCAGGTGGCAGGAACTACTTTGCACAGTCACAAAGGGCGATTTTTATTTGTAGACAGACTGGGTGATGAAGTTTAAAAAAGAAATTAAGTTGGGAAGAATTCAAATGAAATATCTTCTTCGGAGACTAAACTCATTTTTATTCCAGAATGCAATTATAAAGTGGCCTCAGGAAACTCAGTACTCCTGGTCAGCAGCACTGGCAGCATCTTTGTGCAAGATCATGGATAGGTTTAATTTCCAAAGAAGAAACTCACCGAAAGGAACACGAAAACCACCGTAAAGGTAAACATTTCATAATCCAACTGACAACCAGCCCAGAAATATTAAACAAGCTCAGAAAATGTTACTGAGTTCTCTTAAAAATTGTAATGTACTTGGAGAGGAAAAAATGTTATATGATTGCATCACAGGATCCAGTGATTTGGAACCAAATGAGACTTGAAGACCATACATATATTTCAGTAATCTGTCTCAGTCAGTGGTCAAATACCTGAAAAAAATCCTAATGAAGCTCTTTCCCCAAACTCAGGATGCAAAGATATAAAATAGTCTCCATCTCCCTAATTCCTGAGGTAGAAGTGCCTTCCAGCTTCTCTGGATCTACTAGATATGTCTGTAGGCACCTTGAGTGTCCAGAGGATTATCTGGAAATTCTTGTCCAGAGGCAAATTTAATCTACAAGTGAGGTTATAATGTAGGAACCTCTTTGGCAGAGGCATTACATTCTCTTTTGACTTCAAGCGGGGATGCATTTTAAAAACTGCTGATTGTTTGCTTGTAACAAGGTTTCTGTGTAAGTTTACACAACCTGGACCAATGAGCAAAACTTTTAATAATCTTTATTAAAAAATTCCCCTAAACTAAAAAAAAAAACCCGAACACCCCCCACCCCACCCCCCACCCCCCAAAACCAGAGATAAAACTTTGTTGTGCTGTACTTCCAGCCTTGGAAGCTGAACATCCCTCCCTCCTTGCTCCATGGGAAGGAAGGAGTGGAGGAGGGAGGCTGGCTTGCTGCCCTGACTGCATGGTGGGTCAGGAAAGTAAAGTCTAGCAGTTACTTCCAGCAGAAGTTCATCTACATGTGTTGAGCTGTAGCTTTCCATCACCAATATATGACATGACAGAGGAAAGGAGCTGTTGGGTCTGCCCTGGTCTCACTGTCCAGCTATCCCAAGCCCAAACCAGGCTCATTTATTCAGGTGATATTTAAAAAGTGAAGTAGCTTTGCGCAATCCAGTGGTTGTCTATCTGTCCATCTGCAGTTTATTGCTTCTTTCTGGAACCAGTAACCACTGTATTCCTAAGGAAAATTTCCATAACGTAGTGGATTTTGCCACAAATCCATAACACATGCTATTGCTGGATTGCAAGTGATGTTTTATCCACGGGCCAAAGTTTCCCTTATTAAACAACAGAAAGGAGTATATGCTTTCAAGGGAGTGATGTGTGCAGGGTAGAGAGCATAATGTAATATCCTCTCCTGCAAGCTGGATCGACTCTGCTATGAGATGGCAACCCCGAGATTGCTTGTTGTGCTTAAAAAAACTGGTGAAGCATGAGTTTAGCTTGAGGGAAATGCTGATGCAAAGGATACTCCAAGAGAAAAATGATGGGTAGAAAATGTAATTTATCTTGACCTTCCATCCTAATAGTTGCAATGCAAAGAAAACCAACACAACAAAAAAACCCTTAACCACCTGAAAAACCTCCCACAAGCCACCCACCGAAGTAAAAGAGAACAAAAATTAAAATGCAAGAGAAAAATTAAAGACCCACTAAATGACAGTAAGTAGCTCCTTGTGTTTTATATACTAGTAGCAAAAGAAGCAGAATTTCCAGAGCAATTTTATTTTATTGTGTTATAAAGTTGTTCACAGTTTGTAGCAATATTTAAATGAAAAATTTTCTTTTTTGATGAAAAACAGGCACTTTTTTCTGATAATCCCTCCCCCCCTTCCCCTTTCTTTTTTCAATTTTGGTGTTTTGTTTGGGGTTTTTTTTAAGTTTGTAAACAACCTCAGTATTTTCTGGAAGAGAGGTGATAAATTAGAGATTTACCCATAATAGTGAAAATTAGGCTGTCACCTTTCATTATACCAAAGTTCAGAGAAGCCAAATGAATGAACAGTCTATGCCAAAGGTAAAACCCAAGTTATTTCATTATTAAAAGCCTGAAGTATTATCACTCACAAAGGTGAGAAGATAACACATGTTTATTCTTTCCAGCACTCATAGCTCTCTCTATTCAGCAACACGTATCCTCATAATTACTTTTTCTATAAAGTCTAATGTAAGCGTGCTCTTGCAAGCAATTCAAGCTCATGTCTTCAAATCTGCTGGAGGTTTCTTGGCTGGAAATCAACAGAAAAATATCACAAACGTCTGATCTCCACCTGTATATGATCTATATCTGGAATGAAGTGAAGCTCAGCACCGCATCCTCCATTTCAGCGCCTGATCCTCTGCCTGCCTGTCCTTATCCCTGTCTCTTGTTTGCCTTTTTGGATAATACTGGCAATGAGCAATTTTGCAGCCCCAATTAGCGAACTTACTGACAGCTCATGGTAAGAGGGGGAATACAAGCACTCTTCTCTTTCTCTTAGCAGGCTTTTTAAACTTGACAGTGCTGGTATCTAAACACATCCCGTTGCTTCCCTAAGTGCTTCAGATATGAGACACTCAGCGCAGAGCTTTGTTTCATTTTTACATCCAAAGTGCTTTGTAGGAGATCACGTCATCTCCTACTGATGCCTACCCAGGTATCTAACAGTTCAGAGAGAAGAAAAGAAAAAAACAACTTTACTTCTCTGAAAGTAGTAGGGGATTTTGGTTATGCCCACTCTGTGAATTTACCTGTGTTAGCTATAAGTGGAAAAGCTTTATTTTAGAGCTCTGCCTGGATTCACTGGTGTGCCTGCAAAACAGGGCAGTTGGGAGGAGCTGAGACCTGCCATGCCACAACTCCCACTGTCTGGTGTAGCTCCTATGGTTATAATACTATTATAATATTAAAGCAGGCTGCTTACTCTTCCAGAGAAGATGGTTTTATTCAGGTTCTCCAGTATTAATGGCTTATATAAACATCTAAATTCAAGGGGGTTAGCAACTGTTTGTTTCAAAGATTACTAGCATATGCTTTAGGAACAGAATAACTGAGATTTGAGATGAAGAATTCACTTAAGACAGACATGCAATATCCCTTCAATAACCATCTCCCACGCTGAAGTGGTGGCAACTTAGAGGCAAAACCTCTGACTTCTCCCTGATCGTGTGTTGAACAAATCCTTTGTCCCAAGTGTTGCTGATCCCAGAGCAACTTGGCTCAAGAACTCAGCACAGTATCATGTAAGCAACACTTAGAGCCGTTAATATTCTTAATAAGGATATTATGACTTTGGGCAAACCCAAACCAAAATATCAATGAACCCAAGGGATGTTTGAAACTGAATACAGTTCACGTTAAATTTTCAAGCTTTGAATTACATGAAGAGCTTCACAAGTTCTAGTTCAATCGACAGTAATTGCAATTTGCCTTCAGCTACCGTGTCTCTTGTGTTATTTTTCCTTGTTGGTGTGGGAGATAACAAATGTGTGAATGACATTTCAGCCTGGTAATTGGGCCATTTATAGTTCCTTGTTAGTTCTTGCTGGATAAGGGCTGTGGTGCTGATTTTACACAAGGATCAAGCACCTCATTAAAACCCCAGCACTGAAAGCATGCCTGTGATACCTGACTGCATGAGAAGTGTTGCAATGTGATGCATAAAAAATAAGTGACTTTGTCCTTGCTGTTTTCATTAAAAGGTGGAACTTTTGACAACACAGGCAATCTCTCCGTTGGTTTCTATATTGACCTCTCCTTTAGGGAAGGCTTTGTTGGCTCAAGTGGTGTTACAGCTCCTTGTCCTGGCTTTGTTTTTGCAGGAGTGGCCAATCTCACCCTTTACTGTTTGCCAGAGATGAGGATGGTGAAGGGGCCAGAAGATGTTAATGATTCTTGCGTGCAGCTAGCTCAGCCCAGGTCTGTACATCGACATGGAGACTGCAGACCACGCCATCTGTCTTGGTAGGTTTTCTCAGCATCTCCTGCAGAATGGTTTATTCCTCTTTCTGTTTGCCACCTACCATGGTCTTGTTTTCCTCCCTCTCTTTTCTGGGCAATTTTCACCCCAAAGGCTGTGGGAAAGCTCTGGATGTCGCTTCAGAGTGAGATTTATATTGTCTGTCTGTGGTGGTGCCAGAGATAGCGAGGGTTAGAGGATTCCCAAGCAATGCTGGTGTGAATTAATTATAGGTGGTTGTAGGAAGAAGACCAATAGCTCTCAGCAGAAGAAAAAATAAAAGCAACAAACCACCCGACAGACATTTTTAGACACAACACTTTTACCAGGGGCACAGAGTTGTCATTCTTCCAGCTACGTCAGCTGGTTTAATAAAAGGTATTACCTCTCCTCCTGAAAACCTTGTTTCTCTTACATTGTAAGACCATCACAGCTATTACAATGCTACTATCATAATATTAGCTGGAAAATGTTCGCAGTATTTATTCAGCTCCAAGCCATTCCCTGATACCACCGGGGAATAAGAGTTTTTTATTTTTTCACTTTGATATATAAAAGGAAGATGCTCGAGTTATAAATACAGTTTTTGTAGGAAAAAAAAAAAAAGATATTTCCACATAACTCTCTGCTGAAGGCTTATAGCACAGTTTTATGTTTGGCTTTGGCTGCGTTGTTTCACTGCAGTGGCTGATGGAAATTTTCAGGAGCAAAATGGGAGGAATTCAGTGAACATGTGGGAGAAAAATCCTGTCTAGACTTGTTGAGATTGTTACTTAGGAGAAAAAAAAACAAAAAACCCTATGAGAAATACAGGTTGCATTTAGCACTATTCTAGCAGTGACTTGGAACCCTTTTTATTACTAAATTCATGGTGTTCACAGTGCTCAACAGTGATTGCAGAATGTGCCTGACTTCTCTAATGGGTTTTGGAATCAGAAAAGTATGTAAATGCCTGAAGATCTTTCCAGTGATGTTGTCATCATCCATCTGCATTACATTTTTGCCTTAAACTAGAAGATTCCTTCACAGTGAATAGGATGCTTAAAGGGAATGCTTCTACTGCCTCTTTTATTGTTTATTAATGAATTCACAGCACTCTCAGTCTGTTAAAGCTGCAGCACTAAAATAAGGCTTGGCAGTGATAATTGCTTCTCTTAAATTACGAATATACTAAAAAAGGGAGCTTTTCTCAAATATTTTCTGATTTTTGAAAACTGTGTGATAGTCATGGTCTGATTTGCTGGGAACTTGGAGAAGTATTTGAAGCTTCTTAGGAGAATCAAGCATGTTTCATGTTTCCTGAATTTCCAGGCACTGGGTCAAGAAGTAGCTGTGAAACTCTGATAGATAATAAAGAAAAATGTGACTACACTGAAGACTTTCAGTAAAAGGATGCCGTAGAAAGCCATTGTTTGGCTCAGTATCTAAGAAAGCAGAGATCATGTGGTTATAAGGAGATCATGCACGTGTTTTTAATGTTTTTCAGAGTCGTGTGGCAAATAACAAATAGATTTGCCACATGAAATATGAAGGCATAGAGAAAAAAACACCTACTGGAAGCTGTGATTGTACAGGGGGACAGAGGTGGTAGAGCTGTCATCTCGTGGCCTCAACTGCCTTGTTCTCTGCACATTTTAGTAACAAGTGTTCTCTGTGTTGTGTTTCTCTACTGTCACACTCCAGGCAACATTTTGTATCCTGGATCAGGAGAAATCTGCACTTGGGTCACAACAACCCCAGGCAGAGCTACAGGCTTGGGGAAGAGGGGCTGGAGAGCTTCCTGGAGAAAAAGGACCTGGGGGTGTTGGTCAACAGCTGGCTGAACACGAGCCAGCAGTGTGCCCAGGTGGCCAAGAAGGCCAACAGCATCCTGGGTGGTATCAGAAGTCATCTGGTCAGCAGGACTAGGGAAGTGATTGTCCCCATGTATTTGGCGGTGCTGAGGTATTTAGAAGATGTGCAGATGTGATGCTTAGGGTCATGGTTTAGTGACAGGTTTGGCAGTGCTGGTGGACAGTTGAACTTGATGGTCTTAAAGGTCTTTTTGAGCCTAAACAATTCTGTGATTCTAAGCCTTTGGCTTGCACCAAGGATGTTGTGTAGCCATTTCTGTGAGCTCCTCCCAAGGACACACAAAGCAGATGTGCTCTGCACAGGCACTTCTGTGGCTGCAGAAGTTGTTCCCAGCTAAGCCAGATTCCCCATGGCAGGCCAAAATTACAAAGCCTGAGATGTTTACAGTGGTATTTATATGAATTATGAAGTGATAGCCACGACCTTTTCATGACTTTGGTCAGCTCAGGAGAGTGGTCCTGCCATTGCATTGAAGCAACATAGGAGTAGATCTCATCATCATCACTCTGTCCTAAGTTCAGGAAAGCGCATTAGTCACTCATGTTCCTTTGCTCTGTCTTAATACAAGCTACCTATTCATGTCCATATTTTCTTTCAATAGGAAAGAAAAGAGACACAAAGCAGGCATTTCATCTATTATCACCTCTTCTGTAAGAATCTTAGTGCACAACTTCTGACAAAGAGTGCACATGTCCTGGTGGATGTGTGGATTCTGCCCCCCTACTCTGGTCTTGTGACACCCTACTGCATCTAGTTCTGGCGTCCCCAGTACAGGACAGACAAGGAGCTCTGGGAGGAAGTCCAGAGGAGGGGTAAAAAAATTATGAGATGGCAGAGGCACCTCTCCTGTGAAGACAGGTTGAAAGAATTGAGCATAGAAAAGGCTCCAGGGAGACCTTAATGCAGCCTTTCAGCACTTAAGGGGGGCTTATAGGATGGTGACAAGCAGCAGGGCCAGTAGTGATAGGACAAGGGGTGATCGTTTTAAACTAAAAGGTGCATCTAGACTAGATATAAGGAAGATTTTTTTTATATATATAGTGAACAGATTTCCCACAAAGGTGGTAGGTGCCCCATACCTGGAAACATTCAAGGTCAGTTGGACCTGAATGTCTGAGCAACCTGATCTAGCTGAAGATGTCCCTGCTCATTGCAGGGAACTTGGACTAGACACCCTTTAGGGGCCTCTTCCAACCCAAACTATTCTATATTCCTGTGATTCGATGAAGTCCTGTGAGATGAATGAAAATAATGAAAGCAATTATTCAAGGGTTATCAGAGGAAGTGTTTCAGAACAGCCAAATTTGTTAAAATTTAACATTTTAAATTGGAAATGACATAGCATTGTTTTTTAACTATCGCTTGTCTGGCTGTGTAATCCTAACACAAGTGGACAGGACAAGTGTGTGGTAGAGAAGCTGATGATATTTTGCCTTATAGCCTCCTCTAATTATTCCATAAAAGCCTTACATTTCATAGAATCATAGAATGGTTGGGGCTCGAAGGGACCTTAAAGATCATCAAGTTCCAACCCTCCCCTGCCATGGGGGGGGTAGCAGCATTTGACAGCTCTTTGGCAGAGCTTTGATCCACTTAACCTCTTCCAAACTAGTGAAAAAAAAAAAGCAGCTGAAGCTGCAGGGAGGTTTGTGCAAGACTGTGTCCCAACACCTCTGCTGCCTTGGAGCCTGAGCTGGGAGGGGAGCGACCACGCTCTTCCCTTATCTGCAGGGGCTCGTGCTCACCTGGCAGCACCACATATCACACAGCATGAGACATCACCTCTGCCAGGCACTGGCTGATAAAAATCCCCATCCCTTTAATTTTTGTCATTTCCCCAGTGTTTCCATGGAATTACCATGCCAGCAGGATCAGCTCATAACTAGTTAATATGCTGCAACACGTGCAATTGGGTTATAGTTTTTACTGATCTTGATGGCCACGTGTCCTTTGCCTGGGCAGAAATCACTGAATATTGTAAAAGTTTCCATTTTTATTTTTTTCATGTAGGACATTTCTTGAGCTGCACCTTTAAAGCTTCGGAGGGATTGAAAGGCAGCAGAAATGCTGTTTCAGGTCAGTTCATTCTTATTTGAACAAAGAACAACTTCCAGCTTTAAGCATGTCTTCTTAAATTCAGCTCTCACAAAGGCTTTTCATGGAGTGATCACCAAAGCAGGCATTGTCTCTTTTTAAGTATCTTTGTAGGGATATTTCTTTCTAGTTTTGGCAAGGAAATTGTTTAAGAATTGCCACATAATGACTGCCTGAAGAATATTAATGGGTTTTAGCTTTTTGACTGTGTAGTCAGTTGAAGGAAGATCAAAATGACACAAAACCACGATTTTAAGAGTTATCATTTAAAAAAAAAAAAAAGTTTTGTAATTCTGATTGCAGCAAAATACAAAACATCTGAAAATAGACACATCAGAAGAACGTATCATTTTGGGGCTGTTAAGAAATGCATGTAAGTTTTCACCTTGAAGCAGGCAGACAGATTTAACAGTAAGAAACTTTTTTCTACAAAACATTTCTCAGCAGTAAATGTTCTTAACATTTGAGGAATTAAGAGTTTAGAACATTTATAAAAGGGATTAATTTTACTAGGGTTTTTTTCAAGCCCACACAAAGGCTTCTAGAAAAGGGATCTTTTCCTGCAGGTGAGGATGAGGAAAGAGCCATGGATGTGCCAGCTGGGGTGTTTGCTGTTCTCCTGCTGTTGGAGAAGGAAGGGCATCTTGACCTCCCTGCCACAGGCTGCTGGTGGTCATGCTGTGGCGGGTGAGAAGACACTGAGATAAGACCAGGGTAACTGAGGAGCTGCAAAAGGCCATCTGCTCCATACAGCATAGATAAGAGTCCCAGAGTCTGATTTTTCATGATGCACAGTGGAAGAATAAAGTATGTGAATCAGATACTCACCTCACTGTGCATCTCCGGCTTTACATCTGCTCTTCTGTGAGACAGCAACATCATCATTAGTGTACTCTGCCAGGGGTAGAGGCTCAGCACATCTCACACAGTGCTATTTAGATTTTGCACTTAAGAATATCTTAGGTAGGTTTTGTTTGGGATTTTTTTGGTGGGGTCTTTTTTTAATGTGTGTTTTTTTCAAGCCATCTCTCTCAAAGCCTTCCCCATTCTCACACAGGAGATCAAATCTGTCAAGTAATGAGTGATTTTACAGGTCCATTCTAGATCCAAACACAAAGGGAAAGCCATGTGCCCTCTTCATCTAGTGGGTAGGAGCAAAAGCCCAACAAAACTAGTCCCCAAAGCCATACCTAGTTCTTCCTCTTTGACCTCTTTGACCTTCCTCTTTGACCTTCAGATGAACAGCTGTGTGTCTCCTGAAAGCTCTGACAGACATCACCCTTCCTCTTCTGCCATCTCCACTCCCTCAAAACCACCTTCCAGAATTTCTGACTATGCCCATGCTGTATTGGAAGTTCCATACTGACAGCAGGTAAGTGTCCAGGCCAGGCTTTGGTCTTTTCCCACCTATTCTGCCCTCTGCTTCCCCTTTTCTCATCACTAGTGCTGGATGGGGCTAATCCCCCTCTGATCTCCTCTTGTCCCTTCCTGACCCAGGTGTGCCAGGCCAGGGCACTTCTGCTGGACCTCCAATGTATAGAGAGAAAGCAGAAGGACACAATGGTGCTTAAAGCCCAACTCACATGACAAGGACAGAGGTAAAGAGCCTACCCTCTTGTTTTATTTTTACACTTCTCATCTTTAAAGGTCACCTTGAGTTTTGTTTGGATAATTGTGAGCCTTTCCAGAAGGCAGGGTAGAATTTTACATACAAACTGTTAAAGATTTATGGCTTTGTGGTGTTTGCAGAGTCTTTTATAACTTGGGTTTTATTAAGTTACTATCAAATGTGGTATTCCAAGAGTATCGTGTTGCAGTGTTTGTTTTGCATATGTAATGCCTATAATGCTTCTTTTAATGGAATTTTTACAAAGATATGTGGAGTTAAATATGCTTATAGATAATCACAGTCTCCTCGTGTGTTTGTTAAAGATTGCTATCATTTAATTTAAGTACATAAGGATCTTTCTAAAGCAAAACAAGATTTTGTAATTGATAAAAGGGATATATGCATCCATGCATTCCCTATATTTTACAGTATCTTTCAGCAGTAGTCTTAGAACTCAAGTAGTTATTACAATCAAGTATAGAAGAAGTACTATCGATGTTGTCTGAGTCATACAGACTGTGATTTAATAAGTACTAAGTTATTCAGGTTTCCAACTATACTAAATTATAGTTCTCTGAGAACCAAATCCTTCAGGTTCCCTTGAAAATTTCTGGCCTTAAAACGTAGAATGAGCTTTTGTCAGAGCAAAGTTAATGCTTCATTTTTCTTAGGTTATTAAGTTTTAGTCTTACACTACCAGTAAGAACAGCGATAGGTACATAGAGAGGGCAATTGACTGTCTCAAAAGGTTAACCGTCTTCTGGCTGAAAATGAGTACAATTACTCACCAAAAGCAAATTACTAAAGCCCTCATCTGAGGAGTTTTCAAATGCAACTGGAACGGACACAGTTCAGCTGAGGAAGTATGGAATTTATAGAAAGAAATAAAAAATATCTTGAGAAAGGGAAGATTAAAGTGATTCATGGCAGTGGAACAAAACAAATGTAGATTGTTTTGGCTTTGGGAGAAGACAACACCATTTGGTGTCCTTTCTGAACCTGGTTGCCTTGAAGTGGTATTCATTTGTTTAGCTACATGGTGGAAGGACACAGGTCACTGCATGGATCGGTTCTTCCCTGTTCACGGTATCACGAGAAAAGATTATTTACCAGATTGAACAGAGCATTAGGTATTGTTCCTTTTGGCCAAGCCTGGCTCTCTTCAAACCATTGAAAGGTTTGCTGTGTAATTCCGTGGGAAGCAGTATCAGGACATGACTGCATGGGACTGTGTGGGAGCAAGAGATGCAGAAGCTGCCGACTAAACCGGGTGAGCTGCGAGCTTTGGCACACGGGAACCAGCGCTGCAGAGAGCTGCTGCTCTGCTCCCACATCTTCCCACTGAGTGGTTTTAAACCAGTGGGGGAAAAATAGAAACGGAGAAAAAGTAGTAGAGTGGCTGTTGAGAGACCTTGATTCTTTTTTTCTTTTTTTCTTTTTCTCTTTCATTTAATTCTTCCTGTTGAAGAGGAGTTCAGCCTTTCATCCTGCTCTAACAGCCAAGCCCAACTCCATGTGAACACAAGTGATGACACTTTCATAGATGGACAAGGTTTCTGGGATGATCCAGAGGTGCGGGGGGGAGGAGGAGGAAAATCTGAATAACATAAAACAGTAACAAGATGGTAAAACAACATAGTTCGGACTATCTCAAGTGTTTAATACAACCTAATGTGGTAAGTACTGTAGCATTTGCAAGTTTTGATTTATTTTTTTTTTTTTACTTTTGGTAATTTTTTTGACTGGAAAGAAAAAATGGCATCTGGTCCAAACCACTTTTTTTTTTCTTTCTAAAGTACTGAAATGGAATAGTTTCATAACACTCAATTAGATAAAAAAAGAAAAGTCCAAACCAAACTGATTAAATTTGAGAAAAATTATAGATGACATTTCTACCCCAAACTCTGTGACTCTGGGCCCCAAAAAAATCTCCAAAGCCACCATGTGTGAAAGCTGTTCCTTTCTTCTCATTACACCCATGTTTTCTTCAGAGATATCTTGTGTAGATCCAGGCCCGGAGCTTGGTGGCCCTGCCTGTGGCAGGGGGGTTGGAGCTCTATGATCTGGGGGGTCCCTTCCAACCCATGCCATTCTATGATCCCATGATTCTATGATCTCATACATCTCATGTTCGTCACTGTGGAGACACTGATGCTTGTCCTGCAGCATTTGAGTAGGTAGTTCTTCTATCTCTTTGAAAAAGGCAGAAGATGACCTAAAAATATTTGTAAATCAAAATAGTTGCTGGCTCTACCCAGTAGCAACATTTTTGGGGTATGCAACTCAACCACCATGTGCAATCTGTAGCAATGCTGAGGACTCTCAGATGCAGCTGACAGCAACAGGAGGGCTGCACCGCACGTACCTGATGTCACATAACGCCGAGCACTCTAAAAAATTCAGATCCCAGGGGTCCCAGACTGGACATCCAAACATAGCAGACAGTTTTGACCTTCATGTGTTTGTACTTCAGTTTCCTACAATAAAATTAGTGGGTTACCATCCTGTCATTGTGGTGTTGATGGGAAGATCAGACGGTCGCTCCGCGCAAAACTGGGGAAATAATGAATGTGGTTTGAAAGTCAGCGAGGAGTTTAGCAGATCTGTCCTCAGCACGATGTTTAAACAGTGCTGGTAAATATGATCCAACCACACAATTAACAGTGGGGCTGAAATAAAATATTGACTAGCCATACTCATTAAAGGAGCCCTGGTTGATCCGTGCGCCAAACGAAGTCAAGGGTCCTGCGGAAATAATAGCATGTCAGGGTGTAATTACAGATTGCATCAATATAGTGCACAAGAGAGCAAAGAAGAAGGTTGCCCAGACAACCTGGCCTGTGAAGGCTTGACTTTGCAATATTAATGACAAATGTTAATAAATTATTAACATTCATATTTTGTGTGTGGTGGGTATGAAATGTAACAAAGCTTATCTAACCTCCCTGTCAGGTGCTGCTTGGCCAGACACAGAGCTGGTTCAAGAGCTAAGATGTGTGCAAGTAGCATCCACCCAGGCTTCCTGGGACACTAAACTACCTCACCTGGACTCCTACTAGCAAAGGGTTTTTTTTCTCCAACCACAGAAAACTCACAGTTTTCAAACAGAAGTCTGAATTTGTAATGCTGCTTTCGTAAGCATCAATTGACTGCTGTTACAATATCCATAGGCTGGGGTTTTTTTTCCAGATTTAAAAGATTTCACTTATTTGGGTATAACCAGCTAAACCAGGTTAGCTCTGGGATAAACCTGCCAGGTTCAGTTCCCTTCCCCTGAGACATGCACAACCTATTCCATCCACCAGAACCAGGATTGGGGTATCATATAGATGAACGAAAGTTGCAGCTGACTTGGAGCAACGTTTTTCTGTCTTCTGAATTTCAGTAACAGGCAAGTTATGGCTTTTTTTTTCTCTTTTTCCTTTCTGCTTTTGATTGATCTTAACTGACCTACAGCGTTTCATAGGAGACACAAGCTTTTTCCTTAAAGCTCTGCTGAGCATATGTCGTGTTGTTTCCTAAACTCGTTAACAGCCCCATCTGTTTCGCAATCTTCGTTTTCAAACATCATAAGATATTCAGAAATAGTAAAAGGTCATTTAGGCCTTGCAGCTTTGTTCTCTCTATCTCTGAGAGTTTTGTACCCAGCTATTTTACATTCAGTCTGGTCTCTTGGGCAATATATTTTAATAAGCCTCTAATGCAGAACTTAATTATCTGAATCTGAAAATCCAAGCTCTTAAGCATCCTTTTCCTCCTCTTCTTCAGAGAGCCTCAAAAATACAGAGAAGTACATAATTTTCTTAATTACAGTTTGTTTTCTTGCGGCCATTAACTGAACTTTAGTAATGTGTTTAGAAGCAAATCATTTCATAGTTTACGTGACCAGTATTAATTATTGCTAGGTGGTTGCTACCCACTCAGTGCTGCACCTTGGGGTTTTTGCTGGTGGGATGTGACTGCTTTCTCCTGCCAGGGGCTCTGGAGTGGCCAGGTACCCACTGAGAGGTCCATGGAGGAGCTCTCAGCATGCAAAGCATAAAACCGACTACACTGGGCTAGGCTATTAAAGGCATCCAGTATTTCATCTCAGTCAGTGGCTATTAGCAAATGCCCAAGGAGTAAGAGTACACCTGCAGCTTGGCAGTTCTGCTCTCACCGTTGCAGTGTCTCCACTGATGGTTGTGTCCATGTCTTATATAGATTAGCCCCAGAAGTGCATTTGTTCCCTGTATGAATTTAATTGCTTTTGAACCTTTTTATTTTTTGGTGCTTTTAGCATCTGTAACACCCTATAATAATCAGTTCCACAGTTTAATTGTGAATGCATGAAGGGGGGGAAATGCTGCCCTTTGCCCATTCTTAAATTACATAAATTAATTTAGGAACCCCTCCCAAACTCTTCTCTGGTAAGAAATAGCAAATAATTGCTCCCTATTAACTTTGTCTGTGTGTGACATCCCACCTCCGCCATCTCTTTCCCAAACAGATTACACACCAACCTATTTTGTCTCTCCCCACATAGAGGCTCCTTCTTATGTCTAAGTCTTTACCTTTCTTCTCCGTGCCTTTCCAAACACTACTATGTACCTCACATTAAATAACTATCTACTTGGTTTCTAGTCTGAGTCGCATCAGTTGAATTGCGTAAAGTCAACTCTGTGGAACACATGTAAGAAAAACTGAGCTAAAATCGTGCTTTGATGTTTCCTCAGATATAACTTTACACTAGAGATCAAACTAAAGCACTAAATAGGGTCCCAGTGTGAATACATACATTTCTGTGGAGCAGTACTTAGGTTTCTTTTACAGAAGACAGTTCCACAATTCCTATTTCAAATAAAATTGAGCCATGCAAGGTGTGAGCAAAATGAGAGCAGGAACCTTGGATTCTGTATTTGTTCCCTTTATATGACAAAATACAGTCTTTTCCTTAGTTCACTGCATAATATTATGGGTTAGGCAACAAGCCTTGCTGCTGCAAGAGCAGGATATCCCAGCTCTGCATAACCAGGAGCAAGTTCTGGGATTGTCCATGGAGCAAGAGGGAATGACTCCCGAACCACATTTCTAGTTTTTGAGGAACAACACTTCTGAGGATTTGCACTAATTGTATTTGAAATATTTATTTATTCTCAAAGATAGTTCAGAATCTGATGTTATAAACCAATCATCCCTTGGCACCCAGGTTTTAATTTGAAATAGGTTATGCCGCTTATGTAGCCCACTGAGAAGATGCTCTCAGGCTGTTTCTTCTGGTACTTTTGTATAGGTGGAGCAACACTGTGAGGATTGCTGCTCACAGGCACAAGTGGTGTTCTTGCAGACCAAAGTTAGAAACATGGTGGGTTCTTTTAGGGCGTATGGTTAAAGACACAGTCCCACACCCATACGTGAAGGGGGCCAGGGCACAACGGCAGCAAGACGTATAGTGCAATGTTGAGGATGGAACAAATGTTGGGGAAAACCATATCAGGAATGGCTTTGGACACCAATGGATCTGTGGGATGGCTGCTGAAGGGACAGGGACCCTCACTGGCTTCAGGACAGATGGAGAGTGGCTGGGAGACCTGTTTGTATGAATATGTGTGTCTGTGTGTGAGGCAGCGAGAGACAGGACCATGTGGGGCTAGCTACTGGATGGACTAAGTGCCTAAGTTCAGCTGGTGGAGGGAATCCATACCACATATGCATATGTACTTCCCACAAAGGGACCATCATCCAGATCAGCCAGAGACGGAGATGGAATGAGGCTGCTGGTAGGTTCTGTCTTAACAAGAGCATCACTGTCTGTGTCGACCTGAAGATGTAGGTTGTATATGTGTGTTTGTGGTGTGTGTGTCAGGAATACCTGCTCAGTCTCTCAGCGTGTGGAGTTGCAGCAGCCTCACCTCCAATGGGCTGTGGGATTGGAAAACTTGAAAGATTTTCAAAGGTGAATTAGGAAAAATAGCTTGTGAACAGAAATTGCTAATTCAGCTGATGAGTATTCCTATCTTCTGCATGTATATTCTGCTTTTAGCTGTTGGAATTTGCTTGGTCAAATCAAAGCATCTAACTAATGCAGGTCCTTCAAGAGAGTGTTGATAGCTCAGGCTTAGGTTTCTGGATGAAAGAAAATTCTGTCATTTACTGAAGATGCATTAGAAGTTAGGTCAGGTCTACTGAATTCATACGGCTTTGATGCGATTGTCTATGATGTATCTTTTGCCCCAGACACTAAAATTACTTTTAAAATGCAAGCACAGAGTTTTTCTTTGGTTTTGTTTCTTTTAGTACAGCTGTACATTTACATGTACAAGCCCATAGCTCCCCTAACCTCTCTCTGCACATTCCCAGCTAAACTGCTTTAGAGGAATGATCAGGCTTTCTGTGATTATGTCAGAGATATGATAAGTAAATAACATACTGCATGTTACCTTTTATTTTTACCAAATAAGAAACCTACAACCAAGTGGTAATTACTGCACTATCCCTATATTTTTACTGCCTTAAAGGTGTTTAAATAATACGTTGTGTTTTCTTCTGAATAATAAAAGCATACTGTGCAGTATTTGTTCTTCACCTTAAGATCTGTCTCATGGGAATTCCTTGCTGAAGTCATACTTTATTGTGAAGGTCTGGCTGGGTAGGGCATCAGCCACCAGTGCTAATAGTTCTCTGCTGAGAAAATTACTCTGGAAATGTAAATGCAAAAAGAAGATGCATTTTGGATAATCTTAGAAAATGAAGGAGCAATAAACAAGCCAGCTGGGATTCGGTGGCATTTTCTGATTTGTGTAGGTCCTGTTCCCCTCTTGTTACCAGCATGTGTGCAAACAGTGGCCATGCATTTTGTACTGATTAGCCTGACGGTTTGAAAGATTAGCTTGGTTTGACGTGTAACAGGGAATGCAATTAGGAAAATAGGACCATATGTTATAAGGACCTTAGTTGGATAATGAGAATGGGGAGAGATGAAAAGTGTGTTCCAAAGTCTCAGTGAAGTGATACGTTTAGCAAACAGAGGCTGTCAATTCTCAGCTGACTAGACAGAAGGACTGTTGCATGTAGTTATTACTGCAGAGGATTTGCAGAACATGATGAATAAATGGCAGATAATTTCACAAAGCAAAGACAAATAAGTTAACAAAGACAAAGTCATCAAGAGTCTACTTGAACTGGAAACAACATTGTCACAGTCACTAATTCTCTTTAGCTGTGATATTTAAAGTTACAAATAACACATTTAAAGAGGGAGACAACCCGAGGGATGATGGTAATTTATAAGTTGTTTTGAAAATGAGGATCAAACCGAACTGAACTCTGGGCACTAACTTTTCTACAGTTGATTAAGTTTTTCTTATTCAAAATAGGTGGGGTTTGTTTATCAGACACATTGAGAAGGCTTCTTCCCTTTTCCTTTTCTTGATAACTCCTTTGGAGAAGTGCAAAATCTGCAAAGAAACCTGGTCAGGTATGATTGGAAAAAGGTGTCCTCAGAATCAGTCTGATCTCAAACATTTTTTCCCTTGTCTTTATGAAATCACTGTCTGTACCACCTTGTCATCTAGTACCTGCCTCTTCTTTCCCCAAAATCAAGGATAATAGCCTTATGCCAGTGCCTATGTGGGTTGCACATTTTGTAAACCTCTGTCATGCTTTCTGCTCTTCTCAGTCACTGCTGGTTCAGCTCCACATCTTTCTCTGATTCACAGAAGCCAATCTAGGTGCTCTTCAGCATCCTGTATGTGTGCTGTTGAGTGTTCCTGTTTAAACTTGAAATCTGTTCCTGTTGAATAGCACTTTTATTTTTCTTTGCAGATCAACTCCACAAAACCATTTTCCTTTTTTTCTCTATTTTCTGGTTTGGTTTTTTTTATTATTATTTTCACATTCCAGTGTGCTTGCAGTTCCCTTCTGCTTCATGTTAAGTGTAAATTTTATAAGTCTGTGCTCTGACCTTCACCGGTCACTGATGAAACATGGGTTTGTAGGAAGCCAAGGATGCAGCAGCTCTCTCAGGAGCTATTTGCCAGGTCCTGACCTTCTCACACTCAGGGCCCTCCTGCCTTCCCTCTCAGCGTGGGTTAGCTGATAGTTTTTCACTGTCCACCCTAGCAAACTCTTGCTTTGTTATAAAAGAAAATTGTCGACACAATTCTCAATGAGGAGTCTTGTCACAGTAGTGACATAATTCTTGAACTTGTGTTTGAGTTCATGGCTGCTAACCATTTCCTTGAATCTTCTGGGTGCTTCCAATTAGTTAATTTAACTACTTGTTCCAGTATTTTTCTGCTAAAAGGGGTTAAACTGACTGGTTTGTAAATCTCTGGCTTTTCCTTTCCTTTTTCCTTTTTCCTTTTTCCTTTTTCCTTTTTCCTTTTTCCTTTTTCCTTTTTCCTTTTTCCTTATCCTTCTTTTTAATTTTCCTCCTTTCCTTTTCCCATTCCTTTCCTTGTCCTTTTCCCTTATTTTTTTTCCCCCAAAGATGGTTTTGGGACTTTTTTTGTGCTTTAAAGATCATTGACATTTTGCAGTCTTCCTTTTCCTCAGCCATTTTCAATGCATTCTAGTTGACTGACTCAAAGTCAGAGTGAGCCATTCGTGCTCTAAGACATTTTCTAAAAGTGCCCAATGTGTTTGCAAATGTTCCTCAAAAATCTACATGCTTCATTTTTCAAAACATAAACAAAGAAACCCTCTGGGAACAGAGAAATACAAACCCAGAGAACAGATGAAAGCCCCAGAAAACAGAGGCGTGTTACAGCATTAACCTGGTGATCTTACCAAAGGTTATCAAACATTGTAAAGAGACCTTTTCCCTACTCTGAGTGATCGTACTTTTCCTCCTGTGATGCTCTCATTCCTCTTACACACAGAGAAGACAGGATTTTTTCTAATCTTTGCCTAATTAAAACAAAAAAAAAAGAAAGATCTCTAATAAAATAATGACTACTTCTTGGGGCCATCAGCTCTGCCAGCTACTCATTAATCCCAAGGAAATGAGCCAGGCTTGATTGTTATTACTAAAATATATTGCTAATGTAATTTAGAGCTTCCTAGAAACAGATTTCTTGAATATATTATAGCCCTCCTGGTCCATCTAAGAAAGTGTTAGTGAATGTATCCACATGCAACTTAAAACATGATTGCAATAAAGAAAAGGAAGATAGTTAGAATTTAAAATGGCAATGAAAATGGCAAATTTAATTTTAATATCTTTGTATTGAGGTTGAGTGCCTTTCTGGAAATCAGGTGTTTGATACATGCTACGGAAAGTTGGGTTCATCTATTCAGAGTCCCTTCTGGTCTCAAAGAAAGAAAACAAAACCCAAAAAACCAGTCAAAAGAGGCTGCAACCCTATCGGCACGAAGGGAGGAAAATATTTTGGCAGCATTTGGAAGGAAAAGGACACCACAGGAAAAAAAGTGTGAGGTGACTAAGAGATGACTAACATGGAAATACTATCCCTTGCCACCAGCACAACACTTAGATCGGGTCCATGCAAAAACCACCCCAAAAATGTGAGCATTGCTGCTGCTTCCTCTGGCTCAGCTGGACTCACAGGTTGATCAGCGCTGCTGGCTCTGCTTGAGGGCGGTCAGGGCCATAACAAAGACATCTTTGTAACCAGGAGGATCTCCTAAATGCACCATGCTGAAGCCTTTCAGATTCCAGTCCTATTTTCTTCATGGGTCTGAAAGTTTGTGAGCAGCTTCTCTCTTTTTTCTTTTTTCTTCTTTTTTTTTTTTTTCTCCCTGATGTGGTTCTTAATTGCTAAATCACATTAGTATAAATGGCTAAAAAAAAAAATAAATCTAGTTATATAATGATATTGAGGGTAGATAATTACATAATTAATTTGAAACATTTATCCATTATTATTAAAAGACACAGAAAGAACTCTATCATAATCAATGAGACTTCTCCTATGTGAATGGTTACCAAACTTGGAGAGCTGTCTAAGATGAAATAAGAAAAAGTGCATATATGCCAAAAAATTCCAAATTTTTATGAGTGCTTTAGAGGTAGTGCAAGCTTCTAGATATTTTCTCATTTGCAGGGAATAATATGAATAGTGTTCTGGAAGGACAAGAGCATCAAATCTGGCTCTTTGTAATAATATAAACACAGATTCAGCATTTGAGACTTGATATGGTCTTTAGCTTGAAACCCTGTAAAGAGAAAAGCAGTGAAAACAGTCTCCAGCTTCACTTTAAATAGTGTAAGTACAGAACTCAACGAGGAACTGAGACTGTAATATGTGGTACATATGGCAAAAACCACATACAAGAAATCATGATGGGAACATGTTTTGTTTCAACCTTCTGAGTGATTAGAAGATGCCCCCGTCTTCTTTGAGCTTTATTTTGTCAGGCAGGAAATGGGTCTAAAAGAGATCAGGACTTAACAGATGGGTTGTGAAATTGATAATATATGTACTGTACCTCTAGTGGTCTCTTATGCCCTTTCTTTCAGGATTGTCACCTCCTAAATACGTATGACAGCAGTAACCCTGAATTTAGCCTCTGTTTTGCAGCTGGAGGTGCTGTGCTAAGAACAAGCTTCACAGCTTGGTGGAAATCCTGACCTTGCTGTCATCCACGGTTATGTGCTCAGTGACTTTACCCGCTCTCACCCTTAGACAGATAAAAAAACCTTAAAATAAAACAGGCAAATGACTGGAAAAAATCCCTTAAAACTCTTTTTGCTCTCTGGACCGTAATTTCCATCACATGGTATATGTACAGAAGACATAGATATAGAGCCTTGGTGTCTTTCTACTGGCACTTGGTACCAGGAGGCTCTGCCCACCTCAGCCCCACACCCTCAGTACAAGGCTGAGGTTTCAGTGGGACCCACAGGTCCTCACACTGCGCCGGCAGCACAGCACAACTGTACCTCAGGGCTCCCCAGACCCCCTGTGCTATCCAGGTTAACCAGGGTAAAGGTATGTCCTCCACTTGGTTAGCTCCTAAAGTTGCGCTTTTATATCAGTAGTATGTTCATACTGGTGTAATTGCCTCCATAAACAACAGTGCTGTGTCGACAAGGTCCAAGGATTCCCACAAAAATTGGTTTTGCTCTGTCCTCGATGCATTTCATACGCTGTAGTTCTTTTATTATTTTCCCTCTCTCCAAAATGATAGCTTTTGGGTTGTTATGATACATATTTGATGATGCTGACTGATTAGTTTGAACTTCTGTTGCTGATGTTCCCATGGATGTGTGATGGAGCTCATGCCTCCCCCGTGCTCTCCCTCTGGCAAACAGCAAGGATATTTGACTACCAAGTCACCAAATGATGAATGTAAAGTATCAGCCAGGACAAGCTTAATATTACAGCAGGAAGACTGTGAATATAAGATCACATCACAGTTACCTTAGGTTGAACAGAGCAGATGGAGTGGTGATTAGCAGTCAGAAAATAAGGAACATACCCTTTGCTGTGGTAAAACCCAACTGCCTCCACATCGTTGTCTACCAGCAACGCACAATTTATGCTTGCTATGCTGTCTTGGGTCAGTGTTCCTTGTATATTCTACAAAAGTTAACAGTAACAAGTGTTGCTGCCTCCATGGTCTCAATTCCCAGGTGCCTGCAGAGGAAGGCAGCTCGCAGGGCAGAGGGCAGGACCAGGAGCCACGTGCCCTTGGTGTGAACATCTGTGGCAGAAGGTTTCCCACATCCCTCCTGTTTTTTTGTGAGCCCCGCTACAAACTTTTGACCTTTCTGTGGGCTTCAGGTAACTTTGTCCTTAACCCTAGCAGGAGAATGGAAAAGTATGCTGTAGGGGAAGGCTGGGTTTTAGTTAAGGTTCGTTAAAGCATGCGTCATTGCATCTGGTTTATTTATTTTGTTTTCTTTGAATATAAAGTTAGAAATTGGTAAGAAGTCACGTTGTCTGCAGGGCCTCAATGAAAAGAAAACACCTCAGAGAAATTTTTATTTGATGGACTGAGTAATTGCTGGAAGCTTCAGGCTACTGATGCACCCAGCACCTAGATCATATGTGAGAAAGGGGATCTTTAGGCAGCGTAATCCCATCTGTAATTAGTTAGTGACAGGGTATTGTTTTCTGCCTTCCCGGTATGTACAGAGTGATTTCTGCCTCGTTGATGACTGTAAACATTGTTCTAAGTACTATTTTATGATCCCTCTAGGAATAACAATGTAAGCAGCGTAATTACGTTCACCTTTGAGGCATATCTAGAAACTTTGTTCTTCCAGAAGAGTGATAACAGAAATGAATACTGCTGACAAGGTAAACAGAGAGACACCACAACCTGCTTGTTAGAGACAGCGAATGCTTGAGGGAACTACATTCAACACCGCAAAAAAAATAGGGTTATATATTTCTCTTGTGCACATGTTGAGATTTATTCATAAATGTATCCCTACATGGGAAAAATATTAAAAGCAATACATTTTAAGATTTTTCTTCTGAAGAAGAAGCACTAAGAGTTACCTTTAGTAGACCGTCTTTCTATATATAGTTATTACGTGTACCATAGATCGCATGCACGTTGGTGTCTACTTTTACCCACACTTTTACAGCACTGGTGGGGTTTCTCTGGGGTAGATCTGTATTTGGGAGACACACACAGGCTTCAAACTTCAGTTTTATTTTCTTTAAACCGAGTATAGCAAAGACTCCTGCTTTAGTCTCTTGGGTTGTTAGCTCTTCACAGTGAGGAAACCTCAGGAATATTTCCTATCCCTTGGACTCCTCTGTGTGACACAAACAGACCCTTTTTCATGACTGCAGGTATTTCCAAAAGGTTTTGGTACTTAAGACAAATACATCAATACAGTTAGGAGTTACAGAGCATAATTTTACCAATTGATTTAGATTTAACTACTATAAAGCACTAAGAATGAGGGACGGGAGAAGAAAAATGTCTATAAACATTTCCGAGAAAATTCTCTACAGCTTTTTCGGCCTCTATACCAAGAAGGAACATTTTATGAGTTCTGGCTGGAGACACTAAACAGTTCTTGGGTCCTTGCATATAACTTTGATTCCATTTCTCACAGTTTCCCTCCTCCGCAGCTCAGGGTTCAGCTGAACATCAGAGACTGCACTGCAAAAGCGAGTTCCAGCTCCAGCCTTATGCAAGGTGAAGGGTTTTTTGAGGGTTTTTGAAGCCATTCTTTTCTTCTCTGGCTTTTGGGAGAAAGCCTAACATCTGTCTTCTTTTTTACACGTGGATCTGTTCCATTCAGCAAACCCAAGTACTTTTAAAATAATTTGGGTACTCAATTTTGTACCGAGGCATCATCCTGGTTTGAACAGGAATCCTAATAACTTCATTACCCCCCCCCCCCCCATTGTTATATTAATTTTGGTTAATTGCATTTTGGTGATATGTTTCTGTTGACAGGCCTGAGAACAAATGCTGGGTGCTTAACACACGGAGGCGTTCATGATATGGCAGATTCGTAGTGCTGAAGACAGTTTCGTAAGACAAACTCTACAAATAGATGCACCTGCTTATCTGCAGATGGAGAATATAAAGTGTGTTATCACTGTGAAGCTTCTGAGTGCAATTTATGTATTTGGCTTATTCATAAATTATATTCACAGTTTTGGAATAAACACCTTCAGCTTCCCACTGCAGAGAGAATTATTCTCAGCTTTTAAATGCTGCTTTTCAGCAGGTCAGTCCTGGTTGTAGGATATTGTAAGGTAATAAAGGTACATTTTCCACCTAACTGCATCTGGGGATGGAAAATACCCAATGATAACAATAACCACAATTCTTGGTATTACTATAGCAACTTTCATCCAAAGATCTCCAAATGCTTTCCAATAAGTAATTAATTAGGCCTCACAGCACCCTGGAGAGTTAATTACAAATTATCAAGCATAATCTCAAGCCGTTTCGATTGAAACTATTCTTGTACTCTTTCCAGAAGAAAACAAAATATGCTGGCTATAATGCTATGACCTTTCTCTCCCCAGCTTCATTTGGAAAATGTAATTAGATGAGAATTTGACTGTATCCAGTTTTAGGGAAAGCTAATATAATTACTGCCTGACCACAAAACTCATTACAATTTTCAGTTTCTTCAGCGAGATGATACTTCCTAATCTAGCTGTTTAATAAAACAACACCAGCAACAACAAAAGAAAAAACTTGCTAAGTATTCCAGTGGAATTCCAGAGAGATTTTAAATCGTGGATGTCCATCTGTTCTTCTGTCACCAGGGTGTTTGTTTTTGAGGATGTTTGATGCAGGCTTTAGTTCTGACACAAGCAAGATGATGAGGACATGTCAGTGCTGCCTCTGGACTGAGTGTTCCTCCAGGGATGCAGGAAGCTGCTAATCCAAATAGCATAGTTTGAGCTTGGGAAGGTGTTTGTCAGAGAGCATTGTGTCCCAGGGAAGATCAGAATAGAACAATAGTGTTTTATCTTGCGTTTTCAAAGTGGTCCAGAGTATGAACTCAAACACATATATAGTGAGATGCTCTAAACTGGCCTTCTAAAGAAATTAAATTCTGTCTCTTAGTGAAATAGAAATAAAAAAAAGGGAGGAGGCAGAAGAAAGGAAGGAAAAGATTGAAATTTAAAGCAATAACCCATAGTAGCATAACGAAGCATCCTGGATTTCCAAAAACAAGAAGTAGGAGAGATGTAAGTCCTGCCCATCAGAGACCCGAAGCTGTAATCCTACCTTCATCTCATATAATCATAGGAGTAATTAAAACCCCTTTTATTTATGCTAGGTTATGTCTTTTGTTGCAACATCGTTATTGGCTTGCTTTTGATATAAGATGAAACAAGTTTACTCGGGTAATTATCTGAAGGCAGAGATTTCACTCTTTTCATATACTAATTTTTAAAAGGAAAAAAGAAAAGGAAATAATGATGCTCTTGTTTTCAAGGATAAAGCTTCAGGACAATTTTCCATCTGAAAAAGTTCTAATATTTTAGCAGTGAAAATATGGCAAACACTCATGTTGATAGCAAATGTGTACAAAAATCATACAGACATTTCAAAGGCTATTCTGCTTGATATGTTAAATTAATAGAGAAGACCAATTCTTCTCCCTCTAGCATAAAAGTCTAAAAGCAGTGATGAGAGAAAACCTGGTACTGTAGAAGCTAGTGGAAAGTTTTGCTTCCCTATTTGCTGTAAGTGGTGAGCTATATATGTGTAAGCACCAAGTATTTAAACATGCATATAACATACCAAACTAGTACAAAGCTCATGATGTACCTTCCCTTTTTTAAATTTTAGAGGGAGGTCATAAATAAGAAAATGAAAGGCTTACAAAATTTCGTTAAGAGCTACCAGAGGGATTTACCCTCCCAGTAAATTTACAGGCACATAAAGATAACCTTTGGGAAAATAATAGAGGGCTCTGAATTGTAAATATGATTTTACGTTTGATTTTGTACCACTGCTTTATCCCAGCAGAAAGGAGAGCTAATTTTCTGAAAGCGTTATTTTATTACATATCCCATGATCTCCTGTTCTATTTTCATATCTGCACATGCAGTCCCAGGGAAGACAACAGCTTCACCCAGGTGTGGAAGATAATTTGATCCCAGAAGTGATTCCAAAATAAAATAGAAACTAATGTTATTTGTCTCTACAGTTTCTTAAGTGTAACTGAAGTAATGAGAAAGGATGAGGCGTCTGAATTCAGTTTGATTAAAGCTCTAAACTTTGATTGGGCCAAGAAGATAATTTAGAGGCACACAGAAGTTTAGCTTTGGTGAAGCATAATGAGAAGGAGAAGAAAGCCCTAGGAAAAAGCTGAACTGATATAATTACATAAGGGAACAGGGTTGTTGGTGTGTGCTGTAAAATGCCCATATGCAAATAAGCATATTAACTGCTCAAGCATTCAGTTTCTCAAACAAAAAGAGATGCACGGCAAGAAAGAAGAATTTGGAGTTGTGCTGTGGGACAGAATTGAATAGAAGAACGTCCTTATAAACACTTACAAGAAACCATGGCTTTTTGTACAGCTCTTACCAGCACAGCTTCATCCATCCATCTCTTGGAGAGCACAGATTCAATACAAAGCAAAATATCTACTATGTGAGCTCAAAAAGGAAGCTAAAGTCTTATATATACACTTTAATGTAATCTAATAAAACTGAAAAATTATATATCCTGTCGAGATGAAATTAAAATAATAGTCACCACTTTTAGTTTATTTTAAAAATGTACATCATCAGCATAAATTTATGTGAAACTATTTAGGTTCCACCAATCATTAAAATGCTGAACTGTGGCAGTAACTCAAGTCCAAGTTGTGTTCCAGAAATAAATGCCCACCTGTTATTCAAAGCACACAGGTGGCTGGTCAAGAGGAAGGAAGAGGTTCTGGCCAAGTTCCCTAAATCAGAAGGACAGAAAGGTTGCACACTGCCTGGAGAAGAGCACCCATCCCTGAAGGAGGGTCCCAAAACATCTTTCCTTGGGCTATCTACACAGTAAAGCAGTATCTGGATAAGGTAAAACAAATCTGAGCCCCAGAGCCATATGGCATTGGGAGCAAAAGTCAGTGACTTGTTGCAATTTGGATCAAGGTAATTTTAGATGTTTCAAGAATTAACAATGCAAATAAAGGCCCACAGAAAGAAGTTTTCTGCCAGATCAATATAGGTTCATTTTCTGGGTGTGTGTGTGCAAGGGGGAATCAAGGGAAGCTTTTTCAGGTACACTGAATGTTGAGGTGTTAAGGTGCCCTGTGAATGTTAAGCCTTTATTTGCTTCAGGAGTGATGCTGTCAAGGAAAGAGGTTGGACTAGTGACATTTTCAAGAATATGATTCTTCCTGGGAAAGATGATTGTGACAATCAACCAAGTTTTACTCTGTGTAAACTCCTTGAAAGCAGTGAAAAAGACTAAATAGACCAGTCTAAGTGTGTTTCTGGGTTCATGTCAGTACTTTATTTTCTCCCTGGATCCTCATACAGACCCCGAATGAAATTAATCCCACTTTCCGCAGAGTTTCTGTTTAAAAAATAATAGCATGAACTTTTTGAGAGGTTCACCCAGAGTTCATAGGCTATGAATTATTTTTAAATGAAGAAAAGTTAAATGCTAGTAGCTTTAACAGAAAAAGTTTCTTTGTATAATAGCAATGGCAGATTTTTCCCATGAGCATGGCATGACCAGGTAGAAGAAGAAGCATGCAACTAAGAGCAGAACTTATCTTCACTGGACCTGAGTGACAGCAAAAGAGATTTCTTTCTTTTACTTCTGCTTTCTATGGGGATGGGACTACTGGGTATTTCTGAACAAGTAGTGTTTGTCAGTGGCAACTGAAACCTGGAAAATGTGAAATATTGCTCTTTTTTCCCCCCGATCAATCTTTCCTGAAATGTTTCATATGGTCAAAGATGCATGGAGAAAGGAAGTTGGGTTTGCTGTTGATGCAATTATATGAGAAGAAAGGTAATCAGCTGCTTTCGTGCAATCTGATAACAACATACAAGCTAGGTAAAATCTGCTTGCATAATAATTAAGAACGATGCACAATAAGCACTGAGTGTGATTAATTATCTGAGTACATTTGTATCCAATTTAGCATCAAAGAGTGACATGATCAGAATATTTGGTCTGTCTAGAGACTGGAACAAAGTATGAATGAAAGAAAATGAAGTGCATTCTGGCAAATGCTGCGTTTAATATATTCAGTTTGGAATATAAAGCCTTGGTAATTAGTAAACGTAGTCCTGATAGCAGTATGTGCATGACTCCCATTACTGTTAATGGTGAACATGTGCTTAACACCCTGAGTGCTCTACCAAAACTTTATTGAAATAGTTTCAAAAGATGTCCAAAATGTTGCAGAGCCTGGAGTAAAACAGACTGCTAATGCCAGCTAACATGTGCAATAAAATCCATGGCAAGACAGTGCACTGATTAGGTGATGTTTTTCAGAATCTTATCTTCAGAGCATACTCACTAACCTTGAAACCCAGTCAGCAGACACTACACTATACAGAGAGCACCCTGCTCTATGATATAATTAAATCTAAAGTTTCTCCACACAAGTCAGACTTCCATGAGAGAATAGACTTCAGCAATTTCTCAAAACAGTAACATACTGATGCATTCTCATCTCTAATTTGCATGAGTCAAAGTTTAAAATTCCTCTTCCTGTGATTTCTATTTGGTGCTATGAGGAAATATTTTTAAAATTTAATGTGTACTGTTGAAGAAGAAGGAGAAAAATAAGGAATAGCAGAACTCAGAGTGGTACATTTGAAATTTGGGGGGGAGGGGGATGAAGGTCAAGGGTTTGGCCATAACAACTGCCACCAGCAGAAGGATGAGACATGTTACTGTTACATGCCTAGCTTGTGTTAATTTGCCTGGCTTTCCAGGGGTGATTTTTATTTAAAGCTTCTGATTTAGAATCTTTTAGAAACATAAATTCTGATTCTGCTTACACTTTGGCAATTACTTTCTAATTTATTTTTATACCTTAGGAGACCCCACTCTGCTCCCCTGTCCTGGTAGGGTCTCGCTCCTTCAGCCCATGTTTTTGAGGTCCGAAGCTCAGTGAACGAGCAGCTCTCAGAAAAGGGACGTGGTAACCATGGTGAACAGGCACGCGAGGGAAGTCACAGCCATTATCCTGTATCTTTGAAAGCAAAACCCCACAGAAACTATTTGTTAGGTTTTACTGAAAATAGCAAGCAGCAGAAAGAAGTTAGGATAAGAGAGGAATTATAACCAGAGTGCCTTTCATAATGGAGCATTCGATATTTGGAAGAATGGGTAAAAATAACCCCACCTCTCTGCTGTGCCTATTTATTTGACCAGAACCCTACTATTTCAGAGCTGCTCCTCATGATCATTACCAGCTTAAAGACCTGCAGAGTAAATCCAGATGACTGGTGCTCAAAGCTTTGTTAAACGGTTGGTAACTTTTTTTTTCCCCTGAAACTGGCTTTTCCCCAGCTTGCAAGCCAGCCTTTGCAGAAGATGCAGTGGGAAGAGGAGTGATATACACAGGGAGTGACTGAGGCTCTGCACTTTATTGAACGGGAGAAGAACGAGCAGAAAGCACAAAGAGAGGACACACTGGTTGTGCGTGGGTGTAATGGATAGGTGGCACAGAGCAGTAATTAAAGGAGGAATGGTTTAGCAAAAGAATAAAGGTATGGTATATATCTTCATGGAATAAACAGACAGGGGATTTGTGGAAAGTTCACTTCCCTGTGGACATCTAGTTGCTATTTCTGTGTAAAAATATGGGCTAGAGTAAAATAAAAAAATGCTAGGAGGGTGTTTTGTGAGTGTTCTCAGCTGTGGCCTCTATGCTATTGAAAATAGATGCTGTGAAGGAATACCCTGCATGCTCTCCTCGTGTGAAGCTACCTCAAAGCTGCCTGCAGTAGGTAACACAACCAGGGTACAAAGCTGAAGCTTGTTCTCGATGTTGAAACACAATTAGTTAAGGGAACAGCAGTCTCCTTATGTGCAATGGAAAGAAATAGTTTGGAGCAAAGACAACACTCTGCAAGATGCTTAACAGTTGTTCATTATCATTACAGGTGAATGGTGAGCTCCATACAGAAATGTAAATACTGCCAGAAAACTGCACACTATACACACACACACACTCTCTCTCTACACACACTAAGCTCACAAAGGAAAATATTTACCAAAAGTGCAAAGAGACTATATAGCTCAGATGAGTTTCAGCATATTAACATCCAAAGAAAAGGTGTTTATTTTAGTTGGAGCACTGAGTATTTTAACAACGATAATTTACCCAATACTTTTGTGCATGTATCTTATTATGAGTGGTTTATTAAACTGGATGAAGTGGTCAACAGGCACTGCAAATGCATTTACTTTAACTTTAATGTTGCATGTTACATTAGAAATGGCTGGATAATCATATCTAAAGACATTTAGCAGTGTGAAGTGCAGCCCTAAAATTCAAGTAAATGTGTTTTTAATAGTGGTTGATGTGTTGTGACTGTCCTGTGCCATAAATGTTATGCGTACTTTTTTTGAGGTATTTACACATTGCTTAATTCCATCTATAGGACTCTTGTGCCTATTAAATTATATAAGAAAACATTGTATAACAGTCAAGTGTAACGTTCCCTCTCAGATCTACACAGCGAACACCAGTTTGGATATTCCAGTGTTCAGGACTCTCACTGACAGCAGTAAGAGCAAAACTACAGTTCAAATGAGCAGTTGAAGCGTTGGCATGTTTGTCTGAGTTCTGTTGATGCAGGAATCAGAAATGGGAGGTTTGCTTGTTTCCATAAGTTCTCAGTGAAATCAGAGAAGACAGAACCAAATATGTAAAGGCCAGTTCATGAGGACTGCAAAACAGTTTATGCTGGAGTATTTAAGAGGGTCTGGATATCTTTGTAAGTGGTATGAGAAATATTTTATGTTTAAGCTAAGTTTGCTTACAATTTCCATAATCAACAGTTTCCAATCATTTTTGATTGCTTATAATTCTCTCCACACTTAGGTTGGCTTTTGGCTCCATAATTTAACCTATTCTATGTTGGATTTCATCTCCATCTCTCTCGAGAACGTGTTGTTTGACAGCAGAGTTCTCTTGTATCAGAGGTGACTTCTGTTGACTTTGTAATAAAACCTCCTCCAAAGGGGAAATCTTTGCAAGCCTCAGTTGACCCCAGCTTGCCAGAGAGCTGTTGAGAAGCTGTGCACTTAGTATGCATAGTCCATACTCCCACCAGTCCTGCTGAGGGGTGACTCAGCTGGTTCATGTTGGGTCTTCAGCTGCTGGAGCTCTCGTATCTTTTTTGCATTTGGTGGTTCTATCAACAGGAGGCTCAAACAACAGAAATCCTGTCTTGCCATTCTTTTTAGCTGTGGTGGTGTCAGAGGCAGGTTTGGGATAAAATATTCTTTGCCCCAAGTGATTAAAGGTAAGGACTCAGATAAGTGGAAAGCAGGGAAGTGAAGGAGGGAGAAGGAATCAAATGATGTTATAGAAAATGGGTTGGATATGAGCTGAAAGTAAAAATAAGAAAGCCAATGAGGGTATTCGGAGCCATAAAGAAGGAACAGGAGAGACAGTGGTAAAGGGGGACTTGAAGGGCGCTAGTCACAGCAGAAGTGGGGCAAGAGACAGGAAAAATAGCATCGAGCAGAAGGAACAGGGGAAAAGAGAACTGAAAATATGGGGCGAGTTAGATCCACACAAGACATTAGCCAGCCAACCACTGAGGCACCTGGCTCAACCTTGTTTGACAAATGGGCCATTTACTACCCAGTGCACTGCTAGTAAAGGCCCTTCTGGTAAAATGTGGACCTGTACCTATATATTGTGTGCAGCTATGCAGTGTGTTGTAAAGCAAGTGCACGGAGAGGGCATTGCAGTTCATAACTCCTTTAGTGTTTGACAGTCAATCTAAACATGCTCTTGAGACACAGAAACAAACACATTTATGGAGAAGGTCAGACACAAGATGTCCCTCTTAGATGTGTCCCAGTGGCTGTATGCCTATGCTTTTATGTGTCTGCAGTGGAAAAGGTGAATGGATAAGTGTCAGAAAAAGGTCTCTGTGCGAGACAGGGAGCCTGTGGTGAGCCCTGAAAGGATGCCACATATGGGGAAGCAGGCTGGGATGAAAGAAAAGACTCACCAGCTATCATCTGTGGGACAACAAAACCTATTCCCCCTGCTGTTTGTTTTTTGGGTTTGTTTTTTTTGTTTTTTTGGGGTGGGGTGGGCTGTGGGGGGGAGAGGTGCATTGCCGAAGGGGTAGTCTTTGGAAGCTCCCCCCTTTTTATACCCATCTTGGTAGAAAATGGCAAATGCTGAAATCACCAAACCACCAGTCTACAATCACACAAGCAGAGTAGTGTGCAGCATTGGGATGGGAAGCCTTTATGACTGTAGTTGGGAGTCTCCAAAATTCTTTGTTTCAAAAATGAGATATCAGATCTCCTTGTCTGGACCGGAGTGTAATTGTTCTCAGGATGCTACACACCATAACAGCTCTTACTGCATTGCCTTCAGTCTGACTTCCCTTTCAAATGAAACTTTTATCCCAACAGCATGTAATATTTGCAGCCTGGGAGAAGGCTCACTGAAAAATGAATATTAGAGCATTTCAACGCTGTCCACAGCTCTGTTTAGCTCTAAATTATACAAATCTTGAATTAGCTACTGTCTGTTTTCAGTAGTTTTCCATTACAAGGGGTCAGGCACCAGAGGAAATAGTTTTCTAAATCAGAAAGGAATATTAAATGACACAGCTGATAAGTATGAACAGTGGTGCAGAAGATTTATTGAGTAATGTGTTAGGTTGATAAATGATAACATTTATTTGCAATTTGAGGATGTGACCCAAATGACACTCATTAGCTCAGCTTGTGTAGAACCGATTAGTTTTGTAAATTTATTATTTGTCTGGTGCTATTGGAAGAAGAGTCTGTTTTAATTGATTGGAAATCTGTTTTATTTCAGCGACTATTACGTATTCTGTTCTTAATTGTATTCTGTTGTTTCCTCCTGAATGTCAGGGATATTATAGTCTATTACTCGAGCAGGGGAGTGCTTGGTGTCTTGCTAAAAGGCTGTAGTGAATCCATTAATCCATACATAGAGGGGTGATTATAAAGCAAGGTTTCTATTACCCACTGGGCTTCTTAGGAGTACACTGGGAGTGAAGTGAGGAAGTAGCTGGCTCATGGGCATGTTCCTATCCTTCTGCTGGTGAAGCTTAAGTGTCACGTGCTCAGTTTCCTCCAAAGGCTCCTGGATTTAGGACTGTGATTCCAAAATACACAGAGGCTTTTTGGGTGCACCCATCCCCAGTGTCAGATGAAGACACTGAGGAAATGTCTCTGGTTCTTTACTAGATCCCCAGGAGTAGACTTTGGCATTTGGAGAACCTAAAAGGAAGCTGTTGTGTTTGGGGCATTGCAAAAGTGTAGTAAACAATTACAATTAATGTGGGGTTTAGGTTGGGTATTAGGGGTTCCTTACTGAGAGGGTGGTCGGGCACTGGAACAGGCTCCCCAGGGAAGAGGTCACAGCATCGATCTTGGCTGAGGTGAAGAAGTGTCTGGAGGATGGCCTCAGTTTGTGTGGAGCCAGAATTTGGACTCAATGGTCCTTATGGGTCCCTTCCAACTCAGGATATTCTACGCATTATCTATAGGTGTCTCTGTTCCAGGAAATGGAGTAGGAAATAGAACCTTTGTTTTAGGAGAATTCAAAAAGCCTGAAGTCAGAGGGTTTCCAGGGGTCGGGCTCCATGCAAAAGCCTGAGTTAGGAAAGAACCTTTAAAGGCATTTTAATGGGAAACACCATCCTGCTGAAATCAGGAAAATATTTGTTTCCACATAGTGATGTAAAACTGCAGAGAAGAAAGCTTGCGTGTAATTGAAGTGCTCCCTGGAAACCTTTTCTCAACCCATGTAGGTGTTTTCTGGAGACTGAAAATTAGTTTTGTTTTGATACTTGTTACCCCTTGCTAAAGCGTAAACATTAGAAGCTGAAGTGAAGCCTAAGATAAAGAAAAACTTTTCCTGGGCCCACAACAACTCCCTCAGCCTCATAGCCCTCTTGTAACGGGGGATGAGACCTCAGGTCCTCACCCACACCTAGCAGCCACAAACATACAAAACCACAAAAACTCTGGTGAGACAAAAAAACTATTTCTTGCCTAGTTGTCATAAAGTTTGAGGTGACCGTGGATAGTTGTTTCATTTGGTTTCAGATTAATTCACATTTCTTGCAAATAGGCTTCTCTCTTAGAGAAGAGACAAAAGAAAAAGGCAAGCTGTCCTTTTGTTTCAGTTGGTGATTTGTGTAGCATATCATCAGGAAAGAGGGCAACTTTTCCTAAATCTCAAAAGAAAAGCCAAAAAAAAACCCTGGCATTTTTTTTGTGGTGCCCTGGGTGTCTAGGACACCAGAGACTAACTTTAAAGAAAACCTGGAAATGCATGGCACAAGGAATGTCAGCATTCTTTGTATGCTTAAAACACACAAGTACTTTCTAGTCTCAAAACATGCAAATTCTTCTTATATTAAAGCTACATTAATTAATTGTCTCTTAAGTTACATCTATAGCAATCTACTAATCATTATTATGTATCATTGAATCATGTTCAGTGGATCCCAAGAACTTCTCTGCCTGTTCACATTCACCCAAACTTGAAAACACTTCTCCAACCTCAGGCCAATCTATTTCTTCATATGTGATTTCCCCTGACTTTCCCAGTGCTTCCAAACTAGGGCTAAGAGAGTTCTGAAAAGTGGATGTGCAACACTGGATGGTGTTGTTCAAAGAAAGCACAAAGGAACAAGCACTTCCTTCCTAAAAAGAGGGATTTCCTTCATAAGAAGAATTTGCCCTTTCTAGGAAATATTGAGGTTTAAATAATTTTCCTTGGGAAAAGTCTGGCATTTGGAGGCAGAGGATGGACATACACACGTCCTCGTACTGCCATTGCTCCATCTTCCAAGAGCAAGGCCTCACCATGGGGTTATTGAGCACTGTGCAGAGAGGGGCTTGTAAGACCCCTCTGTTTGAGCCATTCACACGTGCCCACTGGAGAATGGGCCTTTCCTCGCACATCCCTGTTGACTGCCCTGGGTACCAGTTTCCCCATTTACTTCAGGGGAGGCGTCTCTCCTCCTGAACAGAACATGCAGCTAGAAAGTATTTCCCGACAAAAGGGTTTGCTCAGCCAGTGCTTCCCACCAAAAATAGCTCGGCTGTGATAAATTATTCTCCACTGATGGCAATCCATTTTGTGCAAAGAAACAACTCCCAAACGCGGCCGATACTGACGCGGCCTCCTCGTTTGTTTGCGCAGTCAGCGCTCAAGGCCTGGTGGCAGCCACACGCTCCGTCTCCTGGCAGGACAGCACGGCTCCTGCTGTACTGCCGAGGGAGCCCGTGCCGGCAGCGAGCACACACTTCTTGTTTCTAATGTGCAACAGACACACAGACTGCCTGCTTTTTCACACAAATAGCTATATAAAACTGCCTGGTAACTGTCTTTGGTTATCTCTGCTTCCTTCAGAATGGGTTTCAGGCCCATCTTAAGGAGAGATACTAACTTTTTCCTGTCTCTTCGTACTCTCCCATTATTCTCAGAGACATCTCAGGTCGTTTCCTGGGTGTGATTTTTTTTGTATTTCCTTCCAAAAAATCACATCTTTCTTCCTGTGGTTGCGAGCTACTAAAGCCATTGGAGCTCACTGATAGACAAATGCTATTGCACATGCTACAAAACGCAGCTGCACGGAGCCCCGGGGCTTTCCATGCTTATTGATATAAATCCTGGTATCGGGCCTGGTGCCAAAGTTTTGCTCAAGCAAAGCATGAACAGTCAAAACACACATCGTCTCAGGAAATCTGGCCAGCGCTGCCATCTCCAGGGTGGGCTGCTTAAATTATATCTCTCACCGGTTTAGCTCCCGGAGTGCAGAGAGAGAAGGCTTAAAGTGCTTCTCTGCCTCAGCTCTTTTCTTGGGTGTGGGAGATGCACCTTAAAAGCACAAGAAGATACTCGAATGACGTTTTATTAATTAGCATAGAAATGTGTTTGTTCCAGGTTTAAATTCCCTGAAACAAATTTTTCATCTGCTATTTTAAGCATAACACATCAGTTAACTGCAGTCGAGCCTTTGGAGCAGAAAACGCTGGATGGCTTTGAGTGAAAGCATAAACCTGCTGGTAACAGTGGAGCTGCTACTTGCGCCTCCCCTCCATCCTGACATTATCCCCTTTGCTGTTCACACATTATCATTTGCAGTGCAAAATAAATGCACATGGTAAACCTGTTAATGAATAGCACTGAAAAGCAATTTGAGGAGTGGATCTTAGGCATGCTTTGGTGGGTATGAGGAAGTGTAGCTCTGTGCTCATACAATCAGCCAGGCTTGGGCAGATCAAGCCAAAGACAGCATTTTTTTCCCCCAATAACTATCATCTTTGGCTAGTTCCAGTCTGCCAATATTGAAAAAAAAATATCTGGTGCTTTATGTTTTACGTGGCCCTTTTCTGCTTAGAATTTTTGCCCGTTTCTATACAAACACCGAAGAAGGAACTACAGCAGCCAAGCAAAGCAGCTGCAGCTCATACATGAAATCACAGCCAGGAACAAACATTTTAAAGCACTGCACAGTACATGCCTTTTGTGCTAGCCTTGCAGCAGATGACAGCGATACAGACATTTGCCCACTATCTTTTTTTTTTTCCACTTGCATGACCTTGTCCTGGGTGCTGCTGTTGCCTGTCCCTGGTACTGAGCATCAGCCCCAACATTCTTTTATGTGGCTGACAATTCCTGTTACATCTACCTCCAGAATCAACTTCAAAATATTCTTATTTATACAACTGTGGTAAGCACACACCTCCTCTCACCCCCTACTTTATTTTTATTTTTTTTCCTTCCTTGCAAGTACAAGGAATTATAATCTTTCCTTGGTATAAACCATGCCAGCCCCGTGAGGCTGTAGACAGTACTGAAAAATAAATGGAGCATTTCCTCTGGGCTCTCTACTTATGCTTTCCACATAACTCAGGGACATAGGAATTAATATTACTAAAGACTGAGGGGAAGGACATAGTAATTTCATTACTAGCCCACAGATAACAGAAGAACAGGGTGTTATTATTTAATGCTCCAGCACAACCCATGGATTCAGTGTTTCAGTTTCCTCTCCCTAATAAGTCTACAACAACAAAAATAGCTTTGTATGGGAGCACTTTGCATGCACCAGACCGGGCGTCGGGTTGCTTTGATGATGATTTACTCCACTTCCTACCAGAGTTCTGTGGTCCTTATGATTTATGATAAAGGAGCAAAAATGGCTTGAGTCTTTATTCCTTCCTCTACCTGGTAGGCTATATCCCAGTGAGGATAACCATCAGGCCCCAGCGTAAACAGCAGGAATAGCCAACACGTAAAGATAAGCAGTTATCTTTGGATCTTTTGGGGTTTCCTTTCTTTATTTTTGACTACTGCTCCCAAACAGCAGCTTCTGTAACACTCAGCAGTGTGCTGGAGGCAGATCTTACTGCTTAAGAAAGGCGTAAGAACTGTACCTAAGCTGGACCCACCATATTTTTTAAATCATCCATTAACTCAAAAGTTTTTAAAACAAAAAAATTAAATACCACCTACAGTTCTGACACTTTGGTCAGTTTTTAGAGTAGTACAGGAAAGGTGAGGAGTTAAATTTATGCCATAGATGAGAAAAGGCCTCAAAAAGTGTAGCATATTTAGCCTGAAAGAAAAAGGAGACTGGATGATGATCCCATTACAGTGTCTAAATATATAAAAAGATTATAGAAGAATCTGGTCATGACCTACCTGGCTGGATTCTGTGAAAATTAAGGGAAGATATATTGACCATGACGGACAATGAAATCTGCACAGAAATGAAACAGGGGAAGTCTTAATAATGTCCTTTGAGCTGGACCAGACCACAAAATCTCAAAGTAGAAAATGCAGGTAAGAGAGCTGTACAAGTAACCCCAGCTGAGGTGTGGAGAGCAGAGGTACTCATGTGAACAGAGTATTCTTATTACTCTTTCTTAAAGTTCCTTAATATACTAAGCATTATGAAATATATTAAGACAGACAGCACAGAGGAACATTTTTATAGACGTTGGGTCCTCATCTGTTGATGGTTGACATAGAGGAGGATGGTTTAAAATATACAATCCATAGCAAATGGGAAAAGACTAGTACCTTGGGAAGAGACTTGCCCAAGCCAGGTAGTCAACTCAAGGCTGTGTGTAGTGTAAATATCTAAGATGTAAAGATGTAAAGGCATAATATATGATGTAAAACCTGTTTCCAAACATGCAGCATTGTGAAAAAAAAAACCCTACTTTAAGATATTTTAGTAAATCAACTGTTATTTAGGGAAAAACCAACAAAAAAAAAATCCACCACAACCCCCCCCACCAAAACCCAAACTCTTTAGCTAGTGAAAAAAACTAAACATCCACAAAAATAATGCTCATATTGGTGAGAAACTGAATAACCAAGGCAGACAGCCACACAACCTCAAAAAAGGGAAATTAAGAGCAACGAGGGAATTCACTCAAGCAGGGATTTTTACTCAGGATGGAAAATACAAAGAGTAAGTTATCAAGTAAGGTCATAAAAGGCAATGGCATAAATGAATTTAAGAGACAGCTAGACATCTTTATGGAGAAAAGGGATGGAAGAATTCAGAGCCAGTGACAAATCAGGGAGATAGGGTTGAGATAAAATTAACGAGGACAGGCTTGCTTGTGGCCAGAAGCATTTTACTGTCCAGCAATACCTTATGTCCTCTGTCATCACATCCTAATCTGATGCTGACATCTGAAGGTAGCATGAAAACTTTACCATCTCTTAGTATATTAAAAGGAAAAAAAAATCCTTTAACTCTTTTCCCCAAAGGGAAAAGCATAATGTTGCTTATTCACTTTTCAGTTCATGAACATGGTTGCAGCAGATGCTGAAAGGACTCAATCTCAGGCAGTACATGGTGGTCTGTTTATAAAGTCAGCCCCTTGGTTGCTTCAAAATTTTATTGGGTTTTCTCTGTATTTTTAGCTCATGGAGAACAACCAGAGATTCCCACAGCAGTGTCCTGCTTCTCCACAGTTTGGCTAACTCATCCTGCTGTTGTGTCAGTTCTTCCTGTTGATGCATTGCCTTATGCTGATGAGGCTTTGACAGGGTCCCTGGACGACCAGCAGTCAGGGGCTCTATCCAGAGGTGTGTGATGACTTTTTTCATCCCCAGACTACAAGGGTTTGGTTCAAATATGTGACCTTGAATAAAATGAAGAGTGGCTCATGCTATTAATTTTATCCAGAATTGGAAGAGATAGCTGGGTGCCTGTCAGTAAAGCGTATGTATCCCACACTATTTAGGAGTTAATGCTCATGAAAGGAAGATTGAAGGAAATGGGCCTTGACATTTTGGAGAACATAGATTTACATTAGTGCAGGCTTAGAAGTATAGAGGGCAAGAATGTGGCATGGACAAGGACATCCACGATAATGGGACATTGACACAGACTGACATGAACAGCAAAGCTACTGCCAGCAGAAAATGGGGTAGAAGAACTTTTCCAGGCACTAAACAAACCGCATGTATCTCAGAAACCTTTCCAAAAGCCTGATGGCCACCCCTCTGGCACACCAGATCTGCCTGACAGCTCAAATCTTTCCCTGGGTCCAGGACAGCTTTCCACGACCAGAGATACCAAGGACCAAACAATGCCATCCTCAATCAGGCAGGTCTCTTGTAGCTGGGCTTTGAGAGAAATAGGTGTCTGCATTTGTGTTTCTCTCAGCTGCTTCTTTATAACAAGGGCAGGAAAACGTGCCCCGCTCTTCCAGGATGACCACGCTGAGAAGAGTGCGCAGTTGTAAGGGACATGTGCTTCTGAATATGAGAGGTACCAAGCCCAGACTCCAGGGAAACATCAGAAATTGTGAGCTTTGTAATATGCATACTGTGAAGAAAGCGCCCAGAAAACTCTTCCATCATACTGACAAAAGGCAGTGATGCTCTCTTATTGGAAAAAAAATTTCTTTGCTGCTTATAGCTTTGTCTTGTTCATATAAATTAAATTCACACAAAAGCATATGTGTTTTTTTTCTTTTCTAATCCTTTCCAGGGATCTATAAGCATATAGCCCTTACATCCCTTTGTAGAGAAGCTTAAGAGATTTTTATGGTGTGGCATTTAAAACATCCTGGTTTGTGTGGGTCTTTACTGTAACTGGCTGCTTAATTTAAACTGTGCTAATGAAGACTAAACACAAATAATGCTAATTTGAGGAGGGAAAAAAAAAAGCCTGATGTGATTACACTTCTATCAAACACACCAGCAAGACTAGAACGTATTTTCTTCCCTCTTTAGCCACTTCCAATGTAATATGAATATCAAGATCTTAAATCCATCAGGAGCCCAGCAGGCAGCCCACCTTTATGAAGAACTTTACCCTTAGAAATAGAATGAAAACAGCTATTACAAGCCATCAAGGGAAGGGCAGCCCTGCAGGCTCAGTGTGTTTAGCTAATATGGAACAGGAGGAGGTGGAAGTTCTCGAATTTGTTTTTATTTTAAACGGCCCCTCTGCTTCCCAAGGAGCTCTATTGGTGGACTGTGAAAGAAAGCTGAGGTCAACTCTTTGTCTTGATGAGTTAGAGGAGAAATATTTAACTGGGGCCTTATGAAAACTACTTAGCTGTAATAACAACATCAAATCGCTGTTAAATGTGTTTCAGGAACTGTCATTAACAACATAGCTATACAGCCTAATTCTATTTGTTTAAATAAAGATCTCCTGAGCTCACATTATTCTAATATATATTTGGAAAGCTCGGCTGCTGAAAACAGAAACCTGGAGACAGGAAGCAGGATTTGGATGATATCCAAACTTTATCATATCCATCCTGTAGCATAGGCATGTGGGGACAGCGATCTCGATAGGACATTATGAGCTCTGTGAGCAGTAACATCACATGAATCCTTTCTACCATTCTGTGATGCAGCTGCAAAATGAAATCACCAGCTCCATCCTATCATGGGGGTCCTGGCAGGAAGTACTTGTGATGGCTCAGAGAAAACTCTTCACTTCTCATTTCTTTCCTGGTGCTCAGAGAATCACTTTGCAGTGAAGACAGCCAACTTAAAGAAGCTGTTGCCCAAAAATAGGATGAGGAACAGCTGCAAACGATGCTAAAGACTCAACCCATGAAAAAGAAGAGTATACATTGTTTTCAGTTGGAAGGGACCTGCAATGATCACCTAGCACAACTGAAAGAATTTTAAAGAAAGCGAATTTTAGCTATTAGCATCCTAGTCTTTCTCTAAAGCATTTGGGTTCTGGGATCCAAAACTCTGCAAAAAGGAGACATTCTCAACTATCAGGATCCTCAGCTGTACAACAAAGGCGACCTCCACTTAAAAGAACTAAGTGGAAGACATAAGGAGAGAGAAGTCCCTAACATGCTGTCCCCACTGCAGCGTGGGTCTCAGACATGCCACGATCCACTTGCTTTTCACTTAATGAATGAAGAGATGTATCTACATGCTTTCTTTTGAAGAACTGATGAAGGGTCTCTAAAGAACAGCATCCCAGCTGAGTGGGCTGAAAGACCTCACAATCCAGAGATGGGATCAAATTTTTGTCTCTTTCTCAGCAGTTTTTGGTGAGGATGCAGTCACCATCCCAGTGTCTAACTGTGTTCCACATTTCAGAAGTAACATAAGGTTTGTTTGTCCAGGAAAATTGAAAATGCAGCCCAAAAAAGAAAGGCCAGCTGCAAAGGAATCATCGTAAAGGGAGTGCAGGAGAGAGACTTTATAGAAGAATGCAATTAAAGCCAGTATTTATGGACTAATTTTAAAATGACTGTACAGAAGTGTAGTTGATAACAGGGGAAAAAAAACAGGTCAAAAGTGTCTTAAGCACCCAATCCCAGCCAACACTGGCTAGAGTGTTCCTCAGTGCACTCAAAAGCCCTGCAAGAAATGCTTTAGACCAATATATGCAAAAAGCACTTTCATAGAACCACTGAGAGGAGGAGATAAAAATGGTAAATACTGTAGCTATTATCTGGAATAATATACATGAAGTAGAGAGATGAAAACCCAAAGGATCTCAAATGAACTGTCAGGATCCAAATGAAATGCTTAGCTAGGAAAATATTTCTTTTCAGTCCGAAAATTATATTAGCCAGCTACGCTTCTCCATCTGTGGGTGAAGCTGAAAAAGGGCATTCTTAGGGCTCTTTAACAAAATTTTAATTTGTGGATTATTGCTTTGAGTAAAATTCTTTAGCTAACCTATATTTCATTTCTTTATCTAGTTCCCACGTTCCATCACTCTACACACAGAATGAGAGCGTATCGCAGATGACTGATGGTCTCCGAGCATCCCTTTGGAAGAGGTTTGACCCACGTGAACCATTCTCTGAGCAGGGAAAGAGGCATTGCCCAAAACACTTCCAGAGCAGTATGTAGTCACACTCTGCTTTCACTCAAACTGGTCCTGAAGTCAAAGATATTACTGTGGCTTTATCTGAAAGCAGAATTTTGTCTAAAATCATCGTTACATGCGAATTCCACCAGGATATTGCATAGTTAAGGTCTCTGAACACATTTAAAATAATCCTCTTTTGCTTTATGTAATGAATAGCATAGATGGAATTGCTTCTCCAGACTTTCTGAGGAAATTGAAGTGATGTGTTAAAGATTTAACAGCTTTTATTTTATTTTTTTTTCAAATCTTAACCCAATATCAAATATTAAAGTACTAATATATTTAAGGAAACCAGAAGTCGGTGTTATAATTAATTTCCTTTCTGAGAAAAAGTATTGCCAACTTCTTTTGGAAAGAATGTGAGCAATCCTTTAAAAGGAAAGCGATGCAAATGTGTGTGCATGTATGAAAGCCTTTTCCTCTGTACCTTTAAAGGTACATTGTTTATGTTGTCGGTAAAGGTAAAGACATAATCTGAAATGAACACATTGTGTCACATCAGTAACATATAAGTGTGAAATTCATTAAAATATTAAAAAAATCCAGAGCCTGCAAGACACGTGGTTTCCCACTGGAGTTGGATACAAGCAGAGGAGTTAAAATATTTAATGAGAACAACCCTGGCCCACTGAAATTTCTACCAAACTTCCATCTTCTGGAGTAGGAGTGTAATTTGGACATAGGTAACTAAGGGTTATACTAGGAGCTTGAACTGAGCAAGGGGTTGGGAAGTATAAAGGGAGAGGAAGCTGGAAGCAAAATAGCCAAACAACTACTTTCCTTTCCTTTCAAATGCAGGTTTGTATTAATCACTGGAAGAGCATGCAATGGCTTCATGAAGGAGGGCTAATGCCAGTCCACATGTACGTCTTCATTACCCTCCCAGACATGCTAAATGGTTTCTGTTTTCCTTCGAGCTGGAGACAAAGCAAAACGTGTCTTGCCAAGTATCTAAAATTGCCTTTTTGGTTGTTCTAACTTCAATAGTGTAAACAGCAATTCGTTAATCTTTTAGGTTTATTTATGACTTCCTCAATAAGAGACTAATCATGCATTTAAAAAAAATTCTGGTAGCTGCTGGTGATAGGAAGAACTGTACAACTATATCAATCACCTCAGAAACTCCCCTGTAAAACCTGTGAACTAGGAAGAGAGAGGAGAAAGAAAATTCAGAGGTAGGCAATAGAAACTTTCTTAAACAATTGTTTAAATCACAGAACACTAGGTGTTGGAAGGGACCTCAAAAGATCATCTAGTCCAACCCCCCTGCCAGAGCAGGATCACCTAAACCAAATCACACAGGAACACATCCAGACGGGGTTTGAATGCCTCCAGAGAAGGAGACTCCACAACCTCTCTGGGCAGCCTGTTCCAGGGCTCTGTCACCCTCAGAGGGTAAATGTTCCTTCTTGTATTCACATGGAACATCCAGATTGTTCTCTCTACCACCAGAGCTGCTTGAAAGCAGGGTTCACCTCTTTACATATACCCCTGGAAAAAAGGACACTGCATTTGACACATGGCCCACCATCCCCCTGGAGGAAGGGGTAAAACTGGGTGAGATCTGTGCATCTGTCCATATTCCTTGGGGCAAGGTGTTCCCCTCTGAAATATGAGCTGAAGAAAATCCTTATGTGGTCTCAAGAGCACAAATTCAGCGTGTGAGGTTCCAGGGGAAGATCATGGCTTGGTATGGGCTGATGGCTCTGTTTCTGCACCCACTCAGCCTCAGCACATGCACACACCCAGCAGGATGGAGTGGGACTGTGTTGCCTTCACTGCTTTTGAATTACTAATCTTCAGTTCAGTGGATCTATGCTGGTCATCAGCCACAAGAAAGTATCACTTTGTGGGGGTTGTTTTGTTTTAGTGGGTCAGGGTCTTGTTTGTTGTTTTAATTTTTTTTGCAGTGTAAGATTTTGGAATAAAAAACCCCAAACCCCAAAGAACAGGACCATCCTTTATGTGTGCAATACACAAAAGGGGTTTAAATTATTATTATTTTCTAGTTTGCTTGTTCATTCAAAAAGTCAATGGAGACATCTGGTGCTTTTGCAACTAGATGAGCATGCCAAAAATACAGTAATAATAAAAAAAACTGAACAAAAACTTCCTCAGGGCCACAGCTGGAAGCAAAATGATGTCTGACATAAAAGTGACTAACCGTGTCACCTGTTTTCATTTACCCTTTGGTATGCTGCAAAATAAGTATGTAACAAGGTAAATCCATCTAGTAAAAAACAATGTATCTGGAATATATTGGTTAACTGATTTTTTTTCCCCTCTCTTGTTCAACTTCATCAAAGATTCATTTAAAATACTAACATTTTTCAGCCTATTATTTGAAGTTAAAAGAAGCATATGGTGCTTTGCCACAGAGGATAATTAGATTTCTTTTCTGCCTTCAGTATTATAGTTTGTTAATGCACTTTAATGGAGTTTACAAACAGAATAGGCAAAATAAATGATAGGATAGATTAAGAGGTTTAAAATGATGAGTTCTGATTTTCTGGGTTTGTTTCTTGGAATATCACAACTATCCTACGGTCCATCTACTGCAACATCCTTCACCCCTTTTGGCATTGCTTGATGTTTTCAGAAGAAAGTGCAATAGTCCCATTGGTGATGGAAACACCTGCCCATAACAGTATTTTCCTGACATGAAGCACGAGGGCTCATAGCCCCTTCATCATGTCTCTATTCGATGTTCAGTCACCATTCATTCCCTCTACACCAATCGTTCATTTGAATCCTTCTACTCTTTCCCTGTGTAGTATCTGATAACATTAACTTCATATCTGTGGTCTAAAACCCACCCCTTTAATTACCCTAATTTTATTTCACTTTTTTTTTTTATGATGAAAGGCAATGCCAACCATGTAAATAAACAAGAGTTTTAAGAAACTTAAACAGCCTTATCTAGTGACACAAAACTTCACACAAACATGGTCTAGATGTTTTGATGCAGCCTTTTCAATTCCTGGAAGGATGCCTTGAGGAAAAAAGCTCTGAGTCAAGGCGTGAACCACTGCCATACATCTGCTAGGCTCACCTCTGTCTGCAGTTGGAACAACAACAAAAAAAGCATATGAAGAATATAGAGTAAAATGCTCCACAAATTTACTATACCAAAGTCATCATGATTTTTTTTTGACAATTCATATTTTTAAAAAAAAGGAAAAGCAAATGGATAACTTGGGGTCTGGCTGTCAGGAAAACATCTGATTTGGTACAACATGGAAAATTAGTAGTTCAGATAGAGAATATTATGATGAAGTCATCAGTTTGACACATGTAAAAATATAACATACAGTATTCAGTTGCAAACTGTGTATGAGCTGCTCTGGAGGGTGTTAGAAAAGAGCAACTGTAGCTTTTTTCCAGTGAAGATGATGAAATATTAAGGTTACTGAACAAGTCTCTGAGCTGAGTGCTGCATACACTGCCTGTTGTCCATAAGGTGAATCCAGACTGCAATAGGCACAGAGAAGGGGCAAAGGATCAGCAGATTAGGAGAGCTTGTTTACACAATCACACTTGTTTCTCCTAAAACATCGAATGGGGTAGATGTGGTTGCCCTTGATAGTTTCATTTGTGAAGGTGACTAGTGCTACAGCCTTTTTGAATAATCCGAGCTCAAGAATACATGGGTCATAGTAGCAAGGTTTCCATTCAAGGAGAACAGCTTTCATCTCCTACTAAAATGACAGCAAAAGATAACATTCTGCTGCATTACATGTATTGCTAAGGTGGGGGAGTGAAATAAACTTCAGCCCTCTCTAAAGGAAGGGAAAATATAGTACCACCTATAAAAAGTCTTCCCTTAATGTAGTATGACCCCAGCCTAAATTGATTTAATCATTGAAACAGTATTGTATAACTTCCCCTATTTCTTGTTTAATTTCATTTTATGCTAAGGGTTTTGCATGTGATCATTATTTTTGCATTGGCATACTTTTCAAAGACAGTTTGTTTTATTTCTTAAAATAAATGTATAAGATAAAAAGTTAGACCTCTGGCCTGCTTGGCTAACAGGACATAGGTAAAGTAATTTTTTATACTTATGTGGTAATTTAGAATATTAAAAAGACATTGGCTATAAAGCTTTATGTGTCTTCTTATTTTTATGCAGACCTGCAGCCGATACATTTACAGTGTGGCATAAGCTGGGATAGTCAACATTGTTGTTCTCCAATACCATAACATGAAAGATGCAGATGACTCATTTTTTAATCACTGAGGTTTACATAAATGTTTGCTACAGGGTATTTGATTTTTTTCTCATTAATGAATCCCAAGTTCTAGTTATGAGGCAGTGTGAGTAAACAGGCACTTGTAAGTGATAAAACTGCAGGATTTTATCCCTTCCTTGGAGAATACAGCATAATTTCAAGGCAGCCTGTGACCCATCTTGTCCATCTGGTTCACAGAATGACTAGGTTGGAAAAGACCTTTAAGATCATGAAGTCCAACCGTACCTATCCTCTACTAAACCATATTTCTAAGTACCTCATCTACCCATGTTTTAAACACATCCAGGGATGGTGAAAAAACCCCCTCAATGGGCAGCCTGTTCTACATCCTGACAGCTCATTCAATGAAGAACCTGCCCTGGTGCAGCTTGAGGCCATCTCCCCTTGTCCTATCTCCTGTCACCTGGCTGAAAAGACCATTGCCCACCTCTCTACAACCTCCTTTCAGATAATTACAGGGGGGTCCTCATAAGATTTGCTCACCAGCCCCTTCATCAGCCTGGTTGCTCTTCTCTTATCTATCTTCCTTTAGGATGGAAAATTACAAAATTGGTCTAAAAAACTTTAGAAATGTGCAAATTGAGAAGCAAATTGAAAAGCAACTAACAAGTTTATCTTTAAACTAGTTCAAGCATCAACAGAGGTACTTGTGACATTTAATGAGTCTCAAACTATGTAAGATGAGCTCTCCAGATGACATGTAGGGATACATTTATATAATATTAATATTTTCCTATACAATAATACTAACAATACTTGGAATTATAGTTTCCTAATTTTGGGATAAATAATTGCATTGTGCTATTCTGCTAGTCACTAATGATTCTCCTAGTTTTAAGTCCTTCGCAGCTAGATACGTTGACCTTCCAACACAAGGGAAGCGACTGTCCCATCTCCTAGATTGCAAGGACCTCAAATTCCCCCTCAGAAAACAAAGAACAGGACAGAAGCTGGCAGGAAGAACAAACCCAGGGCTTAAAGTGGCTGTGTGGAAACCTGGCAACACAGATCTTTTAAAAGTTGATTATTTTTTTTTTAAATAATAGGGGAAAGAAAAGAAGCATAACCATCTCTTTCCAGCTCCGCAGTGAGGAGGCTGGGTTTGTTTAAGCTGAGGAATGGGCATGTTTGCCTTCAACTCTTTTGAAACAGGTGACAGATACTGTGCCAGAAACAATTTACTGACACAATTATTGTTTCTTCGAGTCAATGTTTGACCTAGACCTAGGGCTAAGTGTGTTTACTCGCCTAACATAATCTCAAGCCATTTTTCCCCCAAAGGTGAGGAAGTTTACAGTGAGAAAAAGAATTAATGTGCACAAGCACACAGAAAGTTTACAAGTTGGTGGCAATCCAAAGCTAAAAATATTTGAAAAACTGTGCAAGCAACTACTTGAGAGTCTGTTTGCACAGGCAAAAACTTGTGTCCTAGCAGTCTAGTCTAGAAAAATCCTTCCTTCTGCTTCAGTTCCCCTCCAGCTGAGAGGATGCATATAAATGTACCATGACTGTCAAAACAGATCAGGGTCTTTGACAACAATTAACATTAAGAAAAATAGATACTGTGATTTTTTTTTTTATCCCTTTTGAAGTTGTGGAAGGAAAATGGATAGGAAAACTCCGGATTTGACTAAATGCACCTTTCCTATGAAAAAGCCTTTTATATAAGGTCCTCAACTTCTTTTCAACTTATTTCTGTATTTACAGGAGAAGCTACCAAATATCCTAGTCTCTTTACTAGTTTAATGTCTTCTTTCTCACTGTCTGTTCCTTTTGTTTTCTCACTGTCCCTTCTTTTCCTATTTCCTTATTCAATAGTAGTTAGAAAAGTGTATAGAATCCTTTAAATTTCAGTAACAATTCTGACAGATACAGTGTCTGGGGGAAGGGTCAGTATAATTATTGACACATTTTCTACTTAACTGAGGTAATGCTAAATCTTGTTGCTATACATCCTATGTTGATTCCACTTTGTATTAATAATTTAATATATATTTTGCAGTTCTGTTTCTGTTAGTTTACCTATTAAGTAATTCAAGGTTTTCATCCTAATGCCCTGGTTCTCCTTTGTACTACTACGATTACTCCCCCCTCCACTTTTTCTCCTCGCTTTTGGAGGCTCTTTTCCTCCTCTTGAACATAAAAAAAGGATATTCTCTTAGAAACACCTCTTATGCTGAAAATAAATATTCATGAAACACTTTTTTGATGTCAAAGATGAGCTGTAGTGTATCTTACTGGAATTGTTTCTGGCCACTGTAAAGAAGCTTCACTCCTACAATAGAAGTAGGAGCTTCAGTTCAGTTAAATCAAAATTCTGCTCTAGCTGTTTACCTCATGTAGCTAGGGAACAACTTTCTTGAGAAAAAGGACTATGCCAAGCCCAAAACAGGGACAAACTCCAGGAGAAGATAAGGAAAATAATTAACTAAATCACCACTTTACAAGGGAAAAATGATCTGTTTTGACCTGGCTGCCTCAAATGCAGGCTAACATGAAAAAATACATGACAATACACTGCTTTGGTAGACCGGATAGACAACTCCATGCAACAGTTTAGGTCATCGATAATGAGTGGAGAATAGAAGTACTATGAAGGTGTTTAGAAGTCTATATAATCCTTTACAAGACCTTCCATCAAGAGATATATGGCAACAAGAATCCGCAATCAGTTACAAACCACTTCTTTTTCTGTCTGAAGCAGTCAGTCATAGTGTTGGGCTGGTTTGCTGTGGGATTCTTTTCCCAAAAACACCCCTTACCAGGCAACATGACATCGTCCTGTGTGCATTATTGGAATCTGCTGCATCACAGATGGATCAAGAGCCTGGGCACTATTTAATGACTGTATGAAGCAAATCTATGGAACTATTTGAAAATGTTGCTGTCAAGGGCAGCAAGCTGATCTTGGAGTGGGACGATCTGAATAGCAAAACCCAGCTTGTCTGAGAAAATTATGATTCATTGATGTATATATAAATCCTAGCTGGAGTTGATGATAGCATGCTTAAATTTAAAGTTTGATTTCTCAGTTCTCAAGGCTGAACAATCTGAGGTCCTGAGTTCATGGCAGCAACCTCAACTGGACCATCTTGATGTGATCAAGAAACGAACACAGATTTAAGACATGCATATATTTGGTGTTTTCCACAAGGTAAGGATGGAGAGTATTTTATGGGTTCAAACTGCAGATTTGTGAGTACAAGAGCTGTGAGAAGCTTTCAAAAACAGAAAAATATGGGCATGCAATCTTACCCTTGTGAGATCTGCCAGTTTCAGAGGTAAAGCATAAAGATGCTGAGAAGATGTTTTTGAGACCTGGATAGAACAGGGACTCTTTTATTCTCTTAAAATGTCTGATGTTAAATGGGAAACAAAAGAGAAGATTCAGATTACAATGAGGCATATTGTGCCTTTGCCAAAGTAGGATCAAAGGAAGCAGTATATTATCTTGGAAAGCTTTAGGCCTGGCAGTTGAATAAAGACGATATTCTTCAAATAATTTATTGGAAAAAAAATTAAAAATGTAGAATTCAAGCTTTATCTCATATGTGACCCAAGAATGTAGGTCTTTCGCTTCTTATTCTAGATTAAATCCTGTTATATGGCTGCCTTTTGAAGGATTTAGTTGCTCTGAGGAGTCTTGCTTATACAGCTTTCTTCACCTCTTAAAATCAACCCGTCTCCATTTGGCAGTGCTACCCTTTGAAGGAAATATTTCATGGTGGGTATAAAGTGGGTTAGGACTTTCCTCATTCCCTTGTCAACACATATGAATCCTGGCCAAAAGAAACATCCTGTCTTATTGGCGGGGACCACTAAAATAATCTTAGTCTTACTGGGGGAATAGCGAATGAAGGGCTTTTCCAGCTCCAGCAATGTTCTGATTCCAAGACTGAAATGCATTGGAGCAAAATGTGGAGATCATAAGAACAGTTATTGGCTGCTCCCACCTGTATTATATTTGGTTTTCAGGCAAATAGCAGCTCCAAAACTCTGCTTTGCAAACAAGAAGTGTTCTTCTGCATTGGTGGATGGTTAAGAATATAGACCCAGGAACATGTCCATGAATTCCATGAAAAAGAAGTTGAACCCCAAGAGCTCACAGGGGTGATAAAGAAAATTAGATGAAAGAAAAAGGGTGTTCAGTTTTCAAGACCTTGGTTTTCAGAATACCATATTTTCCACAAACTGATGAATTTCAGTCCAGTGGAGGATTTGGTTTCTGCTATGGACTTCATTGTGTCACCACAAAGGTTGACAATGCTGCAGAAAAGCAGGAATTGGTGTGGATTTCTCACACTATTGCCAACTATTTTTGAGTGAAATATATATACATATTTCCACTCAGGTTTACTCTAAGTATTTCTGCAAATTTATCACATCTCTATTCTGCTTTGATTAACAAATGATTCCATTTGCAGAGCAGTCTGAAACACATGAAATAAATGTGAGCATCCAATTTTCTAAATTAACATTTTGAAAACATTCCATCTTTCTTCTCAATAAAGTTTGAATCAATTATTTATTTTATTTTGTAAGACAAAGCTAATTTTTTATTTACTGTGAATTTATTTTTCTGTTGAGCAGATTCAGATAGTTCCATCTCAGGCTGTCATTGAAATAACAATTCAGTCATTACAATTTCCATATTCTGAATATAATCATCCATGAAGCAAATGAAGAACAAGCAAAATTGGAGAGATAAAGTGAATTCTTTCACTGGAAATCAAACTCTGCTGAAATGGTCCATTTTTTTCCATTGAAAAAAGAGATGTATTTGCAATTCCATAAAAGTAAATGCATGATTCATATAAATACATTTTTATATTGTTATTTTCATATTGCCTGGTTGCAATGGCACAGCTTTTATAATACTTATGAGTCAGTGACTCTACAAACCAGCACTTCCTGTTGATTAACTGCATTAGACAATGATGTGAGCAGAGGTGAGAAAACTACTGCCAGAAAAAACACAGGATAGCAATGAGAAATACAAAAATAATAAATACCTTGGTGTGCACTGATGCACCTAAACTCATGTAGGTGCCAATATATTTAATAGCACTGATGCCAATTTCAGTGAGAAAGCATTAAAGAAGATAGCATGACTTTAACAGTTTTGGGCAGGTGGGAAAAAAAATTCAAACTATTGTGCTGGTTTGCAGACACTAAAATCTAAATCTCTCCCAATAGAAATAATAGAAAGATCATAAAGAAAGTAGAAATTTTTGCTAGATTTAAATTTTCAAAGAATATGCCCTTCAAATCTGAAATAAAATATACAGTAATAGAACTCTTTCAGTAGATATTTTTAATTTTGCAGCTGACTCCATTCAGGTCCAAAACCCTCTAAAAGACAAGTTAATTGCAGAGCAAGGCCTGAAATTTTCTGTTGTGGCTACTGGACCACTGCAAATAGGGAAAGTAAACTGTTTACTACTGCCCATTGTCAATATGCTTAAAGGTTTTTGGACATCTTAGCACAAATTCTGTCTTCAGATAGATACACACTAAATCTAATTTTTGTCAAAGATTTCTTTTAGTGTTACTAAACATGTAATGTCTTCTGCTACTTTATTTGTTTGTTTTACTTACATAAGCACTTACACTCACCCACATATATTCACAGCTGAATTAGCAGGGATAGTTCAGGGAATCTATTTATGCAAATTTTTTTAATTCTGGGTAGAGGTCTAAAATTGTTCCTTAATGGGATGCTTTGATCTATGCTGATTCCCATGCAGCCTGCCATTGGCATCATTTTCTCTAGAAAGAGTAGAAAGTTGTTAATGCTTGATGATCATTGAGGCAAGTGGACCACCATCAGATCTGAAACATAGCCACAGTTTTGGGGAAAAATGTCACAGTGGAACACTCAACTCTCCTGCTGAGGGTTACCTGGGAGTTGATTGAAATAAGAAGGAAGGTCCTTGTGCAAAATAATTTTAGAAAACCTTTAGATGGGAGAAGGAGGAAAAAAGAGAAGGGATATTTCAATAATAAATAGCTAGTAAGAGAAGGCAAAAACTTCTATGTCAGGTGAGGTAGCAGATCCTTTCTTAGCAGAAGAGAAATGGAGTACAGGAAGGGCTCTTAGGGTCAAGGTCTATGTGTAAAAGTAATGAGTAAATGAAGAAAATAAATACCTGCAGGGTTTTATTATTAAACCAAGATTGATGTCTTCATTATGCAAGTCAAAATGAAGAGTCACTAATGAGCATCTAGAGCAAGATGCCTGCTTCTTTTGAAGTGCTGTGTCTGTCTGCAGCCATTCACTCTAGATGAGTTATTTTAATTCAAAAAAATTTGGCTTAAACATTTGTCAATGCAAAGAAGGTTCCCAGTCTTGGGTCCTAGGAAGGATGCTTCAACTGCAAGGTCTGCAGCTGACAGTAAGAGTCCAGCAAGGAATCCTGGTTCAGAGCAAAGGGAAGGTGCTCACATACCTCATTCCAAAATAGAGAGGCTCGAAAGCATTCCTGTTTGGTGGGGTGAGACACAAATGCTACATCTTAGTGACCGTGTATCTGACTGAATCCTAGAGGTGCAATTTGAGACTCAATTGTCAGGAGGATTTCTTCTTGACAGGACTTCTTGATGGGAAGTGGTCCCACAAGCTTCCTCCTAATGCTTTGTCCATTATTGTAATTATCACCATTTTTGGTACTATTATTAAACAGAGCTTTAAACTACACAGAATCTCATAACAATAAATGACACTTTTGGTATATTACCTGTTTAATACTATAGTAATTGCTTGTGATTAGATATAACTAATAAAAAGACTTCTTTGCCAACATGATCTTTTTAATTAGGTATTTCATAGCTTCCAGTAAAAACAAAATATGTTCTGAGTTGATAGAATATTAGCTTTGGACACCAGCCCTGATGGTGTATTTTTTCCTTCTTTTCTAAGTTATCTTTTCATTTTGTTCCACACAAGAACTAAAGGTTACTGATGTCACTTTCTTTGAATAATTGTACTGACTCACTTTTACTTTAGATGTGATCATTTGGATTTCCATGCTGCATATGTTCCTTCCTGTTCCTTCTAAGCTTGTTCCCAAAGGAGTTTAGGATTCAGTGAAGGGATTCCACCAATTTCACTAGCAGTAGCATCAGACTTCCCTTTCTCCCAAATTCATCAGGAAATGAGCTTGGAAGCTAGACTGAATTTTTTAATTCATCATTCTCAATTTCTGAATTACATTCTACAGTTGCTACCGTACACATCTGATCTTAAACACATTGACACCAGGGCTCTGACTGAATTATTTGCTATAGGCAGAAAGTCCAACACTTCTCCTCAGCCTCCATAGTTATCTGGTACATATGAGTTTTTACAGAAATTATCACAATTTGCTTATGAAAACCCCAAGTTTATTATTTCCATGTCATTCACCCCAAATCAGATCTTGATATACATATCATTATCAAGTACTGATACTTACTCGCATGGGATTTAGTGACTTTACTAATATTTAGAAGGAGAATTTCCAAGGTTCACATTTCTGCTTCCTTTCAGTGCTGTCAGTTTTTATTCCCTCACTCTGCCTACACTCACTGTTGATGCTTTTTGGAGCCTAAACAACCCAAAACTTCCTGCTACTGCCTTAATGGAACTTTCTGTTTCCCAGTATAGCCCACCCTAATCCAGAGATGTGATCCTGCCTACAGCAAAACCAGCTATAAGCAGTATAATCCAACTCATGCCTCTAAGACCCTAAATATTAATTCCTTGTGTGCATCAGTGTGCCCCAGAGCTGGGATGGGGAATTATGATTTGTTTTAAAGAAAAGGACTGAGGATGGCTGCTTACCAAGTACCAACCACAGAATGAACACACTCAAGCAGCCATCATCAGCAGGAGATGCTGCCCATCTATCTCACCAGAGTACCTGGTCTAATCAGTCACTGGAATTCATCTGTAGCTTGGATGCTTGATCAAAATTTATAGATGTTCAATGGTTGCAAGAGAACTGGGAGCTGAGTTTCAGCCCATTTCTTCTACTTATTTTGATTGTGCTGATTTTTTCGATGCTTAGACAAAAGAAGCAAGAAAATCTTTCCCCATCTGTAGCAGTCAGAAGAAAACACTTCAAGTGCACACATATCTTCTGAAAACTGCTTTTTTTTCCCCCCACTGTTCTTAGGCCACAGCTTTCAGTTCCTCAAATGATTCATTTCAAAGTTATGTCGACATGGAAAGCTGAGCAGATATTGTTCGCAGAAGGGAAAAAACAATCTTAATAGAAATGCTCATTTTTTACCAGGGTCACTTTATACACTTTTACAGTAGGGTTTCAGCCTCATGCTGGCCAGCAGAAACTCCTCCAGGGAGGTATTTAGGTTATTTGTCAATTATACAAGAAAAAAAGAGGCAAAATATGTAATAGAAATACTCTTGCAATTAGACTATTATTTTTAGCTGTAGACTAGATCTAAATATGGTTTTTCTGGGATTGCTCCTGGCAAACAAACTAACTATAGAAATGCAAAGTTGTGGAATTTCCATTTCATTTCTTGCCTCATTAATTTCATTAACTTACAAATAGATGAATACATAAAATTAAAAAGTAATTTCCTTTTAATATTTTTAAATTACTCTCTTCAAGTATTCAAACCTTTTAATCCATTCCTTTAAGGTTTCTATCTAATTGCTTTTAGAGAGGCATAATTGAGCTTTTGTGAATCAGATATCAGTGTGATTGATTATAAGAAAGCTAATCAGAGGGTGCCATTCACAAGATAAATGCAATTGTTTCTAAAATATTTGCTTGCAGTCTGTGGCATTTCACTAACGTGGCAGCACGAAATGATGTGTGGGTGGGGTGTGTGAAGATGTGGATTTATGTGGGGAAATCAAATCTAGCCATGGAGGAAAGGCTATTTCTTCTTTTCTTTCTTATACAAGGACAGATTGCATGGGAATTAGAGTGTTTCCCATTTAATAGAAGTAGCCTTCATTTTGATGTTTTCCACAACAGTGACAAATGGCAGCTAAAAAGAAAGGGGGAAGAATGTAATCAATCTTTATACCTTTAAAAATACTTGAAAACTAAGATGAAAACAAAACCATTTCAGGAAAAATACACCCAAAAGTTTGAAACAAACAATTATTTGGAAGATAAGGAAAGTGCAGAAGTTGATTTTTGGACTAAGTGCTGTGTCTTGGTGGAGGTAAAACCTGCTGTTCTGATTCTCCTGCCTGTTTGGGGCTTGAGTTTCCATGGACACAGCAGTGCAACATGTATGTCCAGGAAGGAGAATATTCCCCCAAAAGGCCACAGAGTGAGCCTAAGAGCAGAAAACGTGTAAGGGAGAAATTAGGAAGAAAAATTGAGCTCTCTTCCAAGAATTCCCAGGTATCAATGACTTATGTAGCAACAGTGCCAAAGGCTGCATGTGTAGTTTAGACTAGAAATCATTAATATTATGTTAATATTTTAATTATTCATTAGAATAATGTTAATATTTATTAACACCACTGGAAAAGGCATAAAAATAAAACTTCATTCTAGTTTATTTTAGTGAGGTTTCATAGATATTGGAATAAACTACAAAACCACAGAATGCAAGAACTCCTGTACCCTCAGGTATCCATTTTAAAAGCTCACATTATAAAGGAAACATGAAAAATAGGGACTCAAACATTTTGCTGAACTCAATGGAATTAACTCCTGGGAGGATTAGATCAGACTCTGCCAGGTACATTTCCGTTGATGGAAGACACAGAGGGGAAAACTCGGCACTTCTTACATTATGTGAGCAGAGAAATGAACAGGTCAGAGTTGGGAAATGGTCACTTATTTATTCTGCTGTTGAAATGCCCCTCGTGCAGTTGTGGGCCTCAGCTGGATTTGCAGACTTTATGCTAAGGCATGCTTTATCAGGCTTGTTTTTGTGCCTGTGGAAAATGCCAACCAAATGTTTTCTCAGCAACACAGCTGGGGGTTCTGTTGCTGCAGCACAGAGTTGTCTGTTAAAAAACCCCAGACATGTACAGATGCTGACACCTCTGGAGTTTCACAAAAATCAACATTCTTTCTTTTTAAATCAGGTATTGATTTGGCCTGAGTTCAACGTGTGCTTTAAGCTAATGCACCATAATGAAAAGTCATGGCAAGATTACTTAGGGATAATTTTTTTAGATTTAGCTGAACTATGCTGTTTTCATAATTTTAATGAAGACCCTTCTTAGGATCATATTTTTTATGTAATGCCTGGCAGTAGTCCACTGTGATTCCTATTAAAATAGCCAATCTGAAATTTAAGGCCCTTGTGCTTGGAAACTCATTTTCAAGTAACTTTTTTCTTAAGTGGAATTTTAAATCCCCAAATTTATTATTTATGTACTTTGTATTTCTTATATCTGAATTTAATATCATTCTTTAAATAGGTGGTAGAAGATGATAACAGGAGTTTAATTTTTATTCTAGGTGTAAAGGAGAAATTGGAACCGAAATTTTTTTGTAACACCTTAAGAAAAGATACGACAGCTAAAATATACATTGATTTTAAAGAATTAGTTTTCATAGCACATTTTCATAGTACAGTAAATACTTGTTTCCTTTGGCTTTTTCACAGCCAAGGTTTTCTATACATTCAGACAACTATGTACACCTTACTTCTCAAAATAATCTCATAATACAACTTTTCTTAATTTCCTAGGAACCTTTTGTGTCTTTACCTTGATATACCTGTCTAACACTGAGGTTGCAACATCCCCCAGAGGCCTTTTGTTATGTTCTTTTCTTGTACTAGGGTGAAGGTCTAATTGTGGCATTGTGCCTGAAATCTCCTCTGTTTCTTATTTTGTCCCTGGACTCACCTACCCAAGGCTTCAAAATGTCAGTGGTAGCTTTTTCAGGAGAAAAAGCTGTTCCACTTGCAGATACTTGTATTGGTGTCTTCATCATTGTGCCTGAGCGAATGGTTGGAACCTGACAGGGTCTGGCAGCAGATTTGTCCCTCTGCTGCACCCAAATGCAATACAGAAGGTAAGTTTCCCATTAGGGAGTATGTGTGAGCTGCTCCTGTTCCAGTTCCCTGTACCCAGCTTTCTCTTTGAGACACAGAAAACCTATTAATGCCTTACCACCCCCACTAATTTCTGAATACAACCCCTGCTAGAGAATTTGTGCTATTCCCTATCAGCTTTCCTACATTTCAAGCATGACACTTGTCTAACACAGACTTCATCAGCAAAATATGCTCCACTGCTTCTGACATCTTAATTTACTGCTCCACCTCTTCGGTCCATTTTTCACTCTGGGCTTTTTCTGGCCACTTGTATGGACTATTCAAAACCACATAAAATCTAGACTTGGTGCTTTAATCCCTTGATGCAATATTTTGTACCTTCCAGTCCCTGAACAGAGGATAAGGTGGTCAGTAACTGTGGTCCAGATTTCAAGGGGGCATCCCTTTGAAACAGAGGGGAAACACCTTAAAAACCTGTCTTGTGCTTGGAGAAGTCAGGACTTCAGATGAGTCACAAGAAAATATGACCAGAGAGTCAATGCCCACAGCAAGATTTAAAGGATGGATGTTTCCCTCTCCGCTCTGCTGCTCTGCAAAAGGCAGTGAGCAACATGCACTTGGAGTGCACAAGGTGATGCTGGCAGCCAGAAAACATCTGCAAGCGAGATGAAAATTCAGTTTGCTGGGAACATCTTTGTCAACATCACGACTCTGAAAATAAAGCTAACCTTCAGTGAGGGTCAGGGAGAAAAAGTAGTAAAATGCCAACAAAACTGGGAATGCTGTCCAGGCAGCTGACAAACTCAGCAAATACTAGAATTACCTCCCCAGTGAAGCTTAATTAAAATGTCTATTGTTTCCATTATCGCTTAATGATTCCTCCAAAAGTAGAGTAAAAGTTTATTTTAGAGGTTAATTATTCCTGGATATTTTAAAGGAATACTAGACTCTTTTCCTCCATCTCATTTGGTAACTGAGCCATTAAGGAGACTGAAGCAAATGGTGGTGTAAGAACCAATGAAAACAATTTAAGTCACAAAAAAAGCACACTGTGTCAGATGTCATGGTGGTTTTCCATGAAAACCAGTCTACTAGCAAATTAAATTAGCTTTCTGTGCTGGAAGAAACTAGTCAATGACTTTTCCACTTCTGAATTCTGAGACTCAGCTTGAGGAAACAATGCAGTTGTTTTTGCAAGCAGACATAACCCTCATTGGTTTACCCAAAGCGCTTGATTCTGCTCCCTCATTCTTGCATATATGCTTATTACCATGCTGGGTTTTGTCATCTATCCAATAAGCCATACATCAACACTCAAGATTCATCATTACAGCCTCAAGTTAAAGGATAAAAAAGTATAAATTAATATTTTTTCAACAACAAATGGTGGAATAGCTTATTCCATCTGGGAAACACATATTGCTTAACATTAGGAAAGGAGCTTAAGAAATGATGTTAAGCACAGGCCGTTAGACCACTGTGGTGGTTCAGCTCCAACCAGTGGCTGAGCACCACACACCACTCACTCCCTCACCTAGGAGAGGCAGACAAAGCCTCCAAAGTTGGGATAAGCACAAAATCACCATGAAAGAGGAACAATAACACCCCTCTGCAAATTACACCCAATGAGAACACATAGAACCTTACTGACCTGATGATAACAGAGAGTGCTGCAGGACATAAGGACCATCCCCCACTCAGACTGCCCTGGAGGCAACAGGAGCACCCCACCCTGACAAGCCCCTTTTGTGGAGGAGGGATGTCAGGTGATGTGGGCTAACTCAGCTCACCTGGGGTGGCTGCTTGGAGAGGTGAACTCTGGTCTGGCCAGAACCAGGACAATCACCTTAATTTTCTAACTCCTGCATGCCTTCTGGATGTGGATCAGTATGCAGACATCTGATACGTGTAGCTTATGCTCTCTCAGTCTTCTCACAAACAATTAAATGGTAACAATTATAAATTATATAAAAGGCCAAATCTCCAAAACCACAGAAATGAAAATCAGTAGGGCTCTTGCTTCCCAGTCATGCAGACCTAGATATGTAACTATAATTAGGCATCTTATTTCCTTCTTAAGACCTGCGCCATCACCTGTACCACCCAAATGCATGCAGGCTGTAAACGTTGCCCAGGTTATAAGGGTGTAGTTATAAGGATATAAGGGTGTACTGACAATTTTTCTGAAGTAACAGCAAGGCTTCAGAGATAATTTTACTAAGAGACAGTCGCAGCAATATGGAAAATGTAGTGATTCCAGTCACTTGAAAAGACAATATTGCAATATACTTCAAAACTAAAGATACTTGGAATGCTACAGGCAGCGTGAACATTCAATCAGTAGAAGAGAAAGGACCAGGAGCATCATGGCATTTCAACTTCCTGGGGTTTCCTGTAAAGAAAGACATTTAAATGGGTACCTGTGCAGTTTTTTTCACGTGTATGTTCAGTGGCATTTCTGAAAAGTCTTAATATTGCTGAAGCTAGTATTTCTGGTAGACAATCTCTCACTGTCACCTCTACTCAGATCTAAGTGCCAGTGGGGTTTGAATGTTTTCCCGAGTGGGTGCTCAAGTGAGGGACAATTGATGTGTTGGCGGGGTGATGTTGCAGTAAATATTATTTTTATATA